>NC_053156.1:97609190-98954190 GCF_016835505.1 Polypterus senegalus | reverse complement strand
TTTTGGAGCTCTGATGTGTGCATCAATGTAATCAATATACCAGGAAATCATGCATTGACAAAAGTTACCCTTTGCTTGGAATGCAGTGTGATTAAATGCGTTATTTTTTTAACGCGTTATGGAGTACATGCATCGAAGCTTCTCAGTTGTGCCTGTGCTAAGAAAAGGAAACATTTTAAAAATAACTTAACAGGATTGTCAATGTAATAGTCTTGTGACCGTTATGAGTGTTGCTGTCATCAAGGATTTGATTAGCATTATTTCTTTCAATCAGGTTCGTATTTGGAGGATGTGTTGTGTTCAAGTTTATTCCGTGTTTGTCAACCGTTGTAAAGATAACAGGTTTCATTCATCGAAGTGTTCATCACCCAAATTGGAACTCGTGAATGCAAGATGTTCAACAGGCATTCCTGGTAGTAAGTTGTGGAAATTGCCTGTGAATATTTAGCGGTAGCGTGTGTATGAACTTAATTGAATCTTTTCCAGTCCTGCAAAGTCAGTTGACGCGAGCCGCTCAGAGTACATGCATCGAAGCTTCTCAGCTGTGCTCGTGCGATCTCGCGATGTCCATGACTTTATTTAATGTTAGCTAAGACCAGGCACTTCAAAGTTTCTTGCTACAGCAATTTTAACTCCGCAACAAAGTGATCCAAAGTCTCGTTTATACCTCGTGTCTTCTCATTAAACTTGTATCTTGCGAATACCATACTTGGCGTAGGCATAACAAATGGCAGCAGGAGTGTCTCTATAAACTTAATTTAAACTTACGGTGTTGTGTGATTCGGTTTTTGTTAAGCACTCTTTGGAACTGTTGCTTTTTGTCTGTGCACTGTGTCAGTTCACGTGAGTCGCTCGGTGTACATGCATCAAAGGTTCCCAGCTGTGCTGGTGCCATCTCGTGCGATGTCCACGGCTGTATTTAATGTTAGCTAAGACCCGGCACTTAAAAGTTTCTCTCGCAGTTTCGCTGAGTTTGTGCCAAACACCACCCTGACCATCTCATCTTCCTCTGCATAAGCACAGTCCTTCACCCGTGAATATTTAGCGGCAGTGTTTCTATTGGATTGCCGCTGACGGACGGCCTTATGTGTGCAGGCACTAAATTACATGGGAGGCGTAACTCCGCCTCCCACAGGCATCGAGCAGAAGTCTATTATAGTATATGGACGAAAAATAGGTTCCAGTTATGACCATTACGTGTAGAATTTCGAAATGAAACCTGCCCAACTTTTATAAGTAAGCTGTAAGGAATGAGCCTGCCAAATTTCAGCCTTCTACCTACACGGGAAGTTGGAGAATTAGTGAGGAGTCAGTGAGGGCTTTGCCTTTTTTAGCATAGATAAAAAAATGGAGAAATCACATGTACATAAGTATTCACAGCCTTTGCTCAATACTTTGTCAATGCACCTTTGGCAGCAATTACAGCCTCAAGTCTTTTTGAATATGATGCTACAAGCTTGGCACACCTATCCTTGGCCGGTTTCGACCCATACCTCTTTGCAGCACCTCTCAAGCTCCATCAGGTTGGATGAGAAGCGTTGGTGCACAGCCATTTTAAGATCTCTCCAGAGATGTTCAATCGGATTCAAGTCTGGGCTCTGGCTGGGCCACTCAAGGACATTCACAGAGTTGTCCTGAAGCCACTCTGATATCTCGGCTGTGTGCTTAGGGTCGTTGTCCTGCTGAAACATGACCTGTCACCACAGTCTGAGGTCAAGAGCGCTCTGGAGCAGGTTTTCATCCAGGATGTCTCTGTACATTGCTGCAGTCATCTTTCCCTTTATCCTGACTACTCTCCCAGTTCCTGCCGCTGAAAAACATCCTCACAGCATGATGCTGCCACCACCATGCTTCACTGTAGGGATGGTATTGGCCTGGTGATGAGTGTTGCCTAGTTTCCTCCAAACGTGATGCCTGGCATTTACACCAAAGAGTTCAATCTTTGTTTCATCAGACCAATTTTGTTTCTCATGGTCTGAGAGTCTTTCAGGTGCATTTTGGCAAACTCCAGACGGGCTGCCATGTGCCTTTTACTAAGGAGTGGCTTCCATCTGGCCATTCTACCATACAGGCCTGATTGGTGGATTGCTGTAGAGATGGTTGTCCTTCTGGAAGGTTCTCCTCTCTCCACAGGGGACCTCTGACAGAGTGACCATTGGGTTCTTGGTCAGCTCCCTGACTAAGGCTCTCCTCCTCCGATCACTCAGTCTAGATGGCTGGTCAGCTCTAGGAAGAGTCCTGGTGGTTTCGAACTTCTTCCACTTACAGATGATGGAGGCCACTGTGCTCATTGGGACCTTCAAAGTAGCAGAAATTTTTCTTTAACCTTCCCCAAATTTGTGCCTTGAGACAATCCTGTCTCGGAGGTCTATAGACAATTCCTTTGACTTCATGCTTGGTTTGTACTCTGACATGAACCGTCAACTGTGGGACCTTATACAGGTGTAGGCAGGTGTGTGCCTTTCCAAATCATGTCCAATCAACTGAATTTACTACAGGTGGACTCCAATTAAGCTGCATTAAGAAACATCTCAAGGATGATCAGGGGAAACAGGATGCACCTGAGCTCAATTTTGAGCTTCATGGCAAAGGCTGTGAATACTTATGTACATGTACTTTCTCAATTTTTGTATTTTGAATAAATTTGCAAAAATCTCAAGTAAACTTTTTTCACGTTGTCTTTATAAGGTGTTGTGTGTAGAATTCTGATGAAAAAAAATGTATTTAATCCATTTTGGAATAAGGCTGTAACATAACAAAATGTGGAAAAAGTGTTGCGCTGTGAATACTTTCCGGATGCACTGTATATATCCAAACTATCTCAACCTCTACACCCTGAAGGGGACTGGAGTCAAGAAAATCAGTTATCATTCTGAATTTCATCATCATGTTCTTGTGTTGGCGAACATTAAGCTGGAGAGTGTTCAGCCTGCACTAATAAATAATGTCATTTAGCAGCCTGTGTGCTTATCCTGCTGTCTAACACAGTCTGTGATTTCAGAGTTGCCCAACAACCTCTACAGTTGTTGTGTTTCAGAAATGCATGAGTATAGAGTAAGCAGTCATGAAGATGAGACAGTTTTGTGGGAGGAAGGGTCTATGTTGCTGACCACCCTGAGTAATGCTGCTGTTTCCTCTTGGCTTACGGTCTGTCTGTCAAGCTGTGTGGTGAAAGCCTCCTTAGCGTTTGACCCAAGTGTTACTCAGGCTATGAAAACTGTGCTAAAAGTGTTAGTCCAGAGTGTCACTCGGGCAACTGTACAGATGTGTCTTGATTAAGTGTTAGAATCGAGAATCACTCACGCTGTAAAAGTAGTGTCAGGGCTGCTGTTCTTTGGAGAAACTGTCGGAGGGCAGTTTTTCACTAATTATGAAATATCTGCACTTTACATACAATGATTTTGATGGGAATACTCATCCAGCACCATGGAAGATATACCAGACCATTATAGGAAAATTCTGAAGTGTTTACATTCCAGTCTTGATGTTGGCATCGATGAAAGTCTCATGGCTTACAAGGGAAGACTGTCATGAACACAGTACATTGCATCAAAAAGAGCAAGATTTAACAAAGTTTTACGAGCTTTGTGAATCTAAAATGGGACACACTTGGAATTTGGTTCTCTACACAGGGAAAGGGACAATGTTTGATCCAATCAGTACAGTGTGGCTATATCATATATGCTGATTTTGATAGATGGTCTGCTTAATCAATGTTACTGTGTAACCATGGAAAATTTTTATACTTTGCCATAGCTTTTTGAACTTCTTGTTGTAAAAAGAGACTGACATATATGGAGCAGTGCGTCCCAACCATCGTGGCATCCATGAAGACTTTGGCAGAGCTAAATTACAGTGAGGTATGCTAGTAGCTTGGCAAAAGGGTTGTGATGAAATGGAAAGAAAAGAAAGATGTTTGTCTTCTTAGCACTTTACACAATGCAGCTATAGTCACTGTACAGGCAAAAAAAAAGGAAACAAGCAAGTTATAAAGTCTTATGTTGTGGTTGACTACAATAGCACAACTGAAGCATTAATTGTGCGGATAAAGAATTGACTTGCATTTCCGTTATGCGGAGTAAACAAAAGAAATACTACAAAAAGATATTCGGCATCTGATGGAACAGTGTATTTGAAATGCATTCATCTTAAACAAAAATCTGTCGAAACTGGATCTTGTGCAAACTTTACATGCCCACTTACAGAACAAATCATTGCTGCACACTACCACTAATGAGACATGCTCGACACAGCACATGGCGGATCAATCCAGAGCGTCTTATTGGTAGACATTCTATTGATTATATACCTCCAATAGGGAAAAAAAAAAAATCAGAATCCAACTCATACCTGTGAAGTATGCTGTTCAAAAACTGATAAATCTGGAAAGAAAATCCAAAAAGAAACTCACTATTACTGCCCCAACTGACATTAGATTGTGTCTTTCGCCATGCTTTAAGATTCAGCACACAAAGGACTCATTTTGAGATTATATACTCTTTTGGCATTGTTAGTAGTATTATGTACTGTTATTATTGTTCATTCCATATTATTTTATTCATCATTACTATTATTTCTATCATTATACTTTTGAAATTGAATAGAATTGTAATTTTTTCATGCCAAAAAAAAAAATTCAATGCTTTTTACGTGTTTTTTTTTTTTGTAATAAAATGTAACGCTAAGGAGGTTAATAGCAGTAGAAAAGTTTAAAAAAATAAAAAAAAAATACACACACACAAAAACAAATAAGTTAAATAGCTGGTTACCCTGTCCAAATAGGAGTGGTTCCTGTGTAGAAGGCACATGACAGGGTAATTCATGCCAACGTATACCTAAAAGACAAACTGCAGGTGGTCCAGAGATGTATACACCGGGTACAAAAGCTAGCTGTTAAGGTGACAGGTCTATATCCATTCCATTTTCAGGATCACATTTCTTTACTACTGGACCAGGATATTACACAGCAGGAGAGACCCTTTCTAGGCAGATATTCTTTGAGCACTTAGGAAAATGGGAGCTCAGAACTTCAGGGACCACCAGTACCATTTGATATCTACCAATCTCATTATTATCAGATGAAGACTTCCACAGCCAACCATGTGTTGTTTCTGCTTATGTATGCTTATCTCTTATTGATAACTCTTCTTTAATTTGTAGTTTGGTAGTCTAGCTACACTGATTGTAACTCAATGTCTGCAAACCGTTCCTTAAGCAGCAATTCACTTGCCGATAGAAGTTTACATTTTGTTAAAGAATAGTAAAATTGCTGGTTTAACTCATACTATAAATAGATATTATACAAATTAAATTGTCAATGAATGGTACTTGCATCTTACCATAAAGAACACATTACATTTAATTAATTGATCAAATAATAAATTATCAAGATCAACGAAATAATATAGGTAGGAGAAAAAAAATCCAAGTGGCTATTTATTACTTGCCTCCCACATGGCAGATGATGATGCAGGCCCAAGGATTTCTGATGGCTGAAAATGTTCATGTGGCACATTGATAACAGACAGGAGGTTTGGGGATTCTAAAAGAGAGAAAAATCATCTTAGATAGCACTTTTAAAGAGGAATTACATGGCTAGACAAGGATATGCACCTGCTGAGAGACAGTGTTCCATAATGATTATGAATGTAATAACGGAGTCAGTTTTACTGCAGAACATATTCTCTGAAGGTACACATAGTTGCTTATTATGAATCATATCTAAAACATTCACACTCACAGTACATTAAACATTTGCGAATACAAATCACTATTTTTTTTAACAAATGATAATGTAGCTTTATATAATGTATATATTTGCATCTATGCACTGTGACCGCCAGGGAGGAATATCAATCCCCGAAGACACCAGCCACAAGCAGAAGTGCTGTACCAATAAATCTTAATTTTGTCTTTTCAGGGGACACTCTTCCAGATAAATGTTCCCCACAGTCCCAAGCATAATATAGTGCACAGCACCTTTGGCTTTTACTTCTCTCGTCCTTCCAAGTTCACTGCAAGCTTCATCCCTCTTCGTGCAGACTCTGGCTTCCAGAGTAGTGGCAGCTGGCTCCTTTTATAGGATACCCGGAAGTGCTCCAGGCGTCCAGTGATGATCTTTCAGCAGCACTTCTGGGTGTGGCGGAAATGCTGCACCAAAGAGTTCAGCCTTTCCTGCAGCGCCCCTGGGGGCACCCACGGAATACATTAGGGCTGCACCAAGTTCCAACTTCCATGGAGCCCTGTGGGAATCAGAGGCACCGCTGCAACCCAGTTGGGCTGCCATCTAGCATTTTGGGGGAGGCAGTGCACTAAAAAGTCAGTCTTCCCCCATCCTTCCACTCCTTTGCAAGTTTATTTAAAATAAAAAATGGAAATGTCTGTTACATACACACGCACATATATGGGTGGCATTGTGATACAATGATAAGTTGTCTTGCAGTAAGGAGACCAGAGTTCATGTCCCAGGGGATCCCTGTGACGTGTTTGCCTGTTCTGCCTGTGTCTGCATAGATTTCCTGCTCGAGTCCAAACACATGAAGGTTAGATGGTTTGGTGATGCTAAATTGACTCTTGTGTTGTCTGAATGGGTGTATGTTCACCTTGTGATGGACTCGTACCCTGTCCAGGGATTGTTCTTGCCTTGTGCCCAATGCTTGGGCTCCAGATTCTCTGTGTCCCTGCCCTGGATAAGTGGGTTTGAAAAATGGCTAGATGGACGTGTACATACACATAAATACACACACTATATAGACAAATACGTACATAAATACAAAGTGTGTACATAAATTACAAACAAGCTTTTCATTACTTTTTTCACTTTAAGGAGGTTACTAAATACAATAAAATTAGATTAAGCAGGTTTAGATTAGACCCATAACAGTGTACACTATGAAGTACATTATATCTCCTTCTGATATCAGTAGTACTAGGGTGTAGTACCGTGTTAGCCATTATGAATGTAGAGAAAAGCCAAGCAAAATGACACCTTTTATTGGCTAACTAAAAAGATTACAATATGCAAGCTTTCGAGGCACCTCAGGCCCCTTCTTCAGGCAAGATTGCCTTGAAAGCTTGCATATTGTAATCTTTTTAGTTAGCCAATAAAAGGTGTCATTTTGCTTGGCTTTTCTCTTCTGATATCAAAAATTCTCAGCCACAACAGATGCAGAAAAAACCTGTGGTTGAACACAAAAGGCAATACTGTATGCACATTAATGTGTGGATTGTTAGCTATCTTAACAGTATGTTTTAGGCAGCCAGGATTAGCTGATCACAGTGAGAAAAACAAATAGGAACTCTTATTATAGTTCTAAAGTATATAACACAAATACATGTATAAGTCAAAACTCAAATGTGACAATTTTGACCTTTGCTGCAAAAAAACTAAACATTTCAAAGAAAACACTAATATATGCAGAACTGATGTGGCAAAAAGTTTGGCAAAAGCACAATATCTTACAAATTCATAAAAAAAACCCAAAAAAAACAGCTTTCTTTGTAGAATAAACCTTTCTTGACAACCCTGTGATGAAGCAGTTTTCAGGCAGTAAGTTATGAGCCATGCTCAGCTGATCACACGCTGCTCTCATTGCCATTTTGGCAATGAGCTGAAGCTCTTTAGTCATCCTCTCAGCCTGAGATGCATTTTCCTCACCAAAGCTTGCATGCTACAAGTCTGTTACAAGAAAGCCACGTGCTCAGTAATGACAAGGTAAAATGGACTTGTGTTGTATATTTAGTGAGCAAAAATATCTGTTGCAAAAAATCTGAATTTTTGAACATTTAGCCACAACTTAATATCCATGATTTTTTCTTTGGTGTTAGTGGTGTTCCCAGAAGGAGGTGTTTCATCTCGCAGGGCACCCTGGATATCATCACATATGAAAAAACACTACTAAATGAACACCAACAAGACAGCAAACAAGACAGCATTGTTAACACTAAAATATTGAAGTCAAAAGGCCTAAAAGTAAAAATCAATTTTTAATTTATAATGGACTTAAGATATCTTGATGTCAGCAGTTTAACTTGGGAAAAAAAGACAATATAATTAAGCTTTTAGTTTATTTTAGACTGTTGTGTTGCAATGAATCCATAGCAAGACTCATTTCACATTTATTTTTTTTTTTAAATCCATCTTAAATTGAGATAGATGCTATTCATAATTGGCACAAATATAGCTGCTAGGCATATTTGGCATAAAGAAGCTTCATAATGTTTGCAAAGTATAAATGATACCAACTGAACTCATATTGCAGGAGAAAGGCAACAAAACCAACATTCTATATTTATTTAATGTTCTGTGGCTGGAGAAGTTGAACTTTTCAGTAACTGTCAATTCTTGCACTGCCAGCTTTGGTACAGCTTCATGCTTTGTTCTGAAAGGGCAACGACTATACAATGGGCATTTTGTTAAGTACCCGTCTGCTTGTCATTGCCATCATCCAAAAAAAAAAAGGTAAAAATCCATTTGTTTATTTTAAAATGGATGTTTGTTGGCAATATTTCACTTTTTCAAAAGTAACCCACTAAATATCTTAATCAGTAGGTTATCACATAAGTGCACATTAATAATTCATCAAACATTCTACACAGGAGGTTCTATGCAACAGACAAAGAAGTTCACTTGGGACAGTTTTTCTGCTTACAAAAAACATTAAAAAAAAATAAAATCTCTTTGTTTCAGACATTGGCCTCAAAGTGAAGAAGCCCTTTAACGCTGCACTACATTTCATAGGTGGTATTCAGTAGAACTTGTACTTGGCTCTTCTGGGACTCTCCTGTATGACAAAGATGAGAGCAGCATGATGCTCATCTGAGAATGCTGAAAGACCATTTTAATTAAGAGATGCTGAGCAGTATTATAGTATTATACAGGGTTACAAGAAGCCAGAAAATATTAGTAAACCAGATAAACCAGATTGGATAGCTAATAAATCGGCCTCTGAGATGGTTACCACATGCTACATTTTTCTGCATAACATGCAATTTGCTGTATTTGTTACAGATAAATTATATCATATTAATTCATTGTGATTTAATCCATAAGGCAGTCATTACTTTCATACATCCAGTGGTAGAGACTGTTCATTTCAAAGACCACCTTAATGGCAGTTAATAGATTTTTTTTATTTTTTTATTAGTTGCTTTGTCTTGTTTCCTCACGCATCTGGCTTGGTCACAGTGCTACATAGTTTGAAGTGTGGACAGCCCATCTAATTAGCTGTCGGTTGCATTCTCTCAATCTGATGTGAAGCGGACCACTTGAATGTAGCAAAAGACAAGTGGTTGAGCTTTAGAATGTTCTGTTACCTTTGAGATGAAGGATTTCCCTATATCTGGCAGTGCTACAATGCCCTTTTAAAGCCACTTCTGATACAAGGGTTATAGATGAATTGTTCTATGCATAATAAAAGTTGGTCATTTGAGATAAGAGATATGGAAAGCTAGTATTTGAAAATCATGCCTCTATAGTCATATCACCACTTAAGAGGAATAATTGTTACCAGACAGCAATTTCTGTTCTGCTAATGGCTTTGTTCAGTATCATAGGCTGTTTGAGTGGTTAGCAGCAGATGTGGACTTCAAATAAGGACAATGCTAATGGCGTAAAGAGTCTCATTTTGAGCATGCAAAGAATATAATGACCTCTTCTGGAACTTTACAATATATTTATTTAACTACTATGTTAATTTTCTTTTTTGAGTTCAATCTATTTTTGTATTGCAGACTTCCCATTTCGCTGGTTCTGAAAATATCTATACATTTGAAAATATACTTAAGATAAAATAAAGCACAAAATAATGCAAAATATGTACTAACAGTGTGTGTATAATATGTACGGTATATACTGTGAGTGTATGTATATATGTATTTACTTTGTTTCTAAGTGTGTACAACCTGTATATCATTTTTTTTTACTTTTACTAGCAAACACACAGACCCCAGTCTTTAGATAAAAGGTGGTACGTATGGAGCTGAACATTTTAATTTTGGCCAAACATTCTTTTATTTTTAGTAGGAAAAAATATTGCCCCACTGTGAGTATAATGACCAATGTTCTTTGGGAAATAGTGTCCCTCAACTAGGCCTTTATGTAAGGATGTAAAAGCAATGTTTGCAAACGAGTGTAAGTATTTGATAATCTCTTTGTTTGTCAGCATGTATTTCTCTGCCATTGTCGTTCTTGCATTCTGTATTATGGAGTATGTGTGGCATATCAAAGAGCCAAAGTATAAGCTATCTGCTCAGTGGCTGTATATTCAAGCTTACCTTTAGTTCTATATCAATGAAGTACCTCATGTGTTTGACTTGACGCTCAGGAGATGTTGCCTCTGGAATTTTTCAACCATTATGATGTGTAGCACAGACAAGAGCACAGATCAGTTTGTGGTGGCATTTAACTGCCAACAGCCAAGTATAATTGTTGAACAGTATAATAAATTCACAAGACCTATGCTGTACTGAGAAGGCAGCAGAAACAATTCAATAAAATACATTTTAGCATAAAGAATTGCCAAGTGTAAGGTAAAAGGAAAGTTAGTTACAAATAAAATATAGGAAGCACCATTGCACATCAAACAACTTTGAGGACTGATTATTATATTAAAGTGCAACACTTTTAATCTGTTTATCCAATTTCTCCAACCCAAAAGATGTGCAGATAAAGCAAATGCTTGTGTCTTTTTGTCAATTGAAAAATGTTCATAGGGACTCCAGTTATTACATCAACACACAGGGAAACAAAGTCTTTAAGAATCTGCGTTTATATGACTGATAAGATAACAAAAGTGGACGTAACATTTTTAAGGACGCTGCCTAAAACAGAACTAAATGCCCAACAGAGAGGTTAGTGTATGTTTTTATTTACTCACATCAAGGTTATGCCATTTTCTGAAAATAGACAACAGTCATTGCATACATTTTAGTTTACTTCACAAGGCTGTAATGTATAACTCAAGAGCACAGCTACTGTTGTCAGATACACAGTGGATTCAGAAAGTATTCAGACCCCTTCACACTTCTGACATTTTGCTAAACTCATTTAAATTAGTTTAATTAAGCTTAGCGTCAAACCTAGAGGAAACCAGTCATCTCTCATCACCTATTCAGTACTATTCCAATAGCGAATTATGGTGGTGGCAAGATTATACTGTGGGGTAGTTTTTCAATGGAGGGCATTTGGGAGATTAGACAGGGGTTATGGTAACCTAAATGGAAAAATGTACAGATATATCCTTAATAAAAATCTGCTCCAGAGCACTCTGGACCCAGGGCTGTCTTAACGCATGGACACACTAGGCAGTTGCCTGGGGGCACCATGAGCATTAGGGACCCATGCTAATCTATGTATGTTGTGGCTTGTTGATTAATCTTTGTTGTACAGTAAGTTTTTTAATGTTTAAACACTGACTTTGTTGAAACTACCAATACAATAAACATGCTTCATTTTATCACCCATTTACATTTTTATTCCTGTGAGCGATTGTGTAGGTAGGGGCCCCAGTGCACTGCTTTGCCCAGGGGCCTATAATGCTTTTAAGATGGCCCTGTCCAGACCTCAGACTTGGCTGAAAGTTCACCCTTCAAAATGACAATGACCATTGGCAGAAAGACGACACAGAAGTAGCTTAAGGACAACTCTGGGAATGTCCTTGAGTTAGCTAGGCAGAGTGCAGTCTTGAGTCCAATTGAACATTTCTAGAGAGATCTGAAAAAAGCTATCCACCTATGGTCTCCTTTCTACCTGACTGAGCCTGAGAGGGGTCTGCAGAAAAGAATGGTATAAAATCTTTAAATTGATATACAGTGATACCTTGAGATATGAGTTTAATTCATTCCATGACCAAACTCGTAAGTCAAAATGCTCGTATCTCAAATCAGTTTTCCTCATTGAAATTAATTGAAATAAGATTAATTCGTGCCAGCCCCCAAAAAACCACCTCAATTTTTTGTTAAATGTTTTCAACATAAGAAAAATGTATAATGAACAAATATTGTATACAAACAAAATAAAACCGAATACATAAAAGAGAATCTAAAATAAACAGAAGTTGGCGAAGCCGATTAGCGTATTGTAATGTTTTTTTCTTTCACTTCACTTTTGCTTAACTTAAATTTTCTTCTTCACTAGTTTTTTTCTTTTTTGCCACGCTTTCGTCACTTTCATTCGCAGGGCATTTCAATAGAAACCTGTCCAAGGAGCTTTGTTTCGTCCTCCCCTTTAGAATGTTTCTGAAATGCGTTAGGCAAGTTTCATTAAATAATGCCGCTGCACGATCAGTTGCAATTTTTTCAGGGTTTCTTTTCAATAAAGTCAAGTGTTAAGCAAGTGTCATTAAATAGCACTGCTGCACTATCAATTGCAATTTTTTCAGGGTTTCTTTTCTTTAAAGTTCAAAAATTTTTCCCACATTGCAAACACTTCCTTCATCTCAATTTAAGAGATAACCTCCTCTGCAATACCGATCTTCTGCAGAACCTCCGTATGCTGCTGCATCTGTAATTCAGTGAACTCCTCTGTCGTCAGTTCCTCAGAATATGCGGCGACAAGATCTTTGATGGCTTGTATTTTGAATTTTGGCTCGTAACTCAAGGCAAAAAATCAACCTAGTGACGGTTCAAATCTTAAAAAACTCATACGTTGGTGCACTCATCTCAAGGTACCACTGTACATCCTATAACTGTGTTTTAGAACTCAAATTTTACTAACTGAAATTAGGTGTAAATGTTACCTAATACAGTATGTATAATCTAATAACATAAAATAAACACCACAACATATAAATACCAAATAATTTAGATAGGAATATAAGTAACAAACTGGTTAAGCTTGGAGATGATACCAAATAGGTGGATTAGTAGATAATTTGGAATCCATTATTTCATTACAGAAGGACTTGGATAGCATACAGGCTTGGGAAGATTTGTGGCACATGAAATTTAATGTCAGTAAATGTAAAGTATTACACATAGGAAGTAAAAATGTTAGGTTCAAATACACAAAGGACTGTCAGAAAATTTGAGAGTACACCTTATGAGGAGGATTTATGAGTCGTACTGGATTCTACGCGATCAACTTTCTGACAGTATTTAGAAGCCATTAAGAAGGCAAATAGAATGTTAGGTTATATAGCATGATGTGTGGAGTACAAGTCCAAGGAATTTATGCTCAACCTTTATAATGCCTCATCTTGAGTACTGTGTGCAGTTTTGGTCTCCAGGCTACAAAAAGGACAGCAGCTCTAGAAAAGGTCCAGAGAATAGTGACTAGGCTGATTCCAGGGCTACAGGGGTTGAATTATGAGGAAAGATTAAAAGAGCTGAGCCTTTTCAATTTAAGCAAAAGAAGATTAAGAGGTGACATGATTGAAGTGTTTAAAATTATGAAGGGAATTAGTACAGTGGATCGAGACTTGTATTTTAAAATGAGTTCATCAAGAACACGGGGACACAATTGGAAACTTGTTAAGGGTAAATTTCGCACAAACATTAGGAAGTTTTTCTTTACACAAAGAATGACAGACACTTAAAATAAGCTACCAAGTAGTGTTGTAGACATTAAGACTTCAGGGACTTTCTAAACTTGACTTGATGTTTTTTTATTTTGGAAGAAATAAGTGGATAGGACTGGCAAACTTTGTTGGGCTGAATGGCCTGCTCTCGTCTAGAGTGTTCTAATATTCTACTAATACTAATAATGTTAAATATTTATTGAACATTAATATTGGCAACATGGTGATGAACACCACTGCCTGATTGCTGCGCTCATGGTCTGTGCAGAGATGGCGTATTCTCCTCACACCTGTGTAATTTTTGCCTCCCACATTCCAAACATAACTAGTTAGGTTAACTGGCAACTTTAAAATGGCTTTGTGCGAGTGTGGGTGGGTGTGCATTTCATCCAAGGGCAGTTTCAACTTTGTAGCCAATGGTGACCTGAGATCTCGAACTGATCCTACCAGATAAATAAATATATTTATAATGTTGGCTATTCCATTTAATCCATCTAGAATTATTTGTACATTTTCTGAACAGTGACTGAATAGAATTGCACTAACACTAATGACAAATATTTGATAGGCTGAGATTTGAACACTGCCTTCTGACAATAGGATTATTCATTGAAAAGCCATGCTGTCCAAGTGCAGTAACCAAACAACAAATTAACTGACAAGGCAGATATTTATTATTCACAGAATCTAATGAAAACATAAAAAAATACTTAAAATGTAACCTGAGATAAACAAAAACTTAACAAAACAATCAGCAACCTTATTGACCAAAATCTGTATATAAGACAGCAGAACTTGCATAAGTTCCCATGACAGGCTCCATTTCAAGCAACTACAGTACTTAATATTATCTCAAGAAACTGATGAAACATTGGACAGCAAGTGTAAATTACTGCAGCACTTCACGATGAGAGTGCTACTGCCATTTACCTAACAAGAATATTTTAGCATTAAATATTATAGCTTCATAAAACACAAACTGCAAGTATGAGGGATTAAGTTGTCAAGACATATTCCCTTGTGGTCAGGATTAAGTGCTTGTTCTGGAGCGGAGGGTTGTAGGCGTTTCAAACGCTAATAAACAACCACAAGCTGATGTTAACCATAGGCAATAAACAAACAGTCCACCGCAATTACGCTTTGATTCTATCTAGTTCTCAAAACTCTGCCCCCTTACTTCTTGAACAGAAGCCATAATAAAAGTTTTTCCAGAGATATCCGACAACCAAGACAGTTATGTATAACAGATTAATTTCCCTAGGGTTTCAATTTATAAAATGCATATCTGATGAGGGACAGTACAGGGGGTTTGGAATATTTAAGCAACTGTATTATTTTCCTGACTTTTTTCTTTTAAATATTCCTCCAAGACATAAAGGTAGGATGCAAATTTTATTTTACAGTTCTACAAAGTAGAATATAAAAAAGGGGGAAGTTCATTCAGGTATGACTGTATCATAAGCAGTTTTGACTTAATTGCATTAATTGATCTTATGCTTATGTAATGCACATTTGAGGAAAAAAAGGCTACATTACAAAACACTTAATGCTGAGCAACTAATGATTGGGACCTAACAAATGTGTTTTTATGCAAATTACAATAAAGTGCTTAGAATATTTGAATGCACTGCTGGATGAAAGTTTGTTAATGAAATTTACTTTTAATTTAATTTTAATTAAAATTTGAAAAACAATTTAGAAATATTAACAAATAATCCAACAAGCATTTGTATTGGCATTGAGTTACATGCCAGGCAGAGGAGCAGAAATGACTGCGTAGCTTTCAAAGTTCTACCTATGCCATGAACCAGGCCATATAAGACTAAGTCACTTTATAGAGCACATTTAAAAACAAGTCGACCAAAGTGTTGTACAGGTTCCATAAATACATCAAATACATATAGTATACAGGATAGACAGACAGATATACACAGTAAATAAATACACCAAAATAATCACAAGTTTAAAAAGCTAAGTCAAAATGATAGGCTTTCAGGTGAGATTTAAACATGACCATGCTTGGTGCTGACTCTACTGTAATATAAAAAGGTAGACTATTCCAAATCTTAGGAACAGATACTGCAAAAGCATGGTCCCCTGTAAACTCAAGTCTAGAATTCAGTACAACCAGAGAACCTCAGTGATTGTGAAGGGGTAAGGAGTGAATGAGGTCAGTACAATAAAAGAGGGCTAAGCCAAACTTGGAAAGCATGACTCAGATCTTGGTTTAGGGTAGAAGAGTAAAGGTTTATGGGGCATTGGGACTTCTGGAAATACTGGACTGTGGTTTTAGTAGGGAGTTTAAGACAAGCCAGGATCAGAATTGTACAAGAGGAAATACAAATATGCACAGTAACAAATTCTAACCCAAAGTGCACATGTAAAATAAGAGACACATTAAAAATAGCTTGCCTTAATGTTAGAAGTTTGAAAAATAAAACCAGTATGTTGGAGTTGTATGAATCTCAGCGTACTTATAAATATTACAGCAAAAACAGACATTTGTCTAAATAACAAAGATGAGGATGAGTAATACATTTTTAGGAAGAATAGACAGAACAGGAAAAGGAAGGGGTGGTTGCCTTTTATGTGAAACAGAATTTAAATGCAAGCCCCATCTTAGTGAGGACATCTGGAAAGAGTTAAGGAAGAAGGCCTTATTTTAATAGTGTGCTATTGACCCTCCAATGCAGACAGTAATTTCAATGTGTACCTTTTTAATAACATAAGGAAGTTCACAGATGAATAGTATAGTCATCAGGGACTTTAATTACCTAGATATTAACTGGGCTAACTTTGCAAATAGCGCAGTACAAAGAACAGAGTCCAGAGAAGATTTCAGGGGATGAGTTTTGAGTAAAAATTAAAAGAGTGGAGCCTTTTCAGTTTAAACAAAGGAGATTAAGAGGCGACATGATTGAAGTATTCATTATTATGAAAGGAATTAGTACAGAGGATCAAGATGGTTACCTTCAAATGAGTTCAACAAGAACACAGGGAACCAGTGAAAAACTTGTTAAGGGTAAATTTCCCACAAACCGGAGGTTCCCCCTCCTCCCACTATGGAACCATAGACACAACAAGTAGTGTGGTAGACAGTAGAACTTTAGGAACTTTCAAATACTCAACTTGATTTTATTTTGGAGGAATTATTTGGATAGGAGTGGCAAGCTTTGTTCAGCTGAACGGCCTGTTCTTTTCTAAATCGTTTTAATGTTCTAAAAATACAGGACGAAAGCATTAAGTTTACTGATGGTGTATACATAAAAAAAAATTGGGTAACACTTTACATTAAGTGTCCATAATTACACTGTAACTACTACGTAATTACCTGTATAAGTACAGTGTAACTATTAGTTATTACTGCTGAGGAAGAGAAAACATTATTATTTAACTCACAGATATCAAGGACTGTGTTTTGAGTTGATCATGCTGCAGAGAGCTATATGATTTGTTCCTGATTTATGCAGAAAAGGAGTTGGGCTGTGTGCACAGCATTAAGGGACTAACTTTTATCATTTATAAGAAATGCTGACCTCTGATACTATCAGAACACCCTGTGAAGAATGTAAGATCTTTATGGACTATAAGAATGTTTAAATTGATTCTAAGTGTGTATAATTAGAAAGGTGTATTCCTTAGGAATGCAAATGGCTGTTTGTTTCATGTTTTAGGTCACTCCAGTATGTCATAAATTAAGATTTAACCTTAAGCTATGTATAACCTCAGAATGAACTGCTAGGGTTTTTTCTTTTCTAGGATATAAAAAGAGAACGTTTTACTTTAGGGATTCTGCTAAAATCCAAATCAGTTGACTGAGTTGGAAAGAGGCAGTCTCACATTTTTTCTACTCACCAAGAATTAAGAATAAAGAAATTATTTTTACTTTAATTGGGTTTAAGTTCTTCCGTTGTTTTCGACTTCAGCGCTCACAGTTTTTGGCGCCCAACTGGGGCAGAGACGGCCAAGCGACTCCTTGAGCAGGATCGTCCAGAGGACTGGTAAAAGGACCGACACCGGCCGGGTCGGGAGGACCAGATCCGGAAAAAGTTAGGACTGGCCTGCCTCGGGCGACTCCTGCATGGGGAATCCTTGACCTCCTCTGATTCTTCCTGAAAGTCGAGTAAACTGGGAACTTCCAGGCGGGAGGAAAAATTCTTGGTGAGTAGACCGAGGTAGTCCCGACCGGGGAAAAGAAACCAGGCAGTGAGTGGACCGGAATGTATAGATAAGCTCGGAAATAAAACAGTGTAAAGATTATGAATGTTAAGGACATGAGTTAGTACACTCCCTAGGAAATGAAGAAGAAGTCTCTTAGAGGCTTAAAAGTAAAATAAAGGAAGGGAGTGGGAAGAACAGATAAATAACTGAACATTTCGTGATCGGGAAAAAGCACTGTTGGGAGGCGAGACTCTTTGCTCTAACGGTCTGGTTATATTCTGAACTCAACGGGTCACTCAGGGAAATGATCACCTAAACAGCGGTAACCAGCGGCCTTCGGGTGAAACTGTCAGTCCGCTAATCAGGTTGATCGCCCGTGGACCGGGAACAGGAGGGACCGGGAGTGAAGTGACAATTGAGGCTGGTTTAGCAAAAGAGTGCGGAAAACTCACTGACCATGGGGAAAACTAATAGCAAACCGGTTAAAACTCCTTTGGGAAACAGAAAGCATGAATCAACGTACTCATCTGTGACTGAATAAAGACTAATTGATTGAACTATTCCTGTCTTCCTCGGTGTTACTTCCACTGTTTATTTGGCACCTGAACAGTTTCCTTCGTGTTGGAGAACCCGAGTGAAGGTGCAATTGCAGACAGGAATAAGATCGGTGACCGCTGAGTACAATTGCTTTACCGTCCGGGAGAGGTACTGGGACATAACGATTAGAGCCTCTTGGAATGAGACGGAGTCTTAAGTAGACTTATAATTAGAAGGAGAGGTGGAAATTTAATAAAAGGGAAAGTACCTCCGGTCGGGAATTCACTAAAGAAAGAGATTGAAAAAAGGGTGTGAATGAGGAGCCTCTGTTCGATTATTGTTTTCAGAAAACATACCAAGGAAAAAAAAAAGCGGCTCTCCAAGACACTACATAGAACAGAAAACAGGGTTAGATTTTAAAAAAAAAAAATTGTAAACGGTGGAATGAACAGAGCAGGGGCAGATGGCCAGTAGAAGGCTCTGGTGATATGAGTGAAATACAGGAAGTTAGGAAGATTGTATATAGAAAGTCAAGAAAATGGAAATGTTTAATAAATGGGAATTGATAATTAAAGATAGAGCCCTGAATGCAATGCAGAAGTGCAATGAGGGACTGCAAAGCCAAATTAAACTTATTGCAGAAAAAGAAAAGTTGTTCTTGATAATGCAAGAACTGTCCCAAAAGTCCGGATGAAAGAAGGAAGAATAAATAAATAAAAATATAAAAAGAAGAAGAGATTATACCTTGATTTAGTGACAGCATGTGTACTCTTTGAGGACAATAGTCCATCACCACCCCTTGGGCAGCTGGAGGAATTAATGAGGGAGAGGAAGAAGATGGTCCCGATGATTTTTAAAAAATGAACAGTTTCAGCCAGAGAGGATGAAGACGCGGGGAAAGGGATGCCTAATAAGACCCGATTCTGACCCTCAGGGTCAAACATGAATATGAAAGGATGGAATTTCAAGCACCATTAATACAAGTGCCCTTTCCGCAATATAATGTACAACAGCCTGACTCAGATTAAAACTGTCCCACCTTCATGGTGCAAAGAAACTGGGACCTGCAAGAATTAAAAGAGGTGGTGCAGGAATTGCTGAACCAGTTCATGACAATGAAGAAACAATTAGATGACATATATAAGCCAAATACTGCAGAATGGATTCAGGTCCTTAGAAGGAAAGCTCATTTCAGGCTGAAATGATGTGAGAGTGCAATGGACAGAGACTCTGGGACGGCAGGGGTTGATAGTGGCCAGTTCAGTGTTCAGTGGACAGTTACGAGCACAAATAAAAGCAAAATATATCAGCCCTCTAATGCCCAGTGAACTTTGACAAGACTTGATGGTCCGCCTGTGCCTTTGCATTTCAGTTACAAATAAGAGTGAAGGTTGCATCAGAACAGCACACCGCCTTGCACTGACCACCACCATTACATGCTTGTATGCTGCCTTGATTGTTCATGTTTTGTCAAAACAGCAAAAATCTCTGCTGTCCTGGGTTCCTCTTGGATTACAGTATTCAAAATCATTTTACTGTATTGCATGATTTTTGGACTGTATTATGATGAAATCTGACTCTTGGACTTTTCAGCTACTGTTTTCAGAAAAAGAGACTATTTGCCTAACGAACTGTTATATCTCAGCAAAACTGGCTGGAGCAGTATTACTCTTTTTACAACAATTGCTTTTCTTCTGGAGTGGTTTTACCACATATCCTCATTGCTAAATCCTCTCGTTTTCAGTGGCATAATGTGAGACAATTGGTAATAGCATGTCCAGAAGGGGAGGATTGGGAGTATGTGGGACCTAACATTTAGTTCACCCAGATAGATCTGTTAAGAAAATAGCAGTAGAACTAGTTGTACCTGTAACCCGATCCGTTCTGTCATTTATCTTTCACTTCTCCACCTAAACCCATGCTGTTTACCCTTAAAATTTTTTAGTTAGATTTGCTCCACTCATCTCTCTGGGTACAAGGGAAATAATATTTTGTCTGAATAGCTCATGCTGAACCCTTGGTCATTTTCCCAAAGTCATCCTTCCGTTTACATTGTGCACAATTTCTTATTTCGTTTGAGGCTGGACTGGTATTACAATTGTTTATGCTGATTTAGTTAAGCGGGTGCCATTATTCGATCCAATACTTTCCTATTCTTCCAGTTAGAAAGCATATGATTCATTCAGGACCTCCGTGGAGTCAATGCTGCTATACACCCTAGGACTCCTATAGTCTCAAACCTTCCACTATTCTCTGTACTGCCCCAGCCACTGCTATGTGGTTTTCTGTTACTGATCTTGTAAATGCTTTCTTTTCAATTACTGTACACCCTGAGTCTCAGTTCTGGTTCACATTCACTTTTAAAGGGAAGCATTGGACCTGAACTGTGATGCCCAGGGATATACAGAGGCTCTGTGTGTGTGTGCGTGTTCGTGTGTGTATGGACAAGAACTAGAAAAGATAAAAAGTTGAAAGGTTATTGGCCAAAGGGGGGTGGTGTCCTGGTGTAATATGTAGATGAGTTGCTTTTATGTTCTGAGGCTCAGGAATAATGCTAAGAAGACACAAAGGCTTTGTTGGTCTTCTAGCGGAAATCGGGCACAAAGTGTTCGGAAAAAGTTGCAACGGGTTGAAAGAAAATGAAATACCTGAGTCATGATTTGACTTCAGGGAATGTGCACAGTCTGCAAGACGGCAAGTTATGTCTGTTCTTGGAATGTTATGATATTGATATTGCCGGCAATGGGTTAAAAAGATTTTTTTTGCTGAAAAGCGACCTTTTCTAATTTGGTTTTGACTGATAAAATTTCATGGATGGAGCAGGCTGAGAAGGCTTTAACTGATATAAACTAAATTTTGATGTCTGCGCCTGCGTTAAGAGTTCGGACTACGGTAGTCTCGTCCTTTCACTCTGTTTGTGGACGAGAAAGGGGGGTGTATGACTGCAGTATTAACTCAACAACAAGGAAATAGACAATGACCGGTCACATACTATTCTAAAAAAAAAAAAAATTAACAAATAAAACTGGATCCAGTGGCTGCTACAATCCCGCCTGTTTGAAAGCAGCTGATGCAATAACAGAGGCCATATTAGCATGCTCAGATGTTGTTCTCATGAGTTTATTAACTGTTAAGGTACCACATGCTGTACATTCCATCTTAGTACAGACAAAAACATCTCATTTGACAGGTGCGCTTATGTAGTGAAGTGTCAAGCTCACACAGGGAAGACGAATCCAGTAAGTGAGGGAAATGCAAGCAGACATGTGGGCAAAGAAAAGCCCAGGATCCTACTTCACCACTAACTTCTTTATTTCTATTACAGAAGGAGGAACAAGAGTCACACAAGGATGCAGTATTATCTCTACAAACTGTAGCAACGGAAAAGGAGATAAAGACGTTGCAGAAAGAGGGATCAGATAAAGCTCTGAAAGGAATTTAGATCCATCCATTAACTAAACATCCTTTTTTCCCAAAAGCTTTCTTTCTAGGAATTGCAAAGGCTGCGCATGGTTTGGCCCACCCTTCCAGAAGATGCAATGATGGCACAGGTGCAACAATACTGTCACGCCCGGGGTTTTTCTAACTTTGCTGATCAGTTCTGTAAGAGGTCTACATTATGGTGAAGATTTAATGTAGGAAAAGGCTTGCAGGTTTGCGTAGTGCCTTACAGAGAGTGCATGAACAAGTGAGGGAAACATGGTGAACTACCTCACTACTGTAAGGGCAATACACTATTAAAATGTGCTCTGTACCCTGTCAAATGTCACTATTGCAAGATGCTCAACTCTAAATCCAGCTACCTACTTCCCACTGAGGGAGAGGGGGAACCAAATAACTGCCAGGATGAGATAACAAAGGTCCTGAAACCTAGTCCGGACCTCCAGGAAACTCTACTAGAAACAGGAGAAATTCTTTATGAGGATGGCTGTTCCTTGGGATTGGACACAGAACACTCTCCACCAGTTATGCAGTGGTCAAGGAAGACCACTTACTTGAAGCAAATTGAATTTCTTCTAGTTTAAGTGCACAAGCAGCTGAGCTAATAGCTCTCACTCGAGCTTGCCAGTTGTCTGAAAGGAAGGTCATAACCATTTACACAGATTCCAGATCTGCCTTTGGAGTCTTCCATGATCATGGGGCATTATGGAAATTAAGGGGATTCAAAACCAGTACTGGTAAGCCCATACAACACCAGAAATTAGTGGAATCCCTTC
Source organism: Polypterus senegalus (assembly GCF_016835505.1). Classification (NCBI taxonomy): domain Eukaryota; kingdom Metazoa; phylum Chordata; class Cladistia; order Polypteriformes; family Polypteridae; genus Polypterus; species Polypterus senegalus. Next base: position 98,931,758 of record NC_053156.1, on the reverse strand, counting down.
TCAAAGCTATAACAGAACCATCAAAACTGGGAATACTTAAATGCAAGCCCATTACTGGGAAACAAAACCCAGTCAGCCAAGGAAATGAACTGGCTGACCATTTTGCTAAACAGGCCGCCTGTAATAACACACCAGTCTCTTTATTCCAACAGAAGGATGACAAAGACTCTGATAATCAAATTATTTCTTTACAGAGCGCTACCACTGACCGAGAAAGGATAAAGTGGTCCCAAGAAGGATCCCTCTCTGCTGGGGTCTGGACCCATAAGCAAACTAACAAACCTTTCCTCCCAAAGGCTTCTTTTCCAGGAATGGCAAATTCTCACACGGCCTGGATCATGCAGGAAAAGACGCTATGACTCAGGAAGTCGAGCGACATTGGGAAACCACAGGTTCTCTACATATGCTGAACAATTCTGCTGATGATGCGCACTATGCCAAAGGTTTAATGTAGGTAAAGGTACTCAGGTAAGCCCCGCTGTCACTCCTAACCCAATGGGTCCCTTTGAACACCTCCAAATGGATTTCATTGAGTTAACACCATCTAAAGGCTACCGTTATTGCTTGGTAATTGTCGATGTGTTCTCCGATGGGTGGAAGTTTTCTCTAAACATGCAGATGCAAAAACTGTGGCTAAAGCTTTAATAAAAGAAATCATTCCAAGATGGGGAATATCACAGAAACTACAGACCGACTTTGTGAATTCTGTAATAAATGAGCTGACTACTTGGCTCAGATAAATGTGCATCATTACTGCAAATACCATCCTCAAAGTGGAGGTATTGTAGAAAGGTGCAATGGTACCCTAAAATCAAAATTGGCAAAAATCTGTGAGCAGACAAACTTAACCTGGCCAGATGCTCTACCCCTGGCCTTGATGGGGTTGAGAGGAAGAACACATCGGCAGTTGGGACTATCACCATTTGAAATTTAACTGATGCCCCATGCCCGTTGGCATGGTTATCGGAAATGTTACTCTGCATACTGTGGACAATGATCTTCTCTCCAGTCTTACAGGTCTCCAAGCCTCCCTGAAGGAAGTCCACAAACAAGTTAACAAGGCTTGGGACCAGTCCCCACTGATGAAGTTCCAGATTCCCTTGGAACCTAGATACTGGTCAGAGACACCGAAGGAAACATTGGCATCAACCTAGCTGGAGGGGAACCATTCCAGGTGCTGCTATCTGCACCCCACATGCCGTGATGGTTGAAGGACTTTCTTGAATGCACATATCTCACTGTAAAAAGTGGACTGAATCATTAAGCTGTTGCTATTTTTGGACTTTCTATGTTGGGACTCTGTCAAGGGATTATTCCCTTTGTTTTAGGGGATAATCTGTGATATAAGTGGTTGAAGGTTACTGTTACACAATTAAGAATAGATTCTTGTTATGCATGTGCCACTGCTAAACCCAATCTCCTAGTTGTATCCCTTCCCAATAATCTACCCGTGCTTTAGCTGGCCTTACCTCCCTATCTATCTAATTAGAAGAACTCTCCTAGTTGTATCCCTTCCCAATAATCTACCCGTGTTTTAGCTGGCCTTACCTCCTATCTATCTAATTAGCAGAACACTCAGGAACACCTGACTCTATTTTTTTTTAAAAACTCTTCCAAAGATTGGTTCAGTTCTTGAAAATTATTCTCATAACTGTCCTTATTTCTCTGGCAGTTTTCATGTTCTTGGGTTGCTGTCTAATCCCGTGCATCGGAGCCCTTCTACAAAGGTTTATTAATGCTTCCATTACTAAGGCTTATCTCCTCAGTGCTGACCCTGACTCCCAGTACAAACCTTTTCTTCCATTCCCAACCCTTTCCTGAACTCTGATGATGCAGGTCTTATTATTAATGTGCACATTTTATGTGCAAAGGGGAACTGAGGAAGAGAAAACATTATTATTTAACTCACAGATATCAAGGACTGTGTTTTGAGTTGATCATGCTGCATGAGAGCTATATGATTTGTTCCTGATTTATGCAGAAAAGGAGTTGGGCTGTGTGCACAGCATTAAGGGACTAACTTTTATCATTTATAAGAAATGCTGACCTCTGATACTAACAGAAGACCTTGTGAAGAATGTAAGATCTTTATGGACTATAAGAATGTTTAAATTGATTCTAAGTATGTATAATTAGAAAGGTGTATTCCTTAGGAATGCAAATGGCTGTTTGTTTCATGTTTTAGGTCACTCCAGTATGTCATAAATTAATATTTAACCTTAAGCTATGTATAACCTTGGAATGAACTGCTAGAGGTTTTTTTTTCTTTTCTAGGATATAAAAAAGAGAACGTTTTTACTTTGGGAATTCTGCCAAGATCCAAATCAGTTGACTGAGTTGGAAAGAGGCAGTCTCACATTCTCTCTACTCACCAAGAATTATGAATAAAGAAATTATTTTTACTTTAATTGGGTTTAAGTTCTTCCGTTGTTTTCGACTTCAGCTCTCACACTGCATACTTACTGTGTAATACAAAGTAACACTATAGTTAATTACTCAGTTGTCATTGTTATTCCACGGTGTATATAAATACAATGTAAGAATTTATCACTGATCCAAAAACAAGTGTACTTACATAAAAAACATCAGGGTATGTAACTACAATTATGTAACAGATGTTCCATGGTCCGGGCAATTTTAATGGAGAATTGTAGTGATAACTGCATAGGTTTTCAATGATATTTCAAGATCTGTTTTAAATGGTGAAAAAACATTTACAAAATGGTTAATGCTTTTGTGTCACAGATCCATTATCCTGAGATATAATTCTGTCTGGAGTTACGTGTAAAATTTGTACGTTCTACCCATGTCTCCTTCATGGGTTTTACTGCCACATCCAAGGGACATGTAGGTTGGGTTACGTGGCCACATGTGTAAGAGCGTGACTGCTGGTATGTTAGTCCGTGGGGCTTGCAATGGGATGGCTCCCCCTTCTGGGCCGTTTCCTGTCTTGTGCCTGGTGATGCTTAGAATGGCTCTGCAGCCCTGTGTACCTTGATTGAATGATGCAAGTTTGGCAGTATTATGTTAAGGATGGGTGTAATAGCAGCCCAAAAAATTAAACAATAAATAGTGTAACACAACTACAAGAATGTGGCAAATGTTTGTTTAAGCAAAACATGTCAAGGAGGTGCTCCTCTAGATTTTGGGGAAAAAGCGTTAACCATTTTGCACATATGTTTTCATCATTTAAAAAAGATCTTGAAATATCTCAAAAACCTATGCAGTTATCAATTCAATACTCCATTGCAATTCTCCATTAAAATTGCCCAGACCATGGAACATCCGTTACATAGTTGTAGTTACATGCCCCAATGTTATTACATTTTGAAAGTACAGATACAATTTAACTACGTAAGTACACTTGTTTTTGGATCCGTGATAAATTGTTACGTTGTAATTATATTAACTGTGGAACAGCAATGACAACTGAGTAATTAACTATAACGTTACTTTGTATTACATAGTAAGTACAGAGTAATAACTCATAGCTACACTGTACTTATACAGGTAATTACATAGTCATTACAGTGTAATTATGGACACATTTCTTCTTTTCACATATTTCATATATCATCCTATATATACATTCAGGAACAGATGTACCTTTAAGACATGTTGACAGAACTGGAGGTGCCTCGTTCAGTTCCTAGATAGGAGGACTTTTGAAGTGACTGTGGAGGTGTGCATGAGGATGGCCTTTGATGGACTGAAATCCCCACCAAAATTGACTTCATTAATGTTGCACTTTCTTTGACAGGGTAACTGGAAAAGCAGTTTCCAATTTAAGAAAGGATAGATGCATCGTTTTGAGTAGTGCACCATTTTCCAAGATAGTGCATGAGCATTATTATTTAGGAAGTCTGCAGTACTAAATATCATATGACAATAGATGATGAGATAATGAAAAACAAAATGTATTTCATTACACTTTTTTGGGATTTCATTTCCTTGTTATTCTGCAACAGAACTAAATAGACTCAGTAAAATAATTTATATTATGGCAAAGTACATACCTCAGGAACATCATTTCTCATTTTAATCAGCCATTATGGGTGTTCATTTTTCTTTTATAACCCTCACTTTGTTTGAGTCCTTTATCACTTTGCATTTAATTTAAATTTGCCAATAATTCACAAATATTGGCAAAAAATAGAACATATACATCTAACTCTTTCAACCCCCAGGCATCATTTTAGCCATGGCATGCCCTCTGTTCACTTAATCCATAAATGAAAGTTTATATCTTTTGTTCTGCTTGCTACATGAAATGTTTAAGTCACTTATTATGAAGTATGGTTCAGGTTAACACAGAATATTAAACTAAACAGCCATTGATCAAACTTGTTTTTTTTTTTTTTTTAAGTTTTTAATTCATTTTATTGCAATCATTCCATACAAATCAATCAATTTTTACAAAAAGTAAAATTGAGTTAAGAACAAGTCGACCCCCACCCCTGAGAGAGAGAGCAAGGCAAACGGCGTAAAATTTAAGGCTTGTAAACATACCTAAATTAATAAGTTTGATAAGCCAATAGAGATGAATGCAGAAGACAAAGAAATACAGAAATAATTGCTTCCTCTGTGCTGTAAGAGCTTATTTTAAAATATTACTGATTAGATCCTGCCATGTTTTGAAAAAAGTCTGTACAGATCATCTGAGTATTTGATTTTTTCCAATTTCAAATAGTTTAAAACATCGGTTTCCCACTGACTTAAAAGAGGAGAGTTTGGGTTCTTCCAGTTTAGCAGAATAAGTCTACGTGCCAAAAGTGTAGTGACTGCAATCACAGTTTGTTGGTCTTTCTCCACTTTAAACCCATCTGGAAGAACCCCAAACACAGCTGTTAATGGGTTAGGAGGGACTGAGACGAAGGCTGTCTGAAAGGTAATTAAAAATTTTGGTCCAGAATGATGTTAATTTGGTGCAGGCCCAGAATACGTGACCTAGTGAGGCTGGGACTTGATTGCAGCGTTCGCAGGTTGGATCATGCCCTGGAAACATTTTGGAGAGTTTTAGACGAGACAGATGTGCTTGATATATAATTTTGAGTGGTATAATTGTACTAGCCAACCCGCGGCGTACCATACGGCGCATAATCAGGCCGGTTTTTTAATAATTTTTAAGCACAGGAGAAAATTAACATTTGAAAAATCGGTAATGTAATAAATCAGCAAGAAAAGCAACATTGTAACAATGCACAGAACGAACCAACACACAATCGTCCGTGCGGCGCTCAGGCGCGGAGGGTGGAACGGGAGGAGAGGAGAAGGACGTCTATTCCGCTCCCTCCGTCATGCTAATCTGCTGATTTCTCGTCCAGTATGCACTGCCTGCTCATGTGCCCACCTCCAACTCGTCACTTGAGTCGTTGTCGTCTTTGCACAGTTCAGATGCAGCTGTGTCTCACGTAGACATTTCATTGCTCTCTGCGGTTTTGGCTGCCTTTCCATATATAATCCATCAAGACACCCGACCACAGTAGTAGCGAGGTGGGAGGGGGGTGTGTACAAATTGCAGGAGCATCTAAGAAGACGCATGTTTGTCGCGGATGCGAATTGCTGTATGTAGCGTGTAGAACAGTTTGCTATGGTGCACGCGGTCGTGCATTGTAACCGAAAACTTGTTTTTAAAGACTGTTTACTTCATTGTGTATACAACTGTAGGTGAATGAAAAGATGTAACTCTGGAGAGGGCAACATACAATATGGTGTTTTACACGCTGCATACAGCGATTCACATTTGCGAAAAATTGTTTTACACACTGCATACAGCGATTCACATCCGTGACATGATTTTTCTTAGATGGTCCATTTTTACAGGACCTGTTAGGTGAGAGTACTTTCTTTCTCTTTAATTCGTGATTCAGGCCTTTAACATTCCAGCTCACAAAGTTAACTGTCCAATCCTGGAGACATTGATTCTGAGTTTTTGATGTCATTTTATAGTCTTAACTGGAAATGAGGCAGCTTCGGCCTTAATTTCCTATTTCCCCAAGAGTTATTGCCATGGAGCCTATTATTACGTTGGTAGTTAGAATTATAAAAATTAAAAGGATAGATTAGGTATAGATCTAGCCTGCTCTCTTTCTCTCCCCCCTTAATCCCCCACCCTCCCTTTTTGCCTCCCCACATGAGGCTAGAACCCACTTCACACAGTCCTGGTCTTCTGACATACCCAGAGACAGAGCACGTCCAAAGCAAAACAAGCCCCCACGCAGCGGCATTTTAGGGTTAAAAAATAGAGATATCTATTACCAATATAGTCTAAATACTATATGCATAAAATTTAATCATTAACAAACTGTGCACTTAGAATATATATAAATATATATATATATATATATATAATCTTCAGCAATCTTAGTGTATTAAGATAATACACCCGGATAATGGTGTTCGAAAGTGGTCCAGAATAAGCATAATAAGTCTTAATGCAATAATAGCAATAACAATAAACCAAGGGTATGATGTTGAACAGTCTCGTTTAGGGTAGAGAGAAAATAATTAGATAAGAAAAGAAAAAAAAAAAATAATTAAGCACAAACGTCTATAGCTGTAATTAAAATTATAATTAAAACATAAACAGATCACGCCAGAGTAATAATGAGAATATATAATGATAAAAACCCGTATTTTAAACAAATAGATCAGACAGTAGATTATTAATCCTTGCCATATCATTAACGGCCATGACTCACTATTATGTATCAGAATAGTCCCGGGATCAGCTTTCTTAATTCCTTTTCTACTTCTTCCTTGCTAACAAAGACATAGAATTGACCCTGCAATTCCACTTTCAGTTTGGCAGGATACAAGAGGCTGTATTTGACATTGGCTTGCCGTAACCGCTGTTTAATGTTGTAGAAGGCTGCGCGTTTAGTAGCTGTTGCTGGAGAGAAATCAGGGAAGATACGACTGTGGTTATTTTCATATATAATCTCTTGCTTGTGTCTGAGGAGTGCCATCACCTCTAGCATAAATAATGGCGAATAATAAAAGAACTAGGTCTAACGGTATTTGATCCGCGTACGCGATAAGCCACTGCTATCTCAGAATCTGCTATAAAGTCCTCTCCAATTATTTTAGAAAAAAGTTCAGCTGCGAATTTCACAGGGTTTGGACTTTCTCGATTCTCAGGCAGACCTTCAATTCTGACATTATTCCTTCTGCTTCCATCTTCCAAAGCAGCCAGTCTATCTCAGAGTTTATTACATTTGGAGCTGACAGTTGCTGCTTTTTCTTCTGCACTGGCAGCTAGATTTTCAGCTGTTTCAATCCGAGTCATGAATGTCTCCTTGACATCCTCCAGTTTATCAGCAAGCGTGCTCAGTTTAACCGAGGTTTCCTGAATTTTACCCAGCAGATCTTTAGACTTTAATTTCCTGCTGTTGCATCTGTCGCAGTTCCTGTTGCAGCTTCTCATTTGCCTTCTCGCTTTTCTTTATGTCCTGTTGCAGCTCCTGTTGCAGCTTCTTATTTGCCTTTTCCCTTGCCTTCTCGCTTTTCTTTATCTCTTGCATGAGCTCAGAGAACATCACCTTCAGTTCAGACAGATCAATTCTGATTTCTTGCACCGTAGGTGAAGCGGCAGGCTCTATTGTAGCCGTTGTCCCCGATGTTCTCGGCTCGCATGGAGTAATTGAAACCGTGGACTGCAAGGCCTTTTCCAGTTTCAGGTGATCTTCTCCAATCAGCAAGCTATCAAGACCTGCTTCATTCACGCTCGTACTTTCGCTTCCCATTTCGCTCTCAGCCAGTGACGATGTAGCGGACGTGGTCCAGAGGAGTCTGGGCTTTCGCCCATCTGATCCAGGTCAGTCTCTGAAAGGCCGTATCTTGAACTAGGGCTTGCCGATCTTAGCTTGGGTGCAGCTTTAGTTTTCGGTTCTTTCGGACCCCCTTTCTTGTTGGCTATGTTTATATATGCTTACATATACTTTAGCTGTGCCCCTCAGGTTGGATAAATACTTGATATCTCAGGATAATAAGCAGATAATATGAAAAATAACACCGCTGCTAGTGGAGCTCCACTTCAGACGTCCATCTCTCGCAACGGACGAGACCAAAAAACTTGCTGTTTTTAAAAGTGTAGAAATTAAGGAAGCATGGTTTTAGCTATTCAAAAATTAAAAATAGCATAACGGTATCTATGCATGTAATCATGCTCTGTGAAGTAAGCATAAATAAGTACAATGCTTCAAATGTATTTAATTTTCAATTGTGGCATTTCCATTAGAATGATCTTTAAACTTCATTTTAATTACCTGGTAATGTCTCCCTCATAATCACGGAGCTATTCTACTGCATACTCAACTTTGTACTTATTCCATATATTTAGAAATATTACTGATTATGCCATGCATGTGTAGCTACTGCGGCCACAATGCCTGTGTTCAAATCTGATTGTTTGTATGAAAACACCCAACTTCCAGAGAACCAATTTTGTTGAAATTTGGCATGCTTACTTCTGTGTTAGGATATAGTGGGTTGGATAATGGATGAATTGATGGATGGATACCTCTTGTTGGACCTTTGTTGTGAAAGTTAAATTTTTGTAATGATATCTCAAATATGGCACAATATGCATATTTTGAAAATTTCAGGATCTACCACTGAAATGCATTAGTAAATTTGCAAACTTGTCCATTTCTAAACAGATAATTATTCTGTCCAGCTTCAATTATTGATTTGTTTACCGTTTCAAATTTACACCGACAGAGGTCAGTTCAACTTTCCTATTTTAATTTATTTTCCTCTATTATTTGTTCAAGAACCACTCCTAATGGTGAAACTGATTCTCCAAAAAAGTTGACCAACCCTTTAAAAGGCAGCAACTTGTACTCCAACTCAACTCACTTCTTCTACTGCTAAATGTTAACAGTAAAAGTAAAAAGTCACTTAACTATTACTAAATGGAAGAGGAAGAGAATTGTGTCACTCTGTAAGCACATAGTAAACAAATATGTACTCCGTATCTAACATTACACTTAAAACAGTCAAAAGTTGGCACGGTCTTACTCTCCACCACTGTCCAAAGCAACCAACAATTCAAAGATTTAACTTTCCATAGGGTGCTTCTTTCAAAAAATATGTTTAAGAAATAATGAACTTCAGTTAGTCAGACCCTCCACAGTCTGCAACTAACAATAGGATATTCATTGATGACACATTTCCATCATTTAAACTGGAAACTGCTGCCTCTGAAAACTGTTCTGCCATCACAAGCCTAAATGGGCTATGTTTTTAACTTTTACATTGTAAAATACTGTTGAAAAGCATATGTTTAACTGTATGTAGTTGCACTCAAAGTTATCACGGTCATTTTTGCATTTGGAACATTGTTGCGTAAATATCTAATACAGTGATGCCTCGCTATATCGAGCTTCGACTTTCACGGCTTCACTCTATCGCGGATTTTAAATGTAAGCATATCTAAATATATATCACAAATTTTTTGCTGGTTCGCGGATTTCTGCAGACAATGGGTCTTTTAATTTATGGTACATGCTTCCTCAGCTGCTTTGCCCAGTTGATTTCATACAACGGACGCTATTGCAAAATGGCTGAGAAGCTACTCAATCAGAGCACGTATTAGATATTAAATAAAACTCCTCAATGATATACGATATGCTTCCTGTGCGGCGTTTTGCATACTTGAAAGCCCGAACAGCACGTATTGATTTTTGATTGTTTGCTTGTCTCTGCCTCTCTCTCTCTCTGATATTCTCTGGTCCTGACGAAGGGGTGTGAGCAGAGGGGCTGTTTACACAGAGGCTGTTTGCCTAGAGGATACAGACGCTCCTCTAAAAAATGCTGAAAGAATACCTTCACATTGCTCCCTTCCTTGTATCTGCTTTGTCCGGCGGTGCCTCGCATACAGTACTTAAAAGCCCAAAAAGCCCTATTGATTTTTGATTGTTTGTTTCTCTCTCTCTCTGACATTCTCTGCTCCTGACTCCCACTTTGAAGAGGAAGACATGTTTGCATTCTTTTAATTGTGAGAATGAACTGTCATCTCTGTCTTGTCATGGAGCACAGTTTAAACATTTGACTAAAGGGTGTTATTTCATGTCTAGAGGGCTCTAATAATGCTAGAAAATGTATTTAGAATGTCGTAAACAGGTTTTCTATGCTCTAACTGCTAAAATTTTCGATTTATAAATAAAGAATCCTACTTTGCGGAAATTAATTTATCGCAGCAGAGTCTGGAACGGATTAACCGCGATAAACGAGGGTTGACTGTAAACAAAAATGTGATAAAAGACTCTTCGATGAACCAAAATAAAGACAAAATGTAAAATGCTCTATCGTTCAAATCAGTTAATGGAGTCCCCAAATACATCTGAATGTTTGTTCTGTGGCCTATTTCCTGTTTCCATCCACTCATTTTGGACTTTGTCCCCATATTAGCTTTGATAAGGGTTAGACAATACAACTCTTAAGAAACTCCGGTGATGGAGTGAGTTCTAAACACAGAGCATTAAAACATGTCATCTCAACTTTATAGTTACCATTCTTCAATCCCTGAATAGGCCTGTCAGGCCCGGGGGCCCTCAGTGATCATGAAAATCTTTACGGAATATTGACCTTACAGTTCACATTTCCCAATAATTACTTAGTTGTAATGCTGTGTCTTAGCCTGCCAGTCAACAGAGAGTGTGAGAGAGATCAGGCAAGTGATTATTTGCCCTTTTGTCATGGGTTAAAAATGAACCGCAGACAAGGATGACCAACAAAAAAATAAATAAATAAATGGGCATTGAGAGTGAATGACTAATATCTTGAACTTTGATGCTATTGTTAATGAAATCATGAGGAGAAAAGAACTGTAAAGTATGACAACTTATGTATTATTTTTCTGTAATTAATTTCTACTTTATTTAATAACTTAATTCAAGAGTCATGATGACACATTATAGCCAGTTGATTGCTATAATGTTATCCTTTACAGCGCTAAAGAATCAGTCAGGATGTGCATCAACAAAATTCAGCGGCACACTGTTTATTTTGCTTTAGTGAGAATGCCCTTTGTTTGAATGAAATTTCAACTTCATTTTATGTGACTATTTGTGGGGAAGGAAGACAGAGAAAGAGAAAAAAAGGGGGACTGCATCCATCCATCCATCTTCCATCCCGCTGCATTATTTTCCAAATCATTTTACGACAGAGTGTGTTATCATGGGCTTTCATTGTATTAAATGCAAAGCATGTCTAGGCTGTGTTGTGCTGCCACTTGGTTGAATAGTGCATTTTTACTCAACATGTATGCATTTTCATTCCAACTGACAGCAGGGGTTGGGGAATGGGGGACAAAGTCTTGTCAGGCCCAGGACCTCAAGGACTTGGGATCCATCACTGATAGTAAACTCATGGCTAAAAAGTTATCTGGTATATTCTACACATACACAGATTAAGAGCCGGCTCTAGCAGTTTTGCTGCTCTAGGCAAAGCTGTTAATGGTGCACCGCCACCCTCTTTTCTTTAAGTGGAATCCTCACTGCCACACCCCCTAGATGGAAACCTCTAGACAGGAGACAAGAGCCAGAACTGGGGACTGCAAAGTAAGAAGGGTTTATATACGAAACAGTGAGCTTACTATTGGAGAATGTTGAGGGGAGCTGTTGGTCACGTCTAACAACTTCTGTTTACAAGCCAACCTCAGAAACACACACTCTTGAGGTGTGTCATTGTAGAAATCAAATAGGAATTGGGTAGTATTAGCAGGGTTTATTTATCACACTTTGTTTCTTTAATATAAAAAAAAAACCACACAAATACTTAAAACACAAAAAACTGCTTTATAAATTGTGTTTTAGGTCTCCTAGTAGTCTCTACTTATACCTCCAGTCAAATATGTCCCCTATAATGATTGTGTCATTCCAATTAAATTCTTACCAAGGCAGCTCCGCAACATAAGCATGTCATTTAAAATAATGAATAAATCAGCAACCTTAATATAATCATGAAATTTAATAAAATTGAAGTATAAATGATTATCTTTAAATAGGAACCTTTGCCCATGAGTCCTATTTACTAAATCCTTATGTATGCAAATAAAACAATAGCTATCCAATGAATAACCTCAGAGTTTTTCCAGTTACAGGAGGACTATGGAGAACTGCTTTGTGCGCCAAGAGTGAATTTCATAGATGGTGGTGAGCAACAGAGAACAATATTTACCACATTTTAACAAAAGTTTTAATGTAAATCCATGCGGGAGATTAATTATACTAATTATAGTTCCAATTAAATCAGCCTTAGGCAAAATGTTCAAGTTAGTGTTCGATAACTTGGGTCGTCAGACTTTAATACCAAATATCCCTAGTATGAGAAAATAATATAAAGCATAGGCCAGTCTGAGTTTTCATATGTCTTAGTTTATAATAAAAACATATATCTTGCCGCCGTAGGCGACCGCTTAGTTTGTCTAAATGGCTGAGCCAGCCCTGTATACATTAATCCTTTAATCGTCCTATTATTCAGAACTTAAAAGTACATTGATTTTACAGTACTTTAAAAACAAAAGGAGATGTAGGTTTCCTGCACTCACTTCACTTTGTGGCCATATTTTTATCTCACCCAATAGGATTTCTAAAGGTTAACTGTAGCACTTCTAGTTGTCTGGTTGTCTGCTAGCACATTTGCACTTTTTGCAAAAAAAAAAAAATTCACTCATCCTTATTAACTACCCTCCTGGTTAAACAAACGGCAGGTAATCTTTAAGTAGTACACTACAAAGCAAATTAACTTCAATTAGCATCATTATTCAACTCTATTCATACTACATGAAATATAAAATAAAAAATAAAAAAACAGAAAAATACCAACAATTAAAACACCAAGCACAGTATTCCTGCATTTACATTAACAATGTATTCTTTGGCTGTTGATCTTTACTACTAACGGTAAAGTACAGAAATACATAGTACAGTATTAACATTTTGTTAAAAAAGTACTTTGTTCTTTTCTTTTAAATAGGCATTTAATTACATTTACATTTTTAAAATACTTTTTCAAAGGTGTTTTTCTTTCTTGATATTATTCTGACATTTCTTTATAATTGCAGAGAGTACCTAGGCATGTGTTCAAGGCTCACAATAATGTGTTAGCATTTTGGTCTGTGTACGAATTAACTATTTCTGTTTTATATAATGAATTACCATTTCACAATCAACGCAATACTATGGCACTTTTTTTTTTTTTTTTTAAAAGAATAAAATGGTTTTAAAAATGTACTATAGGCCATACTGAATAAGTCACTTAGACAGGTTACACCTTGTGTTGAGGACAAAGACAGTCTCTATGCCATACTGTGTTAGTATTTAGCTCTAATTCAATTACAAATATTTTAATTAATGAAAGTTTTAGCCTTACCTATAATATTTCTGTTCTCATGTTTACAAAAAATGTTTTCTTGTACTTATCATAGCAATGGTTTTTATTCTTTTAATTTATTCTGCAACAATGCTACATTCTGAAATAGCATCTTTGCTATTATATAATTTGCATAAGACAGAGAACCAAAATATTTAAATGCAGTTGAAAAGCATTTCAAATTATAAGAGTATTAGATTTCCTTCAAGCCGATTATCTGCAAACTAGGATCTTTAGCATTTTTAATAAATATGTTAATGTCATCAGTGTGTAACAAGGAGAGTTACTGCTGGCATCTCTCCACTTAAGAGTCCAAAGGAATATCAAAGGAGAAATGTATTGCCCAAACTAAAAGTGAGAGGTACAGTGGTGTGAAAAACTATTTGCCCCCTTCCTGATTTCTTATTCTTTTGCATGTTTGTCACACAAAATGTTTCTGATCATCAAACACATTTAACCATTAGTCAAATATAACACAAGTAAACACAAAATGCAGTTTTTAATGTTTTTTTATTATTTAGGGAGAAAATCCAAACCTACATGGCCCTGTGTGAAAAAGTAATTGCCCCCTGAACCTAATAACTGGTTGGGCCACCCTTAGCAGCAATAACTGCAATCAAGCGTTTTGATAACTTGCAATGAGTCTTTTACAGCGCTCTGGAGGAATTTTGGCCCACTCATCTTTGCAGAATTGTTGTAATTCAGCTTTATTTGAGGGTTTTCTAGCATGAACCGCCTTTTTAAGGTCATGCCATAGCATCTCAATTGGATTCAGGTCAGGACTTTGACTAGGCCACTCCAAAGTCTTCATTTTGTTTTTCTTCAGCCATTCACAGGTGGATTTGCTGGTGTGTTTTGGGTCATTGTCCTGTTGCAGCACCCAAGATCGCTTCAGCTTGAGTTGACGAACAGATGGCCGGACATTCTCCTTCAGGATTTTTTGGTAGACAGTAGAATTCATGGTTCCATCTATCACAGCAAGCCTTCCAGGTCCTGAAGCAGCAAAACAACCCCAGACCATCACACTACCACCACCATATTTTACTGTTGGTATGATGTTCTTTTTCTGAAATGCTGTGTTCCTTTTACGCCAGATGTAACGGGACATTTGCCTTCCAAAAAGTTCAACTTTTGTCTCATCAGTCCACAAGGTATTTTCCCAAAAGTCTTGGCAATCATTGAGATGTTTCTTAGCAAAATTGAGACGAGCCCTAATTGTTCTTTTTGCTTAACAGTGGTTTGCGTCTTGGAAATCTACCATGCAGTCCGTTTTTGCCCAGTCTCATTCTTAATTGAGGCAAGTGAGGCCTGCAGTTCTTTAGACGTTGTCCTGGGGTATTTTGTGACCTCTCGGATGAGTCGTCTCTACGCTCTTGGGGTAATTTTGGTCGGCAGGCCACTCCTGGGAAGGTTCACCACTGTTCCATGTTTTTGCCATTTGTGGATAATGGCTCTCACTGTGGTTCGCTGGAGTCCCAAAGCTTTAGAAATGGCTTTATATCCTTTACCAGACTGATAGATCTCAATTACTTCTGTTCTCATTTGTTCCTGAATTTCTTTGGATCTTGGCATGATGTCAAGCTTTTGAGGTGCTTTTGGTCTACTTCTCTGTGTCAGGCAGCTCCTATTTAAGTGATTTCTTGATTGAAACAGGTGTGGCAGTAATCAGGCCTGGGGGTGGCTACGGAAATTGAACTCAGGTGTGATACACCACAGTTAGGTTATTTTTTAAAAAGGGAGAAATTACTTTTTCACACAGGGCCATGTAGGTTTGGATTTTTTTTCTCCCTAAATAATAAAAAACATCTAAAAACTGCATTTTGTGTTTACTTGTGTTATATTTGACTAATGGCTAAATGTGTGTTTGATGATCAGAAACATTTTGTGTGACAAACATGCAAAAGAATAACAAATCAGGAAGGGGGCAAATAGTTTTTCACACCACTGTATACTAGAGAATCAAAACGAACAAAACATAAAAAAAAACCTACTGCATCTCTGGGCTCCCCATTATAAAGTGTCCCCCGTCTGTCCATCTGTCTGAAAGGATGGATTCATTGCCTCTCAGAGTTATAACAGATCAGCACTGCCTCTCACCACCTGTCTGTCTGCATGTCTGCCAGGGATAATCCTGGCTGCTCTTCTACAAAACTAGTGAGAGTCTTAGCCAACACACTACATATCTCATGAGTCAATGGATCTCATGCAGAGAGGTAGTTCTAAATAATATTTTGGGGACATTCCTAGAATCAATTTTGGGGTCTGAAGAAGGGGTTTATTCTGTAGCCATCAACAGTTGAGGTCCATTAGATAGTTTTGGAGTTGCCTGCTTTATAAGGGAAACAAAGCTTCTTTCATTTGTGGACCATAAGCTACCGTCTAATGGGCTTGTGAGGAAAAAAGGAAAAAAAAAAACTGGCCTTCTGCCTAGGATTATTTTTAAAATGACACCCTATTTCTAGTTCTTTCTAATAGTTAGATAGAATGCCAACCTATTGCCCACACTCACTGACCCCTCTCTCTCTCTCTCCTCTGCATATCGGCTTGGGCATCTCAGTTTTCTGCCTCCTTGAATCCAAGAAAATAATTATATGCTTGCTTGCTTGCAGGTCATAACTATTTACTATATTGGCATCACTACCTGTTGCCCTAACTTGACACCTAGAGCACTTGCAGAGCTTATCAAATCCTGGAGATGTTTTCCTGCTTTTTGATTATTTTTAGTTACTTATGCCAGAAACAAACAAAAACTGTCAGAATACTTCATCACAGAACTGCTTATTTACATCAGAAAGGTGGTAAACTCCATCTTCAGTGAAATATCTATATGCAAATACACATTATTTTCATTTTACTGCACACAGTAATTAAGACCACATGAAAACGTGAGACTAATAAATCAGCTCCCAAACTATCAAATGAAAGAGAAGATAAGAATCAGTTATTTAAAAAGGGGTGTTATTTTGCAATTTTGAAAAAACACATACAGTGCATGGTTTGCAGACACAGATTTCTAATATAACTCTGAATATAATTAATCATCTTCCATAATAATGTGTCTACTCCATCATTCTTCAGCTTCCCCTGGAGCTATTATTTCCTGGAGTTAAATCATTTTTTGTTTATATACCTGTCAGATAATTGACACACACTTTAAATAATGACACTAAAGAATTTGGATGAGAGAAAAGGAATAAACACAAACAATCTCTATTGCAATGTTAATTTTTTTAGATGACCACACTCATCTGTACTTATGGACATTTTAAGACAAAGTAACAGTGGTTTGTAGTATACTATTTTTCATCATTCAGATATGGTTATGGGGAATGAAGTGTGTGGAAGTTAGGGTTCAAAAAAAAAAAAAAAATTATTAGAGCTAAAAACTTTTGTTCTTAAACGCAATCCCAGTGCCATTTTTGACAGGGTGTAGACCCAGAAAAATTGTACAATATATTAAACCTGAAAAAGTCTCGATGCATGTGCAATAATCCAGGTAAGGAAATTCTAGAAAGTTGATTCTGTTCATCTGGACAGTTTTTTTTTCGATATGTTTCAGAGGGGACCAAACAACCACTGGCGAAGCGGATGGCACAACACAGAAGAGCTACCTCATCAGGCCAGGACTCAGCGGTCTGTTTACATCTACAGGACAGTGGTCACTCTTTCAGTGATGAAGATGTGCACATCCTGGACAGGGAGGAACGCTGGTTTGAGCGAGGAGTCAAAGAGGCCATTTACGTGAAAAAGGAACGACCATCTCTGAACCGAGGAGGGGGACTAAGGGTACATCTTTCACCATTTTACAATGTGGTGATTGCAGCCATTCCCCAACTCTCTGTAAATGGTACTCATGGCCATTGATCAATGGACAAATTGCATATCATTGATCACATGGCCCATTGTTAGTCAATGGTGCTAGTTTGGTCATTAGGCCAAGGTACTGTTTATAAGGTTGGAGTGTTGAAGGAAAAAAAAAAAACAACTATGTCTCGATGAACAGAATCAGCTTTCTAGAAAAACATCACAATGCAAAACAGCCTTGAATGCAAACCATTGCAAATCAAAGTTAACACATGAAAACAATTGTACATGCAAGTAAAGTTTTGATGTTACATTTTTCATATACATACATGTTAAATGATAATTGCTATTAAGAAAGAAAGAAAGATGCCAGAATAGTTCTTAGGAGCGATGCAAAAGATTCATCCACATGAAGGTTCCAAAAAGAACCTTTATTTAGATCCTTAACAGGTTTGATACAGTAAATAACTATAAATGGATGATAACAGATTTGTGAACTACCAATGGGTATTGATTTTATAAGGACTCTTGCTGCATACAATAACAAACGCTAAGTGCAGGTTTTCTAATCTGTTAAAGTCCTGCTAGGTAGTGTACCACACAGAGTTTTTTTCTACATATTAAGTTTTGGGTTTTTTTAGCACAAAGAACCAACATCATATGTAAAAAAACCCTTCCCAGAAAGAAAGAAAGTGGTTTGTCAAGCAGTGGAGGCACAAGGAACAACCCAACCCAGTAAAGAACCATAAAGTGCCATTAAAGAACCATTTTTAAGAGTACAGGTGAACTATGAATACATTAATAAAATAAACATTATTAGGCTTTCAACATTTTACTCAAGGAATATATTTCACTAGTGCCATTTACTATCGAAGGAGGTCAGATAAACGTGCAATACAGTTTGACTGAGCTAAAGGTGACATTCGGACTGTCCGAGTACTCACATGCCTACACTAACACCAGAACTGATTAGAGAAACTGCATTTTTTAAGAAGAGACCATGTGGGTATCTATGTGAAAAATGTCCATCCTGTCCAGAAGTTTTTGAGGAATGTGTTCTGCCAGAAGTGTGAACCCACAATATTATAAAGCATACTTTAAATTTAGTAGGATTGACTACTGCAATGCGGTGTTCACTGGATGTTCAAACTGTTCTTTATACAGCCTCCAGTTAATCCAAAATGCGGCTGCAAGAATTATTACAAGAACAAGAAAATATGAACACGTCTTAAATCCTTACACTGGCTCCCTGTTAAGTTTAGGGCAGATTTCAAAATCCTCCTTTTAACATATAAAGCATTAAATGGCCAAGGTCCGGCTTACTTGTCTGAACTTATCATGACTTACAAACCTGAGCGCACATTAAGATCTCAAGATGCTGGTCTGCTTAGGATTCATTCAAGGATTAATAAAATAACAGTGGGAGGTTGAGCTTTTAGTTACAGGTCCCCTAAACTGTGGAATGGTCTGCTTGCTACTATAAGAGATGCCCTTTCGGTCCCAGCCTTTAAATCTCGGCTGAAGACTCACTACTTCAGTTTAGCATATTCTGACTAGAGCTGCTGATTAACTGTACAGACTGCATCTCTGTTGTTAGTCATTAGCACTAAAACATAAGTAACATGATAGTTATAATTGAATACTAACCCTCACCTATTCTGTTTCTGTTCTTGGTACTCAAATGTGGCAATTGGTGCCACGGCACACCTGCCAAGTTGTTTGCCTTCCTATGGTAAAGTCATCCCTGATGAAGGATTACAGGAATCATGGGAAAAAGGGGTCCTTTTATTGGATTGGCTGTTCGAGCAACGTTTCAGCTGTGGAATGGCCAAATGGGGAGGCAGCTTGATGGATGAGGTCTCCAGGACTCTAAAAAATATCCAAATCTTATTATGTGATATCTTCTACTGTAAAATTTTGCTCCGTACTTCTAAAATTTGTATTTTTATGCTGTATTAAGGATTTGCTCTGTTCTGTGTATTGAATTGTATTGACCGCCTTCTTTTAACACCCACTGCACGCCCAACCTACCTGGAAAGGGGTCTCTCTTTGAACTGCCTTTCCCAAGGTTTCTCCCATTTTTCCCTACAAGGTTTTTTTGGGAGTTTTTCCTTGTCTTCTCAGAGAGTCAAGGCTGGGGGGCTGTCAAGAGGCAGGGCCTGTTAAAGCCCATTGCGGCACTTCCTGTGTGATTTTGGGCTATACAAAAATAAACTGTATTGTATTGTATTGTATTGTATTTAAATTTACCATTGTTATTACACATCAGATTGTGTGTATGTATTCTGCTTAGTAACAACTAGCATGCAGTTTTTAATCGATAACTTAGGTATATTATTTAATGTTTTTATTGCTTGGGATTTTAAACAAAAATTCTGAAAAGAATATTTAAAAAAAAAATCAACTTGTCTTGTGGGTCCCTCCAGCACAAGTTTTGCCATTGGAAGTGTTATCAACAATGATTGAAACATTGTCAAAGCTTAATTTTATTCTTCTGACTCATGCACGATTTGTTTACAATATAAAATCCCAAATTGTTGACACTTGCAGAATCTTAACAGAATTAAAAACAAAAAAGAATACATTGTGTTTGTGTATAAATATGTACTTGTGTTAATATTGAGTCTTTTTGTATTTGATAGTACCATATTTGAGTTTTTGTTGATGTAATACTGTTATTTAATTCTTCAGTATACTAGGCCTGAAGTGTGTTTACTAGTGAAAGTGTGTTTTATAATAATAAATTGAATAGAATTAATGTCTATACTCAGCTTTCTTTCCATGAATTACCAAAGTGCTTATCATGTTCCTTTGAGTCTGCAAGCAACACCACAGCCCTGCCTTTTAATTACACTAAACAAGAATCTGTAAGGTAAAGAGTGCTTATTAAAATGAACTGCTGATAGCACCGTGGGACTGGCAGATGGCTATTTTGATATATCTGAAGATTGTTTTTTCCTTTGAAATATGTGTCAAGTTTGCATACTTTAAAAAAAAAAAAAAAAGAGGAAGAGTATGTAACAGAAGAGGAGGCAAATCAGGAATTTCACTAAATGATGAAAAAATAATAAATCAAATTCCACTGTATAAAGAGGAACCAAAAAGTTTCTTTAAGGAAATACTTTATGGGGAAGGCAGACCATTTAGGATAAAGGGCAGAAATAAATGCAAGATAAAAGTTGTAGAATTGTGATGACAAAGGGGGTACAACTCCAGTTTTAGGGTATAAATGATTTTTTGAGGTGACAGACTACACAATTTACTGTTAGAGAGTATTGTGTAACCATTTTAACCATTTCTTTCTGAATTGCAATATTTTCTTTTAGTCAATGTCCAAGAAGACGGACGAGTACTGCATGTGTGAATTGCATGCAAAAATAAACACACTTTAAGCCTTAAAATTCAAGTATTAAAACTATGATTTCATCAATTGTGCAATTATTAAAATAGGAGACCTTTCCCCAAAGAGTCAATAACTCATGATGGAGATTTAATTGCTATCAGAAGTGCTAGTAATAGATTCTTTTTTGAAAAAGAAATTAACCAACTTATAGAAGAAAAGTTTCAACCTATGGGTCACCAAGCAATTTTCCGCTCTATCAAAGAAATTGCTTGTGTTTTTTCTAGCTTATAATTGCCTCAGTAACATCTTATTTGAAAATATCAATCCATGCATCTTTAGCTGTCTCTAGTATAACTGTACAAATAAAAACACTTATTTATATTATGTCAAGTATTCTGAACATACTGTACAAGTACTTGGCGATATTCTCCATAAACATATTGAGACTAAAAATTCCCAAAATCAGGCCTAGGAGATGGTAAATCCATGCTGCACATTGGTGCTGAGATATATATAATAAATAATAAAGTTATCAGTTAAAGTATAAGTGAAAATTTACATAACTAGATGCTTTTATCTTTGAAATGCTATACAGTAAACCCTCGTTTATCGCAGTTAATCCATTCCATACTCTACCGCAATAAATGAATTTCCACAAAGTAGGATTCTTTATTTATAAATCAAATATTTTCGCAGTTAGAGCATAGAAAACATGTTTATGACCTTCTAAATATGTTTTTTAACATTAGAGCCCTCTAGACATGAAATAACACCCTTTAGTCAAAAGTTTAAACTGTGCTCCATGACAAGACAGAGATGACAGTTCCATCTCACAATTAATAGAATGCAAACATATCTTCCTCTTCAAAGGAGTGCGCGTCAGGAGCAGAGAATTTCAGAGAAACACAGAGAGAGAAAAGCAAACAATCAAAAATCAATAGGACTGTTCGGGCTTTTAAGTATGCGAAGGACCGCCGGACAAAGCAGCTGCAAGGAAGGGAGCAATGTGAAGGTAGTCTTTCAGCATTTTTTAGTGGAGCATCCGTATCCTCTAGGCCAGTGTGTGAACAGCCCCTCTGCTCACACCCTCCGTCAGGAGCAGAGAATGCCAGAGAGAGTGAGAGAGACAGAGAAAAGCAAACAATCAAAAATCAATACGTGCTGTTCGGGCTTTCAAGTATGAGAAGCACCGCGCGGGAAGCATATTGTATATCATTGAGGAGTTTTATTTAATACGTAATACTTGCTCCGATTGGGTAGCTTCTCAGCCATCCGCCAATAGCGTTCCTTGTATGAAATCAACTGGGCAAACCAACCGAGGAATCATGTATAATAAATTAAAAGACCCATTGTCCGCAGAAACCATCGAAAACTCTGTGATATATATTTAGATATGCTTACAAATAAAATCTGTGATGGAGTGAAGCCGCGAAAGTCAAAGAGCAATATATCACTGATCCCTCGCTGTGGCATCAGTAATATCAATAAAAGTGGCAAGGATAAAGTAATGTAATCTAAATTAATTTCCCAGTAATATAGTAGTAAAATGATCTATGCAATACAGTTTAAATTCTTGGAATCACATTATTTGCTAGCTAGAATTGTTAGTTCTATCGAACAGATACTTCCAAGGAAAAATACTAATTACAATAATAAAAATACAATACTAACTCTCCAGGTGGCTGGGATCATATTTTTAAAAGTTTGCATGGATTTAAGTGAACAAAAAAAAAACAAACACGCCAAAAAACTGGGAATTGTGCGTGCCAAAAACAAAAGTCTAATTTATAAAACCTGGTATAGGGATATGGATATGCAGTTTACCTTCATATATTACAACCATCTTATAAATGTGTGCATGTGAACACAACTCAAACCACGTCCAATTGCTTCCCTGAAACAACCATATAGGGACCATGCTAATCAACCTTGTACATACTGTATATAATGAGCAAATTTACCTTTATGGTGAGACAATGATGAGAAGAGACGCAAAAAGAAAAAAAAATCTGAAGACTGAGATAGTTCTATGCTGTGGGCTCACCATTTTTGATAAGAAAAACTGCCAGATATCAGATGAAGAAGTACATTGCTCATCACCGCCAGGGTGTGAAAGCAATGGGATTGGGGAAAAAAAGTAAAAACATCTGCACTATGATTTTGATCACAGAGTGGCATCTGAACTTGGAGATGCCTTATTACATGGCATTTCTGACATTTATTAGTCTCACCTTGGCATCACAGATGAGTTGTATGTTAATAGAATGCAACTTCTTATAGTACACAAAGCAGCTTCATTCTCACTAGGTGCTCTTTAGGTAATATGAGTGCAGTCAATGGTGCCAATCAGATTAGGAAACTGGACACTGCTGCAAATTGCTTTTATTTGTTGACCTGCACACCCACATGATACGGAAACTGAATATAGTGCCTCATCACTTGGTTTATGGCTTCCAGCACAGCAGACATTGTAGCTGTTGGCCAGTTACCTCTATTGCCAGAAAGCCAACCTCTGCTAAAACTTGAATATGAACAAGTGCAACCCGATTTTTGGAAGTGTGTCCTTCTAATGTTGGGCCCAATTCAGCAATTCTGAGAACGGTTCTCAGAAGCCTAAATTAGCTCATAGGCACAAAAATCCTGCTTGATCCCAAAAGTTTGCTCCCCTCATATATACGACTATTTGCATACTCTTCAAATAGTGCCAAACAGGGCATGTTGTGCCAAACCATTAGGCTATAAATAGCCTATAGAATGTTTAGAGCTTTCTGTATGGGTGGAGTGAAACACATTTATGTTTTGGCTTGATGCAATTTTTTGATATAAAGTAACCACATTTTTAACCCTATGAAGTGACAACAGGAAACCTATATGACCCTAAGGAAAACCCAGATATGTTCCTTAATGCAAATACGCAGCATTGGCCCTCTTAGTGTGGCCTTTGACACTATTTGTCATACCACTCTCCTTAATAGATTATCTTTCATTGGAAATACCCACACTCCACATGACTGGTTCAGATGCTACCTCTCAGGCTGCACTCCGTTCATTCAGCTTAAAACTTTCACATCCCAACCCACCGCTGTTACTTCAGGTGTGCCCCAGGGCTCTGTCCTGGGGCCTCTTCTTTTTATTATTTACCTTCTTCCCCTTGGCAATATCTTTCATAAACATAACATTAATTTTCACTGTTATGCTGATGACACCCAGCTCTACCTTTCCACCATCTTCGCTTATTGACTGTATTGCTGAAATTAAATCATGGTTTTCTTTGAATTTTCTTTAACAGTGACAAAACTGAAGTTCAACTCAAAATCATCATTATCCAAAGCCGATAATCTTTCTCTTGTGATTGATAACTCCGTTGTTTCCCCATCACCTCAGGTTAAGAGTCTGGGTGTCATCTATCTTTCCAATCTCACATTAATAACATCACCCGGTCTGCTTATTTCCACCTACGTAATATTAATCGCATCACCCCTCCCTCATTCCCCATACCACTGCCATTCTTGTTCATAGTCTTGTTACTTCTCGTCTGGACTACTACAATTCACTCCTCTTTGGTCTCTCTAATAAATCTCTTCATAAACTTCAGCTAGTCCAGAATTCTGCAGCTCCCATCGTTACTCGAACCTCATCTATTCACCATATTACTCTGGTCTTGCAGCAGCTTCATTGGCTCCTGATTAAGTCTCCAATTGATTTTAAAAGTCTGCTAATAACATTTAAAACCATTCATAACCTTGCCACTCCATATCTGTCTGACATTCTTCATGTTGCCATTCCCTCCTGTAACCTTAGATCCTCTTCCCCCATCCACCTGACCATCCCTCTCACCCGTCTAACCTCCATGGGGATAGAGCATTCGGCTGTTCTGCTCCCAAGCTCTGGAATTCATTACCTACTGAGCTCAGAAATATTGAATAATTTTCAACCTTTAAATGTACACTTAATGTACACATCTGTTTAAAATGGCGTTTTCTTTATGATTACGGTGACTTTGTTTGGTTTTAATTTTTACATCTTCTGTTTTTTTTCTGATGTTTTAAGTTGTTTATAATGCATCTTTTTATTTATTTATTTATTGATTGATTGATTGGTGTCCTTGAGTTCTCAGAAAGGCGCCTTGTATAAATTTATTATTATTATTAAAATGCAATCACAATAGCCTGAATACACACACTGATCGATTTTTAAGTTTAAAATGTTTGTCACATCAATGTACATCATAATGGCCTGGAGATATGAATTATTATACTTGTAGGTTCTCAGTTGGTTTCATTGCATTTCCCTACTTTATCAAGGGTTTTATTTCTCTCTTTCTACAAAATGTTGGTATGCTTGGGTCAGAGATGTGGTAAACGCATGCAACGTTCTCTCATTCAGTTTTGTTTTATAAATCCCAACATTTGCATGACATGTTCTGTAAATCTGACCTCTGGTGTCTAGACTAGCTATATTTTTTCCCCATTTACCAAACACATATTTGCAAGGTTTTGAGGGGCGAAGTATTTTATGAAAGAAAGAAAGAAAAAAAAAAAAAAAAGTACAGCATATTTGAAAGTAAAAATTGGCACTAGTCATATCTTTTCCCTTCAGTTTTTTTAATAGAGTATTTCTATCATTTTACCTCTTAAGGTTTACTTAAAAGAGAAGTACTTATGAAGTCTAAACCTTTTTCACAATTGTCGTATACATGTGTCATGCTTGTTCGATCTACCTTTAATTACTTCTCTGTTTAATTTAGGATACTATGAAGGAGGAGGGCTGGAAAATCATCCTCTTCATTACAACAATTGGCAATCGCACACGACAAAGCTGCCTCTCTGCCAGATATATGTAAGCTTTTTAGCAGCAAAGGCAGTGAGTCCTACACCATGCAAAGCTTAGTATTATCATTTTATATTTTCAATTGATGCATAATCAATTTCCAATTGTCCAAAGCCTCATGTTTCCTTCTCAGTCTCTCTTTGGGTTTCCTTCATTCTTGTCTTATGTGTTGAAGTTCCCAATACCTACATTATGTCTTTTTAAAGACAAGGTCCAGATATAAGGCTAAACATTTTATCATCATCATCATAGATGGACAAATTAATGTTATAACCATACTGTTAGATTATGAGCAGAGGATTTGTTTATTAAGGAGAGGGATAAAATGATTTGGACAGCCAGACTCATTAAAAATGGCAGTATTTACCAAAATATACAGTAACACAATACCTTCCAAATTACGCATGCTCCATATGTGAATCGATTCTCAAGAACAGCATCAGCTTTAAATTGGAAATATTTATTAGGTTTTATGGATTTTGTTTCATGTTTCTTCTGGTGTCCAAATTGACCCACAATGCAAACCATGAGGTTGAGACAGTTATGCTTCACTTAACACCACAAGTGTCTGGGGCAAATTAATGCATTTCACAACTGAAAAAAATAACCCTTTACACTGAAATTATTCATCAACTGCAGCATTTCATTCTTTTATGACATTTCTGTAGTGCTATTATGTCCACTTTATAATATGCAGATTAAAACGATGCATTAACAAAATTTAAAATCTGTTGTGCTTTGTACTCTACACCATGGCCTACTTAAATTAAAACCCTGTTTGCCTTTTGGACTTCCTTTGCGCTTTACCAGGTTGTAGATAGCAGCAGGGCCAAGGAGACTCAAATCATCTTTATAAAATGTACTTTATATTTTCAGACACCTACATTGTAACTGGATGTGGGGGTAATGCTTTAGTTTAGGTACTGCAAAAAATGCATCTATTACTCATTTACTCTTATGTAACATGACCTTAACATACTTTACTGTTGTTGTGAAGACCTAAAGTAGTGTGTTTATTCATCTCTTCAAACTGAGACACGTTTCTCTTGATATTACATATTTAGTTTAATACCTGTGAATCCTTCATATTAACAAGTCATTTTACCATCATGGCAACAGGCCACAACTGCATAGAGATGAATATAACTGTTATGAAGACCTAAAGGTTAAGGTCTAGTTACATAAAAGGAAATGAGTAATAGATGCACATTGTACCTAAATTAAAGTGTTATTGACATGGGACTTGAACCAATGACACTAAACAAATCAGGCATCACTCATATATATCCATATACACCTAATCCTGCCAAATATAAAAAGTCTACATTTATCAGCAGCTTGGAGAGATAGACATACAAGTATTTTATTGATATTTATAAATAGACACATTTCACCTCAACCTTTTCTGACCTTTTAGTGGGAAAATACAAAAAAAATATAATTATAATAAATTGCAGAACTACCTCTGAAATTTCCAAGCTGAATCTCCATTACATCTCCAAAAGTATTTTAAGTAAACTCCAAAAAATGGTGGTGGTTTACCAACTTCAGTTTAAATCATTGCGCTTTCTTCTGTGTTTTATTAGTTTTATAAAAGCAAGAAGAAACTGCACAGAAGCAATTGCTGCTAGGAATTAAATGGAGATCTAGCTTTCAAATCTAAAAAGGCATTATTTCCACTGTTATTGTAAGAGAATAATTTATCTTCCCTAAGGTTTAAACATTTGTGTGTTTTTTTTTTTTTTTAATCAAAATTTCAAACTGATAAAGCACCCATCAGCCCTCATAATCTTAGTGTGAAAAAGAAACGGAGCAAGACATGCAGTGCTTTGAAAAAGTAATCATATACTAAAACGTTTCCAAAATCTGACCCAACAGAATACGAAATAAGATTAAATAACTTCAAATGGAAAATATCAGGCTTTCAAGAATGTACACCAAGGAAAAAATGGAAATCAGTTCCAAATATTCTTCATATCCTTTGTTATTGCAAGGCTAATATATCAAAAAGGCAGAAGAATGGCTTTAGAAAATCACCTAAATAGTGTGAATTTTAGGACAACCTCCAAAAAACTCCATTCTCTCTCTGGAAGAACTCCCTGCTACTCCTGACAAAATGCCATTTGCCTTCCACCCTCCAACAAAACTCCACCCTACCTTTACTTTAACATGGCTTTCTCCTAACTTCACTTTAACTTAATCCTGATACTCTGTGTGTTCAATTCATCATAAAAACTATTCATAGTGGCTCTAAAATCCGTACTGACCCCAACTCTCTCTTCTGTTTATTTTTCCAGTTTCTTTGTGGTGGCGGACCTACTCAAAACATAATGATGCTCCAACATTGATGGACTGAAAGGCAGAAGTCTACGTGACCATCATCATCAAGTCCTTCCATGAGAACCCTAAATACAAAGAGGACTGTTTTACTTATATTAGGTAGATTGCCCAGAGGGGACTGGGCGGTCTCTTGGTCTGGAATCCCTACAGATTTTATTTTTTTTCTCCAGCCTTTGGAGTTTTTTTTTTTTTTCTGTCCACCCTGGCCATCGGACCTTACTTATTCTATGTTAATTAATGTTGACTTATTTTTATTTTCTTCTATTTTTCTATTCCCCATTTTGTAAAGCACTTTGAGCTACATTCTTTTTGTATGAAAATGTATTATATAAATAAATGTTGTTGTACCTCTGACCTCTGCCTCTCCTTCCAATGCAAAAAGTAAGAAAATGTAAGGGGATACAGAAGCCATTAATAATTTTTACTATGAAGACCTTTCTATTATGAACATGTCCAGCCTTTTACTACTCGTCAAATATTAGAATGGGTATACACATCTGTCGGTCTTTATTTTATTGCTACCCATTCTGTTTTTGGGATTTACACAGGCAGGAATTCTTTGAAAAGAACCCATTGCCTTCATTTTCTGTATGCTTTCTCTTTGAAAAGACCCATTTTCCCCAAATAAAATTTGTAATATGCAATTCTACAATCAGTTTGTATGTTGAAAATGATTTGATGAGCTACACAATGACATTTCCATTTAAACATCTAAAGTGTTGTTCATTTTTTTTTGTTTTGTTGTCATTAAGAGTTGCATTACTCCTTAAGTACCATATTGTGCATTTTTTGACAATGGAGCATTTTGCTGCTATTGTAATCTTTTGCAAAAACGGTACCATATTGCTAACAAGAAACAATTTTTTGTACAAACTGTAGCATATAGCTAAGGAGTATATACACACACATATTTTATATATATAATATTCAAAATACTGTAGATGTTTTTATTGTAAGTTTATTCAGCGTGTTTTACTCATAAATGGAAATGAGAAAAATAACCTTGTTTCTCCAATTGAGTTTGTTATAATTATCTATAGCAGCATAG
Organism: Polypterus senegalus; assembly: GCF_016835505.1. Taxonomy (NCBI): domain Eukaryota; kingdom Metazoa; phylum Chordata; class Cladistia; order Polypteriformes; family Polypteridae; genus Polypterus; species Polypterus senegalus. Next base: position 98,903,016 of record NC_053156.1, on the reverse strand, counting down.
CAGTTTCCAGCATTGTGACATCATAAACATTCTTTGAACTTTCAATTAATTTTGCTTTGAAATCTGTTTTGGCATACAATTTTCATTCTATTAAATGATAACTTGCCTGAAGAAGGGGCCTGAACTGCCTCAAAACATTGCATATTGTAATCTACTCAGCCAATAAAAGTTTCATTTGGCTTCAATTCTCATTGAATTTTAGGAATGAAATCATGAAATATATATTGTTATCTACCATATATACTCACGTAGAAGTCAGGTCTTGAAACGTGAAAAATCAATCATATAAAAAAAAAAAGACCCCAACTTATACACACACACTCAAAAATACAACACTTAATTCCCCAAACTCCCCATCATCTTCTTGCTTTCTCCAATCTCGCATCAGTTTCTCAGACACAATTGACTTTTGCTGCAGCAGCGCAATTACCAATTTCTTTCGCCACTTCAACAACTTTTAATTCAAAACCAGCTTCATATTTTCTTTTGAACGAACACTCCATTGTAGCTAAGGGCTGCTCTTACGATAAAGGTGTATGAGGGTGTGAGATACAAAAACACAAAACAGTGCAAATGTTACTTCGTAATAGTTCGGGTATTACCATTAGGTCACGTTGCCAAAATACATAGGGAAAAAAAAAAAAGGCAGTGTGCTCCATGGTTACTCTCTCACGTGGGCGTTAGCTTATCGTAATCTCTTGGACCAATAGCGTGAGTTTTCTGCATTTGACTTACAGTATATGACCGAGATTTTTAAATACTAGAAATTATACAATAAAATCAAGTCCCAACTTATACGCGAGAGAACTTAAACGTGAGTATATATGGTATATATAATTTCTTTATATATTAAATTTCTCTGTAACTTTGTCTTTTTGCTTTTTCCACATAAACTCATATATTTTTATTGACATAAATGGCAGGAGAAATTTAATTACTTAGTCTATTACCCATATGTCCAATGCAGGACTGAAACGGTCTTTTGCCTGTCAATAACATGAAGTGTGTTGCAGTGAGGAAGATGTTAACTTTAAGGAGTGTCATGGGAGCAATGTTCCAGTCTCAAATTTCCAAGAACTCTGGCTTTGAGTTTCTCAGATCGCAGTGTGTGGATTTTTCTCTAGGTATTCTAGTTTTCTTCCCACTTTCAAAAGTAAACTGTGCATGTACAGTATGTGGGACAAGTCGAATTGGGGCCTGCGATGGACTAGCACCTCATCCAGGGACACCCCCAATACTGTTGAGATAAATTACAGGAGGATATCCCAGCAATATCTCAGTTATCACCGAACTGAACTTTATGGATCTGATATTATTGTGTCTTTTTAAAAAATGGCACTTTCAGTCCCGTGACCCCGATTTTGATAAGTGAGTGGAAATAGATGGATGACTTTTTGTCTTTTGACATTATTCTACATACATTTGGTGTAAATATTAACATAGAGAAGAGTGTGTTTGGGATTGCGTTTACCAAAGAAATTACATTAAAAATACTGTTCGAACTGTGCTATAGGTCATTTTCCTGTTGGAATATCCAACCTCTGAGTAACTTCAACTTTGTGACTGATGCTTGAACATTATCCTGAAGAATTTGTTGATACTGGGTTGAATTCATCTGACCCTCGACTTTAACAAGGGCCCCAGTCCATGAACTAGCCACATAGCTCCACAGCATGATGGAACCTCCACCAAATTTGATAGTAGGTAGCAGATGTTTTTCTTAGAATGCAGTGTTCTTCTTCCGCCCTGCAAAGCGCTTTTTGTTATGACCAAATGCATTATCGTGGTATTTCCCTCTACTTGCCCTTTTACCTGTTTCCTTAAGGGTAAGTGTTCTCGTCAAGTTCGTTATAGGGTTGGTCTACTGTTGCACTTTAAGATGAACACACACACACATAGATAAACACACACACAGACCCGAACCACAACAGCGCCCCATGAATGACACACACACGCTGATTAACCCTTAGCACTTTAAACCACAGAAGTGCTATAGGAATAACAACCTGTCATTCAGCACTTTAAGAGACTTACTTATTTTCGGCACGAACAATACGATGTTTTAGTAATATTTCAAACCTTTCTTGTATTTGTCCCTTCTATTGAGTAAAGCGCTCTCACTCTCAGCCTTATTAACCTTGCAGCACAGAAATTATGGCAAAAATCCGGTTGTCACCAGGTGCTCATAGAAATCTAACTTATTACTTCAATCACTCTAGACATTAAGACAAGGCATTGAAAGTTAAAAGCAGCATGGTATTACAAGAATAATAATACCACCACAAGAACAAAGAATACTAGAAAATAGGTACTGATAGGAAAATCTGAATATATATAGTCTTTAGAAAAAGTTACAGATGAAAAGGATGAATGTCCCAGGGAGGCGTTTGATTAAGCAATCGATGTTCATGATGCCTTTCTGACGACCAGGGCCATCTTCGTCCGTTCCTCTTCTTCTTTGCTTCTCTCTCTCTTGCTTTTCAAACCACGGCATATTTATTATGAAATGTCAAGCCTTAGTTTCACAACACATGCACCTGATTGGCTGGCTGTCAAAATGATTGATGAATTAATTCACTGTCCGTTTTCCCACACAACAAAACCTTTGATGTACTCTGAGGTATCAGTAGTTCTTCCTGTCCCAGGCTGTAAACCAAACTGTTGTTCCAGATGTCCATCCATAAAGTAATTAATAGCCTGAGGTATGAGCTCAGCATTCGTTCCCAGGCTGTAAACCAAATTAGCACTAAGCTATTAACAAAAATTAAGAGAAAACCTGCTTTAATTTGTCTTAGTTCATCTGTTGTCTCGTCTTGAACAAAATATAATGGAAACCAAAATGTACAGATTTTATACACCATAACACTAAATAACTCAATTTTTGTCTTATCAGTCCAAAGCACTTTGTTCCAAAACAAATCTGGCTTGTCTAAATGAGCATTTGCATAAAACAAGCGACTGTTTGTGGTACGAGTGCAGAAAGGGCTTCTTTCTCATCACCCTGCCATACAGATGTTCTTTGTGCAAATTGCGCTGAATTGTAGAATGACGTACAGATACACCATCTGCAGCAAGATGTTCTTGCAGGTCATTGGAGGTTATCTGTGGGTTGTCTGTAACCATTCTCACAATCCTGCGCATATGCCGCTCCTGTATTTTTCTTGGCCTGCCAGACCTGGTTTTAACAGCAACTGTGCCTGTGGCCTTCCATTTCCTGATTACATTCCTTACAGCTGTCACTCTTCAGAGGAGAGTCAAAGGGAAGCACAACTTGCAATTGACCACCTTAAATACCTTTTCTCATAATTGGATACACCTGCTTATGAACTTAAAGGCTTAACGAGTTAATCCAACCAATTTGGTTTTGCAAGTTACCAGTATTGAGCAGTTGTATGCATTCAAATCAGCAAAATAACAAGGGTACCCAAATTTTTGCACAGACAGTGTTTCACATTTGATTTAGTTTCAAACAACTAAATACTGCTTCACTAAAAATCTTTGTTCGGAAAACATCCCAGTACTCAGATGTTCCTAGGAAATTAAAGTCATACCACTGTAATCTTCTTTTGTTGAAAGTAAAAGTAAATTATGCAGGCTGAGAGGGCTTCCCAAACTTTTTCATATGACTATAATAGCAGAAAGTGGTCTTACATTAAAGGTGTCCAATATCAGTGACTAGTCTTCCTGTGTTGTATTGACCAGGTACCAAAGAGAATACGAACTGAAGGACAATATAACAATCAGTGTTGACGTGTTATAGTACTAGTTAAAGCATTACGTTTTAGGGGAGATGGAAAATAAGTACAATGAGCGAATTCAGATAAAAATAAGCTGATTAAAATGTCTTCAAAAAAAGGTAAATTGAAAATATTGCTAAACAGTGGAAAAAAGAAAGAATGAGTCAAATGGTATGCTTGCAAAAATTAGTCCTAAAATCAAAAGTATTAAAGTCAATAGGAAAATATTGTAAAGGAGCAGATAAGCTATACTATTCTGTTACCAGCAGTAAGAGCTGGCATTCCGTTACTCAAACAAGCAGTTTCAGTGCCAGCTGCAGGACAGCCTATAAATGTGTCAAGTGTGTCAAAGTCACATAATTTTCAACTAGTGTTATAACAGTGAGCCATCCCTCTAATAACAGTTAGCTACCTAAATGAGAAATATGCAACGTAAAAGAACAAGAATCCATTGCATCTGCACCAGCGAGTACCAGCATGGTGCTATGCTAATAATAAATAGTTCCAATCTTCTCAACAGATGCAATCGGTATGTTTTTGCCCAGAAAGACAATATTTATTAAATTGAGAAGTTATTCATTTTTCTTTTTTTTTTTCCTCAGACTAAGCATGAAAGAGCAGAAAAAGGGGTTTACTAACCATAAAAATACATTTATATAGTTTGACAGCACCCCTAACCTTATAATAAAATAATATACTTATTAGGAACAGGATCAATAACTGATCAACTGTATAAAACACCAACATAAAAAGATAGATTTTTGATTATTTGTAATGCCAACAAATACTGTATGTGTAAAGATGGTATATTTGGGAGAGTCATGAGAGATATGGAGAATATGTCATTCATTAAATATATTTCACAGAAGAAGACTTTTAAACATAATACAAAACACTTTCTTTTGAGAAAGAATGTAACAAAAAAATCTGGCATTCATTTATCCTATCCTTTAAATCACTGTATTTTCCTTTTTCATTCATTGTCATTATTAGGAGTCTTAAGAATTTGTAAGGCACCAAAATATATAAGCATATCTATTTTGTTTGTTTTAAATGTATTGAGTTATACTTTTAAAGACATTTTGTGAATAGCTAACATGGCCCTTGAACTATAAAGTTAACTTTAGGAAGAAAAAAAAAATTATACAATTTTATATAGAAAATTACAAATAAAAGCTAACCATGTCAACTCAGAACAAATTCAACAAAAAAAAAAAAAATATGTTCTGGAATGGCTGTGTCACGATCCAGACCTTAACCCAATTAAGATGCTATGGTAACCTGAATCAGCGAACTGAAAGAGCTTAAACAGAGGAATGGACTAAAATTCCTCATAAATTTGTGCCAGTCTAATCAGCAGCTACAGAAAACATTTGGTGGAGGTTTCATCAGTCACTAAATACGCATACACAGATTGACATATTTTATTCGAGCCTGGACTGTGAATATTTAAACAATATGTTTAGCATTGACAAGACGTATGCTTTTTTATGTTGTTAGTTTAAGCAGAGTTTATTGTAAATAATATTTTGATTTTGTTGAAGATCATTAAACGACAAGTACATCCCAGTCCTGTTTGAAGAAGTCTTGCTAGACGACTTGCTGCCAAAAAAGCATTCCGCTTAAGTGGACAAAAATCAAGAGACTAACCAATGCACAAAACAAGGACTGGCATGCTGAACAAAGACATCAAGTGCTACTGACTAATGGATCATAGAAATATTTAGTTCAAAAAGGAGGCAGTTTGTCTGTTGAAAAGCTAGAGGGTGCTATGTAGAGTAGTGCCTGTAAATAACAGGGAAACACAACAGAGATTCTCCACAGGTCTCGGGCAGTATTTCAGCAATTGAAATTCAGGGTGTTTTGTATTACTCCCTGGAGAGAGAGAGAACCAAGTGAATCAGAGATAGACTACTGAAGAACTGGGACAAGCACTCCAAGATGGTTAGAACAAATAATAAGCCGATTTTCTTATAAACTGTATGTGAGTGGACCTATGAGAATTAATGCAGCTTTAAAAGGTAAAGGGTGGTATCGTCAAATATTTTGTTATTGCTGCTCTTTATTGTGAATTTATTGATATTTACAAACTTTTCATTTCATTATTTATTTTAAAGTATTATATACACTTCCTATAAAAAGAATTTATCCCCTTGGAAGTTTTCATAATCTAATTGTTATATAACATTGAATCACAGTAGATTTACTTGGACATTAATCAACAAAAACAGACTCTCTAATCTCAAAGTGAAAACTAATCACTGCAAAATAATTTAGATTGATTTGCAGGAATCTGGGTTTATTTTGACATTAAGCAGTCCTTTTTTCTGTTGATCCATGTCAAAGAAAGGGAAATGAAATCCTCTGCGATTCAAAATTGTATAATAAAAATGTGAGAAAGGGGAAACACAACATACATGCAGGGTCTTCTAAAAAGATTTTGAGGATTTCTGCGGTTAGTATTAGAGCACTTTTCTAGAATTTAAAACTGCGGTATTGTGAGAAGAAGGGGGATTGGGAATGTTTATATAGAAAAAATTTGACTGAAAGTCGAGTCTCTTAACTATGAACAATATCATTCAAAACATAATCTATTGCTGCCAAGAGAAATAAAAGCCATATTTTTAGCTACAAAAATCTTTAAATTTGATGACTTAAACATTTTTTGTTAAGAAGCCAAATTCTCAGATTTACTAGACAATGTTTTCAGTTACTATTTTTTCCTACTGAATTTTTGACTGTCACAATAAAACTGCACTTAAAAGAAGAAACTTGATTGGTCACATTAATAATATTAATCTATGACTGACAGAACAAAAGCAATAATGTTTTTTAAAAAAAGACTGCACATTGCTATCAATTTCAGGCTTAAATGGAGCTTTTCTTTTTAAGATTAAAGGGGGAGACTTTACACATGTTTTGAGCCTAAGAAATGCTGCTTATAGGAAAACTGACTAAATACAATTTGTGTGTCAAATTCTGTATGTTGCAGGGCAACACTGGGCTGACTTTTTTTTTTGGAAGAAATGCATTAAAAAAGCCTTACTTTTTTTAGTTTTTCAAATTGAAAAATATAAACTACTCAGATCCATTATGTACATCTTTTTAATCCAAAATTATAAATAATTATACACATACATGTAAAAATTGTATAAAGTTTGCTGTATTCGACATTAAAGGAAAGGAAATTCCACTAATAATCACAAGTTTACCTGCAGAAGTGTTTTATCTATATATTTATATTTGTTGTACTTCAGGAAATAAAATTATTTACTTCCACAGATGATGTCCATGTTGACTTTGCATAATTGCAATGCATGGCACAAAGTATTACAAAGAAGCATTTACTCTTACTGGAACTTAATCTTTATACTGTAACAGTTCAGTGCAGAAAACATTTATTTGTACAAGTGGAAAAAGAATGTCTTCATTTTCTGATGGATCTGAAACAGTTTTAACCGATTAATATGTGGTACCTAATATGCTTTGGCATTATCAGTGTTATTATGAATTTAAAAATGTCTTTTACAGGGACATCATTGTGAACCTTGTCATGTGTTTTAACAAATCTGTATTTTTGTGTTCTAATTCTGTATTTAGTAATCAGTATAATCTATGCTTCAGGTGCTCTGTGTGAATGACAATAGCGTGCGTGTGTGTGCTCAACAGTGGTGGAAAAGATGCAGCTCACAGTATGAAATACTCTAAATTACCATCTTTTTAATTTATGACTTACATATGCTGAAATTAATTGCAGCTTTAAGGCATTTAGGAGGAACATTACTCTGCAGATTTACAAGAAGGTGCAGTTAAAAACAAATTTTAAAAGTGTAGATCAAACAAAATATTTGAACTCTCACATGTTATAACTTGAGTGCATTGTGGTTTTGACAAAAAGACATTCTCCTTTGCACCCTAAATTAACTGTGTGACCCTAAGCAACACACTTAATCGGTTTTCCAACTGAAAAAAAATATGAAGACAATTGTAATATATCCTAACCCTGTGTGCCACCTTTGGATAAAGATACCAGCCAATAATAATAACAACACTAACAATAATAATAATGAGTCACAATACTTGTGGTACATGACACCTGTTTCTATCTCTATACATTCAGACTTCTTTCCCATGATTGCTGGGTTGCACAGATGTTATGTAAATAATTATAAGAATACATTATTATCATCATCAGCTTGAAAAAGTATTCATACAAGTAGTATATGAGTAAGCAACCTGCTTGAGTATTGGTCAAGGGAAACTGCAATAGAGTGCAGAAAACGTAATTAAAAGCAATTTTAATTATAACTTTTAAAAAAACTGCAAGTTTAGAACTTTTGCTATTTCACTTTCTGAACACCATATTTCAATTTGCCCTCAGTGTTAACAACATACTTTGTCTTCTCCTTGACTGTTCATTTACTACGGTGCATCACTCCACTGACGCTGAGCAACAAACCTGTGGTATAATTTTAGCAAAACAAAAAAAAAAAAAAAAAAGCTCAAGGAAGTTTTACTAAGAACATATTTTTCTTGCAGTGTTTTCATATTTATACAAAGATAGAGATTACCACCTTCTATAGTTTTGCCAAATTTAGATGAGACAGAGAGTCAACAAAGTCACCATCTTGACCTCAGTTTTAAAGCTATTTTGGTTCTAGTAGTGATGTATGCTGTGAGAGTTGGACTATCAGTAAAGCTAAATTCAAAATAATCACTTTTAAACTTGGCGTTGGAGAAGACTGTGGAGAGTTCCTTGGACAACAAGAATAGTCAACAATACTTGAAGATATACAACCAGACTTCTCATTGGAAGGCTTAATTGATAAAGAAAAGCTCAAATAGTTTGTCCGCATAATGAGAATACAGGATTTCATCCATCCATTATCCAACCCGCTAAATCCTAATTACAAAGTCACAGGGTTCTGCTGGAGCCAGTGCCAGCCAACACAGGGCACAAGGCAGGAAAACAAACCACCGCAGGGCACACACACACACGGGACAATTTAGAATCGCCAAAGCACCTAACCCGCAGGTCTTTGGACTGTGGGAGGAAACCGGAGCACCGGAATTTAGACCAGACATGGAGAGAACATGCAAACTCCATGCAAGGCGGACCGGGGAAGCGAACCGGGGTCTCCTAACTGTGAGGCAGCAGCATTACCCACTGAACGCGCCACCCATACAGGATTCCTTGCAGAAGAATTTCATGTTGGAATAAAGGCCTGGTGTGCTGAAGTCCAACAGGTCACAAAGGGTCATGTTCAACTAAATAATTAAACAATAACAAAATGGAGAACTTTAATCAAACTATATATTAAAAAAAAAATCCTTATTTCATTTTACTTCATTATTTTTCTGTCTATTGCCCAGCCGAAAAAGGCTGATTGTGAAGTATGTGAATTGTGCCCATTAAGTTATAACTGAAACTTTAACTGATCATAAATGTAGACTACTAACCAATGTGTAACATTAAGCAAGCTTAAATCAGTATGAGTGAGTGTGACTTGTAATGGACTGGCACCCCTCCTTATTTAATGTTAACTCAGGTCTTTCTCTGATTTAGCTAGAATAGTTGATGGGTTTCTGTGACCCTTAACCAAATTAAGTGGGTTCACATAATAAGTAAATGTAATTACATGGCTAGTGGGTGCAGCATTATTATTATTATTTTTTAATTTTTAAAGTAATTTATTTTTACTGGCAGAAAATATTAAAATAAGTGTTGGTTATCAAAATAGTTGTTCTATAAACATTGTTTATTTTTAATTATGTCTACTTGTTAAAGAAAAAAAAGGAAGATAATACCACAACTTTTTGCAAACTGAATAGCAACAAAGATTTTTCTTTTAAAAACATTAAAACAGTTAAAAAGGATGTAAAAATTAACATTCAAATAATTGTACAAATTTATTTACCATTAAGACCCCACTGTTGTTTTAGAAGTAATTATACTTTATTTTAATCTTCCATTCTCCAAGGACACACATAATCAGGATTACTAGGTATGCTAAATAAACAGCAAGTGACTCATCTCTTTCATTCTTATTCCCATGAGCACATTCTTTCTGGAGGAAGAATCCCTTACTGTCATTTGCAACATTCATTTAGACTTTAAACTTCATCTCCCGAGCTACGAACATGTCAACATTAACCTTCAGAATGACAGCCACACCCCTCCAAAGTACTGCAGCAGATGTGAGCACATCTTTTCCAATAAAGTAAAAAAAAAAAAAAAACCAAAACAATCAATTATAATTCTTACCAGGTTAGGTTTGTTATTTTGCAAAAATATTGCTTTCACCAGAAACTATACTCTAAGTATCTCTCGGAGTGTCTCCTTACTTGGAGACAAGAGCATAAACCCAATTTAATTATAAAGGAATGAAACAGATACCATATCAAAGAGAATAAAAATATATCACCCTTAGTCACTCAGAGTTCTTTCTCTGTATCACAGTCCTACACTTCTCACTGGTTACTGATACTCCTTCAGTACTGATTAAAAAAAAACAAAAAAAAAAACTACTACTTATTAAATTTACTGCCCTGTTGCAGTTTTAATATTAACAAATTATATAAAGCAAAAATGAGTTGGTTTATTGATTCACGATAGAAAACTTTTTAATAAAAGTACCATATAAAACAGCCTTCTTTTAGAGTGAGTTTTAATCAAATTAAAACCAGTTTTAATCCTATTTATTCATCTCTAAGTGTTTTTTCACCTATCAGTTTTATAGCCAAACTTTGTCAGATGTTTAGTTCAAATGAAACTGTGAATGCAAATATGACCGTTGCCCATACCAAATTGCAGTGGTAGACCAGATCTTACCTGACATCACAGTTAACATCCATTCCAGTCAGAGGAACAATTAAATACCAATTTCTATCTTTTAGCATTCTTCTCAGTTATAACATTGCACAATGTGCATTAACTCTTGAGGGCTGAATATTTTTCTCCAAAAAACATTTTCTGAAAAGCAATGGTTTCACACAGAAATCAACATAAAACGTTTGTTGTTGCATGCAGCGCCTGCTAGTTTGCCAAGAATGGGCGTCAGGCTTGCTGCCAGGCTATCTTTGCATGGGTGGGGCAGCAGCAGTCACGGTTGCAGTCCATTGCCATCTGGTTTCTATGTCTTATCATTGTTAAGTGGCAGTCCTCCTGGCGAACATTGCCATAGACGTGTCAGCTCCACGATTAGCTGGGGACCAGTCAGCTGAAGCTGGAACCTCACATTTGTTTTTTTCGATTACTTGTATCAAAATCAGAGTCCGGCAAGTCATAGTCCAGTTCAGAGATAAAAGGCAAAACTTCACCCACGGAGTATTTTGCTTTACGCATTCTTTTTGATCTCTCGCCATTATGTCAGTGCCATTTTTGCTCTTGTTTGTGCCTTACTACTTACACAAGCACAGGAAATATCGCTCAAACCAATGAAGCTAACTTACCTTCTACCAACGAGAGTCCAACTAAATCATAATGGTTGGTTTTGTCACACTTTACAGTTGATTACCATCGTCAACTCCTCCTTTTGGCAAAAGTCGACATCAGCCCTGAAAGAGTTAACATATCTACATTTCTGTCTGATCATAAATATACTAATATATTTAATGCTTTGGTAAACACACACAGTAAGATGATTGTGCTAAGATACACAACTACGAATGGCACAATTACAGAGAAAAGATGACTGTGGGGCCCAATGTCCTTAATAGAGGACAAAGTCCATTTCCTTACACTTCCTGACTTAGGGTGAGTTACTGTTAAACCAGCTTTCCAGACAGTTACAAAGTCTCATACCAGAACTATGATTTGTAACTGAAGTCAATGGCTGACAGTGCTTTAGCTCCAACAACTAAGAAATTACGCCAAAAATGCTCATTTGCATTTGAGCATGCTCCATTTCCATTCATAAATGTATTTTCTGAAATTAGTTCATTTAGCAATATTTAAATAAGTGTATGCATTTGGGAATATTATGAGGATATGACTGGATGGCATAACGTGGATTTAGCAAACTGGCTAAATGTGACATTTAATGGCCCCTTTTGTTATTTCTTGCTGTTGTCCAGCTTTGATCATTGTTGACTCTTGTTCCATCACACCCTTTATAATGTCATGTTAACATCTAGTACAGATATTAAAAAAAAATTCTTGGCTATCCCTGCAAACATGAGGTATGGAACACATAAAAATAATTTTTTGGTGGAGTATTCCTTTAAAGTACATACAAACTACAGACATTTTAATGTATCTCAAGGAAAACAAACAGCTTGACCACTTAGTGATAAATCTCACTTCTTAGACCATAAGATGATTCTCTGTTACAAGCCACCTACCTACAATCAAATGTTCATGTTAATTTGAAGGAATGTGTGATGTTTTGCATGTACTTTCACTGGCAAGCCAAACAGAAATTGAATTCTTATGGTTTTTTTCTTCACAACATATCAAAATGTCACAACACAGTCAAAAAGCTAATGCCAGGCTATCAAAGCAAAGAAAATCCAGCAAACATTTTGCAGCTTATTTGACATATCCAGAGTACGTCATCTTCCTATAAGATACGTTGCTTGTATTCAAACTCTACTTATAAAGCTGCTTGTCTGAACACTAAGGACATAGTTCTTCATTATTTATACTTTATAGCTATATTAGACCAGCAAGATTACGGTCTCAAAATCCTGTTATCTACAGTAACTCTTGACAAACCATCTATCAGCTGTGTGGCTTCTATCCTCTTCACAGGTCTATTTAAGAAGCTCTCACCATTTAAATCCAGACAGATGATTTAATGGTTCTGACTAGGTTTAAATACAGGGAGTGCAGAATTATTAGGCAAGTTGTATTTTTGAGGATTAATTTTAATATGGAACAAACACAGTGCTATCAGTCAATCCAAAATGTTAATAAACCTGAAACCTGAATGTTTCACAACGGAAATGTGAGTGTGAACATCATCAGGGGAATACATATGTGTGCACAATTAGGCAACTATTAGTGTGCAGATTTATTATGCAACTAAAGGAAAAATGAAAATTTTCCCATCTCACTTGTTTATTTTCATCTGTTATAGTGAGAATAATAAACACACACCTCAGAATTTAGAAATAAACATTTCTGACATTTCAAAAAAAATAAATCAAATCAATCAATGACCAATATAGCCACCCTTCTTTCCAATAACAGTCATAAGCCTTTCCATTCATGGAGTCTGTCAGTTTCTTGATCTGTTGACGATCAGCTTTTTGTGGAGCAGTGACTACAGCCTCCCAGACACTCTTCAGAGAGGTGTATTGTTTTTCTCCCCCGTAAATCTAGCGTTTAAGAAGTGCCCACAAGTTCTCAATAGGGTTTAGGTCAGATGAGGAAGGGGGGCCATGTCATTATTCCTTCATCTTTAAGGCCTTTACTGGCTGGCCACGCAGTGGAGAACTTCGATGCAAGTGATGGAGCATTGGCCTGCATAAAATCATGGTCTTTTTCCTGTATCACTGTTTGAAGAAAGTGTCTTCGAAAAACTGGCAGTAGGTTTGGGAGTTGATTTTGAGTTCATCTTCAATGCAAAAAGGTCCAACTAGCTCATCTTTAAAAATACCAGCTCATACCAGTACCCCACCTCCACGTTCCATTACTGATCCACAGGTCCATCCATCTGGTCCATCAAGAGTCACTCTCATCTCATCGGTCCATAAAACCTTTGAAAAAAATCTGTCTTCAGATATTTCTTCGCCCAGTTTTGACGTTTCAACTTATGTTTCTTGTTCAGTGGTGGTTGGGTTTCAGCCCTCCTTACCTTGGCCATGTCTTTGAGCACTGAACACATTGTACTTCTGGGCACTCCAGGTAGGTTGCAGCTCTGGAATATGAAAGTACTGGAGGATAATGGGTTCCTGGTAGCTTCACGTTTGATTCTTCTCAAATCTTTGGCAGCTAATTTGCATCTTTTGTTCTCAACACGTTTCTTGCGACCCTGTTGACTATTTGCAACAAAATGTTTGATGGTTCTGTGATAACATACCAATATCTTAGCAATTCCAAAAGTGCTGCATCCCTCTGAAAGACTTTTTACAATTTTTGACTTTTCAGAGTCAGTTAAATCTCTTTTTTGGCCCATTTTGCCTGAGGAAAACTAGCTGCCTAATAATTCTGCACACCTTGATATAGGTTGTTGATCTCCTTAGGCCACACCCTCCCTCATTACACAAATACACATCACCTGACGTGCTTAAATCCAATAAGCATTCAAGTTAATACAGCTTGGAGTTGGAATATACGCATTAAAAATGATGATATGCTCAAAATACTCACTTGCCTAATAATTCTGCACTCCCTGTACAAGGCTTATTGATTTATAATCTTCTAGCTGTACCACCTACAGAAAGAGTAATAATTGGTGCAGATATGAATGATCATGTTGGAACTAATGCTGATGGGTACGAAGGTGTGCATGGTGAGTATGGTTATAGTTATAGAAATGAAGTACTTTTTTGGAAATGGGACAAAGATTGGACAAGGTTGTCTCCAACACTTGCTTCAAAAAGTGTGTGGAGCACAGGAGTATGTTCCACACATGCCCAGATACAAGTCCAATTGACAACCTTCCACTAAGGCAAGCTGACTGGAAGCATATTGGGGACAGTAAAATTATTCCCAGGGAGGCAGCCATTATAAAACATTGTGTTCTTTTAAGGGATTTCAACCTATGATGTAAAAAGGAAGACAAGAGAACACAACAGAAGCCAGACATCAGAACCTGGAAACTGAAAGGAGACAAACTGACCGCATTTAAACAGGAAGTACAGCAGTAGGGTGTTGTACCTGGTAAGCCATTAAGGATGCAATGAGAAGTCAAGCAAAAATCACACATTTTATTGGCTAATTGGACAGATTACAATATGAAAGCTTTCAAGGCAGATCAGGCATGGTAAAGCATCCAGGGATAGTTCCTGCCCTCCCGGAAGATGCTTAATGGGACACACGCATCCCTGAATGCAGCAGTACTGTCTCTGTAAAAACACACCAACCCTCAATTCCTGTCCTTCCATTTTCTGTCTCCACGTAATTAATTGGCACATAATGAGCTCTGTAATAAATGTAAAACCAGCTGTAAGCGTAGAATGTCGATTCTTGAAAACTTTCATGAAACACTGAAAAATCTTCATTATGCATGTTTAATTATTCTATCAAGGGTCACAACAGTCCCAGCAAGCATCAAGCATGTGGCAGGAACAAACCCTGGTTGGGGCGTCAGCTCATCACTACCGCTGCGCTACTGTGTCCTCACATGTTAAGTTATTAACAGTATACATTATTTAAATGAAGTTAACGATTTATCTGTAAAATGTAACATACATAAAGATTTCATCATACAAATATCAAACACACATCCTAGTATTCTAGAAGCAAACAGTTCCAAAAGGATAGCCAGTCATAATCATCTGTAAATACACACCCTCTTCTATTGAATTGAACTGAATTCTTTTATTGTCATTGTATGGTACAATGAGATTCAATAAGCAAATCCTCTATTAACTTATTTTCCTATAAAATGAAAAATAAGTTAATAAAAAAAAATAAAATGGTAAAATAAGACTGAATATACCTTTTTATATAGTACAGATTATGCAAATGGTTCATAAAGTGGCTCAGGTTGTGCAATGTTACAGTTATATTTCAAGTTTAGAGTGAGGTTATTATAATTATAAACACAAGCAGTTCCACCCGGGAGCACTTGATGGATTGATTGAGAGTGTTTATAGCTCTTGAGATGACGCAGTTTCTGAGTCTCGAGGTCCATGCATGACAGACAATGAAGCATTTGTCAGCTTGGAGAAGTTCAAATAGACTGTGGCATGGCTGAGTGGAATCCATGCAGATGCTGGTGGCTTTCCTTAGGCAGCGTGTGTTAAAAATGTCCTCCAGAGCTAGAAGCCCTATCCTGATAATCCTCTGCGCTCTCGACACAACTTACCATAGAGCTTTCTGATCAGCTGCTGTGCAGCTATGAAACCACACACACAATGGGTTAAAATACTCACTGAGAGCAACATCGCTAAAGCAGCTATAGTATTTGGAATAGTTTGTTCATTCCGTGCACCATTATATTTTTATAAAATGATAATCAAGTGAATTAAATTTGTAAACGATATGCAATTCATTTTGGTGTATTTAATAAATCCTGTGTCACTGATATGAATCTGAAAAAAAAGAGACCACACAGAAACAGCAGTACTGCTATAACGCTGGGTAATGCCAGTTTGCAAAACCAAACAGAAAAGTGCATACGCAAGAGGGGAGGCTGCCATGAAAATGTGCATGGATTTACGCCAAGTTTAGTTTTTATACATCATGATGTGAGCGTGGAAACAGGCATACACAACATGTTTGTTCATACGTACCATTGATACATGAGGTCCCAGGTTTTCAAGATTTTTGGGTCTCTCTTCTTCCTAAATTCAAGACCTTTTGCCAATTTCATTTCAGATTCTGCTTATCACCACCTCAATACAAAAGTTTTAACACTTAGGTTTATACAATATATTCATTATATGCAGGTATTAGCAGTGTGTGTGTGTGTTATTAAATATTGTAATCCTTTGCGAAAAGATATAAAACAATGGAAATGACATTAATACCCTTTAAGATTCTTACTATTTTTACCATTAATGTATAATTGGAAATACTTATTTAGAAACATCTTTAAAAAGACTGTTAACAGATGGAATATAATACAAAACAAAAAAATGCTTTATTCATTTTTTTTTAAATAAAATCTCCTGTACTCCAGTTTTTCCTTTTGTGTCTAATGCATTTTTTGTTTTACTTCTAAAACATTTTAATGTTTTTCTGGTCCTATACCATTTATTAATGTACTTGCTCTATATATCACTTCTTTTATACATGTACATTATATTCATGTTTTCTTGAATCTGTAATGAATCAGAATAAGTACACTTTGTTTCTTTAATGAGTTGAAATTTATTTCCCAATTGATTTTATTTATCTTCCATTGCTGCTTCCATGAGATGTAATTTATGATGTGATTAGATATCTGCTTCTAAGCAATGATACAAATTTTTTCCCAATACTGTTTATGTGCCTTTGTTTGAATAAAACATACTTAAACAGCCTTCTGTCACCAATAAATTTTAAAATGCATATTTCCCTGTTCTTGAAAATACACTCGTTGCCAGTTCTTTTTAAAAAAATATTTTTTGTTTTTTGGTCTTAACCCTTTATGCTCATGGTTACTTTCATCTACAGTACATCATGTTGCAAATGTCAGTACAGTTCACAAATGTGGGCAGAAACTAAATGTCTGTCTTATCAACCACTTTTTGTCTCAGTCCTCAACTTTATGAAGCTAAATACCATACTTCATACTAACCATTTACATCTTTTCAAGCATTTAAATGACATAGTCCAATTACACAGAGATGAAAAGTGACCAATTGTACATGAATTGAAAATTATAGGAAAGAAATTTGGCTCATGGGCCTTTGGATAATTGACAGATTCTTCATCCTTCATCTTTTACCACTTCTATGTGGGATCAATGTGCTCGATCAACCAATATAGCTTGGACCTGCACCTCATCCCCAGTCAAGCCACTTTCCTTCAGATCTTTTTACTTTATCCATTCACCTCTACTTTGACCTCACTCACTTTCTCTTCCATTCCTATCACACTTTTGCCCAGACATTTATTGTCTTTCCTAATTACATACCACTTCAACCTACTTTACTGTAGGAAAATTATGGAAATAGTTGTGATTATTTGTTACCAAGAAGACCCACGAAGACGACACATTTGCCATGGTCATGTTCTGTAGAAATCTGAATGAATTTTGCCCATATGTAACCAGATTGTTCTGGAATATAACATAGTAGTTTTTGCAAAAAAGTTAAAGATAACGTCACCTGGCCCTCTTAATCCAATTCAGGTATAAACAGGCCCAGAGTCAACAGCTGGCAGCACTGGGCACAAGCCAAGAAATCACTCTGGACCCAGATCCAGTCATATGTAGTTCAAACCAAAGATGTAAAATTCTTCATCTGAGAAGAGACTAAGCTAGAATAGATTACAAAGAAGAAACTAATATGCAAATAAAACCACTTATGAACCAGATCCACAACATGAGATTAAAAGTTAGCTTGCCTGAAATAACCTTTAAGAAATATGAACTCAATTAACATATTTGGAAAGCAAATAATTATTAAGAAGATACCATGAAGTATTGTGTGATGTTCACATTGCAAGTAAAGTACTACTGTGCTCTGTACACAGGAGGTCTGTCAAATTCATCAAATTCTTCCATGTGAACCCTGAATACCATGAGGAATGATTGAGGTCATTTATGTTAGTTAGAATGCCTAGAGGGGGCTGGGTGGTCTCGTGGCCTGGAACCCCTGCAGATTTTAATTTTTTTTTTTTTTTCTCCAGCCGTGTGGAGTTTTTTTTATTTCTTTCTGTCCTCCCTGGCCATCAGACCTTACTTTTATTCTATGTTAATTAGTATTCCCTAATTTAATTATTTATTTTGTCTTTCAAATCATGTAATCACTTCAATCATTTCAATCATGTAAAGAACTTTGAGCTACATTGTTTGTATGAAAATGTGCTATAGAAATAAATGTTGTTGTCGTCAATAAATAAAGTTTGCTGTAATGTTGCTGATAAAGCTGCCACAGTTGGTCTCTGCACTTGTGTTTGGTATTTTTCTTGACTAATGTCATGTTTTGGTGCTTGTATTTTACATTATCCTGATATTGTTATGTTCTGTCTCTCCAATAATATGCACCTGAAAAGCATCTTCAAATAAAAAAATGTATTATTATTTTTTAAAGTGATAACTTGTATGATCACTTTAACAGCTACATATCGACCATGATTCTCTCTATAAAACTTGCTAAAATAAGGGAATTAGAAACAGATTCAAATCTTCTCCACAGGGTCAGGTTTCTCTGAACAAACAACTTATTTCTCCATGTGCTTTTGATTTATGTACACAAGAAGTCTGTGGGCAAGTACATCTGTCATCACACAGCAGGGTTAGTTCACCTTACTGTAATTTAGCTGCAATTCATAATGGTCAGGCAACTAAAGTACTTATCACATAACACAGCAAATTTTGAATTCTAAACTATAAAAAAAAAAAAGACTTCAGATATTAGACCTTAAACACAGAACACACAGTAATTTTTCCCAAGTATAACAGATCATGACTAAAACCCATTCTAATGAATACATAGACACATTTGTAAAATCAATATCTTTATAATTTTTTTCCCCCAAGGGAGATAACAGAAAACATTTCTTATGATAAATGTAGGTGGACACATAAAAGAGCAAGTAAAATGAAGGCATAATTGCTAAAAAGGCCAAAGTAAAGTAATACATTAAAAACAGCATACCTTAATGCTTGAAGTATTGAGAATAAAATAATTATATGCAGTTATATATAAATTCAACTCATTTATGTTATAATAGGAATAACAAAAACCTGCTTGAATAACAAAGATGGAAATGAGTGTAACATAGACTGGTACATATTATTTAAGAAAGACAGGCAGGACTGATAAGGTGGGGGAGTTGCAATTTATGTTAAAGAAAATCAATGCAAATCTTTGATTAGATGGTGAACCACAGCATAGTGAGGATATTTGGACTTGACTTAAAATTTTTAGAGATAGAGGCCTTATTTTAGTAGTGTGTTATAGACCTCATAATGCAGATAAACAATACACATCTTTTGAATATTAAAAATGTACATTTTAAATGGGAAAATTATAGTCACGGTGGGCTTTAATTACCCAAATATTAACTGGGCTAACCTTACAAACAGCACAGCAGAAGAACAGGAGTTTGGATGTACTGTATTTGCAAAA
Source organism: Polypterus senegalus (assembly GCF_016835505.1). Lineage (NCBI taxonomy): Eukaryota > Metazoa > Chordata > Cladistia > Polypteriformes > Polypteridae > Polypterus > Polypterus senegalus. The sequence continues at coordinate 98,883,385 of NC_053156.1, read as the reverse complement.
CAGTATCTTATAGTCCCAACATAGAAGGAAGCCTGCCTAGGCGGAGTGGTGCCTCTGAGGCTAGGGATCTGCACTGGCAATCGGAAGGTTGCCAGTTCGAATCCTGTAAATGCCAAAAGAGACTCTGCTCTGTTGGGCCCTTAAGCAAGGACCTTAACCTGCAATTGCTGAGTGCTTTGATTAGTGTGAAAAGCGCTATGTAAATGCAAAAAATTATTAATTATTAGGCACATTATACCTCAATAATCAGGATAGAATTTAGGCGATAGATGTCATTGAACCATTAGAATCTAATAATCATAATATAATACATTTCCTCATATTTTGGCATATTCAAAAACTAAAACACTGGTTACATTTTAGTAGGGCAAATTCTGAGCATAAATCCAGATAAGATAAATTGGGATAAGATTTTAAGTGCAAAGACAACTAAGCAGATGTGGGGCATGTTTAAATGTTTTTTCAAATTTAATGCAAAACAAGTTTAGAAGCAGAAACAAAATTAAAGATAACTTTGGGTGGGATAATGAAGGACCTACAAGCTGTAAAAGACAAAAAACTACAGTGCTAACCATAAGGCATATGAAATCATGAGAGAAACAGTTAAAAAGAATGCTAGGAAGGCTAAAATGTTAATAGAGAGAAATATTGCAGAAAAGAAAAATAATCCAAAAAGACTCCTCTAATATTTTAGTAGTAAACTAAACGTCGTAAAAACGTTTTGAAAATTGCTGATGTTCCACTTGTTACGAATTTCCCAAATTGCAAAGATCATTGAAAAAGATTTATATGTGAACTAACTTTAAGTACTTGAGGATAATTATTATTTTGTCAGGTTTCAGCTTATTTAATCTAAGCAGTACTTGTGCACTTTTTCAAATCATTAAGTACCTCCTTAGTTGTCCTTGTCACTTTTTGGGAGGGACTTTGCCACACCTCAGAATTCAGAAAAATGTACGTTCAGAGCCTTTGCTATTTCACTGTCTATTCCAGCTGATCTTTACTGTCCCCAATACTCTTCACCTCCTCCTTGACCATTCGTTTATTACTAAAATATTAGAGAAGTCTTTTTGGATTATCTTTCATTTCTGCAGTATTTCTCTCTATTAGCCTTTTTGCCTTCCTAGCATTCTTTTTAACCGTTTCTCTCATGATTTCATATGCCTTATAGTTAGCACTGCAGTTTTTAGTCTTTTACAACTTGTAGCTCCTTCTTTATCCCACCCACGTTATCATTAATTTGTTACTGCTTCTAAATTTTTGGATAAACATGTTTTGTGATCTTTTATGACATTACACAGCCCAATCATAGAATTTGAATTTTCATTTATTTCATCCATGTAACCTCAGGAATGGGTGGTGCCTTTAAATATGGGATCAAGTAGAATATTCAGACACAAGAGAGCCTTGCTATGACATATGGATGAATAAATGGCTGTCACATTGGTAAGAATTATAGAGAGTTACTATATGATAATTTGCTTGAGGGCACTAAATATGGCATGAAAATAATTAATATAGTCTAGCCAAAGACATGAAAACCCAGAGTTTAACAAGAGTCTGGATGGTTTTGTTTTCTTACATTTTACATAGTAATATCTTCAGATATCAGAGAAAAAAAGCCAAAAAGATGTAAAAATAGTTAATGCATAATTAGATTATTTGGATACAGATTTGCTAAAAACATAATATTCCTATGTCAATAGATTGTAATAAAAACCTGGCATAACCCATTCACAAACTATAAAGATTACAAATGTGCATTGTAATAATAAATGCAGGTCTATAAAATTTAAGAAAACATGTAGGAATGTAAAAAACTCATCTGCCTTATCACAGAAAGATTTGAGAACTGGGAGCATGTGCTAATAGCACGTTGCCACACCCAGCACACGAAGAAACCATCTGGATTGGGAGATTTGATAAGGTATAAAAATAATAATAATAGTAATACAAGGTTTACATTGGATTTAAAAATGAAAGTTGCCTCCCCAAAAATACTGCACATCTACCCAATGGAAATCTTAAACTGTGATTATTGCTGAACAGGTCTTTAAATTCAGTAGAAAATGTGTAGTGTCTTAAAATTAGCAAAGAACTAAAAAAAATGAATAAAATGCCATCTATCAATTTAAGCACTGTAAGAGCAAAGGCTCCTTACACTACATCCCAGATCATTTATAACATTCAATAGAAAAAGGTTACCAAACCTCAAGAGAATGTCATGAATAATGATTCAACTCATTATCAGTATCAGTATGTATTGAGGTTTTTCCGCGATAACTGACAGTTTAAGTTTATTTCATTGGTTCGAAAACACTTTTTTGCAATTTCATGTGATTTTTTAATCTACTTTTATACAAATTCAATGACCTTTAGAGATTATATCATCCCAAAACATCTGCTGACACACAAACATCCCTTTTCTGTGAACAAATTACACTACTAAACACAGCCTTCTAAAATCAAATATATACAAAAAGTATACATATGTTTAGCAAAAATGTTAACTCAATAGGTTTCTCAAAATTTATTCTGTACAAGTGAAAAACAACAGATAAGTTCTGCTGATTTCAGTACATAATACTGTAGTAGATATGTATTAATAGAAGTTCTCCTAGTCTATTCTTTAAATTATTTACCAAAGACTACTTGTTATATGACCTGAAAGAGACAGCAACCACCATTGTTACAATATTCAAATTGCCTTTTCAAGAACTTTCCATAATTTCCATCAGTTGAAAACCTTTAAGAAATTAAGGTTGTGCTTTGTATTTGCTGGCCGTTTTATCTTGGAAGAGTAATATACTGTATATTGCTCTACTTTCCCCTATTGTATTATTAATATGTAGCCTTTGTTAAAATGCCTAATCTCACAGACTTACCACTGTTTAGAAGGTATTATTGTATATAAAACTTATGCCCACCTTCCTTTCTATATCTATAACCTCAGGCAATTAGATGTAGTAAAAAATGACAAGCAGGAGTGAAGTTACACATAAAATAATGTATAACTGATAATATTCATAAATAATAACAAAATGCAAAGTACATTTGAATATTGGCAACCATACAACCTGATAAAATGGTAATGTGTAACTCAGGTGGCAGACAGACTTGTAGTTACTTAATGTCTCTAGTTAAGGCATCATTGGCACTCAGCTTTTAGCCACATGTCTGTTCAAAATGGCCGAAGCTGTGCTCTTCATTGTGTTGTCTTCAGTTCATGGTGTGATGGTCTTCTTCAGTTGTTAGCCAGAGAAAGATACTTCTGCATCATTACAGGTTAGCAAGAGAGATGCTTCTTCATCATATGCTGGTTAGAGAGATGCTTCTTTCAGATGTTAGTAAGAGAGAATGTGGTTGAGCAAGCAAATTTATAGGTTTTCTGTCCAACCCCTACAGCCAATCCAGACAGCCATATCTCAGACCAATGGAGGAAATAGTACATCTTAATACCTGCAACCCCCCAAGACCATATGTTAAGCTAACCTGGCTTTGTGTGGGGGATGAGAGAAAGACTTTAGCAAAGAAATATTAATCATACTGGTTTAAGACACATCCCCCAAATCCTGTCGTAAAATTACAAAGAATAGTCGTACGGGGGGGCAAACACGAATGCCTCTCACCAAAGTAACACTAAATTACATTGCTTCGCCCAAATTACAAATAAAGACATACAAAACATTTATCAAGTTATATGCAAAATCTTACATCACAACACTGGCATTACTGTTCTGTGCTACTCAAACATTCGTCCTATTTTTTTTACTTATTTTATTACAGCTTGTCACCTTAGTGACAAAAAGGATATGCATAAAACTTGTGCAAATTCAGTAAAATGCAAATTGTTTAGATGGAACTGTAACCTTTGAAGGGAAGCATAAATGAAATGTATTAAGTATAATTATTTCTAGCTGTTTTTGATGCACCTCCAAAACTAGTCTGTTAAAACAGGAAAAAAAGCAGCCACATTTTTAGACAGTGGTAGTTCCTCTGAATAAGGAAGAACCTTCATATCACAGAGGACTATAAAGGAAACCAAGATATTACGTGTAAATGTAGACTTTCAGCTGCCCCCTTTTATTAGTTTATAATAATTTATCACAATAAGATACACAGCAAATATACTTTTTACTTTGTATGTTAAACTGAGAAACAAGCATTAAAGTTTTGATAACATACTTGGGACGAAACTGAACCGTGATGCTTTTTCTACTGAAAGCTGCTAAAAACAGGATTTTTTTTGTCTGCCTAAATTGGGTCTCTGTAAATCATTGAAATAACCTCTTGGACCACTCCTTGATCAGTTACCATCTAATACAAAACTGAAGCAAACTGTGCAACCTCATTAGTACTCTGTGTTGATTTCGTAAAACAAACATGGACACTGCTGGGGGAAAAATATCAGTATCTCAGAAAGCACTAACTAAGGAGGGAGCAGCTGTGTCTGTGAATGAACAAACCGCTCCAATATTTTCTTTGTAGCAAATATTTAATTAATCGACTAAATTCTACTTGAAAGCAAATTCCTCACTTAACTAAATTGTTACCAGATTTTGCCATCAGAGAAGGTGAGCTTTATTCATGCTGGTGCAACAAACATCTATTCACCCTAACAAAATGCCACTTACAGTGCATTCGTTTTTCAGAAAAAGACAAAGTGATCCTTCTGAAATTAAGGTTAAATAGATGTAGTGCGTCAATCTAACATTACAAGACAACTAATCTGGCCCAAACTTTTATTACAAATAAAGAATTAATTTTATAATGAGCCTCTCAAAGTAAAAATAAACCCAAATCACTTCATTTGTGGCCAAGGAATCAGACTAGAAATAGACTGCAGTTTTCATCCCCATAACTTGAAACAGTGGGTATTTGTGCATAGTATTTAGTTGGGTGCTTCCATTCTATGTTTATGTGAGCCCATAAATTGAATTGGACGTCTTGCATTCCATCTGGTTGTCATGTTTTAAAATAGATTGTTCAAATTTTATTTCAGTTCAATTCATTTTTCCATGGTGCTCTTCACAGAGTAAAGTTCAGAGCGCTGTAACACGTTTATGCATAGAATATTAATTACAAATTGTATAAAATTACATGATGTACACAAAAAATACAAAAATACAGAACAAACACAATAAAAAAAGAACAACTTCAAACTGATAGCATTAACACTTCCTGAAAATATTAGTGCATTAATAATATCATTGAAATATGCCTGTGCTTCAATCGAAAAACAAAAAAAAAGTAACTAATTGCATCTTAAATATTATTAAGTCACCTTGGATAAAAGTGTCAGCCAAATAAGTAAATAATAATTCTCTACATGCATCTCTCATTATGGGTCACTGAAAGCCAGAGTCTGCCACAGAAAAATATGCACAAGGCAAAGATACACCTGGATGGAACACCAGCTTACCTCATAAAACGAAAAACCACTTGTTCATATCGAACGAATTAAAGTTTACCAATTGGCTTAACATGCACATTTCATTGTGACAGTACATTCAACAATTAGAAAAATGTAAGTGAGAACAAGCCATTCAGCTCAACAAAGCTCGCCAGTCCCATCCACTTCATTCTTCCAAAATATCAAGTCTAGTTTAGTCCCTAAACTCCTGCTGTCCACCATAATACTTTGTAAATTACTAGGTAAATTATTCCATGTGCCCAATTTCCTGTGTGAATAAAAACGTACTTATGTTAGTTAAGCATAAAGTTTGCACTGTGTCCCATAACAGGGTTATTGTTGAACTTATTTCAATTTAACAGTCTCTATCAATTACACTAACTCCTTTCAATAATTTCCAACGCTTTAATATGTCATCTCTTAATCTGCTTTTGCCTAAACTGCAGAGGCTCAGCTGTATTAATATTTCTGCTTAACTCGTTTCCTACAGTCCTTAAATCAGCATAGTTGCTCTTCTCTGGAAATTTTCTAAGGTTGCTTTGGTTTTTTTTTTGTTTTTTTTGCAGCCTGGAGACCACAACTGTACACAGTACTCCATAGTCTGCTTGAACATAAGAAGAGAAACAGGAGATGAAATATTTGTCATACCAGAAATGAGTTGAAACCATAAAGGCCAAACCCTAAACATTAAAGCCTAACTGTAAACCAGAAATCGGAGTCAGAGAGAGATAAAGTAGAATTGAAAACCAGAAAGAAGAAAGAGAATAAGAGTTTGATTGAGTTTAAATCTGCCACAAAGATTTGTTCAGAATCTGTGACTGGGATATAAAGAGTCACGCAGATGATGCACAGCATGGTGTCATGCTACATAACTTTAATGGCAACAGGGAACAACAACCTGAGGGCATCTGATTGTAAAATAAATTATGTCAGAGCGCCAAGAATAATTATTAAATTCAGGAAACATAACTGCAAAGAATCCACACAGAAGGTCCTAGAGAACAAAGCAGCCCATATTGCCACATAATATATTGTTCTCAAAAATATTTTAATACAAATAAAAAAAAGTGCATAATTCATAACACTTCAGATGAAGCCACACCAGTGCATTATAAAGTTTGAGCATAACCTTCTTTGACTTGTACTTTACATATCGTGCTGTATAATCTGTAATCCTGTTACCGATCTTGACTTGATGGCTTCTGAACACAGTCTGGAAGCCGATAGTGAGGAGTCCGCTGTGACTCCTAAAGTCTTCTCATAAAGTGTGCATTTAGGTTTCAGACCTCCTATTGTGTATTCAAACCTAACATTTTTACTTCCTACAAGTAATGAATTTATTTGGATTAAATTTCATCTGCCCAAGCCTGTTTGCAGTCCAAGTCCCACTGTAATGAATGAACAGATTCCATATTATCTAGTTTGGTATCATCTGCAAAACTTGTATTCCTACCTAAATCATTTGTATATTTTGAAAACTGCAGCAGCCCTAGCACTAACCCCTGAGGAACACCACTTTTAACAATCACCCAATTCTGATAGTGTTCCTCGCAACATAATCCTCTGCTTCCTATTTATTTAATCCAACTCTGCAGCCAGCTACACTCTACACCCTGAACTGCCATTTCTTTTAGCCTCTCATGCAGCACTTTATCAAATGCCTTCTGAAAGTCCAGATAAATAATATATGCACCACTGTATTCTTTTGTTGCTTATTTATAGGTTTAAAGCAGGTCAGTAGAATGCAACTTCTCTCTTAAGAACCCATGTGGACTGTTCAGTAAAACTCCTGCTGTTGCCATGTGTTACTCAGTCTTGTCCTTAATAATTCCTTCCATTACTTTACCTGTGATGCACATTAAGGTTACTGGCTTATAGTTCCTTGGATCTGCCCTCTTTTATATAACAAAATATTAGCCATTTTCCAGTCCTTTGGAATTTCAATTGTGTACAGTGGCTTCCTAAAAATATATCAAGCGTTATTTATATGTACTGACTAACCTCCTTAAGAACTCGAAGACAAGCATTATCTGGTCCTGGTGGTTTGTTTGATTTCAGCCTGTTTAATCTAAGCAGTACTTCTCTCTCTACCTTTTTCAGTCAGTACCTCCTTAGTATTTCCTGACACCCCTGAGAGGTTATCTGCTTCCTCACATGTAAAGACTTCAGAAAAATGAAAGTTTAGAGTATTCACTATTTCACTGTCTGTATATTTTTATTTCCCTTTACTATTACTGACACACTTCATCTCCTCCTTGATTTTTTTCTTACTACTAAAATACTTAATCTCTTTGGGTCGTTTTTCACCTAATGTGCAATAATCCTCTCCGACTGCCTTTTTCGCTTCCTTAATATCCATTCTACTGGTTGACCTTGAGCTTTCATATGCCATATGATTCACATTGATGTTGTAATCAGTCTTATACACCTTACAAAACTTTGGATCTTCTTTTTTCAACTTTCTTTTAAACCAGTGAGGTAATTTTTTTTTTTTTTAATTTCATACTCATTTCAAATTTTGGGATGTACCCGTCCTGCAATACATATGAAATATATTTTTAAACCTATTCCATTGCTCCTTGGTTGTCACCACACTTAAAAACTTGTCACAGTTTATCCCTTTAAGGCATTGCTGCATCTGTTCAAAACTTGTCCTACCAAAGTTAAACTTAACAGTTTGTCTTTACATCCATGCCCTTCCAAAACAATGAGAATTGTATTGTATTATATTATTGTCACTTGACCCTAGTGGTTCAATCACTTCGACACCTTGAGTTCTATCCTGGTTATTACAAAATAAATCTAGACCAGCTTCCCTTCCCCGAGCTGGTGCATTAACATGCTGTATTTGGGGGAGGAAAAAAAAAGTCACTGACTACATTAAAAAAACTCCCATTCTTATACTCCTCTATTTGCAAAGTTAGCCCACTTAATATTATGAGTAATTAAAGTCCCTCATGAGTATAATATAACTCTGTAAACTTCCCTTTTTAATATTATTTTAAAAAAAATACATAATGAAATTACTGTCTGCATTTGGGTCTATTGCACACTCTTAAACTAAGACCTCTTTCCCGAATGCTTTCTAGACATCCACACTAAGATTTAAATTCTGTTTAACATAAATGGCAACACCCCATCCCTTTTTCTTTTCTTTCTATTCTTCCTAAAAGATGTGTATCCATCTGTTATACTCATTCGTATCTTTGTTATTTAGCCAGATTTCTGTTGTTGCTATAATAATCATAATTATGCTCCGTTACATTCAAGTCCATAGCTAGTATTAAGGCAAGCTATTTTAATGTGTTACGAATTTTACTTTTGAGCTTAAACTTTGGGTTAGAGTTTACATTAATAGGTATACAGGCATTTGTTTTTACACTATTAATCATTCCTTCACAAAATTCTAAACCTGATTTGTCCTAAACTTCCTGCCATCCCATTCCCTAATTTAAACAATCCTTGACTAATCTACTCTCATCTCCCCAACACATTGGTGCCCCTCCGGGTCAAACGTAATCCATCACAGCAGAACAGGTCCTGTTTGTTCCAAAAGCAGTCCCAATGTCCCATAAACTTATGATTTTATTCTAGATTTCAGCCACATGTTAAGCCTTCTAATCTCCCCAATGTTGCCTGGACTGGCAAGTGGCACAAGCAGAACTTTGGAGAAGACTACCGTGTCAGTTCTGCTCCTCAGCCTGGCACCTAACATTTTATATTTGTCCATGTTATGACAAGTGACATACAAAAGGGTAGGCTGTCAGTTCACTAATCCAGTTACAAATGGATCCACCCTTACCCCAGCCAAGACTCTATCAACCCTTCCAGGGAGGTCTCTCACATGTGCACCCACAAGGAAATGCACTGTGTGAGGCTCTCAGTCCCTGAAGCAAACCAACGCTTTAATTCCACATTATCACAACCTTTTTCTTGAGACTGGTCTTCAGGTGGCCAGCTGAGGCTCCTCATGCCTCAGTCTCCATCCAGCTCTTCAAGGGCCGATGAAATGTTTGAAAATTACAGTTCTCTGGTATCCCTGGACAGTTTCCACTATTTGCCATGCACCTACATGTGACTGTGATCCTCCTATCTTTTAACTGTTGGGTCTAGAATCTCCTCCTGCACCAACTTAGCAGTACACACCATCTACATAAAGGACACTGGGCCAGGGCTGCTAATTCTCTACTACAGCACATCCCAGCAAGTTCCTTCTCCAGTTCAGCTATTCTCAGCTTGAGGAGCTGGATAAGCCTTCAAGAAGGTCTGACTGCTCAAAGCCTCTGTACAAAAAGTCCAATATTCAACATAATTTGGCTTACAGTATACTGGGTTCATTTTTGAAATTTGGATTATTAAATTGATCAATCACTTATTAAATTTAAACCTAAATAATTTAAATATCAAATTAAAGAACTTCTGCAATTATTTAACACATTATGGCCCCTTAAGCGCCTGTAATGCTCTTCCCTTTGACTGCCTGCTGCATGTATTCCTATGAAGTTACTAAACTTTACTTTGCTCATTTCCTAACTTTGCATCCTTCTTATCTGTACTTTCAATCTCTGCCAACTCCGTTTGTGTTCCTTCTTATTAATATTTGCGCTATTCCCCTCTTAGTAGCGCTAATTTTCCTTAGCACTAAGAACTGTTCTATCAAGTACTGTAAAACCTTTCACACACTTCTTTCTTACTAAAAAAAAACTCTTACTGAATACTAACCACTAATGGTTATGTCCTTATTCACTTATCTGTTTCTACTTTCACTTACCCCTAAGCAGCAATCCCTTGCTAGATGTCTGTCTACATACATTGTAGCCACATACCCGTACTTGAAATAAATGCTTTCTTCCTTATGAATGTGCATGCTATAGATCTCTATAATGCTTTATAGTGCTCTATCCAAATACTCTTTATATACCTTAACAAATTCCCTTATTGCTTTTAAAATATTCATTGTTACAACACCAGTTATTAATTTACAGGCAGGCCATTTGCAAGGATGATGTCAGTCCAGTAGTATCAATCACCACCGCCAATCACCTGTACTCCAAAGTACAAGATGAAAACCTACACAGATACAAGGAGTGTGTACAAACTCAATTCAGAAAAATCAAAGCTGGGCTCCCAAGAGCACAGCAAAATATTATGCCAACTTGATACTCTCAAGGGAAAAAAGATGTATTAAAACCATCAATAGGTTTGAATTAGTCAATGTCATAATCTAATTAAAAAAAAAATGGGGAGGCTGGCCAAAATCCTACCTTGAGGTGCATCTGGCAGTGTCCTTCTAGAATCAGAATTGCGTGTAAATCCGTCATCAGGCAAAGTTCTAACTGGAGAGTGTATTTCTTCTTTAGGATGAGTAGAAACATTGTCATTATGCTCCAAAATCCCAGATTCTTTGGATATGCTTTGTTTTACATCTTCGTTGCACAAACCTGAAGAAGCAGGAGAGAATATATTGTGCTCCTCTAATTCAGGTGAAAATCGTACCTGTTTTACTTCAGATTTAGGACTGATTAACTGTTCTTCGATGGATGTAGCCTCAAAATTTTTAGATGTTGTTTCCATTAGATATTGTCTCTGGTGCGAGTCTGACTCACTAGAACTTGAACTAGGAGAATGCTTTAAAATCCCCTTCTTTGTCACGCATGTCCCTCCTGCCTTTGTTGATGATTGGGTAGTATGATCAAAGTCTTCTAAAACATTTATTACAATGCTTGTAGCACTGAAACCAGTTTCTTTCTCATTATTTTTTAAGTCCTCTTGATCTGTCGGCTCTTCAAGACCTGTTAAAGCCATTTGCTCTTCAATTACCTCCGGAGTGGAATTTCTAGAGGTATCACTTAGATAATGTTCAGAGGAGCTTGGCATGTGCATTTGCAGGGAACTAGAGTCATTCCTTAGTTTCCCTTCAGACATTAACTCCCCATGTTGCTCTGGTTGGTTATCTGTATTTTGCGCACAAAATTCTCCTTCATCGACATTATCTTCTACTTCTTGATTTACCAATAAAACAGATTTATTTTCTTCAGTAAATGATACAGGCATTTCTAAATTAGAGTGTGTATCAGAAGATGAAGGCCTTAGTATCTGCATTTCATCTTGTAAAGTACTAGATATTTCCTTTTTTGAACTATCTGAAGCTGAACCCACTGAATTTCTTACCAAAAGATGTGTCTCATTAGAATTCAGGTCTGTTTTCAGAGCTCCATTTTTTTCATAATAAGCTTCATCAGATACCTGCATCTCTAATAGTCCCGCTGTGGTGAGAAATAGGGATGTTTTCTCTTCTGAAGGTACCACAGGGGAGACTGTATCTTCAATCAAAGCACTTGTAAGTACAAGAGTTGGAGGTTCCAGAGTGCTGTCATCCTCAAAATCCTCAGGTGCAGAAATTGCATTGTCTACTCTCCTCAGTTCACTTGGTAACACAGATAGGTCTTCCTCTCCAACTTTTATTTCAAGACTACAAGCATCTTTGTTTTCTCTCTGTAAAGGTTTCACTGCTTCCAGAATTGGTTGGCTTTTGACATAAAAGACATCCTCTGAATCTTCAATGGGAGACACAACAGGGCTTGCATTAGGAGAAGGTCCAGCCAAATCTGAATCGGATTTGTAGAGCAGATGATAGTAAACAGAAGAATTTTCCAGTTGGTTTAAGTTAATACCTGTAAAATAAAATAGAAAACAGCAATAAAAATAACCAACATAAGTAAAATGTAATATTCCATATTCCTCAGGCTATAGCTGCACTTTTACATTTACATATAAATCAGAAACATCTCATTCAAAACAATTTTGATAAGGTCAAGCCATTTTGGTCTTCAATAGCACAGGAGGACAGTGGATAGCACTGCTGTCTCTTAGCTGTAGGGGTGTGGATCTGACTCAAGATTCAGTCCCCTTGTGTCATTGTTCATGCATTTTCACGGTGTCTAGGTGGGTCATGTATAGGTACATTATTCCGGTTACTCCAACATGATAGCTATTTTGACATATTTTTGCTTATTTGCAGGAATACAAAAATATTAATCTCCATCCATTCATCGACCCATCCTTAAACTGACTGCCTTTCTGAACATGGATTATTCATTGCAGGGTTTTGGGGTTCATGCCATACCAATAGCCTTGAACAGGATACCAGTCTATCAAAGCACACACCCATACTAATACCCACACATACCCCTCTATAGGCCCAACTTTCAGTGACAAATTAAAACTAGCTTATACATCTTTGAGGTGTGGGAAGAAAGGGAGAACATACAAACTCATGACAGAAAGTAACTAGGACAGGACTCAAACATGTTAAAAACTGAGCCATCCTCTACAAAAGGACAACAACAAACTTCACTATAAAAGTATTGCATTTTATTAGGTATTTAAAGACTGGCTAATTAATCAAAGTACTATAAAAATGCAAGGTATCTTTAAATAGGAGATGGATGAAATACAGTAATTCACATGCATTTGGTAAAGCTTACTGGGAGAATTTTGTTGGTTTCTGAAACATTGCATACAATACCTTGGCTTAAGGTCAGTTCATCAGACTCGCTGTTTGATGAAACTTCAATATTTATTGGGAGATCAGAAAAGAAAGACTTTGTTGAACACTTTGATTCCACCGGTGAACTTGAGATTCTCCCTTAAACAAAACAAAATTTGAAAATATTTCATATAATTATACAAGTTGAACCACAATTCAAATTTTGATATTTTTATTAAGATCAACCCGAGGATCAATTTTATTGTATACAATTTTTTTTTTTGTTTTTTTTAATTTGTTTATGTAAGAGTCTGAGAGTTTCCCTTAGAAGCTCCCCTGGTTGCTGAATGGGTATGTGGGTCCCTTCATACAGAGTTGGCACTGATAAATAATTGTAGCAATAAATATATTTAAACTAACATTTTAACTATTTGAATGAACATGAATTCATGATCTGTTAATCATTACATAATGCTTGTTAATGCTTTATTAATGAAAGTTATTATAAAGTGTTACCCAATAAAAGCACACTAACAAAAACAAATGCAAATTTTAAATTAAATCATATTCACAAAATGCAAACCCACAATAAAAGGCATACACATTTTTTAATTGAATCCCATTTTCTAAGTTCTAAGTAGGAGGCCAGAACACAGTTGTTTGCTTAGCATTATAAATTAAACTACTGAAAGGATGGGGATTGCGGGAATGCATTTGCTTTGGGGGCTGAGGGGAATCATGTTATTACCTAAAGGCATTGTCACATTTACATCTCTGAACAGCATGCAACATTTAAGGACTACAGTTGCTAAACTCTCACCACTCCTCAGTCACTCAAGCTGTCACAGCAAGTGACTCGCAGTATGTGACTAATTACCAGATTGCTCCCATGTTTTCAAGTAGAATATGAGACATGCCTTGTGCTGTGTATGTAGTACAAGGTGAGGGTGATGACAGCAGCTATTTGACATAAAGAATGCCAGAATAGGAACAATATGCTTCCTGAAAGCAAGAAACATTATAGAAGAATCCTCACAGAATTGCCCCATCAAAAATAAATTAATTTGATTTGCTTCAAGTTTGGTTTCTGCAATATGCATTTGGAGAGTGAACGATGAGTAACTGGATAATTTGTGGTTAAAACGGTCTAAGTTAGAATGTAATGGATTAAAACATATTAGACCTTGACAAATTTCACCTCTATGCATGGTATTGACTCTCTGAAAATAGACTTCTAAAGTTACTGGGCTCTCTTCCCTTGTAGTATCCTCACAGGATAGGCTTCTGGCACATGTAGGTTTAACAGCAAGCAGCCCTCTGGTTTCCATAAAACTAGAGTTCATGCCAGTGAATGAGAGGGTCATTTCAATGAGGTCATGGGCTTCATAGGGGAAAGCTGACTACTGTTTGTGTGTATGCATCTAACAACAGACCTTGGCAACATTCAAAAAATGTAAACCTACTATTAATTAATTGCTATTTCCTCCAGAGGGAAAAAAAATGTACAATACAGTATGTTAACAAGTAAGTTCACCTGATCAATGAAGAGTATGTTGTTAAGAATGTACATACTATAGTATTTTAAAACCTGAAGTAATTTTAAATACAAAATTAAAAATAAACAGGGAGTGGGCAAAAGTAGGTTTACAACTGCGAGTACCTAAAACAGTTAATTTTTGTATTTACTATTTGTATCTGTCTTATGTGTCATCTTCTTCTTAAAGCTATTGAGTTAATAAAACTATTGCTATAAACATAACCTGCATGTCTTTTTCCCCCATACAAAAAACTGCAAACCCACTTTTGCCCACCTCTGCATATCTTTAGTAAAAATATAACTAAGGAAAAAGTGTGCCACTTCTAGATAGCTTCTGTTTGAAGCAAACTCTATTTTTGTAACAAGTTTATATGTTTAATATGTCACTGTGCACTGTAAAAAAAATAATTTTATAAATCTGCTTCTTCTCACATCTATAGCTAACACAAGGCCAGATTTAGCACACAGGGGCTCATCATTTAGAACTGCTAGGCAAGCATTAGCAGACAAGCAAGGGACAACTACGAAAATGGGCAATGTTCTATTTCTGTGTGACAGAGTCAGCATGATATTGGATCTTCTTTTCCTTGTTTGGAAAGGTATGATTTACCTAAGTAAGGGCCTGCACATGGAGAAAGAGTATAAAGCCTTGGAACATTGCCCGGCACACCTTTGAAACCGACGGACGGATGGGAGATAACGTCATCCGATCCTGAAAAGCCTTCCAGAGCAGCAATGAAAATGGCAGATTCAACACAAAGGTCTTGTCATGGCTTCCCGTCTGTTATGCCACGTAAACCATCATTAAAGAAAGCTGTTATTTTCTCTTATGTGATTTCTTACTGCCATATCACTAAGGGAGGGATATCACTTCTTTATATTATATCTATTTAGATTCAGGTAACTTAAAATGCCGTAATTAAAAAAAGAACTTATTCAAAGCAGGGAGCTAGTGCTCCCTAGAGGAAAATAATTGTGTTAGCTACTCATGACTCATGCTTGACTAGTGTGTAAAGCACGTGTAATGACAGACTAATAATCACAAGTTGTGTGATGTTACTGTAACATCTTACACCCTTTGAAGTCAATGCATCACAACCCTTAGCAACTTTACTAAAATTGCTGAGCAACTCTTACTTCAAGCTTTGTTCCATTTTCAAGTTCAGGCATCATTGTATCCATAAAAAATATGGCATAATGGTATAAGTTACCTCAGTTCCAATGTGTGGATCACCTTATGAAAAACATTTTATATGACACTATTCAGACAAACGTCCATGTAAATAATATGCAACCCATTGTGCTCTACCACAAGTGCTATGAAGTTTGTTTAAAGTTGATATTTCTGTGGGTTTGGCTTCTCCTGGCAGTGTCAAGAGCAATGTGCATGCACATTACCTGTACATAATACCTTCTGTAGAAGATTGTACATACATTGTTGTTCATGTTAATTTCTCTGTTAACATTTTAAAATCTGCAGTAAGTCAGTGTTTTAAATTTGACATAAGTAGGTCCTGCATGCACTTTAGGTCAAATCTGTTCTGACATTTTTCTTCCTTTTCACTGTGACACAAGCATCAGCATAATTGTATAATATCAATAAAATGTAACCATGTTCAACAGAACAAACATTATATATATATATATATATATATATATATATATATATATATATATATATATATATATATATATATATATATATATATATATATATATATATATATATATATATATATATAATTCTAAACATATGCAAACAGACTTACTTTTGTTGGCATGATTATAATAATTTAGTTATGTAATCCAGGTGGACAAATTACATACAGAGCTCAACAGACTTTGCCTGTTTCTTTCTGCAACCAAAAATTCACCTGTTAAACACTTGCATCAATTTTTGAGTAACATGCAATTCTAAGAACTACCATCCTCAAAAAGCATGATTTGCAAGTGAATCAATTTTACCCACGTCTAATATACACCGATTTCAGCCTGTCGAGTTGAACATTTTGGAGGTGGCCGCATTTACAATACCTCTACAGTAGTGTGCAAAAGGCAAGGACAATGCTCCAAGACAACATGGGGTTACGGTCAACCTCCTTTCTAAAAAGAAGAAGAAATGTATTTCTTCTTTTTGGAACAGCCTACACTGGAATTCTGGAAAACAGGTAGTTGACTCTTTTAAAGGAGTAATGCATATGATCATGATCCACATAATTTAATGGACAACTGTTGCATAATGTACTTGTGTGAAACAACATATAACAAAAAACTATTTTTATATACAACTAGAGAAAGTCCTGAGAAGACAAACTAGACCCATTCTATGGGATATGAGCTATGAAGGACCGAAGGAAGTGAACCTTCTTATCTTAGGCAAACAGAGATTAAGAGGTTACATGACTAAATCATTGAAAATTATAAAGGGGAATAGTACAATGGTTCCAGCTGTTACCTTAAAATGAATTATTCAATATGAACATAGAATGTACAGTAGATGAAAACTGGTTAAGGGTAAACTTTGCAAAAATGTTAGAAAGTGGCTCTTCATACAGACTAAAATTACCAAGTACTGTGTTAGAAAATCTCCAGTGTCACCTTGATGTTATTCTAGAAGCTATGTTGGGCTGAGTGTCCTGTCCTCATCAGTGATTCACTCAAATCGATCCTTTTCATATGGTTCATTTCATAAAGAGCATTATTACAAGGCTTATTGCAAAGTACTGTACATGCAAATATAGTTCATGCGGTCAAGACTCTTAATTTGTGTGCACAGCATCAGCCCTTTAAAGCCAAATGTGTTAGAAAACTGTTTATGTATTCAAATATATATAGATATAGATAGAGACAGACATATAGATATATAGAGAGTAGATATAGAAATACATATCTTTGTTGCAATCCAGTAAAGCTTTTGCATTTTCTTATTTCATTAAAATTTCACTAAGTTCAGCTGTGTACATGTAATATTTCTCCAATATATCTTTTTTTTTTTTTAGTATGTGTCTTTTTAATTTCCAGGCTTTAAAAAGCATCAGGTAAAATTACACTACAGTAGATAAGACTGCCAAATGAACATTAGAGCGCAAAGATGCAGAAGAGGCTAAGATTTGTGAGATAAGTAAAATGAAGCTATAAAAGAATAAAATAAAAACAGAAAAAGATAAAATGGAAAAGGTGAATCCAGACAAATGGTTGCAGAACCAAAGAATAGAACTTCCAAAGAAATAGATGTCAAAGAGTCAAGGTCTGACATTAAAGAAACAACGGTAAACGAGCCAGTCAAATGTGGGGGAATGCTGGAGAAGTTAAAAAGGTAGGCATGGCATTTAGAGTAATCAAAAAGAATCTAATATTAAGTAGAATGAAATGCTGCAGTTACAAAATACAAAGTAACACACTAAAGACATTATAGACAAATGCAAAATAAAACCAGTACCCAGTTTCAAATAAAACAGTATATCTAAACCAGACCAAAAATAAAGAACACTGGGAAAATTACTTTAGACATACTGGAAATTTTTAGAGATCATACATACAAGCAGAAAATAACCGCACTTGTTCTACTAAAAAAATATATTTAAAGGACTACAACAAAAGATAAGTCAATATTCCTGGTAAAATATTAATAAAAGAAATCACAGCAATGAAAACAATTGTATAATTAGAACAGAAAAAAGTACATTTGATTAGGACAATACGTGGTCATTTTCATATTAATGTATTGAAAAATCCACTTTTTAATGCACAGTAGAATTTTTGGCTAGAATGTCTAAAGAAAGAAATGTCAAATTCTACTGAGGTCATCAGTGCTGTACACTCAGATTAGCAGAACTAATCTGTCTAACAAATGTCAACAATGTTAATACACTTTAAAAGAAAGAACAAACATAGGGATACAGCTGGTCTAAAAATGGATGGATAGATAAAATACAGTATTGAAATTCTAATTATTGCTCTTCTGTATCTACAGTAAACCACATAGATGGATGTGTCAAACTTTATTTTTCCCCAGGGGTACATCTGGCTTTTTAAAGAGGCTCTTTAAATAAATGCATACATAACAGTTAGATAAGTAAGTAAATAAATATACACACACACACACACACTTTGGTCTAAATACACAACAAAATGACTACAATGTACTTTAATTACCTTTTCTTGACACAAATTTGCTGAATAATTAATTGGCTTAAAGTCCTCAGTGTTAGTGTATCAAAGAGATGATGTGCAGGTGCTCTCTTCAAGTGAGATAAAGGAAGTGTTGGCCATGTAGGAAAAAGTTTCAGACTGTATTGAGAAGAAACATCCTGAAAAAGTTGCAACTGGTTGTACAGCGGCACTATTTAATAACGCTTGCCTAACTCATTTCAGAAACATTCTAAGGGGAAGGAAGAAACAAGGCTCCTTGGACAGGTTTCTGTTTAAACACCCTGCGAACGAAAGTGACGAAAGCATGGCAAAAAAGAAAAAAAAAAAAACTAGTGAAGAAAAGTTAAGCTAAAGTAAAGTGAAAGAAAAAAACATTATAATACGCTAATCGGCTCCGCCAACATCTGTTTATTTCTTTAGATTCTCTTATTTAATAGGTTTTATTTTGTTTGTATACAATATTTGTTCATTATAAATACATTTTTCTTATGTTGAAAACATTTAACAAAAAACTGGGGTGTTTTTTTGTGTGGGGACAGGACTGTTCTTTGTGGTGTTCAAGTGTTGCTTACGTATGTATCAAAAACACAATCCTTGAGTCTCGGAAACTGCAACCTGCCTGACAGATAGTCTATTATCCAGAACACCATAGACTCATCCACCAGCATATCTGAGTTTACCCCTTAACAATGATGGCTAGATGGTATTGAAGGCACTGGAGAAATCAAAAACATAATTCTCAGTGTTGCCAACTTTGGCAGGTATAAACTTTGTGGAGCCGATAAATGATTGAATCCTCCCACTCCAGTCTTTTTCCAACAGGCAAACTGCAGTAGGTCCAGGTGGTCTACCACAAGGGGACTCATAGTCAAGGACCAGTCTCCCAAAGGTATTCATGATGCAACACGTAAGTGCCACTGGTCTGTAATCATTAGGTGAAGAGGAGCCTGCCTTCATTTGGAACAGGAACAATGCAGGATGCTTTCCACAGCAGTGGCACTTTTTGAATCCTTAAGGACGGACTGAACAGGTGACAGAAGAGACCACAAAAGTTGGTCAACACCAGCCTGTAGCTTGTTCGGTTGTCTCCTTACTTGGTCTTCAGTTATGGGCAGTCCACATTGATAAACAGAGGTGGACTTGTCCCTGGCCATCCAGTTGATGTAGTAGTGATTGTGTGGGAAAACTGGTCATTGGAAGAAGGTGGCAGTGGGAGGGCAAATTTATTAGAAAAAATTGGTTCAGGGAATTAGCTTTATCCACAACCTCTTCTAGCACCTGCGCCCTGGATTGACCGAGTCCTGTAATTATATCCAGTCTATTCCAGACATGTTACTCCGAGTTTGATTTCTATTTTAGCTTTGTAAGCTTCCTTTACTTCACTTAGCTTTTTCTTTTGCACACGCTGTACGTCCTTCAGAGCCCCATTGTCACCAGATTTGAATGCTCTTTTTCTCATTCAGGAGACCGTCTAGATCCTTAAATCCAGTTTTTGTTGCTTAGAAAGCAGATGAGCACACACTATACCTTTAACGTTTAACCTTTGAAGATACAGAAACAGAAATGGTTCTTTGTTATTCTTTGACAAGCATGTCATTTAACTCCCTACTATGTTTGGAATTGCCCAACTAAATTATATTATTGACTAGATACTTACTTTAGCTTGAGACAAATATTTTGGATGATTGCACACTTGCAGCAAATGCTCAAGCTGACAGCAATGTATAAAATAAACTTTTTTACAGAAAGCATACCAAACATACAGTACATTCAAATTAGTTACCAAATACAGATAACCTTCAACTGAAAATAAATTCATGCTTGTTTTTTAAATTCATCAATGCAAAGACTCATTACCTGCTCCTCTTAGAGCCACTGCTGCACTCTGTCATGATTAATTTATTTTACATTTATTATGTGTCAAATGTTATATCTCAGTTAGCTTTTCATTTTCAAATTTTACCCCTTCTGGGCACCCCAACACCACTTCCATTACATAAAATTTATGATTTACCATATTTGTGAATAATTATTACTTTATTTTCTGTGAGCCAACCGTGAAGAGCACAAAATAAAAAGTGAATTAAGTTTTGTTTCCAAAAAATAAAAGGTTTTGTGAACACAAGACACATATTTCTAGGCCTTTTGTCGTGATATATTAGGAGTGTTTATGAAAATAGCCCATGGGCAAGAATATTGTTTAAACTAATGTAAACCTACAAAACTGTTGGAAGTTCACTGTATGTCCGGATTGATTAGTTTTTATGATTACAAACAGATTCACATCCATACTAAAGCTACCGCAATTGCAGAGGATAAAATCTTCCACCTACATGTGCGAAGCATAGACAACTTAAACTGGGCATACACAAGTGATTTTTGCACGATTTTAAGCCCAATTTGCAATTGACAACTGATTTTCTGGGTTAGCTGCAATATTAGCATTACCGGTTGCCATTTCATGTGCAGCACAAGAGTGGTTGCAATGCCAGATTATATCTCGTGACCGCGCTGCAATTCACCCATTAGAATTTCTGTCATGTCAGAAATTTAAGGTGGCTGGTCTTGTAGCATGAGCAGTGTCATGAGCCAAATTTCTGATATCACCATCAAATATCCTAAAATACATAGCGCAGCAACCACAGTGAATGCACATTGTACATGTACAGTCTAAGCCCCCCTCATTGTGGCATATCAATAGGACCAAACATAATTGTGCAGTTTTAGCACACATGCAAGTGGCAACTTTTATGCAGTATGAGTAGTTGCCTGATCAAGATTTCAAAAAGTCACACGCAATGCAGTTTAGATTTTTTTCTTCCATGATGGGTAACCAGGCATGGATTGAGGTATGGTAATGAGCAGAATCCAGTCAAGGAAGACTCGCATAATAAGCACAATCCAACCAGAGGATGATGGACTACGCGTTTAAAAATTTTCATTTTCACCTGTTCACACTGAAATGTCACACTAGTGTTTTCAAAAGTCTTTAGCTCCGGACAGTATTTTCAGTATTTTTCATTTTCATTGGTTGAAAACACCAGTGCAGTTTGGCCAAATATGGAGAATAGATACTGTACGCGTCTGCATTTTTAAACAAAAATATAGCAGTGTTGATAAGGCCATAGAATAACTAGGATGTTGCTAGACCTCCCACTGTCATTCTCAAGGTAGTGCTAGCATGAGAGGTAAAGTCTGTTTCTGAAAATTCAGCCTTTAACTGGGGACAGATTCATAATAGCAGCAGTAATTATTTCTAGTTCATCACCTTGCAGCTAAATATGTTATACTTTGACATGTATTTTTTGTGCAGACTTTGATTCCGTGATGCTTACCGAAAAAGTACAAACATACAACATAATGACAACAGCAAACATCACTCACTTTAAAGCCTACCATCAAACAATGAAAAACACACTTGTACATATTCATAAATGAGTTCAGAAGATCGTTAAGGTCAAGATATTCAGTTCATCTGTTTTACAGTTGGTGGGCAAGTTCCAGTATAAAATCTGGTTTTACTGGTATGGGTCAAATTAAGATGTTTATCAGACTGAGGGCGAGTGAACAGAGGGTGGTGGCGTGTGATGGGTTGGAAGAGATCTTGATTATTTTGCATTTCATTCAGGAAAGTAAAAGCAGTGCGAAGGTGATAGCCAATCATTTTTAAAAGTGGTGCATACAACACTCTAATGTATTTTCTGACCCCAGCTGAGATACCAACATAACAAAGCCTTACTGAGAAAGTCCAAATATTTTCAGTAACGGTCCTTTGGAAGATGATAATCAATGTCTGTAGCATTCTCTCTCAAAAAGAACAGCCTCCAGTGAACTTTCTTGACCATAACATACATACAGATGTGCCGACTTCCAGTGGTTGAAATGGTATGTTATAAAACTTGCTATTTTTCCTAGTTTTACTTGATATAGTAATTTTCATAGCATTTAAAAAAAGGTATGTAACGGCCTTAGCAAATCAGCAACTAAAAGCAAATTTTAGCCAATAATGGAAAAAAGGAGTTAATAGAAACAGTGTTAAAGCTGAAACACTGGCTGTTTTTGTTTCTAGGTGTGTTAACTGTAAAGGCCCAGTTTTACCAGGAGAAATGTCGTCAAATGTTTTCTATCCACTACCTTCTTCCAAAACCACAAAATCACAGATGAATTGTTTTCTGTCCTCTTAAAATCTGTTTTTAGGAAATTTTTTATCATTAAATAAAAGGTGTGAAGTTATACTTATTTTACTGTTAATGTTGTAGGTGATAGCCCTATGAGGTATTTCATTAATTGACCATAACTGGTGAAAAAAAAAAGTGTGAAAGTCTAGACTACTTTCATTTAGAAGCATTTCGTTTTCGTGGCCATCTCACTGCGCTTCAAACATCTGTACAACCTGATGCAAGTCAACTAACTTGTCTGTGCACCAGTTATACAAAAAATAAATCTTTACACTGTAATACTGTAAAACCACATGTTACAAAAGCCACGTGTGATTATTTGTGATCTAATATTTGACGTTAGACGACCAAAGAGTTACTTTGAGTAGCAAAAGAGCCAATGATAAATAAATTCAGGAAAGGAGAAATTAATGGATTTGCCTTGTCCAAAGTTCAGTCTCTTTATTACAGGTTTCCTTCTTTGAGAAACAGGCAATGATTCAAAAGCATCACCTTTATAGAAATACACTTTGGCAGTTATTATTATTTGTGAGAATCTGGGGCTCAGTTAATTTGACCAGTTATTCAATTGATTCTTTTGGTCAAACTCACTCACCCACAGATTTTCCGATATGGAAGATCTGTTGCAGCAGAAAAATAAAACACAAAGCTGAGAAGCAAGTAAATATTATAAGTAGAGCATACTCGAAGATGAGCTTGTATCTGGAGATTTAGTTATGTGCTTTAAAAACTGCATTTACAGTAGATAAATACTCTTTCTCCCTGTAGTTACCGATAATTCCCAGTATGGTAATGCAAGTGGTGATTAACATGTTTACTAGAATAAATGTAAATAGATTCTTTGGGGCTTTTAATTAAAAGGCCTATTATTGGTCCAAAACAATGTTTTCCAGCAAATTAATTTGTGAAAAACAATGTGGCAAACTGAAGAACTGTAATAAAAATAATAAATAAAAATTGAACAAGGAAACAATTGCAAATAACAAACTAAAATTATTAAGGGATTTCCAAGCACAGCAGGGCAATGATACTATGATAGAAATAATACATTTAAAAGAAAATCTATGAAAGAGCAAGCTTACCACTTCTAATAATAATGTTTTCATTATCAATGTGTTGCCAAAAAGAAAGATTAAAATACTAATCAATATAATTAAATGATGCTGCTGACACAAAGAAAACCAATACACCAAAATTTTACTAAAAATATTGGCCCTTGAGAGAATAACAGCTCATAGAAACACACAACAGTATCTTATCAATGATTATTTCCATGCCTTGATCACAATGTTGTCCACACAGGTGCAAACTCCGAGATTTTAAATTGAATTAATAAAAAAATTTTTTAAAAAAGCTGAAAAACAAAATTTGCGTAGGAATATCTTACAGAATTCAAAGAACATTCTAATAAATAGGTAAAAGAACATTGTTTGAAACATTTTGTTTCACACATAGTTTGTAAGTGTTGTTCTGATGTATTTAAACACACACACCATAAACATAACCCACAGGCTTGAGGGCTTAGTGGTCTGGTGGTTTCATAATGAAGTTGGATGCAAATCCCCTTCTTGAACCCAGGGCCTACACCCCCTTCTTGAACCCTGGCTAATAACTGCATTTGCAGCAACTTTCTTCAGTAACTTCAAGTGTTGTGAGGTGTTAAAAATCTGAAGGACACAATGGCTGCAGTTTACAGTACAGTGGATAAGGTAGCAAAGTCCTTGCATTTTATAATTGCTTCCATGCTTTCAGACTTGTGTATTATCTGTTGCTAACTTATATTTCTTTTCTCAAAGGACAGACATATTTTTAACATGTGTAATGCTTATAATGAGGATTCCCTTACTCTTACTAGGTCTATAGAAAATTTTATAGGCCCATCAACTTGAAAGATGTTTCCCCTCCATGGTTGAGAACTCCTCATCTACTGTTCTTTCATTAAAGGTATTCATTAAACCTTTTAACAATTGTTTTTTAAACATTTTGTCTCAAAGTACTGTATCTTGAATTATATTAGTTTTGAAATTCCCAACAACATGCTTTTTGTTGAGCATTTCCTGGTTGATCTCTTAATGATTATTCTATTTAGATACTGTGCAGTTTTGGTTCAGGAATTCCACTTTTGTCCTTTTTTACTAGGCTAAATTCAGAATTTTATAGACAAGCAAAAAATCTCTTGAATTTGGCTTTTCTTCTTTAGATACATTCACTGAGGATCACCTTGTAGCTTTCGTCTTTCAATCAAAATATTCTTTTCTTTAATGGAATTCCTTTATTGACATTTCTAAAGGTAGTATTTGATTGTCAGGTAACTCCAGGTATAGTAACTTACAGTGGCTGGCACCTTGTCCAACTGAACATTGTCATCTTTGATTCCATATCATCACACTTCTGATTTTACATCTGATGCTTTAAACATATTTTTCTTCCAAGTGTAAAGGCTTTGTGGTAAGCATAAATTTGCTGCATGCATTTTCCTCCTGGAATTTACCAATCGCCCGACTCCTTAAATTTGCCAAAGCCAAACTTGCCACACATCCCCATCTTTAACTCCCCTGACATTCCTTCCAATAGAAAGATTATTGCTTTTTGTGGAGGAGATACACATTGAATCTCATTGTACTGTACAGTAAGGTGTCTTTTTACAATTACGGACAACCTGTCTTTGTAATTCAGAGTAGATTATTTCTGCCAATGATGCACACCACCCTGTTACATCGATCTAAATCTTCACTGGCTCATTTACTTACTGGTTGTAAATTTTACCATCCCAATTCAGCCACCATTTTTTCTTTATCCCTAATAAGCACACCTTCATTACTTATTCTAACCTCACTTGTTCAAATTTCTGCCCAGTTCCCTGTGGCATTAGACTTTTCTTGCATCTACATTTCTTTTGAAAGGGCACACCCCTGGAGTGAATCCATTAACAAGAATGGCATGTCAAACAGACAACTGTTCACCTTCAGACCGGCTACCTGTCAGCACCCCATAATACGTTAAAATCCAGTTCATCATCTTGAATAATTCACTCTACAAGGAAGCAGGAATGGGTGATACAAAAAAAAAAAAAATCAATAGGTGATACTGAAAAAAATATTAATGAGAAATCTACAGAAAGTTACCAAGAATGAGGTTATACAAAAGATGAAACCAAGTAGGCAAAATGAAATTAGGCCCCACATTTTCCCTGTGGGATTTTTTTAAAAAAAAAAAAAAACAGATACAAATAATGTAAGGATGCTTGATCTCAACTTGAATAAAGTTTCTTGGTATTCTGCAAAGACAGCAGACAGATGTTTACACAGCTTTGTAATATATGCCTATTCTAAAGAAAAAAAAAAAGATGAATATTAATAAAATGCACACAAGCTCAGTTGTTGTTTTCAACATTTCAAAAGTCTTCTATTAATACGATCAGAACTATGAAGAATCAAGGGCCATCACTAGCAGTATATTCACATAATACATCTAAGTCTTTCTGGACAATATGTATTAATTCCCCCCATAAAAAAAATATATCTCTGGTCATCTTGTGTGTTTTTTGTGGTGTTGTTTGCAAAATCCATTGCTAAGACCAAATTGGAATTACCAGAAACCTAACTCTCTTCTCCTATCAGTTTGTGAGTATTCATATTGTTAATATTCAATGCCTCCATGACACTAGTATTTGTAGCTTTGTACTACAGGACCCAGATTTGCAAGATTCAAAAAGCCCTGTTATTCAATGAAAATATACTGTCAGTAACATACTGTATACTGCCCAAGTATGGATTCCAAGGCTTGAAAGTTGTTAATTTATCAATTTACTGTTTTTTTCTGTTCTTGGGATTTATTATTGCTGCCTTTATCCCCTATTAAGTTATTTTGTCGTCATTCAATTGAGATATTTAAGCTTGTTCATGATATTTTGGAATTAAAACAAATCTTTCTACAACTCATTATTATTGAAATGTACATTTTCATACACCATAACCCATTTGGTATAAATTACTTTATATTTACTGTGCTTGAGGTCCACAAAATTCAATTAATTCTCATTTTAGATTAATATGTAGACACAAACGTCCAGTACCTGAAGTTGTTTCATCCAAAGTCACAGCAGCAGGAGCGGACAATACGAAGGATGGTGACAGCTCTTCAGCATCAGTCGGCTGGCTGCCTTTTCTGATCGATTGTTTGGTAGTCTCAGCTAAACAGAGCAAAAACAAGAAGTCAGTGCTTTCAGTGGTAAGCAGCTGTCTGATAAATGTGTCATTTTGTCACACTCCTATCTGCGCTCAATTTAATCAGTGTCAGGAAAGAACAAAATGGTGTCATTCTTTAGGTCATAGACTGTCACAGATACTGTCTGTATTATGTTTTTCTTCACCATACACCATGCTAAGTACTGAATGATATTAATATATAATAAAACCACCTGGGCATCAAAGAAGACATTGAGGAATAGAACTCTATTACTTACAGTTAACTTCTGACGAAGGAAGAAATTTATCATTTGACTAATGTCATGCAATGCTTCAAAGTATCTTTTTACAAAGTGCCTTGGTTATTTAAAAAAAGTACAATATATTTGAAATTTACATCATAAATTGAATGGATTACTGAAACCTTAGAATGTATTTCCTTTTCTGCCTTTGAGAAAAGGTAATGGGCAAGATGACATTGCATTTTCAATTTGAATTTTACATCGTTAATGGCATGACAAATCATTGCTGACAGGCAAATCCTAACTTCATACATCAGAAAATGACAATGGTCTTCTTTTAGCCTACTTTAAATACAGCGTTGAAATCTGTGTTAATAAAGTCAAGTGAAATTCTGTATGCCAATACTAACAAGAAGATGAGCAGCACACAACCAAAGCGGTCAACACTGCTGCATGACAGATCCAGTACCCTTAGTTCCAACCTCACTCCTGGTCATTGTCCATTTGGAGTTTACATTGTCTATTTAAATTTTCAAATACCAAAAGAACCAGTATACATGCTGATTTGTGGTGGCGAGATGCTATGTACAATTTTCAAAGTGCTAAATACATTCATTATTGTGAAGTGTTTGAGGGTGTTAATTTCTGTAATTTTTTTTCCATTATTTCAAGCCATTGAAACCAAATCTTGTACTTATCTAATTCAGGGTAAACTGACAGCAGATATCCAATACTAATTTCCTAGATGATAAACATGAACACCAATTTAAAATCAGACGTAATTCTGGTCATGCTTATATTGCAAAATGACATTTGTTGAAATGGAAATTCATCTACTTCAGAAAATAAGGACTCCAGCGTTTAGTGATTTACTTGCACAAACTGGTACCTGATGTTTATTGAGATGGATGGTACCAGATGGAGCACACAGCATTTACCAATGCCATCAGTGAGAAACTACAACTGTTCAAAATCATAAAAATACATATTTGCAGTATTCAGTAATAGATGTGGCAGTGAGACAAAAAGGAGTAGGTGTGTGTATTTTCTTTCTGAATGAAAATCTGCTTATCTTGCATGTATGTTACTATAACATGTAGCCTTAAAATGTGTTATGTAGAGATTTGCATTTACAGTGAGCGAAGGAGGACTGGAATAAGAGCCATTTTCAGAAATATGGCAGTAAAAGTTTTGTTTTAGGCTAATTACAGTACTAACTTAAAAACAGGAATGCAGGAAGGAATTGATATTTATAATTAATCAAGTGATTAAAATTTTAACTCCAAGTTCATTACTACCTTGTCATCTTATATTTATGAATAAACTTCGACAAAGAGGAAAATGAATAAAA
This sequence comes from Polypterus senegalus, assembly GCF_016835505.1. Taxonomy (NCBI): domain Eukaryota; kingdom Metazoa; phylum Chordata; class Cladistia; order Polypteriformes; family Polypteridae; genus Polypterus; species Polypterus senegalus. The sequence goes on along the minus strand of NC_053156.1, from coordinate 98,854,836 downwards.
ACAGATGGAAAACAATTCTCTCAGATACCAATTACCTCTTAAATTCATAATGATGGTTTTATTCTTTTGACTAGGACAGTAAGTTACAAATTACAGCAAGCATTTCATGCATTTTAGCTTTTAAAGTTACAAGCTCTGCAACTGTAAAGGTTCTTGATAGTTTACACATGTCTGTATGCATAACATCCCATATATTAATCACATAAATGTTTCTGGATATTGTTCGGCAATGTTCACCAACAGTTCTCCTCATATTAAGTTACTCATTGGTGATACGCTTGTTTTTATGGATAAGACACACGTTACCCAAGTGTTCATAATATTTGTTTTTTTAATACCCAAAAATATCAAAGCACATCTGTTTGGCATCTTAGAATCAATACAAGTTACTGGGATAATAAAAAAAACATACACAATAACCTCAAGCTCCTGTATGATTACTACAGTATGCACATTTTACTAATCACACATTTATTTTACATTATTGTTATACTCAGTTTGTTATAATATTAATGTTATTGTACTGTCTCTATGCACACGGTTATGGATTTATTCATACAGGCAGACTAAGTATGGTACACAGGGACTAGGCTGCATTTAGAAACCATTAGCCTAGCAGTTTGGAGAATGGGACCAACTGCAGTGTGAGCATTGTGCTATTCTTGTTGAAAGTGGGGTTTGAGTTTACTGTCCTTGTTTGGAGACCAGAGAGGGCTCTGCACGGGGAGAAGTATAAATACATGGAACAAGCAATCAAAACCTTTGAAGCTGTCGGGCGGAAGATTGTCATCCGTCCAGAAAACCCTTTCAGCGTGGTGACGAAAGATGGCAGACTGCGTAGATCAAGACTTCCACACCTTGATAGAGTCTGTCATAAGCTTGCCATCTGTAACCGTGTAAAACCATCAGTAAAGTAAGCTAAAGTATATCTTTGTCTCTCGTGATGTTTGTACCACCGTAATCACGTTGGGAGGGATATCGCCTTTTCTGTCATATTTCTATATTTTTCGGTTACTTAACATGCAGCAATTTCAAAAGAACACATTTCTGGAGTGCTGCAATTATTAAACCTACTTACCATATGTATGTTTTGAAAAGGTAATATAATCCTATTGTTAACTTTAAAGCATTTTGACTTTGGCTCAAACTTCTTTCTTTACAGTTTCCTTAGTACATTACCCTATCATATTTCATTTCCGTACTTGTCAAATAGTATAATTGTCAGAACAGTGACAGTGCTTAGCCCTGCTACCTCACAAATACATTGGCCCTAGTTTATATATTGTGCAAACATCACACATTCTCCACATGTCTGTAGCGATTTCTCTCTTTCATCCACAAATACTTGCAGGTTACATTAATTAAAAAATCCAAATTCACCCTGTGCGAGTGCAGTTAAAGGTGTGTCATTAAGGAGCCCCTGGGATGTAATGTCTTGTCCAGGGATGTTTCCTGCCTTGTGTCCAGTGCTGTTTGGAAATGCTCTGAATACCCTAACCCCCCTCAACAGTGAATTAGAAGAAGTAGGATCGAGAATGTTAACTTTACCTAGCAGAGAAGAAAAAAAGCACTCTAGAAGCTAATTTTTAAATACTGTTTTTTTTTTTTTTTTAATAAAAATTCCATCTATTACAAAACAGCAATACCAATTCTGTACTTTTATGAAATCTAACTACATATTAGATCAGGTTCTGATCAAATACTGCATCAGATCAAGATATTCACATTTTCTATTCACTAGGTACGTCTCCTATGTAAAGTGTAGTTAAATATGTTTACAATTGGCCTTTAAATAAAGTCTTTAAAAATCACACAAGATGAAGACTTTTTCTAGTTTAAAAAGTTTAAACATTCAATTTTTATTTTTTAAACTACCCGACACATTTCCCTTATTCCATCTTTGGTAAAACCACAGCTAAAATACTCTGATCATTTGCAATTTTCCTGCTCAATGATTTCTCTGTGTGCATTTTAGAGACTATTTAATTAATGTGCTACTGGAGTGGTTTCTTGCTGCTTGTCTTACTTTCCATTCAAATTCTTTAGTTGCTCTCTTAACCACGGAGTTCTTTATTAAATCCAAGCTGCAATTTCTTGTACTCCTTACAGTTTTTACTTTGGTGCAATTTAAAATTAGAGTAACACAGAGTTCTAACACTGATTTATATCTCAATAAATTTACTCAGATCATTTCATTTGTGCTTTTGTGTTGTTTACTTATGGAAAAAAAGGCTTATTTTGAATGTTTAATGTAAATGTTATTTTAATTATAACTGGTTATCAGAAGCAACTAAATGTGTTTAAACGTTCCAAGTGCTATATTGCTTTTTGCCTTGTTTATCCTTTGTTCTGTTTTTAAAAGTAAACATAAAGCACTTCAAGATATTGCCTTCAAAGTTGCAAGTAAAGAATATCAGTCATATATTGTTTTCTGTTTTGTAGTTGACACATGAAATTGTAAGCCTACGTGCAGTCTGTTTAGAAAGGCTGCTTTCAAGTGAAACTGAACATAAACAGAGACATATTAACTCTTCTGTACCATCATGAATGATTGTGTGCTGACCTTATGCTAAAAATTCAGTCATACTTTCAGCATTTTTATTGCTCTCAAGTGTGCTTCCTTGAAGAAACCAACAGGAAGACATCATGAAGGCATTTCTCAACCAGTGGTACATTGAGACGAGAGTTGGGGTAAACACAGAACTACCAGGAGGAAGGTGCCAGGGTCTGGAGAGAGAAATAGAGGGGAGAACAAATGTGCTTGGCTGTGCCCACAAGGTGGACAAGTCAGTGAGCCATCTCTTTAGAAATGCAGGGACTCTCAGACAGTACAGGTAACCCAAATAGACAGAAGGGGTTCTTGATTTGTTGATTACTTCATACATTTGGGATTTCACTCTGTTAATCCTTCCACATTTAATTAGGGATATCGTTGCATTTTTTGGGTGTGGAGAACTGCTACATTTCTCCCCTCCTATGATTGAAGTTCACAGGGGTCTGCTGGAGCCAATCCTAGCCAACACAGGGCACAAGGCAGGAACAAACCCCGGGCAGGGCGCCAGCCCACCGCAGGGCACACACTCACACACACACACTCCCCAAGCACACAGTAGGGACAATTTAGGATTGCCAATGCACCTAACCTGCATGTCTTTGGACTGTGGGAGGAAACCGGAGCACCCGAAGGAACCCCAAACAGACATGCGGAGAACATGCAAACTCCAAGCAGGAAGGACCCTGGAAGTGAACACGGGTCTCCTTACTCCACCACTGTGCTGCCCTACGACTGAAGTACTGTATATATTTTGTATTTCATATGGGTTTTTCTGTGAACCAATATCTTTTCACTGTCTTTCTTAACATACATTGTTAAATCATTAATTTAAGTCTTTCTACTATCAAAAGCAACAAAAAGCATTGAAAAAAAAAATGTTTATAAAAATTTCTCACTGGTATATAAAGTATTAAACATCACTTTATGCCTTTATGTGGTTTTCAAAAATGTTAAATAATCCCATCATTATTTTCTTTATTACAAAAAGAATAATTGTTAAGATAAATGGATTTACTTTAAATAAATTGAAGGGGAAAATACATAATGAACAGTATAAATCTGGGCATTTCACAATAAAATGAAACAGAATGAAGCTGCATTTTTTTATCTACACATTGTATCAGATGTTATAAAGAAAAAAATATTTCATTAAGTATACTAGTTTAAGGTCTGTGATGCATTTAATGTGTTTATTGCCTAACACCCTATTATAAAGGACTGGATAATGCACCCTCATAGCCATGAATTGGATTAAGAGGGTTTTAGAATAAAATTATGTTAATGTCATTGATTTATGCAAGGCAGAAACATTTGTGTATATTAAAAACACATACTATCTTCATAGAGAGCATATAAGTAGTATTTGTATGCCATCTATTTCCTTACACCCCCAATGGACAGCAAAGCTAAAATTGTGCCCACAATGTCCGATTTCTTTGTAAATGTCCTGTACAACAAGAGAAGCAATATGTGCATGTTTAGCTTCTTCTGCCATAATAGCTTTATTGCGTCTGCCTCCTACTCTCAGTATTCCATCTTATATGAATGGGTCTAGTTTAAAGATTTGACTGGGTTTTTTTTTTTTTTTAATTTTAAGGAAAAAGTTCTTGTTCCAAATTTGGCCGCACAGTCACATTAAGTGAAGAACAGTTATAAAAACTGTTCTGCAAGAACAAATCTTAGAAAGTGAATGCTTTAAGTTAAACTCATATTAGTGTTTGCTTAATTTGAATATAACAACATGTTCTTTCTTAGCTATAGATTATGGTATAGCCTTTTAGTCCGTGTAAGTTAACATGAGATAGAACCTACTTTGATATATCGGTGATACAGTGTTAGTTAAGTCATTTTTTGTTTAGAATAGGTCCCAATGCTAGCACTGACTGAAAGACCTATTTACAGAATGAAAATGGGATAGACGTACAGTTTTCTGACCGTTTAGAAATGGTCCAAATGAATAAGCAAACTAAAAGAAATAAACAAGATTTACTGTATAAGCTTTAAACAGAACTGTTCTTTTCAATACTAATCTTCTCTATTTTTGTGTGAACTGTTTTACTTTGAATTTTTACTAAAAGTTTTTAAAACAAACATATTTTGTCTGTGGAATCATTTCAACGTATCAAGCTTTTGCCAGAATCCCATGAAGCATACTGAAGCTGCAGAACTTTGCAAATTTTTGGTAAATGCCGCTACATGTTCTATTTGCAAACTAATCTAACAGTCCATGCTTCTAGAAGTGAGACTATTTCCAAACTGGCTTAATTAACTCTGTTTTTACAGAAATAGCTAAGAAAGTTCTATTTCATGTTAACTTATAGGGAGTAAAAGATTATACCATAATCTATGTAACAAATAGACACTTGTGTAAATTTTACTTTAACATGAACTTTCTAAGATTAGCTCTTTAGTGAAATTCAAGACAGATACTTTAATTTGCTACATTAAAAGGACAGCCAGCAATAAGAGAGTTGGTATTGAAGAGTCAAATTCAGAATAAATATAAATTAATAAAACAAACAATCTATTAATGTTCTGGAACAGACCACTTTGGTCTTTCTCTTCTCCTGACAATCACATGGAGAGTCTATTTTAAAAGCACCTGGCTCAGTCCACCGCACGGCTCTTTCAGTTACACATCCACATTCAAATCATATGGAAATTAATCTAACATTTATTTTTGGGAAATGTACAAAGTGCACAGACACTAACCATGTAGGGCGTTGTTCCCCTGTTTCTAGAACTATGAGGGAGCAACGCAACATGCTTCAGCCTTATATCAATCCAGTGAAAGTGAAAACAATAAGTTAAAGATTTCCTTTAAAGTTCAATGCAAAAAAGAACACACACACAAAAGAAACTGTGCACAATATGAACAGTTTCTATCAGAAGGCTTTCTAAGATTTTACAACAGATTTTTCTAGGTTAACAATTAATGTGATTCTGCGCAATTTCTGAGGCAAAATTACTCTGAAATAGGATTTCTTTTTATAAACAGAATGAAAAAAATGCTGCATACTTGAATAGACATGACTATTCCCTCTGAATCAGGCCATACCCAAACAGAATTACAAATGGTTTTATTTAAAATTATTTAAAATATTTAAAGAAGATAACCGCCTTAAAATAATTATAGTGGTACTGAGTATTTAGCATTTCTTTCCAATCATATATATAATAGACAGAGAGATAGAGTAAATAATATTTGTTTTGAACTCACATATCATTTAACAGCAGCCAAAAAGTTAACTTAACAGAATACAAGTACCAAATCAGGCAAGACAGTTATTTCTATACATTTTAAAGCAGATTACATAGTTATATTCTTAATAAAAAAATTATAACACATGCTTAATAAACAAATAAATGCTAAATTATTATTGAATTATGCAAAGTACAGTATGGCGATTGTTTACCAATATAAACAGAACTTGGTTAACTTAGTTGTAATTAGTTTTTTGAGATTTAGCAGCACAACCTTTCTTATTGCGCAAACATATATATATTTTTTATTTATTTAGGTACATACTGTTAATACCATGAGAGTACAGAGATAACCATAAAAAAAACATGAAGTGAAATGAGAACTCGGTACGCATTAATGCATGTTCATTTTTTTCACCCATTGTCTTCCAGGTATCTGATCGATGGAGATTATAAAAAATGGACCAGCACAGAAAGGGGCAGTTCTACGATTGTTTTCATGGAAGAATTCCACATATGAAAGGAGCTGCAAATGGAAACCTTTTTTGAGGTACTAATGGCGCTTATCCACTGCATAGTACGGCACAGCACAGTTCAGTACAGCTCACCTTGGTTCGGCTCAGTTTGCGTTTCGACTGCAGTTTAGTACCGCTTTAGAGTGGGCGGGATTATTCACGTGTCATTATAGTTGCGCCGCCTCTACTGCCGTGACACCGTGGAACTTTTACAACAACACGCAGACAACGACAACACTTTAGCTCGACGACGCGCAAGGGTAAGCATCTAAAAAAAGCACGTCACTAGCTAACTTTTATCACTGTTGCAAAGCATAAAATGAACTTAACAGCCAGTGTAACATTAAAATGCTGATTCTGTATATTACAGATCTTCCACATTTTGCAAAAAAGTCGCCGCAACAGACCATCTGTTTGGACATTTAACCGTGCTTCAGAGTGGTGGGATGTGATTGTTCCCGGTTTTACAAACACTCAGTGGCTGGAGAACCTTCGAATGTCTGAAGAAACATTCATCCACTTATGCAACAAACTGCGTCCAGCAATGGAGAGACGGGACACAAACTTCCGCGTGTGTGTACCTTTTAAAGAAAATAGCCAGTGACGCAGTAATGACGATTTTCTCCGGCCAATCAGTGACCAGCAGAGTTTACACGTCACGTTTTGGTAACGGTTCGGCGCGCTTGGAACCTCGGCTGAGGTGGTACTAAAAAAAGGACCAGGTACCAGGTACTGTTCCCAGTGGAAAACGCCCCAAAAGTGAGCTGAACTGAACCGTGTCGTGCCGTACTATGCAGTGGAAAAGCGCCATATGTGAACATAAAGGTGCTGCCTTCTGGTAATTGGGAAAAGACCAGATAGTGCCAATACAGTTATAAATAATGAAAAAGCTCTTATCAAAAACAGAAAAGTCTTATTTATAATAAGGACTGGACTCAAAAACATTATAAGATAGAGCCACACAGGTGGTGCAGCGGTAATATCATTGTCTTGCAGGAAGGAGATCATGGGCTCGAATCCCAGGTCCTCCCTGCATGGAGCACTTTGAGTAGTGCACTATTATTCCAGCTTCAAGAGGAACCACTTGACTAAGATGGCCATAACTAACTGTGGTTGACCAGCTACACTTTGCTAGACCTACTGAAATGTCATCGGCTCTGATCCTGCTAGATTTCTCATCTGGCCTCAACACGGTCAGCCATGACAGCCTTCTTGCCACCCTCTGTGACCTTGGCATTACTAGGACTGCAAACAGATGCTGAAGTCCAACATCACTCGCAGATCCTACAGTGTGTTCTGGTGAGGAGAGTTGTCAAGGGTGCTTCAGGCATGCAGAGGAGTACATTTAAAGGATCAGTTTAGAGTGCTCTACCTTTCCCTCTGTACACCACCTCACTGGGTCTAATTCTATGGTTTCTCTTATCCGTGCTATGCAGATGATACACAGCTCTACCTGCCGTTCCCTCTGGAGGACATTAAGTATCAGCTAGAGTCTACATGTTTTACTGAAATCTCATCCTGGATTAAGGACTACTCAATCTGGCAAAAACCCAGCTTCCAGTGATCCCAGCCAGCCAGTCTACTCAACTCTCCATCTCTGCTTGGCTCACTGCCGCTAACACCTGCCAAATCAGTACTCAACCTTGAGATAGTGTTTGAGGAGTTGCTATCTTTTCCTGACCACATTTCTACTGCTTCTCATTCATGCAGGTTCATGCTATACAACATACACGAGATCAGACCTTATCTGACAGAGTATGAAGCACAATGTCTGGTCCAGGCTTTGATGTTATGAGGTCTGGATTACTGCAACTCGCTTCAGGTAGGAGTACCCACATGTGCTATCAAGTCACTGCAAATGTTCCAGAATGTAGTGGTCCATCTTATATTTAACCAGCCAAGATGGGCACATGTCTCGTCTGTTCAGGTCACTGCACTGGCTCCCTATAGCAGCACACATCAAGTTAAAATCTCTGATGCTTGCCTACAGAGTATTCAATGGGTCAGCACCCAAGTATATGGAGACACTGGTGAGGTGCTATGCTCTTTCTCACCTGCTCTCAGCTACCAGTGAACAGCATCTGGTGATGCCACCTCCGTGTGGTATCAAGTCTCAATCCAAAGTCTTTTCCTGTGTAGTTCCTAGTTGGTGGAACAAGTTACCCATATCCATCCATACTGCTGACTCCCTCATTATATTCAAAAAGTAATTGAAAACCCATCTGTTCTGTGAATATCTGTCCAATTAATTGGAAAAAAAACTTTGCTCTTGGATATTTTATATTGTTGGCTTATTTGTTGTTAGGTTAATTGATTTAATCAATTGTAACCTATGATTATGAATGTATTAGTAATTACATCTTTTCACTTAAGGCAATCAACTTTTGTCACCTGTCATAATACACTTGCTGAACAAACAGCCTAACGTTACTTGATTACGTTTATCTCTTTTGCACAAAAAACGGCTGCCAAGCAAATAAGTGTAACTAAGTATTGCTCTGGCTGCTAAAATTCCAGACTATGTGGTTACAATGTACTATATATGGTGATTACAAAGCAACTGTAAAAAGGCTGGAAGAAATGTTTGCAAATATAAATAAATGTTCCAATTAATCATCATATATGTTAGATTTTATATGATGAGGCTGCACAATTCAGGCACAGCAGTAGGCAACAATATGGAAATATAACTTAGGCACCAGCTTTGAAGAATATAAAATATTAAGTTGCATATAAAGTATGAATGTGCTCTGCTTCAAAGCACACTTCCACTGTCTGAACCTACTAAATTCAATGAGGCAGACAAAGTACCAAATCTTTTTTCCAGCAGGATTAGGTACTAAAACAGAAATGTTTTCTGGTTTGGGTCCCAATCTACCAAAAACAAACTATTATAGCATAACTTATACCTAGTTTAAAAAATAAATAAATAAAAAAAACATTACCTATCGTTTTTCTTTTCTTTACAAAAGTTTAACACAAATATAAACACTGATGACAATTCTTAATTCTCCATGAAACTAATCAGAATGTATAATACCATGAATATTTAACCAGTGGCAATTATGAAAAAATATTTATTTTCAATGAAATGCTCAATATTAGTCTGTTTTATTAGTCAACAATCTACAGCAGAAAAAAAAAAAAAAACAATTCTTTTCACCATCTTACTGTACAAAAAAGTGTTTGTCATACTCAAGAGTCTTTTGTAGGACTAAGAAGAGAATACTAATACAGTTGTTTATCAAAGCATGAAAAGGTTGTCAAAAATCATGGGGGAAAAAAAAGGTGCATACCATTGTTGAAACCCTGGTCAAAGGCAAGTTCATGTTCATTGCTTTTTGGCTATGAAGTAAAAAAGTGATGTTATTCATTTATTCAATACTAGTTTATATACTATTGTTATAAAGAAGACACGTGTGTATATATACAGGGAGGTACAGATCTAATTATGCAGATCCAGATCGTCTGGATGACTTTGATTTACGATGGGATGATTCCAGTTCCGTGCGAAGACGATTCCTCATGTCGTCAGTTCGCACACTTCGATGGTCCGGGTGATTTTCTATGTAATAAACTTAAGTTATAGCGTAATGAAAATTGCATAATTAGATCTGGACCACCATATATATTCATTATATTAACATACTGTATTTATCTCACACACACACAAACTAAAACACCACACACATATTTCCTGTAATTGAATTATCAACTATCACCTGAATAAAAAGAAGCAAACCAACCTGATTTACATGAAGTGAGATTTCTTCAGTTTCAGCAGTATGACTAAAGAAAGAAACAGAAGAGGCTATAGTTAAAGTTTGATGTAACTTCTATTGACAAGGCTTTTACTTGAGTATCTCTGGATAACACTGAAACAATTTTCACCTACTGTAGGTTGTGACAAATGGTATTATCGCTACCCAAAGAAGATTTAAAAAAATGGTATTTATTAGCTTGGTTCTAAACAGCATTCCCATAAGGACTCTAAATAAATAGGTCTAGTTAAAACTTAAAATAGTCATCTATAAGTGAAAAAACTAAGTGCTAGATTTAAGTAAAAGACAAAGCATGACAAGATACACTTTACCATTTCAATGCCAATTCAGAAAGCATTTGCCTGTACACCAAGCTAGATTTTGCAAACCATTGATAAGGGAAAAAAAAAGCCTGAAGTCCAAACTCTGCGAATCTGTCCACCATTATCAGGCAAAAAAAAAAAAAAAAAAAAAAAAAAAAGAATCAGGTCCGAAAGGGCTGGCATACCATGGTAAGATACAGTCACAATCATATTCACATTCATTCATACTGAATAAATTTTGAGTTACTGTAACTAAGCATGCCAACCTCTGCAATGTCAGATGACTACTAAAGTAGCTGCAGTCAAGCCCACAAAAACATGGGTGGAAGACATTAACTCCACACAATGACTGGGCCAGGATTTAAACCCAGACTACATGACAAAATAAATCAATTTTTTTTTCTAACCCAGAGGAAAGCATAAAATATCTCCATCAGACCTTCTTTGCCATACACAGGCATTGATGTAGTGTGTAGACAGGATCATGACTGACAGCCACTTCTGGGCAAAAAAGGTATAGCTTGGTGTTATGAAGGCTGCAATAAATTTGCTGAGAAAAATGCATTATTTGTCATAAAAATATATATAAAAATAATTGAAGATTGCGCCCTCTTTATATTTGCAGTTTCTAAGTGCGAAATTGAAAATTAAGAAACATCGGGACCAGTCGAGTTTTCTCAGAAGAGTGTATTGATATATCTTATTTAAAAATAAAGTGTTAGACCAACCACACTTCAAATTTTACCTCATTAATATATTAATCCTGTAGGCCTCATCACAGAAATGCTGATACATGAACCATCATAACACTGATGGCAGAAAAAGTAAAATAATGCCAACAGCTATAGTGCCCTGCAAAGTGTAACATATATGCATTATTAAATGAAACAGGAAAAAAAAATTGTTCTGAACCTTTTTACAATTCAAGGTAAGTCTGATATCATGCTATAATCAGAGGTCACATGAAATATTAAAATGTAAAAAAAAAAAGCATTGAAAGGATTAAAACGCTAAAATACATTTTTTTCCAAAACCAAATTATTAGTTTTACATGAATCCTTATTCCACTACAACAACAAAACGCTGAAAGGAAATGCACATTTTTTTTGACCAAATTCATTTTCTTTCATTTTATCTCCAGATGAACTCTGCACAGCTCTTTATTGAATTTAATGAAGCAGACAAATTGTACAGTTAGTCTACTGTTTCAGAATTCTTGTGCAGCTAATGAGGCACTCACGACATTCAATTTATTGTCAGCATAGTGGCATAACATGGGTCGTCCATCTTTAAATGGCCTATTGTACAGATCTGCCAATCAAATCCAATATCTGGCATGTTTGAAGACTAAAAACATAAATAACATAAGATGTTGAGTTTATTAAGATAACCCTCTGTAGCCTAAGGGCTCCAAGGACATGGCTTAGCTATCATTGCAAAATCCTAAAAAGACAAACAGCACGTATAAAAGTATAACAGGGTTAATGTCAGTTTTTCAGGTTGAAGTGCAAGGGGTAAGGATGAATGGCAAAGAAATTGATTTACAAAAGTCATACCATTTATTTATTTAACAAGAACATCTACAGTGTATATTTTATATACTAATGCACATATACACAGGGATGGGGTGGGGGGACAAAAAAAAAAAAAGAAATGCAACACTCATTGTTGGACTGAAATGTCAACCTTCATTACAGAAATAATCAAAGTAATGTGTAAATTAAACGGTCTCAACGAAAAAAAAAAAAAATTACCTATGAATACTGAAACCTATCATTCTGGAGTTCATCAGTATCTTGTGTAGCCACTCTTGCTTCAAACCTCTAGTGCACACATTCAATCAATCAGTCTTAAAATCTGCAATTGTGGGATATTACCCAATTATTGCAGAACAGCAGCTGCCCAATGTCAAATGGCGGGTCATAACAATCCAGGGCTTCATAGGGGTTGAAGAACAGCCTGGAACTCTACTGCTGTAAGGACAGGTCATGTAGGAGGTCAGAGCAAAGGGCCTCCGACAGATCCTCCTTGATCTGTGGTTATCAATCCCCCTTGATTTGTGGCCAGTAGCAAGGAGCCTGTCCTTGCTTTCATGTCACCGATGCATCCATCATACCTGCTGACAGAATCAGCAACAGTAAAGATGACAGATCTGTCAGAAGGAACAGTCTGATGCATTCATACTGCTTTGGTGTGATCACTCACAGGGGTCACCAGATCCTGGATGGTCATTTGTCCCATCAGTCTGCTGAAACAATGGAATGTCTTAATCCATAGAGTCTGGCAACACTGGCTTATTACATGCCTGCCTGCCTGCAGAATACCAATGGCCCACTCACCTCCTTCTTTGGAGAGACCAACATGGAAATGCATTTAATATAAAAAAAAAAAAAAACTGGAAAACTTATAGTCTACAGTCACACTGTAGATAAAATTGACTGAGGTTTGATTTTTGACTCATTAGAACATAATAACATGGACAAGTAATTCAGTTCAATAATTTGCCAAATCTATTTGCTTACTTTTTCCAAAATAAAACCAAGAGCCTCATGCATAAGTCATAGAATTCACACCAAAACATGGCGTACAGACAAAACTGGAAATGTGCATAAGCACAAAAAATCCAGGAGCATAAAACTGTGTGTGTGCCAAGTTCCACGTACTTCCCCTTTATAAATACCAATTTTTTAATGCACGTACGCGCTCCACAGCCCCACCCTGACTCTTCCTAGAATTTCACATATTTGAATATGCAAATCAATACAAATAGTCTCTTCCTTTTAGTGCTTTGTTAAAAGATAATGTCAAAAATCACGTGGAAAAAAAAAAAAGAAGAATTGAAGAGAATGCGAAGTGGAGGCAAGGAAACATACTATTTCTTGGCTTAAGCAATAGCATAAGCAACAAAAGAAGTTATGGAGTGATACAGCGTTCCAAGACACTTGAAAGTTCAAGTTCAGAAAGTAGCAGAGTGCCCATAATAATAATAATAAAAAGTGGTCAGATCTTAAAGTCGCCATGAAAGGGTGAGTCGCCGCTCACTGTCTATTTATTCTGTTTCAGACAATATTACAAAAGCTGACCCCCAAGCTGAGGATGCGACTCCAGGTGCTGCTATGCCTAGCACATCTTCAGGCACTGGCTGCACACACACCTCTACCTCGAAAACTGCTAGGCAACCATCTGGTTTTGAGCTGACTAACACGGGCCACAAAATGCAATGGTGGATGCTGCAAGAGATGTGGCCAATTAACTAATGAATATAAGGGCTGTACTATGTGATATTGACCACTAAATAAATTGGTTTAAAAATAAATGCTGCATCTGGATTACCATTTTTTTTACATTCTGCTAATTACATTCAAATGAAGTTGCAACGCTGCCTGATTTGGCTGAACATTTGGTGGCTCAGGGACAGGTTCATCATATCTCATCTCGGGTACAGGGAGGAGGCAATTGTGTGCCACATTATGCAGGGTGCTACATGCTTGCACAATGTGACACTTTCTGTGGGCTATAGAGCAGCACATTAGAGGGAAAAGGATTTTTATTTACATAAGCAAGTTTATTCTCAGAAGGTGCCTTTATATATAGTGTAGGATCAGCACAGAGTGCCACAACGGATAGATTCTCTACTCCTTACATGGCTCTTTAAGTAACTTGTTATCCTTAAAAGGACCTTTTGCCTTACTAGCTGGAAAAAACACCTGTGACTGTGCAGAGTTGACGTTTTTATAGGCTCTCCTGCTATAGACGATAAAATGCCAGCTTATTCTTTTGGTGATTCATCCCTGGTTGAAGTAACTTGTTCAGTGCTGTTGTAATAGCAATGTGCGAGCAGTTGACTGCTCCAATTACATATGGAAAACCATTGCAGTGAAATGCACTTTGACATTTCCCAGTTCAACTAGATCTAATTATGCAATTTTCATTACGCTATAACTTAAGTTTATTACATAGAGAACTCACAAAAAATCATTTTTGTTGCCGATAGATGGCAGCGCCTGCCCTGCATCCTGAAATGGTGGGGAGATGGTTTTCATTCGAGCAGCGGGTTCAATGTGTTCGCCTTTTCTCGATAACTGCCAATGTTTCTGAGGTACATTGCATTAAAAGTTGCATAATTAGATCTGGACCACCCTGTATCTAGATGAAAAGTGGATAATACTATCCCATACAGCTGGCATGGTGCGAGTCAGATGTTTATGAAATACCCGATCAGTTGACCAAGTTCAAGTTGAAAAGATCTTGCAGCTAAAAACCCAGGGTGGACACAATTTGCAAAGTAGCAAGTAGAGCACAGTTTCTCAAAGTCTGCTTTTCTAAATCCAGTGCCAGTTCTGCACACAGCTCCAAGAGAATAGCTCAACTTAGAAGACAGTCATTATGATCTATAAATACTCACTCTCTAATTCTTCCATTTGCAATGTCTTCTAACAACACTAAAGTAGCTATGGTAGTTGGACTAGTTTGGCCATTCCATGCACCATTATATTGTTACAGAATGATTGCAATCAAGTGAATTAAATTTGTAAACAATATGCAATTAACTTCAGTGTATTTGATAAATCCTGTGTCATTGATACAAATCTGAAAAAACGGAGACAACACAGAAATAGTAGCACTTCTTTGACGTTGGGTGCCAGCTGTTTGTAAAAGCAGAAAAGTGTACACGCATGGTGTTAAGCTACCATGAAAATATACATGGCTTTATGGCAAGTTTAGTTTTTAACACATCTCAAAACATGCACGGAAATGGGTGTACTCAACATTTTTGTGCGTATACACCGTTTATACAGGAGGCCCATCAGATGCAGTTTTGAAAGCCCCTGTGCTTTTCTTACTTCCTTTTAGAATCCAAGTACAGTGATCCCTCGCTATATCGCGCTTCGACTTTTGCGGCTTCACTCTATCACGGATTTTAAATGTAGGCATATCTTAATATATATCACGGATTTTTCGCTGGTTCGCGGATTTCTGCGGACAATGGGTCTTTTAATTTATGGTACATGCTTCCTCAGTTTGTTTTCCCAGTTGATTTCATACAAGGGACGCTATTGGTGGATGGCTTAGAAGTTACCCAATCAGAGCATGTATTACGTATTAAATAAAACTGCTCAATGATATGCGATGTGCTTCCCGAGCAGTGCTTGATTGTTTGCATTTCTCAGTCTCTCTCACTCTCTCCGACGTTCTCTGCTCCTGACGGAGTGGGTGTGAGCAGAGGGGCTGTTTGCACAGAGGCTGTTGCCTAGAAGATACGGACGCTACTTTAAAAATGCTAAAAGACTACTGTACCTTCACATTGCTCCCTTCTGTTGTGGCTGCCTTATTGCGCTGCGCATACTTAAAAGCCCAACAGCGCGTATTGATTTTTTGATTGTTTGCTTTTCTGTCACGCTCTCTATCTCTCTCACTGACATTCTCTCCTCCTGACGGCGCTCCTTTGAAGAGGAGATATGTTTGCATTCTTTTAATTGTGAGAAAGAACTGTCATCTCTGTCTTGTCATGTGTTATTTCATGTCTAGAGGGCTCTAATAATGTTAACAGTGTGGGAGAGTTTCTAAAGGCTTAAAATATATAAAAATAACCATACAAACATATGGTTTCTACTTTGCGGATTTTCACCTATCGCGGGGGGTTCTAGAACATAACCCTCGCGATCGAGGAGGGATTACTGTATATTAATTAAACACTGTCTGAGCTCAACCCGAATACTTACCAATGCACCTGTTCTTAACATGTGATGCTCAATCTTTCCTTTAATGATTTCTTCCATCAACTTATCAATTTGCCAGTGATGCCTAGTAAACATGCTGGCCTGTATTTAGTTGGATGAGTCAGTTTTTTTAAAAATGAAATTCCCCCTATGTGCAGTGACTTTTAAAAAACAGGTGTTAATGGTGTACCTGCTGGGTACTGCATTACTAACCATTGTCTGTGTGAATTAGTCAGCTAATGACAGCAAGGAGGAAAACTAGACAACGAAAAACAGTAGCTGTTGCTTTATCTGCAAATAAAAACGTGTACACAGGACCGGAGCCAGGACAGGTTGAGATGGGATGTAAGTGGTTTTTATGCAAAAGTGACTTGACATTTTCAGAATGTCAACGGCAATGTATGAATATTTATGTCAATATCTGACGACATGACTTGCTCAGAAAAAAACAGTATGCATGCCATTTCCATCACAAAATACGTAACAAGACAGATGCTGTAAGTAATGCATAGCAGCTTCCTAGTAAAGTCAACTGAGCTCACTGTCTTGCAAAGAGATCATATTATGCAGCACCACCTCCAACAATGCACCCATCCACAGTGCAAATGCTGTCACTACAGCATTCCACTGTCGTGGAATCACATCTCAAACCATCCCAAGTTGTACAAGTTGCAATGGGACTACTGCCAGTGGTCAGCCGTTAAGTGACTGAATTACAAGGACCCTCAGAGGCATCTTCTCTAAACTATACACTAAAAAGAACTACATTAACGGTTTTCTCCAGGAGAGGCTGTTAAGACTTTACAGGCAAAGTGATTCAACATGTTTCCTGCTAGACTGCATTGTATAAAAATGTACCAAATATGCTTTCCCATTAATCCCATCACTGTAGAGATCTTTATTCCTAACTCAACATTTTGTTACATGGAACTAAAATTAAGAGTTGTTAGTTGACACAAGCCATTAGACTTCATTCACTTTAAGAGTGGTCAATGAAAATGTAGATGAACTGCTGAGAAAATTCTTGAAAAATAAATGTATGTATAGTATATTGTGAAATTTAGGGAACATCCTGCACACAAACTCAGAATACAGCTACACTAAACAGTTAGCAGCTTTATCCTGTGGCTCGTACAGACCTCCAACAGGGCTGCACATAGTGACTACAAATCCCACACTGGTAATCAATGGCTCAGCCAAATCTCTTCTTGTCTGGTAATTTTTTACCATTATGTTATTGGCTGAACATTTAAAACTAAGAGGCACCATAAATTACTCAAACAACAAGACAGATGAATTACAGTTATAAATGTTTTGTCACAAGGAAGTGTATAATTATGAAAAGAAAAAAAGAATTCAGATGCGGTTAGATAAGTTGCTTCCAAGAGTCCTGTAAATCGCCTTCAATTGTCCTTTAGAGTTCATTGCAATTCATTTGAGCAAAATTAATTTTTAATTGTTGCAATCTTCAGTTTCTAAAAGTTTTATTCCTCAGCACAGGGCTCATAAAAACAAAAGTAAATAAAACCATGTACACAACCATAAGAAAGGCCTCTATAAAAGCTGTTCAAAACATACAGTTCTCACAAAGTGCACAGTCATTTATACTGTAGTATGCAAATGTTAACCTGTATTTAACTAGCCACATTACCTGTCAAATACAAGTAAAAGAATTTGCAGAATACATTTTTAAATATTTGATATACTGTATCTCACGCTATGTGCACCTTCTATGCCTTTCCTCAGTAACCTTGTGTGTCTGAACCACTTTTGATAGGAGCTGTCCATCTCAAGCAGGTTCCCATAAAGCTTGATACTTGGACTTTGTCATTTCGAGGCGCCTTGCACTTGTCTGCTTTTATACTCCCCATCTCTGAAGACCTCAAAAGAAGTTACTCCTCTGTAGGGGGTTGCCATATTCTACCACATTAGACCAACTACTCTGTTGTACATTAGGATTGGTTTCTGAGTAAGAAAATGTCGACTGTCTAGAATTTTAACTTTTACATAATTTTAGGAAAAAATGCAATATAGCACATCAGTTCTCAAATAATTTATGGTGTCAAGATTGAAAAGCCTTAATTTTTTATCCTCATCCATATTAATCAACATAAATTACAATTTCAGAAAATATAGTATTAATGGTGAAGAGCATTTGATTGCCTATAGATATACACTCA
The DNA here is from genome assembly GCF_016835505.1 of Polypterus senegalus. Taxonomy (NCBI): domain Eukaryota; kingdom Metazoa; phylum Chordata; class Cladistia; order Polypteriformes; family Polypteridae; genus Polypterus; species Polypterus senegalus. The sequence continues at coordinate 98,836,579 of NC_053156.1, read as the reverse complement.
CCTAAAGGATTATTAGGAACACCATACTAATACGGTGTTTGACCCCCTTTCGCCTTCAGAACTGCCTTAATTCTACGTGGCATTGATTCAACAAGGTGCTGAAAGCATTCTTCAGAAATGTTGGCCCATATTGATAGGATAGCATCTTGCAGTTGATGGAGATTTGTGGGATGCACATCCAGGGCACGAAGCTCCCGTTCCACCACATCCCAAAGATGCTCTATTGGGTTGAGATCTGGTGACTGTTGTGGAAAAATAATAAACAGTTTGATCAGTTTGATCAATCTGGTGTACATGACAAAGCCACGCAGACCCTGTCTTGTCTATAGTGCACATGACAAGTGCAACTTCTTGTTTCTCCTAACGAGCAAAAAACCACAAGTGACCAACTGATGAACTTAAAGGATGTGGTTAATGCTGATCCAAGCAAAATGTTGTAAGATGTAACGGTTTCAAATTCTTGTGCAACTAGTCATAAGACAAAGGCCCTATAAAAGATTTGGGACACTGACCCCTCGGAGCAGATGAAGAGCAGGTGTCCTAGGACTGTGCTTCTGTCATCTTACCTTTGCCTGGTGTGTATTAATAAAAGATTTTTTACTAACTTTAATTATATCTCTCTGTCTTCAGTCACAAGAAACGACACTATAGAAAAAGTGTCAACACTGTGGGGGCCATTTTAGTACAATGAACTCATTGTCATGTTCAAGAAACCAATCTGAAATGATTCGAGCTTTGTGACATGATGCATTATCCTGCTGGATGTAGCCATCAGAAGATGGGTACATGGTGGTCATGAAGGGATGGACATGGTCAGAAACAATGCTCAAGTAGCCCGTGGCATTTAAACGATGTCCAATTTGCACTAAGGGGCCTAAAGTGTGCCAAGAAAACATCCCCCACACCATTACACCACCACCACCACCAGCCTGCACAGTGGTAACAAGGCATGATGGATACATGTTCTCATTCTGTTTACGCCAAATTCTGACTCTACCATTTGAATGTCTCAACAGAAATCGAGACTCATCAGACCAGGCAACATTTTTCCAGTCTTCAACTGTCCAATTTTGGCGAGCTCGTGCAAATTGTAGCCTCTTTTTCCTATTTGTAGTGGAGATGAGTGGTACCCGGTGGGGTCTTCTGCTGTTGTAGCCCATCCGCCTGAAGGTTGTGCGTGTTGTGGCTTCACAAATGCTTTGCTGCATACCTCGGTTGTAACGAGTGGTTATTTCAGTCAAAGTTGCCCTTCTATCAGCTTGAATCAGTCATCCCATTCTCCTCTGACCTCTAGCATCAACAAGGCATTTTTGCCCACAGGACTGCCGCATACTGGATGTTTTTCCCCTTTCACACCATTCTTTGTAAACCCTAGAAATGGTTGTGCGTGAAAATCCCAATAACTGAGCAGATTGTGAAATACTCAGACCGGCCCGTCTGGCACCAACAACCATGCCACGCTCAAAATTGCTTAAATCACTTTTCTTTCCCATTCTGACATTCAGTTTGGAGTTCAGGAGATTGTCTTGACCAGGACCACACCCCTAAATGCATTGAAGCAACTGCCATGTGATTGGTTGATTAGATAATTGCATTAATGAGAAATTGAACAAGTGTTCCTAATAATCCTTTAGGTGAGTGTATACCGATTATTTAAAAATACTAATACTATATCGGCCTATAAGAACTATGCATTTTTTTTACCCATTTCAAAGACAGTGCTGGATTTGCTGAACACTGTCTAACACAATCTTCCAACTCACACACAAAAAGTGTGCAAGTTTAGTTTGCAGTGTTCTTAGTAGTGGTATGATAGCTGATGAAAAGAAACAATGAACAGGGAGGAGTACAAGTAAGCAATCCCATTTTTTTGAAAAGCATAAAAAAAAAAAAAAATGAAATGCTCTATAAGACAAGGTATTCCACAAGGTAGTGAATGTAACTAAGTAAACAAGTTTCTTTTACCTGAATATACATTGTTTCACAATATACTATTATGAGGCAGTTAAAGGTTATATTAGTTGTAGAGAAAATTTGGAATACGATACATAGACTTCCAAACAAAATGCTGGAGAATTAAAATGTGTTGATTTTGGTGTACCAATGTGGGGGACAGTGGAATATCTTATTTCTTTTGAAATGAAGTTCAGAGTACAGAAGATCAAAGTGGGCTTAGACAGCTGAACCACCTTTTATTAAAGAAACGTTGTGAGATTAAAAAAAATGAAATGGACTTTGAGAGATATAAAGCTGAAATAGATACCTCTTTGGATTTTTATCATCTTTCCCTACTGCATTCAAGTATGCGTTTTTCAAATTTTTATCTATAACTAAGCAATCTGCTAGGAACTTTGGCTGTATACTAGAGACATTAAGAGCCAAACGATAATGCAAGATTGCAATATTACTCTTCTGTTAAAATTCAATAAAGATTACTATTAATGTCGTATCTACAGTATAATAATAAAAGGCAAAGCCCTCACTGACTCACTCACTCATCACTAATTCTCCAACTTCCCAAATAGGTAGAAGGCTGAAATTTGGCAGGCTTATTCCTTACAGCTTACTTACAAAAGTTAAGCAGGTTTCATTTCTACACGTAACGGTCATAACGGTCGACAACATCCGCCATGTTGAACTTTCTTATTTATGGCCCCATCTTCACGAAATTTGGTAGGCGGCTTCCCTGCGCTAACCGAAAACCAATGTACGTACTTATTTCGATGGTATGACGCCACTGTCAGCTGCCACATTGAACTTTCCAACGTCACTAATTCTCCAACTTCCCGTGTAGGTAGAAGGCTGAAATTTGGTACTTATTTCGGTGGTATGATGCCACTGTCGGCCGCCATATTGAACTTTTCAACGGTCTTTGTTACTTATGGGCCCATCTTCAAGAAATTTGGTACGCGGGTTCCCAACGCTAACTGAATCCTACTTACGCATATATATCCGTCCATAGCCTGCAGCTCGGTCACCGTGTGAGGCGCCGTTGGGTCCCCATCCCAACGCCTCCCACGTTGTTGGCTGCCTGCCTACATAAGGCCGTCCATCGCTCCAGTCTCTACATTCCCTTCCTTGCTTGGCCATGGGATTCACGGCTCCCTGCTGATAACTACAGCCTTTTTATTTAATCCACGGCTTCTCCGCCGTTTTATTGTTCATTTATTACGATTATAGTTATTGTGTAGGTATTTTAGACTTACTTTACATTGTTCAGGTACCCATTTCCTTTATCATTCCAACCGTACCTGCATTAACATGTCTATCGAGGTGATCAACATCGATCAAAGAACTGTCTCTCTTTGTTACATATTGCACGGCCATATCAGGCTCACTCTTGATATCCGGAGGAACATTGTGTCTTATGTATTGAATGACTGGGACAGGTTCAAGGTGTGGACTGATGACGGTACAGGAGATAATTATACTACAAAGGAGCACTATAAGAGTGAAATGCTTAAGCCCTTCACCTATGCATCTGCATGTGAGTTGATGGCTGCCGCTGAATTGCTCGGTTGTCGCTTTCAAGTGTACCGAAATGGCCAAATATTTTACACCTTTCGACAACCGCCAATGCCTCTTAAACATCTTAGATTGACAGGTGACATTTGAGTAGTGGACACTTTGATGTTTATGAATGTTTAAACTCTCAAAAGCTGGATGTGACTTTGTAAGTATACAACCGGTTTCATCGATAACGCTTGACAGATGCCGAATGTCTCTTCAACACAAGTCCTACAAATACTGTCATAATTGAAACAAACCATGAAACTCTAACCGATTATGACAGCAACAATCCAAGCTGTGAGATTTGAAACAAGATTACTGTTCACATGGCCAACTGTACGTTGCATGCTTAAAAGTAAGCTCAGCGCACAGCTTCGTCATATTACAACTGGAGGGCCGAACTTACAACGTGGTATACAAAGAGATCCTTAACAAATAATTATTGGTATATTTTCCTTCAGTTTAAAAAGGTTCAATTTTCTTCTTAATAAAAATTTTAACGCAGTACTTCGCCGCTGCGAAGCACGGGTATTTTGCTAGTTTTACTATGACGCAAGATCACAAGTATGGATAACAATGAATGCTGCATGCTCACTTCACTGCTGTGCCTCTTTCCTTGTAAAAGTAAAAAGGGGGTTTCGCACACATGTGCATGGGGAGACAGCTAAAGGGCCTGAATTCGGGCAATTCCACGCCAAACCGGGGATGGCGAAGTGTACCAATTCCCTCGCTCTTTCCACTGCAGACCACTTGCAGGAAATTCCACCTGTCTCTGATGATGTCATTTTCAACGACGTCACTTCTTCTTGCCCTTAAAACCACCAGCTTTACCTCATCAACTCAGTTCTGTTCTGGACTCTAACCTGTACACATCTGTACTTCAATTCTTTCCATTTTGCAGCCAGGAACAATATATGGGTGGTTGCCCCCCAACCCTGTTTGTGGCTCCTTTTTTTTGACTTGAACAGGGACAAATGTTGGAAAAAGTCCTTTTTGTAGGATCATCTTAGGAAAACTGTGTCTGTGCTAAACTTCAAGATCAGAGTCTGGTAATTCAAGTTCAAGTACAAATTTGTCATGCGTTGCGACAGTACATGGCGCTATACCAGAGCTTAACTCGACACAGACAGACGCAGGAGGCACACTGATAAAACACAAATGTTTTATTTTTCTTCACCTTGTGGGAAACGCCCTCCTCGTTTCCCACACACATAAAACAGTCTCAAACACAAAGCACAATACTCAACTTTTTCTTCTCTCTTTCGCCTCCACTCCTCCTCTGCAAGGTTCGTCTCCCTCTTCCCGACTCTGGCTCACTGAGTAGTGGCTGCTGGCTCATTTTATAAAGCACCCAGAAGCATTCCAGGTGCTCGTTGACCTAATTCTGGCAGAACTTCCAGGTGTGGTGGAACAGCTGCTCTCCAAGGCTCAGCAGCAGCAGCTGCAGCACCCCCTGGCGGCACCCTCGGATCCCAACTCCATCTCCCATGAAGCCCTGCAGGAGTCCAAGGCACAACTGCAACCCATAGGGGCTGCTATCTAGCGTCCTGGGGGAGGAACGGTTCTGACCACGCTTGCTCCCCTGGTCGTCTCGGTGAAGAGGCATCCCGGCCGGACAAAGACCCCGGCCATCTGTGACAGTGTATACACTAACGAAATTCTGCATTTTCCCCATAGCTAGCAACAGTAACAAAATAAACAAAAAATAAAACAATAGATGCAGCAATAGAGATAACTTTATCACATTAAAATGAATCTTCTGGCACACCAAAGCATACACATAGGGTTACATACAGCAAAGCAATTACTTGCTTTTTGAAATTCCCACACAGAGGGGTAGAATGCTTGCTCAATATATCTGCATAATATCAGAAATTCTTCCTCAATTTATTACATTGAGTAGATTACCTGTAGTAGGTCATGATAAATATGGACCCTCATTAGTTCTGCTTTCCCTAATTAATCCACCCAGGCAGGCTATGCAGAGAATTTCAATTCAACATGATAAACCAGAAGCAAATGACACTGCAAAGTAATTAAACCGTAATTCAGACCCCTTACATCTTTTGCCTTTTAGCATTTAACCACCAATTACAAACACAAACATACATCTTTCCTAGTTATGGGAAATGGTATTAAAAAAGAAAAGTGAAACAGGGAGCCTTTTCATCATGAGGTCTGCAACAGACCTGTTCAGATGTTTTACATAGGGCTGTAATACTCTTGGACAGTTGTCTGGGTGGGACTGTTCAGCAAATGGCTCATATAAATAATTATGGGTCCATAACCATTTGTTTTTTTCCTGGATTTGTAAAATTGTCTTATTTTCTTTCTTCTATTGTTGGCATGTAATTAAAACTACATCTTCCATTGCAATGCTTTTATTGATTGGTAGTTTGTATACACACTCAAAGCCGAAGAGGATTGCATAAGAATACAATTGTCATAGTCAATATATTTAAACTGAAGTATTTTCCTTATTTTCCTAAATATGTGCATGGTTCAGTTACACAAGGAAACATTTCTTTTTATTTAAACCTGGTGACATTTTATACATGTACAGGATCGAAATAGGAATATTTTAACATTTTTAAAAGGGCATCTGGAGACTTTGGCTAGAAAGGGTCCAGCAGTGCCAATATATTGAATAAATAAAACTGTCAATTAAAAGTGGGGGGGTGGTGTGGGGGAATTAAATTTTACTTGTTTTAAGCATGTCTTAAAACTATAAATTGCTTAAAATATTTGAACAAAATAAACTGATCAACTGAAATTCATCTAAATGTATTACATCCATATTATTTGGCTAGAAACTTTCAAAGACAACACAAACAAGCAGAAACAGGACACTCTTTAAGGCAAGAGAAGGGAGATCTGAAATCACTGAACTGAGCCAAATACTTTTTTATACCATAGTAGCATGACAGTGTCTTTGTGATGTTATATTGGTATACTGGTGACAAGTATGAAGATTGCTTTACATTTTACAGTTATATTTTCAATCATTTTAGTACAAAATGTTTTGTTCTTCCATTGCATGCCATTCTCCTTCCTCGATCATGTGTAAATACAGCTTAGGCAAACCTTTTCTTTGTTACTGTAATAGAAGCAAATGCAACTGCTAACATCTAGTACTTGGGCAATAATACTAATAAGGTCTCATCCAATTAAAGCATAATAATAATAATACTACTACATTTTATTTATATAGAGCCTTTCCCATGCTCAATGCACTTACAGAATATAAGAAAGAACGGCAGGGTATACAGTGTATAGCATTGTACAAACCAAATAAATAAATGTCATCTTAGCATTGCATCTTCAATTATTTTTTTAGAGCTCTGCAAAAAAAGTGATGAGATCCATTTTGCTAAGAATTGTGGCAATTAGTGCATTAGATTTTGTTTCTTTCATGGACATAACTAGAGTTACAAATTCATGGATCGTGGTCTGCCGCAGATTTTGTTGCCTGACAATTTTGTATAATACTGGAACTACTAATCATAGCAAATGCTTAAATAGAGCAGATTATTGGCACATGCAGTCAGTGCTGGTGCTGGGTTATTTTATGCCCTAGGCCAAGCTTAAAATTTCCATTGTTTAAATTTATAAATTTTATACAATTACATATGAATCCAGGCCAAAAAAAGGAAAATAACTCAAGGTCAGGTGTGAATGTTTGAGTGTCTTTACTTTTTATAGGTTAATTGTTGTCATGGCTGGTTCCGGTTTTCATAACTATAAGCACAGTTCTTCTAACTTCAGCTTATTCCTCTATTTTTAAAGAAAGGATGGAGGTTAACAAATGTTGGCAACTCTGTCTGAAACAGTGGCTTTAAACTGTTGGTTAATATTAATAACGCTATATTGCAATGTAAGATACATGCATTATTAATTGTTAAAATTCATCTTTGTTCTTTGGGGGTTGTGTTTATGAGAAAGAGAGCACTCACCCGAGATGAGTCCTTACAAAACACTTCACCTGTCCTGGTGCATGGTGAAAGATTTAGATTTTGCACATGTGTTAGACATGGAAGAAGAGAATGGAAAGAGAGGAGTGAGTCTCACCCCAGGAGCAAGGTGAGAATGCACAGTGGTATTGAACCACAGCTGAGAATACCACCAAACAGCTGTTTATATACTGACCAGTGCTCTCGTGTATAACCTCATTGATGTACTTTTATGTAACAACTGAAGAACAAATATGTTTACTGGCAGTCCTCAAGTTACGAAAGATCCATTCCAAACTCTGTCCACGTTGAATATGTAGGTAGGTTGGAACAGGTACATAGTTATTTCTGTGTGAGTTACTCAAAACACTTAAGAAAGAGCTGCAGACAGACCAAACATCTTAAGCATAATGCAGTACATAGTAATAAGTAACTACATATGGTGCTGCACGAGAGAGAGAGAGAGAGAGAACCGGTCTCTGTGTGCACACACAGTCAAAAACATTAAAGAAACAGTGTTTAATACAATTTACATAGGAAAAGAAAACAGAGAAAAGGATCAGGATTAAAGGTTAAAACTTTGTCCATCGATGTCTTGAATATCGGATGGGGTATTCATGAGGAAACATAACATTAATAACTGAATGATGCAGGGGAAGATGTAAAGATGGCTACTGTTAAAGATGATTGGCCTGGTATTGGAAAGAAAGGGTTTGATTCTGCTACTTGCGTTTTTGCGTATTGGAGTCAATTTCTCAAAACAGGCCTCAAGGGAGGTTTGTACTTACCTTTTGTTTTTCTCATAATAAAAGGCCTTTAAGCAGCTGTGACCCTCAGTAACTATAAGGTAAACTTCGGTGAACTTCTCTGTATTAGGATCTTGCTCCTCTAACGTTGCCATCTCTGCTTCAATGAGATGAAAGGATTCAGCAAACTCTTACATCAATAACTTTTTCAGCTGGAGTTTTAGGTCCCACTTTTATTTCTCTAATATTATAAATAACAATGCTAGTAATCCCAGAGTCTTATTTTCAACAATTGACCGTCTGTTAAACCCAGGTAACACAAAGGAATGCCCCCAGAATACTTCCAGTGAAACCTGTGAGAACATTGCTGTATTTTTCACTCAAAAAATTAATGATATTAGAGATAACATAGTATATCTCCCAAACACTACAGAACCTCCAAAGCCCCGGTACTCCGTTATAAACAAATTAAATGCTTTCACCAGGATAGATTTACCTGAATTACATAGTATAATCTCTCAACTGAAACCCTCCACCTGCGTCCTTGATCCAATACCAACCAGGTTTTTCAAAGAAATATCAGGCGTTCTAATTGACAATATTCTGGACATAATTCGTCATTAGATACGGGGGTCTTTCCAGACTGTCTTAAGACTGTTGTAGTTAAACCCCTTCTTAAGAAACATAATCTTGACCCCTCTGCCTTTGAAAATTTTAGACCCATTTCTAACCTACCCTTCTTAAGTAAAATTCTAGAGAAGGCAGTCATTATGCAGTTAAATGACCACCTAAATAAACATGCTATTCTTGATACTTTTCAGTCAGGCTTCAGAACAAATCACAGCACAGAAACTGCACTCGTTAAAGTAGTAAATGACTTGCGGGTAAATGCAGACAGAGGCCATTTATCTGTTCTCATCCTCTTAGATCTGAGTGCTGCATTTGACACCATTGATCATAATATTCTTAGAAATCGCCTTAGTCAATGGGTGGGCCTCTCTGGCAGTGTCTTAAATTGGTTTGAATCCTACCTGGCAGGGAGAAAATTCTTTGTTAGTTGTGGTAATCACATCTCAAAGACACATGATATCCGATATGGTGTTCCACAAGGCTCTATCCTGGGTCCGCTGCTCTTCTCAATCTACATGCTTCCGTTAGGTCAGATTATCTCAGGTTACAACATGAGCTACCACAGCTATGCTGATGACACACAGCTGTACTTATCTATAGCACCTGATGACTCCGACTCTTCGATACACTAACACAATGTCTTACTGGTATTTCTGAATGGATGAATAGTAATTTTCTCAAACTAAATAAAGAGAAAACTGAAATTTTGGTAATTGGCAATAATGGATTCAGCGAGGTTATCAGAAATAAACTTAATGCACTAGGATTGAAAGTTAAGACGGAAGTAAAAAATTTAGGGGTAACCGTTGACTGTAATCTGAATTTTAAATCGCATATTCATCAGACCACTAGGACAGCATTTTTCACTTAAGAAACATAAGTTAAACCTCTTATATCATTGAAAGATGCTGAGAAATTAATTCACGCTTTTGTTTTCAGTAGACTAAATTACTGTAACGCACTCCTCTCAGGACTACCCAAAAAAGACATAAATCATTTGCAACGAGTGCAGAATGCAGCTGCTAGAATCCTAACTGGGAAAAGAAAATCCGAACACATTTCTCCAGTTTTGATGTCACTACACTGGTTGCCTGTGTCATTCAGGATTGACTTTAAAATACTGCTTATGGTTTATAAAGCCTTAAATAATCTCGCTCCATCTTATATATCGGAATGCCTGACACGTTATATTCCAAATCGTAACCTTAGATCTTCAAATGAGTGTCTCCTTATAATTCCAAAAGCTAAACTTAAAAGAAGTGGTGAGGCGGCCTTCTGCTGTTATGCACCCAAAATCTGGAATAGCCTGCCAATAGGAATTCGCCAGGCAAATACAGTAGAGCACTTTAAAACACTGCTGAAACACATTACTTTAACATGGCCTTTTCATAACTTCACTTTAACTTAATACTGATACTCTGTATGTTCAATTCTTCATAATTACTATTCATGGTGGCTCTAAAATCCGTACTGACCCCTACTCTCTCTTCTGTTTCTTTTTCCGGTTTCTTTGTGGTGGCGGCCTGCGCCACCACCACCTACTCAAAGCATCATGATGCACCAACATTGATGGACTGAAAGCCAGAAGTCTACGTGACCATCATCATCAGGTCCTTCCATGAAAACCCTAAATACAAAGAGGACTGTTTGATTTATGTTAGGTAGAATGCCCAGAGGGGACTGGGCGGTCTCGTGGTCTGGAACCCCTACAGATTTTATTTTTTTCTCCAGCCTTTGGAGTTTTTTTGTTGTTTCTGTCCACCCTGGCCATCGGACCTTACTCTTATTCTATGTTAATTAATGTTGACTTATGTTTATCTTTTATTGTGTCTTCTATTTCTCTATTCATTTTGTAAAGCACTTTGAGCTACATTTTTTTGTATGAATATGTGCTATATAAATAAATGTTGATTTATTGATTGATTGACTTGTCTTCTTCATATTCTGTCACCTATTCTTCTAGTTCCATAAGGTCTTCATTGGTCAGTTCTTCAGCAACGGAGGGGTGACTAAACTCTAATGAGAATTTTCACTGATGGTTAACTGCAGTCAATTAAAAATGTCAACAGTTTTCCATGCTTTAGCAATTTTGTCAGGTATAAACCCCTGAAAATCATTCATTAATTGGGGCACACTTTTTTCACACTTATTTTATATTTAACTGCTTCACTTTATCCCAAGAACCAAGCAATATTTAATAGTATCAGAGATATTCTAATTCCTCCAGACCTCCCATATCATCATATCATCATCTTGGGTAGCCCTGGATCCTTATCAGAAGGTCTGCTGTAAATAATGGGCCTTAAAGGAGGCAATGACTCCCTGATCCATTGGCTAATGTAGTAATAGGGAGTTGGTGGGGGTTAAAAATAAAACCTTTACATTGGGATGAAGGTCATTCAAAGTGCTTTGATGACCAGGTGCATTCTTAAGCATAAGGAGAATTTTGTTGGCCAGGCAATATTGATCAATGGAAGCAACAAAATGGTTCAAGATCCAATCTTCAAAGATGCATTTTGCACTTGCCTTCCAAATAATGGGAAGAGATGCCTTAAATGATATGGAGAAGTGGCCTTGGATTTAGGGAGCAATATACCTGTACAAACAAAGGCATGACCTTGAAATTCCTGGACACATTACCCCCAAGCAATATCAGCAGCCTATCCTTATCTTACACCTCAGTGCAATTTTTTCTGCCTTCAAAATAAAAAGTCCTTTTGGGTATTTTCTCAAAATAAACCAGTTTCATCCACATTAAATATTTGTTCTGGCAAATAACCTCCCTAAACATTTCAGGAAAAAAATAAAATAAAATCACAGCACTTACATTGGCAAGCGCTGCTTCACCTTGAACTTTTACATGTCACCTCATTTTGAAATGACTGAACCAAAACCTACTCCAATTCTTCATCACAATCACCTTCACTTACTGCATGTGCAGCTTTTAAACTACTGAAAAGGCTTCAAGCATTTCTTTCAGTAAAGTCAAGGTTAAATAGGCATATTATGGCAATCTTTATCATCTACCCATATTATCAATATCCTTTCTGCTTCAATAATTAAACCATTGCATTGGTTAGGAATAATGGCCTTTTCACATGTTCAGTTATTCTCACTTTATTCGTTAAAATTGTTGCAAACATCGACCAACTGTAGCCTATCACTTTTCCATTGACAGATGGGGTTTCACTTTTCATGATCATTTTGTTTCCGCTTTATTTTCAGTTGTGATTCTCTCACTTAATGACACTAAACATATCCTTCATGTACTTCGAGTCACCACCTCTGTTGCACAAATCACAAAAAGCACCAGGCTCAGAACGGATTAATGATGCCACATTACTTCTACTTCAAATCTTTCATTATCTCTTTCTGCTGAGTGGACCATCATTAGTGTTCAAGTTATGCTTGTTCTTTCTTTGTATTATAGGATGTATATGATTTTAATCCCATTACACAAAATACTGTAACAGTAAATACAGTATAAGTAGAGGAGGGGAAAAAATGCATGAGGCTGGATATGAGCAATATTTGCCAACAGTCATCTAAGGGTCATAAACTGCTTGATTTATAATTTTGTAAACTCTAAAATAATTTTATAGAGCTGTTCAATGCATTCACAGCCCATTGTTACTTTAAAACTCATGGATGATATACTTTTTTCTTATTATACTTTTCATTAAACACATACAGAATGATGTTCCCCTTTACATTAGTAATGCAAGCTGGGTCCAACAATACATGCGAAAATAAACTGGTGTAAAACCAAACCATTCTTTTCAAAACATTTCTCCTCTTACCAAGCTGGTGTTGAACAACAAAGATGGCCACTGTCATAGGTATAATTAAGCAGTATCAGGGGACACAACACTGCAATTTTATTAACCTAAATATGGAAATGACCTTTACTTATTTTTTTTTTTCCTTTTGCAGGTGCATGTCCAATTATAATGGCAAATCATAAGCCAAGAAAGAGTGGCCCCAAGTTTTAGGCCTAGCTTAGGAACTCATTTTGATTAATCTCTATAAAGTTATTAGTGATCAAAGACAGGCTATTTATCATTTTTAATGTGTCAGTTAAGGGACTCAACCAAGATTAAGAAAAAAGCATCACAGAGAAGAGTTATGAAGTTTACCTGGAGGCTCAAATATCCATTTACATCGTAAGAAAAAGAAGACGATGACGACAACCAGTCATCTTTGCTCTCCAACACATACCTGCCGTGTCACAGCTGCTGCTAGTAGTAGTAGTAGTAGCAGTAGTAGAAGACGACAAAGACAAAGAAGACAGGGTCTCCTGACAGTGTATCTTCCAAGTGTGGCAGTTTTAATCATAATACCTGAAATATGCAATAGTGGTTTCTATATCCTTCAATTACTTTTGCATTAAATGAGCTAGATCCTTTTTTTGAAGTGCAACTACTTTTTAATTTCTGTGTGTTCTTTTTACACATTTAGGGTAGATTTCAAACATGAAAAACAGAAATGTGTTAATCTATACTGCTCAAAGGTAGTGATGGGCCACTCAATACTGACGTTTCGACACTGTGTCGAGCTTTTGAAGCGCCACTTCAAGGCTTGTTTCAAATGCGCCTGTCACGTGATTTTCAGGCACGCTAGCTTGATGACATCATTGGTATCTGCGCCGTCAGCAGTCGATTTGGTCAGTCACTCGTCTGCTGAACTGCGTTGGCTCAAAGCGTAAAAGTAGTTGTCCCTGCTGCAGCGATAAGGTCCGCTAACCTGAGTTCAAATCATAATTGGGGCTTGCATATGTTGAAATACGGATTTTGTATAAAACAGTTATGTAGTACTTCTCTGTAAGTTAACAAATATAATTTGGAGACATTATGAACGATTTACATGGGGCACCTTTTTTCCTTGGTGTGGAATTGTGTCTACCTAGAATCTGTAACAAATTGATGAGCATATTTTGCGTAAGGTACCATGTTTTATAACAATCCAGAATCTATTCTACCCCATATCGATCATATCAGAGAGGCTAAGAAACGCTTCACTAAAGCCGATGTGGTCATTACATCAGTATATGTGCAAGACACTCCTCATTAAATGCTTTTACTATTCAGTGATTCACAGATCTGTAGCTGATTTGTATTATCGATTTCCAAAAAGCAATGTGAGTAAAAGAGAGCTCTACATAACTAATCACAACTGTCTTTAAAACAGAATCAGCGCCATCAACAGTGTCTTCTGCAATTTAAGGAAAGCCTCGGGATTTCTGCGTTATTGAGTTGTAAAGAAACTTTGCGAATTCATCAAGAGGTGGACATAAAGATCACTCAAGTACTGAAAAGGAGCAGCTGGATAAGCACATCTGGAGCTAAACTTTCAAAAAAACATCTGAGTTTGTCAGCAACATCCTTTCCTTCTGAATGGATCTTATCAAAGGCTGCGCTGGGGGGTTAAATAAGTAATCTTCCGAAGTGCAGCACAACAGAGTAAATCATTAATGTAAATAGAATTATTGAAAGACTAAGCTTTTGTCATTTCTGTATTCTTAATCCATCTTCCAGTTACACAATCCCCCGCAGTCAATGTCACATTTAACGTTCCCTGCTCCTGATGGGATTTTTTAACGCGTTATGGAGCACATGCATCGAAGCTTCTCAGCTGTGCTTGTGCTAAGAAAAGGAAACATTTTAAAAATAACGTAACACTATTGTCAATGTAACCTTTTGTAAGTAGTGCCTGGAGGATTCAGTGTGGAGAAGCTGTAGAGACAGTGTGTGTATTAACTTGTGGATTTTTCTGTGAGTAATTGGTGGCAGCGTCACAAAGTCGCTTCCGTAACACTGCGTGCGTTAGCTGTGGAGCTCAGCTCAGAGCGAAATGAGGTGAATGGGAGGGGAGATGATGACGCGACTCTCCCACCTGCCTTAACTGTCAATCCCCCACAAACACAGTCTCTCAGAATTTGCATAAGCACAGCCCTTTATGTGCAATTTTAACTTAGTTACAAAGTGATCAAAACTCTCGTTTATATCCTGCGTCCTCTCATTAAACTTGTAATCCCGCATTACCCGGGGGCATGACAAACGCCAGCGGCAGCCTGTCTATGAACTTAAATTTAAACTTTAGGTTTACACCTTGCTTTGTTTCCGAAGTAGCAGCACTCATGAATATGGTTGTATATGTCACTCTCTCGCTTCTTATTGTTTCGCTGCCTTCCCAATTATATAATGCATGTTTTCTTCAGCGCTTTTTGGAGCTCTTCCTGGTTTTCTATGCACTGTGTTGACAGTCAGTTCACTTGATTACATGGGAGGCGTGATAATGTCACACGAAACTCCACCCCCACGGCTTTCGAGCTCAACTCCATTACAGTAAATGGAGAAAAATACCTTCCAGTTATGACCATTACGCGTAGAATTTCGAAATGAAACTTGCCCAACTTTTGTAAGGAAGCTGTAAGGAATGAGCCTGCCAAATTTCAGCCTTCTACCTACACGGGAACTTGGTGGGTGAGTGAGTGAGTGTCAGTCAGGGCTTTGCCTTTTATTAGTATAGATATAAAGCTGATATGACAATATATCTTTGACACTATGTATCAGACAAAGGAAATCACAGCAATCCACAAGAACAATAATTCATTCTCAGCAACTATCTGAATTGTAGTTTAACTATATCAACTGAAGTGTGTGATGTCAATTCTAATTACAGAATATAACTAGAGAGTTAAGTGTCAGACAGACTCAAAATATAGAGGTTAATCCCTTTGAGTGTGCTGAGGTTTCACAAAGATTCAGTAACCAGTGACCATGTCTGATTGAGGCTTTGAAGCCCTGTCACGATTCAATCTCAGTACTACGCATGTCTGCCCGAGGCTTCGAAGCCCTGCCATGATCCAATCTCAGTACTACGCATGTCTGAGGCTTCAAAGCCCCATGATGATGCAACCTCAGTATGCATGTCTGCTCAGTGCTTCTAACCAAGCTTGATGATTCCAGTGCCCATGTCTGCGTAGTGTTTCGAATCATTATTCATCAAGCTCCCGTCTGAAGTACATATGGCATTAACAGAGTTCAAAAACTCGACAGAATTCCCATTGAAATGAATGTTTGTGGATGATAAATATGTTAAATGATTGTGCCCGATAATAAAAAAAAAAAAAAGATTATACATCATACAAATGCTGACTTGTAGAATGCATAATACTGCAAAGAAGAGCTTTAGTAATATGGGTGACGACACATCTCTCACTATAATACTCTCATAAATATCCATTCTTCACCTCAGGCAACATTTTCATGCAACACTGAACGTATGTCATATAGTATACATCTATATATAATTGTTTTATTTATACATACATGCATACATGTGGTGCAGCGGTAGCATTGCCGCTTCATAATAAGGCTTGCGTGGGTTCGGGTCCTACGTCCACCCACTGTGAATTGTCACCCAAAACAGTCTGTTACTTTTTTTCATTTAACAGCAAATTCCACCATGGACCGAGAGCGAGCAAGGCGAGAACACTAGTAAAGATATATCAAATGGAAATAGGCATCTTGTTTTATGTCTATAACAAAAAAAAAAAATATTTGAGTGACAATTTCAACTGTTACTGTAGTTCTTGATGGTGGGTTTAGCAGTTTAAATTTTTAAATATTAAATTAATCAGGTGGAATGTGTTCATACTTTGAGTGTTTGCCAGAGCTACATTGCAAATATGTTAGTAACTGAGATTGAACCACTATAACTGGAAGATTGCTTAGTTGTCCAGTCTATCTCATTCCTATGTGACTATGATGTTTTACTGATCGCCTGTCCGGACCTTGAAGATGTGTTCACGAGGGAGGGATGCTGCTGTTAAAAGCAAATGCTTTTTCAACAGCAGGTCCAGATGAGTTTATCCTGCTTTCTGTTGCCTCAGCACTCAAGAGGATCTTTAATGCCGACCTTGATATGTGCAATGCTCACCTTGGAGTGCCCCATGTGCATCTGTGTGTCAGTGTGCTGGATTCACACCTTTGAATGTTTGATGCAGCAGAGCAAATTGAACCTGATCTACCACAGTGGGTTTATCATCACCTTATTCAGTGGAGGGGTTCATGGATGTCAAATGGCAATGAATAGAAGATGAATTAATGTAAATAAGTGAGCTGCCTTACGTAATTAGTCGTCGCATTTTGATGGCGATTCTAAGTGATGATGATTCCCCAAACAGATCTCTTATGCGGTCCTTCCACAGTATCCTTCAAAATTATTTTGTTCAAATTGGTTATAAAGATTTCACTCCAGATCATTTTTTTTATTATTCTTAATTTGATGAGTCTTTAATTCAGATTGAACTCGGGCTAGCACTACGCTCAGAATTTGAAACACAACCACCTTAGTTAGTTGAACCACTAATGGCGTCTTTTCTTAGTAGCGAACTTGTTACTTTTGTGCTCCACAAAATATTGTGACTCATTAATAAATGAAATATTTCAATACTTGACCAAATAATAAGGATTTCACCTTTTCTTTCTCAAATGTGCTTACCTATATCATGGCAAAGTACAGGGATAAACCTTAATTAAAACGGAGTACTGTAGACGGAAAATACAGTCAGACCAAAGAAAACATTTAAGGCTATTAAATGTGATCTCAAGAAAAGATGAGGGTTAATTATAATACTAATAACAGGAGCAATTATAATGATACAGTGCAAAAGTAAATACAGTACTAATTAAAAGAGCCGGGAATCAATGAGTGAGGCATCTTATTTTGTTTAACTCTTGCTATCATATAGTGCATTCTGCCTGTCGGCGTTAGTTATATATATATTTCTATTTTTTAGACATCAGATGCCAGAAGCTGCTGACGAACCCTTCTCTTCGTTGTCAGTCTGTAGCAGCGAAAAAAAAGCAATAAGAGTTTTAACAGACGTCATTGAACTGGATCATGAGCTTGTGTAACATTAATGGAAATTACCAGGAGGTGTCACTAGAGAGATGAGTGTCAAATGCTTCGAAGTTTCAATATGATTTCCGACACAATTGTTTCAAACGTTTTGATGCTTCGTAAGGCTTCACTCAGACCATCACTACTCAAAGGATATTCTTCTGGTCAGTTAAACAGAGGGGTCTGTTAATCAGTTTCAGCTGCTTTGGTGTTAATTAAATTAACAGGTGCACTAGAGGGGTAACAATGATATGACCCCAAAACAGGAATGGCTTAACAGGTGGAGCCCACTGACATTCTCCATCCCGCCCCTTCCCTCATCTTCTCTGACTTTTTTCACTAGCTTTGCATTTGGCTACAGTCTGTGTCACTACTGGTAGCATGAGGAGATACCTGAACCGGTAGTCCAACTTCTCCAGGATGGCACATCAATACGTGTCATTGCTACAAGGATTGCGGTGCCTCCCAGCACAGTCTCAAGGACATGGAAGAGATTCCAGGAGATAGGCAGTTACACTAATTGATCTGCACAGGACTGTAGAAAGTCCTTAACCCATCAGCAGGACCGGTGTCTGCACCTTTGGGCAAGGAGAAACAGGATGAACACTGCCAGAGCCCTACAAAATGACCTCCAGGAAGCCACTGGTGTGAATGTGGCCCGAGAGCCCCATGTCCTCTAGTGGGCCCTGTGCTCACTGCCCGGCACCATGGAGCTCAATTGACCTTTGCCATAGAATACTAAAATTGGCAGGTCCACAACTGGTGCCCTGTGTCTTTTCACAGATGAGCAGGTTCACCCTGAGTATATGTGACAGACATGAAAGGGTCTGGAGAAGTCGTGGAGAATGTTATGCTGCCTGTAACATTGTTCAACAGGACTGGTTTGGTGGTAGGTCAGTGATGGTCTGGTGTGGCATATCTATGGAGGGACGCTCAGACCTCTACAGACTAGAGAACGTCATCTTGACTGCCATTAGATAATCGGGATGAAATCCTTGGACCCATTGTCAGAATCTACGCTGGTGCAGTGGGTTCTGGGTTCCTCCTGGTGCACTACAATGCCCAGCCTCATGTGGCAAGAGTATGCAGGCAGTTCCTGGAGGATGAAGGAATTGATACCATTGACTGGCCACCATGCTCGCCTGACCTAAATCCAACAGAACACCTGTAGGACATTATGTTGTTTCGGTCCATCCGATGCTACCAGATTTCACCTTAAAATGTACAGGAGCTCAGTGATGCCCTGGTCTTCAAGCGTGATGGCCTGCATCCGAACAGTTTCGGCGCCCGTGTCCTCTCCGAAAACATATCGAAGGTAATTTGTTTTTCTTGACTCTCTATCTCTGCTCTTAACCCCTTCCGAAATAATACTGCTGTGCCAGGACATGATGAATGTTTAATAGAGTCTTCCGTTAAAGTGCACACCATTAATACTGTAATAAGCAATCTCAATGCACGTAGAAAACCTAGGAAATACGGCATAAACTCCAATAATCTAATTAAAATCACTATTTTAAAGGAACAATGTATTAAAACTATAAAAACAGATCACAGATTAAACAAAAAATACACACAGAGCGGCGCTAATAATAATAATTTAGTTCCTATTCCAAATATCAATAAACACATAGTACTCATCTTTGCACCTCCGAAACATTAAATATGGCACTATTAAATGTTAGAGCTTTAACTAACAAAACGTTTTTTTATCAACGATCTTATTAGTGATAAAAATAGATCTTATTGCACTAAATGAAACGTGGCTTGTTCAGATGCGCGCAGTTTTAATCGAATCTGCCTCCGGATTACAGTTTTACTCATGCAAACCGCCAGGGAAAAAGGGGCGGATTGGCTAACATTTACTCGAGCCGATTAAAATGTAAAGATGTCAGTTTTGGTAAGTTCAAGTCCTTTGAGTATCTTGCCGTTGTTATCCATGGAGATTCTCAAGTTCTAGTACTATCCGTGTATAGACCTCCTAAATATAACGCGTCGTTTTTTGAGGAATTCTCTGACTTAATGTCAATTTTAATTACTAACTATGACACACTCCTAATAGTTGGCGACTTTAATTTTCATATAGATAATCAGTGTGATCTAAAAGTAAAAGAATTTATGAACCTCCTGGATTCTTTTGATTTGAGACAACTCATAAATCAGCCTACACATAAAGCAGGTCATACATTAGACTTAGTGATTACTAAAGGACTGAAAGTTGATATAAAACAGATCATTGATATTGGTCTATCAGACCATTTTCTTCTACTTTTAATATAGAAATAATGATAAAAACACTCATGAGAAGCATATTGTTAAAAACGCTTCTTTGATTCGCAGCAGCTTTAAAACTTACAAACATTTTAAGCAATCAGTCCGTATATAGTGCCAGCTATAATAGCGAGGACAATGTAAATAGTAAGGTGGAAAGATTTAATTCTAAAGTGAGAGCTGCTGTTGACATAGTTGCACCTGAAAAGACAGTGAAAAAATCTTCTAGCATTGTTATACCATGGAAGACCCAAAGAGTGTCTGATTTAAAGAGAACATGCCGTAGAGCTGAGCGTCAATGGAGGAAGAGTAAACTTACTATCCACCACGAAATATTAAAAGTCAAAATAACAGAATACAATAACACTGTCCGTCTTGAGAGACGCTGCTATTTCTCAAGATTATAAATAACAATGCTAGTAATCCCAGAGTCTTATTTTCAACAATTGATCGCCTACTAAACCCAGGTAGCTCAAAGGAATGCCTCCTAAGTGCTTCCAGTGAAACCTGTGAGGCTGTCGCTGTATTTTCAATCAAAAATTAATGATATTAGAAATAACATAGTATATCCCCCAACACTAAGGATCCTCCTAAACCCCAGCATCCTGTTATAAACAAATTAAACTCTTTCACTAGGATAGATTTACCTGATTTAAAAAAATAATCTCTCAATTAAAACCCTCCACCTCGTCCTTGACCCGATACCAACAAGGTTTTTCAAAGAAGTATCAGGCGTGCTAATTGATAATGTTTTCCTGACATAGTAAATTCGTCACTAGATACTGGGGTCTTCCCAGACTGTCTTAAGACTGCTGTAGTTAAACCCCTACTTAAGAAACATAATCTTGACCCTCGCTCTTGAAAATTTTAGACCCATCTCTAACCTGCCTTCTTAAGTAAAGTTCTGGAGAAGGCAGTCATTATGCAGTTAAATGACCACCTAAATAAACATGCTATTCTTGATAAATTTCAGTCAGGTTTTAGAACAAATCACAGCACAGAAACTGCACTCGTTAAAGTAGTAAATGACTTTGGGTAAATGCAGACAGAGGCCATTTATCTGTTCTCATCCTCTTAGATCTGAGTGCTGCATTTGACACCATTGATCACAACATTCTTAGAAATCGCCTTAGTCAATGGGTGGGCCTCTCTGGCAGTGTCTTAAATTGGTTTGAATCCTACCTGACAGGGAGAAAATTTTTGTTAGTTGTGGGAATTACAACTCAAGACACATGATATCCATATGGTGTTCCACAAGGCTCTATCCTGGGTCCACTGTTATTCTCAATCTACATGCTTCCGTTAGGTCAGATTATCTCAGGGCACAACGTGAGCTACCACAGCTATGCTGATGACACACAGCTGTACTTATCAATAGCACCTGATGACCCTGATTCTATTGATTCACTAACAGAATGTCTGACTAGTATCTCAGAATGGATGAATAGTAATTTTCTCAAGTTAAATAAAGAGAAAACTGAAATTTTAGTGATCAGCAATAATGGATACAATGAGGCTATTAGAAATAAACTGGATACATTAGGATTAAAAGTCAAGACGGAGGTAAAAAGCTTAGGGGTGATTGTTGACTGTAATCTGAATTTTAAATCACATATTAATCAGATCATTAGGACAGCATTTTTCACTTAAGAAACATAAGTAAAGTTAGACCTCTTATATCACTGAAAGATGCTGAGAAATTAGTTCACGCGTTTGTTTTCAGTCGACTAGATTACTGTAATGCACTCCTCTCAGGACTACCCAAAAAAGATATAAATCGTTTGCAACTAGTGCAGAATGCAGCTGCTAGAATCCTAACTAGGAAAAGAAAATCAGAACACATTTCTCCAGTTTTAATGTCACTACACTGGTTACCTGTGTCATTCAGGATTGACTTTAAAATTCTGCTTATGGTTTATAAAGCCTTAAATAATCTCGCCCCATCTTATATATCGGAATGTCTGACACCTTATATTCCAAATCGTAACCTCAGATCCTCAAATGAGTGTCTCCTTAGAATTCCAAGAACAAAACTTAAAAGAAGTGGTGAGGCGGCCTTCTGCTGCTATGCACCTAAAATCTGGAATAGCCTGCCAATAGGAATTCGCCAGGCTGATACAGTAGAGCACTTTAAAACACTGCTGAAAACACATTACTTTAACATGGCCTTTTATAACTTCATTTTAATCGTAATTTAACTTAATCCTGATACTCTATATGTTCAATTCATCAAAATAACTATTCATGGTGGCTCTAAAATCGGTACTGACCCCTACTCTCTTTTCTGTTTCTTTTTCCGGTTTCTTTGTGGTGGTATTCAAAGCTTCATGATGCTCAAACAATGATGGACGGGTTAAAAGGCAGAAGTCTACGTGACCATCATCATCATCAAGCCCTTCCGTGAGAATCCTAAATCCAAAGAGGACTGTTTCATTTATATTAGGTAGAATGCCCAGAGGGGACTGGGCGGTCTCATGGTCTGGAATCCCTACAGATTTTATTTTTCTCCAGCCATCTGGAGTTTTTTTGTTTTTCTGTCCCCTGGCCATTGAACCTTACTCTTATTCGATGTTAATGTTGATTTATTTTGTTTTATAATTGTGTTTCATTTTTCTATTCTTTAATATGTAAAGCACTGAGCTACTGTTTGTATAAAAATGTGCTATATAAATAAATGTTGTTGTTGTTGGTCCAGATCTGGGAGGATATCCAACAGGACACCATCCATCATCTCATTAGGAGCATGCCCCAACATTGTCAGGCATACATACAAGTATGTAGGGGCTATATAAACTACTGAGTATGATTTTGAGTTGCTGCAATGAAATTTCATCAAAATGGACTAGCCTGTTGCATAATTTTTTCAATTTGAAATTCTGGGTATTTTTGAATTCAGCCCTCTGCAGGTTAATCATTTTTATTTCTATCAAACAATGTGGTATCCTTTCATTCCTAACACATTACCCAGTCCATATCGGTACAGATATCCAGGACGACTGTTGTTCCCATTGAGATCTGATGTGTTTCAAAGTGTTCCTTTAATTGTTTTGAGCAATTTATAAGGCCTAATGATCAAAATAAGAAACATTTGTAAAATTACAAATCAAAATGAATGTATTAAAAGTGAGAAAATTTTAGGTCTCTTACACTTTCTTCATGTTACATGACATTTGGCCTGGCCTATAGAATGATATAGAACATTTTAAGTCAAGTTCAGCTTGCAACAATGAAGCAGTTTGATTTAACAGGTTTCAGTTGTGACATTATGAGTTGCTCTGAAGTGTAACAGAGACAACAAAACCCTTAGTAAAAAGATACCCTTAAGCTAGATGAACTTGAAGACCATTTTTCAACATATGGAACCTATCTTTTGGCCTTGGGATAACAGGAGCCAATTATAATATGGTTGATTCAATGCACTTTTCCAGAATAGATGAATGCAGTGGTGACAAACAATGGACTCCTGTCCTTTGTCAAACATTGCTGTAGGCAACATTGAGAAATAAACGTGTCCAGAAAGCCAATTATATTGAAGTGAACAACCTCATGGAGCATGATGACTTCAGGTCATCTTGGATTGGAAGTCATATGCTGCCATCAAGAAAAGATAGCAAGGCAAAATATACTACCATGGACAAGCAGTGCACACTAATAAGAGTCTAGAGAGGAGGTGAAGTCCAGTCTGCCTGTTAAACATGTTATAAGACCTTTTACATTACTGATAATGCTAGATCACCAAACAAGGTCTTTGTAGCATGGTTTCAATGTCACATTGCTAATGTGGCACACTGCCTTAATGGTTTTAATGCTGGCCAGAACAGTACATTTTCCTTAAACCAGGCAAAATTAACTAAGGCACGAAAACTAAAAACTGTGGCACTCTTATGCGTAAATAAATTACACATGCATTCAAAAAATGCAAGCAAAAGGTAAAATAAAATAAACTAAAAATCTCTCTACCTCTGTAAAGGTAAGGTCTTTTCTTTCAAAGCAGTCAATTTTCTTGGTAGGTTTTTATACACTTTTGTTTCTTCAGGATCTCGTGAGGTTAGAGCTGCTTAAATAAAAACACAAAAGACAAAAAAAAAAAATGTTAAAAGACAGTGACTTGACATCAGTGGTAACAAACTCATAAGGACATACACTGCAAAATTTGCTTGGATAACATCCAAAAAAATCTCTCACATTAGAAGACAAAGCGGACTTTGGGCAGAGAAGAAACATTATTTTCTGCTTTAATCTAGTTACCTCACTAGCAAGCTATTTTTCCCCCCCAGACATTTCTTGGGACCCTATTCACTAAAACAAAGAAAATTACATTTTTATCCAGTTACCTGCCTTCATTTAATTCCCATATGACAAAAACAAATTCAATTGTATGTTTCCAACTCCTATTAAAAAGCACATTCTGAAAAAGGGAAGCTTCATCATGGATATTTTCAAGAGGCAAGATAAAAATCATACTGTATATGATATATACAACTAATACAAATGTAAAAGCTGTTGAAAAACTTCATATCCTTTTCAAATTGGACTGGTTTCTACACTGCCTTGTGATTGCTTAGAAAGTAGAGTAAAATGACAGTAAATAATACCACAAACATTTTCACAATTTAAACAATTATAGTACAACTAGACATTAAGCCCGTTACAATAACGGGCGCTAGAACAGTAGTGCATAAACATTAGTATGAACAGTCTATATTAAAATGGCAAGGAACCTTGTATGTGGCTGTAATATGCGTCACTGTATTGTGTGCCTTTAAATTTTCTCTCTCAGTATAACTGGTTTGTATTTCTGTAAAATGCCTGTAATTTTGTCTGACAGGAATACAGTGGAACGACCATAATTCGTTCCAAAATCTGGTTGTAACCCGATTTGGTCATGAACCGAAGTAATTTCCACCATAGGATTGTATGTAAATACAATTAATCCGTTCCAGACTGTATGAACTGTATGTAAATATATATTTTTAAGTTTTTAAGCACAAATATGGTTAATCATACCATTGAATGCCCTGTGTAATAGTAATCTAAATGTAAAAACATTGAATAACACTAAGAAAACCTTGAACAACAGAGAAAACTAACACTGCAAGAGTTTGAGCTATAGCCTTATGACCTGCTCGCTAAAAACACTTTTTTTTAAAACGAGTTTTAAGCACAGGGTAAAAAATGAACATTTGAAAAATACGTAATTTAATAAACGACCAAGAAAAGTAACATTGCAACAATGCACGTGCGTGTCTTTGTGTGTGTGTGTGTGTCTGTCTCTCGCGCACACGCACCTGTGTGTGTCTCTCTCTCTCTCTCTGCACACACAGGAAATGCACAGGAAGAGACTGAACACATGCGCACTTCACCAGAAGACACACAAAGACACCTGGACGCACACAGGGTTTTATTAAAGAGGATAGGTTTACCTTCAGAATGCTGAATAAGACTTGTTTCACAAATTTGTCCTAATGGTTTTTTATATTCAAAGCTTGGCATAATAACTTTAATCATCCACCTATCATCTTACCCTCTTAATCCAGTTTAAGGTCAGAAGGTTTTGTTCCTATGCTAGAATCATTGGATGCAAGGTGAAAAAAAATATTCTGGGTAGGGGGACAGTCAATAGAAATGAAAAAATGAAAATATTAAGCTGTGAAAGCTAAAATAGAGGAGCTAGACCACAAGGTTGTTGGTTTAACCTGGTACCAGTTTAACATGTGGGGCATTTTAGGGGTTGTTGTGTTTTACTTATATAAAAGGTGAGGTTTGGTGTTCAATTCCCAGTCAGCTGAAGGTTGAGAGTAGTGCCACAGAAGAGGAAGAGGATAATTCTTGGAAAAAAACATTCTCATTCTGTTGCTACAGAATATTGTTAAAGTTTGAAAAATGCAGCAAGCTTTACAGTGCATTTTAAAAACATACATAGGACATTTGGATGAACACACAAAGGTACATCATTCTGACTTGTCTTGTGTTTAGAAACTTTCTACTATTCTCACACCTAATTTTTCGTTATATTATGGGCTTTGAAACTTAAAAGGCAGCTGAACAAAAATTGTAAATACAAAAAAATATATATATATTGTATGCAATGAATGCAGACAATGTGCACAAAACATTTAATTGCAAGAAGTATTGTTTCGAGGGACATGGTAATTAAATACAAACTATTCCTCAATAAAATTTTAAATAGCATTCCAAGTTCTATTAAAAGTGGGGAATTAGTTGAAATGAAAACCAGAATACATGGACTACATGACCTGAGATACTAAATTTGGCTATGGAAGCTGCAATTTACTTTGCCACAATAAGACTTTAGTCAGCCAGCAATTTTTCAAGAGGAGTGAGTCAAGTGTTTATTTCTATGATAATAAGTTTCTCCAAATGTTAAGTAATAAAGTATATTGTTCAACAGAATATAGTACATTTCTTAAATAATTACAGGTAAAATTCCATTACAACGAATATTTTTACAACAAAGTATTTTTATCATCCCGACAGCTTCCCCATATGACACGAGTCTGTAGAAATCTTGTTACTATGAAGTACATTCAGCAGATACTTTCATTACAACGAACTGCACGAAAGACCTTGAAATGCCTGAATGAATCATCCACAGAGCAGTTAGTTCTGTGGCCACAGCTCAGTTGTGCACAACGATCCCCCAAAAAGAAACAAAAACTTTTTTATAAATGCAAAACTACATGTCCCCAAAGTATCACTTGTTATAATTAAACACTGTTTTATATATATATAAAAAAGGATATTTTCTTAATAGGAATATAAAGCATTATGACAAGACATTGCTACCTGAATTTAGGAATGCTGAAAGTTAAGCAATATTTATCAAAATAACCATTTAATTAATACAGTAAATACCTGGATTTGCTTTTCTCTTGAATGAGCATCTTACAATGTCAATTATGCTGAAGCTCTCATTGTAACGCCTAGATTTTATTTCATCAAACCACTCCCCCGTCATGATCTTCAGTCTTCTTGGATCAAAGATTGAGAGCCTTAATTGCCTAAAAATAAGGGAAATAAAAAATATTCCATCACAAAACAGAAAATACACTTCCAGTAATAAAGAATGATGCATGAAACAGCAAAACAATCAAAATTTCTGCTAACATTTTGTCAACTCAACTGTAACACAGTACTTAAAATATTACATACCTATTCATTCTTTTAAATTAAGTATGGGCACCAACAATCTCAAACAGGACTGGGGGAGGGTAGAATGTTTTTCAATGGCATATATAAAATTTACTACTGCCTCATGCTACATTTTCCAAAGACAAACTCCATTGATATACATTTATGCTTGCTATGTTAGAATTTTGCTTCTGTTTCACACACATTCTACAAAGGTCTCCCATTCCTCCTACTGAGGGCCCTTTACACCACTACATCTTTTTAAGCACCCACCACAAACGCATGCATTAGAGTTTTTCTGAACACCTCTACTGTATGCCACACTTCCATGCTTTGTGCCCTTTGGCCTCCACCTATGACTTTTGTCCTTCCTGCAAATTCCTTAAGGTCTTTCACTTCTAAAGTAGCTTTCTATCTCAGCATGTTCTCCTTTAGCTGGTTCACTATAATCTCATACAAGAGCTCTCATGGCAATCCTTCATGCACTTCAATAGTCACCACCTCAAACATTATCACAATCTTAGCATCTATCACTAGTGCAGCCTTCCCTTCACACTGCTCATCATGCTCTCTCATACATTGACATAACTAGAAACACTAACCAATCAACCACACCCAACCTCCTCAATGCCGACCTCACTTGCTCTCATAGCACTCTGCCAAATGCCTCATCCAGAACAACAAACTGACCTTGTTTATTTTTGCCTAACATTTTCCTGCATTTGTTTGATAACAGACTGAATCCAATTTGGGGCAGTGTGGTTGAAGACAGAGACAGACAGCAACATTGGCCACAAAGCAGAAGTTAAAAGTGGACAGGGTGCAGGACCCTTTCTCATACACTATCCTCACTCCATATAGTGAATAACAAATCAATTTAAAATGTCCCGTTGTCTTAGGCTAATCATCCTCAGAATGGGGTAGGTAAGCCTGAGGATACAGAGAAAAGGGAATGCTCTGTGAGACAGCTAAACACTGCCCCACCAGGCAAATATGATGTAAGCAGCTTAAAATTTCAGTTTTTCCTAATGTGCACATTTGTTGCATTAACATAGTAATTTCAGAACACTGAATGAGAGGGTAGCTAGAATCAGTTATTTTCAGTGTATGGCCTTTGCAGATCTTCACATTCAAGAATGGACATGAAAGATAACACCTTTATCTTCTTTAACGCATTACATGCCTTGCTACTTCTTTCAAAAGAAAGTACACTAAAGAACGAAAACATTATGTGTCTTCAATATTTCATACTTTAGAGAAAAGATTCAGCATTTAAGAAACATACTGTAATTATGGTTCAGTGCCACAAAGGCATGGTATTACACTTTGTCTCTTTTTATGTTCTGTCTAAAAATAAATGTACAAGAATTTAACTTATGAAAACTGCAACTAAACAGGCAGTGCTATAATCAAAGCCAGTCAGTAATATCAAGCATTTGAATTGCTAAGGTTTCTCAACAGCAATTTGCAGCAGCCTCACAGCTGGCTACAGCCAATCAACTGTACTCCGAATCTGGAAAAATAAACTGAGAACTTTGGCATGGACCTCTCACATATAAACAATTAAGTTTGCACATTTTAACAAGCAGGAAATCAATTCAATGCTGTCCTACATTTTCTCTTTGTCCAGTGAAGTAGGCAGCAACCCAGCATTTGTGAAATGGAAGGAACTTAAAGAAAGCTTAACTATGAAAGATGTATGGAAAAATTTGGGCTGTTTTTGTGGCAATTCAGCAATTTTAACGGAAACACTGCACAACAAGTTTGATCATGGATTCTATGTAGATCTGCTGCTGTACAAAAAGCCAGACCTGGTCAAAACTAGATCTAAAGCAGCAGGCTAATATTTACTATTTTATTTTTTCATAAGAAATGGTTTCTACCACAACAGACTACTTAGTCAACCAATGCTTGATTACATTTTCAAATCTAAATCCATATAGGGGGAAAAAAAAAACCTATTTAAATGTATTTTTACTGTAAAATACATACAATAGCACATAAAATGTTAGCTGTAACAGTTAAAGATGTTTAAACAAATTTTGAAATACAGTACTATACCACATATAAAGTGTGTAAGAATGTAGCAGAGACTTGAATGATCAATTCAAAACCTTTGACATTTAGATTCATTGTAATAATTACCAAGGTAAGTTCTAGAACTGAACAGTAAAATTAAGGTAACTGCTGCACCCTGAAAACATTCAAACTCAATGACTTTGTAAACATTTCTGAATTTGTGTCTTCTTCTTTTGGCTGCTCCCATTAGGGGTTGCCACAGCAGATCATCTTCTTCAATATCTTTCTGTCCTCTACATCTTGCTCTGTCACACCCCTCACCTGCATGTCCTCTCAAACCACATCCATAAACCTTCGCTTAGGCCTTCCTCTTTTCCTCTTGCCTGGCAGATCTATCTTTAACTTCATTTTCACAATATACACAGCATCTCTCCTCTGTACATGTTCAAACCAATGCAATCTCACCTCTCTGACTGTCTCCCAACTATCCAACCTGAGCTGACCCTATATTGTACTCATTTCTAATCCTGTCCTTCCTAGTCACCCCCAATGCAAATTTTAGCATCTTTAACTCTGCCACCTCCAGCTCTGTCTCCTGCTTTCTGGTCAGTGCTACTGTCTCCAACCCAAATAACATAGCTGGTCTCACTACCATCCTGTAGATCTTCCCTTTCACTCTTGCTGATAACCATCTGTCACAAATTACTCCTGCCACTCTTCTCCACCCATTCCACCCTGCCTGCACTTTTTTTCACCTCTCTTCAATAATCCCCATTACTCTGTACTGTTGATCAAGTATTTAAACTCATTCACCTTCGCCAACTCTACTCCCTGCATCCTCACCATTCCACTGACCTTCGTCTCATTCACACACATGTATTCTGTCTTGTTCCTACTGACCTTTATTCCTCTCCTCTCTAGAGCATATCTCCACCACTCCAGTGTCTCCTCAGCCTTCTCCCTACTCTCGCTACAGATCACAATGTCATCAGCAAATACAGCCCAAGGGGACTCCTGTCTAATCTCGTCTGTCAACCTGTCCATCACCATAGCAAATAAGGGCTCAGAGCCAATCTCTGATGTACTCCAACCTCCACGCTGAATGCATCCGTCACTCCTGCCGCAGACCTCACCACTGTCACACTTCACGCGTAGATATCCTGTACAACACTTACATACTTCTCTGCCACTCCCGACTTCCTCATACAATATCACAGCTCCTCTTGAGGCACCCGGTCTTATGCTTTCTCCAGGTCCACAAAGACACAATGCAACTCCTTCTGACCTTCTCTATACTTCTCCATCAACACCCTCAGAGCAAACATTGCATCTGTTGTGCTCGCTCTTAGCATGAAACCATACTGCTGCTCACTAATCATCACCCGACTTCTTAACCTAGCTTCCACTACTCTTTCCCATAACTTCATGCTCTGGCTTATCAATTTTACATCCCTGTAGTTACTACAGCTCTGCACATCCCCCTTATTCTTAAAAATTGGTACCAGTACACTTCTCCACTCCTCAGGCATCCTCTCACTTTCCAAGATTCCATTAAACAATCTGGTTAAAGACTCCACTGCCATCTCTCCTAAGCATCTCCATGCTTCCACGGGTATGTTATCTAGAGCAACGGCCTTTCCATTCTTTATCCTCTTCATAGCTATCCTTACTTCCTCCTTGCTAATCTGTTGCACTTCCCGATTCACTATCATCCAACCTTTTCTCTCTCTTTCTCTTCATTCATCAGCCACTTGAAGTAATCTTTCCATCTTCTCAACACACCCTCCTCACTTGTATGTTTCCATTTTTATCCTTTATCACCCTCACCTGCTGCAAATCGTTCCCAGCTCGGGCCCTCTGTCTAGCCAATTGGTACAGGTCCTTTTCTCCCTCCTTAGTGTCCAATCTCTCATACAACTCATCATTTGCATTTTCTTTAGCCTTCGCCACCTCTCTTCACAATGTGCCTTATCTCATTGTACTCGTCTACTTTCTGCATCTGTCCGACTCTTCTTTGCCATCCTCTTCCTCTGCAAACTCTCCTGTACTTCCCTATTTCACCACCAGGTTTCCTTTTCCTCCTTCCTCTGTCCAGATGCCATGCCAAGCATTCTTTTTGCTGTCACCCTTATTACTTCTGCTGTAGTTGCCGAGTTGTCTGGTAACTTGCTGAACTTGTGTATTCTAGTATAAAATTATAGGTGTCAAAGCCTATTCTAGCAGCCTGTGCAGCAACACAGGAATCAAGCCTAGGCTGAGTGCCAGGCCATTACATGAACCACTGACATTCACACATGGGGCTTTTTTTTAGAGAGGTCAGTTACCCTGTGGATTCTCTATTTATGTTTCAATATTATGCTTTTGAGTTGTGTTACATTTCCTTTTACATAATATATTTCCAGTTTTGTATACCTCGAGGGCCTTCTAAGTTTAAGTGCCTGTAACTGGAATAAAATGAATTGAACTGAATAAAATTAAACAAAAAACTTAAGCTTGAAATACCAAGATACTAAGAAAGTCTGTTGTGTATTTAAATAAGAGCTGCCACAGATCAAGCACTAATTGAGAGACGGCTGGATCAGGTCCAGGTTAAAAATAAGATTAAATGAGATAAAAGATTTGTTTAGTATATAATTCAATCTTTCAACATTCTAACAAATAAAATTCAGTAAGCAGGCTAAAATAATTTAATCTTAGGTTTGTGGTGGTTATATTTTTTGGTAATCGTTGGGAAAGGCAAAAATTCAGACAGCATAAAAAGAAAGAATCGCCCGATATAAGAATGCTCTCTGTCCAAAAGTGATCAGGTGATCAAGTAGAGCAAAATCTCAGAATTTATGTAGGAGAAAGTGTCGCATGCCTTCAGACAATTTCTCTGTAAGAGTAAACAGAGTTACGAAGAAAAATAAACATGAACAGCTCATGTTATATCCTGAGCCCTCTTGCCACCCACCACCACATTGTTCCTCCAAAAGAGACCCAGGCTCTGCAACAGCAAGTCTCATTCTTGTGCATGACTTACAGAAAATGACATTTTAAAAAAGCAGGAAGTTCAAAATAAAACAAAGTGAATTCTTCTTCTTCCGACTGCTCCCATTAGGGGTTGCCACAGCGGATCATCTTTTCTTACTGATCTATTACCCAGGTAACAAAAATTATGTACAGAACTGTTTTTAATACTTAATATTCTTATTTTTATACACCCTAAAACATGAACTTTAGGTGGCAGAGTGCTTGGCACTGCTACAGTGTCCTAGGAAAAGACACTTCCTGTACAGTATATCCATATTTTTTAGCTATTGTATTTTTTCTCCATTGACTGACACCCCATACAGGGTTTGCTTCAATCTTAAGCACAGGGCTGCTTGGATAGGCACCAATGTCTGTAACCCTAAATTGACTGAACTCTTGAGCAGTGTTTAATGCTAGAGTCTCACAGCTGCACAGTTCTATCTTGGATAAATCACTATTTGTGCATATTGTCCTCCATGTGGAATTTTCTCTGGGTTTTCCAAATTTCCTCTAATATCACAACTATGGTAATTTTAGGTTAACTGGCAACTGTCCCTATAAAGTATCTATCTATCTAAGAGAGAGAGTGTGGTTGGATGGATGTATATGTGAGTTATTTATTCATCCTCTGTTCGGTTCGGTTCCCAATTTGTGCTCAGTTACGTCAGAATGCACACTCCCTGTCACAATGAATTGGATAACAAGGTCATAAAAAGGATGAGCAAATAAAATAAATTTGATTTAGCAGTCTTATAATAGAATTGTTAAAATTGTTGCATTTTCTGTTTAAGTTTTACTAGACTGATTTGACTTTGCCTTCTCTTTGTTTTCTTTTAATAAATTATTCATAAAGATACATGCCAAAAAGAGTTTAGTCCTTAAGGCAGGCCATTCAAAAGTCTTCACCTTCTTTGTGTTGTGCAGCTGTTTTTCATATCTTCCAAAAACTTATAAAATTACTTGAGATAACCATACCAAAAAAAAAATTTTTTAAGGTCAAGATCTGATATAACTGAAAGATACTCCTATATGTGGCAACCTTCAGAGACTTGCAGTGCTTTATCTCCAATTTAAAAAATGCTTCACAGTCAATTACAGCATTTTTCATTAAACTCGCCTTTGAACATTCTAGGTTAAAAAAAAAAAGTTCTAACACCCATCAGAACCTCAGTGATCTGAAGTTTCTTTTTGTACAATTTCTGTAACTGAATGTAGCAGTGCTTTACTGTGATCAGCTGTAGTTAACATGCAAGACTCCCACTCACTGGTAGCCAGGGCCCAAGGCCATTTTGAGGCAGCTATATAGTATTTAAGCATTCCAATGAAAAATGTGGTACTTTGAGGCATTTTTTTTTTATTCAGTCTTTCTTGGAGAAAAAAAGTTTTATATTCTTAGTTGTTTTTTTTTTTAATAAACCAATCTTTGGAAAACCCCTTCATAACTTTTAGTTGTCAGTTGGGATATTGTGCTGAAATTTCTTTTTGTCACATCTTGCCTGGACAGTAATGTTATCAGAAACAACACTGGGAAGTGCTGGACCAAGGCTGGTCTTAGCATGGCTTTGTTCAGAAACTGGTTTTGAGACCTGGACCAGTGTCAAGGTGTTCTAATTGGAACTAGCAAAGATATACATATTATTTCAGCCTAGAATGTGCAAGAGTAGACAGAGTAACGGACTAAACATATTTAAAATTTTCATTGATTTTTGAAATCTTATTTGAGTAATCCTTAAAATGTTTGTATGCTATTTAAACCTATTTTTATATATGCAGTGACCAAAAAAACATTAAAAGGAATAAAACATGTTACATTTTAATTACCTGTCCTAACATTTTAAAGTTAAATAGAATCATTGGGTCTAGGTGCTGTGCAAACTTTCAGGAAAGCTAGTATACTGTACACTTTGTGGTAATGAAAGCAAGTCTTGTGTGCATTCTGTGAAAGAAGTGATCTCTGCTTTTATTTCTGGTTTACTATATTATGCTTTATGTTTGTTTCTACAAGACTTAACATTGTACATGTCAAGATGTCCTTAAAATGACCCATTAGCCTTAGGGCTTTTTTTAACAAAAAAACAAAAAAAAAAAACCTTTAGAAGTAATGAACTTTAATGCTCAGAACAGAGGATAGACATATTTTAAAAAGCATGGGACTGAGAAGAATTCAAATGAATACAAAAAGGTATGCTAGAAAGTAAGCAAGGGCTTCAAAAAATAAAATTTCTGTATAACTGGCGAGGAAAGTAGTGAGAAACTCTTAGCTATTTCCATTAAAAAGGCATTACAAACAAAATACAGCCAGTTTTAATGGGAACCATAGGATATCTATGGCCATCACTTTCTGCAATAAAAGAACCAAGACTTCCAAGAAAACGCTGCAAAAGATGCATATGCAAATCATTTTACATAGTGTCAAACATATAAGGTTTGTGTTTTTTAAGTGAATGATACATGGGGAAAGAATTTCAGTTGCCAATAAACTCAGCTGTTTTCCTCTTCCAACCTCAGCCATGAAGAAACTGGACCAACTGAAAAACTACTCAGTTTCTTATGGTCTGTTACGATCAAAAGTTCCCGAGAACAGGAAGACACACCACCATATATTTTAAAATTATTAGTTAAAATGTGGATGTTTTGAAATAAGGGATAATATAGAGCCAGACACTGGAGTGAGAGGATCCATTATTCTGTCACAACATGGAATCAAGAGCAGACCAAGAGATGGCCATATTGATGTTCTTAAAAGCATAATTAGATGTCATTTAATTGGTCACTGTTGTGGAAAATGTATTGCTACTATGCTATTGCTATGTATTGCTGATATTAATATGCTAAATGACTAATGGCCAAATATACATTTAACATTATTTTTAAAAAGTCACTCTATCTTGTACAGCAGCTTCTATTCCATATGCACCAGCTTTTAGAATTTTACATGCTATGGAGATACTAGCAGTTTTACCTGGCATCAACCAGGAAATGTTGCAATACAATGAGTCGCAGTTATAATGCGGTCAGATAATTAGAAGTATTAGAAGTACTAAGTGCCTTACTGTACACAATATTTTATTTTATTTTTTTAAAACCACAGCTAATATTACTGGCAAGCAGTGTGGTGTAACAGTTAAGGCTTTGGATTTTAAATCCTGATGTTGCAGATTCAAATCCTTTGGCTGACACTTTGTGACCATGAGAAAGCCTGGGCTCTAACTGGAAAAACAAAAGAAATTGTTACCAGTTGTATCTCAAATGCTGTAAGGTGCCTTAGATAAAAGACATCAGTCAAATAATGTTAAGTCACTGTGGAGCATCTTACTCTTGAACATGCTATACACAATTGTCCATTGATAAATTATCTCTGCATTAGATCAATTCTGGCTTGACCATTAACAAATTTTACAGGAAAATATTTGTTTCAACTGAAATAGGTGATCAATAGGAATAATGTTAAATTTTAGTATATTATTAAATGTTTATTTCTTTTTGTGTTTCGTCAGTTTTAAGTAATCCCCCTTTAAAATCTGCAGCTGCAAATGTATACATGTAAAATTTGAGCAGAGGGTGGAGTATCTTCGTTCAAAGACAAAGTGGGATTCCCATTTCATATTCTATTTTAATATACTGTACATTCACATAGACAGACTACCTCATGGAGGATCCATTACATTTAAAATTTGTACTGTTGATTATGGCTGGTCATGGAAATGAGGACACCACTTCTGCTTCCACTTCTATCTTCCTCCCCTTTTGCATGTAGGGAAGCAGCACCTACACTCTCAGCCACAGCGAATGGCACCAGTGCTTGAGGTTTATAGCACATTTGCTATACATTGAACTTAGCTGAGCTTTGTTTACACCTCATTGCATGAACCATACATTATCACGTCTTTTTTTTTCCTCTCTCTTCACCATATGTGTTATTGAGACCGTTTGAGTGGCCCATCAATTACTTCTGCACCATCCTTCATTTGCATAAAGCCTCTTCTCCGTGCTGAGCATAATAAATATTGACAAATAAAAACATGGGTTGACTGATTTTTTTCCTTGCATGTCACCAGATTTTTTATCAAATCAGTGAAAGCATTTTTGAGATTATGAGGTATTCAGTTTCCTATTGCAGTGGCGTTTACCCCTAATTTTTAACAGAGATGTCCTTCCTTAGATGTACCAACCTGCCAAATTCCAGCTTAAACTCGACAGGAAATAAATGTTTTTGTTAACGAATGAGTGAGTCAATCAGTCAACTTTGCATTATATCATACTGAGGCCAAAAGGTAATTTACCTGACCATGCAAGTTCTTGTATTTATAAAGGAAAATGGCTTGGGTAAGTGAAATTGAGGTTTCTGTAGTTGCTTTCAAGAATGCTTCAGATTAAAACACAGACCTATTGGTAACTGTTTGTTATGTCAGCCGGTTATGGTACAGCACTACCCCTACAGAAATCAGTACTAATCTTCACGCCACACAAGTCTCGTGTCTAGTGCATGACATTTATCTGTGTCTGCTTATAGCCTGCCATAAGCCAAAACAAAATTATGGATGGTTGTATATTTTAAAAGACAATATTTGGTTTGAAGCAACACCAGAAAATGGAATTTAATGCACTGGTTTTCAGCTTACCCTGTATTTAAAACAAGAGTAATATCACAACATTGAATACAGATGTTTCCTATAATCTTTATTCACCTTCATTTTATTTTATTCACTGCTTAAATTTTCAAGTTTTTTTTTTTTTTAAATTGTTCCTTTGAAAGCCCTAACAAAGGTCTAGTTGAATATATTACTGTAAATGGATGCTTGCCTAAGATGCTAAAGAGGGCTACCAAAGTTTGAAGTTAAAGATCAAACAGTATGAAGCTTTGTACATTAATCATTTTATAACACAGTGTGTAAACCCTTTTAAAAACTCCACTCAAGACTTAATACACATAACAGCAATATGTGCACAAACTTTAAAATTTCACTCCATTTTTCATCTGATGGAGTACTGAACATGGCATAATTGGACGATGGAATGATTGCATTTATTAAATTCAAAACTAATTAGATATGACAGTGGTAGAGCAGCTTATATATGTGCACAAGTGTAGAACTAACTTGAAGAGCCCTAGACCTCTTTGAATTTGTAATTTGGCTGGTCTTTACTGTTGGCTTTGGAGCTGTGCGATTTTTGTGACAGCTTTGATCCAGTACAATACTTCTTATACCAGTTTTGGCCGTTTCATTTTTAAGATCAATTTAATGCTTAAATGATTCAAGTGCAGTCCTCAAGACACAATATGGAAATTATTTTCAGCTCTCTCAAGATGACTGCCCAAGGAGGAGATGGCAGCTTGGAGAACAGATCAGTCTCTTTAGGCTCCATAGACCAAAAAATAGTCTGCTTGGTGTTTTAGCCATAAGTGCAGTTATCTGTCACAGCCTAACCAAAAAAATAAAGTCAACTGAAAAATTTGTTTCTAAAGAGACTTGCCAATAAACAATTGTCATTTGTATATTACACAAACATTTACATTTCAACTTGAAAGCAAAAATCTACTGCAGCTTCAATAAGATGCAAAAAAAAAAAATTCCTGCTTTGAAGGAAAATTTAATTAGATGTTTATCCAGAGGGCAGCATGGTGGCAAAGTGGCTTTTGCTACTTACTCTTCCTGTGTCTGCATGGGCTTTAAATCGAGTTGTCTTTTCTTCCACATCCCAAAGACATGCATGCGAGCAGAGCCCAAAATACCCAGTTGTAATTAGGTGGTCCTGTTAGTGCTCAATTGAAAGCTTAACATGGAAATCTTAAGACTATTTAAGATAAACATATCCTACATCACAGCATTTTATATAGCTAATTGAATATTCTACAGTCCCAGAGTAGTTGGTTCTTTGTGATATTAGTCACTTTGACATAACGATTTTCATGACTCATGTACACTTCTGTACAGGAGAGCAGAAGCCACCAACTCACTCTCCACTGCAGCGTTGACGCTGTGGTCCTGTTAGTAAAATTTCCACTCTAGTACTATTAAATATTCAACTACCTATACAACAAGCTAGAACGTACAATGTCCAACCATTATCCAACCCCACTATATCCTAATACAGGGTCACGGGGGTTTGCTATAGCCAATCCCAGCCAGCACAGGGCGCAAGGCAGGAACAAACCCCAGGCAGGGCGCCAGCCCACCACAGGGCACGCACGCACACACACACACACACACACACACACCCCAAGCACACACTAGGGACAATTTAGGATTGCCAATGCACCTAACCTGCATGTCTTTTCGGACTGTGGGAGGAAACTGGAGCACCCGGAGGAAACCCATGCAGACACGGGGAGAACATGCAAACTCCACACAGGGAGGACCCCAGAAGTGAACCCAGGTCTCCTTACTGCGAGGCAACAGCGCTACCACTGCACTACCATGACGCCCTAATGTAGAATGTGATTACCTTAAACAGACTAATTGTATCAAACTGACTAACATCACAGGGAACAGATGCTTTCATGACACATGCACACTTCTGTGCAGGAGAGCAAAATCCATCAACTTACTGTCCACAGCAGTGCTGATGGTAGTTTCAATAAAAGTTAAACCTTCAGGAGGAATTTTTGTTTGGAAGATTTTTGCTGTTCTGTCTGAATCTTTTTTTATACTGTAAATCCAAAATTTATGAACAGAGTACTTTGTTCTGGATCAGAGTTAAGCTAACGTAATGTATAAGTTTGTTAAAAGCATGGGCAGCACCCCCCCGCCCAAACAAAGAACACATCCCAACAATGACCATATTCTTAATTCATATTTCATCCTATTCACTCTCAAACCAAGTAGGGCATGGAGTGATTTGGAGCACCAGAATAGTACTTCTTGAAAATATTTTTTCAGGGACCCCAACAGAATTGTGAATTTTACACTTTCAGCTAGTCTTAAGTCTATTTGGGGTGTCCTGGACTGTCCACAACTCCTACCCCTGCAATATTCTGCGTCTCGCATGTGAGGTGAAGTATGGACTCTAAACTCTGTATTTTGGTGCTCCACTGATAGCTCAACTATTAATTCCATCCTTGCATCCAAAGCTGCCAGAAAGGGCCTCAGCTCCTCACAGCTCCTAGCTGGATATCCATTCATCTATCGAATTTCGACATTGATGAGCAACTTAAACATTTACGCAGTATGTCATACATCTGTGAGATGCCACGCTTATACATTTCTTCTCATTCTTTGAACTAGCCTTATCAATTCACTTAACCAACTTAAGACGTTACTGGATAAACTGCTCATGCCAACAGAGGTTTCCAAAACAGATGATGAAATTTGATTAGTAAAATAATGTGATTTCAATCTAATAAGTAGTTTCAGATTAGCTATTCTTTGCTCATATTAAATACATTTCCACTATGCTAGATGTGATTTCAATCTAATAAATAGTTCAGATTAGCTATTCTTTGCTCATATTAAATATATTTTCACTATGCTAGTTTTTTTTTTTTTGTACAGTTTTGCTTTACATACAAATTGACTGTATAAGACTATATGAGAGAGCTTTTTGGTATTTGTGAACAGCAATTTCTAGAACACCATTTCTTGCAAGGTTTTTAATCTGTGAATAGCAGGCAGAAACCTGCAGTGAAAACTCATTACTGGTATGTACTAATTTGATTTACAAGGCTGCACACTTACTGAAATGCATGAATGAAAATGCTATTAATTTTACATTCACTAGAGCAACAGATTCCATATGTAATAAATCCACAGGTCTCAAATTCAGGCAGAAATAATTAGCAAGCATTTTGACAAACATACAGACATAAGCAAATAGATGGTTTAAAATCCCAAAATACAAAGCAAATGCAAAAATGTGCATACCCAGTTATTGCAGTAGATATTATTATGGCACAAATTAGGAAGCCTGGGATTTTACTTCACATGTTATGTTGAATTACTTGACTGGATCTTGGAGAACTTACAGTAGGCATAGGATTTAAAAATCAAATGTTTCCACACCACATCTCATAAAATGGGGTATATTGGGCAATGTGTATAAGACCCTGTTTTCAAAATCCAACCTTGGACAAAACAAATCCTTTTAAATATCCTTTTATTTTAATAATACATTTCTCTTTTCACAAAATCAAATGCACAAAGAACATTGTGATCACATAATTCAGCTTACCTGTAAAAAAAAAAATTAATACTACACAATCCTTACACCTGAACTGCAAAAATGCATTTTCCAAATAGAATTTATTAGTGCAAAGTAGTTAAGAGATGAATAAGCAACATTTTTCTCCAGTTAATGAGGAGAATGCCACATATTTTCAATCCAGTACAATTGAATGAATATTTAATCTGCATGAGACTACGTTTTGACTTTAACTACTGGATAGGTAAGGATTCAGTTCTTTTGATGTTAAGGTGGTCAATATCAATGTGAAGAATTTGATTTCTCCTTCTCAAGACAAGTTCCTCAGCAGTTACGTTTAGCTACCTTGAACCCGTATTAAAACAAGCTCCATTAAAATTGGTAATCCTGTACAAAATAATTTTGATTTACAGACAGGAGTCCACTTGCTTGTAAGCCTACTTTAAAAAAATAAAGTAAAAGTAATATACAGGCAATCCAGGCTGATCATTTATTAACAGCTCTTTACTTATTGGTTCTGTCTCTTCTTATCTTTAAATATGCTACAGAGCAAGATCAAAACTCAAAATGAATTGAATTTGACCAAGCATTTTTAATTAGCTGCCTTATAAAATGAGTTGGAATATCAAATATGATCTGAAAGTTGTTCTCATGTTTCTGAAGTCTTCTCTATTTCAGTCTTTTATCGTGTGACTTTTCCTAACCCTGTTAAGTGTAGCACCCATTATTTTTTTTTCTACCCCAACTTCTTCACTGAGGCTAGTTTTATTTTCCAGCTATATGCCATTACTAAATTACCGTACAGGCACTTATAACTATGTCTTATTTCTTGTTAAGCAAAGATACTCAGTTTTCTCTCCTATAAGCCTAGAGAATTTAAGGGATTTACACAATCATATCATATGAAATTGCTGTAACTTTCTTTATCTAAATAATGTTAAATTTATTGAAGAAACTGACAGTGCTTTAACTACAACATTTTTTTTAAAATTGAAATTGGAACATTGCAATGTATATGTTCATTAATATACAGTACTAATCTATCGTGAGGAAGTTCTCATTTAATAGAAATGGTCAGTATATTTAAGCATTTTAGCAGTAAACTGGTTGCATAAGTTCTGGAGCCCGTACAGGATGTTCTTCCTGTTATAATAGCTGGATCAATTTGCTTTCCAAAAATGCAATGTGAAACTGGATCTGAGTCACTTTAGCAACAAAAACTGGGCTCTCTCGACATTTTTCCATAAGGTTTTGCAATGTTCAATGAGAGGACATTAGGGAGAAGCTATTTAGCAATTTTAAGTTTGCCAGTGGAGTTTAAAAGCGATTTAAAAAGTGAAGAGGACTATATCTACCACACTAAATTATCACAGCATTGTCTGTTGAATGGGGAGCAATAAACTAAATCTCAGGTTTTAGCAACACCAGTCACTAATTTGGACCGAAAAAGGTCAAATGTTTAGGAAAGGACTTATGACTTACAGGAATAAGAAATTTGTCACTTTCACCATACATATTCTTTAACAAAAACGTTTTGCTGTAGAAATGTAACTCACTATTAATGGATTATAAGATATCTGTTCAACCATTTAGTGACCATCGTGTATATGTATGTATATATAAATAAAGAGATTGTGACATTCTTTTAGCATCAGCAGAGGCCTAAAAAGCATGGGTAATGCATTTGAAAATCTGCCAGTACTGAAAGAGTTTACTTTTTGTTTTCATAATTCAGCAACATATCCATTAAACAACCCTTATTTTTGCTTTGTC
The DNA here is from genome assembly GCF_016835505.1 of Polypterus senegalus. NCBI lineage: Eukaryota > Metazoa > Chordata > Cladistia > Polypteriformes > Polypteridae > Polypterus > Polypterus senegalus. The sequence continues at coordinate 98,794,473 of NC_053156.1, read as the reverse complement.
CAATGATAAAAAGAGGCTTATTAGTTCCATCTAAAAAGATTTTAATGAATAACCCAATAAATTAGTAAAACAAAAAAACAGTAATGGTTCTTTAATATACACTTCTCAAAAAAATTAAAGAAACGCATTAAATCACACACTGGAACTCAAACGAAGTATTCAAGTGGAAAATCTTTACTGATTAATACTGTGAAATTTGTCGAGAACATTTAAGTGACCAGTGAAAACCAAAATCACTACCACTATTGAGGGTTGGATTCAACATCACATGGAAAATCAAAGTCATAAATTGAAATTGCATGTTAATCCAGCTTGCTCGAATTTCATCACAGCAACTCATAATGTGACTCAATGTATATGGGCCCCCACGTGCACTCCACACAACGTCTGGGCATGCTCCTGATGAGATGGTGGATTGTGTCCTTTGGCATCACACTCTGGCCACAGTAAATTTAAGGGAGAGGGTGGAAAAAGCAGATCAATATTAGAAGTGCACAGAGCATAAGAAAATTATGCTGGCCAGAATGGGGCTTAATGGCATCTTGACCTTCACTCACTGCTGAAACAGATTGCCTGAGAGCAGTAAATCTGAAGGGAAGAAAACCGTTTTAGTTTTTTTTTTTAAGGAAGATACACTCTAAGATAAGCTTTAAAGCATTGGAACAGTTTTAAAAACCGTTTTGTGTGTGATGCAGGACAGGTGAATAACTAAATTTGGAATTAGTAGGAAATTTAAAAAAAAAAAAACACTACACCACCAGACACACACCACACTCTCCACCATAGTGGGTTAATAATGCGTAGAAGACTAATAACTCCAACATGAAAGCGCAGGACATATGAGAACAGGACAGCAAACATTAAGAAGGATAAGAAGGTGGCTAAAAGACAGAAAGAATCTCTCTGGGTCATTTTTTTGCCTCATCTGCTATATTCCTCTCAGTATTTTAGTAGTAAAAGAACAGTCAAGGAAGATGTGAAATACATCAGGATTAGTAAAGGGGATTTAAAAAAAAAAAATTAGATAGTGAAATTGTGGAGGCTCTAAACTAGCACATTTGAGGTCTTCACAAGAGAGAAAGTAGATAACTTTCGAGCAGTAAAAAGAACTACTAAGGAAGTACTGAATGATTGAGAAATAGATTACATAGGCTGAAATCAAATAAGTCTCCAAGATCAGATAATATTTACCCTGGAGTTCTTAAGGAGGTTAGCAAGTTCATATATAAACCCATGACACATATTTTACACTGTGTCACTGTGCACTAAAGAAATTCTGAAGGTCTGAAAATATTATCCCATTGTGTAAAAAGGGTATTTGGACAGATCCAAGCAATTATAGGACAGTAAGCTTAATGTGCATTACAGGATAATTAACAGAAGGAATTAAGTGTGTACCGCCCTGCGTTGGGCTGGCACCCTGCCCAGGGTTTGTTTCCTGCCTTGCACCCTGTGGTGGCTCCAACAACTCTGTAGTTAGGATATAGCAGGTTGGATAATGGATGGATGGAATTATTAAGGATAAGATTGAGTAACATGGCAAGAACAGAAGTTTTACTGAACAGTCAGCATGGGTTGAGAAGAGGGAGGGCATGTTTTACTAACATGCTGGAATTCAATGAGGAAGCAACAAAAGGGTATGAATCAAGACCACAATTATATAACTTGACTTGCAGAAAGCATGGGCGTCAAACCAATAGAAGTGGCAGTTCAGGGTGCTTGTAGATGGGTGCAAAATTGGCTCAGGCTCAGGAAGCTTAGGTTTATAGTGTTAGCAGAATTGGCTGATGTTAAGAGTGGAATTTTACAGGGGTCAGGGCTAGGGCCGCTGCTACTTTTAATATGTATATAAATGATTTAGTTAGTAATGCAAGAAAGAAGCTGGTTAAGTTCGCAGATGATACCAAGATAGGGGAATTGGAAGATCTGGAATATTTTGATTTATAACAGAGGGAACTTAGCATAAAGGCTTGGGCAGATGAAATGTAATGTTAGTAAAAGTATTACATTTAGAAAGTAAAAAAATGTTGGGTTTGATTACACAATGGGAGGTCTGAAAAATCAAAAGTACTCCTTACGAGAAGGATTTAGTATAGAGGAATCGACACTGATCAACTGCCAGACCATGTTCAGAAGCCATTAAGGTGGCTAACAGAATGTAGGTTATATAGCAAGTTGTGTAGAGTACAAGACCAATGAGATTATGCTCAACTTTATAACACACTGATGAGGCCTCATCTGGGGTTCTGTGTACAGTTTTGATCTCCAAAAAGGACATAGTTGACTTTCTCTGGAGCTTCTAAGCTCATTCCAGGGGATGAGTAATGAGGAGAGATTAAACGAGCTGAGCCTTTTCAGTTTACGCAAAAGATTAGGAGGTGATGTGATTGAAGTTTAAAATTATGAAGAGAATATGTACAGTGGATTGAGACTTAATTTTAAAATGAGTTTATAAAGAACACAGGAACACAGTTGAAACTTAGGGGTAAATTTTGCACAAACATTAGAAACCTTCTCTTTACACAGAGAACCATAGACACTTGGAATAAACTACCAAATACTGTGATAGACAGTAGGACTTTTGGGACTTTCAAAACTAGAGTTGAGGTTTTTAAGAATTAAGTGGATAGGACTGAAACTTTGTTGGGCCTAAAGGCCTGTTCTTGTCTACGTTGTTCCAATACTCTAAAACTAAGAACATGCATACTACACACACTGCATGACTCAAACATGCTTTTTCATGTTATTGTGATATGTGATTTTTCATGTCAAAGACAGATTCTACACTTAATGGGTTTGTTTCAATTTAATCGGTTCATAGAGAATATATTTTCCTGTGCAGTGGGTGGTTGTTAGGCTTTCAGGTTAGCTAATGTTTAAATCTACAGTATATTCCTGTTGTGTGTGTTATAACAATGTCAAAGGGTATTGCAATGCTCTTATGTTAACAAAAATAGATAATGAAATGCTCATACTTGGTCTAAGTTTTTCATGACGCAAAGTGAATATTTGCACATCTAATCATTTGCAAAAGCAAAGCATATTAGTGAGGAATGTTAAGATTAATAGTAACGAGTATAAAGGGGCACTTCAGACAAAAAAAAAATCACTCTTAACTATGCATACAGTACATTCTTAACTATGCACACACTATATACTGAAACTTATACGATACAGTATATACCAATATCTTGTCTCAAACAATAGACTCAAACTCTCCACTGAAGCACATACACAGATTTGGTCTCCTACAGTATACACCGAAATTAATTACACTATATAGTGTAATGCATTCTCTACACAGAGATTTTCATATATATTTCATACTAAAATGCATGTCATTTGTGAAACAATTTTGTCTTTTACACTACACACAAATACTTTTCGTAGTGGATATTTATTGACTTGACTTTAACCGACTTACGATAGAAATAAATTTACTTAATTTGTCACTTATTGGGAATTAAAGTACATTTATTGACCTGACTGTCAGACTTGAGACGTGTATCAATTTATTTAATTTTCCTGATATTGACAATTATGTAACAGCGGAGGGAAAAAAAAAAAAAGAGGAGCTTGTAAATTTGAGGGTATTGTGCTGTAAGTTTTCTTTCCAACAATGTCTGAACACACACACACACACACACACACACACACACACACAGTAATTCACTCCTACTTTGACTATGTTGGAATATTGTGAAAATGGAACTCCACAGTCTTTCCTCACAACATTGAAGAATCTGGTCAATATTTTACAGATGGAAAAATTACTTCTATTTCATTGTTTTGCCTTTTCCATTCTCAAAACCACTTAAATTTAATTCCCAATAGGGCATGGCATTGGATATATTGTCCTGACAGTATTGACCACAAGGCAGAATCTAAAATTCCTTAAAAAACACATTTAATTACACTCTGATTGCATCCAGTTTCAATGATATACACTGTAAAATGGGATGACCACATTTAAATTTTTGATAGCAGGTTTCTCACTTTTGATGGCATGTGTTTCACTATATATGGTCTGTGTGTTCAGGTTTTTAGAATAGAGAGTATACTTTTTCATTATATGCATCTCATTAATGTTTGCATGTCATTATAGAGTATATAGCGTATGTATTTCATAGTATGGTGCATGTGTTCCAATATACAATGTACGCATTTCTGCACCAAGTGTGTCAATACATCATGTATGTGTTTCACTGTGTACAGCTAAGATTTATTCTTAACAGAATAGCACCTCATGGGCTTAAGTTAAATGAAAAGTAAATTCCATAAATAAAATATTTCTGTCTGTAAAATGGACAGACTCTTCTGTATTAAGAGGAAAGACAATATATGCACAGTTTTTCAGTACTACATCACAACACAGTAGCAGTAATAGTAATACACTTTTGAACATCTAGATGCTGCTTTGAAGGAAGGTTACAGCACAAAACTTAGATTCACAACCATCTCCATTTTTTAATTTGATACTTATTTGCCACTGCCTAACAAATTAATACATTTATGTACATCACAAATGTGATACGGTCAAGTCAAATATTCACTGTTTGCATACAAATGTATTTGGTGTACAACACAAAATCTTTATGCAGATCAATATATGGTGAACAGGACAAAATCTCAGTACATAGTGTATTCTAGGGAAGCTCAGGCCGATATAGATATCAGATTTCATGTTATTTGATTGGCTGATTCCGATAATTCTGATTTTGTCTTTATACCTTTCTTAAAAAAAATCTTACACTAAGCCCCTACAAAACCAGATGCAAAGAACCCTTCTGACTCTATATTAATATGTTACCTTTGGTAGTCTTATAATTAAACTACAGAACAACTGTTAACTGTTTGCTATTAACAAAATTAAATTATCTGGCTCCTTCTTCAGTGACCATAAAATTCAAAAATAAAATTTCCTTAAAATACATACTTTAATAAAATGTGTAAATGTTTCAATAATACATATGACAAAAAATAATCAATTACACACTGTCATTGCTTATTTTTTTCTGTATCTGAAACAAAGCTAAGAGTAGTTTTCACCATTTCTCTAACAAAAAACAAATTTTATATACACACATACTATATACACATATATACATACATATATATATACACATATACATATACATATATACATATACATACACACACACACACACACACACAATCTTTTGATATTGGCAATTAAACACTGCTTAAATGTAAATGTATATGCACTTGCAGGTTAACTTTTAACCATTAATTGCATTACAGCTTTTTTACTATTAAAATATACATTTACTATAGTTATAAACAGGTGTCATTTTCTTCAGTTTATCAGCTAGACATTCGTAATTCTTGAGTTGAAACATATGGATTACCATTTTTAATTACGCAATACTTGTTTCTTACCAAAATCTATGCTGTATAACGCAGCAACAAACAGTACAAAGCTTTAAAAAGCAACAACAAACAACAATATTTATATAGCACATTTTCATACAAAAAAAATGTAGCTCAAAGTGCTTTACAAAATGAAGAACAGAAAAATAGAAGACACAAAAAAAAAAAAAAAAAAGAAGTCAACATTAATTAACATAGAATAAGTAAGGTCCGATGGCCAGGGTGACAGAAAAACCAAAAAATAAATAAATAAAAAAAAAAAAAGAGGCTGGAGAAAAAAAATCTGTAGGGATTCCAGACCAAGAGACCGCCCAGTCCCCTCTGGGCTACAAATGTTTCAAGTGTTCATAAGTTGTTTTTCAAGAAGATTAACATGTTTAACAGGTTTATAAGTAAAATACATTTTGCTGTTAAGCTAACAAGCTTATTGTTTACTAAGCAGAAATTTCAAATTTGTCTTTTATATTTCTAATTAAAAATTTAAGCTGCTGCATTTAAAACAAGCTCATTGTCCAAACTGAAAACGACATCCATTTTAATTAAAGAACAAAATAAAAAGATCTAAATTCAAGTAGCTTTTCTTGCTATTTGTCAAACTGCACAGTATGACTCCTCCAATTCTGTTTTCTCTGATAAAACAAGCCTCTACTACTGCTGTTTACACCACAGGAAGTTTGCCACAAAAAAAACACACTACGGTAAAGTGTTGCTACAAAGTTACCATAAATGTTGAGAAAGCAGGCATTGAAAAATATCAGCTTTGGTGATTGGCCAATTAACCAATCACTGAGTCTTTTTTAGTAAAGAATCAGCTCATCTAGATTGACAGCTGACTGACTGGCACATCCCTAGTATATCGTTTGAGTACATGGTATATTGTGTATGTTACTGTACACAGTGTTTGGTTCTCTGCATATGGTGCACTTACTGTGAAGAAATGTATAAAGCCCTAAGCATTGCCTCATATTAGAGAAGTCCTTTTAGAACAACATTGTCCATCTTGTAAATCTTCCTTGTTACATGCTAATAAAATCTGTACCACAATTTATGTGCTTAGAGATGCTACAATTTTATCAATGTTATGCCTAGAAAATGCATTTGATATAAAAATCTCATGGGGAAAAAATGCTGTAGACTAAGTACTTTCCAAATAAACAAACATACATTTGATGTACTATGTAGCGGTATTATAAGAAAAAAATAGCTTCAAGCATGCCACAAATGACATTATTCTGATCAAGTAGCATAAAGCTGAAATCAATTAGAAGTACATACAAGTTTCAGCAACATGACATTTGCCATATGCTGGGTGAGAGGATATAACAGACACAATTCAAAAATGCTAAACGTGGAAAGTATCATCTGTTATCCAACCTATTATTATCTTGTGCAGTAGTAGCAGGACACAGTAGGCCAAAACAGAACATGCTATTCCTAGAAAACCTGCTAAAGCTCCCTCTGGGAAGTTTCCAAGTGGTCTCATATCAGACCAAGAGATATTTTTCATTCATTATGTTCTGGGTATACCCAAGAGTCCTTGCCCTTGAGAGCACCTCACCTACAACAGCAGGTTAATCCTTTCCAAAAAGAGAACCATCACCTCAGATTATAAAAGATGGCGATTCTGTTCTCATGGATTTTGCATGTTCCTCATTGGATTCCTCTGGGTACGCTGGTTTACACCCACGGTCCAAAGAGATGCAGGTTAGGTGGACAGGCAATACTAAACTGGCTCTAGTATGTGTCTGGGGTGTACGTTCAACCTGCGATGGACTGGCACCCTGTCCAGGGTTTGTTCCCGCTTTGTGCCCTATGCTAGTTGGGATAGGCTCCATCACCCCCAGTGACCCTATTCGAAAATGACTGACTATATGCACAGAACTGCAAGATATTAAAGAAGATTATTAACTTGTAAGTCATTCTGCCAAGTAAAATGTCAATGCTCTAATACATTCAAGATTCTTTGCATTCAACATTCAAACATTTTTTAATTGCATTACACTTACATTCTGAGGGACAGGGTCTGTAGCATCCTTGAAGGCAGCCTATGCTCCTGCACTATGTTGTGCAGTACTGCATAAGCCATTAAAATGTGATAAATTTTTCTGGGAATGTGCAGCAGTGTGCTGCATGAGAAGTCCAAACACTGTCATCTACCTTTTTATTAGCCAATGGTTCATTATATTTAGTAGACACCTTCTTCCAATGCAACTTACAAAGCAAGTTATATTATGCATACACTTTATATTACATATACAAACACACTTGTACACTGGTTCTATCACTGATTGCATGAGGGAGTGCCTTTCACTACATCTCTCTTGTGGTATACCCACTATTACCTGAAATAAAGATTGAACAAGTTGTTTATAATGTAAACTTAATTGCAATCCTATCAATTAGGTGTACTTACCAAGATGCCAACTATCACATTGAACACGACCTAGGAGTGACTATTTGATAAACCCATCGCCTCGCAACAGTGTTGTCAGATAAATTTGAGCATCACATTTTAGTTTTAGATTAAGTGAATGAAAGTGCTTTCTGTTCACCAAAGCAATCTGGGTCTGTGATGATGCCTGTATCGCAACATGTGCAGTTATTTGTTCCAATACTATTAGAAAACTCAGCAATTGCTGCAAATTGACTTGTGATCTTGGCAGGTTACCCACAAATGGAAGAAAACTTTATTGTATCTGGGAAGCAGGTCATGTTAAGAAGCACCTGTTGCCAAATACCCCACGATTTTTTAAAAACCTGTAATGGAACAGGAATTGTGTGATTTCTGCATAGTAGTCACTAATGTAGACTCACATTCAGCACACAACTCCAAGAGGATGGTTCTAAGAAGTCTAAAATTAGCCTGCTATTAACCTGCCATTGCTGTTATTCTACAAATGACGTAACGTTTCCATTGGCAGTTATGGCCTACAACACACAGCACTGCCTTTTTATAGGCAAAACTGATAGGCAACATTATCATTAAGTGTATGCACCATGTTCAGTTAACTGTGATCTAATTAGTTCAAGAACATCTGAACAATTAAGTCAATTTTCATGACAATTCCATGTTTTATAAATCTCCAGTTTTGCATTTAAGCAAAAAGCAAGGTTTATACTCTAGGCCAGGCATGTCAAACATGCGGCCCACATGACCGATCCTAGTTATCACTAAACTTGTACAAAATGATTACTATCGTTTGTGATTGAATTATTCTGCATCTTCAGCGTTACTTATTGACTTTTCTTACTTCCGCTGTCTGACAAAAGCGAGTTTTCCCATGGCATTATGGTACTGGGAACATCATCGGCTAGTATAGTTGCAGCTGCAGCATCAGCTCCTTGATACCCTAGGCATGACACTGCCCCCCCAAAAAACACGAGCATTGAACAAAGTTAATGAGCCGCGATGTTGCAACTGAAGTGCAGGCTACACTACTGGCTGGGCTGCCGAGACTGGCCACTGGGCAGAACCGTCCATCACAAGTAGTAATAGCTCGCATATTTTCACTTTTTTTGCTCTAGTTTTATGTAATTTTGGGCTAGTGCTGTAACGAACAGTTAGTGCAGACTACAGCTGAAGATCTGAGGTGGACATTAGGAGTTGGCGAGTTGTTTATTAACAAATTTTTGTGATTTTGAGTTTGTAAAATTAGTGTTGGTCAGAGGGCTTTTTGTATATCGGCTTACAGTGGAACCTTGGATTGTGAGTAACTTGATTTACGAATGTTTTGCAATACGAGGTAAAATTTTTAATAAATTTTGACTTGATAAACTAGCAAGGTCTTGCAATACGAGTAGTAAACGCTATGTCTGCCGAGTGTCACGTGATCACAACTAAACTGATGGCTCTTCTCTCTCTCGCTGTGGGATTGTGGGTAATCGTCAGTCGGCATGCGTCACTCGTATAGTCAATATCCGTATGAGTGTATATCATTTACTACAACATTGTGACCACGTGTGTGTGTGAGTGCTATGACGTGCGAGTCCCGTCTTGCACCCAAAAACATGAAGCGGAGTCTCAGTACTTTAGCAACACCAGCTTTATTCAGCTTGAAACAGGAACAGCAGAGTTATTTTATTATGGATCTTTTATTAGGATCTGCCACTCTCCTGTACACAGACACAGCAGTCAGGTAGGGTTGTGCCCAGCTTAGTGGCCAAGTAATACTATGCCCTGCGCATTTATAGTGTTTTTTGTTCCTTGTATTATGCATGGAAGGCAGGCGCTTATAGCATGTCCACAATCTTTTCAGATTCGCTTTTACGGTGAAATGCTACAGCACTGGGAGACTGCGATTGCTTCGGGACGCTCTTCCGCAGGTCGTCCCGTTGGGTGGAATCCCATAAGAGTTTAGAAACTCATTCACACCAGCCATGATTCTTTTCAAAAGGTAAAGTGCAGGTTAATTTGTTTTATGTATTTTTACTTTATATTTTGTATTAATCATTTTATATGAATAGTTTTGGGTTGTGGAATGAATCATCCGAGTTTCCATTAATTCTTATGGGGAAATCCGCTTTGATATACGAGTGCTTTGGATTGTGAGCACATTTCCGGAACAAATTATGCTCGCAAACTGATGTTCCACTGTATTTTACAATATAAACTTTGAAGTAAACTTAGTAAAGGAAAATTAGATTTTTGGAGAATTTGTTTTACAACTTGAATTACTGATCAATGAATTCAGTGAGCGTTTTCATAATTTCAGTTCACACGAACAGGGTTTACATCACCATACTCTTACTTTGAGAATGCACCTGAGATTATCCAAATGGAATTGATTGAACTGCAGTCAGATTCTATTCTGAAGGCAAAATACAACAAAGTTGTTGTGCCACGCTTGTATGCTTACCTGCCATTCTCGTATGTGCAAATCCGTAAGTTGGCATCGAGAGTACGGTCTACGTTCGGAAGAACTCACCTTTGTGAGCAACTGTTTTCATTAATGAAAGTTATCAAAACCCCACATCGCTCAAGACTTACTGTCGAGCACCTTTCATCCCTCATAAAAGTTGCTGCTGCACAAGATTTCAAGCCTGATATTGACGAACTCATTACTAACAAGAGATGCCAAGTGTCGGGACAAAAGAAACAGATCTCAGACTGTAAGACTCCTATACAAGGACCTAGCTAATTGGCTAAGACTCTAGTTGTAAACTGTTCTACAGAGAGTGTATGGAAATAAATTGCTTTTCTTTAAACTAAGTGTTACATTTTTTAAAGTTTTCAGTACTGGAAAGAAAGCTATAGTAACGTTGTATAATAGTATTTGTTACAGTGCGTTCTGCTGACGCACGTATGGCATAGAAGTGGCCCACCAATGGTAGCGAGTTTGACATGCCTGATCTAGGCCCCTTGTGTACATTTGACTGATGGACACAGCCCTTCTGTCACATGCAAGCATTTGAATTACCTAACAGAGCAGACTTCTTTGGCATTGCTGAGGGTGCCTTGAACATATGAACCAACACAGAAGTGACAAAGGTGAAAGCTATAGCAACTTGGAAAGTCTACTCCATTCATAGAGGTCCCCCAAACACCAGCAGGTTTTCCTTCCAGTCACTTTGTTTATTAACCAATTATTAATTCTAATGAAACCATACAATGAATTTAATTAAATTTATTCTGTAAAGGGCAGTCAAAAAAATAATGAGTTGCAAGGTGAAAATTGCCAAGCTAATTTTGATCCCATTTGCACCTGTGTCCTTCATACATTATCTGCTTCAACAAAATATATATATATATATATATTTTTTTTCCCCCATGAAAAAGTATGAGAAATATTAATCTGCCCTGTTCCACACAGTATTAGGACGACCTCAGGAAAAAAAGAAAATCAGTTTTAAAAATAACTGAATGAGAACACTAAGCCATAGAATAAAATGGGTTTCATTATCAGCTGAATAGGAGACTGGTTGGAGATAAAATGGTGGACCTACAAGACTCTTTGCCTCTCATTATTGCTTGCTTTTTGATTAATGATAAAACAAATTAAAAAAATAATAATGCCTTCAGTTTTTTTCAGTTTGCTATAGGGCTAAAGGCCACATAAGTCAAAAGGTTAAACGGCCAAAAATGTAATCTAGTATTGCTTTGCATCTTGAGATTACAATTTGTATCCATCAGCATATCCATCAAAGACCGGCTGGGGACATTGCAGGGGAAATAAAACAGGCCAGTTAGCAACAAACATTCTCCACAGAAGGCTAACACCAAGGACCATTATGGACACTATTCAATCTTAAATGTACAAATGTGAATTGCTGTGTCTGTTCTGTAGACAACTACCAAATAATTGAAAAAGGCACATTCACAATCCCTTTCATTCTCTCACTATACGAAGGGTTATTTTTTTGTCACCAGGATTGGCTACTGTTGCTAGATTGAAATGCATGCATGCATTTCAGTAAGAAAGAATATTTACCAGGATTAATCAGGATGCAAAAACTGAACAGATAGATTGATGAAAGAATGGATGCCTATCAATCCATCTTTCAAACCTGCTTTTTGAGAGCAGAATTGTGGCGCATCTGGAGCCTATCATAGCGAGAATAGGATGCATGGCAGAAAAGTCCCAGGAAAGGGCACCAGTCCATCACAGACTGAACAAGCACACACACACACACACACACACCTCTTTAGCTACATCAATCATTCTGGAAACTGAACATCTGAGGAAATAGACACTCAACTTCTCAAAAAAAAATGTGCACCAACAGGTCGATGTAGAAACTGGTACTATATCTGGACTGGTCTACCCACTATACCTTGCAGTAGACTAAAAAACACCCACATGTGACTTTTCCAAAACTGCTCAGCATTGCAGTTAATTTCAACTCAAACTGTAAAAAATTCAGATAATTCATGATCAATAGGTACCTTTAGATCTGGGATACCTGTAACTAGGGAACGAGGAAGTCCAGGATTGTCCGCACCAAACACGAACATCACTGAAACTTGTGAGAATCTGCTGAACACGTGTCAGTTTCACTGTCCATGTCAACATCTGATGACTAATTCACATTGTCATTACTATCGCTCGATTCCAGCAATGGTTCAGTTTAATCTAAAAACTGGCTCTAAAGCATCAGGTCTTCAAATAGTGTTTGTGGTTGAATATTAATAAATTACCATAAACTGGCAGAAAGTATATGTTCATGTTTTTTTACTGCATGATTGTAATTGTGTGTGTCGAGGGTTTACAAGTACTGCTAATGCAGTTAACAGAAATGTATTCCAGCAACAGTACAACTCATTGTACAAGAAAAAGCTCCACAGTCCATGTGTCTTGCTTTGAATTTCACTAAAATCTTGTAAAGGAAATCATTCACACAAAATAAGGAAAAACACGCTGATTATACATGCAAAAAATGGAAATTTTATTTATAGTATTCCTTTAGATCTGTAAGTATCTAGGTTGCATTTGTGAAAGTTTCTATATGTCCTCATTACATATGGTCATATAACTACATGATAATGCCTAACAGTTCATTTTTCTCTCTAGCTATCTAACTTCAATCTAAGAGCTTTTTTATTGTGACAACATTAGAACATTCCACTGTTTTGCTGCATCCCAAAAATTTTTCAGGCTAAACACCACAAATGGAGCATTACAACGTCTCCCTGAGAGTAACAGGAATAACCATCTTTGCAAAAAAGTGACTTACACCAAGGCAAATTAAAATTAAGGTAAAAGATGTGTTAAATAAAGAGCATTAACTGGTGGCCAATCAAAGTGGCTGGAATGGAAAATTGTAGCCACAGAGTTCCTCCAGAATTAGAGTTTGACAACCTTGCTTTATAGCTCCATTATGAGCTACAGAGTATTTTAAACAAGTTTGCACTTTTAAAAAAAAAAAAAAAAACACTTGTTACTTGTGATGTTCACAAATGACAGAACATGTCACATGTAATATTTTCAATATTTGGTTTTTTAAGATAATTTAATAGCAAACTGCAGGCATCACCTAATCAGTGGTCTTGTTAAAAAGTAAAGTTTAACATTATCTAAAAATGGATTCCAGCGGTGTCAAGCAACCAATTGGTACAATCTCATACATTCCAAATGCTTTAATTTCCCAATTTAAACTTTGATTTGTAGAAATATACAGAAGTATTACTTCCATATATCAAATATGAAAGAATGGCAAGTCTCTGATGGAGTCAAATTCAAGGTTACACAGAGAAAGAAGCCATGGAGTGAAACAGTTATTCATTCAGCTTCCATTTTTCCTTTCTATAATAAAGTAACACCACCAGGGAGAGGACTTGTGTAACTTCCACTCTGCCTCTACTGGTTACTAAAGACAAGAACTACTGGATGTAGAAACTGCTACTTCTGCAGTCGCTATGTCTGTCCAGCAGGGGGCGCTAGCTCCCTGGTAGGAAGTAGTTCTTTTTTAATTTCAGCATGTTGCATAACCCGAAACTATACAGATATAATATTAAAAGGCAATACCCGTCCCTTAGTGATACGGCGGTAAAGAAATCACATAGGAAAAATAGTTTTCTTTAATGACGGTTAAGCAGCACAACAGACAAACAAAGCCATGGCAAGACTTTTACCAAAGTGGGAGCTCAATGTATATAGTCTGCCATTTTAGTTGCTGCGCTGGAAGGATTCTCAGGATCGGATGACGTTATCTCCCATCTGTCTGTTGGCTTCAAAGGTGTGCCAGGCAGTGTTCCAAGGGTTCATAATCTTTCTCAATGTGCAGGCCCCCTGCTTAGGTGAATAATACAATTCAAAACAAGGCAAAGAGAGAATACAATTTCATGCTGACTCCAACACACAGAAATAGTGCATGTTGCCCATTTGCAGTTGTTCTTAACTTGTCTTGTCTTAAAATGCATGCCTAGCTGTTCTAAATGATGACCCCTGTGTGCTAAATCTGCCTTTGTGTTAGCTGTACATGTGAGAAAAAAAGAAAAGCAGCTTTACAATATTTGCACAGAGCACAGTGACATATTAAACTTATATTCTGATTACACTGGTTAAATTGTTACATTTAAAATTGTTTATTTTATAGGACTTACCTAATATACCGTATTTACCCGTGTATCACATGCACATTTTTTTCCGAAAATTAGCATTAGAAAATCAGGTGCGCGTCATACACGAGGAAACTTCTGCTTGTGCACGCTCACACTCTCTCTCTAAAACGCTTCCTATACAATCTTCCTAAACTTTAGCGATTTTCTTTGTAAAAATTAGGGTGCGTGTCTTACAAGGGCACGTGGTACATGAATAAATACAGTATTACTGGGCAGGAGTGCAATTCTACTTTACTGTTTCACGCGTCTGCGTTTACTGTATATTGTTATGATGATGTCATGTATTGTATTTTTCTATGTACCTTGTTACACAAATGGATGTAACACCAAGAGAAATTTCTAGTAACTATTTTGCCTGGCAATAAAGTTCAAAGTTCAAGCTCTGCCACTTCCACTCAGGAAGAATAATCATCCACCATTACATCACACTGTAACAGTTGCCAGCTGATCAGACTTAAGATAGACATCCATCCTGTAGAGGTGCTTTTCATGTACAGTATGTATTGGTTTGATATAGAGCATGAAACTCTACATCAGTTCATAGGCAATTATTCCAGCATTATTTTCCCTAACTTTAAATCAATTAAATGGGAACTCCCAGATGAAGCCTGATGATTCTTTAAACATTTCCTGTCCTTCAAAATACATACAAATACCAACAGTATGTAATCCAATAGGGCTTGCAGTATATACTGTATCCCTAAATTATAATTTGCAAATAAAGACATTCATCTAGGTCATCTAAAATACTTTTGCTGTAAAAATAAAGACTAGAGTCAGGGGTAAAAAACTTAAATAGATATAAAAAGGTCTCTCAGCAGGAAACACCACAATTAATGGCAATTACTAAGTAAATAAATAAAATTGCATACATAGATACAACCAAATGAGGCAATGCCCTGCATTAGTTAATTGTTGCATACACTAAACTGGAGAAACATTGCCAGCATGCTCCTCTTCCAGTTACAAATTTTCTTTGTACATGAACAGCCTGACCTAACTACCCAAATTTCATCAAGGTTGTTTCTTATAATTAAACCAAGTTAATGTTTAGCTGCTTCTCTCTCTAGACATATCACTCTGTTATAAAAACATCCATCCAGTTAACTACTTTCTGTATTACTGTGATGTGCATTGCTGAATGGGACCAGCCCCTGAAGCACTAACCATTCTTTTCAGGATTGCAGAAATTAGATTTCACAAGCCAAGTCATAATTCTGCCAGTGCCACAGAAAATTACATAAAGCTAACTGAGTGAAAAATAGATTTATTACAAACTAAAAGACACCAGACAGGAAGGCATTGAAGTTTTCTTGTAAATGATATTAATCATAACACAGCATAATACAGTAAACAGTATATAAGGTTTACAACCATATTTAAATATATATACAGTATAAGACATAAGTAAATAAAACAAATCCTGCCCTACCCACCAGAAACTAAAACATGTAAAAAAAAAAACCAAAAAAAAAACAGTCAACTCTAAAAATAGTAGGAAGGGATTAAACCTCCATATAAATTCAGTGTTTTTAGTTTGTTTGCTTCAAATGTGTTTCAAAAACTATTTTACATATTACTAAAAACAGTAAATGGGGTTCACAGATAAAAAAAAAACATTAAATACCAGAGCTGTATCAAAATGAATTCAAAAAGATATCTATATTTTTTAAAATTTGTTTAAAATAGTATCAAAAGAACAGACATTTGACAAACAAGAGGAGACCATTCAGACCATCAAGCAAGTTTGTTCAGCTAATAGCTAAGCTGTCCTAATATTTCATTCAGATTTTTCATGAAGGTTGTCAAGGTTTCTGCTTCAACTACTGTCTCAGAAGTTTGTTCCAGAATCCCACAGCAAACATTTCTGGTTTCAGTCCTAAATGCACTTCATTTCATTTAAAAGTTATGTCCTCAAGTAAGTGACTCACCTTCAAGCTGAATGAATGTTTCCGAAATAGTATTGTGTTTAAATAAAATATTCTGTGAAGAAACCAAGTTCTGCCTTGGAATAAAACTTTAAAAGAGAAAAAAAAAAACTCATCACAAGATAATTAGTGATTACATTTGCAATAGAGCTTAGCTACTCATATTGTAACAAGCAAAACTACTTGGGGATTTTTAAGATCTATATTGGCTTCTAACACTTAATGGAGCACATGTTATAACCCCAAACTTAAAATCTAGTGCTCGAGCAAAAAGATTTCATTAAGCAAAATCTCAAAACAACATATTAACTTTAAAATTAAGTCAAATTCCATGATTACATGTTAACATTTTAAAAACGAAACATCAATATATACCTTCAAGTATGTGTGTACACGTGTGAGCATTACCCAGAAATAAAAAATCCTGCAGGAATAAATTGCATGATCCAAAATTTTCTGCCTGCAAGAAGATTTTCTTCCGATGTGAAAAATGAGGGATTTTATAGGCTTGGGGTGTAAATTTCAAAAGTTAATTTTATAAAGAATGCTATTATTATGGACAAGGTACACATACTAGTACATTGATTCATGAACATTTTCTGTTAGTTAAATGCAAAATAAATACTGATTATAAATGCTAACAGTCAAAACCTAAATAATTTAATCAGTGCAATATAAAGTAGTAAATAAGATTACTAAAGATTGTTCAATTTACATAATCTCATTAAAAAACTCTTTAAGATGTTTTTGTACCACCACTTTTTAAATCAGGTTTTACACATTTGCTGTTTGCCTAAGTACATAAAGGAAACCTTAGGTGGTTAACTAAACATTATTTTTCAGCTAAGTTGTGAATAATCAAATTGACTAAACTTAAAAATATCAGACTACTGATGTTTAAACTTTCCAAATCTTTTCATCCTTCTAAAATTTTCTCCAAATGAAGGGTACCTTTGTGAAATCAAACTTTCTCTTTCTCTCAATTTCTGGAATTTTAGAATGGATAGATATAGATATATAGATATAGATGTATGTTAGTATTAATTATACTACCATACTCTTAACTGGAAACTGTACCCCTGTCACTGTCGTGGCATTCAAAAATGTGCCACCTGTGCTTCATTACGTATTACTTGTTATACTAAATAGACATTACTTTAGCTGCAAAACAAGCACCATGAATTTAAGATTTTCCCAATTCATTTTTCACCTTTTTTTTTTCAAAAAAGCCTTACTAATTGCCGGTCTCCAAGATGCATACTGTGTCTAACTCATTATCTGTCTTATCATTTTAGCAGTTTGCCTTGTACTTCAAAGCATCATTATCATATGTGCTGTACTTCACTAACTCAAAGTTTATTCTGGAATGAACAACAAAGCAGCTCATTCAGATGCTTGATTAGAACCTGGGAATGGGATAGTCACTGGCCATTTCTGACACAATAATGAAGAAGCCTTCTATAATACAGTATTGCTAATCAATTAGTAGGACGACTATAATTTTGATTAATCTGGATTACAAAAAATAAATCATATATTTTCTATACCAGTGGTCATCATTTAACTGCAAAGGGAAAAAATAACAGCTTTTTCCACCTAATAAATGCTATATAGCCAAATAGGTCTCTCTAAAACTCCAATCCTTATCAGCATAAGGAGACAAATGCTGGAGACGTTAATGTAGTTATCATTATGAGTAGATACCGAGTAGTTTTATAACCTTTGGATAAAACTTGTCCTTGAAATGAAGGAAAAAAAAAGTATTGTACAGAAGTTACTTTAAACACTTTAAACTGTTCAGGTAATAGGCCTTTTGCCTCTACTCTTACATCTTGTCAAACTGAACGAGTGCAGGGTATGCCGACAGAATTAAAACACAAAGCAAGAATCTAGGCTTTCATTTTTTGGTTTATACTTTTGCTTACTTGGTTTTTAATTGCAGTGAATTCATGGTTAGCTTTTGAGGACATTTGGAACATTTTCTTACACTAAGTACACTAAGAATTTTTAACAAATAAGAAAAGACCATTCAGTCTAACAAGCTTGTTTGTTTCACCATTTGTTCTATGTGTTTGCTTTAGGGCAAGAAGTAGGGACTGATACAGTTTTGAAAAGTCACTTTTCGGAGGAGATAGAGATAAAGAGATACTATATTATCATACTTTGTGAATTTCCCCTTGGGATTAATATTCTCCAGCAGCAGCATACTGATAAAAAAATAATATTAAAAAGAGTGATAAACATGCAGGTATAACAGAAAATAAATTTTGTATAATGTTAACATTAAGGCTGGCATCTTTCAACATCTGCAATAAGATGCTGTAAATGTTTTATCAGACGGTCGTAGCGAGCACCCTCTTCTACGCAGTAGTGTGCTGGAGAGGCAGCATAAAGAAGAGGGATGCCTCAAGCCTGGACAAACTGGTGAGAAAGGCAGGCTCTATTGTAGACACGGGGCTGGACAGTTTGACATCCATGACAGAGCGACGGGCACTAAGCAGGATCCACTGCATCCACTGAACAGGATCATCTTCAGCAGCTTCAGTGACAGACTGCTTTCACTATCCTGCTCCACTGACAGACTGAGGAGATCGTTCCTCCCCCACACTATGCGACTCTTCAATTCCACCCGGGGGGTAAACGTTATTATACAAAATTATTGTCTCTCTGTTATACCTTCATTGTTATCACTCTTTAATTTAATATTGCTCTTTATCAGTATGCTGCTGCTGCTGGAGCATGTGAATTTCATCTTGGGATTAATATAGTATCTATCAATCTATCTATATGCTGAATAGGACCGGAGAAAGTACAGTCCCCTGCGGCACTTCTGTGTTGTTGACCACAATTTCATACTTGCAGTTCCCAAGACGCACATACTGAGGTCTGTGTGTAAGACAGTCCACGATCCATGTCACCAGGTATGAATCTACTCCCATCTCTGTCAGCTTGTCCCTAAGGAGCAGAGGTTGGATGGTGTTGAAGGCATTAGAGAAGTCCTGAAACATAATTCTTACAGCACCACTGCCTCTGTCCAAGTGGGAGAGGGATCGGTGTTGCTCCCACCTTCTCCTGGTATGTGAACTGCAGAGGGTCGAGGGCGTGGTGGACCTGTGGCCTCAGGTGGTGAAGCAAGCAGCCGTTCCATGGTCTTCATCACATGTGACATCAGAGCGACAGGAAAGTCATTCAGCCGGAAGTCATTCAGCTCACTAGGACGCGATACCTTTGGGACTGGGGTGATACGAGATGTTTTCCAAAGCCTCGGGACTCTCCCCTGTTCCAGGCTCAGGTTGAAGATGCGCTGTAGAGGATTCCCCAGCTCCAACGCACAGGCCTTGAGCAGTTGTGGTGATACTCCATCTGAACCCACTGCTCTGCTGGCATGAAGTCTCCTCAATTCTCTGCTTGTCGCTTCGAGCTGCAGCCAGTGATGATCTTCATCCCATCCAACACTTCCTTCATGCTGTTATTCTGCAACTTCTGCTCCATCTTTCTCCTGTACTGCTCCTTCACCACCCTGAGCTGGACTCGGAATTCATTCTGCACGCGCTTGAGCTCATGCTGATTACCGTCTTTAAAAGCCCTTTTCTTCTGGTTCAAAGGGCTCTTGATGTCACTTGTAATCCATGGCTTGTTGTTAGCATAGCAGCGTACTGTTCATACTGGAACTACAATGTCCATACAGAAGTTGATGTAGTCAGTAGTGCAGTCAACAACCTTCTCAATGTTCTCACTATATGATCCCTGCAGAATATCCCAGTCCATAGTTCCAGACATGTGAATTTCCCCTTGGGATGTGAATTTCCTTGGGATTAATAAAGTATCTATCTATCCATCCATCCATCCATCCAAAGCAGTCTCTCAGAGCCTGCTTTCCCTCAGGGGACCACTTCCCGAATGACCGTGTGGTTGTAGGTAGTTCCCTCACTCTTGGTTTGTAGTGAGGCTGAAGCAGAACCAGGTTATGATCCGTTTTCCCAAGCACAGGCACTGGGGTGGCATTGTATGCATCTTTAACATTTGCATACAGTAGGTCAATAGTCCTATTTCCCTGGGTGTTACATTCCACATACTGGGAGAAGGCAGGTAATGTTTTGTCCAGCGTCACATGGTTAAAGTCTCCAGCGATTAGCACAAGCAACTTGGGGTGTTGCTTTTATAGTTTAGCCACAACGGAATGGATGATGTCAACTGCTATCTCCATGTCCGCCCGAGGGAGGATGTAAACAATAAGAAAAACAACAACAAAGCCCCTTCCATTATTTTTAAAAACAGCCAACATGTCCGGTCATTGTCAATCTCTTGCTACTTTGTTTTGCTTGAGAACATGCAATCTGCTCATCAGCATCTTGCTACTGCTACTTGGACTGAAGGGAGACTTGACACACCCAGTTATACGATTCTTTGCATCACTAAATATTTAGTTAATGGTTTTGATGCAAATACATATTTAAAGGCTTAAAGCTTTGTTGGACTGTTAACACCACTACAACAAAATTTAGATTGTTCATTCCTTGTGTGTTTATTATTAAGAGACTGTAGCTATACATGGTGAAACCTTTTACTGGTGGTAAACTGGTTTGAAGGAAAGAAGTGAAAGTAAAGATGGCCCCAATTGGTAGAGCAGCCTAGTGTTAAATATGGACAGTCAGAAGGGGTACAGGTAACAGTGGTATAGTTGGTTTTGACATTTCTTCCTATTCCCCATTGAGAAAAGAACCCAAAGGGTTAATTGGTACCTTTTATGGTACCTTTTATATTGAGTGATCTGATACAAAGATTAATATCCTGGACAGAAGAGAGACTGGTACAGGTAATCTGTGCAGACTTCACCACCCTCTGTGCAGCTTTGCACTCCTAAACAGAATGAATGCTATACCAGGAAATAATCCAGCCAGGTAAGGATGGATTCCACATTAATCAATACATTTTTAAATTCCTACTATTGCAATTCATCTGACCTTTGTTGGATATTGCATATCATCAACAATACTGTAGAAAGATTGCTAAGGTATCTATATTAATATTGTATGTATGCTACTAACATTACTGTGAACTTGGCATGGCAGGAAGACTTGTATGACTCAGTTGTCACTGTGGTTCTAATGTTTGGAGATATTTGCGCTTAACAGGACTACTTATGTTAAATGTGTCCAAGGGAAGGTGCCAAAGAAAAATCTGTAAATGAATATTATTCAAGCTTCAGTTAATTCCAAGATGGCTTCATGCACAACGCGCCTACAATTAATGTTCAACATGTTGAGAGGAGGTACAGAGCTCAGTCAGTGCTGGCCCAGGAAAGCTGGAATCATCATGTGGTCTTACCAGTTACAAGGTAAATCATGAAGGTCAGGGGCAATGCAAGTCATAAGAGCAGTACAGATCTATGTATTCTAAACATTAGCAGTGACAATGGGTTCCTAGGACATTCCTCATACTGTGACTGGTAAGAGAGGAGCCTAAATGTTTAAGTGAGGCTGAAAAAATACAGGATAGACACAGGTGGTATAATATTTACACACAACACTGGGTCTGGCATTAGATTTCTCTATTTAGAGTGGACTGTCACCTGGGATGGTGAGGGGATACTCACAAGTCACTGCTTAGGTGTTAGAGGTTTTTTGGTAAGGACACGATTCTCTTCTGAATGCATAGAAGCTGCAGAGATGAAACTGAGCACTGCTTTTGCATAATGAAGAAAACCTATTTAGAGTATTCAGTCTTTTTAGAGACATTTGATTTGGAGCATACTACTGAGTCTATAGTCCTGCTGGGAGATTTCAATTCTTGTGGGGAGAAAACAGAAGTAGTTGGTAGGATTGACCTGTCTGATGTGCAGCTGAGCAGTTAATTTATATTGGAACAAATGGTTGCTTATAATTATACTTGGTACCAGAGTATCATGAACCAAAAATTAACAACAGACTTTGTAATTGGTGATCTGAGGCCTATGTTCTGGACATCCTGTTAAACAGAGGTGCTGAGTGGGGAAATGATTACCACTTTTTCTTAAGCTGGCTCAGACTGATGGAGTGCCTTCTGAGCAGATCGGGAAGAGCAAAAACGATTAGTGAAGGTATGCTAGGAACAAACAAGAGCGGTCTCTGTTCTGAAGGAGTTCCACTTTCACCACTGAAAAGAGCTTCTCCTATCTTTGTGGAGCATGTTGGGGACAGAGTCTCAAAGTGCCCCGTCGGAAACCTAAAGAATGGAGGTAGGTGCAAGGTACTGTGACCAAATGCAATAGTAGTTAGAAGGTCTTTGTGTTTGACCATAGGAGTGACTTTGACAGTCTCCAGCAGTTACTAATAAATAAATAACTCTCTGCATGAAGTATTTGATGGGGTTGTGTTCTTATCTTCGGCCAAGGTTGCACTAGGATTTATAAAATTGGTGAAGGCAATACAACAGGTGGTGAATAAGATGTAACAAGACATTCTAAAAGAACTTGATAGTGTGGGTGTATTTTGACTAATATGCCTTTTTAGTGCCAACTGGAAGAAATTAAGAGTGCCTTGGGATGGGCAGACTACATTTTAGACTCCAGGGTTTCTTAGAGAAGTTATAAGAATATATGATTTCAGGGCTGTTGGCGAGTACCACACATTCCTTGTGTCTGCCAGGCAAGAGCTGTGTTTGCATGTTTGAAATTATGTGGAGTTCATTCAATGTGGCAGATGGACTCCACCCAAGACATGTCTCATTTCCTCTTCTCTTTAGGCGTTTCTTTGACTGGATAATAAGGCAAAACAAGGCAAGTATTAAAATTTGGCAACCTAACCATTTGGCATCTTTGCCATTTAGAATTATTCTGAACTTCAGAAATCAGATAAAACTTAGTTTGCTGGTCAAATATCCCCATCCTTTCTTATGGCCATGACCACCAGCTTGTGAGTACAAGAGGCCAATGTTACCTTCCAGCATAAGGCTTCTGATCAAACTATTGATGTATAAGAGTGGAACACCACAATATAGATGGACTTTGGATTAGCATCACTGTTTTTCCTAAGGGAAAAGTCAGTTGAGATGCTTTGATCTTGTAGTTCGAATAGTACCTCTTGGGCATTTCTTAAAGTAGGAGTGCCAGGTGCGGTAGACTGGGGAAAGGCTGGTAAGGGGGAAGACCTAGCAACCAGTGGAGTGATTATCTATTTGGACTGAGACTGGAGCATTTGAAAAATTTGCCAGAAAGAAATTGCCTGGTCATTATCCTATTGGACTTTTCCTGGTGAGCATTGAGCAAAGAACAAGTGGCATGATGATACATGTGCATAATACAAAGCTTGTTTAAATCTTCCATTAAAGATCATATTAAAAAAATGAACTCCATTTCCAGAAAGAAAGCACTGCATTATTTTGGAACCTTTCTTTACTTAAAAACATTGTAATTAATACAAGTTATATGTATTCTCTCTCTCTCTCAGATTCCCCATCTCTCACATTCACTATTCCACGCTTTCATTGCTTCATGGACTGATCCTTCTAATACCCCTTTGGCAGGTGACCCTTCTCATAGGATCTCTCAATTTGAGTGGATCTCATCACTCAAGCAGACAACACTGAATTAATCAGGGTTTCGTTTGTTGACTTTTAGAGATAATTTTGTACTTTCCTTGTTGTTTTCCTATTTTCATCTCAAGAATGTAGTTGTATCTAAATTTCTCTATTCTGTTTATGCTCCAGTGTGTCCTACATTAGTGCTTATTCAGTAAGGTCTATTAGACTTTGTTTGTGTATTTACTACCATTGTCTCTATATTGTTCCTAAATCAGTGCCAGTTAATCTGATCAGGGTCAAACACAATAACACAATGTATAAAAATTGAATTAAGTTTGCATTGACTATCCAAGTGTTTACAATGTATGATGTGTATTGTGTTCAGATTTTTTTTTCCCCCAAAATTGTCCTATGTTAAGGCAACTCTCATAAACAAAACACGGTTGGCAAACCATCAGGCATTTATATGTATTATATAAAAAACAAAAGGTGCACATATGTTTGAAATGTATGTAAAAAAAGGACATGCAGACCTTTGCAGGTTAGACAACAGCAACTTGACTGCCATTATGAATGAGGATGAAATCCTTGGACCCATTGTCAGACCCTATACTGGTGCAGTGGGTCCTGGGTTTCTCCTGGTGCACAACAATGCCCAGCCTCATGTGGTAAGAGTAGGCAGGCAGTTCCTGGGGGATAAAGGATTCATTACCATTGGCTGGCCCCCACGCTCACCTGACCTAACACCTCTAAGACATTATGCTTCGGTCCATCTGACACCGCCAGGTTGCACTTCAGAATGTCCAAGAGCTCAGTGATGCCCTGGTTCAGATCTGTGAGGAGATTCCCCAGGACATCATCAATCGTCTCATTAGGAGAATGCATTGACGTTGTCAGACATGTAAACAACATGGGGGCCATGCAAGCTGCTGAGTACAATTTTGAGTTGCTGCAATGAAATAGCCTGCCGCATCATTTTTTTCCCCACTTTGAATTCCGGGATGTCTTTGAATTCAGCCCTCTGTAGGTGGATAATTTTCATTTCCATCAAACAATTTGGCATCCTTTCGTTCCTAAAACAATACCCAGTCCATATCAGTATAGATATCCAACTTGATTTTTTTTTTTCCCTATTGAGATCTGATGTGTTTTCAAAGTGTTTATAATACACATATTTAAGACAAATTAGACCTTATATTCTACTCAGTTTAAAGAAGACAACATACAACCTAATGCGTTTCTGGATGCATTACGGATACCATAGCTACCCTCAATGCAGAGGAATTTGTAAACCTCTGACACTCTCGGAATACTAGATGCTATAATCTCACTTCACATTGGGAAAGCAGCAGGCCCTGATAGATACCTTGCCAAATTTTATTTAAAAAAAAAAAAAAGTTTGCTTTCCTTTTATTAGCAACATTTACAGAAGCTACAGACAAAATTCTACCTCAAACTTTCTGCCAAGCATTAACGGCTAGAAGGATTGAGAAAGTGTTTCTTTCGGTAATATCACAAGACCAAACTGGATTTATTAAAGGCAGACTTGTAGCTTCCAATCTTTGATGCCTGTTTAATGTAATATATATTCACCCAAAAAGTCTAACACCCTAGATATAATTGTCAACGTTGGATGCAGAAAAAGCATTTGATATGGTTGAATGGAACTACCTCTTTAATACATTGGAGAAATTTGGGTTTGGCCCGAACATATGTGCATGGATCAAACTACTGTATACCAGTCCAGAAGCTTCAGTTTGTATTAACATTAATACAGACTACTTCAAACTAGAATATGGTACTAGACAAGGATGTCCCTTGTCACCATTGCTTTTGGCAATTGCCATTGAGCCACTTGCAGCTTACTTTCGAAATGCTTACAAGATAAATGGGATTATCAGAGAAGGACTTGAACAGAAAATTTCACTATATGCAGATGGTTATGGTACTGTATGTATGCACACACATATATATATATATATACACATATATACATATATACACACACACACACACACATATATATATATATACACACACATATATACATACACACATATATATACACATATATACACATATATATATACACACACATATATACACACACATATATATATATATATATATATATATACACACACACATATATACATACATACATACACAGAATTTCAAAAGATTTCTGATTAATTTGAATAAAAGTGTGCCCTTTACAGTGAACTCAAGCACACAATATGAGATTGGACACCTTCCCTTTTATCATCACAGATTACTTTAAATACCTAAAATGTAAACATCACAAGTAAACAAAGCTTTTAAAAATCAACAAAATTTTGCTGTCTGCATAGAAAAAATTAAGCAAGACTTGCACAGATGGTCAACCCTTCATCTCACTTTAGCTGGAAGAATTAACACAGTCAAGATGAATAGCCTTCCTAAGATTATTTTTCTATTTCAAAACATTCCAATATACAGTAGGACCTCGGTTTTTAAGCACAAATATAGTTAATTAAACCATAGAATGCGCAGCATAATAGTTAACTAAATGTAAAAACATTGAACAACACTGAGAAGACCTTGAACAACAGAGAAAACTAACACTGCAATAATTTGCGCTATAGCGCTACCAACCGCTGGCTAAAAGCACTTTTTAAATGAGTTTTAAGCACAGGGAAAAAAAATTAACATTTGAAAAAATCCGTAATTTAATAAACCACCAAGAAAAATAACATTGCAACAATGCACGCTACAAACAGATCGCTGGAAACAGAAGTGAAAACAAAATCAAGCCCAGCGCATTCTTTAACTGCCTTTCTACCTTAATGCGTGAAGCTCTCTCTCGCGCTGCCTGTGTGTCTGCATCTCGGGCTGGCACTGTGTGTGTGTGTGTGTGTGTGTGTCTGCATCTTGGGCTGGCACTGTGTGTGTGTGTATGCGTGTGTGGCAATCTCTTGCACACGCGCGCCTCTATCGCGCTGCCTGCGTGTGTGCCCGTGCGTGTGTGTGGGGGTGGGTGTCTGTGTATCGCGCTCTCTCGCTGCACAGGAAATGCACAGGGAGAGACTGAACATGTACAAACCGAAAGGAAAACTGGCTTGTTCGTATACCGAGTGTGTGGTCGTGAACCGAGGCAAAAGTTTGGCGAACTTTTTGGTCGTAAACCGAGTTGTACATGTACCGGGACGTTCGTGAACCGAGGTTCCACTGTACATCAATCAATTTTTTAAAAAGTTAGATATTTGGAATTCAAAAACATCCATGTATCCAAAGGGCGACCCTAAAAAGGCCTAAAGAAAAAGGTGGCATGGCTCTACCTAACTTAAACACAAGCTAAAAAAATCTGGACATTGACACAAATAGATGAACATACACAGGCTTAGTCTGCAATAGAAATAAAATCTTGCAGTACTTCTTTATATTCTTTGCTTTGTACCCCAATAAATACAAGTCATTGCCAATATACTAACAACCCAATTGTGTTTCACTCACTCAGAATATGGAACCAATGTAGGAAGTATTTCAAGATAGAGGAGGTTTTGTCTGTGGCACCTCCGCAAAATAACCACTTTTCCACCCTCTCAAATCGTACACAGTTTTTAATGTCTGGAAAACATTAGGGATTAAAATCACTTAGAGATCTGTACATAGACAACGTCTTTGCATCCTACGAACAATTACACTCCAAATTTAACTTTCCAGCTACACATTTTTTTCACTACCTCCAAATCAGAAACTTTGCAAAACAGAACCTGCCCCATTTTCCTCACCTCGCACCTATTTCTATTCCAGAAAAAAATATTGATCAGCCTTGAGGACTCAGACAGCATTTCTAGAACATACAAAAACATTTTAAAGTCCCTCCCTTTCAAAGATCCCAGAGGATAGTGGGAAAAGGATCTCTCACTCAACATCTCAGAAAAGGAATGGAAGGTAGCAATGCACAGAATTCACCCATGCTCCCTATGCGAAAAGCATATAATATTCAACTCAAAATTATATATCAATTGCATCTCTCTCATTTAAAAGTTGTCCAAAATATTTCCAGGGCAAGATCCAACCTGCAAACATTGCTATCAAGTTCCAGCCTCAGTGGGCCACATGTTTTGGGCCTGCACCAAATTAACATCATTCTGAACCAAAATCTTTAAATGCCTATCAGACAGCCTTGGAGTCACAATCTCTCCTAATCCACTAACAGCTGTGTTTGGTGTACTTCCAGATGGGCTTAAAATGGAGAACAAAAACTGCGATTGCTTTTACTTCATTGTTGGCACGTAAACTTTTCTTGCTCAACTGGAAAAATTCTAACCCACCTCTTTTAAATCAGTGGGTAACTGATGTTATTCATTATTTATACAGGAAAAATATCCCATCCTCACAGGATTTGTGCAAAACTTATAAAACTGGGCAAGATCAGTAACATTTTAGAATAAGCATTTAAATTGAGGAAATGGATTATCTTTGTTTATTTATATATTTCTTTACTTATTTTTTCCTACTATTAAAGCCTCACTCTGTTAGTCCCTCCTTCTCTCTCGGTGGTTGTTCTGATGTGAACTTAGTTTTGTAAAATTTGACTTGCTTGTATGAAATGTTATTTGCATTAAATAAGTTTAAAAAAATTCTTTTTAGAAATAAATAAAACCACTCCTTTAATAGTACCAATTTAACTTATGTCAAATTGTACTCAAAATCTACCAGAATTGCTTTGGAAAATGTAAAATTATGAAATGTTTTGAACAACTGAAAAATGAAATCTGAGTATCCAGTTATGCATGCAGGCATTCTCCACAAAACATAAGCCAACAGAGATGTAAATATTTACGTCTGCTAATTAAACTGCATCTGCGACTGTATTTTCTTCATTTAATCGCCTATAAATAGTTTGATCAATCTTGGCACAGCAAGTGAACAGGAATAAAAGAAAGAAGTCCCATTAAGAACCACATGGTAAACTATTAAACAAATTCTCAAGGAGGAAAAAAAACAGTTTACAATATTTTTTTCTTAATTTCTACAACACATGTAATCTGAGCTGGAAATACAACTAAACAGTGCATTGATTTTATTTGCTAGTCTTAGCAAATGAATTGAAAAAAGAAATTCATTTCGTGAGAAAAAGCCTATTAATACACAATTCAAGCACATTATTGATATACTGGCAAAAATTAAACCTGTAGCAATGCTCAAATATGGACGACAAGTCAGCATCACTGACAAAAGATTCGGGGCACATATTCTAGGCCACAATGTAAACAATAATTTAATATCCCTGCATTAACCTGTCTACACTCAAAACAAATAATAAAATAAGTGAAATTTGCAGTAAAAAACTGGCAGCTGTGGTTTCCAAAACTTTACTGTTTAAAAAAAAAAAAAAAAAGTGGCAATACTTTTAGGTGTACGATATAACTTTATAGTAAATAACTTTTTTTTTTATTATTATTATTTACAGCACATAATAGAAGTAAACATTTAACCATAACCTGAAGTTCACTGTGCTTAAAAAAGAAATGGAGAAGCTAAAAGAAAATTCTTTGTACTGTATGTATCCAAAATCTACATTAAGCCAATTACAAAATAAAGGTGGAAGAGAAGATAAAAGGACACATTAGTAAAACACAAATAAAACCATTAACTTGCACCTGGAGAAAAGAAAAGAAAGGATGTTCAGGCCTCTGGAATATGGAAGATCACCTGTGAAGAATACCTGGTCAGCACATACAATCGAGAGAGAGAGTGTTAACCAGATATGGGCGAGAATTTGTTGCTAAAGCTAAATTATTTCTATTTACACTGGCATTATTCTGTAAATTAAAATCAATGGCACCTTGTCTTTGTAAAAAACTGGAGTTTTGTAAATGTGCTTGGAGTGTATAGAGCACATTTGAAGTTGGTCTGAAACAGACTGATCACATTTAACATAAGTTTGAATGCAAATGTATTTTCTATCCGGATTTAACAACCATGTGAAGGAAAAGAAAAGAATGGTGTAGGGCAGCTGCAGTAGTCAGGTAAGCAAAGGAAGAACCAGCAGTCTGTATGGACTCCTTTGCAGCTATAAAAAGTAAATGCAGCGTCATGTGTGAAATTGACCTAGGATTTCCTTTGTGAGATTGTCGCATTCTTTTGCATCTTGTTAAAACACAACTTTTAATGCAATGTTTTTTCATGCTGTGTCATTATGAACAGTCCATTTTCATTCTAAGTCAGTGGCTATGGTGTGTTGTGCATGAATGAGACGACCACCAGACAGGGGTTTGAATGGCAAGTGTACAGTAAATATCAATTAGAATCTATATATATGAAACACATACTAAAGACTTTTTTCAGAAAACTAATGGTCATCACAGGCCTTATGTAACAAACTCTGAATATTGATGAAGGCCTTTTCAAAAGGTTCAAGGGACTTAAGTGGCTTGCAGGCCTGGAGTTTGACAACCCTGTTCTTAGAGAAATAATGGTTACTGCCATCCTTTTATTATAGGTTTGCAATGTTTCCTTTGTGTGAACACTTCATGGAATAAAATTACAGAGCAGGTGTTTGCTTTTTAAATGTAAAAAAAGCATTTTCATATTATAGAGAGAGAGATCTCTCTCTCTATTAGATAGATATCTATCTATCTATCTATCTATCTATCGAGAGAGAGAGAGAGAGAGAGAGAGAGAGAGAGAGAGAGAGATAGAGAGAGAGAGAGAGAGATGGCCAACAAACAGTCATAAAGCAAGGCACTTGTCGTTTTCAATTAAAACAAAATCAACACCATTTGCCTTTTAAAGAAATGCTTATGGGGGGAAAAAAGCATGATGACCATCATCACAACTACCTTCTATCAATTTCTTACATTACTTATTTTATGACAGTTTCAGAAAGGCAAAACCTCTTCCAGCAACCTCAGGTGCAAATTATCCATCTATGCAGTAATATTTATTTAGTGCCCATACTGAAAAGGTTTTAGATTCATATACAGCTACTGAACTTATTCTCAGCTCAATGGATTCTTGCTGTTTATAGAATGCTTTTAGGTAAACAGCTGTCCTTAGCGAGAAGGTTTGCTTTAGCCACACTATATACATGTTAGAAAAAATGTAAATTTTGCAGAAGCTCAAAACAAAAACACAAAATCATAACGGCACCAAATAATCCACCCCATCCCAAACACAAAACTTCTGGCTTGAATAATAAAAAGCTGCTTCTGCTAATGAAATGGTTGTAAAGGGCAGACCTGCTCAGATTGTCCCACAGGTTTATATTTAAAGTCATGTAACATTTTCAAAAGAGCAGGTCCAACACACTGTGCATGAATAGACATTTCCTTCCTTGCAGTCACCAGCATTCAGAACGATTCATCATTACAATAATTGGTAACAGAGTGAATTATTCTTGGGAGGAGATCATGTCATGTGGCAGACTTGCCCTCTTTTTTTTTTAGGGGCAAAAGTATTGCAAGATATGGAAGATGAGCTGGGTAGATCAAGCTGGCCAAATGATCTTTCCTGTGCATTCCTTCTTGTCCCATTAGCTCTAGTTAACTCCAATTCAAATTAATATTCTTCCAAACAGAAAGCCATTTTAAGACTACAAAGTTTTTATAATGTGCGCCAAAGGGAAAAGGGGATATCTGTTCAGCTTTTTTTATTATGTACTTATTATTGTACATTGGTCTTCCTAGAATACTAACTTAGATCCATGAATCAATCCACAACAGTAAATAAATAGCAAACTTATAAAGCACACAGCATAGATTCATAGGGTCAATAGTGTCACATATACTCTGTACATGTTTCTTGCATGTGTTAATTAACATGTCACAACTCTCCAGAGGCATATTCAGTGCACCTTACTTCAAAACCTGAGCCTTGCCAGGACAAGGGCACCAACACATGGTACTATGCAAGGGAAATCCTACAGCAGAGGCACAATACAATTTATTTTGTATAGCAAAAAAAAAAAACCCACACACACACGAAGTGCCACAATGGGCTTTAACAGGCCCTGCCTCTTGACAGCCCCCACCCCCCAAGCCTCGACTCTTCAAGAGGACAAGGAAAAAACCTAATCTATCATATCTTAGTCTATCATATATCCTCCCTATGGCATTTGCCACTTGACTGACATACAGGGCGGCCAGTCCGAGATCTCTTTTCTTCTAACACACTGGTCATCCCCTACACACAATGAAACAAGCGAGCTACTGCAAAACTCCAGTTATCTAAGTGATCTTGTTTGCCTTGCAATTTATATCAACTAAAGAAGGGATTTAAAAAAAAATTGTTTATGGGCTGGATGTGGAATTGGAAGAGGATTTTTTTCTCTCACAATGTCACAATCAAAGTGCGTTTGTCTGATCTGTCAATCTATCATTGCTATTCCAAAGAAGGAAAATGTGGAAAGGCACTTTCGAACTGTTCATAAAAACTACGAAACGGACTTCCTTCCAAAAAGCGATCCGAGAAAGAGAAAGGAGCAGGAACTAAAATCGTAGTTAAAATCGGACAGCTGTCATTTTTCACTCGGCTGAATTCAAAAGCAAAGTCAGACACACAGAAGCATCGTTCCGGGTGAGTCACTTGATCATTAAGCATAAGAAGTACTTCCAAGATGGAGAGATGATAAAAGATGCCTTTGTTGAGGCAGATGGCTATCGAGAAATTCCTGCCGAGATTTCAAGACCCCTGGCTGGAGAAAAAGGAGTTTCCCCTTGTCATTAAACATGCAGAATACAAGAAACTTAATAAAGATCAATGGCCACTTAACATTTTTTTGTCGATCTGACCAACATGTTGAATGAGCTTAAATTTACAGCTACAAGGAAAAGAGAATGGTCAAAATGATTAGCTCAGTTAATGCTTTCAAATAAAAAATGCAACATCTGTCCTCAAAGCTGCAGCGCCTTGATTTGGGGAACATCCATTGCATATCCAGCTCTGGCGAGGTTTTGGAAGGCGTGTGCACAACTTGACAGCATACGCAGATTGAAAATTGTCTGTCAGACTTTAATGGAAAAAAAGTAACGATTCGAGTGTTGCACGATGTAGCGGAGTAAGAGTAGCTTTTCTTCTTCACAAATGTACTCAAGTAAAAAGTATGGTGCAGGAAAACTACTCTTAGAAGTACAATTTTAAAAAGTTACTCAAGTAAATGTAACGGAGTAAATGTAACTCGTTACTACCCACCTCTGATACTCAGTATACAGTATATATTTTGACCTGGTCATTTTAAAAGTAGCTTGCAAGCCGAAAAAGTGTGGGCACCCCTGCTCTAAAAGTTTGTCTAAATATGTTCACATTAGTGAAGTTAGACCCTAGGTGTGTGTTCTCAGGGCTAAGACTAGAGTTTGACATACTGATTGAAGGTTTCCCCAACACCATGCCTTGCTAGTGTTAATACTTTTGAAGTGTACAATTGACACATTTTGGCCAATTGGATGGCTTTTGTATGTTAGAGAATTTATAAATGTTTTGTATAATGAATCAGAAACATGTAAATCTTAACATATAAATGTGAACTTAGTAACAAATTAGAGCAACAGAAAATTGGCAGATTTTCCCCTTTTGGGCATATTATAATGAACACTGAAGGGTAGGGATGGGTATCATTAGGATTTTATTGATACAGATATCACTACGGATACTTATTGATACTCTTACCAATACTACTCTCCATAATGTGGTGCAAAAAATAAGAGATAAAACAACGTGCTAATAGCTACTTTTGACACACTGGAAAGCTCACAGATATTTCTCTTCTCAGCAAGTATGAGGATGTTAGATAATGTATCTCTTGAAGGGGGTGGTACCTGGGGTTAAAGGACTGTCATCTCCCTAAAGTTGGGAGGAAAACAAAAATAAATTTCTAACTAACAAACAATCTATATCTATATCTATATATATTTCACTAAGGCAAGACAACCATGGAAAGCACGCCGGAAGGGCCGTGCCGATTTTATTACATTTCCGATTTTTCCAATGTTAATTTTCTCCCTGTGCTTAAAAAGCATTAAAAAACCAGCCTGATTATGCGGCGTATATTACGCCGCGGGTTGGCTAGTTCTAAAAATTTTCGAACTAATTTTGTTTTTGCATTACTCATTATGATTGTAAGTTAATTTAACCTTAAGGTAGCTACCTAGTAATCAGCTTTATCCTATATCAGTGGTTCTCAGACTTGGTCCTGTGGAACCTTATGTGGCTGCAGGTTTTTGATCCAACATGACTCAAAATAAATAATTGATCTCATTTAGTTGACTGGTCTTTTCTCTTATTCTGCATTTAGAAAACCAGAGCAGTAAGATTTTCACATTATATGACATTAAGAAATATTTGTATGTATTACTGCCGCTTTAAAATGCTTTACTCCTTTTGTTGTTTACTTATTATTCCCTCCAGAATACAGAAACTGGGACATACAGATCACTTAATTAGGCTAGGAGTCCAACTAAGAACAAAAGTTGGTTGGAACAACTGTGCTATGCTATGCATACCTAAACCAACTTGATTCCACATTGGTAAAGAACTCTAAATCCGTCACAATAAACTTTGCATCAGTCCGACGATAATCTCATACTCATTTTTCCTCGTTAAACCATGGAGTCCGATGAATAAAGACTGATGCTTTTCCCCCTTTTAATTCCTTTACTTTTAGCTGTTACACCTCTTGGGGTAGGTCTTTTGGCTGATAGTGTAAATATATTGTAGCGACAGATGGCACGGATGTCCCAGGATGCTCTACAGCACTGCAACTAAAATTAATTTTAATTATGATTAATTTTTTTAGATTTCAAACAATTCTTGCATTTAATGTTGGGTTATAGCTTTTAGCAACAGGAGTGTAAAAGTTAAAGTTAAAGTTTAAAGAGGGGGTTGGAGTTTGCCTACCACCTCTAACCGATGCTGCCTGGTGCAGGAGTACTGGTATCAGGACTAAAGAGTAGGGCTGAAGTTGAATCTTGCGGTTTTGTACCCAGACTCATTTTAAAATTTCCTGAGGTTGCAAATGCAGAAGGGTGGAGGAAGTGCTGAAGTACCTGGTCAATCAGTGCTAGGTGTATAGGATTTTATACATTTAATTAAAAAAGTCTACACCATAAAAAGCATAAAAGGTGAAATAGGGTCACCATAAAACCTTACACCAGGGCTATTCAAATACAAATTCAGTTGGGCCAGATAATTTTTATTTATACACATACACACACACACACACAAGCTATAAAATACAATCTGAGGTAGTGGCAAACAAAAACTAAACATTTTGATCATATCTGATCTAGGCACATCTCAAAGTGCATAAGATCAAGAGTGCACAGTATTAGCAATAACATTGGTTTCCCTTTTAAAATAAATATTTTGGTCATATAACAGTCTTTATAGAGGTAAACACTCCGTTACAACAAAGTATTTTTATGGTCCCGACAGTTTCCCCATATGACACGAGTCTATAGAAATCTCGTTATTATGAAGTACATTCAGCAGATACTTTCATTACAACAAAGTGAGCTTGAAATGCTTGAATGAATTATCCACAGAGCAGTTAGTTCTGTGGTCACAGCCCAGTTGTGCACAACAATCCCCAAACAGAAACACGGTTATTTAAAAAAAATATATATATTTTTTTTTTTCTTCAGACATTCCTCGTATCGTTTTTGTTTTCGGTGGTTTTGCTTATTGCTCAACAACATTTGAAAAAAATCCATTGGAATTTAACTCATTGTCACCCTCCTATAGAAACGGCAGACATGAAAAAACAATAACAGTTCATATTAGAAAGAAAAAAAAAAAAAAACTTAAAATTTTTGCAGCTCTCAAAGTACGGCAAAAAGAAAAAAATACATTGCCAGTGAATTCAGAATTTTCGTAAACTTTCTTAAAAGGCCAATCAAAAAAAGAAGAAAAATCTCTGGTTGCAAATGTATGCAAACTGCTGCATTTGAAGACGCAGAAAAAGTAGTTTTTATGTGGTTCAGTGATGCTCGTTTAAGAAACATTCCTATTAATGCAGCACTCATTGAAAAAAATGTGTGAGGTTTGTAAACTCTCTTGGGACCACCCCAACTGGAAAATACGCCAAAGAACATCCCGAAGTACAATCGCCGCTTCTGTGGAAGACTGTTTATCTTTTGCCGGGGTAGTCTCACAGCTCTGCTGCGGCTCGGCACTGAAGTAAACAGAAAAGATCTTGACGGGCAATGCAAGGAACAATGTAGATGCAGGGAACAGTATTACTTAGCCACTAACCTGGTCACAACACTGTCTGACTGCTGTGTCGGTGTATAGGAGAGAGGCAGATTATGCTACAATAAATAACCGTGCTGTTCCTGTTTCAGCTGAATAAAGCTGGTTTTGCTAAAGTACTGAGACTCAGCCTCGGGTTTTGGATTGTAAGACAGGGACTTGTAGCTCAACCACGATCTTTAAGGATTCACTTCTGTGGTGCTTCACTGCAGAGCTGTGAGCCTGCTGTTGTCCAGCCCCAGCAACAGACAAACAATCTTCCACAGACACGGCAATCACGCTTGTTTACAGGAGAAGATTGAAATTAACGCGAAAGAAGCTATTGAAATGTTTGAAAACGTCTGGACACAAGTTATAAAGCACTATAGTGACAAATACAGAATCTCATTACAACGAAATTTTCATTACAACGAAATATTTTGTGGGTCCCTGGCAGTTTGTAGTAACGGAATTTTACCTGTATTTACATGGCATCTTTCTCTCTACTTAACACTTTGAATCTCATGTTGGATGCAAACCCACGATCTTTTTAATGTGAGGCAGCATTGCTACGATTACATCACTGCAAATATGACCCAGTTAGTCACAATATGTATTTAACAGAATAAGAAAATACAACACACACTAGCAGAGCTATCAAAGCTATAAGTGCACAAACCCATTACAAGTGAGAACGGTAACTAAAAGCACAAATACAATTTTTACGGCACAGTCAGGGAACATAGGTTTGTTTTAAATCAACACGTGTGTTGGTATTGTGATGTGTCTTGCTACTGCCTGGGCTCTTAAGGAAAGGAGTCTTGGGGTAAAGCTCTTTTTGAGGGCACTTCCCTAAAGAGAGCCGAGGAACAGGATCAGGGCGAGAGGGGAGCAAATGGTATAAAAACAGGAAGAGATTTCCCCAGAGAAGTGTTTTTTTTGACAGGTTGTCACAGTATCATTGACTACTACCACCACTTTAAAACTCACAACACACTGCAGTGTGGGTTGAATACTATACTACACCGAGTGTTGCATTCATGGTCTGTACTACTAAGAAATTTCGGAAGGCTTGCAAATTGCATTTTTCTCATTGTTTTCTTCTGTGTTTCTGGCGAGAAAACTGGCTGGGCCACTCAAAGGCTGCTTCTGGGCCGCCATTTAAATAGACCGGCCTTACTTAATAAAGCCAGAGGCATAATGCTGAAGACATTGAGAGGTGGGATTTCAGATGTGCAGCATGCAGTCTGTTTGCTACTAGGATGTCTTTCCCCATTCTTGGACTCCAGCTATGTGCTCTCTCAATTTCCTAGCAAATTCTAAAGGAGTTGCAAAGTAGAAAATTCTGCTTGTTTGGTTTAGTTAACCATTTCATGTCAATATGTTAAAAAGGGAAAAAAGTAAAACGGGGAATTTGAATGGTGGATTTAGTAAACTTTACAAAACCTATTCACACAATGCAGTAACTAAATTTCATGTCTGCTCAAATAGTGTACAGCAAATTGAAAGTAACCAGAACATTTGAAATTATGATTATTCCTTTGCTCGCTTTGAATTTTAAATACATAGGAGTATCCCTTAATTTCAGTGTATCAATAAGTCACATTTAAAAAAGCACTGACCACAGCTACATTAACCCACTAGAATATGATTTTTTTTTTTTTGACAAACCGCAACAAGCAAAAAACAAATACATTTAACACTCATGAGCTCCTGGTCATTTAAATGTGGAAAGTCTGAGGGAAAACCAAGAACACAAAACACTTCAGTTTTAAAACACAATAATTTAAAAAAAACTAAAATATTGAACAACAAAATGCTAAACATACCTGAAAGTAGACATAGTAGCCCAAATGCAAGTAACAACATCTGTACTTACGAATTAAAGTTGTAAGAGCTCTTTGACTTTCACAGGTGTTATATAGGATTACAGTATTGTGAGTAAAATAAACCAAAATCTAAGAAATGTTTGACCCTTATTTTCGTAGTGTGCCCATACTATACACCCCAGTATAAAAGTTTCACTAAACTACATTTTGTCTCTACTTGCTACTTGACTGTAACCTCACAGTTTCTTCTACATCCCAACTCTTCTAATTTATTGTACTGTTTTTATGAATTTACTATGTTACTGTGCACGATTCTGGTTCGCATTAATAACTTGTTCATTATTGCAAGTTCTCTCTGATCACTTGCTTACTATCTTTACAATTTATGCTGGAAAATTATATCCCTTCTCGGAGGACACAAGCTGAAACTAAGGTCTCTAAGGTTCACAATTTAACATTTATATTTTTGGAGAGTTTTTTTTTTTTTAACTGTTTGATCACACCTGACCACGTCAAGTTAGCTTCTTATTCTCCAAGAATTGGCTTTAAAGTATGCACTAAGCAAATGGTGCTTAGTCTCTAGAATAGTTGGATTGTTTTCTGGGGTATAGAATATTAAGCATTTCTGAATTACAGCAGGTCATGGTATCAAAATATTATAGTAACATAACTACACGTGCAAAAGTTCGCTGATGACACTGCTATTGTGGGCTGCATCAGGAGTGGGCAGGAGGAGGAGTACAGAAAGTTAATCAAAGACTTTGTTAAATGGTGCGACTCAAACCACTTACACCTTAACACCAGCAACACCAAGGAGCTGGTGGCGGATTTTAGGAGGCCCAGGCCCCTCATGGACCCTGTGATCATCAGAGGAGACTGTGTGCAGAGGGTGCATAACTATAAATATCTGGGAGTGCAGCTGGATGACAAATTGGACTGGACTACCAATACTGATGCTCTATGTAAGAAAGCTCAGAGCAGAATATACTTTCTGAGAAGGTTGGCATCCTTCAACATCTGCAGTAAGATGCTGCAGATGTTCTACCAGACGGTTGTGGCGAGTGCCCTCTTCTACGCGGTGGTGTGCTGGGGTGGCAGCATAAAGATGAAAGACGCCTCACGCCTGGACAAACTTGTTAAGAAGGCAGGCTGCATTGTAGGATTAAAGTTGGACAGTTTAACATCTGTGGCAGAGCGACGGGCACTAAGCAAACTCCTGTCAATCATGAAGAATCCACTGCATCCACTTAACAGTGTCATCTCCAGACAGAGGAGTAGCTTCAGTGACAGACTTTTGTCACTGTCCTGTTCCACTGACAGACTAAAGAGATAGTTCCTCTCCCACACAATGCGACTCTTCAATTCCACCCGGGGGAGTAAATGCGAACATTAATTTTATTTTAATTCTTTTCATTTTTATTACTATTTAATTTAATATTGTTTCTTTGTATCAG
Source organism: Polypterus senegalus (assembly GCF_016835505.1). Taxonomy (NCBI): domain Eukaryota; kingdom Metazoa; phylum Chordata; class Cladistia; order Polypteriformes; family Polypteridae; genus Polypterus; species Polypterus senegalus. Next base: position 98,755,100 of record NC_053156.1, on the reverse strand, counting down.
TATACTGCTGCTGGATTATGTGAATTTCCCCTTGGGATTAATAAAGTATCTATCTAACTACATTCCAAAAAACAAAATTAATTAGTCTTTGACCAAAAGCAATAACTTTGTGGTCAGAGTAATAGTTCGCACACCTATTCTATCACTGGTATAAAGATGCAAAGTCAGCTGTGAAGCTTGTTGAGCATAGAACACTAATAATCATGTTAACTCATAACCAAGTAAAACAACTTCATTCATAACAGATAAAGTCACAGTCAAACTCAAAGCCCAGCCCCAAGTCACAAAAAAATCATAATTATATACCAAAAAGGGTAAAGAATGACAAATTAAAAAAATGGAATATAGCCATACACGTGCTTTATACGCAAGCTTAAAAAAAAAAATGAGGGGGAAAAATGTCTTGCTCGAAGGTAAAAAACAAAAAGTAGGACAGATTGTAATACTGTAATATTTTGTTTAAATAAATTTAACACATTTTAACAAAAAAAAAAAAAATGGCAGTAACATCATAAAGCCAGATAAATGCTGACAGCCAGCACTAAAGAGAGCTGTGGCCTGTAATGGATTGCATTCCAAAATTGATTTTTCATCATCCCTTTGATAACAAAAATCAATTTTTGTAAGAATCACATTTTCCCCCCCCACTGTCAACTTTTTATGCTGAATGATAGAAAAATAGAGTTAGAAAATGTTACAAAACATTTCCTTTTATATCATACAATATACATCCCTCACTGTATTCATCGAAGAGGTGAATGAATAAATGGTTTAAAAGTACATACATATATACACACACAAAGATTTGTTAGATATACTAAATAAAAATAAAAAAAATTAAAAAATCTTCAGGCATTTTAGTAAATTGTATATGCTAAGCAACCTAACATTTGACATGGCAGGTAAAAGGTAAATTTAATGTTTATGCCTTTTTCAGCAGGACAATATTAAATGTGTGGCACTTTTAAAAATGAGTGGAGAACTAGAATGTCTTATTTTAGTATGGTACAACTACCAACTTTTTCAGCCCTGACTGAACCGTATCAGTCAGGAAATACAGTAACCAATTGTACATTGATTCCCAGGTTTTTAAAGGAATACTCCAAAACAATGACAGTAAAGAGACTTTAAATAAACAGTTGGTTTTCTATATATTCAAGTTTTCTTCATCTTTAAGTGATTTAATTCAGATTACTTTCAAATAAAAACACAATAACATTAACACTGCAAGAAAATGGGGATCAATTGTATCCCCCAGTTATATATGACACACATCTTTTAGAGAAGTATGAACAACCAAAATCTACATGGAACCTAAACTTAAGATCTGATTTAGAACTTAACATGTGGAGCCTTTTACAATACAAAATACACAAAAAATTACAAGCAACCTGTTTCTGGTAGTTTATATGCCTCAACGGTTTAAAACAACAGATTAATTATCATCCAAATGTGCTTGATAGATTCGAGTTGTACAAGTTCCAAATATTATCCCTTCTGACTAAATTAAATTAATTAGTATGATTATTTGGAAGGCAAGTTGAAAGTCCTACTGGGCAAGATGACTGGACGGTGTACAACACTTTGGACCTGTCAAAATTCAGAATAGCCTTTAGCCACACACTTTCTGATGGAGAGGGTGCGTCTAACATTTCATTTCCCATGAACATTTGTTGAAATAAATTGGATCCAATAAAACCCACATCCTTCTCCCACCAGTCCTAGTTCTTGTCATGTCAATATGTTTCTAGTCTCAAAAGGGACAGCTGACAGCTTTAGTTTTCAATTTCTTAAGGTTGCAATTTTGCAGGTAACTTCCAGTAGTAAGTTTATGGAGTGGTGTAGCAACTATGCTGTGGACATTCACAATGGCAAAAAAGGGTTGCAAATAACTAATGCATTTTTTTATTAATTTAATATGTGGGCCATATTCAGGAATAGATATCTGTGCACAATCATACAGCTGGGTTGCAAAAAGTAATTTAATGAACAAATCATTAAATATATGCCAATCAGAGTTGAGTCACTTTTTGCTGCTGTTTGCAAATAGCCAAAATTTACCTTTAATTAGTTGTCAGCTTTTATAGTTGATGTTAGACATATCATGGTAAGAGACAGAGTTATTACAGTAATCCCTCCTCGATCGCGGGGGTTGCGTTCCAGAACCCCCCGCGATAGACGAAAATCCGCGAAGTAGAAACCATATGTTTGTGTAGTTATTTTATATATTTTAAGCCCTTATAAGCTCTCCCACACTGTTAACATTATTAGAGCCCTCTAGACATGAAATAACACCCTTTAGTCAAAAGTTTAAACTGTCCTCCATGACAAGACAGAGATGACAGTTTTTTCTCACAATTAAAAGAATGCAAATAGATCTTCTTCTCTTTAGGAGCAGAGAACTTCAGAGGGAGAGAGAGAGAGAGAGAGAGCTCGCAAAGAAAAGCAAACAATCAAAAAATCAATACGTGTGCTTTTAAGTTTGCCGGCATTTTTTAGAGGAGCGTCAGTATCTTTTAAGCAAACAGCCTCTGTGCAAACAGCCCCTCCGTCAGGCGCAGAGAATGTCAGAGAGGGTGAGAGAGAGGCAGAGCCAAGCAAACAATCAAGCTCCGCGCGGGATGCATATCTTATAGCATTGAGGAATTTTAGTTAATATGTAATACATGCTCCGATTGGGTAGCTTCTAAGCCATCCGCCAATAGTGTCCCTTGTATGAAATCAACAGGGCAAACAAACTAAGGAAGCGTGTAGCATATATTAAAAGACCCACTGTCTGCAGAAATCCGCGAACCAGCGAAAAATCTGTGATATATATTTAGATGTGCTTACATTTAAAATCCGCGATAGAGTGAAACCGCGAAAGTCAAAGCGCGATACAGCGAGGGATTACTGTATAAGGATATTAATAATTGTTTCTACTTTTATACAGGACATCTAATCCAATGATCAGCACATCATTTTATGAACAAGGGCATTTTTTATCCACTTGTGAGGCTGAGACGTTTGTCAAAAAGACTGTGCAAATCATAAGCATACTCAAAAAATGGGTATAGACCAATTATCCCTGGTAGTATTTCTTAAAATTAGACGCAAGAGCGAGCGAAAGAGAGAGATCCTCAGTTTCCCCTTCCCCACAGATTAAGAATCTGGGTGTCATCCTTGATAGCACTCTCTCTTTTCAGACCCACATCAATAACATCCACGATGGATTAATAAAGATTTAAAAAAGAAGTTGCAAAGGAAAAGACTGCTGTATAAAGGCATATAAGACTAATGACTGCAAAAGTGAACCATAGCGCGTATGAGAACATGAGGGCAACCATTAAAAAGGATATCAGAGAGGCTAAAAGACAGTTGGAGAGGAATATAGCAGATAAGGCGAAAGACCACCCCAAGAGATTCTTTCAGTATTTTAGTAGTAAAAGAACAGTTAAGGAGGAGGTCAAGTTCATCAGGAATAGTAAAGGGGAATTAAAAGATACAGACATTGAAATAGCAGATGCCCTAAACTTACATTTTTCTGAGGTGTTTACAAGTGAGCAAGTGGATAACGTCCCAGAGGTAAACGCAACTACTAAGGAGGTACTGAGGACAATTGTAGAGGGAGAAGTGCTACTCAGATTAAATAAGATGAAATCAAACAAATCACCAGGCCCAGATAATATTTATCCTCGTGTTCTTAAGGAGGCTAGTGAGTACATATATAAACCCTTGACACATATTTTTTAGGAAGTCACTGAGCACTGGAGAGATTCCGAAGGACTGGAAAATGGCAAATATCCATATATATATACAGTCATGTGAAAACATTAGGACACCCTTTGAAAGCATGTGGTTTTTGTAACATTTTTAATAAATGGTTATTTCATCTCCGTTTCAACAATACAGAGAGATTAAAGTAATCCAACTAAACAAAGAAAACTGAAGAAAAGTCTTTTCAAGATCTTCTGTAAATGTCATTCTACAAAAATGCCTATTCTAACTGAGGAAAAGATAGGACACCCTCACATGTATTCCCTCTTAAATTGGCTCAGATCTCACACAGGTATATCACACCAGGTGCACATAATTAGTAGATCGTTACTCTGCATGTTGAATGAGGCTTGCCCTATTTAAACCTCAGACATTTAGTTTGGTGTGCTCCTGACTGTTGAAGTGAGAGTGAGCACCATGGTGAGAACAAAAGAGCTGTCAGAGGACTTCAGAAAAAGATTGTAGCAGCCTATGAGTCTGGGAAGGGATTTAAAAGATCTCAAAAGATTTTGAAATCAGCCATTCCACTGTCCGGAAGATAGTCTACAAGTGGAGGGCTTTCAAAACAACTGCCAACATGCCCAGGACTGGTCGCCCCAGCAAGTTCACCCCAAGAGCAGACCGCAAGATGCTAAAAGAGGTCTCCAAAACCCTAAAGTGTCATCTCGAGAACTACAGCAGGCTCTGGCTACTGTTGATGTAGAAGTACATGCCTCTACAATCAGAAAGAGACTGTACAAGTTTAACTTGCATGGGAGGTGTGCAAGGAGGAAACCTTTGCTTTCCAAGAGAAACATCGAGGCCAGACTGACATTTGCCAGAGATAAAGTTGACAAAGACCAGGACTTCTGGAATAATGTTCTTTGGACAGATGAGTCCAAAATTGAATTATTTGGACACAACAGCAGAGGACATGTTTGGCGTAAACCAAACACAGCATTCCAAGAAAAGAACCTCATACCAACTGTGAAGCATGGAGGTGGAAGTGTCATGGTTTGGGGCTGCTTTGCTGCAGCAGGACCTGGTCAGCTCACCATCATAGAATCCACGATGAATTCTACTGTGTATCAGAAGGTGCTTGAAGAACATGTGAGACCATCAGTTAGAAAATTAAAGCTGAAGCGGAACTGGACCATGCAACATGACAATGACCCAAAACATACTAGTAAATCAACCAAAGATTGGCTGAAAAGAAGAAATGGAGAGTCCTGGAATGGCCAAGTCAAAGTCCAGATTTGAATCCCATTGAGATGCTGTGGGGTGACTTGAAAAGGGCTGTATGCGTGCAAGAAACCCCTCAAACATCTCACAGCTGAAAAAGTTCTGCATTGAGGAGTGGGGTAAAATTTCCTCAGACCGATGTCGAAGACTGGTAGATGGCTACAAGAACCGTCTCACTGCAGTTATTTCAGCCAAAGGAGGTAACACTCGCTATTAGGGGCAAGGGTGTCCTATCTTTTCCTCAGTTAGAATAGGCATTTTTGTAGAATGACATTTACAGAAGATCTTGAAAAGACTTTTCCTCAGTTTTCTTTGTTTAGTTGGATTACTTTAATCTCTCTGTATTGTTGAAACGGAGATGAAATAACCATTTATTAAAAATGTTACAAAAACCACATGCTTTCAAAGGGTGTCCTAATGTTTTCACATGACTGTATACACATACACAGTATATATATATATATATATATATATATATATCTCTATCTATATCTATCTATCTATCTATATCTATCCATATATATATCTATATCTATCCATATATATATCATATTTCCATTTGCATAACATTAATTGTATTCGCCCCTCCCTCAATCCCCATACAACGGCTATCCTTGTTCATAGCCTAGTCACCTCTCGTTTGGATTATTGCAATTCCCTTTTCTTTTCTTTTCAAATCTCTTTATAAGCTTCAACTGGTCCAGAATTCAGCTGCCTGCATCATTACTAGAACCCCCTCTACTCACCATATCACTCCGGTCTTGCAGCAGCTTCATTGGCTTCCAGTTAATTTCCGTATTGACTTCAAAATTCTCCTGTTAACATTTAAGGCTATCCACATTCCTCCATATCTGTCTGACCTCCTCCATGTTGCCATTCCCTCCCACACCTTTAGATCGTCTTCCTCCATCCACCTGACTGTCCCCAGCTTTGGGACTCATTACCATCCGAGCTTAGAAATATTAATTCATTCTCACTTTTCAAATCTAAACTTAAAACTCATCTGTTTAAGACTGCTTTTTCTCTTTGATTATAATTGCTCTGCCCGATTTTGATTTTTGTATTTTTTAGTTTTGTTTATAATGTGTGTTTTATCTATTGTTCGATGTCCTTGAGTGTTTAGAAAGGCACCTACGAATAAATAAAATGTGTTATGAGAGAGAGAGAGAGAGAGAGAGAGAGAGAGAGAGAGAGATTCACTTTTCTCATTGTAACATACTTTAATTTAAAACACTTAATTATGCATTTCCTTCAAAAAGGCATCCTGTACTGAGGGCTAGAATATGAGTGACAATTCTGTTGTTTAAATGCATATATGTTGCCAGTCATGTACAGTGCAAGATTAAAGGGGGTTATGTGGTCCAATAGGATTATAGCAGCATCTTACAAAAAACAGCACCATTTACACATCCAAGATACTGCTGCTGCATTTTACACTCTGATCCATTAATAAAATGACTTTAAAAGCACAATAGTCATATCTTAGGGCATACTTTAGGTTTTATGCAAGCTAATGGTGCACTCTTGGGCATATTACATGAATACACAACGTTTCCAAAACTGGAGTCTTAACGAGTCCAAAATTTCACCTTGAATTAAAGTCTGATTTTTCCAGCAACTGTGTCTGTATTAATATAGTGCAATGAAGTAAAAAAAAAAAATCTATTACAACATTCTTTAGTTTTCTAAATTTTACTTTATGAAGTTAAGCTGTTGAAGTGCTGAGACTCCCCAACTGCTCCCTGATATCCCACTAAATGTGGAAAGCAATTCAAATACCCAAAGTCAAAAAAAAAAAAAAGAGTTGAACTGAGGGTAGGAACTTTGAATGTTGCCAGTATGACTGGTAAGGGGAGAAATTTAGTTGATATGATGGAGTGAAGGAAGGTTGATGTATTGTGCGTGCAAGAGACTAAATGGAAGTGGAGTAAAACCAGGTGGATCAGAGGTGGGATCAAATTGTTCTATCATGGTGCGGATGGGAGGAGGAATGGGGTAGGGGTTATTCTGAATGAACAGTATGTCAAGAGTTTTTTGGAAGTGAAAAGAGTGTCAGACAGAGTAATGATTATGAAGGTGAAAACTGGAGATGTGATGATGAATGTTGTTAGTGTATATGGCTCTCAAAATGGGTGTGTGATGGATAAGAAAGATGATTTCTGGAGTGAGTTGGATGAAGTGATGGACAATGTACCAAAGAGACAGAAAGTGGTGATTGGAGCGGGAATTCAATTAACATGTTGGTGAAGGGAACAGAGATGAGGAGGAGAGGAGTAGTTATGGTGTCAGGGAGAGGAATGAAGGTCAGAGGATAGTGAATTTTGCAAAAGGATGGGCATGGCTGTAGTGAATACATATTTTAAGAACAGGGAGGAACATAGGGTGATCTACAAGAGTGGAGGAAGATGCACACAGGTAGATTATATCCTACTCAGAAGACAGTCAATCTGAAGCAGATTGAAGACTGCAAAGTGGTGGCAGGGGAAAATGTAATTAGACAGTATAGGATGGTGGCTGTAGGATGACACTGGAGACCAAGAAGAGGAGGAGAGTGAGGGCAGAGCCAAGGATCAAATGGTGGAAATTGAAAAAGGAAGACTGCAAGGTTGAGTTCAGGGAGAAGGTAAGGCAGGAACTGGGTGACAATGAAGTGTTTCCCAACAGCTGAGCAACTATAGCAGAAGTAGTAAGGGTGAGAGCAAGAAGGGTGCTTTGCACTAACATCTGGTCAGAGGAAGGCGGAAAAGGAAACCTGGTGGTGAAATGGGAAAGTACTGAAGAGTATACAGAGGAAGAGGATGACAAAGAAGAAGTGGAATAGTCAGAGATGCAGAAAGTGGACAAGAGTTCAAGGAGATAAGGCACAATGTAAAGAGAGAGGTGGCGAAGGCTAAAGAAAAGACATATGATGAGTTGTGAGAGTGGCTGGACACTAAGGAGGGAGAAAAGGACCGATTGGACAGACAGAGGAACCAAACTTGGAAAGATGTGCAGCAGGTTAGGCAATAAAGGATAAAGATGGAAACATACTCGCAAGTGAGGAGGGTGCGTTGAGAAGATGGAAAGAGTACTTTGTGAGGCCGATAAGTGAAGAGAATGAGAGTGAGCGAGAGCAGGTTGGATGAGGAGAAGATAGTGATTCAGGAAGTGCAACAGATTAGCATGGAGGAATTAAGGACAGCTATGAAGAGGATGAAGAATGGAAAGGCCGTTAGTCCAGATGACATTCCTGTGGAAGCATGGAGGTGCTTAGGAGAGATGGCAAAGGAGTTTTTAACCAGATTGTTAAGATTGTTAATGGAATCTTGGAAAGTGAAAGGATGCCCGAGGAGTGGAGAAGAAGTGTACTGGTACCAATTTTTAAGAATAAGGGGGATGTGCAGAGCTGTAGTAATTACAGGAGAATAAAAATTGATGAGCCACAGCATGACGTTATGGGAAAGAGTAGTGGAAGCTAGGTTAAGAAGGGAGGTGATGATTAGTGAGCAGCAGTATAGTTTCATGCCAAGAAAGAGCACCACAGATGTGATGTTTGCTCCGAGGGTGTTGATGGAGAAGTATAGAGAAAGCCAGAAGGAGTTGCATTGTGCAATGTGTGTGTTTGTGAAACTGGAGAAAGCATATGTGTGAGGAAGTCAGGAATAGCAGAGAAGTATTTAAAGAGTTGTGTGGGATATGTACGAGGGAGGGTGACAGTGGTTAGGTCTGCAGTACGAGTGACAGATGCATTCAGCATGGAGGCGAGATTACATCAGGGATTGGCTCCGAGCCCTTTCTTATTTGCAATGGTGACGGACAGGTCGACAGATGAGATTAGACAGGAGTCACCTTGGACTATCATGTTTGCTGATGACATGGTGATCTGTAGCGAGAGTAGGGAACAGGTTGAGGAGACCCCGGAGAGGTGGAGATATGCTTTAGAGGAGGAGGAATGAAGGTCAGAAGGAACAAGACAGAATACATGTGTGTGAATGAGAGGAAGGACAGTGGAACAGTGAGGATGCAGAGAGTAGAGTTGGTGAAGGTGGAGGAGTTTAAATACTTGGGATCAACAGTACAGAGTAACAGGGATTGTGGAAGAGAGATGAAAAAGAGTGCAGACAGGGTGGAGAAGAGTGTCAGAAGTAATTTGTGACAGACGGGTATCAGCAAGAGTGAAAGGGAAGATCTACAGGACAGTACTGAGAGCAGCTTTCTTATATGGGTTGTGGACGGTAGCACTGACCAGAAAGCAGGAGACAGATGGTAGAGTTAAAGACAAGGATGGACAGGATTAGAAATGAGTACATTAGAGGGTCGGCCCAGGTTGGACGGTTAGGAGACAAAGTCAGAGAGGCAAGATTGGCATTGGTTTGGACATGTTCAGAGGAGTGATGCTGGACGTTAGGGATGGAGCTGCCAGGTAAGAGGAAGACCTAAGAGGAGGTTTATAGATGTGAGAAGAGGAAACATGCGGGTGATGGGTGTGACAGAGCAAGATGTAGAGGACAGGAAGATATGGAAAAAGATGATCCACTGTGGCAACCCCTAACGGGAGCAGTCAAAAGAAGAAGTGAAAATTGCATACAAAAGTGTACCACAGTCTTACAAATTGATCTGTCAAAATAAACAGTGAATCACATACTCTAGGACAAACAATGTTGAGGTGAATCTGAAACTAAAGCCAGAAAGTTGTGGAAACCTTAATACATTTTACAAAATCTATATGATCTAGTGGAACAACTTTGCTAATAACTAAGTAAAAGATCTTTATGGTCTAAAAGGGCTTTGCTGGTTTGTCAGAGAAATGCCTATACAATTATTTTATTTAAGAAACCAGCACAACATAGCATGAGATAGAGAACAAGCATGATATCTGGAGGTTAGATTAATGAAATGCTAAGAAATGGAAATTATCCAGGTTATACATGCAATGAACAGAACACCTGATGAACTGGGAAAAAAAAAAATCTGACTGTTCTAATTTCTGGTAGACAACCGAGCAAATCACCCCAATCATTTTGTCATTTGTAGTAATCACCTAGCAATAATGTGAAAACTCAGCTTTGTATTAAACATTTAAAGCATATGCAAGCCTAAACCAAGATACTATATATTTTTAAGTATACTTTATTAAAAGGGAAACAAAATAAACCCCAACAAAAATCCTTATATCTGTACAGTGTAAAACTATGAAAACTGTAATACGAAACAGGGGCTACATGACAACACAGTGGTTAACACTGCTGCTTCACTTATTCAGCATCCCGGGCTCTAATCATCCATACAGAATCTGCACATTCTCTATATCTAGGTTTTCTCCCAAGGATATAGGCCAAATAATTAGCAACAGAAGCTTAGTTCTGTGCAAATAGGACTGCATGTGAGTGAGCAGGCACTGCAACAGACTGGTACCCCATTGTAAGTGTGCCTTGAACCCAGTACTTCCAGAACAACCACCAATTCCATACAACCCTGAGTTAGATAAAGCAAATTATATATGGATGTGAGGACTACTTGTACAAATATAAAATACAGCACTAAACAACTGGTTTGGTAGAAGCCTTCCTCTCATCAAATCTGTTAATCTTAACTAAATAAATAAAAACTCACAGGCTAATAGATTATCAGTTAAAATCAAAGCATGTAACAAAAAAAAAAAATACATAAACTCTGAAAAAAAGTATTTGATAGAAAGATTAAATTCTGAAACCAACGGCATCTGACGCAACATAAAAATGGATTGCAGGTTAATTCATTGGCTGGAGATGAAGAATAGAGGGCCCCGGGGTCTGTGATTGGACTGCTTCTATTATATTAAGGACATTGACATGCATGTCAATCAAAGCATATTATGCTCAGAATGTATAATACAGTAAGTAGACTGACTATCTGGTGAACTGTGTGCTATTCTCATTACTAATCATCAAAAAAAAAAAAAAAGGATGCAGGAGCTGTGCAGATACAAAATTGTCGGGGAAAATTAAATAGTAAGGGCTCTTTGGAAGCCACACCATCGGCCACAACTCCTGGTTCTTCCTTTTGATAAAAAGAGCTCTATATGATCTAGACTTGGGCCGCATATCCAAATTTCTGCCAATTTTTGCTCGACACCTCGTTTTCATCTTGCTAATATGTTCACTCTTTCCATACCGTAAGAAACAATGATTTGAAAGTTAAACTGTCACATCTGCTACACGAGTCATATTAGGTATACATTTAATAGACATCAGAACATTGTAAAGATTTAGACAAGAGGAGGTCATTCTGCCCAATAAAGCGCACCAGTCCTATGCACTTAATCCCTCCAAAACCAATTCCCTGCAAGGCAGTATAGTTCGTACACAAACCGATGCAATTCACTCACAAACCAATAACAAACGCGCCCGAACCAGCGATGTACAAGTGCAAATCAATATAGTTCACATAAATGAGCACGAAACAGAAACTATATCGGTCTGTATAACACAAACCGAGACCAAACGGACGCGAAACAATGCAGTTCGTAGGAATAAAACCAATATTGTACGCAGGCAAACCGATAGCAAGTACTAAACCAAAAGATCACACACACAAATATATGATTTATGGCCCATGTGGCACCTCGCATTAAAAGAGACTGTTTTACTAACGCTGCGAATCGCAAATTAATGAATACGACAATACACAGCAATGTAATGTCATCGTTTAAACACAACAGAAACAGCGCGCTTTCGTACTCACCTTACTCGGCTTTTCTCCCTGTTCTTCAGACGTGCATCCCGCTCCAGGACCTGCAAAATCTTATTTTCTTCCTCAGATGACAAGAAACTCAAATCCAGATTTTTGGAATAATCCCATTCCGATTTCATTGTGAAGACAATTAGGTTGCACTAGCACAGCACAAAAACTCGCTAGTTTAAAATATAAAGGTAAGTCTGCCACGTTGCAATTTTCTTTTTAGTATTCTGAACAGATCCAGGATCACGTTTTTTGTAAACCATCCAATGTCAAACTTCATTTGTTTTCACAGGCATAGTCCGGTGCAACTGAAAGGTTCTCAGATAACCTAAGAGAAAAAAAGAGAGAACTAAGAAAATTAAGTTCTCATAGAGACACGCCATACATTCAATTACAACATAAGGGTGAGTTTGGTTTTAAATGATTTTCTCTAAAGACAAATCTTTAAAACTGTTTGGTATAAAAGCGGTAAGTTAAATACTGAAAAGGTAGTATTCAGTATTCGTTTCAGTCAGCACCACTTAAAATATTTTCGGAACTGGTCTCCGCTTTGTCAGTTATTTAAAGTGCGCTAATGTGTGAAATGCGTCTTAAATGATCGGTCTGGCAGCCCACTCAGTTTGAGAGCTGTTAGTTGTAGTCAACATCTTAATCACGTTGGCTTCTAAATAAAATTTGAGAAATACTAAATATAACACCAGATTTCTATTTGGCTATCCTAATGCTGTAAAAAAAAATAGTTCTTAGAACGTCGGTGAGGAACACCAACCTTGAGCACCAGACTAGAGAAAAGGAGTTCAATAGCTGCGCGTCGTTAAAATCCTCACTTAACGGCTTATCTCGGTTATTCTGACGTTCACTTGTTTATTCCGTGTTTGCTTGATATTGTAATTCTGCCACTGACATGTAACGTGGTAACAACATACCGATCTGGCTGTGATTAGAGTTCACTACTAGTTGGTCAACTGGTCTGGCCTTCCGACTTCAATCAAATAGGATGTAATATAAACGTGTGAGCTACAAGCTAAGTCGCGTTCTTTTAGCGAAACACTGTAGATCTGACCAATCCTGCTGGTAACGCTGCGACTACACCAGCAATCACCAGCAGAATCCAAATATCCAATTAAGAAAACGGGCCAGCTGCTCAAAGGAAGAAGGGTCATTCTGTTGAGAAAAAGGGCTTGCGCCTGGATGCGATGAGTCGAGTCAAATTAACATTTAGCGACCTCGTGCAATGATTTTTAGTTATTTTAAAGTGTAGTTCACCTTTCAAGATATCTGAAGCAGAATTGAAGATATCTTCAAATAACGTCCTTTACATTTTAAGATATGTAGAGTACATTTTGAGAAATCTTCAGTGCGTTTTAAGGTATCTAAAATACATTTTATGTATCTGAGACAGAGAATGGTCTAGAGGTTATTTTCAGATATCTTGAAAAGTACAGTGGGTACAGTACTTCCATTTTTTAAAATAGCTTCCTGTGCATTTGGATAGAGCTTAAATACATGATACATCGTAACATAACTACATGCAATTAAATGTATCTGAAATTACTTTCAGGATGGTTTACTGTTAAATGAAGTCCCATTTAAAACAGGTAATTTTACAGGAAGTCCTTTTGAGATATAATGAATTGCAGTTAAGAGGTCTTAAAACGTGCAAAGAGTTGTTTTAAGATACCTATCTTGTATCAGTAAAGGAATCGCATGGAACTTATTTCACGATATTTTGAATTGCTTTAGAGCTATCTTAAAATACATTTCAGATATCTGAAAGTTACGAGGATGTAATTTTAAGATACCTTAAAGTTCATCTCAGATATCTCAAATTACATTCCAGATATCTTGAAACAGTTGTATTTCCCGGTATCTATAATTCATATCAAATCTCCTGAAATGCATTTTCAGTTATCTTAAAAAGCATTTTGAGATATCTGTAAATAATTCACCGTCCTTTACATGGAATTTCATTATATTTATCAAAGGGAAGACATAATAGAAGAAGCAAAGATTTTTAACAATGATAATTTTAAAATAAAGTTATTTCTTAACAATTAAATTTAATTGCTACATAATGTACTGGGTAGGCCAGGAAGCAATTTCAAAATATTTGTAAAAAATTGTTACATTTTGAAAAGAAAAACCTTTTAAATATTCAAATAAAACTAAAATAAAAATTTAATTTTGAGATTAAACATTTAGAATAAATATATATATTAAATATATATATTATGGAGCGGGACCCGGACAGACAGACGGACATCGTTTCTTCCACCCAACACACGTTTATTTACAAATGTGGTAGTGCACCAACCCAGTGCCTTCAGCACCGATTCCCCAAAAGTCCGGGCCTTTTACACAGTCCCAAATGCCTTTCTTCTGGCCGCCTCCAGTCCTCTCTCCAGCTCCGTCCTCTTCCACCCGACTTCCACTCTCGAATGCAGGGAGGCGGCCCCTTTTATACCATCCCGGATGGGCTCCAGCTGCTTCCCGGCACTCCTCCTTGAACACGGTGGAAGTGCCGGCTGCGCACCTGGAAGCCCTCCGGGTGTCTCCATTCTTCTTCCCCCCAGCACTTCCTGGTGTGGCAGAAGTGCTGGGACCCGGGTTCTTCAGGCAGCAGGGCGCCGCCTGGAGGTGGCCACGGGCCCCTACAGGGTTGGGCTTCCAAGCCCCCTACCCAAGGCCACCAACAAAACCAGGGCGGTCGCCCCCTCGTGGTCGGGAGGAGGCACCAGCCCTCCTCCGGTCCCCTCAGGCGTCCCAGCTGGGCTCCACCCCAGCCGCCAGTGACTCTATATATATATATATATATATATATATATATATATATTTTAGTTTATCTGTTTTGTCTGGAAAAAATGATGCATTATTTAGCTCTGCTGCCTCATAGATCCAGCCGCCTGTGACAGTGCCCCACTGCTAGCGAAGACCCGTCCGTCGGAGTGATACATCCCGAGAGGGCAGCACGTCCCCGGAGTGGGTCCTACTCCGTACCCAGGGCCCACCACGGCACCCTGGGACGCACCACTTCGGCACCCCTTCCGAGGCCTTCTTGCCCCTCTGGTCTGCACCGCCCCCGCCTCTACAGTGTCCGCAAGCCGGGGCACCATCCGGCCACCGGTGGAGAATCCTTCCACGGAGCAGCCCATTCCAGGAGGGCAGGTCCCCAATGGGGCAGGTCCAACAGCTCTTCGGGGCTACAGTCCTGTGAATAAACTAAAGGGAGGGCCAGAAGCGCTGCCTGGACACCCGCACCGGGCATCCCTCCGATCTCTACACCTGCAGAGCTCCCCCCTCCGATCGGTAGCCCCCGAATTGTCCTTTTGAGGATCTATCGTGTGTTTTGGACCTAATCGTTTTACTGGATTATATTCCCTGGAGCCTTACGGACAGAATGAGATCAATATTGCTCGGAAATATTGATGTTTGACTTGCAGAGAGCCTTCAAAGGTAGGAAAAGTCAGCTCTTAAAAAGTATTTACTTCTCTGTAAAAAAGGATTTAGTGTCAGTGCTGTGGTTGTTGTGTGTCAAAATGGTTTATATCATCGGAAAGACGAGACTCTGAATTTTCATTTGATGTGTAGTATGTCAAGGTGCATGACAGAGGGGCATGCACACATGGCTGTGATATGATTGTGACGTCGTAAAATCGTCGTTATGTACCGGGACCGGTACGTGTGCATGTTAAGGGGTTAAGGGCTTCTTGGTTTTTACCCAGGACACTAATAAACTCAGACACTTGGACTCCTCGCTCAGTCTCTCAAGAGCCCCGATCAGAGCCTCCATTGACTCTGCATAGCTCATAGCATTGTCGGCAAAGTCAAGATCAGTGAATCTCTCTTCACCAACAGATGTCCCAAAGCCTCTGCACCCCATGACCCTGCCCAACACCCAGTCCTTGCAGGCATTGAACAGAGTAGGACAAGAACACACCCCACCCCTGACAAATCCCAGAATCATCTGGGAAAAACGCAGAGGTTCTGCCTTCACTCTGCACGGCACTCATAGTACCAGTGTACAGGCCAAGCATGATATCCAGCAACTTTGCGGGGATCAGGCAAAGTCTCGGGATGTCCCACAGTGCAGCTCAATCAACTGATCGAACACTTTATGAAAATGAACAAAGGCTGCAAAGAAACTCTGCTGATATTCTCATTTGCTCTCCATGAGAACCCTCAATGCCAGGAAACGGTTGATAATAGACTTCTTAGGCTTAAAACCAGACTGCTCTGGTCACTGGTAAGTGAGCAAGTCATCACTGATCCTACTGAAGAAGACCCTAGTAAAGGCCTTACCTGGCACCGAGAGCAGTATTAGTTGTCACAGTCCAGGCAATCACCCTTCCCTTTCCAGATAGGGACAACAAGTCCCATTTTCCAGTTAGTTGGGATGATGCCCATCTCCCAAATAAAAGCAAAGATTGCTTGCAGTAAAAGAAGGACAGCCTTACCACCGGCCTGGAGGAGTTCACCCCGGATACTACAAATCCCTGCAGCTTTCCCTACCCTTAGCTCATTCACCACCTGAGCAATCTCAGTGAGACTGGGTGGTTCACATCTAATTGGAGTATCAGCATCAAGAACCATGGACCCAGAGATGCCAATGTCCTAGCCAGAGGATCAGTTTTAAATAGCTGCTCAAAGTAACCAGCCCAGCAGGTCAAAATTGCAGTGTCATCAGTAAGGACCGTTCCATCATTCACCCTGACTGTGACTTTCTGAAGAATAGATTCAGAGGTGTGTAATGCTTTGATTCCTCTGTATGCAGGACGTTGGTCACCAGACCATAGATGGCATGTCTGTTGCTCACAAATTCCTCTAACAAACGCCTCCTTATCTGCCCTAAGAGCTCTTGCAGCCATTCTTCTCACTTATCAGTACAGACCAGAGTTGCCATCAAACTGTGCGCTGCAACTCCTCTCAATGATATCCAGAATGCCCTAAGAAATTAAACACCTCCTTCTGGGAACACTGGTAACACCAACACCAACACAATCCTCAGCAACCTTCAGGGTCTTATCACGGAAGGTCTTGCACATCACATTAGGATCAGGTGTCACACTCATGTCTATACATTCCTTACACAAACTGCGTGCAAACTCATTAGAAACAGTCTGATCTCGGAGTCTGGCCAGGCCCATCCCCATTCTTCTAGTAGGTGGTAGCCTACTGGACCTAAGCTGGATCTTCAGAGTAGCAACAAAAAGTCTGTAGTCAGAATTCACAAACTGGGCACTTCTGTAGACTCTGCAGTTTTGTAAGAGTCTCAAGTGTCTGCTCACAAAGATGTGATTGATCTCCTTCACCATACCATTAGTAGTGGAGTACCAAGTCCAACTATGCAACTGAGAAATAAGATTCAGTGATGTACAGCTCCTAACCTTTTGCAAAGTCAAGGAACATGAAGCCACTTTCGCCATGGTCGCCAGGCCCATGGGAACCATCACAATCCTCATAGCCAGCCCTGCCAGTGCCAGTGGTCACATTGAAATCACCCATGACCAGAAGAGTGTCACTTACAGGCACCCATCAACCATCAAGTGAAGTTGTGATTAAAATGTCTCCCTCATCGAGGCATCACTCACCACTTCAGAGCATACACTGAGAGAACAGTCAAGGCACCCAGATAGTTCCTTAATATGCTTGTTGAAAGGAGTGACATCGGATACCATCGGCAGGATCCAATCCGCCAGGGCAACAGCCATTCCCTGAGTATGACAGCCATTAGAGAGACCAGACCAATAAAAGGTGTACCCACCTGTTGTGATGTGTAATTTTGCATACAGCTTGATAAATATTTTGTATGTCTTTATTTGTAACATTGCAAAGAAATGTAATATTAGTGTTACATTAGTGAGAAGCATTTATGTTTACCCTCCCCCCTTTTAGGAATGGGTCTCTTTGAATTTTACAACAGGGTTGGGGAGGAAGTGCCTCAAACAAGTTTGGTAAATGTTTCTCTGAAGTCTCTCAACCTCCATTGGAAGGCCAGGCTGCCTAATTGCCAAGCTTTACCTCAACATATGGTTTTGTAGGGCAGGTGTGAAGGTGTTCTATCCCCCTATTGGTCTGAAGTATGGCTGTTTGGAATGAACTTGTATCAAAAGCCTTTAAGTACCACAATGCCCTATTGGCTGTAAGGGTTGGACAGAAAACCTATAAATGTGCATGCTTTACCCAGCTCTTTCTCTCCCTCTTACCAAACTGAAAGACCATCACACTGTGAACTGAAAAGGACAACACAATGAAGATCACAACTTTGCAGCCATATTGAGACAGTCATGTGGCCTGTTCTGAAGAAAGCTGACCACAAATGATGCCTTAACTAGAGACATTTTAAGTAACTAACAAGTATGTGTGCCGCCTGAAACTACACATCACTGTAGTATATTCAATATATTGAAATGATTTTATAAAGCACAGAGAATTTGTTGATTTAGGTATTTTTACAAGCCTTAAATTTTACACCGTTTGGCTTGCTCTCTCTCTCAAGGGTGGGGATCGATCTGTTCTTAGCATAATTCTTTTTTTTTTGTAAAAACTTGATTGCTATGTATTGATTGTAATAAAATGAATAAATAAATAAATAAAAAAAAAAAAAAGAAACTACACATCACCATTTATCAGGTTGTATGGTTGCCAATATTCAAATGTACTTTATATATTGTTATTTATGAATATTATCAATAATACATTGTTTAAATTGTAACTTAACTCCTGGTTGTCTTTTACTACACCTAACTGCCTGAGATTATAAATGTAGAACGGAAGGTGGGGAGAAGTTATATGGTACAATACCTTAGAAACAGTGGCAAGTCTGTGAGATTTGAGGCATTCTGACAAAGGCTGCATATTAATAATACAAAAGGGAAAAGTAGAGTAGAATATTGCTCTACCAAGACAAAACACCACCTACAGAGATCTGGCCAGTCCCAAGTCTACGTGCCTCAGAGAGTGCTGCCACTGAAATGTAGAGTTTACGCAGCTCCTTTGACAGCAGAGGAAGCTGATCTTCATGCCAGAGAGACAAGATATTTCACGTGTCTACCCAGATAGGCCACCTCAATTTAGTACCTGAGTGCTCCTGTGCAGTGGATGACACCTCAGCACTACACCAGAGGCATGTATTACGTACTGTATGTGCTTTATTAATTACTGCATTTTAGAAATATTAGTTTTTATTGTAATTTAAATGAATATAGTATAGTTAAAATCAGTTTAACTTTTATGATTAATTATATATGTTATTTCACAAGTCCATATGAAGAAGTATGACTAATAATGGCTGGGCTCCAGTTCTTTAAAGCTTCATGCAGAAATGGGTGGATCGATAGCAGTTTGAAATTTGCATTAATTAAGAATATTTTTACTAATTTCCAGCATTAGTTAGACTGCACTGCATGCATCTGGTAGTCTTTTTGAATCAATTTTCTAACCTTATTCTATTTCCACAACATGTACTGCCCAGTGCAGTTAAAACAGAAGCAAGAGACATTGTGACAAATATTGGAACCTGATTTTGTAATAGAGTGAAAGGCAGGTGACCCCGTCTTAGGCAAACATCATTAATGTCTCCTCTAGGGTGAGGGCTGAATCCGCTCTTGTAACTATTTATAAAAATGAGTTAGGAAAGGTTATTAGATCCAATCCTGTGATATTATTGCTTGACACAAAGCTTGAAATTATGCATGAAACAGCTGCTGATGTTCAAATCTGGGCATAATACAGTATGTGGCTGGGAAGCTCATGGCAGATGGGGCTTAGTATCTGTAACTGAAAAATAATTTGCTTATGACTTTGAACCATAAGGGCCCACATTTATGAAATGATCATATGCCTAAAATCTGAGTGTGAATGGAGTGTACATTTATTTTTATGAATGTTACATTATCCATCAATATCAGTTTCTCAATCCTTGTTCTGCTAGACTCTGCTGGCTACATATTTTCCTGCTAAATAATGATTGCTTGTGTTGGTCAACCTCAGACTATAATTAAACTTTTTATTTAATGCCTTGTTGTTACTCTTATTTCATTGACATGAAAATAAACTGTAGTGTGTCATTTAAGATTTTAATTTTGGGCTCTATTTTACCATTCCTTTAGTGTTTCCTTTCAAATATTGTCTGTAATTTAATTGTATTCTTTTTCAAGAGGGAAAATTTGTTTCTTCCTCTTAAGAATTATTAGAACTTCATCTCATTCAGTATTAGTTCCAGCTGTGCATGATAATGACTAAAGAATACAGTTTTAAACATATTTTGAAAGAAATATAAACGTTGCAAGGAGAGACATATTGTTCTCTACCAAATCAACTTTTCATCTTTCATCGTGTTTGTATTTCTAACATTCTTTTAAATTTTGGGAAAGCTGGAGTGAATACCCAGCCACTATGTTTTGTGCTAGTACTTAGCACTCTCCCAGAAACTGTGTTTAAAAACGTAACTAATCTACACCCTCATTGGTGTTTCCACCCTGTACATGTGGGACTTCATCTAAAAATGTGTATGTTGGGTTAATTTGTGACTGAGTGAGAGGTTTTGTGTGCATATGTGTGCTATGTGATAAGAGGTCTCCCTCTCCAGGTTTAATTCCTGCCATGCTCACAATGATGACAAGTTAAGGCTCCATTCCACATGGCCCTAAAAGTGGATGGAATTGAACTCCTTTAGAGAGAGATCAGGAGAAGGCAACATTTTCACATATACACAAAAGAAAATGTTCTTACATTATTTTAAATAGTGTACCACTTTGAGAGAATGTGGGCGGCCCAGTACTTAAAAAAATTTAAGCTGCAGTCATCACCTGGTTACAAAGGAGGTACATCTGAAAGAAACAGGTGTTCTTTGGGAACAAACCTGAGGACCACTAAACAATACAAATGTAGTTTAAGCAGTGCAGATGGGTAAAAGTTGCATTGCTTGCCATTTCCTGAACTTATCTAACCAAGGATGGCATAAATGTGTGCTTGGGATACCAACCTGCAGAACCAGAACCTACTGTAAATTAAAAATGTAAAACTATTAAATTGTATCCTTAAGTCATGTTCAGAGGAGACAAAGTTAAAATTAAGTTAGCTTTACACTGCACAGATGTTACAACTATCTTGGCATTAAAAAAAATCAGAAGCAGAAGACTCGCCACTGAAGTGCCTTTGAACAATAGCAATGGAGCGACTTAAAAAGGAAAACATATAATGCTAATATCTGTAACAGGCCTTAGATTGCGTTGAAAAAAAGGAGCTAGCAACAATGTTCTAAAGACCATAGACACATGGGGTTACTTTGTTCCTTAGCTTGACCAAAGAGAAAGTCTAAATAATGAGAGGCTATTGATGATGGTTTATTTTATTTTATGGGTAGCAGATTTTTCATCATAGTAAGGAGGCCCAACTTAACCACACTGACCACCAGCCTCCAGAACCCACACACTCTGCAAGAACATGAGTATGCTCAGAATGGTGAACCCATGGAAGGCCACTAGTCTTAATGGAGTTTCTGGGAAGATGCTCAAAACATGCACTGACCAGGTTGACGGGGTCTTCACAAAGATTTTTACTCTTTCTTTGGCATTAACCACTATTCCACCCTGCCTAAATTCATTTATCATTAATCATTGTTCCTGTCTCTAAAAAAAATAGCCACTGAGAGTTTAAATGATTAGAGAATGGTTGCACTCATGTCGGTAGTAATGATGTGCTTTGAGAGATTGGTCTTACGGCATATTAAATCCTGCCTCCCATCTGCTTTCCACCAGCATCAGTTTACTTACAAATTAAACAGGTCCACAGAAGATTCCATTGCTACTGATCTACATGCTGTGCTTAGCCATGTAGACCAAAGAGTTAGTGATGTAAGGCTGCTCTTCGTAGACTACAGTTCTGCATTTAATACAATAATCCATGACATACTGGTAATACAATACAATACATACAATACAGTTTATTTTTGTATAGCCCAAAATCACACAGGAAGTGTCGGAATGGGCTTTAACAGGCCCTGCCTTTTGACAGCCCCCCAGCCTTGACTCTCTGCGAAGACAAGGAAAATCTCCTAATAAAAACCTTGTAGGGAAAAATGGAAGAAACCTCGGGAAAGCCATTTTAAAGAGAGACCCCTTTCCAGGTAGGTTGGGAAAAGCAAGAAAGCTGACAGACTTAGGCCTCCCCTCCTCTACCTGCATCTGGATAAATGACTTTCTGACAAACCACCCCCAAAGAGTGTAACTCGACCCTCTTTTAACTTCTCCCTTTTCACACAGCGCAGGATCTCCACAAGGCTGCTCGTTGTACACATATGATTGTATCCCAATCCATCCCAGAAATAATTTCATTAAATTTGGCAGTGACACCACTGTAATAATGCTCATATTAGAAGGAGATGAGTCAGCCTACAGAACCGAGGTCCAGAGACTGACAAAATGGTGTTCCTTGAACATAAAAAAACAAGGAACTCATTCTGGAAAGCATAGCACAGAGCCAGTTCTTCTTTACATCAATGGAGACCATGAGGAAAGGGAGCAGACCTTCAAATTCTTGGGAACCCATATTTCTGAGAACACCACAGCAACTGTCAAAAAACTGTAACAGAGACTGCACTTTCTGAGAGTGTTCAGGACAAACAATGTGGAGCAAAAACTATTGGTGTCTTTTTATTGTTCAACCATCGAGAACATCCTAGCATACTGTATCACAGTATGGTACGCCAGATGCACATTAACAGACAAGAAGGCTCTGCAGAGAGTCATAAACACAATATAAAAAAACACAGGCTGTTGTCTGCCATCCCTGGGAGATATTGCCTATTCCCACTATCTTATCAGAGCCACAAACATCTTTAAGGATCCTTTACACCCTGGTCAGCATTATAGATCTTTGAAAGTATGGACTGATAGATTCAGAAACAGTTTCTTTCCAATGGTCAAAAATACATTGACCAAAAATGAGCAAATTAAGGCAGTTTAAAATAGAAATAGACTTATACATTCTTCAGCTACTTCCCATTGGAATGATAATATTTTACTCTGTTACTACAGGTTCCATTGTTATTTTATCTAATTTATTTTTAACTGTATTTTTACATATAATAGTACTTTTTTACTTTGCTTGTATTATGAAAAGTAGTGTTGTTTATGTTTTTTTTACCCAGTTGGAGAGGCAGTCGTAATATTGTTATAATTATTTTACAATGACTATAAAGGCTTTCAATTCAATTCCATTCCATTCAATTAAAATTATAACCATACGTCAAGATAAACATCATTTGATCTGATGATGTTTCTTAAAGGAAAAATGATTCTGGCCAAATTATTCACTTTAAAGCCTTTTCATTATGAGATTCTTTTCTTAATTGTTAGTGTGAAGAATCAAAGTGAGGTTACTCAAGTCCCACACTGTTAAATAACATTATGTTAACCCATCACCAACTGATGAATGCAAAGAAGCACGACAGCAACAGGTGTATTGAGATGCCAATAAAATGATATCATCAACAAAGTGACAGCAAAGAACATACATAATAAATAAAAAATAGACTTGATAAACTAAATATATATGAGTCAAAATATACTTCATTCACAGAGGATCCTGACATTTGCAGTATTTTTAGTATTGCAGTAGGGTGCTTTTGAGTCCAGGTTGACTTTTGGTTTAGCACCACTTGCTTCTGGATTATGATCCACTTTCTCAATGCTAATAAGGGCAAAATGTTTTGGAAGTCCCTGTTTTCCAGTGATGTATTAATTTAAGGTTAGCTACAGTAGACAGTAAAAAGAGTCATAGAGATTAAAGAGCTGCTTGATGTTTCAGGCAATTATTTAACTGTCACAATACTACACTGTATTCACAGCCCATAATCAGCAATATTTTTTTCCTCCTCACTGTAACATCCAGAAAGTAAAATAACCTTGGGTTTAAACTTGTTGGGGGGATTAAAACAGTCTTCTGTTAGTCCCCAGTATCAGATAGAAGAGTATTACACCTCCTCCATTTTAAAAGCAGGCCTACATAAAAAAAACCTAGGAAACTATGAATTTTAATCACAATGTCAACAAATTTCTTTAAGCCCTGTATCATTTATGTATTTCATATTGCATTTATATTCTAGTAGTGTTTGCTTTCAGTGCATTTTCCTTTGAAACATAAAAGCCTTTTAAGCCTTTAATTATCAGAAATGTTATTGTAGTAAAAAGAACAGGAAAAAAAAGACTGAAGATAGACAGACATTATTAAATAAGCCATCCCCCAATTTTATTTTTTTCTTGACAAATTTATTCATTAAAACAGTTTAATAACAATATTGAGATGTTGTATTTTCTTCTTTCATTTTTTATCTGTCACTTATAGTTGCAGCCTGTCATCACACCCTTGCTTATTTTTGTGTTTTATTAATTCAGTGTACAGCGGCAAAGTGCTCTGTGAAATTATTTATATTCAAGCATGCTCAGAGGTTTAGTTTTCTTTATGTTGCCTATACAGCATATATGTTTACATTCTGTGAAGGAGGAGTCCAATTTCTAGACTGGAACCTGGCAATCAGAAGACAGAAAGAATTACTTTTCCATATACCTAAGGGCCAAAAAGGAATGGAATTTTGTGCTCATTTCCACACTTGGGGTCCTGAAGAGACAAAGTTGAGACTGGATGAAGTATAACTTTATCACGATTGCTTATCTTTTACAACTTTCTCCTATTCATTTTAAGAATAAAAAATGTGTTTATTTAATTGCCCATACATACTCAATTTCCTTGTATGATGCACTTAAGTGATTTGTCATCACATTATGATCAGCAACTTCTCTTTTTTTACATAAGCTTTGTTTTCTTTAATTTGTATTGTGTGTATGTGTTTGTATACATATAAATACAAAAATAAAATAAACGCTAAATTCTAAAATGTGATTAATAGCACCTAACATCCATATACTAAAGGTACCTTATAATCTGGAATATGGTTACATATACTGTACAAATAGACAGAGCTTTCACCATTCATTCATTTCAGAAATCTCTTCTTTTTCTTCTTCTTGTATCTATAGGCAAATGTACTTTTTTCAGAAGATTACAAACCCAATTAAGCCTTTAATAAATGTTGAGCATGTAATCCACATTTTTTTAATGGCAGAGGTGCATAGAGATTAACATGTCCTTAGTTATAGTCTTTGAGCCCTCCTTTGGTGGCAAGATTTTATACCATCAAAAAAACTTGATATCCAATGTACAGTACATTTGTCTTAAATTTGATCCATAAAGTCCAAGCCGGGTTGTTTTACCTCTTAAGTATTTATCACGTATTTTCTTTTACAGAAGATTGAATATAAGAGTTTTTTCCCTCAATTACTCATTTGAAAATATTTTTGTTAGTTAAATTTTTAATTAGTGATAACACTGACGTAGCTATCTCCCTTTAGCTTTGATGTTTGTGCATATGTCTGATTTACACTGTTAGTTTGCACTATTGGGAGACAATTAGCTGAGCAAATATTACAGGAAAAAGAAATTTTTAAAGAGAGTAAAATAAAAGAACAAACCGTTAAGAATTATACACTAAGGCAGAAATACAAATTCTGTATAATAACTGTTTCGTCTTTATGACCATAGATAACAGAACATAACCAGATAATTAAACAAGGAGTTTAAATAGAATCAAGAATGTGTCCCTGTCTAACAATTGGTTGGAATAAGAAAACAAGATTTCAGAACCAAGAAGCCAGTTGACTTCCCATCATTATTAAGGAATCTTGAACAATTTTCCAATGGCAAAAACATTTTTGTTAACAGCAATATTAAACATGTGCTTTAATTAACTTTTATGTAATGAACACCTAGGGATTGTGTTCATTATAAAATGGAGTTAATAAAATAAAAGTTGTTGTTAAATCACATTTTCACCCCAAGCATAATTATATTAAATTTAAAGATGCATTTCCTGGATGTAACAAAATTAAACAGCTTATACTTGGTTATATTTACAATGTGTAGTTCAGTCGCAGATATTACTTTAATTAAAGTCAGCAAACAAAGCTGGTATGAGTCTCATGAGTGAGCTTCTTAAGAAGCTGCTGGCTTGTTTCTACCTGGTACAGCAGCGGTCATTCCTGGTCCAGTATTTACAAATGTTTATTGCAGTGAGTGTTTTAATCACAGCCTGCTTCGTACTTGATATTAAATGTAGTGTTTACATAGAAAATTGTAGCCATTCTTTTTGGTGGTTACTTTGTTTGTGCATTCCAAACATTCTACCTTTACTACATATGTGAAAATCATCAGTACCAACATAAATAACACCAAAATGGAATGGGGTATTGGTACAAGAAGGTATGACTCATGTTCTCTTTGGTCTTTTTAGTGTGTGAGCAAAATAAGGTTCCTCAATTTAACAAAACATGCATTTAAAGCAATGTGTCTCTGAAGAATATACTGATGGGAAAGAAGGCACACCATCAGCAGTTCAGGTCAGGTTGGAGAGCAGGCACTGATACGGCATGTTGCTGCACCCACCACATGACGAAACAGCTCATGATCCCATTTGGTAACCCCCCAGATAGACACGCAGTCCAGTCATACCTTCTAGAAATGAGCATCTATATGCCGCAGCCAGGTGTTACATGGATGACCCCTTGACCTGGTCTAGCCACTTGGGACCTGAAGAATGAGGATCATGCGAGCCAGATCAGCCTCAGGGAATTGTGACACATGACCGCAGTGCCATAACTGATGTTCCCTCACAATGCAGGTAATGTGCCTCATTCGGGACTCCATGAGCAAACTGCTCATTCCCCACAAAGTTAAACCAGTGGTACTCAAGGATTATCTGAAGAGACACAGTACTGTAGTTGTCCAGTCTGTCTCAGGTCACTAGGTAGAGTCCACATCTTGCAAAACAGGAAGCACCAGGACTCAAAAACTTGGACCTTTGTCCTTTTGCAAAGATATCGGGAGCAGCACACACCCCTTTCAGGTAACCTCATGATCCCCCATGCTCTCATAGTCACTCTAAAGTCAGTGACTCTTCCTATAAGCCAGTCAAAAAAAAAAAACTCAAGTCATTGTCATACATTTTAAAGAATAATGAAAAGTATTTGCTGTGTTTTCAGCTGGTGCTTAAGCATCAGCATGCAATGACAATAAAAAACATACCACACTGACATAGTTCACATAATGCAAATTAGTAAAGAATGCAAAGGCTATAAACAAAAGCAAAAAAAAAAAAAATGTCATAGTATTAAATTAAAAACATACATTTCTCATATAAATAATCAAGATTATTTGATATACTGAACTGATGTGAACTGAACTGTGGAAGCGTCAGGATCATTGACTCAGTAGTGTGGGGCCACACATAAATAGATCCAGCAGATAAATGTGAGTTAAATCGACATAGCAATAGTTTAAAATGCTGTCTTTATGAGTTCCCCATTCATTTTTTAAACTATGCAAATACAGCTGCAGGTTAACATACTCCATTTTATCACTCACTCTGCTCCTGAGCTGATTCACCTCTGAAATCATAAATAACCATTCCCTGATTCTAGTGACTACTTTAGCTCAGCCTAGTGCCTTGAAACAACTGGCATATCTGACAAACATTTATTACTTATTTCTGCTTGTTGCAGCCCCCATTTTTTATATTACTGCACAGATTATTGTCCTTTATAGGTGAAGATGTAACTGTTGCATACTGCAGGCTTATTAATTAAATGATTCTGGTTCAAAATCCCACCATTTCCCTCTAATTTTTAAAAATATCGGCATTCCTGTAGGTGTTGTGATGTAAAAAATTGATAATGAAACCCAATTTTCAGATTTCTATTTTAATAATTTTAGTGCAGAAATTGAAAATTGAAATCACTAGGTAGAATGTCAGTCATGGTACTGAGCAAGAAAGATAAATGAATACACAAATCTCTAAACCATAGTAAAACCGAATTCTTCAACAACTAGATGTCCTGAATCCAACTGCTTTATCCATCAGAATGGTTTACTTTCCCCTCCAGATTTTTTTTTCTCCAAATTTGAGGAGTTTACTTTCATTTATAAAAGTAAAGTTCAGGTGAAAAATACACAGGTGCTCATACTCATATAAAATGGCCATTTTAAAGTCACATAGACAGTACAATGACAGCACTTCTCTTAACAAACTGTCATGTAACTACAAAGATGCATGATACCTGAATTATAAAATGCAAATAAAAATACAAAGCTATTAAAAGAACATATTTCTAATAAAAAAATATAAAATACATGAAGCAAAGCATAGATACAACTAGATCCTGCAAAAAATGTTATATGTCATGTACTTATATTGAATGTGGAGGCAATAAATTGTTAGTATCTCAAGAGAGAACATCCATCCATCCATTATCCAACCCGCTATATCCTAACTACAGGGTCACGAGGGTCTGCTGGAGCCAATCCCAGCCAACACAGGGTGCAAGGCAGGAAACAAACCCTGGGCAGGGCGCCAGTCCACTCAGGGCCAAGAGAGAACATTCTCATTTGTTTTATCTAGTTATTAATTTCTTATTTCCGTTGTTACCTATTAAATTTTCATTTCACTAAATTTAACTTTATTTTGATTACTAAACATTTATATTGTTACTTACAGTGTCATCACTTTTTGTAACATTTTCTTTGGCACCCATGTTTCATGATTTGCTTCTCATGAGAACCACCATGTTATTAGTGAGGGCAGTGACTTGGTAGCAAAAACATTATTAAAAAAGCACAGAAATACAGGGCATATGATAAATTAAGTCTGTAGGGTGTACTGGGACTAAAACCCATATGTTTAAATTGGAAATACTCACGGTTAGTTAAGAGTTCTGTAAGAGTGTATAAACTACAAGTAATAAGATAGGGCCACTGGAAAGGTTTTAGTCTGCAGCTCCAAATCCTATGCAAGGTTAAAAATTTAATAGAATAGAAAGAAGCAACAGGGATCTCTACATTGTCATCTATTTTCACTTTTCAGTAGTTTTGTTCAAGGACTTTCATAACATGATCCTTTAACTACTTTAGAAAATAGAGGGCCAACCTATACAGGTATTAACAAAAAAAAAGGCACAGGTCATAAAGAAGGGCAGAAAAAATTGTGTGTGTTTGTGTTTTTTTTGTAAGTTGTATGCTTCTTTAACACCATCATATCAAAGCAAAAAGTAATTTATTTTAAGAAAATGATTGTACTCTTGTGGTTTTCCTGTTAGAACAATAATAAACAGCATTTGTTGACTGATTTCAATTCCCCTAACTATATAAGTTGGAACAAAAACGGCAGCTATTTTCACTAATACTGCTGGAAGCACTCGTCCAAAGAAGATTAATGTGCCTGTCTGCATTAACCTCTAGAAATGTTCACTTAATTCTCACTCTTAAAACAAGTCAGAAACAAGGAGAGTCTGAGCACCGGCTAATCCAGAAATTGCAGGATGGTGCTTCTTGTCAGCATGGAAAAATCACATATCCTGCTTTAGTAGAACTGCCTGTCAGTTTGTCTAGACTTGAAACTAATCTTCCATTCAGCCATTTTCTTAAACTGCCTTTTCTTTTTTTACAGTTGCTAGTGGCCAGACCTAACAAAGTTGCACCGATCCTTGTTGGTATTTTGAGACATTTACCTGTTTAACAGAGGGCACACTCAAACACACTTTCATGTTCACTCTCAAAGGACAGGCAAGAGACACCAACTAACCTAATATTCACATCACTTGGATTTAGATGAAGCAGAGAAGTGCACATGGAGAGACCATGCAAACTTCACACTAAAGTTGAGCACAAAGAGAATTCAGCTGAAGCAATGAGGCAACAACTTGAAGGCAATGCATAGCTACACTGGGTAGTTGGAGTGCCTCTTTTGGAAAATGTGTATGATCCCCTGATTTTTGCTTAGAGTTCCATTGTTTGAGTTACCACTGTGTTAATGTGCATCTTACCTCAGACTGACATAGCTTTCAAAGTTTTTTGCCTTGCTCCACTCTCACCTTATGACCCAATTACAGATTCCTAAAACCCAGGCCATAAAATAGATAGATTAGTAAAGAGATCAGTTCTTTTGTTGGTAAACCCACGAAAGGCTCTGCCATCTAGCGGTACACATCCATATTCAGCACCACATCATCATCCTTGTATCCTTTTTACTGTTTTGCCAGCCAAATATACAAGTTGTGACAAACAAATTGTTACCAAGAAAGCAATCTAATTTGCAAGTGATATCAGATTTACAAATAATTACATTTACATATTGCCTATGACTGGCACTATAGTCATCATATAAAACACTAAGGTGACAGCAAGAAATAGAGGAACAATACCACTAAAATCTTTCAAAAATATCCTGGTAACCCATTGTTCATGTGTGTAAAATAACTGAGTGAATTTGATTAGGAATGAGTTGTTGGTTTCCTGAGGTCAGGCATTCAGCCCATTGTTCTATTGCATTTATTAAGATAGATAAATCTTTATTGTCATTGTCACTTTTACAAAAGAACAATGAAATTGAAGTATTATTAACTGTATGGATGTGAAAGTGGTACTCTACAAGTGATAACATTTTCAGGAAGGTTCTCTCAATTGACATTAAATACCTGAACTGACATCAGTATCATTGCTTTAGACCTTCGTCAGAGATGTGGCACGTTCCATAAATTTAACCCAGACTATTAGTAGTAGATATACAGAAGGTCCTGTTTACCCTTATATGGTCTTTTATAGCAGGCCTGTCTGGTGTGATTTACCCGTTAAACAATAGCCAAACAGAAAACAGTGTCATCTATCAGAAATGCCAACATAATTACTTCCTTCTGTATGTATTTCAGAAAAGGCCAACTGTAGTCCACTCTGCTCCTTAGTTCCTAACAGTGATAAGTTTGTGTTTCACTTATGTATTTTTGGTTACAAGATTGTATTGCATGTTGAAAAGGTCTCTCATAATTTGACTTGATTTCCGACTTTATATAAAAAAAAATAATAAGAGTGTCTGAACTTTTATTTTTTATGTGAAACAAGCTGGAAACACAGGAGAAGTGACTACAAACAGAAATAACAGTGTTAGATGCTTCAAAACCTCTGACCACCATTTCTGGCTATATGTCCCAACAAGACTATAAGAAAGGATGTGTAATGGTGGTCAATGTACGGTAAGTATGATCTTCCTTTGGATAGGGATATTTTACTGATTTTCCTCAGTGGACAATTATTTTCAAGAGCCTCAGCCTAATAAATTGAGAGCAGATATCTATCTATCTATCTATCTATCTATCTATCTATCTATCTATCTATCTATCTATCTATCTATCTATCTATCTATCTATCTATACACGCAGATATATGTATTGAGTTCCCAATTTGCATCTATCTTCTAGCTTGCTGTGATATGGATTTTTCAAAATGCAGCAATGTTTTATCATGCATAAATGATGTTGTTGTGCAGTTTCTGAAAATTAGAGAGCCCTTCCCATTTCATCACAGACATACTTGATAGGATTGAGATTCAGGGGCTTTGAAGACTACTAAACATTAGAATATTATGTGTAGAGAACAGGCTATTCATCAGAACATGCTCATCCATCATATTCATCTAGACTGTCCAAAATAAAAATCAATTAGAGATTTAAAGGTCCCTAAACTCCTACTCTGCACCACTCTGCTTGAGAATTTATTCAGTGCATTGTTACACATTGTGGTCTATGGCCGGCCAGTCATCCCGGCCAATACCCCCAGATTGCCAGGTGGAGCCCTCCCTGCAGCATGGAGGTGCCCCGAATACCAGCAGGGAATTATGGACAGTGGAATTTTCATCCTCAGCCCTTCTGGATACCACAGGGGCTGCTAGATGGAGCTGCAGAGAGGAGAAAAGATTATCTGCCCTACGCGCCGGAAGTATGTCCAAGTCACATAGACAAGAGGAATGATGTGCTTCCGGGGTGAAGAAAAGGACTTTTTATCTGACCCGGAAGTGATAAGGAATCATGGACTGAAGGATGGGAAACACTTCCGGGTCATGGACTATAAAAGAACTGTGGGAACTCCCAGACGGCGAGCTGAACTGGGTGGAAGGGTGGCAACGCGTCTGGGAGTGGAGGATTGTTTATTGTATTGTTATTGATTGGTTAAATGAGTATTGTGGAGGGGGGGGGTGCTTTGTGCACTGTTTGTTAATAATAAAGTCAACATTTGGACTTTTACTTCGTGTCTGGCGTCTTGGGCAAGGGTTCAAGGAAGCGATAGAGCCCCCTATCTGTCACAACATATAAAATGATGAAAAGTGTCTGTCTTGTTTCTGAAATCATGTCTTAATGAGGCATGCCTCATGACATGGTGTATTGCCATGTTTAAAGTCAATCCAAGTGTGAATAACCTGCAAACAGGAAGTGATGTACTTGTCCAACAAAGATGTTCAGATACAGTTTGTCATTTAGACATTCTTCAATAGCTATTGGTGGCTCTAATGTGCACCACGCCATCACACTGTCACCTATAACCTGTTTACAGCAAATAGGATAGGTCCATAGACTCAAGTTGATTATATTAAATTCTTATCCTTACATTCGAAAGAAACAAAAGAAAGCTGGATTCATCTGACCAAGCATATTATTTTAAATGGTGCTGCATTCTCATCATTCTCCTTCAAACAAACTGATCAACAAGCTGTATACTTCCACAGTATTGAATGTCACTGGTAGTGTGTTGCTTTTCTTAGCCCATGATGACAGCAATTTGGGAGAACCAACACTCCAAGTTAAGCAGCAAAAGGGTCAATCTACTTGCTTATTAAAATATTCCGTTGAACAAATGAACACAACCGCTAGTAGAAATGCTGATATTCCTAATTTATATAAAACATTGCTATCACGTGACTTGTGTTTACCTCATAGAGAATAGTGATCATGATAATACCTATAGGGGCTGAGAAATGCTAATAAAATTATACTTTTAAACTCCCAGATAAATACTAGTGCAGGAAAAAAAAATCACACATGTGAACTAGTAAGAACAATGCAGGACAGAAAGACACAGTGATAGTTCTGATTTCTTAAGAAATATTGATAATGTAATCATGTTTACATTACAGAATACCAAAGACAAGAATGGAAAATTTATAAAGGAAATCAAAAGATATTATAAAATATAAAGCAAATGTACATCATAATACATAAGAAACAGATAGAAATAATGCCTAAATGAAGTGCATATCTTAGTCTTTTACTATAATGATGGAAATATTTTTTCAAAAGAAAAACTTTTCCTGTAATAATCTGTTCATTTTTCATATGTAATTTTAATGATGATTCTTTTTCTTATAGTTTTGCACATGAAGCATAAATACAATGAAAAAAAGAAATTACGAATGACACTCGAAGCACAATGTCACATGTTATTACCTGCACAATTCTGCAACTGCCATAGACCAGCACTAAGATCATCTTTTCCTATTAACAAAAGCAATACATCATCACGGTTTTCTCCAGTCTTTTCACAAAGTTTGATTTTTCTGTGCCTCATGGTTATGAAATTGAT
The DNA here is from genome assembly GCF_016835505.1 of Polypterus senegalus. NCBI lineage: Eukaryota > Metazoa > Chordata > Cladistia > Polypteriformes > Polypteridae > Polypterus > Polypterus senegalus. The sequence goes on along the minus strand of NC_053156.1, from coordinate 98,721,911 downwards.
CCATTAGAGAAACCATCTTTATATGTGTTGTCTCTATTAACAAAACATTTTTTGTCAGGCATGAACATTTATCTTTATTTGTCCATACATATTTTTTATAACAAAAGCATAAATAAAATCAAGATAAAAAAAGGACAAAAGTGGAATTTGAACCACAATGCCTTTAACTTGTAGTGAGTCATGCTACCATCTGTCTTGTTCTGTAGTCACTGTAGATCAGCAGCAGCATTAACGAATATTAAATGTGAAACATCACAGTTTTCTCTAAATTTTGCATAATTAAGTTATCTTTTCAATGGGGATGGCTTTTGCTGGGTCCTAGGACTGTGAGATTGATCCATTAGTGTAAAAATGTTACTTCAGAGAAATATATATATATATAAATATATATATATATATCTATATATATATATAAATATATTTTATATATATTTTTTATATATTTATAAAATATTCTTACTATTTTGGATTTTTTTTTCTCCCTAAATAATAAAAACCATCATTTAAAAACTGCATTTTGTGTTTACTTGTGTTATATTTGACTAATGGTTAAATGTGTTTGATGATCAGAAACATTTTGTGTGACAAACATGCAAAAGAATAAGAAATCAGGAAGGGCAAATAGTTTTTCACACCACTGTGTATATATATATATATATATATATATATATATATATATATATATATATATAAAACCTGAAATTAAAAAATACAATATACTAGTCTCGCATATGAGAGTATATATATGAGTGCTCCCTTCCAGTTATTTGCTGTATTATTTTTCAAAGAAAACAATCCACTGCATAGAAATTAAATGTACTATAAGAGCATCTATTATGCAAAGTTAAAAACATAAAAACTTTAAAGCATAGTTGTGGGTGAAGCAGATCAGGTATAAACAAATAAGAACAGTTAAGTAGAATTCCACACATTTTTTAAATCTCGGTTTTTCCATTAGGTTAAATAGATATCTTTAATATTGTGCCAAGTGGTTTTTATTCAAGATGTATGTTGGCCCAGACTTTCGCTTCTTATTGCTTGTGATGGTTAATAGCATTATAAATTTTTTTTTCTAAGGTTCAGGTTACAGTATGTCTGCAACGTATTAAAGAGGTTGTTCATGAATTTAAAAGAAGTACCTGTACATCATTGAAATACACTCCCATATTTTGGTTAAAATTATCTTCTATTCGAATATGGAGACGTTTGATACTATAATGTATGTTTTCTATTCAATTCAATGTAATTCCAGGTGAAAGTTGAATAAAGCAAAACATCTGCACATGAAATGACTAACGCTGAAAAAGTCAGCTCCAGTGTGGCACACCTTTATATAAATGGACTCAGATGACTCATTTTGAAGTTTACAATCGCTGACAGAAAATGTTTGTTGCAAAAACCATTCATTTTAAGAAATATGTAAACACAGAGGCACATGAAATTGCAATATATTTTGAAATCTTGGTGCTCAATGTGGGAACCACCTGATGAGATTCTACAGTAGTCTATCCAGGACACGCTCACTCATACAGGACTAATTCAGAGATAAAGAAAACATATTGTATCTTTTGGCAGTAGGGTGAAACTGGAATACTCCTAGAAAATCCAAATGTACACCAGACAATACAAAAATACCACACAGAAAGCTAGAAATCTAATCCATGATCTAGAAGCTGTGAGGTAAAAATACTAACCAGTGTTCCACTGTGCCTTCTCTTTCAGAAATTAGTGAAAAAAGAAAGCAGGGATACATCTTTTTTATCCAATTCCAAGATCTATCCACAGTACAATTCACATTTATAGTACAATAAAGAGTTAAACAAGAGACAAGATTCTGTTAATACAAGTAATTACTTCTTAATTAGAAATGTGCTCTTATTTCTTTGAAGAATGTGAGACTCAAGGGCAAATCAACCTTAGTTCTTTCCAAGACAAAACAAGAAACCAGGATTAGTATGAATTTCAGTAACATTACAAATACAAGTATGCGAATGACTACCTGAATAATTAAAAATGCCTGTACCAGTCTTTGTGGAAAAAAAACAGGGAACACCAGAGGAACTTGGGTTTACAACCGGAATTTAAGTGACCATATTAGAATTTCTTTCTAAGACAGCCACTTGAAGATAGTTAAACCTTCAAATAATTTGCCACTTGACGTGATTTTAAACAACTGCTAGTCTCTAGGGTTTGCTGATCATTAAAGTGACCCTCTGAGAGGCAATTTTTCACATGATTTACAAATCAGTCAGGTATGTTTTAATTAAATGTGGCAAATGAAATGTATAAATATTCTACAAAACTAAAATATATGTTGTTTAACTTTTTTGCATTCTAATATATAAATATGCTTAAAATATGGAAAAAATGAAACTTAGAAAACATATGGATAAATCCAGTTATTTTTTAACCTTGTTGAGTCTATTCACCTATTACAACTTCCATTTTATGTTACAAACAGATAGGAAAATTCTTTACAATTGCCTAAACTCAGATATAGCTAAATTAAAAAAAACTAATGTTTGCAAATTTACGCAGATTAATTCTAGATTGAATTAATACTGCTGGTATTAATGATATCCTATTGCATTAACAAATAAACTGCTTCTTGGGTTTTGACTCACACCATAGACTACTATCTGACCTCTAAAATACATTGGCAAAAAGCTTTCTCATTAAACGCAAATGTGTGTAATACTCTTACTTATATTTTGTTTAGCACAGATACCAACTCTGTAGAATTCTCTTGTTACAGCATGTCTGTCTATGTACCGTAATATTAACTGAGCTTCTGAAGGGTTATGCTATAGTGCCATCTAAGACATATTAATAAGTATGCATTTATTTGGGATACATGGCTATATATATTGTGATAGACGGCACACATGGTCAGATGTCCCAGCTGGGATGGGGCGAGGTTCCTTAATTGGAAAAGAGGCCAGCCCATTAGAGGGAAGCAAGAAATGCCCTTGTAGAAGTGGGCTCACTGGCATCCCAGCATAGGAAGATTCTTACACAGCCGGAAGGCTAGTATAATTGAGAGATGGGGAGGCAATCAGCTCAGATTATCTGCTGCCTAAATATAGTAGATGGAAGCATCTCTGGTCTTCAGCTCCCATAATGGAACCCTCAGGGCATGTAGGGAACTGTAGTGCCGTGGAGCAGCCAAGTTGGGACCATGTGTGCCACCAGGGGATGCAATGGGGATTCAGGGTCCTCACTCTTGCAGAGTTCTGCTTGACCTGAAAGTGCTTCTGACATGTTATGCCCTGGCACCAGAAGTACTCCCGAGTCCAGTTTAAAAGGAACCACTCTGCCTTACCCAAGTAGTGAATGAGGGGAGGCAGAGCACAAAAACTCTTTGGAGGATTAGAAGGAGAGAGGTTGAATTGTACTTCTGTGTTTTGTCATACTTCGTGCTTACCTGTTTGTCAAGCTAATGTTATCAATAAAAGGGACAATATTTGAATGTGTGTCTGTGTTGGGTGTCCTGACTCAGCAGGGAAAACAGATAACCACTTTCTTGGGTAAACCGGGAGATGTGAGCAAAAGCCAAAACAAACAAAAGTAAAAATAAACAAAGCAATCGAAACCCAGACGTGGGGCAAAATTCACAGTCAAATAAAAGGGAATAAGTTAAAAATCAGGCAAGACATGAACAGTAAACACACAAGACCATGCCCCTAGAAACATGAGACATGACCCTGACATCAGTACACAACATGGCTTCCCTAACAAAAAAAGGCTACAAAACCAAAATTTTCAGCCTGAATCATAACATTAGGTGTAATTATGTCCGGAGTTTGGGGCCTAGTGGTGTCCCTATACTGGTGACAATATACAGTGATGTGAAAAACTATTTGCCCCCTTCCTGATTTCTTATTCTTTTGCATGTTTGTCACACAAAATGTTTCTGATCATCAAACACATTTAACCATTAGTCAAATATAACACAAGTAAACACAAAATGCAATTTTTAAATGATGGTTTTTATTATTTAGGGAGAAAAAATCCAAACCTACATGGCCCTGTGTGAAAAAGTAATTGCCCCCTGAACCTAATAACTGGTTGGGCCACCCTTAGCAGCAATAACTGCAATCAAGCGTTTGCGATAACTTGCAATGAGTCTTTTACAGCGCTCTGGAGGAATTTTGGCCCACTCATCTTTGCAGAATTGTTGTAATTCAGCTTTATTTGAGGGTTTTCTAGCATGAACCGCCTTTTTAAGGTCATGCCATAGCTTCTCAATTGGATTCAGGTCAGGACTTTGACTAGGCCACTCCAAAGTCTTCATTTTGTTTTTCTTCAGCCATTCACAGGTGGATTTGCTGTTGTGTTTTGGGTCATTGTCCTGTTGCAGAACCCAAGATCGCTTCAGCTTGAGTTGACGAACAGATGGCCGGATATTCTCCTTCAGGATTTTTTGGTAGACAGTAGAATTCATGGTTCCATCTATCACAGCAAGCCTTCCAGGTCCTGAAGCAGCAAAACAACCCCAGACCATCACACTACCACCACCATATTTTACTGTTGGTATGATGTTCTTTTTCTGAAATGCTGTGTTCCTTTTACGCCAGATGTAACGGGACATTTGCCTTCCAAAAAGTTCAACTTTTGTCTCATCAGTCCACAAGGTATTTTCCCAAAAGTCTTGGCAATCATTGAGATGTTTCTTAGCAAAATTGAGACGAGCCCTAATGTTCTTTTTGCTTAACAGTGGTTTGTGTCTTGGAAATCTGCCATGCAGGCCGTTTTTGCCCAGTCTCTTTCTTATGGTGGAGTCGTGAACACTGACCTTAATTGAGGCAAGTGAGGCCTGCAGTTCTTTAGACGTTGTCCTGGGGTCTTTTGTGACCTCTCGGATGAGTCGTCTCTGCGCTCTTGGGGTCATTTTGGTCGGCCGGCCACTCCTGGGAAGGTTCACCACTGTTCCATGTTTTTGCCATTTGTGGATAATGGCTCTCACTGTGGTTCGCTGGAGTCCCAAAGCTTTAGAAATGGCTTTATTACCTTTACCAGACTGATAGATCAGAACAATTTTGTGTGACAAACATGCAAAAGAATAAGAAATCAGGAAGGGGGCAAATAGTTTTTCACACCACTGTATATAGCACCAGGGGGTGCTCCAGCTCCCCAGACCCCCAAAACAAGCAGGAATGGACTAAGGATTAGGAGGTTAAAGAGTAATTTATTGTGGGAAACTCTTTCCCAAGCATTTCCCAGCACATCCACAAGTACAATTAAGCACAATACAGCACAATACAGCACTATTTTTTTCCTTCTCTTTGTCACAGCCTCCTCCACACTTGCAAGTGTTGTCCACCTTCCTCCTAGCTCTGACTCATTGACGTGAGGCAGGCAGCTCCTTTTATCTAATCCCCGAGAGTGCTTCCAGTGATATGATACTGCAGCTCTGAAGCACTTCTGGGTGAGGTTGGAGCCCTATGGAGTAGTAACTGCCAAATCCTGTATCTCCCCCTAGCAGCCCCCATGGGACCCAACAAGGCTGCCCTCGATGACTACAATACCTGGCATGCCTTGTGTATACCCATGCGGGGATTCAAGCCTGGGCTCGCTACCATCTAGCATCCTGGGGGAAACAAAGCCCTGTATAAGGACCAGGTGAAGAGATGTATACAGGGCACTGCCTCTCCCGGACAGCAGCCCCTCTGGGTTTCAGGAGCACCTTGGACCCTCACAGGACTCCATGGAAGCTAGAGCCTGGCACAGAACTGTTAGGTTTCATGAGAGCCACCAGGGGATCTGCAGAGCCCTACTTTGTTTGATTTTCACCACACCTGGGAGTGATTCCAGATCTCACTTACAAGCCACCTGGATTACTCCCAGGTGCAGCATAAATGGAGCTGCCTGCCTTCAGCTTACAGGTAGAGGAGTGAAGGTGGAAAAGAGAGAGAGAGAAAAAAGAAGAAAAGAAAGTGCTGTAGACTTTGTTTACTGTGCTGTTATATTGTGCTGTAAAATAAAATGTGTATGGTGCTGGACTTGTGCCTTGTGTCTGTTGTGTTTGGTGTTTGGGGAGCTGGTGTGCTCCCTGGTGGCCACATTAAATGTTTTGGAGTCAATTCATAAATTATAAAATTGGGTTTACATTTTTTTAATTGGATAGTAGAATTTTATTTGGGAGCTATTTTTTTTTTCTTGCATTGACCCTAGCAGCTTTGGGCACAGTTACATAGACACTTCCTTGCTCTCCAACAAGAAATGTATTGTATACATACTGTCTTTACATTTTATTTTATAGCTCTGCATACTTTTCTAAAACTAATTTGAAAATTAATCCAGAGAAACCAATGGAGCTGTGCCAATGTCAAAGCAGTTCCAAGAAAAGTACAGCATTCAGCCAAGCTAGTGTAATCATTAGGCAGCTGCTGTTGCAATTATAATGTTAATTGTAATGATTTTGTTTTAATATTCAGAGGATTACTGGCTGGCAAAATTATGAAACTATATTGATGTAATTGGCACATTTATTACAAGTAAAATTGCCTACAATACCTACCCTCTAGAGCAACAAATAGTGCTTTTACAGCCACCCTATCCAGTAAAAATGAATTCAGTATTCAACAAATAAGAGATAGTATGGCATGGCTGAGAAACTGTGTTATTATGAGTTGTAAAGGTTCATTTTTGGAATAAGAGTTTGTTAGAATTTGTATGTTTCTCTTCTGTGTGTGCTTCTAATTATGGGAAAATATATTAATATATATATATATATTAATACTATATATTCAGAAATTCTATGCTTTCTGTTTTTGAGTAGAGGTAATTTGCCATAAATAACAAAAAAAACAAAAATGTATTTCATGGATGTTATGGGTAACACACAACCATGATTTTAAATTAATAATAACTTACCACCCAGTATTTCATTTCACACTTTTCACTTAATAAGGAACAGCACATCTACAACAACAACCACAGCTCAGGGTGGTGAATAAAATGTCCACAGCCCCTATTATGGTTTAATCTTTTTTCAAGTTATATGAGTTCATGCACACCTAAAGACAAGGAATAATAACAGAGGTAGTTTTATCACACAGCTGTAATTGCCTGGAATCCACATGCTGGCTAAATTACAGTACATACTGTATACTTGGCCACAGGGGTTTATAGACAATTCACAAAGATCATTATAATGAATATTCTTTCTACCTAATTTTCTGCCTTTTCTATGTAGTTTGTCCCTATTTTGTTCATTTGTTTGATCTGGGAAGGAGTTCGCAACTTACACCCCATTAAAGGGGTTACATTCAGGTCAATGCTAGGGTCAGTAAATTTGTCAGACTACATAATCTTGGGTTTTCATTAAGATGCATCTCACCTCCTTAGCTGATTATATCTTTAAAATGCCATTGAAGACAAAGCAAATTCAGTATGTTTATGCACTTGTTCTTGCTACTTGAAACCTCTCAAAACCTTAGTTTAGTTTCAGACAAATGATCTATAAAAAACCCTCTAAATTTCAAGATTTTTTCAATTCAATTAAATTTACTTTAATGAAGTATTCTTCCACATAAGAACCTAGTACATTTTATAATAATTACAATATCTAATAAGGATGCCCCTACTACTGAATTAGACATTTACAGAATATATATATATCTTTATGAATTAAATAAGAAATTTTATTTGACAGAAACTCAGTGATCCCTGTATATAAAAGTAAGTGAACATTTTCACTAGTAGTCTTTAGCACACCCCTTAGCTGCTGAGTCTGCAACTTAATGTTTCATACTTATCGGTCTCTCATTCTCACCTGATATTATAAAAATTCTTCATCTGTTCTGAAATTGTAGACCATCTTGAAAACAAACTGCACTTTTGCAGTTGACACATTATTCATCCATACATCCTTCCATTTTCCACTGCTTAACCTAAGCTGTGTCATGGTGTCAACAGTCTTAACAGTTAGGCCCAAATGTCCTTTTCCTCTGCCACACTTGGCAACCCGTGTTGTGGAATCCAAAGGTGGTCCCAGGCCATCTGGGAGATATCATCCTCCCAGCATGTCCTGGGTCTTCTTTGGGGTCTCCTCCCAGCTGGTCGTGTCCGTTAAACCTCTACAGGGTGGCACTCAGGAGACATTCATATCAAATGCCTGAACCACCTAAATTGGCTCCTCTCGATGCGGAGGGTCAGTGGCTCTACTAGAAGCCTCTCCTGGATGTTGGTGCTCCTCAACCAGCCTCTCTGGTTTGTTTGTTGCCCTTGTAAAACAAGAACACATCCATGATAATCTTTGGTAGAAGCACTATACACAATGTTTTCTGTCAATATTTTAGTATGACTGTGTTTTTATAGCATCCCCGTTAAGTAAACACACTGATTACTATTCTTGACAATGATTTTTTAGTTTTCTCCAGAGAAGTCACTTTTTGTGGCATCAGCAAAAAGCTCAACTTTGGGCTCATTCATCTAGAGAACATTTTTAATTACAAAAATCAAGCAAGTCCATTATTAGCCAGAAAAGATCTGTGATATTTTGTTTTGTAAGGGATCAATTCCTTTCAATAGTTTTGTTGAGTTAAGAACATGGATTTCTTTTGAATATCCTATATCCTTTATTGTTTTGCACAGTGAGAGGATTTTTGAAAGATGTCAAAATCAATAATCAGAAATTTATTACACTTTCCTCATCTGTTGACCATTTCTCATACACTAGATACAGTAGATGAATTCCTCCACATTTTGCTATGTTTATAGAGTCTCCTCCAAAATAAAATGAGCACTTACTAAATATTACTAACATCTCTTTAGCATGAGTGTAATGGAATAGTTAAAAACCAATGTAATATAGTGTAACACAATGTTGGGCTGGTGAGTGGTTAAAAAAATGTAGGTGCCAACCTAAAGCCAAACTTGCTTGCCTAGCATGTTGAGAGACCCCAGAATACCCACAGTAAAACTCCACAGTCCTTGATAGTATGTGTAAACTCTCCACAGAGAGCAGCCAAGGCACAATTTGAACGCAGAAATCTGGAGTTGTAAAGTAGTTGTGCCATATATGAAAGCATACAAATGCTGAAACTGCTAACAAGCAAACTACCATATCATTCATTACATTTAAGCTTGTTAATAGCAACACATTCTACAAATGGAGTGGTAAAATGGTATACTGACATTATTGGCTACAACAACTTTTGGATCCCAGTTCCATCTTTGTGGGCTTTTCTGAATTTCTCTTTGCTTACATGCGCATCCCAAGTTCACTATTTTCTTGTAACAGTTGTGGCAGGCGGCTGAGGCCAATGTCCGGCTGGGACACCCCTGCAGCATATCTTCCAGGGAAGCAATGATGGGAAACCCAGTATCTCCCCCTGGACACTATATGGCAGCCTCCCTGGTTTGCAGCGGGCCTCTGACTCCCCCAGGGCTTCACGGGGGTTGGAGTTTTGTGCAGCACTGTTAGGTTCCACAGGTAACACCAGGGGGTGCTGCAGGTGGGACTCCTGAGCCCAGCTGGACTAATCTTCAGCCCCACCTGGGAGTGCAACTAAAAGAAGCCAGCAACCACCACTCAGTGGCCAGAGTTGGGAGGAGGAGGACAAAGCTTGCAGAGGAGTGATGGTAGGAGAAAGGAGTGTGTTTGGATTACTTAGTGAACTGTGCTTGGGACTGTGTACTATTTTTAAAGAAGTAAAAAGAATTGCACTTTCTTGTAGAATCCCACTTTGCTATTATTTTAAAAATCATTCAAACATATTGTCTGTTAGATTCTTCTTGATCTTTGCCTTTAGATATCACAAGAATGAATTCATTGCTTGATTTCTTCCTGACTCTGATCATCCCCTGTGCTTCGATCTACTAGATCATGACAGTCTGCCAAAGAGGGATGCTGTTCTTTAATTCCGCTAAGATGAGCTCCCTTCTTTCCATGATTTATTTTACTGTGACTGAGCTCCCATCACTCTAACACATTACAGTTGGCACTACTCATATGACACTAACTCACTAAGTCACAGAAACTTGACAGTTTTTGATTGTTAGTAAGTCAGAGTAGGACCTGGATGGCTACATTGTCGTAGTCTATTATGAAATGTATACCCCATTAAAAGTTGTATTTTACCTACGATAAACATCGACCTGTAGATTTTCTGTCACTTTATTCCTTAACTACTTGAATTTAGACATATTTCTTGGATGACAGTCGTTATTATATCATTCATAATTCTAGTTTTGTTTTACTTTGGTAGAGTATGTGAATGGCTTTTTAGACAAATTATCCCATCGAATGATATGAAAAACTGTTCTTCTTTGTCATTGTGATATGATCAGCATTATAATGTGGAGTGAATGAAACCCACACCCAGGATCGTATAAACAAGTACCTCAAAATGATCTTTGATTAACCAAATGACAGTAAATTGAAATGGGAAATGAAGGCAAAGTTAAATGCTTTAAGCACTGACAATGAAAGCCACAGCAAAAACATAAATGACGGCATCCTGAAATATCTTAATATAATAACATTTCTTTGGATTCATCAATGACTGAGCTGAAAGATGTACAAAAATATAAAATTTCATGGCCAATAAAAAAGTAACTTATGTATTACATAAAATTCTAAAACAATGATTCATATAGTAATATCTCAAAAAGGGCACTGAAGGATTACTATATCACTAATAATGTAGAACTCCCTTCAAAAAAATCTATCCTGTTCAATGAAGATCATGTCCTTAAGGAGCTGGATGAAGACAGTCTTAATATATCAGCAGACCAAATGGGATTCTTTCAGAGTTGTCTGACAAATGAAAGAAATCATGTGCATGCCACACACATTTTTGCTTCATAAATCTATGCAGGCTGATTGAGGAATACATGACATAGTCCCCCTGAGTTGAAACATTGACCTGATTTAGAGTTGCTCTGTGATTACCACAAACCACTACAGGTGCATGGAGATTATCTGTTCCTTGCACTCTCCTATGTAGTAAAAATACAATGATTTAGAGTAGGGAATAAATACAAGTAACAAAAAGCTATTTTTTTCTGTGAAATATGTCTCCTCTGACCTAATGGGTAATGACTGCAGAAAGTGTATTCTATGAATGGAAACATACAGTGTCTGTCGAACATTTAATTTTACCTACCAACACAGGAACCAATCCCAGGCAGGGTGCCAACCCACCACAGGACACACACACACACACAATAGAGCCAATTTAGAATCACCAATCCACCTAACCTGCATGTCTTGGGAGGAAACGGGAGCACCCAGAGAAAACCCACACAGACACGGGGAGAACATGCAAACTCCACGCAGGGAGGACTCGGGAAGTGAACCCAGGGCTCCTAACTGCAAGGCAACAGCGCTACCACTGTGCCACCATGCCATAGTACATTGGTTCAGCAAATGTTTTGTAAGCTGTTTTGTTTTTTTTTTCAATAAACTTTAGTGTTCAATAAATACAGTTATTCATTGGAGCAGAGTAACTTGTCCTAGCCTGTAGATGATATACATAATTGGATCATTTTCATGTGGTCTACTACTTTCATGTGGCTCCAAAAAGAATGGAAGAATGTTGTATTTTTTTAATCACTTAGTCTGAAGGCCTTCAATATTGTCATGTTTCCTAATAAAATTTTGTAACACTTAAATACAGTAAATAAAGAAGGGCAATATTGAGAAACACAGATTTTGAAATAACACTCCTTATATTACTTTTTGGTAAACAAAGAATTACCTGAATCCCAATTCACGAGTGTTGTAAAGCTGCTGCAACTCTTGCAGCTGAATAGACGAAAAGTAAAATAACTGCATTTAGAGTAAACTGACATGATATTAATGACAATAGTAATAGCATGGCGTGGTCATGTTGTGGTTATGACCAGCTTATGGCTCAAGGAGACTGGGAGTGATTACCAGCTCACTCGCTATCTGTGTAGAGTGTATACATTTCTTAAGAACTCAGACAGAGGCAGCACTTCACTGCCTTAAGCATACTACCTTTTCATTCCATGAACTTGCAGTCCAGTGGTTGCTTCACCATCACCTGCAGTATAGGAAAAATTAAATCTTCATGAGAAAGTGACCTACAATAAAACTACTGGGACTTTTACATGTGCTGGGGAAATGTCACTCGTGCGCCAGAGCACAAGTTCACTTACTTAAGTCTGCTAGGACCCATTCATAGTTGAATGTTGTAAATTTCCAGTGTTTGTTTAGCCACTTTCAAGATTTTTAATGTCATTTTCAGGAATTTTTCATGTATTTTTATTTAACATTTTTCAAGCCATTAGAATAAAACTTGTCATTTTGAAATTGCATTCATACAATAAAATGTTGCTATTCTGCAAAAACTGTGTTTTTTCACTTTGTATGCAGCATGCGGGCTGCACTGAACTGTAGATATTTCCCTTGTAAAACATGCAGCAATCAAAAATACATTGTATTATTTACTATGTATTATTATTATCTGCTAACGATGCTAAGAGATAAATATAATTTGTTCTATCATGTTTGTTAGAATATATGAAAAGGTGATATAGTACAACTGTTAAGGTGTGCTTATCTGGTCACTTAATATTAGAGTTAATATTAAGAAATTAAAACAGTACAATAAAAAGAAGAAGACAAAAATAACAAAAATAAAAATCAGTTCACAAAAAACAAGCAGAAAAAAAACCCAATATGCATCTGTTTCATGTGTTCTGTATGAGTTATGATATTCTGAAAGCAAGAATGCTAAAAGGAATTGAGAGGCAAGATGTCTCATTCTTGGCCCACATATCCACTTTCCCAGCTTGCCATTCTGAGCTTTCTGATACACTCTTGTACTCAGTGTACATTCTGATAATGTGAACAAAAGATATGTACATTTATTAGAATAGGCAAGATATTCACTTTTTTTTAAAAGGACTGTATTTGTTTTCGGGTAGTAGCAACATCCAGTTTTTTGAAGCGGAGATGTCTTAGACTTTCTGATGTACCCTATGAAGCTTTCTTTTAAGAAAATGAAACAGCAAAGCTATGCTATGGACAAGAAGTTAGTTGTTTCATGAACAACTGAGTAATGCATTTCATAAATGATCATATTATGAAAATGAAAGCAGTCACAAGTATGAGAAACCCTAACCAAAAATTGATATTTAGACACCGTGTTCTCAGAATAACATTAAGACAAATCAACAGATGAACAGCACCTTTTCATCTAGTTTAATTCCAAGTTTAGATTAGACTTCAGATATCATAATTATAGGCTTCTTAGTCAGACATCTACTTCGTTCCAAATTATGTCAAAGTTAATAAGGAATAACTTGAATAGCATCTGTGTTTGGATACAGTATCACAGGGGAAAACCAGCTTGGATTTAGAAATGGTTGTTCCTGCCAAACAAATCTGTTTGTTGAACATGAAATTATGAAATTATTTAGTTGGACTTTCAAAAATAATGATTTTCTCCCAGTTGACTTTTGATTGTATAATACTCAAGAAAGACAATGGGGCGGGGGGGGAGATAGATAGATAGATAGACCGACAGACAGACAGACAGACAGACAGATAGAGAGAGAGAGAGAGAGAGAGAGAGAGAAAGAGAGAGAGACATGGTAAAGCTGCTTCCTGTCCTTAATTAATGGATCCCATTTGTATAGTGTATTACAGCTCAGTTATGTATAATTTATACCAAAGGTCCCAATAGATCCCATTAACACTAGAATTACCAGAGCCTCGTAGATCTGGCCCACCTTAAATCTCTTCGCACCTCGCCCAATAAAGACAAGCTGCAAGCAGCCGGCTATTCCATTCCTCCACCGACTTAGAACGTGCACAAATTCTCCCAGGTCATGCCTTGATTGATTATCTGGGAGTGAAGTGGACTTTTAGAGTGGAAATAATAGATTGTTATTTGGAACATCACCCATTTCATGTGTGTTCCGTTTCTACAGTAATCTGTGTAAACACATTTTTAAAACAGAAAGTTTTTCATATTTTAGTTATAAATGACAAAATGTAGGCATAAACTATATAATGTATGAAGCCTGCAGAGGACAGAATAGTACAGGGCAGCAAGTTCAGCACTATATGCAATCCTCAGCTACAGCACGTCTTTATGTGAAAACAGCAGAGAATGAAACTAAATAAAAAAAAAAAAAACATAGCTAACCTTTACATGTATCATAAATTACACCGGCTGTTACAGACTGAAATCAAATATATGTTTTTAATCTAAAATAGTAAGAGTAAGAGCAGTTCACTTCTCAAAACTGAATCATGCGGAATCAAATGCATGACCTTTTGAGTCCCAGTCAGCAGCTGATACCATTGTGCCACAGAGGCAATCATAGTTAACGCGTGTCAATGTTGCACACTAACGCGGCTTTTTTTTCTTATTTTTTAATAAAAGCGCACTTGTTCTGTTATATTTGTACCTTTTGTGAAAGTGTTTCTTTGATATTTGGACTTCAGGCTTCACACATTACACACTTCATGTCTACATTTCGTCAATTGTTACTAAAACATGAAAAAAGTTTCTGTTTTAACGATGTGTTTACTGTGCATAGATCATTGTAGACATGGAACACACATGAATGCAAGTGTTCCAAATAACTATATAGTATTTATAAAAGTTGTCATTTTGCTTTGCTTCTCACTCTATGCAACTCTAAGCAACTGACACGCAGGTAAAAAGACTTGAGCTGAGAAAACTGTGCGCATGGATAGCAGGCTGCTTGCTGCTTGGTGCTTATCAACACATTTACAGGACAAAGGATGCTGACAGAGAGGTGAGAAGCGATTTAAGGTGGGACAGATTTTTGAGTTTTTTCGTAGGCTCTGGTAATTCTAGTGTTAATTGGATATTAAACTAATGCCAAACAGGACAGAATATTTCCCACGTTATCAGAGTGGGAACTCTTGTAGTAGCAGAAAGACTGACTGTTATAACCCTGGGGTCCTTGCCATGAGTTCCTTTATCAACTGTGAGATAGATAGATAGATAGATAGATAGATAGATAGATAGATAGATAGATAGATAGATAGATAGATAGATAGATAGATAGGAAAGGCACTATATTACAGACAGACAGACAGATAGATAGACAGACAGATAGATCTTATGCTGTATTTCTGAAAACTTTTTTGGCCTGTGCTAATGAAATAATAAAAAAAAAAAAGAATATTAAACATGAACGGAAAAAGTGTAGAAGCAGAAAAACTTATTTTTGGCATGGGGAGAAGGGTCACACAATTTCATTGCATAATACAAATTTATAAATAAAAAATCTGACAACTGTGCTCACTTGATGGAGATAAATGTGGAGGAGATTGGATATTAGTGTGAATTTCATTCATAGTTGTAAATGGTTTAAGAATTAATTTTTAAAAGAGCTCAAAATATTGTACTTATTTTAATTTTCAATCATTTTCATGTCACAACACCATATATTACAAAACCCATTTCTGTGGTAAACACACTATGATGACAGACAGGAAATGATTAAAAATACTGATAAGGTTTTAATCAAAATTTTAAAAGTACTTATTTTTCACTGTGGTGGGCTGGCGTCCTGCCTGGGATTTGTTCCCTGCCTTGCGCCCTGTGTTGGCTGGGATTGGCTCCAGCAGACCCCCCATGACCCTGTAGTTAGGATATAATGGGTTGGACAATGACTGACTGACTGACTTTCACATCTTTTATTTTAAACATTTTTTTAAGAAAAAAACCCCAGAAAATATTCCAGAAAAATAGAAGGCACTGTGAACTGATGATTTTCACAATCAATGGTCTTCTTTCAGCTTTAATAATTCGAGTAACAATGTCAAATTTCTGTTGATGTGTGCCTCATACACACAGACACTAACACAAATGCATAAATGGGGCAGCATCGTTCCAGTGATGGAATGCCTGAACCTGTAAATTTCAACTTCATTGTGATACTTTGTCTTACACTACAAATAAACAGTAGTCTATAGGGACAAACTGAGATGTTATCATAAAAGATGCTACCAAAGCCATAATTGTACAAACATAATTAATAAAAGATTTCTCTCTGTAGTGACTTATTTAACAATAATGAAATGTCTTTATTAAACAGCAGATATAATTCAAAACTAAAGATGTTTTAAATAAATCATTCAATAAAATATTATCATTGCAGGAGGCTACAATTGCACATTGAGAAATAGCAAACATTCAAGAGAGGTTAGTGTGAGTAAATGTGGGTTTTGTAAGCTAGTAAAATACCACTGCCATATTTAAAAAGCAGGTGTGTTTTGTAAAGCTAAACCTATTATAAGTATAATATTGTCTGTTCTACATGTGTTATGTGTTACTTTCCATTAAACTGGTACACTAATAGATGGCCTCATTCTCTAGAAGGATCCTACCATAACCAATTTACCATTCCAACAATAACGGTATTGTATATTACAGCATTCTTGTAAGAATGTAAATTATATAAAAGTTTAATAGCTTTCATATTTAGTTAACATAGTCATTTTGGATAAGGAAGCCCGATCATTTCAAGGTAAGGAAGAGAGTGGTAGTGAGTTGCAAGTTGATTAGCACATGGTACTCTGTTCATGTCACAATTGTGTTCATATGAACCTATTTCATCTCATTTGACAATAACTATTCCTTTTTTTATAAAAATATACCATATACTTAAAATCAAATACTATATTATATCACTGCATCCACATAACAGTGTCATCTCCAGGCAGAGGAGTAGCTTCAGCGACAGACTGCTTTAACTGTCCTGCTCCACTGACAGACTGAGGAGATCGTTCCTCCCCCACACTATGCGACTCTTCAGTTCCACCCGGGGGAGTAAATGCTAACATCATTTTTTTACTATTTAATTTAATTTAAATATTGTTTCTTTGTATCAGTATACTGCTGCTGGATTATGTAAATTTCCCCTTGGGATTAATAAAGTATCTATCTATCTATCTATCTATCTATCTATCTATCTATCTATCTATCTATCTATCTATCTATCTATCTATCTATCTATCTATCAATAATTCAGAAAACCGTAACAACTAAATGATTTCTAATAAACAAAACAAACTTGTCATTTTCTTATTTTGGTTGTTTCAACAGGAGCTACTTATAGGTTAGTTGAATCCATTCTATATGAAGAATTAAACATAATCATGGGGTGTTTCCTAGACTGTCAATGCCTGAAATGAAGCACAGTAAATATTCTAAGGAGAAACACACTAATAAGTTGAGGTGGGACAAATTTAAGAAGTACAGTATATGTATTTCATAAATGAGAATTAAACTATAATATGTCACTATGCATGCTGCATATAGAGAGAAACATTGCAGCTTTTGCAGAAAATGTAACATCTCTATATATATAAAACCCAATGCCTGTTTGTTTTTATGTCTGTCCACTGTTCACGAGACAACTACTTAATGGATTTAGATTGGGTCTTTTTCTATAATTTGCTTGAACATTACAGTTGATTTTGCACCTTCTCTCATCTCATCGCAGTAAGTATCAGTTTGCTTGCAGCAGCAATTTATTTGTGCCAATCCAAGACAGAGGTGAAGAGAGAGGAGGGCGAAGCGTGACATCAGGAGTGAGGAGCTGGGCTGGGGTCCTCCTCACTCATGTGCCAGCCTCCATTCGAGTTGGTCTACCTCCGGCTACATTTTTGAGCATACCTTGCTTCGGCTTAGCAAGCGATACATGTCTGTTTATTGATTTTTAAAGTTTGTCCTGTTTCACTACTACTCGGGTGGAGCCGCGGGGGACAGCTAGTTTTATTTTAAGAACACAATTTCATAATTGCAACTTTTGTGGTAATGTACAGTAAAAGAATGATATAAACAAATCCTGTGAGTAGATGTATTGTTTAAAATAAAAGTATAAATAACAAATACAATAGTAAAATCTTTTTTTGACATAAATGGCTATATTTAATAATATTTAATAACTGTAACAAGTGGGGCACTCTTGTGACTACCCTCCTCACCCAAACTTTCTAGATCATAAGAAGGCCAGACTTAAATATGGGGTGCATTTATTTTAAATGCAATAATTAAAATAACAGAAGCTTGGGGCTTCTCCAAACCCAAAAAATACCCAATCAAGTACTGGCGAGCGCATATGTATTATTTTTGTTATAATGCTTAGGGATAGTCCATATTGCTTGCATATTTAAAATGGCTTACATAACAAATCAATATTATGCTGATTATCTTTGGTGTTTCTGCCACTCAGACAGTGAAAAGCCATTGACCTTGCCCTTACTCACACTGTATCGATTGCAAAAGCTGCTCTGTGAAACTGTGGATTCAAAGAGGTGTTACACTAACCCACTTCTCTGTGTTATTATGCCTGTTGCCAGATCGGACAAGCTACCTTCATGGAATACGCTGTGCCAAAGAATTTTTTATCTTTGTATAAGACATCAAGTCACCTACAGAAGAGTGACCGCATAAACAAGGAAAAATCTTTTATTTGAGCAGTAGAGAAAAGTATTTTAATCATTATAACAAGAGTATTAGGTATTCATGCTGAAAAATAAAACTTGTTTTCTTAAGTGGTGTTTCTAATATTAGATGTAACTTAAAACTTTTCGCCAATCCATAATATTTTATGCTTCAGGATTGTGCTGTAGATGTAAATCACTTTGAGATGTTGTACATTGTGAAAGGAGCTAATTCAAATACAAACTGATTACTAATATGTTTTGTAAATGATAGTGGTTTGATCATCAAGGCAATCCTGTTTATTTGATCCAGTCTTGTTCAGCAGTTCAAAGAGGCCATTTTCACTCATTGATTTACAACACTTTGAACTTGGCTAAATCAGTAAATGAAATGATGTTTGACTGAGCTGCTCTTTCAGCCTGCTGCCAGTGGTGTTCAGTGTTCTAGTGATCCAGACCAAGATTAAAGGTGGCAGGCTTCATTCAGATAAAAGCACTGACAGCCGTTTTATGAGTCACAGTGCCAGTTATTGTAATAACACATTTCTCTATACATGACCCTATAATGTGCACTTATTGCAGCTTTTCACAAATATTTCACAGAGAGGAATAACTTTCTTATTAAGTTAGTTTCCACAAAATGCGTGTCTTCTTTTCCCTTTCATTACGTCTTCAAAAATATTTGGATAGTGCATTCATTAAAATATATCAATATTTTTTGGAAAAAGTCAGAAAAAGTTTATTGTTTCTATTTAGTTTCATATTCCTGCATGATTGTTTGGCACATCTCAGTGTATTAAAATATGTTCAGTGTCTGAGGACTTTCATATAATCCACTGCAGCCTTGTACATCTATTAAATATTTTTTTAAATTACTTTAATAGAATACCGTTAAATATTAAATAGACAAAATGAATATTATTTAAATGATTCAAAATGATTTAATTGTTCCCATATTTATTATAAAGCATATATACATAATGACTAACAACTGAAATATTCAGTTCATGAACAGCATTAACCTGAATTAGAAAATTATTAAGGATATGCTCCAAAACTTTTTTTAAAGGTTTATGCTGTACGTCAATGCATATCCTGTTGTGTTTTACCTTCCTGACCATATTTACAGCAACTGCAAAACTGTTTCATCTTGCAGACAAATAAAATGATTAGAGAGGTTTTTCTCTGTAAAGTAATTCATCCAAAATGTTAGCTTTATTTGCTCAATTGCCCTTTGAGATTCTGTATGCTTGATTTGACCTATAACTAGTTTCAATGTTCTTTCCAACTCATCCATGACAGGCCTTGGTACTCACAAACTGTACAAACAATTACAAAAAGGATAAAGAATACTGAATTGATTATTTGTTTGGTTTTATCATGCTCTTAATAATGGGTTGAATTAGTTTGTAATTACCTATGCATATACCTTTTATGTCCTTTTATATTTGGTCTGGGTCACAGGTACCCTTGTAATAAACAGTGTGAGGCCAAAATCGCATGACAACTAGACACCAGCCCACTGAAGAAACGCACGATCACTGATCCTCAGTTACTCACTTTGGGCCCATGACAAAATACCTGACAGCATTACTCTGGACTTGTGGCATCTTTTTGGGTAAATTGAAAGTAGTGAGAAATCAAGCAAAATGACAGCTTTTATTGGCTAACTAAAAATATTACAATATGCAAGCTTTCGAGGCAACTCATAAGCTTGCATATTGTAATAGTATTAATTAGCCAATAAAAGGTGTCATTTTACTTGACTTCTCACTACATTCATAATGGCTAACACTGTACAACACCCTAGTACTACAGGTAAATTGAAAGAAACATTAGGAAAACATGCATATTTTATGTGAACCACTACTTACTGTAGACAGGAAACAAATGAGAGTATTCTGAAGCTCCAACCCTAGCAAAAGGCCATACCGTCACCAATGCACAAGCTAATCCATCAATCAGTCTATTAATTCACTTTCTATACAGTAATCCCTCCTCGATCGCGGGGGTTGAATTCCAGAACACCCCACGATAGATGAAAATCCGTGAAGTAGAAACCATATGTTTGTATGGTTATTGTTATATATTTTAAACCCTTATAAACTCTCCCACACTGTTAACATTATTAGAGCCCTCTAGACATGAAATAACACCCTTTAGTCAAAAGTTTAAACTATGCTCCTTGACAAGACAGAGATGACAGTTCTTTCTCACAATTAAAAGAATGCAAATATATCTTTTCTTCAAAGATGCGTGTCAGGAGCAGGGAATGTCAAAGAGAGAGAGAGAGAGAGCATGAGAGAAAAGCAAACCATCAAAAAATCAATACGTGCTTTTGAGATTTTAAGTATGCTGAAGCACCGCGATAAAGCAACATTTTTTAGAGGAGCGTTCGTATCCTCTAGGCAAACAGCCTCCATCAGGCGCAGAGAATGTCAAAGAGAGAGTGAGAGAGAGACAGAAAAAAGCAAACAATCAAGCACCACGCGGGAAGCATATCGTATATCATTGAGGAGTTTTAGTTAATACGTAATACATGCTCTGTTTGGGTAGCTTCTAAGCCATCTGCCAATAGTGTCCCTTGTATGAAATCAACTGGGCAAACAAACTGAGGAAGCATGTACCATAAATTAAAAGACCCATTGTCCGCAGAAATGCACGAACCAACGAAAAATTTGTGATATATATTTAGATATGCTTACATTTAAAATCCACGATGGAGTGAAGCCACGAAAGTCGAAGCGCGATATAGCGAGGGATTACTGTATATATACAGTATACCTAATCTAGTTTCAGAGTTGTGTGGGACCAAATCTATCCTCAAAACTCTGGGGTTCAGTTCAGGAACCAGCCCTGGGTACAATGCTAATCCATAGTTGAATATGCACCATAACTGCAAACTATGTGTTCTGTCCTCAAACCAGTCTCTTAAACTTTTAAGCACATTTCTCAGGAGCTGCAGCAGGAGATTTCTGCCTGGCTCTTGGTTTGGGATCACATCACACTGTTAGCTTGCAAGACATACAGATACATGCATTCTGCAACAGTCAGAACCAGATTTAGTGGCCCTAAGCAAAGGTAGGTTTAGGGACTTCCATACCCACCATATATTTGATAAACTGTTCCACTTTCTTCCCTCCTTTTTTTCCTTACCTATTAAAAGGATAAGGTTAAACTAAGACAAAGTTCAAATAGATAAAGCTGGCTGGCACAGTTTTAGGACACCCCCTTCTGATTGAGAAAAGATGATAAATTAGATGGCTGGTTTAAATGTACTATGTATGTCATCTGTAATGACGTTTTTATATTCTGAAGCAGCTCTTGTACAGCAATACACATGACTATGTTAAAACAGAAAATAAACAATGAAGTGAACATCACCATAGGATAACCAGTGTCCCAATTCCAAAAAAACAAAGTTCTTTGTTTCAAGAAAGATAATGCATCGCTACAGTCCAAATGATATAAAAATTGTTAGAAATGAAAACTTCCAAAAGAGGATTATGCTGCAAGTGAGCACACTGAAAAGAGATTTCAGTATGAAAAACATTTGTGAGATTGACCAAAAAACATTTGTTTAGGGTGTCGCAGTTATTAGCATTGTCGGCTCATAGCTCCAGCAGACAAGGTTAAAATATCTGCCCAGTGTTTGCTCTGTATAGTTTCCAGGTTTTTGGCCCTTATAGGTGTCACCTTTTCTTATAGATCTCAAATGTTATAATAATTGGCAATTCAAAATCAGCCCATGGACTCGTATATGTTTGTATATGTGCTTGTGTGTGCTTAGAGTTGGTTCCTGCCTTATGCCTAACACTAATGATGTTAAGTCAGGCTCTACAACTCTATTTTGGTCTAAGAAGATTTTAAAATAGAAGGATGTCATTTCATTTCATTTATGTGACTTATTTTTTGTTGTTCCATAAAATATGCATCCTCCTGCTTGACAATGCTAGCACTGGCATTTACCGTCACTGCAGATACTACTCATTTTCAGCAGGGTTGAAACGTATGGCTCATTACAATTGCTCATCCTTGCACTCTTATCTTTTTCTGTCCTATTGGCCGCATTTGTTTTAAATGTTTCAAGCTTTAGTTAAAGCTGCAATTAACTTTTTAAACTTACTCTCTTTTATCCATTTGTCTGACCCTCTTACTTAAGTGTGTTTCATATTTGATGCCCCCAAGGTTACATAAACATAGAACACAAGCTTTTTATGAATACCGCACACAGAGGTAGGGTGATTTTTGTACAAATTTTCCAATATTATTATATAATATTGAATGTATTTCATTGGGGACAGTTTCTTCTTTGAATATAATTTCCATTTTAATGTAGGGGATAATAAAAAGCTTATATTGTAGGTTGTTTGCAGTGCAGGGAGAGGCTTTCCTGGTGTAGCCTAAGGACTTTCACATTTTTCAGCAGACTTGAAGTGCATAAACCTGCATACACATGCAAATTAGATGGCCATCCTTTCTTACTAAAGCAATTGCCTCAGTTTTCAAATGTTTATTTCTGCTGCACCTTCAAAGTGTCCATGCATGACTTTGCAGCATGTATGTGGTTATGGCAGACAAGTGTGTGCTGACACAAAGACCTGGAGGTGTTCAGAATACTCTGCGGATGAGTGCAGCCGTCTAAATACATGTCATATACATGATGAGTATGAATTGATTCTGTAACTGTCTTCCTTTGACAAGACTGCCCCTGGCTGCAAATCACTAAAACAGATATTATCTCTCCTGAAGCAACTAAGTGTGGTGCTTCTGTTAGTACTTCCTAAAATAAAAATAGTTTTCTCTTGCTAAACTTTCCCTTTATGTTTTAAATTGGAAACAAGATTAATTTTCTTTTGAGATAAATTAAATTCTTTAACTACCAAAAATACACTACACGCAAACACCACACATACAAATGGCAATTCAGACTGTGCATAAGTAAGGTGTTTTTTGTTTTTCTAACAAAAAATTTGTCGCTTAACCTACAAACACCTAAGATAAACGTTCCTGCAGTTAGGGCTACAGGGAATGCCCCTCCAAAATAAAAAATATGGGTTTCTCATTGAAAAGAGTAGAAGGAAGAACACACCCCTGACGAACCCCTGATTGAACTGGGAAAAACAGAGGTTCTGCCTCCACCCTGCACAGGACTCACAGTACCAGTGTATAGGCCGACCACGATATCATACAACTTCGGGGGGATCGCAGACAGGTCCTCTTCAATTACTCCCTCCCTGCATTTTCTTTTGCTTCATTTAAGAAAAGATATTTCCAATCTGTTGAGCCTTTTGGAAGGAAAACCGTCACTCTAAGTACTGTATATACTGTATTCCATCCCAGTCTGTATTAATTTGCTAGCAACTCTGAGATTTTCTATTATGGGAGATCGATGTGTCATTAATGTAGTGTCAGTCACGTGAGTTTGAGAACTGTTTCATAGGCAGAGGTGGGTAGAGTAGCCAAAAATTGTACTCAAGTAAGAGTAGCATTACTTTAATTATAATATTACACAAGTGGTACAAAAGTAGTCATCCAAAAAATTAGTCAAGTAAGAGTAAAAAAGTATTTGGTGAAAAGACTACTCAAGTGCTGAGTAACTGTTTGAACATAATAAATGATTTGTTTTTTAGAAATGTTGTAATAAGACAGACAAAAATGTAACATGTGCAAATTCTGCTATTTCCAAATAATAAAATAAAAAATGAGTAAAAATAAATAACATCTTTACAAAATAAAGGTGCACAAATAACACAAAGTTCCAAATCTCAGTTTTTCACAACAAAGCTTTTGAAGCCAATACCTACAGTAGGTAACATGTATGTCTGAACAGTGCAAACTACTTACAGTGACAAGATATACTGTACACTGACAGTATAATGCTGTATATTCACTTTGTGGTGTAACGGTTCCACGGCTTCAAAAAAAAAAAAAGGTCAGTTTCAAATCCATAAAGCTGTGTCACTCTCCGTGGGCGCAATTGCACAACCGCGGGGAGTTAATGAGGTAGTTGGAGCGACCACACCTGCACATGTATATATACAGGTCAGCACAAAAAAAGAACAGGGAATCAAAGAAAAGGAGATAAGAAAAGAGCTCGTGGCGGCTTAGTCTCCGCCAGCTACGTGAGCAATGGGTGAGCCAGGAGAATGAGAAGGAGGTGGGCTGCATTTTAACCTCTGATTTTTAACAAATTTATTGATTTTTTTATCCTTACTTTTCACAATGATTTTTATGGATTTATATATGTACTTGTTTTTGGAACACTGCACCATTGACACTTTTGTTTTGACTGGTTTTTAATAAAAGCACTTGAGCACTTTTTCCACCATCCTCTGGCCTCATCAGTGAATTATCCTCATATGTCAGCTCATCTCGGTCATAACTATCGACGTTGTGGGTTCAGCAGTGTTGCATGTGGGAAGAGGGAGTCTGTAGGGGACCGGCATCATCACACACTTGCCCTCCAAATAGCACAGCTGATAGAAAATAACATTAGAATAAGGCAACTTGTGCACATACAAGAAGTCTCACTTTAGCTTGACTGTCTGTTCATGTTTGGTTAAAACGTACTTGTTCTTCACTCAGTGAAGTGATGGTTAAGCTTCTAAAGGTTCTTGAGTGAAGCTGTGACCGTTTAGCAGTGAACAGGAGCCCTGCATGACTAAAAAGTCTCTCGCAGATGAAGGAAGTTTGTGTGTGGTCATGTGACTGCATGGCTACGTCTGATTGGTGAAACGGAGTCATGTGATTATTGTTGCTACGTCTGATTGGTGAAACAGTCATGCATTAGATCCAAAAAATATAGTGTAATGTATAAATGGAAAAAAGTAATGAGTTGAGCGTTGCCCAATGTAGTGGAGTAAGAGTACCGTTTCTTCTTCACAAATATACTCAAGTAAAAGTAAAAAGTATACTGCAGTAAAAGTACTCTTAGAAGTACAATTTTTTTTTTTTTTAAAGTTACTCAAGTAAATGTAACGGAGTAAATGCAACTCGTTACTACCCACCTCTGTTCATAGGTAAACACAAGGTAAAGAATAACAAGTAACACAGTTTACATTTACTTTTAGAGAATAGTGCAGAACAACCTAGAAATCCAGTGATGTCTCTTGCACCCTAATGTTATAATTATGTCTGTTTTTTTTAAATTTTTAATTAAGCCTTATTTCTTTAGTGGTTATGTCTCCATATGAGTTTTATTAGATCTTCATTATGAATTTTACAATTATTCTCACAATGGAAATTCTTTTCAATTATTGAAAAAAATAGTATACACCATTTTCTTCAACATTTCGGTTTTTCCAAACCACAGCCATTTTTGATGTTGAACTCATTATGCAACAGCTGTTACTATAGCACATGGTCCTAGAAGTTATACAATTAACATCATCAACATGCCGCATTAAGAAATGGCTTGTCAAGTGTGTCACTGTCAGAGCTTCTGGATATTTAGATAAAAACAACCTTCACACCATCATTACTTTTGCTATTTAGACGTTCTGATTTACGACTTCACTTAAATTTTCTTTACTTCTGTTTATTGATTATCGACTTGGCTTAGTTGAAAGATAGAGCTGCTTTTTGTTTTCAGTTCTCTTCTCATCTTATGCTTCCTCTCCTGATCCTTCCTTTGAACTTTGTTGTCCTCCTTGTGAGTCTTAACACCTAGCATTGCAATCTCCATTTCTTCTCCAACTTACTACTTTTCACTCTTTTCAAATCTCTGGATATTCAAAGAGCTTTTCTTTGGGAACTCAAACCTTTATCTGCCTTTATGTGTTTCATTAGGTTATACTCACTAATCATGGCCACAGAGAGTGGAAACGTGTTGTAAATTGATTAGAGCATTGTCACTGTACTCTTTATATGTGACAATAATGACCTTAAAACATATACAGTGCATCCGGAAAGTATTCACAGCGCATCACTTTTTCCACATTTTGTATGTTACAGCCTTATTCCAAAATGGATTAAATTCATTTTTTCCTCAGAATTCTACACACAACACCCTATAATGACAACGTGAAAAAAGTTTATTTGAGATTTTTGCAAATTTATTAAAAATAAAAAAATTGAGAAAGCACATGTACATAAGTATACAGCCTTTGCCATGAAGCTCAAAATTGAGCTCAGGTGCATCCCGTTTCCCCAGATCATCCATGAGATGTTTCTGCAGCTTAATTGGAGTCCACCTGTGGTAAATTCAGTTGATTGGACATGATTTGGAAAGGCACATGCCTGTCTATATAAGGTCCCACAGTTGACAGTTCATGTCAGAGCACAAACCAAGCATGAAGTCAAAGGAATTGTCTGTAGACCTCCGAGACAGAATTGTCTCGAGGCACAAATCTGGGGAAGGTTACAGAAAAATTTCTGCTGCTCTGAAGGTCCCAATGAGCACAGTGGCCTCCATCATCCGTAAGTGGAAGAAGTTTGAAACCACCAGGACCCTTCCTAGAGCTGGCCGGCCATCTAAACTGAGCGATCTGGGGAGAAGGGCCTTAGTCAGGGAGGTGACCAAGAACCCAATGTTCACACTGTCAGAGCTCCAGAGGTCCTCTGCGGAGAGAGGAGAGCCTTCCAGAAGGACAACCATCTCTGCAGCAATCCACCAATCAGGCCTGTATGGTAGAGTGGCCAGATGGAAGCCACTCCTTAGTAAAAGGCACATGGCAGCCCGCCTGGAGTTTGCCAAAAGGCACCTGAAGGACTCTCAGACCATGAGAAACAAAATTCTCTGGTCTGATGAGACAAAGATTGAACTCTTTGGTGTGAATGCCAGGCGTCACGTTTGGAGGAAACTAGGCACCGCTCATCACCAGGCCAATACCATCCCTACAGTGAAGCATGGTGGTGGCCGCATCATGCTGTGGGGATGTTTTTCAGTGGCAGGAACTGGGAGACTAGTCAGGATAAAGGGAATGATGACTGCAGCAATATACAGAGACATCCTGGATGAAAACCTGTGGTTCATCTTTCAGCAGGACAAAGACCCTAAGCGCATAGCCAAGATATCAAAGGAGTGGCTTCAGGACAACTCTGTGAATGTCCTTGTGTGGCCCAGCCAGATCCCAGACTTGAATCCGATTGAACATCTCTGGAGAGATCTTAAAATGGCTGTGCACCAACACTTCCCATCCAACCTGATGGAGCTTGAGAGGTGCTGCAAAGAGGAATGGGCGAAACTGGCCAAGTATAGGTGTGCCAAGCTTGTGGCATCATATTCAAAAAGACTTGAGGCTGTAATTGCTGCCAAAGGGAATCGACAAAGTATTGAGCAAAGGCTGTGAATACTTATGTACATGTGATTTCTCAGTTTTTTTATTTTTAATAAATTTGCAAAAACCTCAAGTAAACTTTTTTCACATTGTCATTATGGGGTGTTTTGTGTAGAATTCTGAGGAAAAAAATGAATTTAATCCATTTTGGAATAAGGCTGTAACATAACAAAATGTGGAAAAAGTGAAAAAAAAAGTGAAAAGCGCTGTGAATACTTTCCGGATGCACTGTAATACATTATACAATATTATAGGAGTAATATTTATTACCTTTTGAGCTACAGGTACATCCAAAGAAGAAGTGGAGTTGATACCGTTTCTGGTACACAGCATGCTTTATAGAAGTCTTTTTGATGAAGCTCAAAAATGTGGATTTTTAAAGAGTAGTTTGTAGCTAGTTTAGATTGACGGCGGGAGGTTGGTGACCTAACAACTTCTCTTTAGTGTTATTCAGTGCTTGAAGTGGGTTGGAAATCCCTTATATGGAGTACTGGCACATCTCAGTTTTTTTGCTGCTGTATACCAGCTGTCTTAGGTGCATACTGGTAATATTTTTAGTGTATCAGGTCTCATCATGGTTACCCATTCCACTTCCTCGACCTGCAGCGCCCAGGACATAATGGCAGAAACTCCAAGGGGGACCATCAACCACTTAAATCATGAAATACCCCAGTGCTGAAATGATATCATCATGCTTGAATTTCTAATTCTAACTCTAGGGAAGTTGCAGAAATTGTGTTTTAGTGCTTCTCGCTCTTCATGCTAATATATCAGTGTAACACATAGGATCCCGGGATATCCACTTCAAGCACCGGTAATAAACACATTCTCTTTTTATTCTTTTGGGCATTAAGTGCTCTTTCTTATAGTGCAACCAGCACCGTAGAAAAGTGTCAAGGCATATAACTTTATACAATTCAATTCAGTTCAAAATTCGATTGATACACTTCTTTATACTATGAGACAAGAATACATATTAATCAGAAGTAATGTTGTAGTGTGCAACATATAGAGATGGTTGAATTTAACATAAAATAGGAAAGTTAGGACAATTCAATCAATGAAGCATGCTATGGATATCACTATGTTCAGAATGATGCTCTAGGACAACATTCTGTTACCAAAATATGGTAACTTTGTTGGATGTAGATGATTGAAATTGTTGATTGTAATAATTCTATAATTGTGTCCCCTCATGAGCTAGTCCCTTCCTTGACACTGACTTTGGACTAAGCAAGTGTGATGATAGATGTTAGGATGGATGAACTTTTTTCTATGTAGGCACAAGCTAGAACAGCATACCTGTCATAAAGCTTCTGTCTTTTTAAAAAGCGGAAGAGTAGAATTAATAAGCATTTAGTCATCACTACACTCTTTTTTTGTTACATCAAGTTTGTTGAACCCCGTGAAACATCAGCAGTTGCTGCTGACTGTCTTCTGAAGCATGTTCTGTTTGAAGCTGAACCATTTTGCACTAATATATCAGACATGTTTCCACTTCTCAATACCTTACTTTCTTCCCCTCTGTTTTACTGCACAGCTGTCTCAATGGCAGTGTAGGTTTCTGAAAGCACTCACATTGTGTGTCAGGTAATTAGCAGGAAAAGCGGCCATATTTCATGATGTGCTCAAAAAAGCATTAAAGCTCTCTGTGGGGTTGCATGTTGTCACTCAGTAACTGTCTCCTTTTCTTTCTGAAGTTTTTACTAGAAAGTGAGAAATGAGCATTTCGTGTAAAGCTGAATTGACATTTATTGGCTGGTTATGCTTTGTTTCCTAACATTTATTCTATCCAGCTGCAGTAATTCCTAATCAGCTGTGGGGCGGGGGTAACTTTTTAAATGCCACTATATATTCATCCATCTATTTTCTAACCGGTTTAGCCAGTCCAGGGTTGCAGTGCCTACCTCAGCAACAAGGCACAAGATGGAAACCAAGACTGGATGAGGAGCCAGTCTGTCACAGGATGAAGTCAGCACAAATTGTCTGTTAACACAATGGAACTGCTGCTTGTCGCTTAGTCAGAATGCCTTAGGGCCTAGTATAAACGACCAATGGGGTAAAGGTTAGCGTGTAAGTCAGTGATGAGTTAATTAAAAGAAGCACTGATGTGTGTGTGTGGCTGATGTCTCCCTCTCTTTTATTTCTCATCTAAGCCCACATGGGCCAATTTAGAGTTAATGGGCCAGTTAACCTACTAGGCATATCATTGTGATTTGAGCTAAGGATATTGAATATGTGATGGCAACAGT
The DNA here is from genome assembly GCF_016835505.1 of Polypterus senegalus. Taxonomy (NCBI): domain Eukaryota; kingdom Metazoa; phylum Chordata; class Cladistia; order Polypteriformes; family Polypteridae; genus Polypterus; species Polypterus senegalus. Next base: position 98,691,966 of record NC_053156.1, on the reverse strand, counting down.
ACTAACCACTGAGCCAATTACATTTATATTAATACAAGCTTACAAAACTTCACAAGCGTTCAGCTTATTGAGTCTGCTTACTCCAGGATAATGACTGTCAGTTGCATTTTTAAACTGGGCTTAGTTTTTCTACCCCTTAAATGCTGAACATTTAAGAAGTGTAAAGTGCATGCGTGTACACATATATTCTGGTCCTTTAAAATCACAATTTTACCAGACATTTATTTCCATATAAAAAAGTCACTGTACCACCAGCTTTACTTGCACACCTGTCTTAGTAAATGACAGGTTTTTAGACAGGCTAATTAGAAGCAGTACTTGCAAACAGTGGAACCCACGTAGAAGCAGTTTTTCCAGCATCACATCTGTTTCCTTTGCGGTGTGAAAAGAATGGCTACAGAGAAAGTGCCCAATATTAACTCGCACCATAAAAAACTTTGGAGTTTCATTTTCAACTATTTAATTTAACCCCAAAACCATTTACCTACATGTGCCACAGTTAAGTAATGGGCTGAAGAATATTTATGGTGGAAAGGTGTCTTTTGAAGATGTTCAAAGTTGACATTGTCAGCAAAGAAAATTTGGTCACCATGGTGCATATGGAGCATCATCATTGTGTAATGGAGAACCAAAGAGTAACTGTGTGAGATAGCTGACTCTGTGCTTATTAGATATGGTTCACTTGAATGCATTTGCCATGAACAAATCAGCATGAGAAAAAGTGTGTGCTCAGTGGGTACCCAGATTGTCAATTCCAAGAATAAAGTATTATCATGCATGGTTCCAAGAAGAATGTCAATCTGAGGGAAATTTAGGAAGTTTTACATGACTGGAGGTGTGTGGTAGAGTGAGGACTGTGGCTGTTTAGCATTTTAAATAAATAATCGCTGCATCCGCGTCTTCATGTGATAGTGTGGCGAGCTGTTGCCGTGTGTAATACGGGAGCAGATGGCCCAGCAACAGGATCATCCATGACCTTAACTGACGCCGGGAGCTGCTGATTGCCCAGCTGTGACACATCCCCATTTTACAAGGGAAGTGTGAGTGCAAGAGAGGAGAATCTTGAATTGAGAAAAAGAAAGACAGAAGTTAAAGTGAGAAAGAAAGAGAGAGGGCAGGAGGTGGAAGGAGCTGAGACAACCCGCACCGTCACAGGGTGAAACCTGGATACATCACTATGACCAATAGCCCAAACAACAGGAGAAACAATGAAAACATGCTGACTCCTCCACACCAACAAAGTTCATGCCAATGCAGCAAAGGTAATTTCACCATATGTTATGATTTTAAGAGTGTAGTGTGTACTGATTATGTGCACATGTAGGCCCACATAACCAGTCACTATTACATTTTGTGTAAGGATGTGATTAGATGAGTCCATAGTTAATCATGGGACTCCATGAAGATGCGGGCTCCAGATGGGTGCAGGTACAGGAGTGAATGTTTTGAGCCTGCATTGTGAAATTGGGGGTCAAGAAAAGAACAAGAATGATGAGGAACAGAGGTTAGAGGGTTCCTTTCATCGGATTGGCTGGCCAGTGCTGTTTCAGCTGTGCAATGGCCAATAGGGGGAGACAGCTTGATGGCTGAGGTCTCCAGGACTCTAAACAAATCCAAGTCATATTATGTGATATCATCTACTGTTGAATTCTGCTCTGTACTTGTAATATTTCTATTTTACTATTATATTGTATTGAGGATTACTTGTATTCTGTTCTTTGTATTGTATTGTATTGTATTGAACCCCTTCTTTTTGACACTCACCGCACTCCACACCTACCTGGAAAGGGGTCTCTCTTTGAACTGCCTTTCCTAACATTTCTTCCATTTTTTCCCTACTAGGGTTTTTTTTTTGGGAGTATTTCCTTGTCTTCTTAAAGAGTCTAGACTGGGGGGCTTGTTAAAGCCCATTGTGGCACTTCTTGTGTGATTTTGGGCTATACAAAAATAAATTGTATTGTATTGTAAAGAAAGGGAGAGAAGGGCAGGAACAAGAAGGAGCCAGTGAAATATGTGAAGGGAAGCAGGTGAACAGAAAAGTGAGCCCCGTTCAAGGAGCATATGGACAGCTGTTTAAGAAGTGGTCAGAGGGGCCACTCCTGCTGAGCAGTCTAAGGAGCAGAAGCAGCAGCAACCAGGTGCTCTGGGAGGCTTCCGTAGATGCCTGAAAACTGTGGCAAAGCTTGGTATGGTGCCCTGGAAACACAGAGGGACTGGCAACAGGGACCTGAGCAGGATTAAAGGGTTATCTGTGTTTGTTGGTGGATGTCTGCTTGTAGCAAGGAACCCAGAAAGAGTAAGCTAAGAGACTGAGAAACTGAGGCTTGCTGTTTCCCTTGATTTTGAATGTTTTAACCTCTACCACAAGCTTGATTTTATGGATTATTTATTTAGTAAAAGGGATGTATTGCACTTTTGGACACTGTTTGTTTGTTTTTGTTGTTAAAGCCCTTGCACCAACTCTTGCAGACTAATTGCATCCTCACTTCTCGCAGCTCATCTTTGGGTACTTTATCAATGGTTCCAGGTTCAAAACGGAAACCGTTAAGAAGTGTGGAGCTGATTACAATTTGAATCAAGGAATATCTGCAAGGAAAGCTGTCAACCATTCCCAGTCTTCTTAATGGCAATGTATCTGCTTATATGCACTGGCTACAAAGGCTCCACTGAAAAACTGAATTCATTGACATGATGCACTCACTACATTCTCCAGACCTGAACTCACATGACTATGTTGACCATGTCATGTTAGTTATAGAAAAGGAATTGAACAAGCAGACAAAACATTTTGAAAAGCTTTGAGAACATTATAAAAAGTGTATTAGTACTGTTAGAGATTATGTTAAAACCCACACTTGTTTGGTTTATTGATGTTTTCTTAAAATGTTAGAGTTGGTCAGGCCCATGATTGACTGTCTTATGTTGTTGCCTATTCTATATTATTTAAAGATAGATAGCGTTTTTCTCTTTCTCTTGGGTGGAGGTTAAATCTTGTGTCTTTTTTTTTCTTCCTATTTTGATGTTTTCACTTGATTGATTGAAGTACATTGTTGCAACTGTTGTGTTTTTATCATTTGTTTGATTGAGAATTATGTAGTTGTAATGTTCTGTTTTTCAAAAATAAAACACTAATTTAAAAAAAAAAGTTAGACCTGAAACTTTTTGATTGCTCCAGTGCTGTGTAATTTGTTGTTAGTTGTGTTGTAAATATATGGGTTGTCAGCAAATCTGATTGCTTTTACTTTATAATGGCATGACTAATGAGCCTTAGTAGGCTCTGACCTTGTTATGCACTAATGTGAAATGGGCACTGTTAAATTTGGTAACATCCCATGAGAGGGCAACTGGAAGACCTATGTATAATTAATAGAATCGGTAAATAATGTGAAAAGTGTCTTTAAGGAGTCAAAAATAAATAAAGGGTCTGCTTCCCTGGTTTTTAATTGCATCCTTCATTAAATCTACTTGTGAAATATTTTGCAGTGGTCTTAATGTGTTTGTTTAACCTAATGAAAAAAAAAAATCACGTAAACTTTGTGAAGAACTTACTTTTTAATGATTAATATTTTTCTTCTGAATAGAAGTGCTTTTATACAGTGTCTAATGACGTGACAGCGTCATGCATCATTTGCTAAAATGTGACAAGAGATAATCTAATTTTCAGCTTTCAGTCTACTCTTTATTGATCCTTTTCAAACCACTTTAGAGTTGTACTGGAGAATAGTATTTAGCATCTTGGTTAATAATGTTTTTATTATTAATGTCTGGTTTTTTTAAATGCATAGAAGCTTTATGAGTCTGTCCTTATTTGGGGAAATTTATGACAAACAAAATCAAGATTTGAACTATGCATACAGACAAAGCTGATATTCCAAAGCAGGAATTTACTGGCGTAGGCCAGAGAGGCTGAGATGAAAAAGCAATGAGGCTGAATGCACCTGTGCTGAAACAAGACCTGGTATGAAGTAGGAAATCGGCTTATTCTAGGTTATGGCTGATTAGAATTGATTGCTGAACCAAGAGGGTTACTCTGTACAACAATGGCATGTTGGTCCATGACATGTGACAGTTTGGTCTCTCTGCCTCTTTACCTCACTCTCTGCCATTTTTCATCATGAGAAGACCAACTCCCTCTCAGCCGCTATACTGAGAAAGGCAAGCTGCTTGGTCACCTGCAAACGATAATCTGAAGAGATTTAACCTGAAACTACAATTTTGTGTGCTGCCTGAAGCTTCACATCTAGCACTCTCAGTTTGTATGGTTTATAAAGCCACATTGTATTTGTGTTTGGTAATGACAATAGCATAATATTTAAAGATTAAAACTGTAATATCACTAACAACAGATCATATATTGTATCTAGATATCCAAAATATATAAAATGCAAAGTAGATTCACTCACTTACTCATTCATAAACAAAAATACTATTTCCCGTTTAATTAAAAAGCTAAACTTTGGCAGGATGGTACATCTAGGTCAGTGGATATCTGCTAACAAAGGACATTTCTATATAGGAATAAATAAACAAAAACAACAAAAGAAAAACTAAATGCTTTTTTAATAATTTTTGACTGATTTAATTGAAATTTGGTGATCTATACTAATAAAAGGCAAAGCCCTCACTCACTCACTCACTCACTCACTCACTGACTCATCACTAATTCTCCAACTTGCCGTGTAGGTAGAAGGCTGAAATTTGGCAGGTTCATTCCTTACAGCTTCCTTACAAAAGTTGGGCAGGTTTCATTTCGAAATTCTACGCATAATGGTCATAACTTGAAGCTATTTTTCTCCATTTACTGTAATGGAGTTGAGCTCGAAAGCCGTGGGGGGCGGAGTTTCGTGTGATATCATCATGCCCCCATGTAATCACGCAGTACGTAGAAAACCAGGAAGAGCTCCAAAAACCACTGAATAAAACATACATTATATAATTAAGAAGGCAGCGAAACAATTAGAAGCGAGCGAGTGACATATAAAACCATATTCAGCGGCTCACGTGAACTGACGCAGTGCCCAGACAAAAAGCAACAGTTCCAAAGAGTGCTGAACAAAAACCGAATTACACTGCTACGCTGAAATAGACAAACCACACACCATGGCGCAATAGTAGAGATTTCGCCTCTAGCTCCGAGGTTCGATTCCCGAGAGGGGATGCACTGAGTATGTACACGCGCTTCCCAATTCATTTTAGCTTCGCATCCCCTTGGTTTGAGACGTATGAAAAAATATGCGGTTAACACAGAAAGATGGATCACCAATTGAAGCTTTATGAATAATGGATACTTTATTCGCGATCAATGATTGTTTTGGTAAACCATACTCAGTGTATTCATTACGTGAACGGTAAAAAAGTAAGAGCGAGGGGAGGGTAACTTATTGAGGCACACAGGCAAAACCACAATAACACGCGGGCTCGATGTACTGTAGTGCGCGTCAACTAGATCTGAATTGCGCAATCACATTCGAAAAAATATATCTTTTCAATTCTATTTAGTCCATATGTGTCAAACTCAAGGCCCTCGGGACACATCCGGCCCGGCTTGTAATTATATCCGGCCGGCGAGATCATTTTATATATTATTGTTATTAATGGCCCGGGGATATGAAGCGCTGGTAACACAATAAACTACAGATCCCATAATGCAGCGCTTCAGCTGCCTTGCCGAACACTTACCGCGTTAATCAAGTCTAGCTTATGATGCTGCAAGTTACTGCAAAGCTAGCCCACACGATGCCAAAGAGAAAAGGTGATTCTGAACATAGAGACTTTAAAAACCGATGGGAGGCTGAGTATATGTTTACTGACATTGCCGGTAAACCCGTGTGTCTCATTTGTGGAACTAATGTGGCTGTAATTACAGAATTTAATCTAAGACGGCACTATGAGACAAAACATCAAGATAACCTGAAAGACCTGAATGCAATGCAGAAGATACAGAAAGCAGAAGAGTTAAAGAAGAATCTGACACTTCAGCAGACGTTTTACCCGTGCAAAATCACAAAGTGATTTCAAGTGAAGCTACTTTTATGGGAGACACAAATGCACCAGTGCAACTTGCCCCACTTTCCCTGTTGCCAAGTAATGTTGAACCAAGTCGGCACTACGGTGTTCCCAAATACGCACTTTGCTGATAAACTGAGCGCACTGCGCACTGAGTTCGCATGGCGCTTTGGTGACTTTGAAGAACAAAAAGAATTTTGAGTTGTTTCAACCCATTTGCGTCGATGTGGAAACTGCACCTGTGCAGATTCAGATGGAGGTGATTGAGCTGCAGTGTAATGGCACACTGAAGGCAAAGTACGATACTGCAGGGCCCGCACAGTTTATTCACTCCATTCTGTGTGAGAAGCTCTTCTCAGTGATGAAGACTAACAAAACAGCACACAGGAGTCGCCTCACTGATGAGCACCTGCAGTCCATCCTGAGAATCTCCACAACACAGAACCTCACACCAAACATAAACGAACTTGTTGCCAAAAAAAGATGCCAGGCATCCAGCTCTATAAAATGACATATGAGCAAAGACAACTGAATGATTTGATTTGTTATTGCTGAAAAGAACACATTTTATTTATATTTCCAGATTTTTTTATGCACCATGTTCATATTTAAATTTGTATAATTTTGACAGGATATATTTTTATGAAGAGCAAAATCTTTTGGAATATTTAAAATTTAAGTTTATTTTTTATATAAAATTACATAAGAGTAAAGAAATTTGAATGTTTGTTCTTTTAACGTTTACTTTATTTCTAACTTGTATAATTTAGACAGGATATATTTTTATGGAGAGCAAAATATTATAAGTTATTTAAGGTTTGAGTTGATTTATTCCGGAATAATATTCTGTCAACTAAATAAAAATTCCTTCTATTTAAAATTTAAATAGAACTTCAACAGATACGATAGTTCATAATATCCACGCAGACTTGCACATAAGAGCGGGAGTCATCCGTTTTAACAAGCAGCGTATTGCACTGATACGAAATAGCCTGCCCATTTAATTATTTAGGAATGGATAAATAAATTAAGATTTTGTACAAATAATGTTTTTCATTTTTCTTCCTTCATGGATTCTGGCACCCCCAGCAACAGTTGCTCGCACCCCAAAGACTGTATATATGTATGTATATGTATGTATATGTATGTATATGTGTGTGTGTGTGTGTGTGTGTGTGTGTGTATATGTATATATGTAGATATGTATACTGTATATATGTATATATGTGTGTGTATATATATGTGTATATGTATATATGTAGGGATATGTGTATATATATATATATGTTTATGTTTGTGTGTGTATATATATATGACAGTAACACTCATCACTCACAACAGTGACAAAACAATTACATTGTCAATCATGTTACGTTATTTTCAAAATGTTTCCTTTTCTTTTTCATTACTTCTTTAACACACTACTTCTCCACTGCGAAGCGCGGGTATTTTGCTAGTGTTATATAAAAATTAATATTAGCAGACATGTATCTTTACGCATCATTACATTTGTTGTCAATATTTATTTTTATGTTAATGTACTGCTAACAGTGGATTTTATGCAAAAGATCAATGGAGCAAAACCAATTGATGGACCAAACCAAGGGCACCACTAATTAATAAAGTGGACAGACAACAGAAGAAGTCATGATGTCCTAGGTAGAAAAAAGGAGATGTGATCACTTTTGGTGAGTAGAGTGAGGTGTGAAATTGAAGGACAAAGTTCGATGAAACTCAGTGAAGATGCATAGCCCAGTGTTTAGCAAGCATACTATAAATCTCCAGTGAATGTGCAGGTGTTGTAGCTGTGAACATAGGTGTTGCTTCACTAGACGTCAAAAGGGAGGAAGAGAGAAATAGAGACAAACGTGGAGTCCTCCCATCCAAGACCAGCCTAGATGAATGGCATCAGTTTAAACTTAATGGATCTCCCACAAGTCACTCCATTGTAACATATGTTTGCATCTACAGACTTTGAAAGGAAACACCCACCTAATCCTCCAAAATCATTTTAATTTACATGTGTGTCTGCTCAGTGGTATAGCTAGGGGCAGGTGGAGGGGGCGGTCCACCCAGGGCAGCACCTTTTTGGGTGCGGCATTATTGGCCAAAAGGCTCAGTACAATTCATGTGTAAGCAGCAGGGTTCGGAAAAATATCACACATGAATGAAAAGAGTAAAATTCTCTGATTTTTATCCACAAATGCTTCGAAAATAATTTTCAGACTGTCCTTCTGTGATGGCATCAGACACAGCAGTTAAAATCTTTGAGGCAATAACAAAAATAAACATAAAAATTACACAGATGATAATTTCTAGGAAAATAAACAACTAATTTACAATTCATAATTTCATTTGATTATCAATCTAAATGCATTCTTGCTCTGTGCAGAAAACATTCCCACCTATCACTTGTAACACTACACTGGTTCTGATTTTTGTACAAAGTAGATTAATTATAATAAATTAATAATTAGAACATGGCTTATCAGTGCGTCTATACTATATTCTTGTCTAGTTGATGCTCTTAAATAATTATATGTGAAAAATTACTGCTGTTTCTCTATATATGAATAAATATATGCAAAATTTTTCTATACGTCATTTTAATTTTCTTTTTTAATAGGTTAACATATTCAGATATGTTGGAGGGCAGCAAATTGAAGCACCGCCCTGCTCCAAGTGGCATGAACTTCAGCTATGCCACTGTGTCTGCTTACTTATAATGGTGGTGCCCAGTCCCACTCTCCAAAACTCTTATACATTCACATCTATGAACTTTAAAGGGAGACCACACACAACTGACAAAAACATGAAAAGAAGCATGTGAGTGAACAATGTTAATAAATGAAAATGCAGACATCTAATAATGATTATAATGTATACTCAGATTTCACAATATTCCTAGTGATTGCCCATTTCAATTCAAAAGAAGACTCTTTCCTGTAAAATTGTGTTTGGCAATAACCATTAACAAAAACTAAGTCCCTAGGAAAAGCAGGAATTGATCTTATGCAGGAATGTTACACTCATGAACAATTGTATATAGCCTGTTCAAGAGAAAGCAGCTCCAGTGACCGAATTATATTATTATTACTTATTTTTTGACTGACACCTTTATCCACATCCTCAGGGTTTGAAGTCCTAGGTCCAAAGTCTTAACTACGACATCACACTGTCAGCAAATAACAGCTCTTGGTAGAAAAAAATACAAATATTGTAAACAGAAAAATACTTAATTTTATAATACTTCTGTTATATCTAATTTACCAATGGCAATATAACTGAGGCCCATTATCATACAAATTATCCTGGATGAATACATTTGTAACCTTTTTCTCCTGCCTGTTCTTTTACTCTTTCTAGTTGGCTGGTGTTTTAGAATGTAACAAGGATGAGGGGCGTGTATGGGATTTTAGACATTTTTGTTAAGATCTACATAATAATAAGTGTAAACGGGGAATAGGATTACCCTAAGACTCAAATATGACTAAACCAGGTAATGGAATCAATCCCTTGTGATAAGAATGACACAGATACATCAAAAAAGTTTGGGACAGCCACCCATATATTATTCCCTAGCTACAAAAGGTACACTTTTAGGAGTTGTGCTCAGGTTGAATCCAAAACAGAACTGACACAGGTTGGATAAGATGCCAGCTTTAATGGCCTTGACAGGAAGTGAGGTCCTCTGGACCGGAAACATAAGTGATGTAGCTAGGACCAGAAGTGACATCATCAATGGCACCAGTGCCAAAAGTGATCCAATCAAAGGGCTGATACCTAGTGGGAGATCCTGAGGATAGTCTGTAGTGGACGGAGAGTGAGAGTTAGTGCAGCTCTTCACCCCTGGTCTGGTGTGCCATTACTATAATTTAAGCCCTCTAGCGGCCTCCCATGCACATGTGTGTGACACCCTGAAGCAAGACAGGAACCTACTCTGTTCTCATTTGATGGGATTTTGGATTTCTGCAACACAGTTCTGATAAAAAACATTTCCTTTAGATATTTAATCATTGCTGTTAATCTATACAGACTATGTGATAAGCAGCTTATATGTGAAAAATCAAATCTTACTAACTTTCTTCTGTTTGCATTGATGCTGTTTGAATTAACCTTTTCCCAGTGCTTCTTTATAAAATAATAAAGCTGGATTTCTGGACAGTAGGTAGTGTACGGGTAGAGATGACATTTATTCAAATGCTGCATCTCATCTTTTAGATTACTGATATTAATTGATTCATTTAAGCAGCACAGTATTGCTGTATGTATGGAAGAGGTGAAACTATGACTAAATGCTGTGTTACCAGGTAAAGAGCATTTAATGTCAAAAAAGAACAAGTGTTTTTTTCAAGTTGAATTACTGCAGTTTCCAGATGAAAAGAAACTACTTGTCTTTTTGCATAATTAAAGCTGCATTCAGATGAAGTGCACAATTTATGAAAGCAACAAATGTATTATTCCTTATGCTTCTGCTAATTAGCTAATGGCCCGATGAGTTTTACAAATGAATACCTCTCCAGTTATTAAAAAGGTTATGGAGAAAAATATTGTGGTGACCCAATGCTGAATAAAACAATAACGTAACTGAATTGAACAGATTTTCTGCATGTAACTACGCAGTCACAAACTGCTACACTAATACTGTATGCTTTACAATCACTGGAAAGAGATTGTCCTCAGGAATCCACCTCTGGGCTGTTACTGCAAATCAAATAATCAGACAGCGGCTGAATTCTATTTAAATCAAACAGCTGTTTTCTTATGAGCCTACAATACCCAGGTTTCTACAATATATGCCAGTGTGGTTCGAGTGTGGCTACTAATTAGATAAGAGCTAAATAAGCTCTGAGCCCAGTGAGACTACTTGGCTGCTGTAAAGATTCATTTTACTAAAGGCACTTGTTTATGCAAAGGGGTTGTCAGAAGATGGATACCATTTAACAAACTGCTCTGGATGTTTTTTTTTATTATTATTATTGTGGGGTCTGAGGTATAGCCTTGATTTTTGGTTATCTAGCACTACACAACTGCTGAGTAGCATTTGCACTAATTGCTTAATTCATTAAGATTCAACTGAGGAGATGGAGGGGAAGAAATTAATTAAACAGTTAAAATGGAAGAGCATGTACAAGGTTGGCAGAATATTTCGGGAAACCAATTGAGCCAAAGACAGCCTTAATCCTATTATGACACACTCTTAATATCTTGATCATAGCATCATTGGCCAGTTTGGGTAAACCCACCAATGAAAGAATATCATTCCCTTATCCAGCTTCTAAACATTTTTCGCTTTCGGGATTATACACTGCCTTTGTGAAAGCATCAAGAGAAAGAAGAACCATAATTTGAATGGACACCAGCCCAATACTGGCCACTACAAAAACATCCATCCATTATGACCACCAGAGAGTGCCACTGAGTCTCCAAACTCCAGACACAATTACAACAAGAAAGTCCTGGATGCAAATAAATGTTTTCTATTCAAATACTTTTTTATCTCCAGTATTCAGAGTCCATACCAAAATCACCAATGAACACAATGTCTCCTTCCACTACTCCAGCTGAATTTTGTCCTCCGACTCCTGATTCTGACTCAACCCTTGAAGCGAGATGGCTTCTGTTTATGATAAACGTCTGGAGTTAATGCATAATGGGAGCACTTCCGGGTCATACCAGGGAGGTGCATTCCCAACAGCACCCCATGGTGACACCCTGACAGGGTAGGCCTTTGAAACTACAAGTCCCAGGCAACCCTGTGGGTGTTTAGACTGGGGACAAACCAGAGGAGCACTGCCCCCTCTCATAATGGTGAATGAACTGTTCAGAATACCCAGTCTCCTTCAGTTTATCCATTATTCTTTCATCCCAACTGAAACAGAAATCAATAACCATCCTGGCTGGGTTGTGCCTCACCTAACACTGTCTTTTCTTTACGGCCTTTTGGCTGGGCAAGGATTCATTCTCCATTCTAGTTGGGGTGTCAGTCCATCCACACCATCCACTATTAGATTCTGGGATGCAGAGAGAAAAGATACTACCCCCAGTAGCAATTTGAATAGTATTGAAACCAGCCACGGAGAGGTAGTATATATAATAATCTTTTATGATCCTAAGTGTATGAGATCCATGCCTTATCTTACAAAAGCCATCAACATAATTTTCCAAGGTTTGAATGAGGCAAATAAGTAATGAAGTCCCCTCCACAAAGACAGAGATAAACTAATTGGAAAGCTCATACACCCCTCCTATGAAGCAGTTCTAAGATCAATAAGACAATCCATTAAACAGAACTCTTAACAAAATGGCATTCAGAGTAATGGGTGAATCAACAAGAGTCAGAAATTATTGTTGGCTTTGGTTGATCGGAGGAGGTGATAAACTACTGCATATTAAGAATCAGATAACATGGCATGTTAATTAGAAAAAAACTAAAAAAGCAGATAAATTGTTTAATTGATTTCTCACTCTGTGGAATGAGACATTTCTGCAATGTTCTGCATTCTCATGTGGACTATGTAACAGCCTTCTTTGAAGGCAGAGAAAAGTTTTTTCTCCATGACAGTAGCTACTCCTTGCCTGGGTACAATCATGCACACTCTCCAACTCATTTTTCCTAGCCTTAAAAAAAGAAGAGATGCTGAACACTTCCGTAAATGTGGCCCACACATCTCCCAATGCTAAATAAGTGACCATTCTTTTGAATTTCTCAGCTTCTGTTATGCATATTCGATTCCCCTTGTCACAAAAAAGACTCCAGACAGTCAGAAAGATTTGAGGCAGCCACCCGTATATTATGATCCTGGCTGCAAAAGGTTGAAAACTGATTGCGTAGTTTACAAGACTGAGTCCAAAACAGAACTGAATACATGGAGGTAAGATGGTGGTTTTAAGGGCTGGTTGAGGAAATGATGTCATCTTTACTGGAAATGGAAGGGATGTCATCAGATGTGCCGGAACTGAAAATAATGTCATCAGAGGTGCCAGGACCTGACGGGATTTCCCAGGAATGGTTCTTAAAGGAAATGAGAGAGACAGTCAGTACGCTCTGACACCCCCTGGTCTGATATATTATTACACTTACTCAAGCCCTTTAGCTGTCTCCTAATCACATGTGTGTGACACCCTAACCATCCACAATTTTCTTTATTTCTTCCATAACCTTCTATTTCTTTCTCTGTCCCTTTATATCCCATTTTCGGTCACTTTCCTAATCCTCTGCCAATTTAATGTTAGTTGGACCCCTGTTTTTTTCTTGTCAGCTAGACATTCCCATTGATTATATATAAGAACTAATATACAAAATATTAATCGATACATAAATTAAGTTATTTATCCCTAGATATGGAATAAAAGTTTAAAATTATTACTGTTTTGTGCAGCAAATTACTAAAAGTAGTTTTTTTTTTTTTAACTAATACTTATTGATTAATATGGCTAAAATATACTGTTCTGCACTTGATACATTTTTAAATATTTAGATGATGCTTTCAGGTAAGGAAAGATATGGAGTATTCCATATTAATTCATTTTATTTCACTGAAGAAGCAAAAAATAAATAAATCTATGGCATGCTTAATTACCATTTTCTGTGCTACTCATAAATTGGACCTTGAGCATGTAACAGCAGCATGAGGTGCTAGGCTTCAACCAACTTTAGATATGGCAGGGCACACCCATGCACTCACCCATATTCACTGACTCCAGGCTATTTTAAGGTCACCGAATTATTTAATATACAGGAATATGGTATGTGACAGTAAACCAGAGGATAAAGACCATGTAGACAAGAAGAATGTTGTACAAATTCTATACGAACAGTCAGCCTTGCTGGGACTGAAGGGTCCTTGAAATTCAAAGGTTAAAGCACTAAGCATTGTGCTAATGTGTGATCCCATATAAATGTAAAAGAGAGAGTGAGAATACATCAAAGCTGAACATATTAATACTAATTTAGTATGGGACATATAATATGTAGGCACATAAAGTTTGAATAATTCTGCCGCATAACCATAACCATTTGTGCTTTTTTTATCATCCTGGGAGACAATGAAAGGAGAAAAGAAACAACTTTGTCACCAGAGACTTTGCTGACAAGTAGAAGAGCTTCAGGCAAAGCCTGATTTTCATTAACATCTTATTTATCTTTTTTTTTTTTTGGAAGCACATCTGCAAAGTGGAGTGTTTGGTATGGAAAATGCGATTAGGTGATTTATAAAACTTACAAACAGAAGACTCAAGTAATTGTATTAAAAAATCATTTTTACCAGCTACATGTAGAATTGTGAAATAGCGGGCATTGTATATAAAATCTAAATGGATTTACAATACTGCAGCTGCTTTGTGGATTTCTGTGTGCTGCTTTTCCACTTAATAAGAGATAGGAAAAGAGGAAGCTCCCTTCTGAATACCATATGATTAGATTTTTCTTTTATTTTGATGATTCAATGTGTGAGCCATGTCTGGGAGAGTTAGGCAGGCTCTTTACAAAGTTAACCTTGCAGAATACCCGAGCTTTATTGACTGGCAATGCATTCTTATTATAGATCTACTACATAAAAAATACCAGATGTGGTTTAATAGAATAAACACCATTTATATTAAAACATGGAAATAAAAACATGATTACAGCACTTAACGATAATTTGCTTTAATCTGTGCTGCTGCTCCTCTTTATAGTGCCGACAGTATAATTCTTTCCTTATGATGCTTAGTTTTGTGATTTTGTTCTGATCTAGGTATGTAAGATCTTTTACCATTTATATTTTATACATATATTAGATTGTTTTTGTTTCTTGTTGAAGTGATTTAAAAGTGGCCTGCACTTCACGATACTTACTACTCCAGGAAGTGTTTTGTTTCCATCTTTCATTCCAACAGGTTTTCATTTGAAGTGACAAAAATTGTAAAGTCCTGTGTATTTGGTCTTGTATTGGTAATGTATTCCACTTGTTCTATTTTGTTCTTATTTCAGAATCGTATTTATGCAGTGAGTTACCTGGTTTGTCAATTACATAACAAGTGCCTTTGCTAATGACTGCTCTGGTGCAGCAATTGAAAATCCTTTTCTAAGGCAGTTAAATGAATTTGTTGTCCTCCTGTTTAAATTGTCACAATCTTTGTAGGCAGCCCATGAAGTTTAATTAATATTCAGAGCATCACTATAGTTTGCGTATTCAATAAGTTTTGCACTCATAAAACCTGCTTATGGAATATTATTCCTTCATGTACCATTCTACTCACTGCTATTATACTACATTGATTGCTTTTCCTTTTTATTATACATTCTTGCTTTTGTTTTCATTATAACACTAAGAGAAATTATTACTCTGATTTTGCTATCAGAAATACAAACCAGGTTCTTTGTTCCCAGATATTCCAAATATGGGGGCAAAGATTCTAGATAAATACTGATTGTGTTACCACACAGTTGCATTTAATAAAAAAAAAATACTCTTTTCTGCCCTGAGACTTTTGAATT
Organism: Polypterus senegalus; assembly: GCF_016835505.1. Classification (NCBI taxonomy): domain Eukaryota; kingdom Metazoa; phylum Chordata; class Cladistia; order Polypteriformes; family Polypteridae; genus Polypterus; species Polypterus senegalus. The sequence goes on along the minus strand of NC_053156.1, from coordinate 98,676,479 downwards.
GGTCAATTGTCTCGGAATTGTTCCACCCTCCAAACTTTTGCATGAATGCAGTTTTGATTACTTTTTTCAAGGTAATCTGGGGATGTCCTTTCTTCTTGTTCTACTACATTGCTGTGTGAAATGCCAATTTTACCCTCATTACGATTGTATCATTCTGTTTATTAGAAAGGTCATTTTCTGAATGACCTGTTTTGTTTAATATCCATCCATCCATTCCATGTCTGATCTTCATTTACAGTATACATAAAACATTTGTGTGTACGTTATAATTTAGCTGTGACTTCTGTACCTTGGTGCTTCATATTTATTTTAACCATAGTCTGTTTTAGATCTTTCTCAAAACACTAAAAGCAGGCAATAGCCAAATTCATTACCAGATCCTGACATTGCCAGCACTGTTGAGCAAGCCTTCTTGTAGCACCTAAAAGTGTCAGATCATGGAGCAATAATGCATAGTTATTTATTTTTCTGGCACGAAAATGTGGGTGGGATGGTGCTGACATGGTCACGTTTCAGAGTTCTGAGTTTGCATTCTGCCCCAGGTTGCTGTCTGTGGGGAATTTGTCCTCGTGTGTCTGGACTGATTCCTGCGTTTTGCTTGATGCTGCTAGCATTGAGTCCAGGGCCACATGAGCACAAACTGAATGTAGTGTGTTGAGAATCTTCTGTTAGTTCTGAATATTGTATAATAAATATAACAGTGCCAAGCAAAGCCTGTTGCTTAAATGCAGCTGCCAATAAGACTCTCACATCCTGATGTTGCCGTTATACTTTTTGTGGGGCTGATAAAACCACTAGTCTACTTCCTGCTTCAGATTGCCAAGAAGATGACACTGAAGTAGGTTTCAAAAGACAGGCTACTCATCAAAAGTTGGATCTTAAGTGAGAATGGAAAACATTTTCTTAACCAGTCCTTCTTAATGCAAAAAGTTTTTAATCAATAACCATTAAGCTGAATTTTTTTCTGAAAACAAAGAAGCACTTCCTTAATCTTTTATGGTAGATCCAGTTTATCCAATTAAAAGCAAATTAACATGTCTGAGCCATGATTTACATTGGTGGCTATCTTAACTTGTTTTTTCAGGATTTCACTATTACTGGGATGCTTTAAGAGTAACAAATATGGCCTTTTCTTACTTCGGATCTTTCTCTTTCACACATCATGCTTATAAGAATATAAATTACTGTATATAAAACTCTGATGACTTTCAAAGTTAAATAAAGGTTATTTCAGATAAGGAAGACAAAAGTTTTGAGGTAAGATAGTGTAACCACAAGGTGGCACCAGAGAGCCCCAAATGACAGACACAGTAAAGCAGTAAATGTTGATAGGATATAAAATAAAGGATTTGTATTCCTTTCCCAGGAACCTCTTCACAGTCCTAATAACAAGCCACAATTATACAATAAATTAACATAAATCACACTCTTCCTCTTTCTCTCCTCTGCAGAGTGTTGCATAGAAGATGTGGCATGACCCCAGAAGAATGGAATGCTTCCGGGACCACGCCACAGAAGCACTTCCGGGCTATAATGAAAGTAGGGAGTTCCTCCCCATTATTTTATACCAGGTGGACACTGAGGTACCTTTCCGCCTACCCAGCCAATCTTTCCATCTTTCAGGACGTCCAGGTAATAACCCATGCTCCTCCCTGGCCACTCCTGTTGCAACATGCTATATGTTGATTATCATGTGCAAGATTTGATTTTTACTGTATTCTGTATATATTACAATATCAAACCTATGAACCTACTAGGTTGCCATTCTCATTCACAATCCACTTCAAACCTTCTATTTCATATTGTATCAGGGGTCAGTTTGAGAGTTTTGGTATTTTCTGAATGTGCTTGGCTTCTGTAGCTTGTACTTTCTCAGCCTAAGACAGGATAATGGAGCTAAGCACTCTTGAGTTGTGCATTAAAAGAAGAATGGACCTGTTACTGCAACGCCAACAAACACTAAAAAAGCTTTCAAAGAAAACGTACATACTCTTGAGCTCACTCACCATTAGTAGGCCAAAGGCTGTGTCAAAGAACATCTGATGAGTACAATTATTGACTGGTCAGGAATGTGCATCAGGCACCTACATACCGGAATTTTCCAATCAGTGGACTTCTTTCTTCTGGGTTTACTGTTATGGAAAGGATGGATATTTTATTTTAGGTATGAATTATTTAAAAAAAAACTATAACACAATATCACTCTTTTGCAATAGTCTTGCCTTTGCAAAGTACAATTTTCCAGCAACATTATACAGTATGTTCAAAACATATACTTAAATTCTGGTTCTAAATCAGTATTTTTTAATCAAATTGATGAGGCATAGAATAAGCTTTATTGTTTTTAATTCCAAGCCTATAACCAAAAAACAAAGTGAATTGTCTGAAGAAAGTGACCAGCTCAGCTGCCTAAGAATTAATATTTTTGCTGTAAATATAGCAGATTTCTATAGACTGCAAAAATATAAACAATCTTTGTCCCTTCCAGCCACCATTTCCACTCTTCAATTGCTAGTTTAATGACCATAAATTCTCTGTTTCCTTTATCATAATAGAATTCCGTAGGGGACAACTTTAGTACAGAGGGGCGTAATTTATTTGAAACAGTATGGCTGAGATTCTTACATTTGGTACATCTATTTTGACTTAAAATAGAAAAAGGAGGTCTGGATATCCGAATTCTTTTTTTTTTCTTCTTTTTTTTCCTCAGATTCAATGGCTTATGTTATGACTGTGTACCTATATTATTACTATAGTTTTTGCAAGATTACTAATCAACTAATACATACTATAAATGAAGCTGGTATAAACTTAAGTGGCTGACCAAAGAATGATTCCAAACTGTGTCAGGTATGCAAGCACAGCTCTCTTTGTGTAAATAAAGGGTCAGGATCTGCAACCATGGAACCCAATATTTTTGAAGCACCTTACTTAATACGCAGTGGGATACACGATCAAGCTTTTTCCAAATCCAGACATGTAAATGTAAACAGGTTTGGCAAACTCCTGCAATCCCTGTGCAAAGACAAAGATTTTGTCAACTATTTTCTTGTACAAGACAGAATCTGCTATGCTTGTTCTTGATCTGTGGTTCAATTATCAGACAAAGCTACCATTGTAATACACCAGCATTGGATTTTCCTAGGGAGGCTGAGGAGTGTAATCCCTCAACAACTAGAGCATATCCTCTTGTCCCCATATTTTACTCAAAAAGGGGACCATTTTGAATGAAATATCCTGACTGTCCTCATCTTCCATACAAAACTGAAGAGCATTTCAACTCTGAGGTCATAGTCCTCTCCCAGAAAACAGTGGCTTGTTCTCTTCAGGTAAGGGGCAAGCAACTGCGTCAAGTTTAGGAGTTCCTTGGTGTCTTGTTTATAAGTGTAGTATAGGTGATTCTAAGATTGACCAACTAATTCCTGTAGATTTGTGGACATCATACCAGTTCATTGTAGTAAAGAGGGAGTTGTACAGTATAAATCTCCATCCTTATTTTTTAAGCACCAATAAATGTTGAAAAGAATGTGACTTTGAGTATAAGTAATTGAGTAATTACATCTCCTGACCTGGTGGTGAGTTGGCTTCGATGGTGGGGGAGGATGCTGTTCATGCCTGGTAGGCCCAAACGTGTTGTGAGGGTCTGCAGGGAACGTATGGCAGAGTCCCCTGTCAGAAGTAGCTTCAACTCCCACCTCCGGCAGAACTTCGACCACGTCCTAAGTGAGGTGGGTGATATTGAGTCCGAATGTACCATGTTCTGTGGCTCTATTATTGAGGTGGCTGACCAGAGCTGTAAGGTGGTTGGTGCCTGCCGTGGCGACAATCCCCGAACCTGTTGGTGGACACCGGCAGTGAGGGATGCCATCAAGCTGAGGAAGGTGTCCTACAGGACCCTTTTGTCCTGTGGGACTCTGGAGGCAGCTAATAATTACCGGCCGGCTAACCGGAATGTGGCTTCGGTGGTTGCTAAGGCAAAAACTCGGGAATGGGAGGAGTTTGGGGAGGCCATGGAGAACGACTTCCGGACGGCTTCGAGGAGATTCTGGTCCACCATCTGCCATCTCAGAAGTGAGAAGCAGTGTAGTGTCAACACTGTATATGGTGGGGATGGTGTGCTGCTGACCTCAACTCGAGATGTTGTGGGTCGGTGGAGGGAGTACTTTGAAGACCTCCTCAATCCCACTAACATGCCTTCCAATGAGGAAGCAGAGCCTGGGGACTCGGAGGTGTGGTCCCCCATCTCTGGGACTGAGGTCACCGTGGTGGTCAAAAAACTCCTTGGTGGCAGGGCCCTGGGGGTGGATGAGATACGCCTGGAGTTCCTCAAGGCTCTGGATGTTGTAGGACTGTCTTGGTTGACACGTCTCTGCAACACCGCATGGACAACGGGGACAGTGCCTCTGGATTGGCAGACTGGGTTGGTGGTCCCCCTCTTTAAGAAGGGGGACCAGAGGGTGTGTTCCAACTACAGAGGGATCACACTCCTCAGCCTGTGGGTCCATCAGATAGTCGAACCTCGGATTCAGGAGGAACAGTGTGGTTTTCGTCCTGGTCGCAGAACAGTGAACCAGCTCTACACCCTTGGCAGGGTCCTGGAGGGTGCATGGGAGTTTGCCCAACCAGTCTACATGTGTTTTGTTGGCTTGGAAAAGGCATTCGCCCATGTCCCTCGGGGAATCCTGTGGGAAGGTGCTGGACCCCCTGATAAGGGCTGTTCAGTCCCTGTACAACCAGTGTCAGAGCTTGGTCCCCATTGCTGGCAGTAAGTCAAACCCGTTTCAAGTGAGAGTTGGACTCCGCCAGGGCTGCCCTTTGTCACCAATTCTGTTCATAATTTTTATGGACAGAATTTCTAGGCGCAGTCAGGGTGTTGAGTGGGTCCAGCTTGGTGGGCTCAGGATTGGGTCACTGCTTTTTGCAGATGATGTTGTCCTGTTTGCTTCATCAGGCCGTGATCTTCAGCTCTTTCTGGACCGGTTCGCAGCCGAGTGTGAAGCGGCTGGGATGGGAATCAGCACCTCAAAATCCATGACCATGGTCCTCAGCCGGAAAAGGGTGGAGTGCCCTCTCTGGGTTGGGAGCGAGATCCTGCCCCAACTGGAGGAGTTCAAGTATCTCAAGGTCTTTTTCACGAGTGAGGGACGAATGGAGCGGGACATCGACAGGCATATCGGTGCAGCATCTGCAGTGATATGGGCTCTGCATCGGTCTGTCGTGGTGAAAAAGGAGCTGAGCCGTAAGGCAAAACTCTCAATTTACCGGTCAATCTACGTTCCTACCCTCACCTATGGTCATGAAATGTGGGTAGTGACCGAAAGAACGAGATTGTGAATACAAGCGGCTAAAATGAGTTTCCTCCGCATGGTGTCTGGGCTTTCCCTTAAAGATAGAGTGAGAAGTTTTTCAGGAGGGGTTCAAAGTAGAGCCGCTGCTCCTCCGCATCGAGAGGAGTCAGATGAGGTGGCTCGGACATCTGATCAGGATGCCTCCTGGATCCCTCCCTGGCAAGGTGTTCTGGGCACGTCTAACCGGGAGGAGGCCCCAGGGAAGACCCAAGACATGCTGGATTGAGTATGTCTCTCGGCTGGCCCTGGCAATGCCTCAGGATTCCCCCAGAAGAGCAAGAAGAAAATTCTGCTCAAGCTGCTGCCCCCGCAACCTGACCTTGGACAAGCGGAAGAGAATGGATGGATGGAACTCCTGACTACTTAAGAGGATCTGAGGATTATTCAGAAAGGGTTTGAAGAAACTGCTGGCTGGCATTACAACTAAAATCAGCAAACGCTGAGGCAAAGTAAAATGAAGAATGTTTCAGTTTGAATGGAACCTTATCACATGTAAACTGGGTACTATAGTTGCAGTTTAATGTACATGTTATTGTTGATATTATTAAGAATGTTTTAAGACTGGGCAATGTGGTGGTCAGTGCTTAAATGTAGTTCTGCTAAATTAAAAATCCACGAGATGAAGTTTGAATTAATACCCAGTCACTTTCTGTGTGGAGCATGCATCAATGTATCCTCATACCCCCACATGATACAGTGCGGTGTGACACCTAGATTTTGTATTAATATCGCCACCTGGAAATGTTGAATTTTAATAACATAATTTTTTATTTAATAAAATTAAAAACAAATCTATGAATACATTTTTTGGAAGAAGAATTGTATTCTCATTTGTGTACATGTATTATGAAAGTAAGAAGTCTGAATGAATACTTATGGGGCAAAATGTTACAGAAAATCTGTCTTTTAGTTAAATTTGCAAATGACTTATTTGTAAATGAGTCACTGCAATTAATTACATGAAAGAAATGTCAAAAGTTAAATTTATTATACAGTATAATGATTATTAGAAATCATCATCTCTGTAGATAGTGAAGTCTAACTAATAATAAAGAAACAGATATACAAAATGAAGTTTAGGTAAGTGGCAGCTGAACCCATATGCTAGGACTTAAATGTTACAAACTGAATGAGACATGTTTGATGGGTGATGATTTGAAAACTCTACAAAGCAGAAGTTGCTTGAGTTAAGTATCTGCAGTATTTCACAAGTCATACAGTGGGTATCAGCAGAAACTTAACACAGAATAAAAATTGTTCAATTCAACTGAGCAAACATTTCTTACATTTCATAAATTGCGTGTGGGCCACCGAGTCAAATCTAAATTCTACCCTATAAAATTTTAGAGCAACTTGAGTTTCCCTATTAGTGAACATTATTGAAATTAACATGCATTTTTTATTGTCCCAGTATTAAACATGTTGACTTTTTTTGAAGTATTCAATGAAGTGAATAAAATACTGTACTAGCTCACGGGGCGTGGCTAAGGATTTTGGACTGCATGAAAGGATATCATATTGGGCCCCCCACCCTGACCAAATCAACCCTGCACAATGGCTGTGTCATGACAACAACCTCCAAGATACAATACAATTGATGGTTTTGATAATTTTACATATGAAGGCTGGCATAGCTCTAGGGCCATCAAATTATCAAAAAAATAAGGTATGACTATACAAATTAAAAATAAGTAAATATTTCCATATAGTGAATTCAAACTTACAGTAGATTAATAATTCTAGGTACTACATATTTGTGCATGCTTTTTCTTTTATTGGTTATTATTATATTAATGATGGCAACATCAACAACAAAATTTGCTATATAGTAGGGCAACTATTATATAAATATGAAAGTCACAAAAATCTTATACAAGTGTACTCTACAAAACAGAAGCTTCAAAACTACCATTTTGTCTTCAGTTTAGAACTGATGGCTGGGTGAGCAACAACTGTTTTAGCTGGTGAGCCATAAAATCAGCTATGAAAAGGAGCTTAAATCCTTGACAGCTACACACACTGGTACTGCATTCAGACAGTGAGGTGTAGTGGTTAAGACTTTGAACTTCAAAACCTGAGGTTGTGGGTTCAAATCCTGTTACTGACACTGTGTGACCCTAAGCAAGTCACTTCACCTGCCTATGCTCCAATTGGAAGACTAAAAGAAATGCGACCAATTGTATTTTGAATGACATAAGTTGCCCTGGATAAAGGTGTCATACACATCTGTAAATATTGCTACATTATTATTTGTATTGTGATTTTTTTCCACTCATCATACATCTGCAAAGCATGAATAACTTAAAACACTGCATGTTGTGTGAATACTGTGTAGCCTTCAAATGTAAGGGGCACTGGAAACCACTTGTTTGTACTAAGTGGTTTGATCAAAAATAAATATGTACATATGTTCAATACTGCCTGTAATGCACATGTGAAGCCTAGTCAAAATCACCCAAGATTGCTTAAAACAGCAAAATGTCATAATTATTTTATTTTTCCCCAACTATATGGCATTTTGCTCTTTGAGACCAAAAAATGATCATTTATAAAAGTTAAGGCACTGTGACTCAATTGAAAAAGATGACGTTGGTGTTTCTGTCTCCTAAATAAAGAAACTGAATATACTAAATTGTGCATTGTAGTGATCTAAACATGGTTAGTCCTAAATTATAACTTTTATTTAGCAGACTTTCAAAACAAGTTAAATCCTGTAATTTTCTTTATTTAAATAATAAAGTTTTAAATATATATAATTTAAAATATTTAAGTAGATTGAAGGAAACAAAAAATTAAATACATAAAGAATAATAATACTCTCATAAGGGTAGAAATCATGCAGTAACAGGTGGGAAGGCTTTAACAAACCTAGGAGCTTTACAGCCCTTAATTTACTCATCATAGACTTCACATATAGCAAACTTTCAGTAAGGAAAAGGTTACCTAAGACTACATCAAAATCTGTTTATAATTATGAATTAAATATTTCCCAAATAATACTTAAAAAATGATCAAAAATGAAGCTGTATAATTAATAGATTTGTTCTCATAAAAGAAAAATATATCCTTTAACTAACTGTAAGCCACTAGGGGGCGTACTGCCACCCTAACCCCCAGACACAGACAGGCAGGACACAGATTCACTCAACACCCATATTTATTTATACCTTATGCACCCATTACCAACACCACAATATAATGCCCAGTCCATTCCATCCCAATTCCTTCCCTCCAGTCCATCCGCCTCCAATCCTACTCAGGCTTTGTCTCCTTCCTTCCGGCTGAGGCCCCTCAATGGAGTGAGGCAGCTCCTCTTATTCAGGTCCTGGGAGTATTCCAGATGGCTCATCACTATTACCTGGAATCACTCCCAGGTGCGCTGGAGGTCCTCTACAGGGCTTTGCAGCTCCCCCTGGCGGCTCCCATAGAGCTCAACAGGGCTGCAACAAACTCTAGTTCCCAACAAGCCCTGCAGGAATCTGTGGTGCCGCAGCCGCCCAGGAGGGCTGCCCTCTAGTGTCCCAGGGGAGGTATTGGTTGATCAATGACCTTTCCCCTGGTCCTTCCGCCCCGGTGCTGTCCCAGCCAGGTAGTGGCCATGGCTGTCCATCACATAACGCATATACTCATGTATAAGTCAGGTCTTGAAAAATGAATCATAAAATCAGACCCCGACTTATACACCTGTTTAAAAATGCAACACTTATTTATTTTTTTTTTTTACATCTTCTTGCCTCCTCCAATCACAACAGACAGACAGACAGATACTTTATAAATCTCAAAGGGAAATTCACATACTCCAGCAGCAGCATACTGACAAAAAACAATATTAAATTAAGAGTGATAAAAATGCAGGTATAACAGACAATAACTTTGTATAATGTTAACGTTTACCCAACCCCAAACCCCCCACCCCAAGAGGAATTGAAGAGTTGCATAGTGTGGGGGAGGAACGATCTCATTCTGTCAGTGGAGCAGAACAATTACAGCAGTCTGTTGCTGAAGCTGCTTCTCTGTCTGGAGATGATACTGTTTAGTGGATGCAGTGGATTCTCCATGATTGACAGGAGTCTGTTCAGCACCTGTCGCTCTGCCACGGATGTCAAACTGTCCAGCTCTATGCCTACAATAGAGCCTGCCTTCCTCACCAGTTTGTCCAATCGTGAGGCGTCACTCTTCTTTATGCTGCCTCCCCAGCACATCAGCACATACAAGAGGGTGCTCACCACAACCATCTGATAGAACATCTGCAGCATCTTAGTACAGATGTTGAAGGACACCAGCCTTCTAAGGAAGTATAGTTGGCTCTGTCCTCTCTTGGACAGAGCAGCAGTTTCGGCAGTCCAGTCCAATTTATCATCCAGCTGCACTCCCAGGTATTTATAGGTCTGTACCCTCTGCACACAGTCACCTCTGATGATCATGGGGTCTGTGAAGGGCCTGAGTCTCCTAAAATCCACCACCTACTCCTTGGTTTTGCTGGTGTTCAGTTGTAGGTGGTTTGAGTCGCACTATTTAACAAAGTCCTTGATTAGGTTCCTATACTGCTTCTCCTACCCACTCCTGATGCATCCCATGATAGTAGTGTCATCAGCGAACTTTTGTTTGTGGCAGGACTCCAACTTATATTGGAAGTCCGATGTATATAGGCTGAACAGGACCGGAGAAAGTACAGTCCCCTGCGGTGCTCCTGTGTTGCTGACCACAATGTCAGACCTGCAGTTCCCGAGACGCACATACTGAGGTTTGTCTGTAAGATAGACCACGATCCATGCCACCAGCTATGAATCTACTCCCATCTCTGTCAGCTTAAGGAGCAGAGGTTGGATGGTGTTGAAGGTGCTAGAGAAGTACAGAAGCATAATTCATACAGCACCACTGCCTCTGTCCAAGTGGGAGAGGGATCGGTGTAGCATATAGATGATGGCATCCTCCGGTCCCACTTTCTCCTGGTATGCGAACTGCAGAGGGTCGAGGGCGTGGCGGACCTGTGGCCTCAGGTGGTGAAGCAGCAGCCGCTCCATGGTCTTCATCACATGTGATGTCAGAGCGACAGGCCAGAAGTCATTCAGCTCACTAGTATGTGATACCTTTGGGACTGGGGTGATGCAAGATGTTTTCCAAAGCTTCGTGACTCTCTCAGGTTGAAGATGCACTGTGGAGGACTCCGCAGTTCCAGTGCATAGGTCTTCAACAGTCGTGGAGACACTCCATCTGGACCCACTGCTTTGCTGGCATGAAGTCTCCTCAGCTCTCTGCTTACCTGGGCTGCTGTAATTGTGGTTGGGGGGAAACTCTCTCGTATGCTGGTATCAGCAGAAGGATGGGTGGAGGGTGCAGTACTCTGAGGTGAGAGTGGGTTAGGGTGGTCAAACCTGTTAAAGAAGTTGTTCATCAGGTTTGCTCTCTTCATGTCTCTCTCGATGGTGGCACCCCGTTTCGAGCTGAAGCCAGTGATGATCTTCATCCCATCCCACACTTCCTTCATGCTGTTATTCTGCAACTTCTGCTCCAGCTTTCTCCTGTACTGCTCTTGCATCAGTTTCTCAGACGTATCAAATTTTGTTGCAGCAGCACAGTTGCCAATTTCTTTCGCTACTTCAACGACGTTTAATTTAAAACCAGATTCATATTTTCTAATCATTGAATGCTCCATCGTGGTTAAGGGATGTTCTTATGATAAAGGTGTATGAGGGTGTGGGATACAAAAAACACAAATCAGTACAAATCTTGCCTCGGAATAGTTCAGGTATTATTGTGTGGTAACGTACTGTAGTCACAATACATAGAAAAAAGGCAGTGTGCTCTCCGTGGTTACTCTCTCAGATGGGCTTTAGCATTTCATAATCTCTTGGACCAATAGCGTGAGTTTTCCACATTCGACTTATACAACCGATATTATAAAAATACCAGAAATAATATGGTAAAATCACTTATGTGTGGGAGAAGTTATCCGCGAGTATATACAGTAATTAATTTCTGGCAATCAAAGGACACATTTCTTTCTGTAGGATTGTGGAGTGGGAACATTAAAAAAAAAGTTGAACTTCTGGTTGTGAAATTAATATCTATAATTGGAAATGTTTAAGTAAAAACTTTAACAGATGATAATACCAAGCTTTCTGCCAGTTAATTGTACCTTTAATAATAGCCCCTATAAACTATATACTCTTGAGTTAATCTTACTTAATAAAGTAAGTAAAAGTAAAAGTAATAAAGATATGAATTCTGATAATTTTCTTATTACATTTTTGTTCCAAAATATTTAGTGTACCAATAAATAGATCAGGAAGGCTTGGTACAAGTGTATGTTAATGCTAATATATATTAACTTAAAGCCAGAATGAATACATGGCATACAATCATTGTATGATTCTACAGAATAAACAACATTTGCTGTTGCCAAACTTGTCCTGTACTTCACAAAATTGCACTGGTGCATATTTTCAGAACATTACAAAATTATGCCAAGGCCATTCTTTCATTGCTATTAACCTTACCAAATATTTCTATTTCTTTGTTCATGCCCAAATTTTGGAACAATTTTTGTGTTTTTTTTCTACTTACATCTGTGACTTGCGAGATGGATAGAAAATACACGATCAGTAACACAAAACCTCATCTTCTACTATAGCTTACTGCTTAATATGACCAAACACTTTTATAATCTTATCACCTTACCAGGGCTTTTCATCAGGGTTTTTACACCTCTCACTCCTGATACAACAAAGACACAAATAAAACACTCCTGAATTAAGGCAGCAATATCAACATGACTCATTGTAATAGATAGCTGTGCGCAGCAAGAAATGTTCATTATCTAATCTACTTTCCAAGCAAAAATAAAAGTTTTTTTTCACCTCATCCTTGATTTCTTACATAACTGTAACTGCAGTAGCAAAAACAATATAATTCTGTGCTGACTGTGACATGCTTGAATTCCAGAAAACAGAAATGATGAAAAGACACTTGAGATCTCAAGGCACTTGTGTATATTCTCTGATTTCATCATGTCCCCTGGTTGCTAACTCCTGGCAGAAAAGCAGTGATGTTGAATATTTAGACATCTGAGAACATCCCTGTTCTTTCTCATCATTTCATTTTGCTTTGCCACTTGACATCATGTTTCCGAGTATTCTTAGTAGTGCATACTAATTTAAATCACAGGCTCATAATCGTTTTATGAATGAAACCAATTTTTGATTTCAAAATTTCTCAGTAAGTAAGTGAAAAAAAGATCATCTTCTTTAACCATAGATTTCATAATTCAACTATTTGGCTGCATGTTTATTACAGCAAGACACTTGTGACCACCGACCTCCCACCTTGCAACCACAATGTGACCCCCTGACAATAATTATCTTTTGAATTTTGGTGCCAATATCATAATTCACAATGGAGCAAAACCAGTGCTTGGCCATACAATGCTGCCACCATAGCTCAACTTCATCAGCAGGCAAGTCCGTACTCATAGTTTGTCATGGCTTTAGCACTACCAAGTCAGTCAATCCCGCTTTTGTTATTCAAATTCTCAAACTATCTTTTGGCATTGGTCTTCTTTCTTTAATTTTCAGCCCCTATCTCTTCAAAACTGACAGAATAAGATTTGTCCAAATTCCGGTGTACAGCCTTTATGTTTCCTGCCCAGTCCTAGCTCGCTAACTTCCACTCTGATGGTCCTAACTAAACTTCTACACAACATATGATTATTTACAAACTACAAAATCAGCAGCAATATGCACACTTTGTTTAAACAGCATCAAAGGCTGTCTGCTTTACACAATACAAATCTACTAAGTTTTAAGAGGTTTATACAGCAAAAGAAAATGGTTCAATGAACAACTTATGATGACAACCAGTCAGGTAAATTTAATGCCAACTATTCGTAGTTCTCTTCAGAAAATATTTAAATGATGCATTTGATGTCTTGCTGACCAATGAATGTTCATAATTTTGTTGCATTACTTAAAGTGTTGAGAATTTTCCTACAGAAATCCATAGAAGATAGGAGTCTACATGTTCAATGGGCATGTTTGTCTATAGTATAGCAGACAGGCAAATTGTAGCGTCACTGCTGTGACAGGAATTCTGCTTCGTAGAGAGTTTGTTTAAAAAAACAAAAAAAGTGCCTTAGTGTAGTGATGTCCCTGTTAAAACCACACTTTATTTCCATTTGGGATAGTAAACATTAGACTACATGCGTTTAGCAAGAAACGTGGCAGTTTTTTCTCTGTTTCTTAAAAAGAAAAAGGCACCCATTCCTAATAGAAGAGGGCACTTAAGCCAATTGGGAAATGGGGTCGCTATCCCATTGTGGCCACTCCTTTATGGACATTTCTATAAATAATAAGGCTGATACCACATGTAATTCTACATAAAATGGCTGTCGCAACAAGGCAAAACACCAGCATAAAATTTCAACAGATGATGTGGTCGGCGTAATGCTTAAAACAAATAATAATAAAAAAGACAATAAAGTTCAAAAATAATAATAGACATGTCCAAACCTCAGACTGTAACACAAATATTTTGGTAAGAGCTCTGCAGTTTTTGTATTGAATTCAACCTTTGCCTTATTCCTTTTTGACTTAAGATTTTTGGATTATATTTTGGGCTTTATAGGCCCATGTTCGATTTCCAGTATTTTTGATCATAGACTGTCCCTCTGAGTATGTGTTTTGACTTCTCCTCTTTGTGTTACTCTTTGTCCAGTCAAAACATTCAGCTTAAAAACAGTACACCTTCGGCACCTTTATTTTTATTATTATTTTTTTTTTTTTACACTTGATACTAACAAACATTTCTGATCCCCAGACTTCCTTCTTCTATCTATATAGCCTCTTACACACACAGAGAGTGATTTTAAAAAGTAATAAAACACTAACACATGTTCTTACATTGCATCAAAGTATATTTTAGATTTTGTCTCAAAGGCTTTAAAAAGAATGATTGAAAGGTTGACTATGATTTATTTTAATTTATTACCGTGACTTTCATGTTTAGGGAAACATGATCTACTAGAAGAAATAAGTCTGTTTATTTGGTGTTGGGTACTACTTATTATAGCGAACTGGCATTATAGATTTTATATTAACATAGACAGTCTAGTAATTTATTAACTAGCACAACTTACTAGGAGTCTCGTGTATAGAAGATGTCCAAATGATTCATTTTTCCTTTATGCAATGACAGATGGAGAAACAAAATAGTTATTGTATTCCTACAATAAATGTATGTCTCTTTTCAGTAACTGTTACAAGCAAGCATTTTTACAATCTCAAAACCTGAATCATTTTTAAGAATCCCTTATCTATGAAAGAATCCATTTCACTTCAAAATCCCAAGCCGGGTCCACTTAAACAAAGAAAAAGAGGAACACAGAGGATTATGCGTGTACAGCATTAACAAAAGATGTTAAATGGAGATTTCATGTCAAAAGATTGAAATGGCTGTTATTTTAAGCACTTTTATCTTTCTCTCTTTGCTTTGTTTGTATATATCATCAACTTATTTGATGTTACTTTGCACTGTGATCTTAAATACAAACAGTTAAAGAGCAACTGTTTAGATTGTACTCCATCAGAGCGATATCTTTGTAGTCATTCACTCTTTACTCAGTAAACAACTTACAGTAGATTACAAAAAAATGAAAAATGGAGTATAGCAAATGTGTTAAGTGTAAAAGTTAGTAATAAGAAAGTTAAACATTTATCATCTTAAAAAAAAATCATAGATCTTTGAAGAGGTTGCAAGGTTACTGTACTGTTGTTATTAGTATCACAATCATTATCGTTCCTTTGTTAAAAATATATTTAAACCAGAGGACTTTCTATACAGAATTTGACAGATAATTATCCCTTGAAGCACTCTTTGTGAAATTTTAATTGTGTACATTTTCTGGACCAAAACACTCAATAAGAGAATTTTTCTGGTGCTATGGTAACTAATGACTCTCTGCTCTCTAAGCAGATTTTGGGGAGCCAAAATGTATTTTAACTATATTGTACCTCGAGTCAAATCAAATCAAATCAAATTTGATTTGCCACATACAGATTAAACATAAACTACAATATGTAAAGAAATGCTTCTAATTGACTATGCTGGAAGGTACAATTTATCTGAAGCATTGTAGAATGAAATTGTGGCACATTGTGTCAGGAGAAAATAACCACAACTCATAAATATATTTCTCTTTTGAGCATGCACCAGATCTGTCAGGCTGAAAAAAAGAAAACCTCACTAGCTAGCCTGAAAAGGGAATGCTATCATCATAGATTTGTTTGACCAGAGAAAAATGGTTTGCAGTAACTGGCCCATCTGGCATAGCCAGAAAATCCACTATGTGTTATTGAGTCTGGCAATGGGAATCTAGTAAGTCTTAGCACTTTAAAATATCTAGGGATCAAGGATGCATCATGGTTTGGTAACCACAGCTAAATGGTACAAATAGCTAGAACCTTACCAGAATAAGTCAAATTGACAGATATAATAAGTTCATGGTAGGGGGTAGAGTGCCACAGAGTGACATTGAGAAAGACAGAAAATGAGAGAGAAGGGCAAGTAGAACATGGAGATGATAATTAACTCGTCTTTACTGTGCACTATTTTGTGCTTAATTTGTTGTATGTGTACTGAAAAAATGTAGTTTGGAATCCTGGAATGAGCTAGTGGGGAGTGTTGCACCCATGAGTGGAGTTCCTTTTTAATCCTGTAAATTACTCTGTTTATCTTGCTGATACTCAATAGGATAATTCTATCCATCCTACAGAGATCTTGTGTAGTCCATCTAAGGACTGTGTAGGCCGATGGTGCTTTTCATTCTTTTCCAGAATCCATTCCTGTCCTTAATTATATTTATTTAATTATAGCTCTGACAGCCAAGGCAGAACTTTTCTTTCTTTTAAATTTTCTTGTTTTATAGTCATTCCAGTGTGTCCGTGTGTGTATTTATTTACTTATCTATTTATGTATTTATCCATCCATCATCCAACCCATTATATCCTAACAACTGGGTCACGGGGGTCTGCTGGAGCCAATCCCAGCCAACACAGGGCACAAGGCAGGAAACAAACCCTGGGCAGGGTGCCAGCCCACTGCAGTATTTATGCATTTATTTATTTATTTGAAGAGCTTCTGCAGAAAAAGCCAAATTTCTCCCTGAGGACAAATCTATCTATCTATCTATCTATCTATCTATCTATCTATCTATCTATCTATCTATCTATCTATCTATCTATCTATCTAACCCAGTGCAATCTGTGAATGAGTTATGTGTCATTTTGTTATATATTGTGATCAAAAAAAAGTTGAACTTATCTATCGCCATTCTTTGATGTCATCAATCCATCTCCTTGCTGGTGTTTCAACTTTTTTTTCTCTATATCAAAATTATGATTAGCCTCTCCTCTTCCATCCTACATATGTACCCAAAAGACCCAAATTCCATTCCTTAATAACCTCGCAAATAGTTTTTTCTTTATCATTTAAAATCTTTTGGAATTCTCTCATTTGTCACCTAAAGTCTCCATCCGATTTTTAGAATCTTTCTGTAGTTGACTTTTGAAACACACATTGGCAATATATTTATTTTGACTTTTTTATGGAGATATTTCCACTTTTAAAGATGCCATTCAGTGCTGCAAAAGAACTCTGTACAATGGCCATTCTTACATTTATTTCCTTTGAGCAATCATTGTCAATTGTTAGCAGGCTACCTAAGTTAAAAAAAACTGGCCTACACATTCTAGTTTCTTTGCATCCAAATCTATATCTGTCATTTTGTTGTCTAACAGTTAGTTGATGTTGAAGATTCAATTCATTCATTGTTAGTATGATCTTAAATAGCATAATTAACATATATTGATATATGTGGGGGCGGCACGGTGGCGCAGTGGTAGCGCTGCTGCCTCGCAGTTAGGTGACCCGGGTTTACTTCCCGGGTCCTCCCTGTGTGGAGTTTGCATGTTCTCCCCGTGTCTGCGTGGGTTTCCTCCCACAATCCAAAGACATGCAGGTTAAGTGGATTGGCGATTCTAAATTGGCCCTAGTGTGTGCTTGGTGTGTGGGTGTGTTTGTGTGTGTTGGCACCCTGCCCAGGATTGGTTCCTGCCTTGTGCCCTGTGTTGGCTGGGTTTGGCTCCAGCAGACCCCCATGACCCTATTCGGATTCAGCGGGTTAGAAAATGGATGGATGGATGGATGATATATGTGGTGATGCAGCCTTCTGCTGTTATGCACTTAAAATCTGGAATAGCCTGCCAATAGGAATTCGCCAGACTGATACGGTGGAGCACTTTAAAAAACTGCTAAAAACACATTACTTTAACATGGCTTTCTAATAACTTTACCTTCATCTAATCCTGATACTCTTTGTATTCAATTCATTATAATAACTATTCACGGTGGCTCTAAAATCCGTACTAATCCCTACTCTCTCTTCTGTTTCTTTTCCCGGTTTTCTGTGGTGGCGATCTGCGCCATCACCACCTAATCAAAGCACTGTGATGTCCTACATTGATGGATTAAAAGTCAGAAGTCTACATGACCATCATCATCAAGTCCTTCCAAGGGAACCCTAAATAAAAGTGGACTGTTTCATTTATGTGAGGTAGAATTTTTGTTTTTTCTGTCCTCCGTGGCCATCGGACCTTACTCTTATTCTATGTCAATCAGTGTTGTCTCATTCTAATTCTTACTTTGTCTTTTATCTCTCTTTTCTTCATCATGTAAAGCACTTTGAGCTACATTATTTGTATGAAAATGTGCTATATAAATAAATGTTGTTGTTCTTCATAAAATATATTACAATTATTTAGGTAATCAGTAAAACAAACTATTATAATGTCTTACTGCCCAAACCTTGGAAAACTGGCAGTTACACTGCATTTTTGCTTTTCTTATTCTACGTTAGATGAATAGTTAGTACAGTTACTTGGAGTATGTGAGAAGATTTTGTTGGGGATGTCTGTCTGGATTCTTCAAAGTCTATGTTAACAAAATGCTTCTTTTCAAGTTTACTGAAGCAAACAAAAAAAAAAAAAATCAAAGGTCTTCATATTTTGAATGTGCTATTCTACAAAAACAAATCAGGCTCATGTAATGGTAACACAGATTTCTCATATACTAAGCAGCAATCTGGCCATGCCTCTATTAAGTGCAGGAAGTTAAATTATCTCTAAAATGGAGGGCAAAAAAAAAAACCAAAACACTACAGCATTAAATTGGTGAATAGTTTTTCATTCACCTCATTGTGGGTTTTTTTCTACATACTCTGTCGGTTAAGAATATTATTATATTAGTATTTATAAATGTTGCCTTCAGTTGACTGAACATACTGAACCATTACTAGCATTTAGTATCTCTGAGTGGTTACTTCATATTAAATATTTTTTGGAGATTGGTGGAGAGAGGTATCTGGTCTGCTGAGAAAGATGTAAAGACCTTGTCTTACTTATTTGTAATCAATTTGTGATGAAATTTACAAATGAATAATATCATTAAAATGAACAATACTGTCTTACTTCCTTACCAGAACAGTCCCTTTATGGACATTTCAGTCCAATTCCTTCATTTTCATCTACTCCTTCTCAGATTTTTCATCTTAGCACATCTTGTGGGTACCATTAAATTCGCATACTGTAATATGTGAAGGAAGGCACATTTGTGCCATAGTTAGTGCCACACAGGCTCAGGGATAACTTGATATCCAGGCATATGCACTCTCAATGCAGTTTGTTAGCTGTCCCTCTATTCTTGTGGGTTTTCCCTCTGCCTATTTTAGCTTCCGTTAATCTCATTTTAAACCACAAGAACATGCACTTTTTCCTTTTTTTTAATTTACAAAAGATGCTTCACTCATATATCGAGTTTTCTGTGGCAAATTGTAAAAAATAACTTTGACTTGAAAAACTAGACACATGCAGGCTATGCAGTAAATCCCCATGTTGAGTACATTTACGCATCGAGATCAGAAAAACTGACCTGGCCAATTTCTTAACAGTGACCTAATATAATTCCAAGGTTTTTCTTTGTTTGTCATATATGTGACCAAAGTAGAAAAACTTCCAGATAAAGCACGAAGAAGACCATTATATGTTCTTGTATTTATAATTATGTTTAAGTCACTAGTTTGATTATTTTGGAGCAGTTAATTTAGTTTTAGCAGGCGGCTATTTGAAAAGTGTCAAATGGTCTGATTTGGAAATATGGGAGCTACTCTCCCAATGAATGGATAATCCATTATAGTAAATGTTTTGCAGTAGTCTTCAAGGCAAACCAGAGTATAATGAAAACCTTGCTTGTATTTTTCAATTGTGTAATTTGATTTTGGTAGGAAGGATTCACTTTAGATACAAACAATTTCCACTTTGATAAAGCCAAGTGGCTGTATTGACATATGATTCATACACAGTATTGCAGCACACAGTGGCACAAAATAACATTCCCTGGTCTGTGGTGCAATTTATACAGAAATACAGGACAAGTGCAAGACAAGGTTACAGTCATTGAGGTAAATTAAACCTAGTACAGCAACATAACAGAACAATATTATAACACAATATGCTGCTCACTTTTTTCAAGACATGCAAGAGAGAAATCACCCAATGTAATTTATGTTGTTTTTCTCATGAAAAATAGAACCAAATAATTTATAGCTGCACTCAGCAAAGTGGCCAAACACATCCTGTGTCCTAGATTTGAATCCTGTGCCTGTTTATTGTTGTCTCTGTGAAGTCTGCACATTTTCCAGTATTCTTGTATTTTCCCTAATTCTACAAATCCTTGTATTAGTTTAGGTGATTACATTTGGACTGGTGTGCTGCCTAGAGATGAATTCCACCACATTCCCAAAGCTTCCAGAAAAGGCTTCAGTCTCATCGTGCCACTGAATTGGGTAGATAAGTAAGCCAAATGCAGCCCTAAAAAACTGCATTGAGCTAGTGTAGTAAATATGCAGATAAAAAGGGACAGAAGTCTACTTTACAAAATTAAGGGAAAAATCACTGAAGTTTCAGTTAAATGTCTGCCAATTCTTTTCCAATTTGCTTGTTCCATAACAACTACCCGGCATGTCTAGAATTTCTAACGAGTGGTATACTTTTGAATGAAAATGAGCAGTTTCATCGGTATTTGAATAATCACAGTAAGAATTTGCAATGTATGATGTCTGTCTCAGAGTCTGGTTTGATCACTTATTTGCATGCCTTATAAAAATCACGGAAAAAAAAAAAAAAAAGAACATTTGCTGCAGTGTTCTGGTATTTCCTTTAACCTGTATGAACTATGGATCCGAGGTTCAGTGGGACTGCACTTGCACGGACAGTATGGTAATAAACAATGTGTATTGAAGAGGTCGACATGTGAGGTGCAGGTGCAATCCACAGAATTCAAATGAAACCTGATTTAAGAATAATAAAAAATGTGTCACAGGAATGTAAAATAAACTCTTTAATAAGCATTCTTTTAAAGGCGAACCTGAGAGCAGAATTCTCTTTTCTTCACCTGTCATTCATTTCTGCCCTCAGGGGAAATTGCCGCATAAATAAACAATAGCATTACCTTTTTCTTAGATTATGTTGTATATTTTAAGGAGGAAAAAAATTCTCCAAGAGCAAACAATTTGCAATATAAAATAACTTTCCCCGACAACAGGTTAACAGCACCATTGCATGAGCAAGCACGTAGACTGATCAATTAAGAGAGGTGGAAAATGCCCAGTTATATACAAAGACTTCCAGACTGTTCAATGTCCATTCACTTGTACTTAATAACTGATGATGCTAACTCTAAAGAGTTAGTTCAAAGCCACTGAGGCGTGGCTGCTATGGATGTGGCTTTGTATACAGCAGGTCACGGTGTATAAGAATTTCACTTGCGTCCATATGAGCTGGTTTAAAGGTCACTCTGCTTTTAATTAGAATAGACCTTTGCTGGCTGACATGCCAGGCATTTCATTTCTCTATTGTAATTTTTTCTGACATTTCCTATCCCTTTTGCACAGACAGGTTCTAATATGTACAGTTTCAAAGCTTATAGCATATGGAACCAACAATAAAACATACTTAAAGAAAAGCAGGAACGAATCAACTCACTAAAAGGTGTAGAATTTGGCTGCTGGGTAGCCATTTAATCAAATGCATGTCCCATTTAATCGCATTCTCTTTATGTGGAGTGTGTGACTCTCAGATTGTGCTACTAAAAATGGCCTTCTCAAAATGCATTGAGGCGACAGCAAAAAGGTATGATTTATTCCTTTAGAGCCTAACTCTGTCATCGTTTAAAGCATATGTCAGGAAAGCATGCTTCTTCTTTTATTTCCAAAAACATATTGAAATGAAGAAAAAAACTCTTCCAAAACATATTGTCATCATACTTGCTTAAATCAATCAGTTCCCCTCAATTCGAAGATAAGGACTGATGCTCATTTGTCACTCTGTCAGTCATACGAAGGGACACATTTCTCATCCCTACGTAATTGGCCGAGAATATCTCTGCATTGAAAAAGAACAAAAAGGCTAATTTATAAAGTAATCTTCTATAGGCCATTTTATCCTTCCAGTGCTAATGCAGGTATTTGCTTTTCTGATATTTCAATGTTCTTTTTTTTGCTATTAAAATGTTTACCATCCAATAATGTTCTAAGTTGCCAGATCCAGAAAATAGCGATACAAATTTCCTAATATTCAAAAAGATGTGCTAGCAGCTTATAAACTAACTGTATGATTTTACTTAACAGACAGACTCGGGCTAATGACAGTACTTTAGTGACTTAGTGACACAATTTGCTTGTAAGTTTGAGATAGCAACGGAAACAATCACAGTAACTGAGAATATGTGAGGAGACAAAATTACTGCACAGATTAGTCAGTGAATAAAGATGTAAAGTTGTGAAAAAAAATTCAAATATTTAATTTACCATCTACATCTGCAGTTTGGAATTACAGGGAACTGAAGACTATGCTGGCAGCACTGGGTGCTAGGAAGGAACCAGTGCTGAACAAGGAACTGGTCCATCATTGGTTCATTATTGTCACATGTACCGAGTACAGTGAAATTTTTACTTGCATGTGCAAATCAATATGCAACACATCACCAGCCATGTTCAGTGACCGTTACTACCTTCCCTCAAAACTTCTGTGTTCCCTTCCCTGAAACTCCCACACATAGAAGCATTTTATGGTCACCAATGAGTTCTACCTACCATATGCAATGCAGAACGGAACTACGGAAAACCTAGAGGAAAAACAGGGAGAATGGGAGAACTGCACAAACAGAGTCAGAGTGTTGGGATTTGAACACAGGACTCTGGATCTGAGAAGCAGCAACACTAACCATTGCATAACCCTTAAAGATTCCAAATAAATCTACTAAAAAGACTTCCCTGTCCCAAACAGTGCATAATCCAACAGATGTTTTAAAGTGATTTGTGTGTAATAAGCTTCAGCCTAGATTTCATCAGAAATGATTAATGGGAGTTGGTTAAACGTAGCCCATGAGTTCATCTGTATTTGCTCACATGAGCTTTAAAAAGTTCACTGTGCTTATTGATTAATGGCTTCAAAAGAATACAATCCTTAATAGATAAAAATCAGCCCTGACCTGGACTTAGTAAAACCCAGTGTTAAATAGAAAATCAATTTTTATTTGAGAAATTGGATTTTGTTTCATCCAAGAAAGAACTTTTAAAATCTTATTCTAAAATTTGCATTTATGAATTTCATCACAACCATACTATGCTTGAAGGTACAACAAGAAGTTTCCAAATTGAATAATATAGTATTCCTTTATTTAAATTAACTAAATAAGCAGAATACTAAACTATCTTGCTTATGAACTTTCGTCTATAAGAAAAATCATTATATTTCTAATATTCTACCCATAACAACTCCATTATCTAAAAATTAAAGTTTTTTTGAATTGTCCGTAGAAAGTAGCTTTTCACAATCACACACTCCTCAGTTTGTCTGAGCACTTAATAGACTAGAAAAATAGGGAATAATGGACTATGGAAATAACAAAATCATTGAAACAAGAAAAACAGAACAGCACTGAAGCACACTGGAATCCACTGCAGAAAGTTAATGCAGGAAGAAGTGCAAAAGTAAATAAATGGATTTTTGATCTTGATTTAAAAGTATGAGTTGATGGAGCTTTGCAAGCAGAGCTAGATATGGAGTGGCACAGAGAGTTGAAGCTCTAAAACTGCACATCAAGAGCAAATACTTATACACGATTCTATACATTATAGGAAGACAGTCTTGGTGTGGGTTGACAACTTGCCAAATATTAAAATTAGTGCCAAAAGTGCCATTCACCTACAAATTCTTTGAAATCTCCCTCTTTATCTAACAGCTGTCTGTGCTACCTTGCTGCCACTTGAGCCCAATTCACCTCCTGACTCTAAACACTAAGCTCAATAAGTGACTGGTGAAGGGGCAGTTTCAAACCTATTTCTGGGGATACTCCTTCAGTGATGCTCAGAACTGCTGGTAGGCATCCTACACTCTGAATCCCTATACATATTTAATGGCTCATGGTCACCTTCTCCTTCACACAGGACTTTACTTACTCCACATGGGACCACTATATTGCTGCACAAGGGTCTAGGAAAGGGTGGGGCAAACTACAGCTCTTGGGCCAGATCCATACCACCAGATAGTTTTAACTGGCTCTTGAGATCCAAACTAAACTAGTCAATATTCATCGTATTCCAGCTTATCTGATATATTTTTTCTTATATTTTACTAATCTTGCTGTGTTAGATGACAAAGAATCATTACACAGATTTGATTCCCTATCTACAGGCAACATATGCCAAAGAATGAAGAAGAAAAAAGTTGACAATTGAATGCAGAGTGTTTTAAAAAAGGAATGGCTTTAAAATACTTTTTCACAGAAGCTGGAACAAAAGCTCTCTAGGTAATTTGTAAGGGAATTGTTGCAGTGTTTGAAGAACACAAACTTAGTGAGAATTTTTTTTTCCAGTCCTGCAAAAAGCAAGTTAGTATAAACTTCCAAAATGGCTATTAGTTTACAGGTTTAACAAAATGCATTTTCCAGGTATCTATTATCCAAGAGACCAGCACAAAGGCACGATATTACACTGATAAACAAACCAAGCTTTTCAAGAAACAAATGATCAGCAACTCATTTGCACATTTTTTCCACTCTTGGGACACTCCATTTGTCATATGCACAGACACAAAAGTACAGTACAAGTCCCTCATTGACTTGCATGGAGAATTTTCCTGTTGATTTTGCTGACTTTGAAAAAGATAACCTTTAATCGTGGTGTAATGTCCTATGTTTTTAGACAATAAGATGACACTACAAAATTACACATTTATAGTATATAAAGGTATAGGTTATCTGTAACAACACCTTGAATGAGCTCAGAATACAATTTCAAATTTTATATGGTGCTTCAGCTAAAAAGTTTGCCTGCCCCGGTATAGGAAACTCACCACATCATCTACAACCATCCATCCATTATCCAACCTGCTATATTCTAACTATAGGGTCACAAAGTTCTGCTGGAGCCAATCCCAGCCAACACAGGGCACCAGCCCACCACAGGGCACATTATGTACACCTTTTTTAAAATATGGACCTTGTGTTCATGGCACCATCTTTCCAACCCTGTCATTTTATATATATATATATATATATATATATATATATATATATATATATTATATGTAAATGTATATATATATTATATGTATATATATATATATATATGTATATATATGTATATATATATGTATATATATATATATAAATGTGTATATATATATATATATATATATATATATATATATATATATATATATATATATATATATATATATATATATAGTAAAATGAAGCCACTCGACACACGTATAAAAGGTTTGGGGCAGCCACCCATATAATATTCCTAGCTGCAAAGGAGTCTTTTAAGTTTCAGCACTGATGTAATCAGTACGGAGTCCAAAGCAGAACTGCTCAAGGGTTGAAAAGATGGCGGTTTTAAATGATCAAACAGGAAGTGACATATTAACAGGAAGTGATGTTGGTTGACCGGAAGTGATGTCTCTCTGACATCAGTCTGGGAGTCGGGACAGGAAGTAACAATCTTCTGGGCGCCGGAACTAGAAGTGACGTTTTCCTGGCACGGAACTGGAAGTGACGTTCTTCTGGGCGCCGGAACTGGAAGTGATGTTCCTGATTCAGATAGGCTTTCCTGCGGCTGGTCTGCCGAGATAGCAAGAGAAGGTTTATTGCACCCCGCCCTCCCCTGGCCTGGCGTGGAATTACCATTACCTGGTCCACACAACGTCCTCCTATTCACACGTGTGTGACATGGCCCCCTCAGCCCAGACCCGTCGGGTCGGGCGTACCGGTCCGAGAAGTCGTGGCATCTGGAAAGGGCATCGGCATTGGCTTGCAGAACACCACGGCGATAAACGACCGAATACTTATACGGCTGTAGATCTAAAAACCACCTCGTGACCCGCGGATTGGACTCCCTGTGCAAGGCCATCCACTGTAAGGGTGCATGGTCTGTCACAAGAGTGAATTCACGTCACAAGAGGTAGTATCTCAGCTGAGTAATTGCCCATTTAATAGCCAAAGCCTCCCGCTCCACTGCCGCATACCTAGTTTCCCGATCCAACAGTTTCCGGCTCAGGTACATAACGGGGTGTTCAACTCCATTGACGCTCTGGCTCAGCATGGCTCCAAGACCTGTGTCCGAAGCGTCTGTCTGGAGAATAAAAGGTAAAGAAAAATCTGGTGCCTTTAATATAGGAGCTGACGTAAGGGCCAGTTTCAAGTCACTGAATGCAGCCTCTGATTTCTCATCCCATACCACATGATTAGGTCGACCCTTCTTTGTGAGGTTTGTCAAGGGCATAGCTCTCTCGGAAAACCGGGGTACAAACCGGCGATAGTAACCCGCTAAACCGAGAAATGCTTGAATTTGCCTCTTGGTTATCGGACGGGGCCAATTTGCAATGGCATCAATTTTAGAACACTGTGGTCTCACCATACCCCGGCCCACTAGATAGCCTAAATATTTGGCTTCGACCAACCCAAAATAACATTTTTTCGGGTTGATACGAAGTCCAGCTTCTGCTAGTGTCCGCAATACAGCTACAACCTGCAGTATGTGTTCCTCCCAGGTGTTGGAATAGATGACAACGTCATCCAAGTAGGCAGCACTATATGAATTATGAGGACGGAGCACTTTATCCACCAGACGTTGGAAGGTCGCAGGTGCCCCATGTAATCCAAATGGGAGGACACGATATTGCCAGTGACCACTAGGGGTGCTGAACGCTGTTTTTCCTTAGCGGAGTCCATTAAGGGAACCTGCCAGTACCCTTTAGTCATATCTAAAGTAGTCAAAAATTTGGCATGTCCTAGCCGCTCGAGGAGGTCATCCACTCGCGGCATCGGATAGGCGTCAAATTGGGAGACTTGGTTAAGCTGACGGAAGTCATTGCAAAACCTCCAACTTCCATCGGGCTTACCGACCATAACGAATAGGACTGGACCAGGGACTATAACTTTCCTCAATCACACCTAGCTCCAGCATTCGTCTGATCTCCAACTCCACTTCAGCCTTTTTTGCCTCGGGAATTCTGTAGGGGCGTTCTCGGACTATAACCCCAGGTTTCGTCACAATGTCATGCAATCAGGGAGGTCCGACCTGGTTTTTCACTAACTACCTCAGGGACAGACAGGATAACTGCTTCGAGCTCCTGACGTTGTTGGCGAGTCAAATTAGTTCCGAAATTAAGGTGTAGCTGATGAGCAAAGAGAGAGCGGAGCTGTCCGGAGGAGGGTTCAAGATCCCTGTCCTTCCACGGTTTCAGCAGATTGACATGATAAATCCGCTTGCTGGGTCGACGATTTGGTTGTTTCACCAAATAGTCGACCAGCCCTTTCCTCTCCTTAATTTCATAGGGCCCTGCCAATGAGCCAGTAATTTGGAATGAGAGGTAGGAACCAAAACCATGACATGGTCTCCCGGGTGGAACTCCCGCAGAGACGTACCCCGGTTATAGCATCGGGCCTGAGCTGCTTGCGCCTTTTCCATGTGTTTTTAATATGGGTCTAATTTTTTCAAATCTATCGCGTAACTGTGCGATATACTCTAATATATTTGTTGATGGGAGGGCCTCTTCCTCCCATCCTTCTTTTAAAATGTCTAATATGCCCCGGGGCTGTCGTCCATATAGCAATTCAAATGGTGAGAACCCCGTGGAGGCTTGTGGAACTTCCCGATATGCAAAAAGGACAAGGGGGAGGAGCTGATCCCAGTTCCTTCCATCCTCATTGACTACTTTACGCAACATCTGTTTGAGAGTATGATTAAACCTCTCTACAAGACCATCGGTTTGAGGATGATATACCGCGGTCTTTAAATGTTTGATTTGAAGTAGCTTGGCAGTCTCCCTGAACGTCTGCGAGGTAAAAGGAGTCCCTTGATCCGTCAGGATTTCTTTAGGGATCCCAACACGCGCAAATACCCCCACTAATTCCCGTGCGATAGCGTTTGTAGTAGCTGAGCGCATGAACAGCCTCTGGAAACCGGGTAGCATAATCTACCAGGACCATTATATACTTATGACCTCTGGCTGAGGGTTCTAGGGGTCCCACCAGGTCGACCCCAATCCGTTCAAAAGGGATGTCTATTAAGGGTAAGGGAATTAGAGGAGCACGGTCCCTCCTAGGAATTTGCCTCAATTGACACTCTGGACAGGATGTACAAAAGCGCGAACCTCCTCGTTAATTCGGCCAAAAAATCGGAGTTTAATTCTCTCTAGTGTTTTTTTGGGACCCAAATGGGCTCCCAGCAGATGGGTATGTGCTAGTTCACAGACCTCTCGCCGGTAAGTCCTCGGTACTAACAACAGTGACCTCATCTGCCCCTCATGTTCTGCTACCCAGTATAACAGATCATTATTAAGCACAAAGTGAGGACCCTGTGGCATCGGATGCGAGGTGCGTTGGCCGTCTATCAGAACGACTGCATTCTTTGCAAATTTGTATGTGTATACAAATGTGTGTGTATATATATATATATATATATATATATATATATATATATATATATATATGTATATGTATATGTATATATGTATATGTATATGTATATATATATATATGTATATATGTATATATATATATATATATGTATATATGTATGTATATACAGTAATCCCTCGCTATATCACGCTTCGACTTTCGTGGCTTCACTCTATCGCGGATTTTAAATGTAAGCATATCTAAATATATATCACGGATTTTTCGCTGGTTCGCGTATTTCTGCAGACAATGGGTCTTTTAATTTATGGTACATGCTTCCTCAGTTTGTTTGCCCAGTTGATTTCATACAAGGGACGCTATTGGCGGATGGCTTAGAAGCTACCCAATCAGAGTATGTATTACATATTAACTAAAACTCCTCAATGCTATAAGATATGCATCCCGCGCGGAGCTTGATTGTTTGCTTGGCTCTGCCTCTCTCTCACCCTCTCTGACATTCTCTGCGCCTGATGGAGGGGCTGTTTGCACAGAGGCTGTTTGCCTAGTGGATACGGACGGACGCTCCTCTAAGAAATGCCGCTTTATCGCGGTGCTTCCAAAAGCACACTTATTGATTTTTTGGTTGTTTGCTTTAATCTTGCTCTCTCTCTCTGACGTTCTCTGCGCCTGACAGAGGAGATGTTTGCACAGAGGCTGTTTGCTTAGAAGATACTGACGCTCCTCTAAAAAATGCCACGGCAAACTTAAAAGCAAATTTTTGATTGTTTGCTTTTCTTTGCAAGCGCTCTCTCTCTCTCTGAAATTCTCAGCTCCTGAAGAGAAGAAGATATATTTGCATTCTTTTAATTGTGAGAAAGAACTGTCATCTCTGTCTTGTCATGGAGCACAGTTTAAACTTTTGACTAAAGGGTGTTATTTCATGTCTAGAGGGCTCTAATAATGTTAACAGTGTGGGAGAGTTTATAAGGGCTTAAAATATATAAAAATAACCATACAAACATATGGTTTCTACTTCGCGGATTTTCATCCAGAACCCCCGCAATCAAGGAGGCATTACTGTATATATATATATATATATATATATGTACTGTATATAACTGCTCAAAAAAATTAAAGGAACACTTTGAAAACACATCAGATCTCAATGGGAAAAAGAAATCCTCCTGGATATCTATACTGATATAGACTGGGTAATGTGTTAGGAACGAAAGGATGCCACATCGTTTGATGAAAATGAAAATGATCAACCTACAGAGTCCTGAATTCAAAGACGCCCCACAAATCAGAGTGAAAAAATTATGTGGCAGGCTAGTCCATTTTGCCAAAATTAAATTGCAGCAACTCAAAATTGTACGCAGCACTTTATATGGCCCCTGTGTTCTTGTATACTTGACAACATCGGTGCATGCTTCTATTGAGATGACAGACGGTGTTGTGGGCGATCTCCTCCCAGATCTGGACCAGGGCATCACTGAGCTCCTGGAAAGTCTGAGGTGCAACCTGATGGCATTGGATGGACCAAAACATAATGTCCCAGAGGTGTTCTATTGGATTTAGGTCAGGAAAGTGTGGTGGCCAGTCAATGGTATCAATTCCTTCATCCTCCAGGAACTGCCTGCATACTCTCACCACATGAGGCCAGGAATTGTCATGCACCAGGAGCCACTGTACCAGCATAGGGTCTGACAATGGGTTCAAGGATTTCATCCTGATACCTAATGGCAGCCAAGGTGCCTTTGTCAAGCCTGTAGCGGTCTGTGTGACCCTCCATGGATATGCCTCCCCAGACAATCATTAACCCACCACCAAACTGCTCATGCTGAATGATGTTACAGGCAGCATAATGTTCTCCATGGCTTCTCCAGACCCTTAAACTTCTGTCACATGCTCAGGGTGAACCTGCTCTCATCTGTAAAAAGCACAGGGCACCAGTGGTGCATCTGCCAATTCTGGTATTCTATGGTGAATGCCAATCGAGCTGCATGCTGCTGGGCAGTGAGCTCAGGGCCCATTAGAGGACATGGGGCCCTTGGGTCACCCTCCTGAAGTCTTTCTGGTTGTTTGGTCAGAGACATTCACACCAGTGGCCTGCTGGAGGTCATTTTGTAGGGCTCTGGCAGTGCTCATCCTGTTCCTCCTTGCCCAAAGGAGCAGATACTGGTCCTGCTGATGGGTTATGGACCTTCTATGGCCCTCTCCAGCTCTCCTAGAGTACCTGCTTTTCTCCTAGAATCTCCTCCATGCCCTTGAGACTGTGTAGGGAGACACAGCAAACCTTCTGGCAATGACACGTATTAATGTGCCATCCTGGAGAAGTTGGACTACCTGTGCAACCTCTGTAGGGTCCAGGTATCACCTCATGCTACCAGTAGTGACACTGACTGTAGCCAAATGCAAAACTAGTGAAGAAACAGTCAGAAAAGATGAGGAGGGAAAATGTCAGTGGCCTCCACCTGTTAAACCATTCCTGTTTTGGGGGTCATCTCATTGTTGCCCCTCTAGTGCATCTGTTGTTAATTTTATTAACACCACAGCAGCTGAAACTGATTAACAACCCCCTCTGCTACTTAACTGACCAGATTAATATCCCATAAGTTTCATTGACTTTATGCTATACTCTGATTAAAAAGTGTTCCTTTAATTCTTTTGAGCAGTATATATATATATATATATATAAATATATACACTCACCTAAAGGATTATTAGGAACACCTGTTCAATTTCTCATTAATGCAATTATCTAATCAACCAATCACATGGCAGTTGCTTCAATGCATTTAGGGGTGTGGTCCTGGTCAGGACAATCTCCTGAACTCCAAACTGAATGTCAGAATGGGAAAGAAATGTGATTTAAGCAATTTTGAGCGTGGCATGGTTGTTGGTGCCAGACGGGCCGGTCTGAGTATTTCACAATCTGCTCAGTTACTGGGATTTTCACGCACAACCATTTCTAGGGTTTACAAAGAATGGTGTGAAAAGGGAAAAACATCCAGTATACGGCAGTCCTGTGGGCGGAAATGCCTTGTTAATGCTAGAGGTCAGAGGAGAATGGGCCGACTGATTCAAGCTGATAGAAGAGCAACTTTGACTGAAATAACCACTCGTTACAACTGAGGTATGCAGCAAAGCATTTGTGAAGCCACAACACGCACAACCTTGAGGCGGATGGGCTACAACAGCAGAAGACCCCACCGGGTACCACTCATCTCCACTACAAACAGGAAAAAGAGGCTACAATTTGCACGAGTTCACCAAAATTGGACAGTAGAAGACTGGAAAAATGTTGCCTGGTCTGATGAGTCTCGATTTCTGTTGAGACATTCAAATGGTAGAGTCAGAATTTGGCGTAAACAGAATGAGAACATGGATCCATCATGCCTTGTTACCACTGTGCAGGCTGGTGGTGGTGGTGTAATGGTGTGGGGGATGTTTTCTTGGCACACTTTAGGCCCGTTAGTGGCAATTGGGCATTGTTTAAATGCCACAGGCTACCTGAGCATTGTTTCTGACCATATCCATCCCTTCATGACCACCATGTACCCATCCTCTGATGGCTACTTCCAGCAGGATAATGCACCATGTCACAAAGCTCGAATCATTTCAAATTGGTTTCTTGAACATGACAATGAGTTCACTGTACTAAAATGGCCCCCACAGTCACCAGATCTACAACCCAATAGAGCATCATTGGGATGTGGTGGAACGGGAGCTTCGTGCCCTGGATGTGCATCCCACAAATCTCCATCAACTGCAAGATGCTATCCTATCAATATGGGCCAACATTTCTAAAGAATGCTTTCAGCACCTTGTTGAATCAATGCCACGTAGAATTAAGGCAGTTCTGAAGGCGAAAGGGGGTCAAACACCGTATTAGTATGGTGTTCCTAGTAATCCTTTAGGTGAGTGTATTTATATATATATATATATATATATATATATATATATATATATATATATATATATATATATATATATATATATATATATATATATATATATATATATATATATATATACTTATATATATATATATATGTGTGTGTACTTAACTGGAAATATATATATATATATATATAAACTGCTCAAAAAAAGCACAGGGTACCAGTGGTGCATCTGCCAATTCTGGTATTCTATGGCGAATGCCAATCGAGCTGCATGCTGCTGGGCAGTGAGCTCAGGGCCCATTAGAGGACATGGGGCCCTTGGGTCACCCTCATGAAGTCTTTCTGGTTGTTTGGTCAGAGACATTCACACCAGTGGCCTGCTGGAGGTCATTTTGTAGGGCTCTGGCAGTGCTCATCCTGTTCCTCCTTGCACAAAGGAGCAGATACTGGTCCTGCTGATGGGTTATGGACCTTCTATGGCCCTCTCCAGCTCTCCTAGAGTAACTGCTTGTCTCCTAGAATCTCCTCCATGCCCTTGAGACTGGGCAGGGAGACACAGCAAAACTTCTGGCAATGACACGTATTGATGTGCCATCCTGGAGAAGTTGGACTACCTGTGCTACCTCTGTAGGGTCCAGGTATCGCCTCATGCTACCAGTAGTGACACTGACTGTAGCCAAACGCAAAACTAGTGAAGAAACAGTCAGAAAAGATGAGGAGGGAAAAATGTCAGTGGCCTCCACCTGTTAAACCATTCCTGTTTTGGGGGTCATCTCATTGTTGCCCCTCTAGTGCATCTGTTATTAATTTTATTAACACCACAGCAGCTGAAACTGATTAACAACCCCCTCTGCTACTTAACTGACTAATATCCCATAAGTTTCATTGACTTTATGCTATACTGTGATTAAAAAGTGTTCCTTTAATTCTTTTGAGTAGTATATATATATATATATATATATATATATATATATATATATATATATATATATATATATATATATATATATATATATATATATATATATATATATATATATATTAGGCCTTTCAAAGTTAACACAATAATGCATGTGATAAATATTCCAAGATATAATGCACTATTTTTTCCTTAACCATGTTAATTGGTACCCCTTTTTTAAACTAGGGACTGCAGTCCAAGCAAGGTTGACAATCTATTTCAGTTTTAAATATTATCTTTAAATTGCCCAGTTTTTAAATACACATATAGATAACAAAAATGTTCTTTACTTGTCTCTGTTTGCCGCTCTCATTCTCTCAGGCTTGGTGTTCTAGCTTTACAAGATTTTTAGTTGTGGTAAACTTGTTTTTTGTACCATTAGTTTTAGAAATTACCAGACTAATACAGAATTATTTAAATGAAGATTCATTTCAACAATTATGACAAAATACACATATCTAACATTTAACTTGAGTGTTATTATTATTAATCATTAGCAGAAAACTATTGTTTCAGACAAAGTTGCCAATGTTTGGTAATATTTAACGTTCCTTTAAAAATAAATGCAGGAGTAGGCTGAAGTTAGAAGCAGAATCGAGCTTAACATTATCAAACCTGTAATCCAACTTTGACAATAATAACTCTATAAAATATAAAGACACTCAATCTTCTTCATTGACATTAAGTGACTTTTCTGTTTTTCTGACCAGTAGTATTATGTCATTTGTCTTTTTTCTGCTTCTTTGGCTCTAGATTCATATATAATTGTACAATATTTGTAAATTTAAGACTAATTTGTAGTCCTTATAAGACCATGCTGCTGTTCTCATATTAAAAAATAACTCCATTAAAAATACTTTTTATGTGCTTTAGAAAATCTAAAAACCATACACACCACACAAAATACTTTCTGTATCAGTTGTTAAAATCCCTAAATGCAATATTTGAGGCAGAGGTGGGAGTTAAGACTTCAGTGCATAACCATTTAAGACTATAAGAAAATGATAGTACTTCAAAAATATTCCTGAGGCTGCTAAACCAAGATAAAAGACTGAAAATCCCTGGCCAAGAAATATGATGTGAAATGTGATCACATACAGTATGTGTCAATAGTCTGCTGCTGTCAGTCAAGTTCAAGCTCAATCCCCCGAAGCTAGTTGTTCTTCTTTCTCAAAAGGAGATTGTGTTGCTAATGGCGCATTTGCATGTTTGGGATGGGCATCTTGGTCCAGGTACAATTAGGGAACAAATTCAGAAGTGATTTTACTGAGTAAATATGGCTAAGGATGTGGAACAATTCTGTAAATCTTGCCTTGATTGTCAGACTGTCTCTTCCCACAAACCTTTGCACACCCCTCTCGTTCCAATGCCAATTTTAGAAGTGCCTTTTTGAAGGTTTTGGTTTAGACATTGTTGGTCCATTCCCCAAGTGTAAGAATGGCTTCCTGTACATACTAGTGTTTGTAAATTTTACCAGGTATCCTGAAATGGCGCCTTTGCAGAAGACAGGTTCACAAGCTATGGTGAAAACTTTCCCTGAGCCTTTTACTTGTATCAACATACCCAGTCAAATTATAACAGATAAGGGATCACCATTTACTTCTTGGGTGATGGAGAAGTTGTGTAAGAGTCTTGCAATTGATAAGTTAAGCACAACCATTTATCATGAGCAAACAAATTTGTTGACTGAAACGTTCAATAAAACATTGAAGCAAATAATTAGGCAAGTTGCTCACAAGGACCAGATGTATTGGGACACTATATTGCCATTTCTGTTCACTTCTGTATAGATTTTCATTGATTAAATAAGGTTTCGAAATTTGATGCTTACCCAGTGCCGTGTGCTAATGAATTATTGGAAAAGCTTGATTAAGCCTCATATATCTCTATGTTTGAACTAACAAAGGGATGCTGGTAAGTGCCTCTAGAGGAATCTATCTGTGAGAAGACTGTGTTTGTGACCACAGATGTTTTTTTTTTATTTACTAGCCTCCCTTTTGGGCTTCATAGTGCACCTTTCACATTCCAGCATATGATGGATCAAATTTTAAGTGCTCATGGCTTATATACACTAGAGCATAGCCTACTGATATTGTTATTTTCAGTAATGACTGCAAATGGATTTCGCTAGCCTGAGAAAGGCTGGTTTAACAGCTAATCCAAGGAAATTTAACTTAGGTATGTCAGAGACTCACTGCTTTGGCTTATCTATTGGTAAAGATTACAATCCAAATGAAAAATATTGGGGAGGCCCTTGCACACCCCTGCCCTGAGATGCAGAAACAGAGTTGTGCATTCTTAGGGCTAGCCGGTTATTACAGGCGTTTTATTCCCAGCTTTGCTAGTACAACTGTACCCATGACAAACTTAATAGAGAGCAATAAGACTTGCTTATCTTGTCAGACGATTTTCTGATTTGAAAGCTACTTTGTTGTCTTACTTTTTGATAACGAGGAACATTCGATTAAGCTTTTAAGTAAGAAATTACTTCCCAGAAATTGCAGATACTCTACCATTAAAAACGAATGCCTGGTATTTAAATGGGCTGTTGAAACTCTCCGATATTAATTATGAGGTCGGAAATTTACATTGGTCACTGGTCATGCACCTCTCCAATGGTTCGTAGACAGACAGACATGAACTCCAGGTTAACTATATGGTTCATTCCACTTCATCTATTTAATTGAATGGTTCGTCATCATCCTGGCATTCAACACTAAACCCGCTTTAAAGTGATGCTTGATTAACAAGACTGAACAAAGAGAAAGCAAAAGTGAACGTTTTGTGAAAGGTCATGCTGTGCCTCATCCCCTACCGCAGTTTCAACCTTCGGAAAAGACAGCATGTTAATACCAAAGAAACACAGCCTCGAATGTCCAAGTGTGGGATCACTTTCTGCTGTACTGTATAAAGCACTCATTGCTCATTGGTACGAGTCTTTAAGGAGTTTACTCACCTGTTGTTCTGTTCTTACTGTCCTGTGCAGACTGTGTCTGACCAGTCCCAGCCCCTTTTGTACCTCTGTCCTTTAAGCTGAATTCCATTGAGGAAGACACCTACGGGTTCTTTTAAACTCAATAAACTGAGCTGGAAAAACAGAGACAACCCAGAAGTTGTCCGCTTTGGTGTGTGTTTGAGTACTCATGTTTTAAATACTGTAAAGCTTGAGTACAGTTCCTTCAAGTACCAACATAAAAGATTTCTTTGTTAGACCTCTCCAACCTCTTTTGTGCCATCCAGTGACCCAAAATAAACAAGATATATATTATAAAGATGGTGTCAGAGAATGGCCATATGTTGCATGTTGATTTGTACATGCAAGTAAGATTTTCACTTTACTCAGTGTATATATAATACAGTACTATATAATACTATAGGGCTCTGGCCCTCCACAATCATATACTTGGATGATGCATGTTCGGAAATTAATATTAAATCCTTTGTGCCACTATTTAATCTTTATTGTGATGCTGGTGCACAATAGCTTTTGTTATCACAGTAAGCCAATGATTTTGATAGAATTTAATGCATTTATGGTCTTCTAAAGTGACACTGCAAGCTAATAAAGCTGCACAATATTACACCTCCATAGCCCATTCTGAAATTTCTGATTTGCTTAAGTGCTTTTTCTGCTTTATGGGAAAAATTAATCCATAATCTCTGAGGACACATTTAGCTCCTATTGTAAGTGTCTTAAGGATTTAATCTATGAAGAATACACACACACTCACACATACACACGCATACACACATACACAGATTGAGACAGCAGGAGAGAGAGAGAGAGAAAAATTGCAGCTTTATCAAAAAATCTACAGGAAAGCAACAAAAGTAACTGCAGCATCAGAGGACTGAATTGCAAGGACAGACTAAATGAAATTAATCTCTATAGCTTGGAAAACAGATGTGTAAAGGTCAGAGCTGGTAGAAGCTTTTTAATCTGTTGAGGAAAAAAATTATTTGTTGCAGGTGACAGATGAATAGGAAAGAGGAATGGGAATTAAAGGAAGAGGCTTTTAGCAGTGTGCCACAAGCAATATCGCAGAAGAATGAAATAATGTATTACCGTATAGTCTGACCACCCTGAAGCTTGATCCCAGAAAATCTCAGAAATTCACCTATACCAAAATTACAAAACAGCCCTCCAAACTGTCTTCTGAATGAAGTGCTCTTTGCTTTCAAAAAATATTTCAGCAAAGCATCTCTGAACATAAGATATTTGACAAACCACAGGGGACCATTCAGTCTATCAGGCCCATGCACAGCAGAGCTATGTCTGTTTCAAACAAATCCCTCTGACCCCTGCTTATCTGCTTAAACACTGAATTGCCC
The DNA here is from genome assembly GCF_016835505.1 of Polypterus senegalus. NCBI lineage: Eukaryota > Metazoa > Chordata > Cladistia > Polypteriformes > Polypteridae > Polypterus > Polypterus senegalus. Next base: position 98,638,917 of record NC_053156.1, on the reverse strand, counting down.
TAACCTTTCGAATAGGAGTGGAGTGTAACCTCTGCAGATCTCTTCTCACTAATATAACATACGTCATGTCTAAGTGTGGGGGGTTTTCTGTATCTCCCTAACTGACTGCTACAATAAACTTAGGTTTTTAAATTGATATTAGTAGCAATTAAGGCTTACTTTCTGCAAGCTATTTCATTATTCACAGATATGATAGTACATATCAGAAGAGAGAAATTCACGGAATACTAATGTCGAAGTGAAGTGATCATTTTAAACTCCAAGGTAAATAATTGGGCAGGAGGAAATCAGGCATGTTAATTGCTAAAGAACAATGCAGGATAGAAGATTTAAAAAATAAATTTAAAAAAATACCCAACATGTGCGACGCAAAGCACAATACCACTGATTTGCTACTCTCCGCCCTGTTCTTTAATCACTATAGACCAGCCCTAAGATTGCTCTTATCAGCTATTAAATGTAAAATATGAGTGTATTCTTTAATAAATGTACTTTTCAGTGATATTGGATTTTTGTTAGCCTTGAAATTAATCCATTAATAAATAGGTTTTTCTTCATATTGTCTACAAACAGCCAAGACTTTCTTATACAGAAGATAAGACTTATAGCTGTACTGTATATAATAGAAAAAATACGGAAAACAATTGTTCTTATAATTAAGTTATTTTAATGTGAATAAATTAAATAAGTATAAACCACAAAGTACATTATTTTATTATAACAACAGGATTCTCATATTTTAAGTCTGTTTACAAGCCTTTTAAACTTGACATTCAAATGGCTGCAATCCAACAGCAGTGGATCTGGCTTCCACTCTCTCAAGCAATTCTTCCTACTGGTTCTCATCAAAATATTTGAAGTTAATTTTATATGTGAATGTACAAATGACCTTTTGTAAAATTCCAAAATTAGTGTTTTCTAAACACGTTCCCAACATCTTAGCAGCTTCAAATTTTATCAGGGTCATATTTTGACAGTAGAGTTTCACATCACTCACATTTCCCTAATTCTGCAGGACAAGTGCTTCCTAGAAAAATAAGTGTATAAACATCAAAAAATATAATTAAAACAATTATGAAACTCACCTTTATGTACATAAAAGAAGCACTATTTTGAGTGGTAAGTGAATATACACGCATTTTTAATTCCTTTCTGTCAAACAGACTTAAATGCAATAAGGAAGCACAGCACCATTACATTTTCCTTGCTTCGCAAAATATAGTATCTTTAAATAATATGTCAAGTCTGTCAAAAATGTAGTTTAAATTACTTTCTTCTTTAAAAACAAAAATGTTTAAGAAAAGATCCACGCCCATATTGAGTTAGTTTGAATGAGTGAATAAACAGAACTATGTGGAAAATAAATACAGATAGACAATAGACAATGGAACAGACAGGAGTGAAAGCCCAACCTCTGCACCATGCATTGCCTAGAATAAATTAATTGCATCATTAAAATTCCTAATAGATTTCAAATAAATGCAACTTTAACCTGTATGACAACAAAGACTCACCCATTTTTTTAACCTGCTTTTTCCATTTCATGGTCATAGGGAACCAAAGCCTATAGTGGCAGCATTGTCTGCAGTGATGGTGCCATCCACAAAGAGCACACATGGACACATCTGCACTCACTTGCACTGAGCCAATTTAGAACCAGCAATGAGTCAAATGTGGAATTTAGAAGGAACTTGGAGTTTACAGAGAAAACACACAAGAATATTGAGTGATCATAGTGACCAGGCCAAAACCCAGACTTACAGAATCTCCCAGAAATGTAAGGGTGCATAAAGCTAAGCAGTTCTGTCCATAACAACCAACATCATAAAGTTCTTTCAAAATTCCTTTACAAAATTGTTTTTGTAGACTACAGGATTATAAATTAAAACCATAGTGAGCACCACATCTTTAGCAATACATGCTGTGAACAACAAAGTCTGTTAAAAGGTCTCCCGTGCACTGACCTATCCCTGCTTATTGACCATTCTTTTTCTTGCTCCTAAGATAGGCCATCATATCTTGGGGCCTCATGTGTAAATGGTGTGTACGCACAAAAATGTTGTGTACACCCATTTCCACGCTCACATCGCAATGTATAAAAACTAAACTTGGCGTAAAGCCACACACATTTTCACAATAGCTCAATCCTTGGCGTATGGAAGTTCTCCGCTCAGTTTTGCAAACTGGTGGCACCCAGCGTCAAAGCAGTGCTTTTGTTCCAGTGTGGTTTCCCTTTCTTTTTTACATCCAGGTCCCTGATGCGGCTTTATCAAATACACTGAAATTAACCACATATTGTTTATTAGTTTAAGGCATCTGATTGTAATTAACCTGTAACAAAATAATGGTCCACAGAATGGTCAAACTATTTCAAATACCATAGCTGCTTTAGCGTTGTTACTCTCATTGCATCCTCTTCTTCTTCTTTCAGCTGCTCCCATCAGGGGTTGCCACAGCGGATCATCTTTTTCCATATTACTCTCACTGCACCATTTGAAGTATTTATCCCACTGTATCTGAGTGTGGAATCACAGCTCTACAGCAGCTGATCATAAAGAGAATTATCTGTATACAGCATCTAGCACACGCTGCCTCACCCATGCTCTCTATTTGAACTGCTCCCATATGGCAAACTCTTCAGAGCCTTTCCTGTACGGACCTCGCGGTTCAGAAACAGTTTCATCCCAAGAACTATAAACGCAATCAATCAGTCCATCAAGTGCTCCCAGTAGAACTGTTTGTACTTATAAGTACAATTACCTCACTGTTAACTTGCGATACGGTTATAATATTGCGCAACCTGAGCCGCTTTAACATATATTTACATATGATGATGATATCATTTTAAGATGAAATGCAGCAAAATATGTTTATTACATTATACAGATAAAATGTTAACATCATTTAAATAATCTATATTGTTAATAATTAAATATGCGAGGACATGGGGTCGCAGTGCTGGCAAGGAGCTGGCGCCCCGCTCAGGGATTGTTCCTGCCTCGTGCTGTATTCTTGCTGGGGCTGGTGTGTCACTGGAAGGATAGATGGATAGAATAATTAAACATGTACTATAAAGATATTTCAATGTTCCTTAAAAGTTTTGAAGAATCGGCGCTCTAAGCATACAGATGGCTTAATGTCTATTACAGAGCTGATTGTGTGTCGATTGGGTACTTGGAGAAAGAAAAGGAAGGATAGGAATTGGAGGTTAGTACATTTGAAAGAGACAGCACTGGTACAATAAATTATTTCATTGAAGGTTGCACACGGAGCAGCAAGCATCTTGCGCGACGGGGTGCCAGCTCGTCACTATCACTGCGCCCCATGTTTAATAACATGCTTTAACTTCTATCATCGTGAAAATGATATTAAGTATACATCTCAGTATTTAAATTATTCATAGAGCTGTAATATCAGGTATGTAATGGATTCTGTGTCATGTTGGAGGAAGAGAAAGCCTGTTTAAGAAGCATGTAGTGATTAACATGCATAGAGCACATAGAAGAATACATAAAATACAAATCATTTAACGTGCTACTTTAGTTACGATGGCATTTGAGAAACTAGTAAATTAAACGATTTTAAGATGAATTTTATGATGTTCTACTTTAATGACAAAATAAACTACATGATTAAAGTGGAAATTTCAAGATTAAAGTGGAAATTGAGCTTTTTTCCCCCACTGTGTCCCTATTTTTTTTCCTTTCTCTGTATCCTAATAAGCTTTCATATGCCACTCAGATGGTGGGCTACGACTCACCATTTCATGGTGACTGATATCTGACAACTTCTTTATATTTCAGGCACTGTGCGGCTTTCTGAACTTGAACTTTCGAGTTTCTCCAACACTCTAGATCAACGTCCTTTTGTTGTTTATATCCCAAATACATACATTCATGATAGCTTAATTGGTAACAATGAAACGGCTCTGCATGAATGAGTGTGTCCTGTGATGGATTAATGCCTTTTCTAAGGCTAGTTTCTGATTCATGTCTGATGCTGCTGGAATCAAACTTACTGTTCCCCTAACTCTGTATTGGCACATTTTCAAACACACCTAATTCTATTCAAAGTCATGGGCTCTAGTAATGCAGGAGTTTTCAGATGTGCTACTGTTAGAACAAATAACAGTCAACTTACAATACAATATTAAGGGTGAGTAATGATAATGAAAGGGCTGTAGTCATTAATGACATCATGGCAGTAGTCAATATTGGCATTAAAATGCACATAATAATTTGAAGTAATTGAAGCATGTGACGGAGAAAAGGCCTCTGTAATCCAGTTATGTTTCTCTTTCATTTCTGTTCTTATTGCAGACAATGGTATCCCATAAGATTGTTGTAAGGCTGTTATTGTTCAAGGAGTATTGTTGAACTGCAGAATTATTGAATATTGAATTTTTTATAAAAACTGTGTGGCAGTCTGAGACATCATTGTATGGTAACAATGCTGCTACCTCGCAGAGGAGTAGCAGTGTTATTCGTGTGGTGAGAGTTGGTTATTCAAGCAAGGATGTAAATATTGGGGATTTAGAATGGCTGGATGGAAACCATGCTGCATGTTTTACTTAAGGATAAAGGCCTTTAATAAAACTCTTTTTAAAAGCCCTTTGGAAGGTTTCACAACTTTGAATCAGATATGTAGTACATGAACTATATTTTAATGGATACAGCTACAGCTTAACCTTTATAGTATTGTGTTTAAACCACTGAATAAAAGACATTGGAAACCAAATCTATTTGTGCATATTATTTAGGATACAATATAGGGGGTTCATATTAATGATTAGTGCATTTTGTTTACACTGGTTAGTTCTATCTTGGTAAACACATGTGAACTTTTATTAAGTATATATTTCATGCACCTGTTAACAACATTCTCAGTGAGTACTAGAGGAAATTGTGTACAGTATGATATGACCATCGTGCACATCTGTTCATTATAATATGTGTAATTAAATTCCTTTTTTTGAGGTTGGTTGAATTAGAATACAAAAAACAGGCAAGGCAACGAACAATTGATCATGTAATCTTTCTCAAAGGGCCAAAAGTAAATTTGAAGATGTGATGGAGCTCAGTTACAAATCCTGAAATTGCTGGGAATTAAATTTATTACTTAATAATTGTAATACTAATACATTTTATTTATACGTAGTCGCCTTTATAAACACTCAAGGACACCGAACAATAGGTAAAACACTCATTATAAACAAAACTAAAAATACAAAAATTAAAATCAGAGAGCAATTGTAATCAAAGAGAAAAAGCAGTCTTAAACAAATGAGTTTTAAGTTTAGATTTGAAAAGTGAGAATGAATCAATATTTCTAAGCTCGGATGGGAATGAGTTCCAGAGCAAATGAATGCTCTGATCCCCATGGTGGTAAGACGGACGAAGGGGACAGTCAAGTCAATGGAATGAGAGGATCTAAGGGTGCGGGAGGGAATGGCAACATGGAGGAGGTTGGACAGATACGGAGGGGCAAAGTTGTGGATAGCCTTAAATATTAACAGGAGAATTTTGAAGTGAATGCGGAACATAACCAGAAGCCAGTGAAGCTGCTGCAAGACAGGAGTGATATGGTGAGTAGAGGGGCTTCTAGTAATGATGCAGGCAGTTGAATTCTGGATCAGTGGAAGCTTATAAAGAAGTTTGTGAGAAAGACCAAAGTAAAGGGAATTGCAAAAATCCAGACGAGAAGTGACAAGGCTATGAACAAGGTTAGCAGTGGTGTGGGTAGTGAGGGAAGGGCGAATACGATTAATGTTATGCAAGTGGAAATATGCAGACCGGGAGATGTTATTGATGTGGAAATGAACAGATAGAGTACTATCTACTAGAGTACTTGAGAAACAGTGTGACTTTTCATAATTTAATTCAAAATTCAGACAGGGGTGACAAGCTCACTCTCATATCTTCAATGTTGGTGAACTATTTTGTATGCCAAACAATCAGAAGGTAATAGAATCTGATTTTAAATTAATTATATACACTGCACTAATTATAAGTCACTGCAAAAGATGCTTCTTATTTTAATGATTAATGACTAAGAAAATTCAAAATATATAAAGAGGATTTTGTATTAAATATTATCAAGCAAATCGGTGTTGAAGTGATTAAATTTTGGGGTTTATTTGGCAAAAATCTTCCCATAGTCAAGTCTGAACTTGCATACAATTGATATGATATATGCCATATTGAAAATGCAGGGGTTTTCTTAAAAAAATTTAATTTAAAGGAAGTTTAAGACATTTTCATAGAATTCTTGTTGATTGGTGTTTTTGTTGTTTTACTCAAGTAAATTAAATATGGTCATATGATAAAATTATGAATTATGTTCTGAAATTGTATTTGCCACTGGTTGAATGTTTCATATGTCTGAAATCATTTTCAAGTTTTATTTTCATTTTGAAATATAACAATCAAGAAAAGCTGCTTGATGCTCTTGTTAAGTGCCAGGGGAACATGAAATTTTAGTGAATGTGCAATCACATACAGTATATGTTTTGAGATTTTTCATGCAGTGAAGGCAGACATTTCAAGGTAAATTAGTTCTACCTATTATCCATGGTGTTGTAGAGCGGCAACATGTTGATTACCACATGCAAGTAAGAATTTCACTGTACTCTGCATTGACCTACAGTATTACAATATAAATCTTGCACTTCCTCAAATGTGAAAATATTACTGTAGGCAATTTGTGCATTATTTTCATGAAACAGGGGCTGGCAATGGATTAAAATAGTTCAATGTGTTAGAAAACATTGCCATATGGTTTGTGTGCCATCAGAATGTAGGCGACCCATGATTATGTTATTCTTAATTATGATCATGACTTAGACCCTGTACTTCAGAAGTGTCACTCTAAAAGAACATCAAGTGCATTACCCAATCTGATTACAGATGAAGGAGAAATGCAGCAGAGTCTTCTTGAGTGAGGAATAATAATATTTTATTCATTACATGTACATAGAATATAAGATCATGTTGATAGAGTATATATAAATGAAAACTAATGGCCACATGTAGATATTGAAGGAGGAAGATTGCAAAGAACACGCTTCAACTTAAAAACCATATCATTACATTCAAGAATGGAAATTTCTAATCAGACACAGGGTACACAAAAGAGTGCTGTGGGCATTTATTGTCAGCAATAAGAAAAGTAAAAAAGATGTCACAGAGAAAAAGAGCTAGACGACATTCAGTATGCAAATGAGAATCGTTTCAGGGTGGCTTTGATCATTGAGGTCATCAGAGGTGGACATGACATATTTATACTAATAAAAGGCAAAGCCCTCACTCACTCACTCACTCACTCACTCACTCACTCATCACTAATTCTCCAACTTCCCGTGTAGGTAGAAGGCTGAAATTTGGCAGGCTCATTCCTTACAGCTTACTTACAAAAGTTGGGCAGGTTTCATTTCGAAATTCTACGCCTAATGGTCATAACTGGAAGGTATTTTTCTCCATTAACTGTAATGGAGTTGAGCTGGAATGACGTGGGAGGGCGGAGTTTCGTGTGACATCATCACGCCTCCCCCGTAATCACGTGAACTGATTGTCAACGCAGTGCGTAGAAAACCAGGAAGACCTCCAAAAAGCGCTTAAGAAAACATGCATTATATAATTGAGAAGGCAGCGAAAAACAATAAGAAGCGAGCGAGTGACATATTCTACCATATTCATGAGTGTTGCTGCCTCGGAAAGAAAGAAAGGTGTAAACCTAAACTTTAAATTAAGTTCATAGACAGGCTACCGCTGGCGTTTCACATGCCCACAGGTAATGCGGGATACAAGTTTAATGAGAGGACGCAGGATATAAACGAGAGTTTTGATCACTTTGTAACTAAGTTAAAATTGTAGGTGAAGGGGTGTGCTTATGCAAATTCCGAGACTGTGTTTGTGGGGATTGACAGTTAAAGGCGGGTGGGGAGTCACGTCATCATCTCCCTCCCATTCATCTAATTTCGGTCTGAGCTGAGCTCAGCGGCTAATGCCCGTCTTCGAAGCAACCGTCAGACTGCCACCAAATACTCACAGAAAAATCCACAAGTTAATACACACGCTATCTCTCGAGTTTCTCCACACTGAATCCTCCAGGCACTACTTACAAAAGGTCACATTGACAATCGTGTTACGTTATTTTTAAAATCTTTCCTTTTCTTAGCACAAGCACAGCTGAGAAGCTTCGATGCATGTGCTCCATAACGTTAAAAATAATGCATTTAATCACACTTTGCATTACAAGCAAAGGGAGCTTTTGTCAATGCATGATTTCCTGGTACACGATTACATTGATCAAGCATCCCGATTCATTTTACCCTCGCACCACCTTAGTTTGAGAAGAAGTCTGAAAAATATGAGGTTAACACAGAAAAACATCACCAATTCAAGCTTTATGAATAATCGATTCGCCATCAATAATTGTTTTGGTAAAGCCATCCTCCTTCCATTTTATAATTTTTCCGCCAATAGCCATGATTAAATGAGCGGTAAATAAAGTAAGAGCAAAGCGAGGGTGACTTATTTAGGCAGGCATATATATGACAGCAACACTCATGACAATGTCAATCATGTTACGTTATTATTAAAATGTTTCCTTTTCTTTTCATTACTTCTTTAACACACTACTTCTCCGCTGCAGGGCGGGATTTTGCTATATATATAATATATGAATGACCTCCAAAGAGCGCTGAGACTTTTGATATCATGAGCGTGTCTGCAAAACTGTGGTCTCCTGCCCAGCAAAGTCGAGCAGCCAGCGCGCATAGCTGTGCCGGCCTTTGAGACGCTGACTGCGCTTCTGCCTTAAGTCAAAGTGAGCACTTTTAATTTTTTTCATCCTCCCCCTGCGCTATAGCCCAGACAAGTGCAAACACGGGACCCCTTTTCTACACCACGGAAAAATAATATTAAGGCGATTCACACTTTCTTTTGCACGTATACGATTATGAGGTCATCACCTCGGATTATGAAGACACGCACACGAGTGGAGGACTGACAGTGCCATCACAGCTGATTAATGGCAGGGGCGGCTCACCAGTCTACACAAAAACCACGCGACTGTCCCCAAAAGGCGATCATAGCGTCAGCGAACACATCTCTCTATACTATATAAAAGAAAAAGGCAACTTTCCTTTCTTTACACCTTTTATCCCAAACCAAAGCCTTTCTCTCTTAACACTGCAGAGGACACAAAACTAATTTTCTTTAAATGCGGTAAGGCACATTACCAGAGGCACAAATTTGAGCGTTCACATAGAAAATGTAATTTCTATACCACAGCCGTCGTGTAGCGCCTTTCAAAAGGGATCTACTACCGAGAGATGATCCATATATATTTTAGCTGCTGTTAGTTACTTACCTGTTGTGTTACACAGTCTTTAAAATGTAGTTTACCAAACCACTCCAGTAGTGCTCAATGTACCTGTACTTCTTAAAACGTTAATGTTTTACTGTTTAATAACTTATAGACTATATTTTATTATTTTTCCCTTGCACTCAGTGACCAAAGCTATACACACACATATAGACACATACAAACATACACACAAGTATATATATGTGTATATATATATGTATGTATGTGTATATATATATACACACACACACACTATCTACATATATATATATATATATATATATATATATATATATATATATATATATATATATATATATATATATATATACACACACACACACACATACATACATACATACATACATACACACATATATATAATTTGTGTGTGTGTATGTATGTATGTGTGTGTATATATGATGTAGATAGGTATGTATATATATATATGTGTATATGTAGATATGTATATATAGATATGTAGATATGAAGATATGTATGTGTATATATATGTGTATATATATATATATATATGTATGTGTGTGTGTGTGTGTGTGTATATATATATGACAGCAGCAATCCAAGCTTGGAGAAAACAGTAAAAGGAGGCGTGTCAGGCGTCGTGGTACATTTTCTGATGCAGCTACGAAAACAACTTTGTGACGCTGCCGCCAAATACACAAAACAATTACTTTGACAATCATGTTACATTATTTTTAAAATGTTTCCTTTTCTTTTCATAACTTCTTAAACACATGACATCGCTGCGAAGCGCGGGTATTTTGCTATATATATATATATATATATATATATCACAGCGACACTCATAACAGTGACAAAACAATTACATTGACAATCATGCTACGTTATTTTCAAAATGTTTCCTTTTCTTTCTCTTTCCTTCTTTAACACACTACTTCTCCGCTGCCAAGCGCGAGTATATATATATATATAGATAGATAGAGATATATATATATAGATAGATATGAGAACAACATATATATATATATATATAGATACTGTAGATAGATAATATATATATATATATATAGATAGATATGAGAACAACACTCATATCAATGACAAAACAATTACATTAACAATCATGTTACGTTATTTTTAAAATTTTTCCTTTTCTTTTTCGTACCTTCTTTAACACACTACTTCTCCGCTGCGAAGCACGGGTATTCTGCTAGTTTTTAATAAAACTGAGCCTAACTGCTCAGAATGATTGCATTCACAACTGGACAAGTCAAAAATCCTCTTAATCACTAACTTTACTCATATTATTTTGCATTTAAAAAGATTTAAAAAAATAAAAGCTGTAACATTATTATTTTTTGCTCAATATGTTGGAAAGTGGCACAATTACAACCTAATTAAAGGTAAGGATTATCACTTTTCCTTTAAATTATGTACAGTTCATTTAACAACTATGCATTTTTTCCCACATACAGTGGTGTGAAAAACTATTTGCCCCCTTCCTGATTTCTTATTCTTTTGCATGTTTGTCACACAAAATGTTTCTGATCATCAAACACATTTAACCATTAGTCAAATATAACACAAGTAAACACAAAATGCAGTTTTAAATGATGGTTTTATTATTTAGGAGAAAAAATCCAAACCTACATGGCCCTGTGTGAAAAAGTAATTGCCCCTGAACCTAATAACTGGTTGGGCCACCCTTAGCAGCAATAACTGTAATCAAGCGTTTGCGATAACTTGCAATGAGTCTTTTACAGCTCTGGAGGAATTTTGGCCCACTCATCTTTGCAGAATTGTTGTAATTCAGCTTTATTTGAGGGTTTTCTAGCATGAACCGCCTTTTTAAGGTCATGCCATAGCATCTCAATTGGATTCAGGTCAGGACTTTGACTAGGCCACTCCAAAGTCTTCATTTTGTTTTTCTTCAGCCATTCAGAGGTGGATTTGCTGGTGTGTTTTGGGTCATTGTCCTGTTGCAGCACCCAAGATCGCTTCAGCTTGAGTTGACGAACAGATGGCGGACATTCTCCTTCAGGATTTTTGGTAGACTATAGAATTCATGGTTCCATCTATCACAGCAAGCCTTCCAGGTCCTGAAGCAGCAAAACAACCCCAGACCATCACACTACCACCACCATATTTTACTGTTGGTATGATGTTCTTTTTCTGAAATGCTGTGTTCCTTTTACGCCAGATGTAATGGGACATTTGCCTTCAAAAGTTCAACTTTTGTCTCATCAGTCCACAAGGTATTTTCCCAAAAGTCTTGGCAATCATTGAGATGTTTCTTAGCAAAATTGAGATGAGCCCTAATGTTCTTTTGCTTAACAGTGGTTTTGCGTCTTGGAAATCTGCCATGCAGGCCATTTTGCCCAGTCTCTTTCTTATGGTGGAGTCGTGAATACTGACCTTAATTGAGGCAAGTGAGGCCTGCAGTTCTTTAGACGTTGTCCTGGGGTCTTTGTCGACCTCTCAGATGAGTCGCCTCTGCGCTCTTGGGGTAATTTTGGTCGGCCGGCCACTCCTGGGAAGGTTCACCACTGTTCCATGTTTTTGCCATTTGTGGATAATGGCTCTCACTGTGGTTCGCTGGAGTCCCAAAGCTTTAGAAATGGCTTTATAACCTTTACCAGGTCTTTATAACTTCTGTTCTCATTTGTTCCTGAATTTCTTTGGATCTTGGCATGATGTCTAGCTTTTCAGGTGCTTTTGGTCTACTTCTCTGTGTCAGGCAGCTCCTATTTAAGTGATTTCTTGATTGAAAAAGGTGTGGCAGTAATCAGGCCTGGGGTGGCTACGGAAATTGAACTCAGGTGTGATACACCACAGTTAGGTTATTTTTAACAAGGGGCAATTACTTTTCACACAGGGCCATGTAGGTTTGGATTTTTTTTCTCCCTAAATAATAAAAACATCATTTAAAAACTGCATTTTGTGTTTACTTGTGTTATATTTGACTAATGGTTAAATGTGTTTGATGATCAGAAACATTTTGTGTGACAAACATGCAAAAGAATAAGAAATCAGGAAGGGGCAAATAGTTTTCACACCACTGTATGTTGCAGGCTTATGCTAAAATCATTTAAATTATTTTTTTCCCTCATCAAGCAACAAATACCCCCTACTGGCAAAGTGAAAACAAGATTTAAGAAATTGTAAATTTATTTTAAAAAACTAATGTTGACACCAGCATGCAGACTCGTTACTTCATGGACAGAGCTCTGAGGCACCCCGTGGTGGTCACACTAATATACTTTTTTGCAATTCTTTTAAATCATATGCTTAAGTCAGTTTTCTTCTTCCCTTCTGAAATCATCAGGGGCCTCATGTATAACGCCATGCGTAGAACTCGCACTATAACATAGCGTAAGCACAAAAGTCGAAATGTGCTTACGCACAGAAAAATCCAGATGCAGGAATCTGTGCGTACTCCAACTTCCACGTTCTTCCGCTACATAAATCCCGATCAGCGTGAAAACTAACGCTCATGCACGTGCTTTATGTAACGCCCCAACTCCTCCCAGAATTACGCCTCTTTGAATATGCAAATCAATATAAATCGCCCTTAAGCTCAGCCGTCTAAGAAAAGACAATGGGGAAAGCACAGGGGAAATATAAGAATTTCAGCGAATACCAAGTGGAGGCAAAGGAAAAACATACTATTTGTTCAAATAAATCGTGGTATAATCAACAAAAGGAAGTTGATCGAGTGACATAGCATGTTGGAGAAACTTGAAAGCTCACGTTCACAAAATCGCACAGTGCTGGAAATTAAAAAGAAGTTACATATCAAAGTCGCCATGAAAGGCGAGTTGTAGCCCACTGTCTAAGTGTCATATGAAAGCTTATTAGGGTACAGAGAAAAAAGGCACACAGTGGGGAAAAAGCACGAAATGTCAACTTCAATCTCGACATTTCCACTTTAATCAAGTAGTTTATTTTGTCATTAAAGTAGAACATCATAAACTTCATTTTAAAATCGTTTAATTAACCAGTTTCTCAAATCACATCGTAATTAAAGTAGCACGTTAAATGCTTTGTTTTGTATTTGATCTTCTATGTGCCTATGTGTGAATCACTACTTGCTTCTTAAACCGGCTCTCTTCCTCCAACTGGACACAGAATCCATTACATTTGTGATATTACAGCTCTCTGAATAACTAAAATACTGAGATGTGTACGTGATATCATTTTCATGGTGATATGAGTTAAAGCACGTTATTAAACATGTGTTTCACTTCGATGAAATAATTTATTGTAGCAGTACTCAGGGGCGGCTCTAGGCTTGTGGTGGCACTGGGCAGAGGAAGAATCGGTGGCTCCTTCGTCCATCAATGTCAGTAAGGTAGCTTATGCTGTGGATGGCCACGTCCGTTGCAGTCACTGCTTAGCCGCCTCGTGCTCATGACACAAGCATTTAACTTTTGCTGAAATTTGTCGCAGCGTTTTTAGCTGTGTTGTTATTTTCTCTTTCTGTGTTATATTCAATATATATTGGCGTAGCCGTCACTGCAGTCAGTGCTTTTCTTTCCCCAAGTAACCGATCGCCACACAATCAGCTCTGTAATAGAAGTTAAGCCATCTGTAAGCTTAGCGCTGATTCTTCAAAACGTTTAAGGAACATTGAAATATCTTCGTAGTACATGTTAAATTATTCTATCCTTAACGACACTCCCAGTGAAGAATATAGATTATTTAAATGAAGTTAAAGTTTTATGTGTATAATTTAATAAACATATTTTGCTGCATTTCATCTTAAAAATGATATCGTAATCATATGTAAACACACGCTTTATAAAGTGGCTCAGGTTGTGCGATATAACTGTAGTGTAAGTTTAAAGTTAGGTGATTGTACTTATAAGTACAAACAGTTCTACAAGGTGCAATTGATTGAGTGCATTTAAAGTTCTTGGGATGAAACTGTTTCTGAACCGCGAGGTCTGTACAGGAAAGGCTTTAAAACGTTTTGCAGTGGCAGAGACAGCGTGTCCTTGAAGCTGTATACCGATAATTCTCTTTCCGATCAACTGCTGCTGTGATTCACACTCAGGTACAGTGATATAAATACTCCGAGTCGTGCAGTGAGAGTAATATGGAAAAAGATGATCTGCTGTGGCAAATCCTAACGGGAGGAGCTGAAAGAAGAAGAAAAAGAAGAAGAAGAAGAAGAAGAAGTGAGAGTAACAACACTAAAGCAGTTATGGTATTTGGAATACTATGGCTGTTCCCTGGACCATTTTATTGTTACAAGTTAATTACAATCAGATGCATTACACTAATAAACAATATGCGGTTAGTTTCTGTGTATTTATAAAGCCGCGTCAGGAAAATAATGAGTAACCACACAGCAACAGTAGCATTGCTTTGACGCTGGGTGCCGCCAGTTTGCAAAACCGAGCTTAGAACTTGTGTACGACAAGGCATGAGGTACCGTGGAAAAGTGTGTGGCTTTATGCCAAGTGTAGGTTTTATACATCGCGATTTGAATGTGGAAAAGTTCTTACGCAACATTTCTGTGCGTATGCACTGTTTATACATGAGGCCCCAGCTCCTTTTTATTTACTTATAACCTGGATGTTTTACTTTCTTGCAGAATTAGCAGCTCATAGCTGTCATGTGAATGAATGAAACACATGACCGTGTTGCACACATTTATTAATGCATTCAAAGCAAAATAAAATAACGTGTACATAGTGCAAGTTATGAAAAAGAATTTCCATTGGCAGTAAGTTTAATTCTTCTTAGAAGAAAACTAATAAAAGTTCAAAGATCCACATGATAATCTGGGCTTCTTTTTTTGTTGTTTTCTTTTTTCTTTGGACACCTTTGGTACTGTGTCTCACCGTAGAATCCTTGGGTACCGTTGATTTGACTTTGTGTCAAATGAGCGGTTGCTCATGGAGTCCCGAATGAGGCACATTACCTGCGTTGTGAGGGAGTGTCAGTTACGGCACTACAGCCATGTGGAGCATTTCCCTGAGGGTGATCCGGCTCGTACGTTCCTCATTGTTGGGGACCCAAGTGGCTGGACCAGACTAAGGGGACACCCACGTAACACCTGGCTGCGGCAGATAGAGGGTCATTTCCGGATGGTGGCACTGGACCATGTGTCTGCCTGGGGGATTGCAAACTGGGATCACGAGCTGTTTCGTTGTGTGGTGGGTGCAGCAACGCACAGTACCAGTGTATGCCCCCAAACTTGTCTTGAGTTTTCAATAAATCTTGAAGCACAATAATATTATTTTGAAAACAAACAATGTATATCTACATCTGAAAAGACTTAACAACCGGTGTTTTTAAATAACTTCACAAATATTAAAGTTTACCTCAATGGTATGAAGTAAGCATCTTTATGTGATTTTTTTCTTAGCAGTCCAATATTAAAATGGGAATATTGCCTATATTAGTTTTTGGCAGAGAAAGTATACAACAAACACATAATGTTTGCGTTTTTAATATTTTAATGAGAATTGACATTTACAATGGATAAATGAAGAACGCAGCAATGAATGCTTCTGTTGCAACTACAGGACCCCAGCCACACACAACAGCTATAAAAAGGTACTGAATGTCTGATACACCATCTGTTTATTTATAACATTGCAACATTGTGCACAGGGTGTGCGATCTGCATTACACCCTTGTCTCTTTAGCCCTAGCCCTTATGTTATTTTGTGCAAATTACAGTCTATTGCCAAACATAGGAAATGTTTGCAACACAATTTTACCTTTTGAGCCAACTTGCCCAAGCTTATGGAGTAAATGGAAGAAAGTGAGCTGGCAGATGTTTGCTATCATTATCTGGTGCTGCTTTTTGATGGGTTTTGAAATTACACCATATGCTTAGTGATGGTATTTGTTCATCATAATTGGATGATAGCTAAGACCAATAATGACAGAGTTTTTACATGAAATATCAAAACCAATAATTACATAAGCTCAACTATTACAGCTTTGTTAGGTGTGTATTATTTCTTGTCTAATCGTAAACAATAGCACAAAAGACTTTTCTAGTAAACGCCAAAAAGATCCAGTCCATTTCAGCAGCCGTTTGAATTGGCACAAGAATAAAAATAAGTTTAGAACTTTTTTTTTTTTTCCAAAGTAATAAAATAAAAATGAATAAAACAATAGCATTTTTAAATCTGTTACTGTGCAAGGAACAAAATGAATAAAACCATTACAGCTGTCACACACATTTTTATGTCAGAAGTCCCCTCGGGGATTTTACTACATTCACGGCTGGCCATGCTGTATATTTCTTTTTCTAAACCAAAACAGCATAATGGCCTGATTTGCCCAGTGACCTTTCTTGCAAAAGTTTGAAAGTGTGTCTTTTTTTATTATAACCTATTCAAAGAGCTCTGTAATGCATGCAGATTTAATGTTATAAATACAATTTTCCAGTTGTTGCTCATTTGGTGCAATTTCTCCTAAGTCCATTTACTTTACCTGAATTCTAACATCCTTTGATCTACATGAAACACCTGCTGTTTAAAATTAATTAAATAATTTCTCATGTAATATAAAATATTTTATAGAATTAATCTATAGCTAATTATCAAAGTCAATTAAATTACAACAATTGGATGATATAATGACAAAGTGCATCTTTGCAAATAATTAATGTCTCTGAGATGTCGTTGCAAACAACATATTACTGTTAAATGAAGCTTATTTCTATATTGCAACATTTATAACAAAGAAGGAACTTTACAAGTAGAAGTCTATATAACTGTTTCCTTGCAGGATAAGTAACTTGCTCATTGGCACATAGTAAAGTTGGAGGTTTAGAGCCACTACACTACAGTACAATTATATTAAGGTAACTATATGGAAGTTGGGGAACAGATACAGACAACGCAGGGTAATCATTTCAGTCCTTAGGCAAACAGGAGTATTTATTGGCTTTGCCAAAAACAAGCAAAGGTCAATATGAGATTCCCAGTTTACTGGTTATGGCATCACCTTAAAAACAACAAACAAACAAGATTCAACCACAGCACCTTCACATTTACAACTTACTCCAGATTCCTCAGTTCTCTTTTTCAATCTTTCTTATTTCTAAGAACTCACTGCACTTTAAATTACACGTGGAGACTTCACAGACCTACCCAGTAAACTTGATTTTCTTCTAGAATGATCGCAGACACTCAAGGTCGACAGACTTACCCAGTCTGTCAGGCTGTTAACAATATAAATAGGTCTGCATGATGATGCAGTGGTTAGTGCTGCTGCCTTATGAATCCAACGTTGTGGGTTCTAATCTTCCCTTTAGCCATTACCGCCTGTATTTTGCACATTCTTCCTGTATCTTGCTGGATTTTCCTTCAAGTACTCCAGGATTCCAAAGAGGTTAGGTCAACTGATGTGTGAGGGTGGGTGTGTGCTGCAGTGGCCAGGGACTGGGTGCTGTCTGGTACCCAGGGTAGGCTACAGCTAACCCCCATGAATCTAAATTGGATTAAGTGGGTATAGGATTGGCCGCAGCAGACCCCAGTGACTCTGTAGTTAGGATATAGTGGGTTGGATAATAGATGGATGGATGGATAAGTAAGTTATGATATATTAAATTAATAATGATTAATTATGAAAACTACCCAAGAAGGAACTGTAAATATTCAGCATTGTTGAATACATTCTGTAACCTACCCTTTCAAGGATGACTCTTTTTTTCAGCAAATTATGGTAATATAAGATTACTAGGCAATTTTAACATTTACCTAAAGGTACGTACCCTGTATACTTAGTTGGCTATGTAAAAAGTTTTTAAAATTGAGAAAAGACCAACACATTCACATGGTCATATATTACATCTAGTTATCAGTCATGAAAATGACATTCAAAATGTAAATATCACTTGCGTCAATTAAATCATTTTAGATCATCACTTAAACAACTTTGATATGCTTGTCTATTTATGTAGGTTGAAATTAAAGCAATGTGACACCTTAATAATAACAAGACTTCAGTTTTGATTGATGTTTGAAGAACTTCAGTTTCGTAGCTTTGAGTCCAAAAAGTACATTTTTGACAGAGAACATCAAAAGTGCATGTTCAGTGGTCTGTTTCACCTCACTTTTGGCTTTAACAGGACCTTATGAACTTTGAGTATCAGGACTACATGTGAAAGCTGCATTTATTGTGTGAAAGTCAATTCTGTTTTTTTAAAAGAATCAGGAAAGTATACTTGAATATAAATACTTCAATGAAGAAATGATACAAACTATGAATAATAAAACTTCTCAAAAATCAATACTTTTCTGTATTTTGGAACATTTAAGATTTTTTTTTTCACTTTTGAACCCAAATCACATATTTGGGCCTGTGTAGGCCAAAGCCTACGAATTATACTGGACTGTTTGAGCTTAAGAACAGAACAATCCCTCTATAAGGTGCTAATAGGAGGCACAGTTATTTATACTGGGACAGTACTAACTTCAGCTGTTTCAGATGTACTCTATAAATAAAATTGTCTTGACTTGATTTGAATATTGACCCATCAAATAATCTATCATGCATGCATTTTAAATTATAGAGGAAAGCAGTAAGCATTGAGCAAAGCCACAGGGGCAGCAGCGCTGTCATTGTGATGTCGACTCATAAACTTTATGAACCAAATACTAAAACTGGAATAATTATAATTATTTAAATATGACAAACAAAGCATGTTAAACACATACTGTATAAGGCACTTTTTTATAATACAACATCATCTGTGATTCTCAAACTTTCACAGAATTCATTATCCATCCAGCTATATCCTAAATACAGGGTCACGGGGGTCTGCTGGATCCAATCCCAGCCAACACAGGGCACGAAACAAACAACGGGCAGGGTGCCAGCCCACCGCAGGGCACACACACACGTACTCTAGGGACAATTTAGAATAACCAATGCACCTAACCTGCATGTCTTTGGATTGTGGGAGGAAACCGGAGTACCCAGAGGAAACCCACGCAGACACGGGGAGAACATGCAAACTCCATGCAGGGAGGACCCGGGAAGCAAACCCCGGTCTCCTAATTGTGAGGTGGCAGCGCTACCCACTGCGCCACCATGCTGCTGCCCAGAATTCATTCTATAGTTCTCAAAAAATTCCTTTTATCTGGAAAACAATGAATTGCTTTATTGGTTTTGAGTTGCATATTACTAGGAAAAAAGTTTACCAAACAAAATTATTAAAATTATTTTCAGTTTTGTATAGGTAGCAAAGCATGAGTTAATTTAATGTCCAAGGAGGAATAAAGCTAAAGCAAAACAGCACCTGAGGCATGTCGAATAGAGAAAGCCCTTTCATCTAAATTATATCAGTATGGTAACATTGAAAGCTGAATCATGTGGGCTAACCAAAGAAAAATATGTGGCTACAGCTTTTATTATAGTCGGTGCATATTTAACATGTGCATAATAAATGCTGGGTAGCAGATGGCTGGGAAAGCAGCATGAAGAAGGATCGGAAACCTAACAAGCATGCAGTGCTACAAAAGAGATCTCAACCAAAAAAAATATGTAGCTCTAAATTTGTAGAGAGATAACAAATTGTAATAGACTAGTGAAATGTAACACTAGTCAAAGACTTTGTTAGGCATCTACAATTCAAACATTATATTATATGCGTAGATAAAACTAATGAGTTATTCAAAGTACAATGAAGGCTGGAAGAGTAAGCATAAATTAAATAGTGAGCATAAATGTGTTTCGCCTGTCTAAAAAGGAGCAACCATACAGAAAATTTTCTTTTTAACAGCTAGGCAGGTGGTGCTCATATTGTGATCCATTGAAAAATTCGACTTATTGGTAAAGCCAATTGATAATATTGAATGTTTTCTTCACGTCAGTGGAAGTTTCAAACTATATACGGTACTTTACTGAATGTACATTTAGAATGTCAAAAAAATAAGACTCCCTAATATTAAATATATCCATTTCATGTGTGGAAAGTGAAACATTGAGGTGTTTAAATATTGCAGCTAACAAAATTATTCAATGAAAGATGCTGCATTTAGTCTTCATTGGGTTATTTCAGTCAAGTAGCAATTTTAAGTGCTCACTTTAATTTAGTGACTGGCTATATCAACCCTGCACATTTCTTTCTCATCTGAATGGATTTTAAACTGGTAACACTGTTTTTTTCTCCATAATGTCATAGAAGTGCAGTTTAAGTAGACTGATGGAAGTGATGGTAGGACTGGGTGTGGGACTGTGCCTTATATTCCCTTCAGGGATGATTGACTTCATCCCTCTCCATGGCCGTATAACTGAATTAAGAAGGTTTATGGTAGTAAAAATTAAACAAATGTCACCTCATAAAGAATTTTGTGCCTTTTATTATTTTATTCTATTCACGTCTTGATAAGTAAGGATGTGATGGTACATATTACACCAAGTTATAATCTAATTTGAACATGTACTAGTTAGTAATAGGGCAGCATGGTGGTGCAGCGCTGCTGCCTCGCTGCAAGGAGACCTCATTGTGTGGAGTTTGCATGTTCTCCCCATGTTTCCATGGTTTTCCTGCGGATGCTGAGGTTTCATCCCACTGTCCAAAGACATGCAGGTTAGGTGAATTGGCAATACTACATTGGACCTAGTGTGTGGTTGGCCTGTGTGTGTACGCCCTGTGGTGGACTGGCACCCTGTCCAGGGTTTGTTCCTGCCTTATACACTGTACTAGGTGGGATAGGCTCCAACACCCACATGACCCTGTTCAGGAATGTGTGTGTTGGAAAAGTAACATAGTAATATGTTCAAATAGCTGTATTATTATTATTATCATAGAAACGTCTGGCAGCTTTAATGTTTACGTAACTATTTCAGATACCGTATATAATCGCGGATAAGTTCTCCAGCGGATAAGTTGGGACTTGATTTTACAGTATACTGTCTGGTATTTTATAATGTTGGTCGTATAAGTCAAATGCAGAAAACTCATACTATTGGTACAAGAAATTATGATAGGCTAATGCCCACCTGAGAGAGTAAACACGGAGCACACTGCCTTTTTCTATGTGGGTGCAGCAATGCATTGTATCACTGCATGCTCCTAACCTCTCTCTCTCTCTTTATTGTGCCTACGTGACCATACGGTAAAACCCAAACTATTCTGAAGTGATGTTTGCACTGATTTGTGTTTTTTGTATCTCACACCCTCATACACCTTTATTGTAAGTGCATCCCTTATCTACGATGGAGCGTGCAATCAGAAGAAAATATGAAGATGGTTTTAAATTAAATGTCGTTGAAGTGGCGAGAGAAACTGGTAACTGCGCTGCTACAGCAAAATGCAATGCGTCTAAGAAACTGATGTAAGATTGGAGGAGGAGAGAATATGTAAAAAAATAAAATAAGTATCGCATTTCTGAACAAGTGTATAAGTCGGGGTCTGATTTTATAGGTTTCAAGACCCAACTTATATGTTAGCATATACGGTAAGTAAGACAAAGTTTTGAGGTAAGGTAGGAGTGCTAACTGATCATAGCACTCTTGAGAGCAAATGCATGCCAATATTAAGATGATTATTATTCGGTAAACTTATAGGTAAAATTAAATACTGATATTACTTTTCATATCAAACATGAAGAAGGCTGCTTTATGCAACTATATTCAAACAAATCTGCCAGTGTTCCTTGTAGAAAAATGAAACAGATGACCAGAAACCTTGTTTGTTTGTTGTTTTTAAGTAAACTGGGAATCTCATAGTGACCCTCTGCTTTTTCATTTGTGGTCTCCGAGCAAGTTAAAGCCTATACTAGCAGTTCTGGAACAATCCAGACAGTAACCTTAAATTCTAGTCCATTGCAGGGCACACTTATTTCAGTTTGGAGTCTCTAGTCCAGGGGTCCCCAACTCCGGTCCTGGAGGGCCCCAGTGGCTGCAGGTTTTCATTCTAACCCTTTTCTTAATTAGTGACATGTTTTTGCTCCTAACTGATTTCTTTTGAATTAATGTTAATTGACTTGCTCTTGAAGACTCAGACCCCTTAATTGTTTCTTTTTCCTTAAATGGTAGCCAAACAATAACAAGATACAAAAAACATGGCCAGAAAACCATGACCAACATAGTCAATCATACAATATCTGAAAATAAACAAAGATGAAGGTCTCAGGAATTTTGATCTGCTCAGGTCCCCATTTTAACAGAGCTCTTAGAAAAAGGAAAATCAACAATTTCACAAATGTATGCTATTGCACAATTAGACCAGCAACAAGACATTAAAGAACAGGTTTAATTAACAAGAATCAGAGCCTAATTAAACAACTGGTTGGAGTGAAATTAGTTGAAGTTTGAGGCCCTGACTTAGTTGGTCTTCTGTTGGCTCCCTCACTTCACATTTCATTTCTGTTTGGGTGCCATTTAAGGAAAGAAATGAAGTAATTCAGAGAAACAATTAAGAAATTCAGGGGAACAAATCTTAAAAAACAAGTCAATTAATTCAGAAGAAGCTAATTGGCTGCAAAACAATGCACTAATTAAGAAAATGGTTAACATGAAAAGCTGCAGCCACTGGAGCCCTCCAGGATTGGAGTTAGTCAGTCCCTGTGCTAGTCAATTTGGGTTAGAGGAGAAAAGCTATAGAATAAACAGAAAAAACAAGAATAAGCAAGCCAGAGTTTCAAGGCAAGTTTTTGGAGCTACAACATCAGTGTTGCCAAAGTGCCATGTCATAACCTAGCATTCTCAAACCTGTTTAACCCAATTTAGGATCATGCTGGGCTGAAACCTATACAGTAATCTCTCCTCGATCGCGGGGGTTGCATTCCAGAACCCCCCGTGATAGGTGAAAATCCGCGAAGTAGAAACCATATGTTTGTATGGTTATTTTTATATATTTTAAGCTCTTAGAAACTCTCCCACACTGTTTATAAATATTCTCCGCACAGTTATACAGTAAACCCTTGTTTATCGCGGTTAATCCACTCCAGACAGATAAATGAATTTACACGAAGTAGGATTCTTTATTTATAAATCTGATATTTTCGCAGTTAGAGCATAGGAAACCTGTTTACTACCTTCTAAATACGTTTTTTTAAATTATTAGAGCCCTCTAGACATGAAATAACACCCTTTAGTCAAAAGTTTAAACTGTGCTCCATGACAAGACAGAGATGACAGTTCTTTCTCACAATTAAAAGAATGCAAACATATCTTCCTCTTCAAAGGAGTGCGCGCGTCAGGAGCAGAGAATGTCAGAGAGAGAGAAAAGTAAACAAGCAAAAATCAATAGGGCTGTTGGGCTTTTAAGTATACGAAGCACCGCGATAAAGCAGCCGTAATGAAGGGATCAATGTGAAGGTAGTCTTTCGCCATTTTTTAGAGAAGCGTCCATATCTTCTAAACAAACAGCATCTGTACAAACAGCCCCTCTGCTCACACCTCCTCCATCAGGAGAAGAGAATGTCAGAGAAAGTAAGAGAGACAGAGAAAAGCAAACAATCAAAAATCAATACAGGCTGTTAGAGCTTTGAAGTGTGTGAAGCACTGCGTGGAAAGCATATCGTATATCATTGAGGAGTTTCATTTAATACGTAATATGTGCTCTGATTGGGTAGCTTCTCAGCCATCCGCCAATAGCGTCCCTTGTATGAAATCAACTGTGCAAACAAACTGAGGACGCGTGTACCATAAATTAAAAGACCCATTGTCCACAGACATCCGCGAACCAGCGAAAAATCTGTGATATATATTTAGATATGATTACATTTAAAATCCGCGATGGAGTGAAGCTGCGAAAGTTGAAGCGTGATATAGTGAGGGATCACTGTATTAGCAGGATTGGATGCAAGATAGGAACAAACCCTGAACAGGACACTAGTCCTTCACAGAATACTGATATCACTACAACATAATTCAATTTAGAGTTCAGGCAGTTTTAGTACAACCACATCATGCATGTCAAACTGGGAAAGGATGCAGCTGAAGTTGAAAAAGTCAAAGCAATACAAAATGAAAATGAGCAGAATCAACAGCTCTAACTCAAGCAATAGACTGATACCCCAGAGCTATTTTTCAGAAAATACATCACTTTGAAAATGTATTGCTTACTCAACCAATAATAATGTATGCTGTAGAACAACAATCCTCAGATAAGAGCAACTTATGAGATATAACAGTACCTCAGTGCTTTCCAATACCACAAATTCATCATTCTGGTTATCATTTCGGATAGACTTAGCGTATAGTTCTTGCAGCTCTGATGCAGTCCAATAAAATGTGTAATTATAAGCATTTCGATTTCGATTCAGCTAAAATATCCTTTTGATCCCTGCAGCATTTCCTCTATCAATGTTTTTAAATTAGATCAATATAATATAACTGCAAAAAAATAGCTTTAACATTTTGAGGCAGACAGCTCACTGCCAGATGTCCCCAGAATATAAAACAAGCAACATTCCACTTTACTCCTAGAGTAAAGCAAACATACAAGGAGATCTAAGTGGTATGCACCCCTCTAGAAAGAGATTTAGATTTAGACACCAATTTGATTGTTTTAAAGAATTAAACCTTTTGATTTAGTTCATCTCAGCAAGCTGATTTGTTCATTTTATGTATTTATTCACTTGAACTGAACAGCACCACTAATTCGCTGAAACATCTCATTCACTTCAATCAAACGTGGACGCTGAATCCAATGAACACAAAAAATAACTGAATCAAATATTCCACAAACAGTTTACAGAATGAAATGGATGCCAGTGTTGCTGCATGTGAGAGAGAAGTAATCACTGAAGCACGGCTTAATTATTCACAAAGCAGAAAGGAAAATAATTACATTGTCAGTTCAGGTTTTGTACGCCTGCAAGTTAATGTATAATTTGACAAGCAATAAGCTTTATTATATCAGTTTAAATGTAAAGGAAGTGTTATCTTTATAAGTCATTTTATGTGTTATATATTAATTAATTACTAATGCTGATTCATCACTTTCATTTGGCATAATTCTTTTGCCTCATTTATTTTTCATAGAAGGTGAAGGTTATTAACTGACTCTCATTTCAGTGAACAGAAGGATTTTTATATGCATTTGTTTCTCTTAAGTAGCAAAAAAATGAAATAAAGTAAAACTGGACAACTGAATCAACTGACAAACTCTGCCCCAAATTAATTAATTTCGATTAACTAAAATCATGGCTGATGGCATAATAGTTAACACTGCAGCCACAGAGTTCAAGACTCTATGGATAAAGCCATGGCTTTGCTGAAGTTTGTATAATGTATCCATATCTGAGTGAGTTTTCCTTTTGGAAATTCTGGTTTGCTCCTAAAGAAATGTGCTGCCAAAGAGAGCTGTTAATTCAAAACTGATCTGTTTGAGCGAATGTGTCCTGCAATAGGCTGGCGTCCTGATGCCAGAACAGGCCCTCACTTTGTGCTATAATAAGTGAATTTGAAATATTTATTCCAAAAAGGGGAAAACATTTGCTAGCAATTCTACAACCTGGCAGCATGCCTATATTTTTATTTTCTGGTTATCTGTTTCATTTTTCTACAAGGAACACTGGCAGATTTGTTTGAATATAGTTGCATAAAGCAGCCTTTTTCATGTTGGACATGAAATGTACAGTAAAATAATGAATCAAATTAAAACGCTATTAGCACACAAAAAGATCCATTACTGGGTCACAGTGAACTAAGGCCTATCCTGAAAGAGGCAGCAGTATACCAGAAGACACATCTTAGGCTAATTTGATGTCAGGGGTTAACCTAACCTGCACACCTATGGAAGGAGACCTAAGTATCTAATGAAAAGACAGATGAAGGCTGCATAAATATGCAGACTCCTCCTAGACAATAATTGGGGTTGACACTGAATCCATGTCTCTGGAACTGTGCGAGAGTAATACTAGTCACTGCACCATCATCAATCTACATGTTTCCGTTAGGTCAGATTATCTCAGGGCACAACGTGAGCTACCACAGCTATGCTGATGACACACAGCTGTACTTATCAATAGCTCCTGATGACCCTGATTCTCTTGATTCACTAACAGAATGTCTGACTTGTATCTCAGAATGGATGAATAGTAACTTTCTCAAGTTAAATAAAGAGAAAACTGAAATCTTAGTGATTGGCAATAATGGATGCAATGAGGCTATTAGAAATAAACTGGATACATTAGGATTAAAAGTCAAGACGGAGGTAAAAAGCTTAGGGGTAACTGTTGACTGTAATCTGAATTTTAAATCGCATATTCATCAGATCACTAGGACAGCATTTTTTCACTTAAGAAACATAAGTAAAGTTAGACCTCTTATATCACTGAAAGATGCTGAGAAATTAGTTCACGCGTTTGTTTTCAGTCGACTAGATTACTGCAACGCACTCCTCTCAGGACTACCCAAAAAAGATATAAATCGTTTGCAACTAGTGCAGAATGCAGCTGCTAGAATCCTAACTAGGAAAAGAAAATCTGAACACATTTCTCCAGTTTTAATGTCACTACACTGGTTACCTGTGTCATTCAGGATTGACTTTAAAATTCTGCTTATGGTTTATAAAGCCTTAAATAATCTCGCCCCATCTTATATATCGGAATGTCTGACACCTTATATTCCAAATCGTAACCTCAGATCCTCAAATGAGTGTCTCCTTAGAATTCCAAGAACAAAACTTAAAAGAAGTGGTGAGGCGGCCTTCTGCTGTTATGCACCTAAAATCTGGAATAGCCTGCCAATAGGAATTCGCCAGGCTGATACAGTAGAGCACTTTAAAACACTGCTGAAAACACATTACTTTAACATGGCCTTTCTATAACTTCAATTTAATCTTAATTTAACTTAATCCCGATACTCTATATGTTCAATTTCCTCAAAATAACTATTCATGGTGGCTCTAAAATCCGTACTGACCCCTACTCTCTTTTCTGTTTCTTTTTCCGGTGGTGCTCCAACAATGATGGACGGATTAAAAGGCAGAAGTCTACGTGACCATCATCTTCATCAAGCCCTTCCGTGAGAACCCTAAATCCAAAGAGGACTGTTTCATTTATGTTAGGTAGAATGCCCCGACTGGGCGGTCTCATGGTCTGGAATCCCTACAGATTTTATTTTTTCTCCAGCCGTCTGGAGTTTTTGTTTTTTCTGTCCCCCCTGGCCATTGAACCTTACTCTTATTCGATGTTAATTAATGTTGATTTATTTTGTTTTCTTATTGTGTCTTTCATTTTTCTATTCTTTAATATGGAAAGCACTTTGAGCTACTGTTTGTATGAAAATGTGCTATATAAATAAATGTTGTTGTTATCATGTTGTTCCATGAAGATAAGCATTAATTTACATATTGTCCAATATGTCTTTACAGTTTGAAGGGGACCAAGAGTATATCTCATGTCATGGAGTGTATCTGTGCATATAATAAAATGCCATTATAATTTAACATTTTCAAACAAACCTAGTCTGATTGAGTGTTGTAGGGGGGCCGAATCCTATCTCGACAGTTCGCTGTATCTGAGCATATGCATTTCTTTTTTTTTTTTGTAATTTATGTAAATTCTTTTCAGGAAGCTAGTTTTCATAGCAGCCTGCTTGTTAAGAACTGTCATACTGCTTGAAAAGTCCTCAGCGCAGAATATTAGATATTCTGTAAAGGTATAGCACTATCTGGTCAACATAAAATACTTGCTTTTAAAATGAAGTTAAAAAAAACCCACAATATTATCAAGAAATGTATACAGTGAATGCACAACTTCATTTATCTCTCATTGTCAAGCCAACATAAACCCACCCAAAGAACATCACAGCATCATCAGGCAGAAGAAGAAAACCATGCTTAGAAAGGGAGGCAGTCCATTGCAGGGTACATTCTTGTTCTCCTAAGCCCTCTAATGGAATGAATAGATGAGTAAATTATTAAACTATTTAGGATATTATTAATGTGTGTCATCATCCAACACTTAAAGCACCTAATATGTCTAGGCTATTCGACGATCATCATATAGATAGGTTGCTTTATTTTATTGTCCATTAGGAAAACAGTAGTTTCAATAAAGCAAAAAAGGAACAAGACAATGAAGCAGTGAAAACTTAAATGTCTGTAATGACAGCAGCTTGTTAGATTGTAAAATTTCTCACATCCGCCACTGTGACACATAATTTATAATCATCAGTGGCTGACAAACCACATCCCTGTTTTTGCATCCTCCAAACAAGAGTAAAGGGCAATAACAGTGATATATATAAGTGACAATAATTCCACCACATTAACCTCATACGGTAGTCCAGCCCACTTGTTACCATCAAAATGTTAATTACCTGGAAACTGATTTAATGAACCTCATACAAATAAAATATCAATTCAAACATAAAATCATAAGGATAGCAATATTCATCCATCAAACAATTCATTTTAACAAAAACACAGACACTTCCAACAAAATATTGCAAAGTGTGTAGGAAGGTCTGAATGACGATAAAGTGGGTTTATGCCATCAGGAGTATTTTTTACATTTGGAGCAAAGACAAGTTAAGTGACTTGCTCAGGGTCATAATGATGCAGAGGCAGGAATTGGACCAAGAATCATGTTGCTTAGGCACTAAACCAATTGACTGGCACTTTCTTTACCTGACCATGTTTAGTACATCTTTGGGACCTTTGGCTGTGATTTAGTTTAATTGCTATATTGTCTTTAGCTTCTTAAATTGCTTTTCAAAGGTTCTTACATTTATAGCTAAATGTCACTTGATATAAATACCTTCAACATCTCCAAGCTTACAACGTTTCACATTGGAGAATAAGCAAATTAACTTTCTAGGTACACAGCTGTCTACACACTACCTGATAAAGTGAGTAACATCTGTCATGTACTAAAGTAGTTAAAAGTCTTTAAACATAGCTTAGTCCAAAGACTCTAAACAACCCTGCAGTAATCTCTTTATCGCCTGCCTGTCATACTAAGGCTTCTGTTTGTAAAAAGGAAGAAGGACCTAAAACAGATGACCTAAAGTAGAACAGACATACACTGATGAGTATCCTTAATAGGAAAGTACCAGTAATCACAAATGTTAGTGCCTGCAGTGTTTTATTATACACTGTAAAAAATGAATCATGAGGCTTGTAATTTTCATTAAAAAAATTGATGTAATCATTAAAAATAATGTGCATATTTATTAAAAAAATAGATTTTCTGTGTTTCTTATAATATATTGAGAACATTTCACTAATAAAATTAAGAAATAAATTTTACCTATGTTTTTAAGGAAATGAGTGCAATTTTTAGGCTTAATTTGAGGAACCATTTAGGCTAAAATTTTGAGGAAAAAAGGCTTCATATGCGCAATTCTTCTTGGATTCACATATGCACTAAACCTCACCTATCCCAAACAACTGAGGAACACGTTTGAGGCCTTTCAGAAGCTCTTCTTGGAATTGGATGTTTGCAGGTTTTCCCCCAAATTACAATCTCTCAAAAACAAACTTGTGTGTTAGATTGTGAGAGACACATTCCATTGTTACCAAGTTTTGGTGAAAATGCCCAGGTTGAGGTTTGAGATTGTTCTGCAGCTTCTTCTACAACAGGTTATCTGGTTTGATGCTAAACAGTTGATTTCAATGACATAAATTGTCAGTTACAAACTGTTTTAGTTTTTTCTTAAAACTGCTGTAAATGTTATATACACTATTTTACAAAGTGCTTAATATTTTGATACCAGTGTAACATAGAATAAAAGCATGTTTAACACCAAAATGAATTATATATTCATTTCATTATAAAATGTTTTTTATATTATTAAGTAATTTTCCTTAATACATAGGAGTACATTTTGTTTTATCTGCTTAAACTAAAAACAATTATTCCACTGATAATGTTAAAATCATCATGTCTCTGGCCAAATAATTTAGGATGTTTTACATGATTTATTCAAGTAGATTCTGCTAGGGAAAAAAATTAAGCCATAAATACTACTTAAAAATAATATGCGTCTGGCTGAATAATTTAGAATTTTTTACATGATTTATTTAAGTAAATTCTTCTAAAACAATCAAGCCTTAAAAACTGCTTAAAAATAATATGTGCAATATTGTTACCATATTTTTTTAAGTAGATAGCACATAAGATTTTTTACAGTTTACATCATGGCGATATCTGGGCAGGTTCTGATGAGGTTAGCCTGTTTAAATTTGCAGGCAACAATACAGAATGTGTTTTAGTAGGCAGTACTATAATTAATTTGGCCTTCCATTCTAATGTTCTAGATCAGGGCATCAGAACTATAACAGACTACGTTAGCATATTTATAGAATACCCAGCATTCTGACTTTGGGAACCTTTCTGTTTATATTTTTTTTCCCAACATTTCCAAACATCAGACTATAGCATGGAATTTAATTTTATAACCATTAGAGACTTAAGTTACTTTAGGAATTTAATCCATATGTAATGCCTTTGTCACTTTTATTAT
This sequence comes from Polypterus senegalus, assembly GCF_016835505.1. Lineage (NCBI taxonomy): Eukaryota > Metazoa > Chordata > Cladistia > Polypteriformes > Polypteridae > Polypterus > Polypterus senegalus. The sequence goes on along the minus strand of NC_053156.1, from coordinate 98,608,161 downwards.
TTACTTATTATTATTATTACTTATTATTATCTATATTAAGTACAATTGTATTTATGTTTTTTATTATTTTGTTCTAAATTTTTTGTATTTCATTTTATTTATTTATGCTTTGTAAATGTCACTTTTTTCTCAAATTCTTGTAAACACTTGGTGTTGCTCCTGCTACGCAAGCGTTGTAGTGTTCATACTTGCGCGCGTACTTTATGTCAATCTTAAGGAATCCACCAGGTGGCAGTGCGCGATATTATCACGGTGAGAACATGTGCGGCTTCTCTGTGTTGTGAATTGCCTAGAACACCTATTAAATTCTGATGACACCTTACCGCTATATCTCTGAAAAGAATGTTTATTGATTAAATCCATCAATCCAGGGATGTGTCCATTCCAGCAAGCATTGGGCACGAGTGAGAAACAGTCCCTTGACGAGGCCTCAGCTTATTGCAAGGTGAATACAAGCACTCGCATACACTAGCGTCATTTTAGCGGCACCAAATCCCCAAATCTGCATATCTTTGGAAGGAAACCGGAGCACAGTGTAGAATACCAGCAACATAACTCCCTGCGAGACAGCAGTGCTATTGCTCCACCACCATGACACCCTCATGTGTGTAATTAACAGTATTCATTATTTAAACGAAATTATATGTAAAATGTAACATACACACTTTAATGCATTTCATCATGAAAGTGATATCAAGTATGAATCCAAAGATTCTAAATGTGCAGAGAGTTGGAATATCATACATTTAATTTGTTCTGTGTGGTGATCTATTGTTGCTTTCCACTGCTGTCAGGTCCAAGAAGCTCGTAGCGATTAAAAACTGGGATGACGTTTACGACGGTCTGCTTTAATGATAAAGTAAACTACGAGGTTAAAGTGGACATTTCGAGATTAAAGCCGAAATTTCCACTTTAATCACAAAATACACGTTTTCACTGTGTCCTTAATTTTTTTCTCAGTGGCTCAAATGTAACGCTATACATTATGTTGCTGTTGTTAAGTTGCAAAAATAAAAAAATAAAAAAGACGGCACAAAAGATGGTATGTGAGACTTTTAAAATGTATCGTGTCATTACGTTCGGGAACTATCTACATGTGACAAAAAGCCTCTATGCAGATCCTACGGGATGAATGCTTCGATGTGGTGAAGCAAAATGCCGACATACAGATGCATTCGTAGTGCTTTTATATTCAAGCGTCGCATATTCCCGATCGTAATGACACGATACATTTTAAAAGTCTCACATACCATCTTTTGTGCCGTCTATTTTTTGCAACTTCACATCGGCAACATAATCAGGCGTGGGGGTGGCTACAGAAATTGAACTCAGGTGTGATACACCACAGTTAGGTTATTTTTTAACAAGGGGGCAATTACTTTTTCACACAGGGCCATGTAGGTTTGGATGTTTTTTCTCCCTAAATAATAAAAACCATCATTTAAAAACTGCATTTTGTGTTTACTTGTGTTATATTTGACTAAATGTGTTTGATGATCAGAAACATTTTGTGTGACAAACATGCAAAAGAATAAGAAATCGGGAAGGGGGCAAATAGTTTTTCACACCACTGTAAATGTAACTACAGGAGTTACAATTCAGATGTTTGTTTCTGTCCGAGTATGCTCTAGTTTTGTTCATGAGAACATATACAAGTGAATAACTAGACATCTAAATTAGAGTTTGTGTGCTGTTGTCCAGCGTTGGTCTTCATAGCCGCCAGTACTATTGAAACCTTTGTTATCTCTGTACTCCATGAAAACATGAAATCAAACATTTTTATCGTGCTATCACAATTAACTAGAAGGGGTAGGTAATATTAAAAAAAATCAATTTTGGGTGGAGTATTCCTTTAACATTCAGTATTATTTCACAGATAGAATAACGCAAATCAAGGCTGACAGAAATACGACACACCAAGAATTCCCATAAATGCAATTGTAAAGCACACTTTATTTAATATATCAGGAGCCAACTTCCATGCATTGGATGATTAAGAATCCAAAATGATAACACCACTGGGAATAAAAAAAAATATTATATCTTTCTGTGTCTCATCCTGATACTTTATAATCATGGTCAAGGAGTCCGATTCAGTTACGTGGCTTGTTCATTTGTTGTAGAATCCCGAGACACTTTGTGTAAAGACATGCTTCTTGGCTTCTGACTTAAATCCAGTTTAATGTATTTTTAAGTGCTCAAGTATACCTGTGGTGTCTCGCAGCAACCATCAACCCCAAATAACCCAAACACACACATACACACCATTTTCCGTATACAGTTTGGCAAGTGTTTGGTTAGGTCTAGGCTTTGTGTTGAATATTTCTCTTCTGAAAATAGTTAATAATAATGGAGGTTGTGACAACAAGCTGAAATCATTTATAACTTTTAAAAAGAAGTTTTGTCATTGGAATAACAGCAGTCTATTTCCAGAGATTGGAAACCTGTTGGCATTTTTGAAATGCTTTGTGTAGTGAAATACTGGGCAGTTATTTTATGCAGGACTGAAGCAGGTGCATATTTATTGTCCATACAATAGAATCTTTGTTATTATATACTATTGGAAAATAGTTTATAATAAAAATAAAACAGAATAGAAATCATTTTAAAAAATAAGCTAGCTTATTGATAATTTCTAATGCTATTTTTACTATGAATACTATTAATCATTTTCATGTTATTTTCTGTAATATGCCAAGGCTGTGAGTCAACACTTCACTTTCTAACCTTTCCAAATCATCCACTTTACTCACCTGAATTTCACATGTTCATGTTCTTTCTATAGCTTTGTCTTTTCAGTCATACTATAGTTCTCTGAAATGTTCTAATCTTCATGTTCAGCTGTGTCTTTAACGAATTATATATTATGGCTTTTGATTAGAATATTTTATTATATTGTATCATCCTCACAGAATAAGATCTTCTGCTCATGGTGTCTACAATCTTATCTGGATTAGCATTTGAGTATTTAAAAATGTTCCACTCACGTCTATGAATTCATCATTGTGTGTAGTGAATAGACTCTTCAGACCAAACCTCGAGTTTTCCAGTTTCTAAACATCTGTCTTATAAATTAAAATCAAATGACAGATAATATTAGTGTGGATTTGACTGTAGATTAATAACCAATTTTATTATTTCTGCAAGTTTGTCTTGTGTACTCTAGTGAGATGAGTTGGGTTAGTGGCATACTAATAAATATTTTATAATATATCTTCATCATTCACTGGTTAAACTGTGTGCAGACAGCGATTCTACTGTCTGCATTGCACTGCTCTTAAATAAATGTGCAGAACACTATTGTAATAAACATTTTGTGAAAATTACCTTAGTAATTATTTAGGTAGTGCAAGATAAACTGCTGTTAAGTATCATTAGTACACAGACTTAACCCAGCCATTACTGATTTCCACCATTGATTGGTAATATAAAGACATCTCCAATATGTCCCATCTTGACACATCATGAAATGAAAGGATGTACCAAATCCGTCAATAGTCCGGTCATCAATTGATACCACTCTATTTTAACATGACAGCCCACACATGGTTGAAGCTGATCTGTTTACTTTAATAATTACTGACCATTTACAATGGTAATAGTTAGTAATGGTGTCCAAGTAATGTTTTTTTCAGTCTCTTTTGAAAAGCTTCTCTGCACCCACATTTCCATTTTTTGTTGGTTACTTGACTACTCAAGTATCTGCACTGAAACACCGGAAGGAAGAATATTCAGGTAAATTCTATTGAAAGAAATCTCTGTGGTTTGTATGATCAGAAAGAACACGGAACTCCCAAACAGCATGAAATTGTGTGCCTTTCCCTAGGGGTGTCTCATCATTTATTCATCGTGAAAATCCATTACATCCAGTTTAGGGTTGTGTCGACTAGTGGCTTTTCCTACAGATGAGCATGCAAACTACAACAGTGCTACACATTTATATAGTAATTAACTTTAAAAATAATCAAAATATTTTCACCAACTAGCCTTTCATCACTTAAAAGTCAGACTATCCATCCATCCATCCATTTTCTAACCCGTTGAATCCGAATACAGGGTCACGGGGGTCTGCTGGAGCCAATCCCAGCCAACACAGGGCACAAGGCAGGAACCAATCCTGGGCAGGGTGCCAACCCACCGCAGAAAGTCTAAGACTAAGACTGACCAATTTACATTGTAAAAGGATACCTGAAAAAAAACCAAAAAAAACACTTTATTTACTAGAAGCTCGAGTCCATCTAAAAGGATGCGAAGGAACTGAAGGATTTGTTTTATTCATTAATCTCTAAATAGCGGCTCTGCCTTATATGTCTGGTTCCTTTGAGAGAAATCCGAAGAATCAAAATAAATAAATAAACAAATAAAATGTGGATATTGATGAGTCAACATAAAGACCTGTTCGATGTATTTGGTGTAATTTCCCAGGCAGAATTAATCAAAAGTATGTAGAGGGTGACCTTGCATCTAAATTAACATAACCAAAAAGAGATTAGCAACATTTTTGCATAAAGTGCAGAACTTGACTTTAGGATAAGTAAACTGTTCATCTTTTATTTTGTAGTAATGAAGCGACTCTCGGTCATTACTGCTTAATTAGTAATTTTCCATTACACTGCTCATCAATATTAGTGACTGAAAGCTGTTTTATCATTTTTGTCTGTTGATAAATTAATTTGATGACTGTGTGTGTTTTTTGATGATACAGGCGATGTGACAGGTTATACAATGTGACACACTGCTATTATGTTGTTTTGTTTTGTTTTATCTGCATTCCCAATACTTCACGCATTTTTTTCTTCGCTGCTTACAGTGTGAACAATTAATATAAGCAATGCATTATTATATTCTATTCAAAAGTATGCAGATTACAACACAATGCTCCTGCTGGATGGAATGTAACTGACTGATATTATGATAGCATGCCATTCATTGCAATACATTAATGTCATATAAATGTGAAGCTAATTAGCTTTCTCATTTCTCCAGTGTCTTCCTAATTATCATTCCCAATAGCTTTAGATAACTTAAATGTACCATGCATTCTACCAAATGCTAAAATGTACGCTTTAAATGATAAAAGATATTCAAATACATTGCACATGACACTAGGTGAGCATTGTGAAATATAGAGGCATTCTATCAATGTTGATCCGTATGAATATATTGCAATAAATGTGAAACACTAACTTTGTTTTGTTGTAGGGAAGACTGATAGCACCATTTTGGAGTCTGTTATACATTGTTAACTTGATAACAGGGAGATGACAAAGGCATAAAAAATTGTTTTTCTATTATAAGCAGTCCTCCCACACAGAGAAGAACAGGAGAGGGTAGAACATAGCTATATAAAAAATAACAGATTGAGGTGCAATGCCCTGCATAGGTCTGCTTATAAACTGCAGCACCTCCAAATCATCAACAGAATGTTTCTCTCACTTCCAGTTTTCTTTTCCTGTCACATTTGCATCAGACATTGAACTTTGGTCTTTTAGCATTAATAAATATAAACCTTGCTTCATTTCTTGGTATGTGGTACCCATGCTGGCACCATGCCAGACACCCATTTCTACCCTCTATAACAATGAAAAATGAGAGATGACCAAATCCTGGATGAAAGCCCATTCATCTCTTATCATTTTTCACAGGTGTATTTGGTGGGTAACAGCCAAGTAAAGAGACTGACATAACATAATGAAGAGGGAGCCAGCCTTCTTTCTTGTAGTTTGTTATTATGTTAGGAATTGCCTATAGCTATGCAGCTTTTTTGCTCTGAAATCATACAAACATCAATCCTCAATCTTTCATCTTTCTTATTTTTAATGGGCTACTTTATTTTTTTGGTATTTGGAAAACTGTTTTTTTTTTTTGTAAAACTAGTATATATGAAAAATAGAGCAACAATTCATACTATGCATGCACAGTCTTTGATTTGTAAAGTGCCAAGTCCATCATGAACTTTTAATAAGCTACTTATTGAATGGCAGAGAATGGCTACTTCAGTTTAGCATATCCTGACTAGAGCTGCTGATTAACTGTACAGACTGCATCTCTGTTGTTGGTTATTAGCACTAAAACATAAGTAATAAGATGTTAAGTTATATGATACATTATAATTTTTTACTAACCCTCACCTATTCTGTTTCTCTTCTCAGTACTCAAATGCGGCACTTGGTGCCACTGCCCACCTGCCAAGTTGTTTCGCCTGCCTAAGGTAAAGTCATCTCTGATGGAGGATCGCAGGAATCATCGGGTTGAGGGGTCCTATCATCAGATTCACTGGCCTATCGCTGTCTCAGCTGTGGAACGGCCAAATGGGGGAGGCAGCTTGATGGCTGAGGTCTCTACTGTTAAATTCTGGTTTGTACTTGTAATGTTTTTATTTTACTATTATACTGTATTGTTGATTACTTGTGTTTTGTTCTGCGTATTGTATTGTATTGTATTGTATTTACTCTTCTGTTAAATGTCATTATAGCACATCATATGTAACTACAAGAGGACCTTCCCCCTCATTCTTCCAAGACACTCTGATCTCCCCTTCAATTTCATGTATTACTATAATACTGCAGGAGAAATGTGCAATGATCTGCATTCAGGCAAGCAGACACACAAAATGACAGATCCCATGAAAACTAGAAATATGAAAGGAGGTACCCATAAAAACAAAAATAGCAAAATTGCGGCAAAAATCAGCATGTAAATCTGAAAAAAAAAGCAAAATATCTTCTCCATAAATAGGTAAGCAAAGCAGGGGTGAATATTCTTTTATTTAATCGGGAAGCTTGAATGCTAACATTATTGCAACACTTTTTTTAATTGCCTTGTCTATTTTGACATTACATGACATACCGTTGAAGAGCATGTGACTGGTAACAGGTGTCGTAGCAGACAGCAGAAGAGACATGGATGTGTGGCAACTGAATATTTCGGCAGAAAATTTTTTTTTTAAAAAGAGTAACTATAGAATTAGTTTAATTGAAAAGAAAAATAATAATATTATAATAATATATTAACCTAAGAATAAATAAATTCACAAGACCAGCTGTGATCACACAGCTACATAATTAAAAACAAATCATAAAACAAACATGAAAAATTAACACATTCCAGACTGTAGCGAAAGGTTTGAAGTGTGCCACTGTGATCTGTGAGTTTAATTCCGCATTACATTATTTTACCCAAGATGGGTAATGGAGGCCATAAAGAGACACAGGTGATGTGTAAGTGAGCCGACAGGAAGATTGTGGAGCAACTCAGGTAGGCTATTAAAAGTGAATGGATGTGCCCCTTGTTTGGTGCTGGGTAATATATGGTTAGCAGTTATTGTGTACTATTTAAAATTGAACAGGGTTAGCAAAATTACTGTATTTAAAACATTGAATCCGATGTTTGGCCATTGTATGTTCTTCCTTTGGGAGCAAAGAATGTAAAAAAAAAATAACAAAACAAAGTATAAGAGCTCTGGCATCTGCACTGAATATTTAAGTTCACCTGCGGATGAACATTGCTAATGCTCATGTCTAGGACAATGCCTTCTGCACTCCTCAAGTGGACAGAGATCTCCACTACTTTATCAGGAGCTTCCTACGAAATATTATCTGGTGGGTAAACCTTATATTAAATGAAGCAAAGTGCATTTTTCTTTCTTCATCTTAAAATTACTTCTGTATCATTAGGGAGGGATGCAATACACCAAAGCATTTCTCATTCTCGCAGGTAGTGGTTGAACTGCAAAGCTAACATATTATATTTCAGCTACACCAGAAATCACAGTGACATCTAGGTCTTGGGTTGTCAGGAAAATCACATATACTGTATAACAATCAAAAAAATATGGTTCAATGTGGTGCCGTTTGGATGATTCTTGGGACACATCTTTACATGCTGTTTTAGGTACCTAATGGCTATGCTGATCTGCTGATAAACATTATTAAAAAACACTTTTATCAGTTATAGGATTCTGGCAGGGTATTACCAGGGTTCTCTTAACATATAGGCATGGTGGGCAGTTGCTCGGGTGCCCCACACTAATTTTTGTATTTGTGACTTGCAGTCAATATAAATAAATATGATACTATATTAAACTATACATATTTGTTATTGTGTTACAAGTGAACATTAGCATTCGCCTCTGAATTAGTATCACGGTCACCTTTGCAACCTCACGAGCATGTATGTGTATGGATCTCACGCACTACATAATGTAAAATTATATGTTAATGTAACTTCAACTCAATTCTCTGCAAAGAAATTTTGCAAATGTTTGTGTTGAACACTTGATTAATAATAAATAATTCATAGTAATTTCATACTGTGCCATCTCCGTCTGTATGGTTTACCAATTGAGTATCATTTATATGTTGAATTTGTGTTTTTCAAGGCTCATGTTTAAACATATTGTTATATTGTTATTTTTAATGTTTAAACACTGATTTTGTTGGAAGTACCAATGCAATTAATATATGTTTAATTTTATCGACAATTTACATTTTTATTCCTGTGAGTGGTTGTGTAGGTAGAGTGTGTCTTGGGGCCTATAATGCTGTTAAGATAGTCCTGGGTATTACTGTCTAACAAGAATATTAAAACTTATAGCAAGACATCATACTTTTCCTTAAAAAATATATAAAATGAATTATGAGTACTCATGGCACTTGGAGAATGGACTTTATTTAGATGGAAATTATGGCATAAAGCTACTGTGAATATTTTAAGATTATTATTGTTTTTTCACCAACAAAACTTGAAGAGAAATTATTATTTTAAGGACATTTGGGTGTTACAGACAATATGTCAATGAAGAAAAAAAGACAGACAAGTGTGATGACATGAGAGAGAAGAATAAACAGATACAATGATAAGCTGAACTTTGATTTGTTTTTAAATTCAGAAGGGGCATCAAAGCTTACCTTGGTGAGCTCAAAAACAGAATTATTAGAAGATTAATTAAGAAGTTTATTTAAAAGGCAGAGTTCAGCTCTGTTTAGCAACTCATCGGCAAGAGAGTTTGACATTCTTAATATGGTCACTTAACAAAGTAAAAATAAAAAAAAATTAATGTTTAGATGTTTTTTCACATTATTATCATTAGTTTACTTAGAATCGATCCCCACAAAACTTTAGCCACCTCTACAATTGGCATTGTACTTCTCAGTGTCATATCTACAGACAGTGTGGGTCAGCTAATTGCACCATGGGAGTGCATGGTTATTGTTTTGCAAGGCTTTATTAACATGCTTGCCTACTTTACATCAGAATGGAAAGGTTAATGGTCTTACCATTCCAACAGCTCCATTAGGCTTAATTATGACTATTGACCTTTTATGTACCTTATATGCTTGATGTATCTCATTCATGGTTGTCTTTTTAAATTGGATTTAATGTAATTTCACATCAGGAGGCCTTATTTATTTTTTTACACCACTGCCTCTCTTTCTTTATTGGTTCAACTCAATAAGCGTTAAAAATGCTTGAAAGCCATTGGAAATAGGGTGAACCTCAGACACAGGTACTCTAAGAACCAACGTTAAAGCATCTAGATATGTGCAACCAGACTAATATATATATTTATATTGTTTCCAAATAGGCATCTTCAGCATATGCTGTTTAATTCGTACAGTTTGTATCACATTGTTGCTGAACCGAGGAAGTCCTCACACAATACCCGAGCTTCTATTCCCATTAAATTATTATACTCAAGATTGAATATTAAGAAAAGTTTTTGTTTTATTTTAAATTATCTGATTCTGATTTTCTTATGTTTTCATTATTATGCATGTTTATAGATGTGGTGGCAGAGTGATGGCTCTGAGCCTAGGGATTTGCGGCATCAATCAGAAGGTTGCCGGTTTGAATCCTATAAATGCCAGAAGTGAATCCAGTCTGTTGGGCCTTTGAGCAAGGCCCTTAACCTACAATTGTTCCATCTTGGGTATGATGTTAACCTGCATCCAGCCCTGTGACCAGAGGCCTCATCCATAATGCCGTGCGTAGAATTCACACTAAAACATGGCGTACGGACAAAAGGAGAAATGTGCATACGCACAAAACAAAATCCAGATGCCAACTTCCACGTTCTTTTGCTACATAAATCCCTGTCAGCCTGAAAAATAACACACGTGCACGCGCCTGCTGCAACTCCCCAACTCCTCATACAATTATGCTTCTTTGAATATCCAAATCAATATAAATAGCCCTTAAGTTCAGTGTTCTGTGAAAAGACAATGGGAAAAGCACGGGGAAAAATAGAAATATTTCAGCGAATACCAAGTGGAGGCAAGGAAAAATGTACTATTTGTTGGTTTAAACAGTGGTATAAACAACAAAAGGAAGCTGATCGAGTGACACAGAGTGTCAGAGAAACTCAAAAGTTCAAGTTCACAAAGTTGTGCAGTGCCCGAAATAAAAAAAAAGAAAGTTGTCAAATAGTTGTCGTAATCCACCATCTGAGAGTCATATGGAAGCTTACTAGGGTACAGAGAAAAGATGAAAGGCACACAGTGGCAAAAAAGCACAAAATGTCAACTTTAATCTTGTAATTTCCACTTTAATCACGTTTATTTTGTCATTAAAGTAAAACATAATAAACTTCATCTTAAAATTGTTTAATTTCTAGTTTCTCAAATACCATTGTAGCAAAACAAAGCATTTAACATGCTTCTTTAGTATGTGTTTTTCTATGTGCTCTATGTGTGTGAATCACCATGTGCTTTTTAAATGAGCTTTCTGTTCCTCCGACAGGACACAGAATACATTACATTCATGATATTATAGCTCTCTGAATAAATTAAATACTGAGATGTATAATTGATATCATTTTCATGATGATAAAAATTAAAGCATGTTATTAAACATGGAAACACGGTGGTGCAATGATATTGACGAGCTGGCGCCCCATCCAGAGATTGCTCCTGCCTCAGGCAAGATGCTTGCTGCGCCGTCCGTGACCTTCGATGAAATAATTTATTGCAGCAGTACTGTCTGTTTCAAACGTACTAACCCCCAATTCCTGTCCTTTCTTTTCTTTCTCCAAGTACCCAATCGCCAGACAATCAGCAATGTAATAGATGTCAAGTCATCTGTAACCTTAGAATGCAGATTCTTCAAAACTTTTAAGAAACTGAAATATCTTCGTAGAACATGTAATTAAACTTAAAGGTACAAACAGTTCTATAAGGAGCACTTGATAGACTGATTGAGTGCGTTTAGAGCTCTTGGGATGAAACTGTTTCTAAACCGCGAGGTCCCTACAGGAAAGGCTTTGAAGCGTTTGTCATATAGGAGCAATTCAAATAGCGCATGGCTGAGGCAGCATGTGCTTGATGCTGTATACCAATAATTCTCCTTCCGATCAGCTGCTTGAGAGCTGTGATTCCACACTCGGATACAGTCGGATAAATACTTGAGAGTAACAACGCAGCTATGGTATTTGGAATAGTCTGGCCATTCCTTATATTGTTACAGGTTAATTACAATCAGATGCCTTAAACTGATAAACAATATGCGGTTAATTTCAGTGTATTTGATAAAGCCACGTCAGGGATGTGCATCTAAAAAAGAAAGGGAAACCACACTGGAACAAAAGCATTGCTTTGACGCTGGGTGCAAAACCAAGTGGAGAACTTGTGTACGACAGAGTCTGATTTGGTGTGAAAATGTGCGTGGCTTTATGGCAAGTAGTTTTTATACATCGTGATGTGAGAGTGGAAATGGGCGTACGCAATATTTTTGTATGTACACACCATTTATACATGAGGCTTCAGGTCCTCCAACTTACAGGGAAATGTTTGTTGGTTGGTGACAGGATTGGCAGCCACTGCTAAAAACTTCCCACTGCTCGGCTGTGTTATGGTCCTAATTTGGGATCCTGAGGTGGTTCGTCATGTGCTGGGTGCGGCAATGTGCTGTATCAGTGTATGCTCCCAACCTCCTCCTCACAGATGTGAATCAAGTACGGATTAGAATGTTACAGTACATGCATCTTTAACTGGTGTCCATTCAGTCAACCATATCATAAAACCAAATATAGTAAATAATGAATTATCAGTACAGCACAGATACCAATACCATAAGGTACAAAAGAGAATAAAACAGTGACTCATTAATAATAATGCATTTTAATAGCAGCATTCCTATACCCAAAGTGTTCCAAAGCTATTGAAAAGGATACACTATGAATACAAACACAGAAAAAGCTAAATAAATAACACTGGATATGAACTCATATCCAAGTATTAAAAATCCAGGTAAGGGCATGAACACAATAAACAAATAAAATAGTTTGCATTAGATAATACAAACCTAAGGACCTTGATATAAAGGGTGAACTAAGACAAAGGGTAATGTTGAAGTTGAATGATTTCATGAACATGCAGGCTTTAATTTGCCTTTTTACAGAATTGATTCAGCAGGTCTAATTCCTTTAGGAAGGTAATTTTAAAACCTGAGTGCAACAGAGTTACAGTCTCTGCTACCCACAAAACATTGGCTTGTTTGGAGACATTGCATGGGTCGACTGCAATTTAGTGATGCAGAAGGTTATGAAAGTAGTATGGTGTAAGGTATTTTAAAGCTTTATAGGTTAGCAACAGGATTTTGTATTTAATCCAAGAAGATCAACGGAGCCCATAAAGATTAAACAGAACAGGCATTATGTGATGACTGCTGAGAGTAGGAGAGAAGAATTCTACAGCAGAAGTCTGAATCAACTGTTAACAGCTGGATGATAGACATTAGCAGGGGAAGAGATAAAGGCATGGCATGAATGAGCAGATATGGGATATGTCTTTATATGATTTGTGTAAGCAGAATAAGAAAGGAAGGAATCTGCAACGATGGAAAGATTCTTTGGACAAGTTAGTCATTATTTTATCATCACCTAGTGTGAATAAAAAGGATTTGTGTCATACCTTTCTAAAAATGAAACAGGATTAATAGAATGCTCCAATTTTCACAATATTGTGAAAACTCTTATTGTGCAGTTATGGAAATACGAACTTTAGAATAATACTTTAAAAGATACACTACTGGTCAAAAGTTTTAGAACACCTCAATTTTTAATGGAAATCCTCGCAGCTTAATGTATTAATGTTTCGTGAAATCAAAGCATAGAACTAGTAAACAATGGCAAAACAATAACTCAAGGAATCATTAAGTACACAAACTTTTATAAACATTTTTGATTCAAAGTAGCCACCTTTTGCTGATGTAACAGCCAAACTCCTTTTGATTCGGAATGCCAGTCACTCTGTGCAAGTCACCAATTCCAGCAAAAAAAACCCAAACCATCACACTTCCTCCTCCATGTTGGACATCATTTCACCAACTCAACAGCATACAAATACTCTGCATAATGAACCGAAGATTTCAAATTTTGATTCATAGTCCATAAGACTTTCTTGCAGTTTGCAGTAGTCCACAGCTGGTATTTCAAGGCCCTATTTTGTCCTTTAGGGAATGGCTTTCTTACTGCCACTCGCTCTTTCAAACCTGCAGCACAAAGTCTCCTCTTCACATAAGAAACTGAGATTTGCTTTTTTCAACCACTGTTAAGCTGTCCTTGAAGCTGTTGTGCTGTGAGGCACCTATCATGCAAGCTGGTGACCCTCAGAAACTTGTCTTCTGATTGGGTTGTGACTTTGGTTCTGCCAGATCTCTTCCTATTAGAGTTTCTTCCACTTTCCAACTGCCTTTGGATTGTTTATGACACCATACTCACTGACACTGATTTTTTTTTTTTTTTTTGCAGTTTCTCTAAATGAAGGGCGTACACTTCTAAGGGTAACAATAGTCCGTCTCATTTCATTTGTTAATTGCCGTTTTCTTGCCATTATAACTGGAATCTGTTTCTTTTTACAGTGTAATATTGTCCAAGTAGTACACCAGAGGGTATGGTAACAGTCTGTTCCTACTCTGCTCTATCACAGACAGAGGGTTTTTATGTAATCAATAGAAGTTAGGACACTTGTGCAAATTGTTTGGTTCAACTTACAAGGCTTACTTTATTTTAATTGCTGCAGAACATCTGTAGGTTGTATTCTATTAGTTGTTCCCTGAAGAAGGCCCATTTATAATATTCGTAAATTTCCTTTTTTCTTTGTTTTTTGTTAACCTAAACTTTACATTCAAACCTCTAGCAGTTATTGCTCACCGTTTCGCCATTTTAGGTCATTCATTGCATTTCAACTGATTAAATCTGAAGAAAAACTGAGGTGTTCTAAAACTTTTGACTGTTAGTGTATATTTGGTCTGAAAATATGACAGATGTGTTCTGCAACTTCCCCTTTAAAATTCTTTTACATCCCACATCAGGATGTACCACATAAACTTGCAATAAAGCTGGAGTATGTAACGGAGCAACAGCCTTCACAAGTCAGTTTGATTGGACTTCAAGTGGATCAACAAGATTTTCTATTTTCAAGAAATAATACAAATCACTGTGCTCCACAGCAATCTTTAAAATTATACCTAAAATTATACTGCTCTGAATTATTTTCATTTTTCAAACAAAATTACAAGAAATTATATAAATGTGAAATATTGTGATTTTTTTTCTAAAGGAGTACCCATGGGATTTTCCCCCCTTTATTGCAAACATCTTAATGTTTAATGATTTTGAAGTTTTGTTTGAAATATGTACATTTATTCAAATCATAAAATGCCATTCGGCACTTAGATTTGTATTTTTAGAAAGTCCATTTGAATGTAACAGTATAATGACAAGAGATGTGTCAGGTTTGCCACTCTTTGCTTACCCTATGGCTAGATATTAGATTTTAAACTGAGTCATGCGATGTTTACACCAGACTGATTCCTCATAAGTGTGATGATTGTGCAGACGAATGCAGGAGTTCCATTTTTTCACTCTTAAGTTGCAGGCCCAATTTCTAACTAGGGTGAGTCATTACTCATTGTATAGCTTGAAACTATAGTTGTAAATAAAGCTTTATGTACAGTGTCTCATACTTGAAGAATGGATGTTGGGTTCACTAATACTTTCTGTTCTTATTTAGTTGTATTTATGTTTCATTTTAAAAACCAGAACAGGCAGCTTTACCTGTGGGTGTTTAGTTAAGCGTGACACAAGCTAGCTAAGGACTATTATGACAGGTTCTTTATATTAACCTTTTCTTAAACTTGTGGTGTCTAATGACATATCAGCAAAACATATTCAGACACTTGTTTTACCCTGTTTGCATGTTCTCCCTGTGTCTGCGTGGGTTTCCTCCCACAGTCCAAACACTTGCAGGTTAGTTGCACTGGCGATTCTAAATTGTCCCTAGTGTGTGCTAGGGGTGCCCTGCCTGGGGTTTGTTTCCTGCCTTGCACCCTGTGTTAGCTGGGATTGGCTCCAGCAGACCCCCGTGACCCTGTAGTTAGGATATAGCAGGTTGGATGATGGATGGATGGATGTTTTACCCTTGTAACTATTTGTATTCTGATTATTTTCATCCAGATACATGCAGAAAGTTTATATAGATATAAACTTTAGGTTCTCTCACTATGTACAAAATGTACCACTTTGCAAGTTGTGGAAACTGACTTGACTTTTCCGCTTCTTAGATATTTCACAGGTTGCTTATATTTCTGTCTCCTTCTCTGTACTGAAACTCTTTAATCCAAAACAGTTTTCAGGAAGGGAGGGTCTGAATGGGCAAGTACCAGACAGTTTGAAACTAACTAAAATATCATAATAGAAATAAAAAACAGACTAGGGGTTATTTATAAAAGTTTGAATAGATCTGAGCATGAAAATATGCTTATCCCAAAAAAAAGGAAAATGCATATAGCAAAAAACAAAAAAAAAAATCTGAATTTTAAATCTGGGTGTACACACATTTCTACACAAACCACCCAGAAACAACCATTTATGGACTATGTTAATGAACCTCATATACTGTATAGGCAATCACAATGCTGCAGAACTTCATTGGGTGGTAGAGCTGCTGACCCCCAGATGCATCAATCTGCTCTCCACAACTAAGTACACCATTAGAATAAGTGGCATTGTAGCAATGACTCTACTCTGCTCTCTGGGGTTTGAAAAGGGGTAAGGCACCAATGTCTGAGCTGGTAACCACTATCACCTGGCACATGACATGTAATGACATGCTTGCTTGTAAAAGACATACAAAAAAAAAAAATGAAGGGTTCAGCCAGATACAGAGTGTAATGCAATTTAGGGTAATGGAAGAAGTAGAGCAAAGAAAGACATGAACCTGGGCAGGAAGGACATTCATCTCTAAGCATACCATCCTAACACCATTGTCCCTAACCTGACAATTTATCGTCACAAAATAAAATTCACACAGGAATGGGATGGTCATGAATCTTCAATACCAAATAGATACATCTTTATTTGTGCCAAGGGAGGAAATTTGGCTTTTTAGAGAAGCTCTTTAAATAATTTAATATAGAGAGAGAGAGGTTGCCACATAAATAAATTGCACACTATGGTCTGAAAACACAACAGAATGACTACAAAATCAAGAAAATTAAAAAGAAAGAAAACTTCCTACTTGGCAGTCCCAATGAGGCATTATATAAACATATTGCTGTTGGTATAAAGGAGCTTCAGTAGCGTTTCTTCACACACTTCTGATGAATAATTTGTTGGCTGAAAGTCCTCAGTGTTAGTGTGTCTGAGAGAGGATGTGCAGCATTGTTCATAATGCATTCAGTCTTGTTTTAATTCGCTCCTTCGCTACAACCTCCAGAAGGTCAAGAGTGGGCCCTATAACTAAGCCTGCCCTTTTAATTAGCTTGTAGATTTGGTGGGCCTCTCCTAAAGTGATGCTACCAGGCCAGCAAATAAGACAGTGACCAAGTCACAATTTAACTCCAGTGTCCTGGGGCTATGAGGCAGCAGCACTAACCACTGCACCACACTAGTGCTGTGTATTTGTTTTAGATTAGAGTGGCTTGGCCTATAAGGAGACTTAATAATTCAGTATGCCATTATTTGGATTGGACACATCTTGATGTAAATTCTTATGTGATTTAGGCAAACAGCGATCTCCAGCAAAGAAAATGTAGCTTATGGAAGAGTGAGGAAACCAGCACTTCAGAAAAGCATTTGGATGATTTGAATTTGTCATCAGACCAAGCTGGTTTGGGCAGTTCACAAAGCTGATGTGCCATTAACTCAACCCTTAAGCTAATTAACATGTTTTTACTTTTTCAGCTGATTTCCTTCTTCTAGCACACCCATTTCCTGCGCTCTTTCCAGTGTGACTGGATCATTAGTTACTGTTGCTGCAGTTAGGCATTTTACACTTCACTTCATCCAATCCTCAATCAATATACAACATCATTATTACTCCTTCATGTCCTTCAACAGTCATTCATTATGAGAGAGCCATGTAGTCTTCTAAATATACTTAGATTTCTGAGGAGTCGTTCAAGGATTTAAAGAAAGGAGAGCATGATATTAAGTACTGTGCAAGGAGCCGGAGCACTGGAAACTTTAACAACATTCTGAATGCAGTATTGTGATTCCTCCTCCTTTTAACTATTCTTTTAAAACATGTCAAATAAAAAATAACCATCTAGTTGTTTTCTAGTTTTTATTCTTTTATTTTATTTTTACTTTCTCTGTAAGGGTGACATGGTACTGGAAAGTTTCCCTGTTTGAGATCGATTGTAGACTGGACCTCTCTCTAGGGCTTCCTTCTTTGTACTTTACACTCTTAAAATAAGCTGTACATCTGCTCAACATTGGATTGGAATTAGCAAGAACAGATGACAAATGGTAGTAAAACTCCTTGAAATGGCACTTACTGAACTATAACATTTCTTAATTTTAAACTGATGAATGATGATGATGATGGTTTTAATATCCGTTTTCTGTGCACATCCCCAACCTCTTTGCACAAACTCTTCATGATGAAAGGAATCCTTTGGTTTTAAATCCCATTCTTTTCATATCATTTGATATGATCTGCAACTATGTTGTCTTTAGCCTTATCTGGGCTGTATTTGCTTCACTTTCATTTTGGTGCACCCAAGCATTCTTTGCATTTCACTCCACATGACAAGAGAATTTTAAATGCTGTGATCAAAACATTTTTCCATTTCTTTAAACAGGTACAGTATATTATATATATATACACACTATTAATACTATTTATATATATCGTGAGACATGCCTGCCTGGACACCATTAGACTGAGACCACATCTTTACCAAAAGCACACGTTTTATTTCTACAAATAACAGTCCTGCACAACACACTGTGCTCCTAGCACCAATCACCCCTACTCCAGGCTTCTTTCTCCAATGTCCTTGGGCTGCCTTTCCTCTCTCCACAGGAGCTTCGTCCTGCTCCCACTCCCGACTCTCACTCCCTGATTGTAGGGAGGCGGCCCCTTTTATTTCCACCCGGACGTGCTACAGATGCTCCATCTGACGACACTTCCTGGTGTGGCGGAAGTGTCAGGAGAGCACCTGGAAGTACTCCAGGCGTCCCTGGAAGGATCGTCCTCCATGTTCCCGGGTGAGGCGGAAGTAAATGATTCCCGGGCTCTCCGAGACTCAGGGTGGCCCCTGGCAGTGGCCATGGGCCCCCTTGGGCTTGAGCTTCCTTGCTTCTCTCCAGTGGTCCTCTCCCAAACTAGGGCGGTTGCCCCGTCATGGCATGGAGGACGTATATGCCACCTCCTGGTCCTTCCAGGTTTCCTGGCTGGGTCTGTCCCCCAGCCTCCTGTGACAATATATATAGGTAAAATTCTGTTACAATGAAATTTTAATTACAACAAAGTATTTTTATGGTCCTAACAGTTTCCCCATATGATGTGAGTCTATAGAAACCTTGTTACTATGAAGTACATTCAGCAGATAACTTTCATTACAACGAAGTTCCCAAAAGACCTTGAAATGCCTGAATGAATCATCCACAGAGCAGTTAGTTCTGTGGCCGCAGCTCAGTTGTGCACAATGATCCCCAAACAAAATTACTATTTCTTTTTTTCTTCGAACTATCCTCGTACTGTTTTTTTTTTTTTTTGCTTTTTTTGTTTTCTGCGGTTTACAGTGATACTTTATGGTTTTTGCTCATCAACATTTGAAAAACATCCATTGGAATTTAACTCATTGTCACCCTCCTATAGAAACGGCAGACGCAAAAAAATTATAACAGTTCATATTAAAAAAAAAAATTATATTTTTGCAGCTCTCGATTGTGGCAAAAAGAAAAAAAAAAATACGTTGCCAGTGAATTCAGAATTTCGCCATTGATGCTGTCAACTTTCTTGAAAGACAGAGCAAAAAAAGAAGAAAAATCTCAGGTTGCAAACGTATGTGAACTACTGCATTTGAAGACATCAAAAAAGCAGTTTTTATGTGGTTCAGTGTTGCTCGTTCAAGAAACATTCCTATTAATGCGGCACTCATTCAAGAAAATGTGAGGTCTGTAAACTCTCTTGGGACCTCCCCCAACTAGACAGCACGCCGAAGAGTGTCCCGAAGTCTGATCTTCGTGTCTATGGAAGACTGTTTATCTGTTGCCGGGGCAACAGCAGGCTCAAAGCTATGCTGTGTCTCTCAGCTATGCTGCGTCTCTCTGCCAAAGCAAACAGAAAAGATATCAATGGGTGATGCAGGGAACATTGTAAATGCAGATAACAGGTTTACTTGGTCACTGACCTGGCCACGATCCTGCCTGACTGCTGTGTCTGTGTATAGCAGAGTGTCAGATCCCACTGCAATAAATAAGTGCGTCATTCCTGTTAAAAGCTGAATAAAGCTGGTTTTGCTAAAGTACTGAGACTAAGCCTCATGTTTTGGGGTGCAAGACAGGGACTTATAGCGCGACCACAGTCTTTTAGGATTCGCTTCTGTGGTGCCTCACTGCACTGCTGTGAGCCTGCTATTGCCTTGCCAAAGCAACGGACAAACAATCTTCCACAGATGCTGCAATCGCACTTTGGGACTCACTTCAGCGTGTCGTTCCCATTGGGTGGGGAGTGAGGGGATCCCAAAAGTGTTCAGAAACCTCACAATATAAAGAAGACAAAAAGAATGATTCCACTTCTGATTGATAACTGTGCTGCCCAAAAACATGTTTCATCATTTACATAATGTTTGCGTTTAATTCCTCCTACTCAATTGCACAGCAGTGCTTCAACCATTGGATTTGGGCATCATTCACACCCTGAAAGTGTTTTATGGCAAGGAAATGCTGAGAAAAATCCTCGTCAGCATAACTTGTAGGCAGGAACGCAAAAACTATTGAAGTGATTGCAAATGCCTGGTGGCAAGTTAAAGGAAGCACTATAGTAACAAATACAGAATCTCATTACAACAAAATATTTTTTAGATCCCTGGGAGTTCATTGTAATGGAATTTTACCCATACACATATACACACACACACACACATACACATACACATATACACACATATATGTAAGTTAGTGCTCAGCGGTATACATTGGACAAACTTCAAAAAGAATCGCAACACGTATATAGGAACACCAGAACGCCGTCAGAATAAAGGACTCACTGTCATTGATCTATACACACACTAAATCAACAGGACATACATTAAACTGGGACAATGTACAAGTAATATTTAAAGCCAATACTAAAAGTGCCAGAGAGCTGGCCGAATCCTGGTTATCAAATGAGAACGCCATCAACAGACACTTGGACATGAATCCAGCATATGCAAACTTAAGGAGAACATATTCATAATAAACAAGACTTTACACCCAATAACCACACTGACTTAGCCATCCCCCTTCCACGTAATTTTTTGCTATATATTGCCTTTGCTTCTTGTAAGTCTAAGCATTATCCTCTAATGAAGGGTTGAAAGCTCATGAATAAAAACCTACTTTTGATACGCGATTGATTTTCTCCCTTTTTGGATCTCCAGCTGCAAATATGCAAACCGTATCACAGACCTTCTCTTCCATATACATATACACATATATAGGGAAGGTATTGAGATTGGGACAAAATTTGGACTTTTCAAATGTATAGTTTTCAATGATATCCTTTCCCATAATAAGACCACTGTCACAGTGATAACTGGCTGCTGGTATGTCATAAATTAGACATCATTCAATCTAAAAGAAACTTGCAAACATTATTAGTTTTTAAAATGCTAGAAGGCTATTGTTTTAATGCAAATTGCATCAATAGATTTTGCTCTACAGAGATAATGTATATTTTTGTACACACATTTGTGTCCCAACTACAGCTCTACTGGGGAAGAAATGTACTGTTTAAGAAAATACTGTATAACTCTTTCATGTAATTTCATTTGACATAAGAAAACAGTACCCAGCAACCTCTAATAGCCACAATCACAGCTTTATGTAGGGAAGGGCATATGCTGAATACATTATTTTTTATCTTTGTCAAAAAGAACACAAAATTAAGTTAATGGGAAAACATGAACTGGCAATTGTTTTGAGCTCAACAAAATAGTTCAATTCAAGAAGGTAAAATTTGACTACTAAGTGTGTAATCCTTTATTGCACTTCACCATATAAGATATGATCCATAGCGGGGCATATAAAAATACAGGCTGCAATGGGCTTATACTCACTACACATGCACAGGCAGTAATTTTGCTTTTTATCCCCAAAAAGAAACCATGGACACAATGAATGTACACAGTATTAGGTTTGGACACAATTAAATTCATTTTTGGTTTGAATTTAAAACTTTTAGTCAGCAAAAGTCCCATTATTGTAATGGAAATAGAGAGCACACAATGAGCAGCAGAATTAAACTACATTCTAAGCAATTTAATTACCACAGAGAGGACAACAATTGTTAAATCTTCAAACAAATCTACAGCTATGAAACTGGAAGCACTGAATGTGCCCCATTTTGCCTTGAATAGATAATGATAGAGTATATTTTCTGAAGATTGTGACATTTACCTTTTATAAAGTATAAGCAATATCTTATTGGGTTGGAGCTAAAAAAGTGCTTATGGTGCATATATTATCAAAATGAAACTAAGACATGTGGCTCAATCTGGGTTGATAAATAAGAAAAGGTGGTTTTAAGTGCCGTAGCCAGTGAGGGGCCAGAGTTTGGATTACCTCTGCCCAGAGTTAGGTGGAGAACTGTCAAACAGTGATATTATGATCTTAGGAATGTTAATGGTAAGGGTTCTTATTTTTAGTCAACTAAAGACTAACAAGGAACACTGGGAGTCAGAAACTGTGAAGAGAGGCAAATAATCTGGTCCATGGGGTGAAGTGATTACAATTTCCAGTGCCCATGTGTGACACCCTGTGCACTGGGAAGAAGGACACCAGAATATACATTGGGTGTCTTTAGTTCAGAACCGATCAGGAACAGAATGGAGAGGTGTTAGACAGGGAGACACTGGGACAAAAGATGGTATTGCCCAAACAAAAGTGGGTTTTATTTACAGGTGCACAGGAAACAGTATCAGGCTGTTTTTTTATTTTATTTTAAACAAAGTCCTCACTACAAGTTGACACACGAGCCACAAAGAAGCAATGTCCCAAAAAAACAACAGTGAAACTGTAGAATGTTTACAGTGAATGCTGCCAATCCTCAAATGAAAAAGCAGCAAAGACAAATGTATATACATAAAAAATTGGTAGTCTACCTAAACAAAAAGAATGTAGTCAGGAAAACTCTACACAAAAAAAAGTACTTCCAACAGTCCTCAAAAATATTTACACAGAGAGAGAGAAAAAAAAAAATCAGTGCATATACAAACAGACAAAAAAGTGCACCGTAACCCAAATCGTAAAGACATCCACCAAAACTATACTATACCTAAGAGATATTTATATCTCTGTGTACAAAGAAAATATACACAAAATAAAAAGTACAAGACACTAAGTTTGATGTACTACTAGGATTATTAGCTACACCAAATGCATTCTCTTGAACAACTGAGTCAAAAGACGACCTCTGTAGGCAGGAAGTGCTTTTTATGCTGCCAGCCAATCCTGTGTCACGCCACTAGCTTCCTCCAATTGTGGTTAATACAGGTGCGTCCCGTGTATGTGCTACGCCCAACCCCTGCAAGGCCTGTATTAAACTGTGTGGCGGCCCCACGTGCTCACGAGTGCACCCATAATGGTCTTTGGTCAGATAAGCCGATCCATTCTCTAGATTGACAATAGTAAGTGACCTTCTTGGAATTTTATCTCTCAATCCTCTTCTCAGAATTAATGCAAACATACATGAAACTAACATTCCACACTTTTTACTTTGGGGTGGCAGGTGGCTATTACAAAGCTCGCATTTTGACCGGGCACAGGCGAAGTCCAGTAGGCCTTTCCTAAACCCACGTATGTCCAGCTGTTGGCGTCACACAATGCGGTCCTGCTGGAGCCAAAAGTTAAAATATTTGTGGAAGTGTACTCTTGCAAAAAGGTACATGCATTTATTGTTCTGGATGCAAGTCATTTTTACACTATTCTTGAAACATTTCCCTTTAAATTGTTAATACTTGACAGTCATATTACTACACCTCTGTAGTGAGGTGAAATAGTAAACAACTCTTTTTACATATTGTGTGAGGACTGCAGTTCATCAATTGGTGTCTCATGAGCGAACTCTGAACCATTTGCTTGTAATGCAAGACAGAATATTATTCTCAAACCTGCTTATTCTAATTCAGGGCCAAAGGGGACTGTAATATATATATTACAGTCCCCTATATATATATATATATATATATATATATATATATACAGTCCCCAAATATATATATATATATATTTGAAGCATCAGATACAAGGCTGGGGCCAGCCCTGGATAGAGCACCAGCACATTGCAGGACCTACTTATGCACACACTCACACTCTTACTCATATAAAGAATTATCCATGTAGAAGGAAAGCTAGTGCAGTCAAAGAAACACCCACACAGATTGCAGAGAACATTCAAAGGATTCAGAACCATAAACCTCTAATCCTAATGGGGAATCAGCTGTCAGGTACAGAGTTTGGGTAACTCGTCAAGTAGGGAGAAGGAATAGAGTAAGATTAATATAAGTGAGACTGGGCAGGCAATGATCCCCACCATATGCAGTAGATATACTAAGCAGAACTTTAAGAATTTGTTTTATACAGTACATTAAGGTCATATGTGATTATGTGAAAACTATTTCGTGTATGTGATCATAAGCAATATTCAGAAATAAAAA
This sequence comes from Polypterus senegalus, assembly GCF_016835505.1. Taxonomy (NCBI): domain Eukaryota; kingdom Metazoa; phylum Chordata; class Cladistia; order Polypteriformes; family Polypteridae; genus Polypterus; species Polypterus senegalus. Next base: position 98,584,011 of record NC_053156.1, on the reverse strand, counting down.
TATTTTTGGACTTTAACCTGCTATTTGATATCATTTGTTGAGATGTATCACAGCAGAGAAAGGGTCACAATGCCACACTCCATTATTTCTTAAAAATAAAATCCCTGTGCTGAGTATGACAGGCAAGGTCAGTTTTGTGAAGTTTATATTCTACAACCCATATTTAACATATTACAAATAATAGCTAATATTCAGGTAAAAACAGATGATTGTTCAATCATTTATAACTATAAATAAATGAGAGCTTTGCGGATGAGCCATTTTCTACTGCTTGATGTGCTTGATGTCGAAAGTAACTTCTGTACACTAATAATGGCCATTTTTTTCTTACATTACATAGAATTTTACATTGAGACATGTTAAATGAAAATGAAATTGATAATGCACACAATTTATATGGCATATGGTATTGCAGCATATGTTGAAATAAAACTAAATTGGCATTCACTCTTTCATTCAGTTTTCTTAACCTGCTAATTTTAACACAAAGTTCAATGGAAGTAGATGAGACAATAGGAAATCACAGCATGCACTCACTCATTCTAATATAGAGCCACCAAGAAACCCAACCAGAAAATACTTGGGATGCGAGAGGAAATCAGGTAAACTCCAGGTAAACAAATGTCCGACTGGGATAGAAACTCAAACCCTTGAAGACATGAAGTGTCAGTGCAAACCACTGGGTCTCCTTCTAGAAACTTTCTGGCACAAGTTATATGAACAGCTTTTCAGCTGACAGTCTTCGGGCAAAAGGACCAATGTTTGAAAATGTATCATGCTGAACAGGAATGCAGTGCATTCTGGGAAACATAACAGGTCAAAAAAGGATTTACATTATTTTTCTTATTTAGGACATGCAGGTTTTAAGTTCCATGGCAAAATAAGCTAGAGCTTGTGAAAATGATTTCATAGCATTCGATATATTTGATGAATTGTTAAGTTTTCTTCTAACAGAAAGGCTGCTGTTCTATATAAATGTGTGTATGCGAGTTCATTTTGGGTGAGAAGGGGGAGAAAGAGTCAATGTCTTTTATTAGTGTTTTTGTTTTCAAAATGAGTTCTCTCAGTTCAGTTGCTGAAATTTCATGGAACTTTTAGTTAAGCTTTTTTTTTTCCCCTAACACTTTCGTAAAGAGCCCAGTTGCAAAAATTGACCCATGGAGTTTACTTTCCAAGGAACTCTTTCTCTGAAAAGAAATATTTTTCTTCTTTTCATTTTTCAATAAAGGATATTTAATTTATCACTAAGAACCTGGTCATCTGTCAACTGTCATCTGGAGATGAATGAAGAATAGCCTACTTAGGTTGTATATTTCTTTGTATTGCTTATATTGGGTTTTTAATTTTTAAGTAAAAGCTCAAATTAGTGCCTCTGTCCAATTATTACTAGAAAACCAAGTGCTAGATTAATCATTCCTTATCCAACTGTAGTTTCTTCAGGGGAAACCTTTGAGATACTCTTTATTAGTGGTAAACTGGACTGATGTAAAGGAGTGAAAGTAAAAACATCTCCAGTTAGTGACCAGCTTACTGTTTAGAGGTCTCTAAGTTTTAATAATGCAAGGTACAATAAGGCCAGTGAGACAGGTAACAGTTGTATAAATGGTTTCATCACTTTTTCACATCACCCATTAAGAAAATAGCCTATATGGTTAGTTGACATCTTCCATGTTAGGTGCATGTTATAGGTGATCTGATAACACAATAAAACAACTCCCAACATTATCAAGTCACACTTGACCTTTGTCCCAATCTGCTGACAATGATTGACACCAGAGCAGCTGTCATCACATGAGACTAGCAGGCAGTCCTCACCTACACCGTGCCCCCAAGTATTAAGATTAAATGAAGCCCAGGGTATTCTTGAAATCATTCACATACTCCACAAAGTAAAAACTCCAAAGTAAAAAAGTGCATCAGCTTGTTGTGGTTGAGTTTTTATACCATCTCACAACTGAAAAAAACTTTTCTTTCAACATAGCAGATCTGTTTAGTTAATCTAAATGAAAAGGTTTTATATAGCCAATGCAGATTTTTAAATAACTATCATAAATAAGATTGTTAAATAATTATCATAAATTCTACTTGCCACAGTATTTTCTCTTTGCTTTAACTCAAATTTTCACTTTTCAAAACCACAAAAGTAAATGGCTGCACAATACAAAATAAGGTAGCATTACTCTTCTTTACTGTTAAGGACCATGACAGACGGCCAAGACCCTTACCAGAAGGAAGGACTTGGGGGGCAGATATGCATAAGGCATTGCTCCCACCAGAGTGCTAGATGGCAGCCCCCCAGGGTTATGGCAGCATCTCAGTTTGCCTCAGGGTACCATTGGAATTGGAGTTCTGTAACTTAGCCCTGTTGGGTGCTATGGGGGCCACCAGAGGGAGCTGCAGAACAATACTTTGTGGGATGTTCACCAAACCAGGAAGTGCTTCCAGACCTCCCTGACAAGCCACCTGGAGGTGCAGCATAAAAGGAGCCACCTGCCTTCATTCAGGGAGCCAGAGTCGGGAAGAGGGTGAGGAAGAGGAAGAAGCTTGTCTGAGGAGTAGTGGAGGTGGAATGGGCAACACAGACAGAGACAGAGAAGAAGAAAAGAAAGTGCCATTGTTATGCTTTACTATGCTTGGTGCCGGTGAGAAACAAAGGGAAAAGCGTTTCCCACAGATATAAAAGGTGTGTGTTGCCGGAACTGTGCCTGGTGTCTGTCTGTCAGGTGTGGGGAGCTGGTGGCCCCCCGGTTATCACAGGACAATTAGAATATGGATAGTCATCTGAAAAGAATGGAGCGGAATTACAGAGGAGGAACAAGCAGAACTCCTCCTTGAACCGTCACCTTATCGTGGTGGAGGGGTTTGCGTGTCCCAATGATCCTAGGAGCTATGTTGACCCGGGGCTTTATGCCTGGTAGAACCACCAAGGCAAACTGGTCCTAGGTGAGGGATGAGACAAAGAGCGGTTCAATAAACCTCTGATGAAGAATAAAACTTGGACGACGCGTTTTCCCTTGCCGGACGCTGGTCACCGGGCCCCTCTGGAGCCAGGCCTGGAGGTGGGGCTCGATGGCGGCGCTGGTGGCGGGCCTGCACCCATGGGGCTCTGCCGGGCACAGCCCGAAGAGGTAACGTGGGTCCTCCTCCCCATGGGCTCACCACCTATGGGAGGGGCCAAGGAGGTTGGGTGCAGTGTGAGTTGGGTGGTGGGAGGCGGGACCTTGGCGGTCTGATCCTCGGCTACAGAAACTGGCTCTTGGGGCGTGGAATGTCACCTCTCTGAAGGGAAGGAGCCTGAGCTAGTGCGAGGTCGAGAGGTTCCGGCTAGATATAGTCGGACTCACCTCGACGCACAGCTTGGACTCTGGAACCAATCTCCTTGAGAGGGGCTGGACTCTCTACCACTCTGGAGTTGCCCGTGGTGAGAGGCGCCAAGCAGGTGTGGGCATACTTATTGCCCCCACTGGAGCCTGTGCATTGGGGTTTACCCGGTGGGCGAGAGGGTGGCCTCCCTCCGCCGGGTGGGGAAGGGTCCTGACTGTTGTTTGTGCGTATCGCCCGAACAGCAGTTTGGAGTATCCACCCTTTTGGAGTCTCTGGAGGGTTGCTAGAGGGCATACCTTCTGGGGATTCCCTCGTTTTGCTGGGAGACTTCAATGCTCACGTGGGCAATGACAGTGAGACCTGGAAGGGCGTGATTGGGAGGAATGGCCCCGATCTGAACCCGGCGGTGTTTTGTTATTGGACTTCTGTGCTCGTCATGGATTGTCCATAACGAACACCATGTTCAAGCATAAGGGTGTTCATATGTGCACTTGGCACCAGGACACCCTAGGCCTCAGGTCGATGATCGACTTTGTGGTGTGTCGCCGGACTTGCGCCATATGTCTTGGACACTCGGGTGAAGAGAGGGGCGGAGCTGTCAACTGATCACCACCTGGTGGTGAGTTGGCTTCGATGGTGGGGAAGATGCGGTCAGACCTGGTAGGCCCAAGCGTGTTGTGAGGGTCTGCTGGGAGCGGCTGGCAGAGACCCCTGTCAGAAGTAGCTTCAACTCCCACCTCCGGCAGAACTTCAACCCGCCCCGAGGGAGGTGGGGACATTGAGTCGAATGGGCCATGTTCCGTGCCTCTATTGTTGAGGCTGACCGCGCGCAAGGTGGTGGTGCCTGTCGTGGCGGCAATCCCGAACCCGTTGGTGGACACGGCGGTGAGGGATGCCGTCAAGCTGAAGAAGGAGTCCTATAGGACTTTTTGTCCTGTGGGTCTCTGGAGGCAGCTGATAGGTACCGGCAGGCCAAGCGGAACGGCTTCGGTTGTTGCTGAGGCAAAACTTCGGGCATGGGAGGAGTTTGGAGAGGCCATGGAGAGCGACTTTGGACGGCCGAGGAGATTCTGGTCCACCGTCCGCGTCTCAGGAGGGAAGCAGTGCAGTGTCAACACCGTATATGGTGGGGATGGTGTGCTGCTGACCTCGACTTCGGGCGTGATGGGTCGGTGGGAGGAGTACTTCAAGACCTCCTCAATCCCACTAACATGCCTTCCAATGAGGAAGCAGAGCCTGGGGACTCTGAGGTGGGCTCTTCCATCTCTGGGACTGAAGTCACCGAGGTGGTCAAAAAACTCCTTGGTGGCAGGGCCCGGGGTGGATGAGATACCGGAGTTCCTTAAGGCTCTGGATGTTGTAGGACTGTCTTGGTTGACACGTCTCTGCAACATCGCATGGACATCAGGGACAGTGCCTCTGGATTGGCAGACCGGGGTGGTGGTCCCCCTCTTTAAAAAGGGACGGAGGGTGTGTTCCAACTATAGAGGGATCACACTCCTCAGCCTCCCTGGAAAAGTCTATTTGGGGTTCTGGAGAGGAGGGTCCGTCGGATAGTGAACCTCGGATTCAGGAGGAACAGTGTGGTTTTCATCCTGGTTGCGGAACAGTGGACCAGCTCTTCACCCTTAGAGTCCTGGAGGGTGCATGGGAGTTTGCCCGACCGGTCTACATGTGTTTTGTGGACTTGGAAAAGGCATTTGACCGTGTCCCTCGGGAATCCTGTGGGGGTGCTCGGGAGTATGGGGTACGGACCCCTGATAAGAGCTGTTCGGTCTCTGTACAACGGTGTCAGAGCTTGGTCCGCATTGCGGCAGTAAGTCGAGCCCGTTTCCAGTGAGAGTTGGACTCCGCCAGGGCTGCCCTTTGTCACCGATTCTGTTCATAACTTTTATGGACAGAATTTCTAAGCGCAACCAGGGTGTTGAAGGGGTCGGTTTGGTGGACTCAGGATTGGGTCACTGCTTTTGCAGATGATGTTGTCCTGTTTGCTTCATCAGGCCGTGATCTTCAGCTCTCTCTGGATCGGTTCGCAGCTGAGTGTGAAGCGGCTGGGATGAGAATCAGCACCTCCAAATCCGAGAGCATGGTCCTCAGCCGGAAAAGGGTGGAGTGCCCTCTCAGGGTTGGGGGAGAGATCCTGCCCCAAGTGGAGGAGTTCAAGTATCTCGGGGTCTTGTTCACAAGTGAGGGAAGAATGGAGCGTGAGATCGACAGGCGGATCGGTGCGTTATCCGCAGTGATGCGGGCTCTGCATCGGTCTGTCATGGTGAAAAGGAGCTGAGCCGTAAGGCAAAGCTCTCAATTTACCAGTCGATCTACGCTCCTACCCTCACCTATGGTCATGAGCTATGGGTAGTGACCGAAAGAACGAGATCGCGAATACAAGCGGCTGAAATGAGTTTCCTCCGCAGGGTGTCTGGGCTTTCCCTTAAAGATAGGGTGAGAAGCTCAGTCATCCGGGAGGGGCTCAGAGTAGAGCCGCTGCTCCTCCGCATCGAGAGGAGTCAGATGAGGTGGCTCGGGCATCTGATCAGGATGCCTCCTGGACGCCTCCCTGGTGAGGTGTTCCGGGCACGTCCAACCGGGAGGAGGCCCCGGGGAAGACCCAGGACAGCTGGAGGGACTATGTCTCCGGCTGGCCTGGAAACGTCTTGGGATTCTCCCAGAAGAGCTGAAAGAAGTGGCCGGGGAGAGGGAAGTCTGGGCCTCTCTGCTTAAGCTGCTGCCCCCGCGACCCGACCTCGGATAAGCGGAAGAGGATGGATGGATGGATGGATGGATGGATGGATGGATGGATGCATTTAAGAATGGAAAACATTTCATTCTAAAATTTCGTAACATCTATTTGGTGCCCCTGGAAGCTGCGCTCGGGGACAGATGTCCCCCCTTGCCCCCCCCAGCTACGCCACTCCAAATCAATACTAATACTAAAATACAAAACAGAATCTTACTTAAGAAAACAATCAACAATCCTAAATCCTTTACGGAAATACCTTTTAACTTTCTCTATACCACACAAGGAGTGAGACAGATAGAGAAACAGAGACTTGTGCATTACTTACCTCAAGTTCCAAAGCATAGATACAGACAGAATGTGATGACCTACTGTGTGTTTGAAATTGACAGTGATGGTAAATAGTATAGGAATAGCCTTATAAAATAGCATTAATCATCATTTAAGTGATGACAATTATCTATAATAAAACTAAAAATATAAAATGAAATCAACCAAAAACTCAAATGGACTAAAGTAAATGATATTCATTTGATACAAACAAACATGCATAGGTATATTCGGTTGCAACTAATATGAAGTGTCAATACTTACAAAAACCATAAAAATTTTGAGCCATCCTTAAATAATATGTGTGAAAATGCTTTCCCTGCTGAAGTTCTAGGGTAGGCATTATAAAAGACAGATGACAACTTATGGGTATTTAAATCACAGAATAAGAGAGAAATGGACTTTGTTCATTGTGTCTCTCCAAAGCCTACTGCCCTCCAAAATTTGGTCCTCAAAACGTGTTTGTTCACTGTTGCAGTTTGGATAACCAGTTATTTTTGCTTCTAACATCTACTCACAAAACAGGAGGTTATGGCTATTGCTATGGTAATCTCTTCACTTTCAGACTATGTGATTGTGTCAGCTATGTTACAAGTTGAAAAATTGAATACAAGAACAGCATTTATTAACTTAAAAGCAGACACCGAGTGTCCATCTCTCAATCCAACTAGTCATCCTCAATGCTGTGTGGCAGGCTAGAATTATACGTTCATTAAACAGTTGGTCATATTCATTTCATATTAAGAGTGATCTCCAAAAATATTCTAGAATCATTTAATATTTGTTACCTGGTTATGTGGAGCTTCATGTTTCCTGCTCCATCCTCAAGTGGTAAAACAAAAAGGGAGAGAACCAAAAACTGATGGACCAAACTCTGATTATGTCTGTAGTAACATGACTTAAAGTGGAATGATGCATTGTCTTTGATTTAAAGTAAAGAGATTAGATTAATCTAACTTGACATTGTAAGTTTAAATAATCCAAACCAATGAAAAGATGGAAAGGATTGTAATGGTCACTAATGGTTTGATAAGCTTTGGCATAAACATACCTGACCCCTGAATCTTGACATTATCAGTACATCTAAAAAGGACAAATTCCATGGCAAACTCTGGTAAACCTTTGCAAAGCCAAACAGTGGGCCCCAGTTGTGTATAATGTGTAACATCCTTGTTGTATTTTTCCTTGTATACTGTGAACAAAAGAAGGACACTTTACCTGGTTTACCTCAAGAATCTGAGCAGTGCAGCACACAACTCTCATCTCATTGTCAAATACTCCTGATAAAGCAACCTATGGAAAAATAACTGCAACATTTGCTATCTTAGTCCTGCAACTCATGTCTGGGCTGGATACTCTAGAAAATGTAACTTTGTCAAAGCTATAATTGGAAGTAAAGTACCAGTATGCCCGGAATTTCTAGGCCTCCAGGCTCTAAATAAATAAAACCTTTGACAGATAGGCCATCATATTTTGGCTTGTCCTCACAAGGAGGACTTGTCTTGCCAACTTTCTTTGGCCTATTGAGCCAGGCTGCTGGAAGGTAATACTTTCTGCTGTGAAGAACTACTGCCAAGTTTACTGTATTTGTAATTGTATGAACAGTATGAATTGTTTTGGGTTTGAAATAAAGTGCAAGATTTAAATCTTTTAAAAAGTGGCACTATCCAAAACCTTTTAAGCACCACAGGACCCAGTTTAGCGCCATTGTGTATTGATCTTTATAATCGCATTTTAGGCTTACACTGTTTCACCTCCCCAAAATACTTGTTATATCCTCTTCTTTTGGTTTTGTCTTAAAATTATTTAGCAAATTACTTTTACATCAGCAAAAGTTGCTCTTAGATTTAAGTAATATATGTTATTAAAAGAAGTGCAAACGCTCCGCTATATAACACAAAAAGGAAAAGTACTACACATAAACATCCTCTATTGTTGATTTTCCACTTAACTATCCCTAAAGATTAACAAAAATGAGAAATAGCTTGAATTAAGCCTCTCTCAGTCTTGCTACTCCATGACCATTGCACACTTTCCCTAGCATATAAACTAGGTTTAGTTCAAAATGAGACTCAAAGCAATAGGGAATTTCAAGACTCACATAGCTCTGCCTCTTTCAGATGTAGAGCGTTTTGATTTAAGCAAGCAATAAGTTATGAGATTTGTCAACTTACTGTACATATATGCCATGTCTGAAAAGATATAGTACCTTTCAGACATGTTAATCAAAACATTGTTGCAAATTTTAAATAAACTCAATTGCTCCCTTAACACTTCCTAGCTACATTAACCTTTTTGGAAGGGTTCCCTATTGAATATTTCTAATTGACCATTGTGAGAGGTTTGTGCAAAATGCATTACATGTGAATAGAAAGATAATAAATGTGATAAAGCAGCCAGTGTATAGATTTTACATTAACAATACATGGTTCCTTTCATTGAGTATAGACATTATATAAAATAAAAATGTAGCAGGTTACCCACAGTAACAAATTGTGTGCAAAAGCAATAGCGTATTGCAAAGTAATATCTTTAAAATGCCAGGTGACTACTTCAAGGCACATTACATTTTGGTTCTGCCATGATTGCATCAGTAATGGAATTTGTTTTTGAGACTCCCTACATATGCTTACTGTGCAGCTTAGCCTTTAGTCTTTTTAGGCCTACTGAAGCAGCACATAATCTATGCCATTTCTCTTGTCATTTGTTAACAATAAAAAAAAAATAAAGCTAAGCAAATTTGATTTATTACAAGTGTTCCTTTATTCTGCTCTATTTGCCCTTAGTAGAGATGAACACTTCATATTGTGGCCTTTAGGGGCACTCGGCTCCCCAACACTTGGCAGATAGACACAGACACAAGTCCAGCACTACATATGTTTATTTTGCTGTGGGGAACACTTCCCAGGTTTCCAGATTAATCTATGGATTCTTCAGTTAAGGTATAAGAAAAAAGGAAATATAATCCCTAATAAACTTTTGCATTTGTTGGGATAATACTGCAGTTATTTTTGGCTTTCTTTAAGATAAAAAAAATCAAGAGTACTGATGATGACGACATTTAAAGTGCCCATATATCTAGACATACACTTAGGAGTTCATTCATAAAGTTACTGCTGACCTTTCCTGTCCTCAAAATGTCTAAATGACTTTAGAGCTTCATTGTATTCCAGTCAGACCTGATAAGCAATATAGAATTCAATGCTGGATTGTTTACCAGTCCATTACAGGGTATACTTAAGAACATGCCCACTCACAAAAATAAAAAAGAAAAAACACAGGCAATTTATTCTTAGGAATCAAATATATTTTAATGTTTTGGAATACTGGGAGGATACCAGAGACCCTGTGGAAATCTAATATGAATTTTGAAACAGCAGGCAAATCACACTGGAATATATAATAGCTTGGAATTCAACAGGTTTACTATAAAGGCTGTGAGGCAGCAATGCTACTCATGTTGCCATTATACCTCTCTGCCCAGCATTCACTTTCTAGCAACAGAAACCTTTTGTGGCATCCATGGACCAAATACAGACTGTATGTCAGAAGAGGATGCTCTTCTTCCATTTATTCTAGTGAAGATATAGATGTGACTATATAGACTATGGAGGCACACCAAGTTAGACAGACCGTTCCACCGCTTCATGCAATCACCCCCATGGAGACTGACACAGCTATTTGGATTATTCAAAACTGGCTATTCTTTTGAAGCCATGGACCCACTATAACACATAGCCCAAATTACTATCCGTTACATCTTCTACTGCCAAAACCTCAAGAAGCATTGGAAAACACATCAGACAAAGGGTGCCATAGACCCTGAGTATTATTTTTTTTCCCAAAGACAGAATCAAGTCTTCAAGACACATAATATTATAATTTGGAGGTGAGGTCTCCAAACAGCTCCACAAAAGCCAGGCCAGAACCATCACAGGCCAACCAAGAAGAAGCACACCTCTGACCAATTTGACCCAGAAATCTACTTGCAGGCTTAGCCTGAACAGGCCCCAAAATTGGCAGCTGGCTATAAAAGCTCAAAATATATAAATATTTTCTTTCAAGGGAGACAAAATTGTGAAAACTCTACCTTGTAATACAATCCTAAACTGTACATTTTTTAAATATAAAATACTGTAAAGAGAAGCAACAAAAATGTTCAAAATAGCAAAAAGGATATGTCTAAAAAGGTAATCCAAGGTAAACAAATCCCAATCTCTAATCCAAAAGGGAAAAATCAAAGGTAGAGCAGAAACAAGCAGAAAATCCAGAAAAATCTACACAAAAAACAATACTTACAATAAGCTCCTTCACACTAAAATGTTCTGATTTTAGCTTGTCAGCTGTGGCCTTAAATAGCAGAGTGAGGGCTCACAAGGAGGGACATCAGTGTGGCCCCGCCTCTTGGGCTCCACCCACTACACACAAGGAATGGTAGTACAATTAAAAGGACAATACAATATTATAAACACAACAGAAAAAATATAAAATATGAATAATAACTATTCAAAAATGACAATAAAACGTAAAATACAAATAAATACAGACCCTTACATAGGACATAACAGAAGAATATGAGGCTTACATATACAGTAATCCTATATTCAACCACAAGTATTCTCACTATTTTGTGTAGTGAAACCTGGACATTAGTGTGGAGGGAAGGCATCCAAAATGTTTCAGCCCACTTACAGTAATATCAAAGTTGAGCACTAACGTGGATGCTTGTTAATTACAAGTCACCATTATTTATAAATTTTCAAATTCACCTAATTCCAGTTGATTTCAAAGGTACCATTTGACTTAACACTCGTATGTTTGGGATATGTTAGTAAAACAAGAATACCAAGAGAAAGGAATACATTGTTACCAAGAGAATGTGCAAAGTCCTTATACAATGATAGGACAGGTATTTGGACCTAATCTCTTGGAAATGTGAGGCAGTATCACTAATCACTGCACCACTATGCTGCCCATGTCAAGGTATCCTTATTCTCATTACAGTGTTGCCCATTAAGCTAATATGCCAACATCTTTGACTCGGGGGAACAAATCAGTGTACCTAAAGTGAAGACCACATGGACATGAGGAGACTGGGTAAATTCCAGACGATGACCTGGCTAGAAATCAAACCCTAATAACATTGGCATTATTCAGTGCCACATCCCACAGACCTCTGAATTAAACATATATAAATAAATTACGAATTACAGACAATCCTGAGAAGAAAAGCATGCATGATTTAATGTAAAACATTCTAAATAAATGTCTTTAAAGTTTTTGAAAATATTCTGCACTAATAAAACCAGCATTCACATTATTTATTATTTAAATCAAGCAATAAGACATAATGAAAAATTAAAATGATCAGTCATCCATTTATGTTTTCATCATGAAAGCTCTAATGTTTTCAGATCAACCCCATTAGTTCAGACCTTCTGGCAAGATGAACTTGAGGTTGTTTTCTTAAGAGCATTGAGCATCACCAATATTATTGTTGGAAACATTGAAACATTGAATTCTGAAGCTTCAAAACACACAAGCTCATATACTGTGAGGATGCCTACGGAGACTGATGGACAGAGATTAGAGACAGTCATGGCCTAGGAAATAAAGAGCAGAAAAAGCTGGACATTTCTGTAGGCTTCAAAACCAAACTCTGAAAGCCAAGAAGAAAGCTAGGTCCATAAGCAAGAGAAAGTTTTCTAATTTTCTCTGTCATTTGAATATTAGGCTTGCATCAAGGTTTCTGTTTTTATACATTCTTTGAGTAAATTGCAATAGTATGCAGATAAGCTCATGCTCTAACATTTTTGCAAAGCTCAATGTCAAAGCATTTGCCTCATATAAAGTAAAATCTATACTAATAAAACGCAAAGCCCTCACTGGCTGACTGACTCATCACTAATTGTCCAACTTCCCGTGTAGGTAGAAGGCTGAAATTTGGCAGGCTCATTCCTTACAGCTTACTTACAAAAGTTAAGCAGGTTTCATTTCGAAATTCTATGTGTAACAGTCATAACTGAATCCTACTTAAGTACATATATACGGCCATAGACATCGCAAGATCGTACAGGATATTCGTGAGATACAAGTTTAATGAGAAGACGCAGGGTATAAACGAGACTTTTGATCACTTTCTAATGGAGTTAAAATTGATGGTGAAGGACAGTGCTTATGCAAGCGAAGATGAGATGGTCAGGGACAGAATAGTGTTTGGCACAAACTCAGTGAAAGTGAGAGAGAAAATTTTAAGTGCCGGGTCTGAGCTAACATTAAATAAAGCCGTGGACATCGCAAGATCGCACGAGATAGTACAAGCACAGCTGAGAACCTCCGATGCATGTACTTCGAGCGGCTCACATGAACTGACTGTGAACGCAGTACGCACACAAAAAGCAAGAGCTCCAAAGAGCGCTGAACAAAAAACGCATTACACAATTGAGAAGGCAGCGAAAGAATATGAAGCGTGTGACGCATACAAGCATATTCATAAGTGCAGCTACTGCAGAAACAAAGCACACGGTGGAAAAAGTCAATGTCCAGCTAAAGGAAGACAGTGTAAAAAATGTGGTAAATTGAACCACTTCGCTAAAGTTTGCAGGACTGGGAAAGGTAAACTCGTGCATGCAGTGTGTGATGTCTCAGATAAACAGGAAGACAAGCTGTTTATTGATGCAGTAAGAAAGGAACAACCCTCTGAATCTGAACAAGCCTTTGTAGACATATCAATAGGAAAGCAAGGTGTAAAGCTTAAGTTTAAATTAAGTTCATAGACACGCTACTGCTAAATATTCGCAGGCAGATCCACAGCTTAATACCGGGAATGCCTGTTAAACATCTTAGATTCACGAGTACCAATTTGGGTAGTGAACACTTCGATGAATGAAACCTGTTATCTTTACAACGGTTGACAAACACGTTAACTTGAACACAACACATCCTCCAAATACGAACCAGATTGAAAGAAATAATGATAATTAAATCCTTGATGACAGCAACACTCATAACAGTCACAAAACAATTACATGGACAATCATGTTACGTTATTTTTAAAATGTTTCCTTTTCTTTTTCATAACTTTTTTAACAGACTAATTATGTATTGAATGACTGGGACAGGTTCAAGGTGTGGACTGATGACAGTACAGGAGATAATTATACTACACAGTAGCACTATAAGAGTGAAATGCTTAAGCCCTTCACCTATGGTTCTGCATGTGAGTTGATGGCTACCGGTGAATTGTTCGGTTGTCGCTTTCAAGTGTACTGAACTGGCCAAATATTTTACACCTTTAGACAACAGCCAATGCCTCTTAAACATTTTAGATTCACAGGTGACGATTTGATAAAAATTTTAAGGCATTGCTTGGCTGCTGCGAAGCGCAGGTATTTTGCTAGTATATAATAGAGTCACATCTGCCTCAACGGGTAAGAATATAATGAAGTGTATAGATTAAAGTAGCCATTGAACCCATCTATGGTAGATCAAATAGATAGCTAATATCTACAATAGGTTGCCATACTTAATCCAATTTAGGGTCAGCACTGGGTGTAAGATAGGTAATCCATTGTAGGACACACATCTACAGTGTTTCACTCCACAGAAAACTTTGCAAAATAAACAGAGTTTTCTCTGCCAGTGAAATTTTGTTATTCATAAGAGAAAAAAAAGAAATATTAGCTACAGCATGAAGTATTCTAATGCATTATTTCCACATATGTCTGCCTTTGACTTTGTATTTAAATAGCGATCTTTAGTAAGGAAATAAAAACACCAGAAGCATGGATTTTCTCAACAATTATAAAGCAGTTGCTAAGTAATGGCATTGGCAACAGGCAGTTTTTCTGTGGAAAAAACACAGTACTGCACATGGTGATGCATTTTAGTGTGTATTTGTGTGGAAAATGTATGTTGAATGTCACATTTTTAAAAAAGTACTACATTCTTCTAAAGTGATGTGAATGTGAGGCACAAATTGCATTGTTCTTACTAGTGTGCTATAGAATACATGCTTTACGTAGCTGCAGAAAAAAACACAGGCAAACACAAACGTGCGAATGAAGCTTTAGGGAGTGGTATTTTACACCTAGGAATAGTCCCAAAATACTCTTTAGTGAGTTTCACATTTCACAATTGCAAAACAAATTTAGTGTCAGTTTTGTGAAACTGTATGTCAATTGAAACTTGCCTATTTCATCTTCCACTAAGGGTAAATATTGCTCACTTAAAGAAAATTATCTTCAGGCAGGGGTGCCTTCTGTATACATGTTTGCTCCAATTCTGTATAGATTTGATGTATGGAAAAAATATAACCTATAACATGCCATGTGACAAAAGCGGAAATGTGCTTACGCACAAAAAAAATCGAGATGCATAAATCTGTACAAATGGCAACTTCCACATTCTTCCGCTACATAAATCCCGGTCAGCGTGAAAAGTAATTCCTCCCAGAATTATGCCTCTTTGAATATGCAAATCAATATAAATAGCCCTTAAGCTCAGCGTTCTGTGAAAAGAAAATTTCAAAAGCACAAGGGAAAATAGAAGAATTTCAGCGAATACCAAGTGGAGGCAAGGAAAAACAGTGGTTTAAACAACAAAAGGAAGTCGATCGATGACATAGTGTGTCGGAGAAACTCGAAAGCTCAAGTTCACAAAGTTGCACAATGCCCAAAATAAAAAAGAAGTTGTCAGATATCAAAGTCGCCTTGAAAAGTCGAGTCGTAGCCCACCGTCTGAATGTCATATGAAAGCTTATTAGCGTACAGAGGAAAAAAAAGGCACACAGTGGGAAAAAAGCACGAAATGTCAACTTTAATCTCAAAATTTCCACTTTAATCACGTAGTTTATTTTGTCATTAAAGTAGAACATCATAAACTTCATCTTAAAATTGTTTAATTTACTAGTTTCTCAAATCCCATCGTAACTAAAGTAGCACATTAAATGCTTTGTTTTGTATTTGATCTTCTATGTGGTCTGTGTGTGTGAATCACTACATGCTTCTGGGCTTTCTCTTCCTCCAACAGGACACAGAATCCATTACATTCGTAATTTTACAGTTCTCTGAATAATTAAAATACTGAGATGTATACGTGATATCATTTTCATGATGATAGGAGTTAAAGCATGTTATTAAACATGGGAACACGGTGGCGCAGCGATTGTTCATGTCTCACGCAAGATGCTTGCTGCGCCATGCGCAACCTTCGATGAAATACTTTATTACAGAAGTACTGTCTCTTTCAAATGTACTAACCCCCAATTCCTGTCCTTACTTCATTTTTTCTCCAAATAACCAATCGCCATACAATCAACTCTGTAATCGATGTTAAACCATCTTTAAGCTTAGAATGCAGATTCTTCAAAACTTTTAAGGAACATTGAGATATCTTCGTAGCACCTGTTTAATTATTCTATTCATCTATCCTTCCAGTGTCGCGCCAGCACCAGCAAGAATAAAGCGCGAGGCAAAAACAATCCGTGAATGGAGCGCCAGCCCCTTCCTAGCGCTGCAGCACCATGTCCTCATATGTTTAATTATTAACAATATAGATTATTTAAATTAAGTTATTTTTATCTGTATAATATAATAAACATATTTTGCTGCATTTCATCTTAAAAATGACATCGTCATCATATGTAAATACGCACTTTATAAAGTGGCTCAGGTTGTGCGATATTATAATTGTAGTGCAAGTTTACAGTGAGCTAATTGTACTTATAAGTACAAACAGTTCTACAAGGAGCACTTGATGGACTGATTGAGTGCGTTTAGAGTTCTTGGGATGAAACTGTTTCTGAACCGCAAGGTCAGTACAGGAAAGGCTATGAAGCATTTGCCGTGTGAGAGCAGTTCAATAGACAGCATAGCTGAGGCAGCGTGTGCTAGATGCTGTATACCGATAATTCTCTTTATAGTCAGCTGCTGTAGATCTGTGATTCCCCACTCAGATACAGTGATATAAATATTCTGAGTGGTGCAGTGAGAGTATTATGGAAAAAGATGATCCATTAAGGCAACTACTAACGGGAGCAGCTGAAAGAAGAAGAAGAAGGTGCAGTGAGAGTAATAACGCTAAAGCAGCTATGGTATTTAGAATAGTTTGACCATTCCGTGGACCATTATATTGTTATAGATTAATTACAATCAGATGCATTAACTAATAAACAATATGTGGTTAATTTCAGTGTATTTATAAAGCCGCATCAGGAATGTGGATCTAAAAAAGAAAGGATAACCACACAGGAACAATAGCACTGCTTTGACGCTGGGTGCCGCCAGTCTTCAAAACCAAGTGCAGATCTTGCGTACGACAGGGTATGAGCTACTGTGGAAATGTGTGTGGCTTTATGCCAAGTTTAGGTTTTATACATCGCAATCTGAACGTGGAAACGTTCTTACGCAACATTTTTGTGCATACGCACTGTTTATACATGAAGCCCCAGTTCTCAAAACTTTTCACTGACTTCCAATTAAGGTTAGAACTAAGTTTAAAATCCTCTTTTTCACATATGAAATCTTAAATGGTTTGGACCTTCTTTCCCTGCAAAAGTATTAGTATATTCCTGGGCTTGGTGTATATTTCAACCTCACGATGCAGGCTTCTTTAAAATTCCTAGGACTAAAGGAGCTAAAACTAGAGTAGGATGTAGAGGCTTAAACTATAATACTTCCAAACTTGGGAATGTTCTACCTACCAATACCAGAATAGACCCACCAGTCTCAGCATTTAAATTGAGGCAAGAGCATAATTTTGCTATGTTAGAACTGCTGATGAGGTTGTTTCTTATTACTCTTTTTATGGGCATTTATTTCATTTTAATATTTGTGTTTGTTTCACCATTACTAAGTGTTTTCCATTTTTTACACAGATAGATAGATAGATAGATAGATAGATAGATAGATAGATAGATAGATAGATAGATAGATAGATAGATAGATAGATAGATAGATAGATAGATCTCTTCTTGGTATATGACTATATTTTTTGGTATATACTGCATGAAATTTCTGTATGTATGTCAAACATAATTTTTAAGTTGCATTCAATTATTTATATTACATTTGTTGGGCTCATGATTAGATGTGTACATAATAAAAAATATAAATTGGCCCTGTGTTTAGATGTAACTTTCATTCCACAGCTATACTTCAGCTGCCTGTGACCCTGTACTTGGAAAAGGGACCCAGAAAAGAATGGGTCCATTATCTTTTTCTTTTTGCTAATTTTTAAATACCAAATGCTATAGTATTTTAGTCAATAGCAGATCCACACCGTGTAATCAGTAGCCATAATCAGGTCAAAAAGTGTGATCATTGGTAATTATTATAGAAATTGTGACACTTATATAAGAACTCAAGTGGGCTGTACAATGAATCAAAAATTTTATTTAGAGTAAGCACTGATTAGAACCAAAATGTGTAGAAAGGATTTGATAATAAATACAGTAATTGTAGACTAGTCATATGTGTTGATAGACAGTACATTAGAGGCTATGTCTGTACACCCAATAGCCAGATGAGTAATAACTAAAGTTATGAACAGTACAGCTGATCTTCTTCATCTTTCGGCTGCTCCCCTTAGGGGTTGCCACAGCAGATCATCTTTTTAAATACCTGTCTGTTCGCTTCATCTTGCTCTGTCACACCCATCACCTGCATGTACTCTCTCACCACATCCATAAACCTTCTCTTAGGCTTTCCTCTTTTCCTCTATCTTGGCAGCTCTATCCTTAGCATCCTTTTCCCAATATACCCAGCATCTCTCCTCTGCACATGTCTAAACCAACACAATCTTGCTATTCTGATTTTGTCTCCCAGCTGTCCAACCTGAGCTGACCCTCATACTCGTTCCTAATCCTGTCCATCTTCATCACACCCAATGTAAATCTTAACATCTTTAACTTGATCCCAATATTTAAACTCATCCACCTTCGCCAACTCTACTCTTTGCATCCCCACCATTCCACTGATCTCCCTCTCATTTACACACATGTATTATGTCTTGTTCCTACTGACCTTCATTCCAGTCCTTTCTAGAGCATATCTAGGCAAGAAGGACCACCATTTACAGTACTAGACTATAAAACTAAGTGAGAGAAATAATTACACTGATATCAGGGATGAAATTATTTTAGCAGCTTCTAAAGTCAAATCATTTTTCAATTAACAACATACTGCATGATGCGAATGAACCAATATGTTATCTAGATGACTGAATAGTTTACCTACAATTGCTGCAAATATTTTCCAATAATCTTTCAATAACATGAAATTTTTCTATAATTTTCTTTGAAATTGGACCAGTTGTTTTCATCCAGAATGTCATCATTTTCTCTTGATCCATTTCATTGTATTCTCTTTTGTCTGAAAATTGTGTAGAGTCCAAGATTACATGGCTCTCTCCAGAAGCTAATTAAAATAATGCCTCTGGGATTTTATATATTAGATGCTGGCAGAGCCTGTGGAACATTTTAGGCCTGAAATACAATATTCACCAAGCACCTCTTTTATCATGATGCTTTTTTTTTTTTTAGCTGTTCTTGTTCAGCCCAAGAGCATATATAATTAGATGAATTAATTAGTTTTTGTCCATTTCCTAAGACCTAAGCCTTTAAAATACATTTGCTCAATGTTTCTGTTACCTAATTGTTAAAAATGGGAGAGAAAATTGAATTATCTGACTGAAACATGCACAAGTGTATCTAACCCAGCTATATATATAAAGCTATAACTTGCTGAGCTCTCAGTGTTCAATATGGCCTATACTACTGTATTCGGTGCAACAGCAATCATGTCAGTACATGTGCCAAATGATAGTGGCTACCCTCTCAGATGCTGGCATCTTGTACCTTTCCCTAACCCCATAGTGCAGAGGAGGGGTAAGTCAGCGCAATGCAGAGCACATCGTAGGTCTCATAAATGCAGGTGATGGTTTCTGGATGTGTCAGGTGGGAGACTGCTCTACCAGACAATGAAAGACTGCAGTATACTAATTGCATATGTATGAGGCTGATTAGAATAGTCCATATATTTTTGTTTCAAGGATGTAACTATTCTGGGTTTGAAGTGCATTCACATATATACATTTACAAGATGACTGTGACTCATAAAGGATAAATTGATAAAGAGAAATGTGCAAATGCCAGGTTTTATAAATCTGATTGTTTTAGTGCATGCATTTTCCTATTTTTTGGCGTATGCATACTTTCACAATCAAATCCATCCAAGTCATTTAAATGAAACCCAATGTTTCATATTTCTTTACAACAAAGTACTTAAAAAGAGTAACTTTTGGGGGCATTTGATTTCGGTGTTCTTCATAAATATTATGTGGATTCAAAGCATCTGCATTGACTGAAATTTTATTTGAAATTAGCCCAGCTACATTCATATTTGTAATTTTTTTTCCATTCTGAAAAAGAAAATTATTCTATTTGTATTTAACAGAGATTTTGTTTTACTTTTTTATCCATTCATTTTCTAACCTGATTATATGAATGAATAATTTAGAGGTAACGATAGATAAGTATTTTGGTTTGCAGTGTGTGTTGAAATATTTAAGAATTGGGTTTGGAAAACTACTGAGATGGTCAAATAAACAAAGGATGTACCAGAATAAAAAGTTGATGTAATACACAAAATGTACAGAAAGATGTCTAAGAAATGTTTAAGAAATCAGCAGATGTCCTTTAGACAACTACAATGGACAGTTGTTACAGACACAGAAAGGGGTGTGGCTCAACCCAAATGGTATAAGAAGAATACAAAAATAATAAATAGAAGTATTTTGGGTGTAAACCTACAAACCAACCAGTGTAAAATGTATGTATTGGTTGACACTGTATGTCAATTCAATAGTTTATAAAATGAACCTCTATCCTTTATTCTCAGACCATTCTGATCATGCTGTAACAGACTGCGGTGTGTCGCACACGTGCGCATGGGAGGCAGTTAAAGGGCTTGAGTGAAGGCAGTTCGGAGGCATGCCGGGGTGTGGCAGAGTGCCCTGACTCTTTTTCTCCCTTGCCTGTAGACCATCCCCGGGGGATTTCACCTGGCTCTCCTGACATCACTTCCGGGACTGAGCCAATGGAAGTCGGTCACACCAGCTCCAGTCCCTCTGATGTCACGTCCGGCTATGAACCAATGGTGGAAGACCACGCGCCGGTTCCATATGACCTCACTTCCTGTCTCCCCCTTTAAAACCTGCCCCTTTTCCTTTGTTTTCTCAGTCTTGTTCTGGACTCAGTTGAATGCACTTCAGTGCTGATTGTTTGATAAAACGACCTTTTGCAGCCAGGATACCACATTATACGAGTGGCTGCCCCAACTCTTTATCTGTCCATGTCTCGTTCTTGTGACAGGTGAGAGATGCTCCCTCCTTAGCATGGTGCTGCAGGGTTAATAAATGGACAATAGATAGGCAAGCTTTTCTCCTGCCTGATTACTGACTCAAACAGGTTTGATCAGACTTATCCTGTTAGAGGATACGTTTCTTTTTTTAATTATGATGATTTCTACCACAGTTACAAAGATTAGCAGTAGTAGTATAGCATAGAAATTCTTTTAAATTATAAGAACAGTAGTGACAAGAACAGCCCCACAAGGTTATCCATCCTAAACACCCAAATTATTTAAAATAACATCACATTGAGATTTGAATGTCTGTAAAGTCCTGTTGTCCACTACACTACTTGGCAATTTATTATGTGTGTTTAAGATTCTTTGCTTTCTAATATTTGTGCGAAATCTTTCCTTGACAAGTTTCCAACTGTGTCTCTGTGTTCTTATAGCAGCACTTATTTTAAAATAACAACTGGGATCCACCATTCAAATGCCTTCTTAATTTTGAACACTTCAATCATGTCTGCTCTTAATCTCTGTTTGCTTAAAATGACAAAGTTCACCTTCTTCAACCTCTCCTCGTGGACTTTGTCTAGAATGGCAATGTCTTTTTTGTTTTACTTGCTTGTCCAATTGACATTCAACATGTTGCTGTTCTCCGGGGGCCATGTTAAACACAATAACTAATTCTTAAAGGGATCAGTCCAGTGTAGGGCACACACTTTCATCACACTGGGCTCTTTTAGAGATGTTAGTTATCTTAAAATGTTTTTAGGATGTGGGAGGAAAATCCAAGTAGCCACTGAAAACCCAATTAGATATAAAGTGAAAATGAAAACTATACACAGAGAATGCCAGAATGAAACTTATTTTACTTTATATAACTTAGAAAATAAATAAACGATATCCACTGATTTTCAGAAGTTTGCAGGTCTATTAAACTAATATGCTTGCCATGCTTGTCCATTTTGAAATCACAAGTCAATATGACATGGAATTGGAATGTCAACTCATCTCAAACTTCTTATCTGCTTCTCTTGGTGAGAGTTGCAGTGGCAGCAGGCCAAGCAGGTCAACCCAGACTTCCCTGTACCCAGCTACAGATTCCAGCTCTTCCTGGGGAATTCCCTGGTGTGTTCTCAGGCCAAATGAAGGATATAGTCCATCCAGTGTGTCCTGGGTTTGTCACAGTGGGACGCTAAAAGGGGAACCATCTGGGGGGCATTCTTTCAACATACCTAAACCACCTCAACTGGCTCAGTTGCAGGAAACTGCAGAGAGGAAAGAACAGTCCAGTGGGAAGGACAGAAAGGTGGAGCAGTGTGTGAAGCTGCTGCTGTGTGTGCGTCTTGGGGTAATAGTGGCAAAGAATGAGTTGCCTGGAGTCTGACCCAAACTCCCAGGAGGCCCTGAGGGCAAGTTGCATGGGGTATGACCCGAACTCCCAGGAACTGAATTTAGTGACGCTCTGGATCAGTACCTAATTATGTTTCCAAAGATGACTAGAGGTTTTTTTTTAATCCACAGATTTTAACTCATCTCACTTTGAAAGTGACTGACTACTTTAAATTGCTCACATGATTTTAATGAAACAATTGTAATCTGTTTATTCCTCTAAAAACACTATTTTTAATCGATGAACTTTGGGCACTTTAATTATTTGTTGTGGAATAAAATACTTTCCACTTTTTTTTTTTTTACTTTTTTAAATTAATCTTATTGTAATCATTCCATACAAATTGATCAATTTTTACAAAAAATAGGATTGAGAACAAGTCGACCCACACCCCTGATATACCTTCCACTTTTTGCGCCTTATATCTTGACTGGCTCCTCACTTGCTACTGGTCCAGCCTCAGTTTATGAACTGCTATATAGTCTACTTGACATAGTTGCTGTCTGAATACTGCAGTTGTCAAACCCCTGCTCAAGGAAAATAATCTTGAGTCCTCTGTCTTTGTCAGCTTTAGACTAATTTCCAACACGCCTTTCTTAAGGAAATTTCTAGAAAAGGCAGTTTTTAAGCAGCTAAATGATATGAATAAACGGTCTATTCTCAGTAAGTTTCAGTCAGGTTTTAGAACAAGTCATTGTACAGAAACTGCACTGGTTAAAGTAGTAAAAGATTTACGGGATAATGTGAACAGAGGCTGTATTTCTTTTCTTGTTCTCTGCGATTTGAGTGTAGCACAAGACACCATAGAGCATAGTATTCTTATAAATCGCCTTAGAGAATGGATGGGCTTCTTCAACAGCGTTTTAAATTGGTTTCAGTCTTATTTAACAGGTAGAAAATTCTTTGCTAGTTGTAGTGATTGTACTTTGGAAATCCATGATATCATATGCAATGTACCAAAAGGATCTATTCTGGGTCTGCTGCTTTTTTCAATCTACATGCTTCCATTAGATCAGATTATCTCAAAGCACAAGGTGAGTTACCACAGCTTTGCAGATAACACACTACTTTACTTATCTATAGTGCCTGATGACCCTTATACTCTTGGCTCTTTAATCCATTGTCTTAACAGTATTTCCAATTGGATGAGCAGTAAGTTTCTCAAACTAAAAAAGGAGAAAACAGAACTCTTAGTGAATGACAAACATGAAATAGCGAGTGTATTACAAATAAACTTCATCCCTTAGGCTTAAAAGTCAAGGCGGAGGTAAAGAATTTAGGGGTAACTAAACCTAAACTTCAAATCACATGTTAACCAGATTACTGGGACTGCGGTTTTTTCACTTAAGGAGTAAAGCAAAAGTTAAACCTCTTATAACTTTATGCTAAAAAATTGGTTCACACTTTTGGTTTTAGTCGACTAAATAGGACTAAATAAGAAAGACATCTATCGGCTGCAAATAGTGTAGAATGCAGCAGCCAGAACCATAACTGGAAAAAGTCTAAACAAATCTCATTAGTTTTAGTATCATTATTTTGGTTACCTATGTTTCTTAGAATTAACTTTAAAATACTACAAATGGTGTATAAAGCCTTAAATAATCTTGCCCCTCCCAATATTTTGGAATGTCTGTCCCTCTACAAACCCAAGCTGTAGCCTTAGCTCTTCTAAATAGTCAAGTTTAAAACAAGTGGTTAGACAGCCTTTTGCTGTTATGTAGCTAAAATCTGAAATACTTTACCAATAGAAGTTTACCAAGCTAATACTGTGGAACGTTAAAAAAAACAATGAAATCCCATTATTTTAATTTGGTTATTTCATAGCTACCTTGTAGTTGTGCTCCTAATAAATTATATAGGCATAGAATTATCATATTCTTCAAGGATGCAGTCTATACTAATCTTTACTTTTCTGTGCTGTCTTTTCTGGTTCTTCCGTGGTGGCGATTTGCACCACCACCAGACCAAGGTACCAGACAGCCATCTGTGATGATCAAATTGAAGGCAGGTGCATCCATTGTCCACGAGATCAACTTCACTGAATCCTCTCATATGAAATCTGGAAACAAAGAAGAATGACTCAACAACATTTATGTTTGGTAGAATGGCCAGTGGGGGCTTGGTGGTCTTTTGACCTTGGAACCTCTTTTTTCTCCAGCTTTACTGGAGGTTTTATTTTTTTTGCTTTTCCTGTCCTCCTGGCAATTTGACTTTATCACCAGACTCATCTTTAGAAACTTACATCATGTTATTCTATATTAGGATGCTACTTTTCTACTCAACAGTTATCTGTTTTTTGTTTTTTTAAGATTGAATAGATTATTTTTTTTTTACTTATTCTTTAATATTATTCCCTAATGTTATTTGTTTTTCTTGGAATTTTCTCTTTAACATTTTGTAAAGCACTTTGAGCTACATGAATGAGTTTGTATGAAAATGTGCTGTATAAATAAATGTTGTTGTTGTTGTATGCCTCACTAAGGGTCAGTGCCATGGGCTGCTGGTTTGGGGCACCACAATCATTCTAGCCGTGGCCACAGGCTATCAATCCATCAGTTTTCTGACCCTGCCAATTCTATTCTACAGAATGAAATGGAACTGGAGTTTTTCTTGGCAGTATTTGATACAAGAAAGGCAGCACATTTCATCACTTTGCAACACTGGGCTCTTCAGCTAAAAGCATAATTTTGGAGTTTTGTAGAAAACCAAAGAACAAAGGAAAAATGCATTCTAAATCCACTTAGAAGATGCCCTTTTTCTATATATTTTTTTATATTCGCATGACTTTTAAACACAACTAGTACATATTCACAAATTAATATTTTGACTCTGCAAATAGTCTTTAGCAGTGGATGGAAGTTGATGTAGGACATTTAATCTGCCGTCAAATCTCCTGTTTGGACATGTGTCTGTTATGTGCTGAATTATCTCCATAACACGGTAATAAGAAGGTGTCCTGAAGTGGGATTTAAGTAGTGGTGCTGAATGCTGCACCTCCGTGCTAACCTGGGCCACAAGTTAATAAAACGTAATACTTGGTTACTGAAAATGGTCACTTTTAATGTATTTAATTTGTATATATTTTAATTATCAATTATTTAATGCTCTTGTGAAGTAATTTAATGGAATGCTTAAAGCAAGAATTTTCCCTAAGGTAAAATAAGTGGATATTTGTAAATGTTTTCTGTATATATGCACCTACTGAAGTGTAGTATATTATATTATTGCAGAAGTAAACTATTTGCCTGCACCTCACCCACTATGTAGTGTGATGCATTCTAGGGCTGTGCCATTTTGGTTTTGCTATATCACTTTAAATATATGCTTTTAAACTTTCAAAAGGGAGGCACAGAATGTTAATTCATGTAGGTGTTGAGTAAGAAGGAAAGTAACCAGAAAAATTAAGCTGCCATAAATGTAGGGACGCCCTGCACAAGAATCCTGAATCACATGTGACTCATTTTGCGTCACCGAATGTCTTCACAGATAAGGCTGCTGTCTCATTTAAGATCATTACTGCGCTTGACTCTATCTTTAAATATTGAGAGCGATTGCCAGCACATGTCTAGGCATAAGCAGAAAGCAAATGTGTGCTGACTATGATTATGTGCTACCTCGAAATGCTGCCATAAGCAACAAGGAAAATTTTATGCATTTGATTTACCTACTCAGTAATTGCAGATTCTGCTTATCTTCACAACACGCACTGTGATGTTTGCTGCTTTGAAACAAGCCTGTGTTATAAGAAGACTTATCAAATACAGTGCCTTTGCTATTTGTATCTGTGTGCTTAAAATCACCAGGGAATTAGTTTTGACAGCTTCCCTTTCAATATTGCATTTTGAAGAAGACAAAGCTTCCTCGGCTGGTGTAGGTCAAGCATTTTATACAGAAAATAAATTAATTTAGTGCTTGCAACAGATATATTGATAGATGCTTTGGGTGATAACAGATGCTGTATTCCACAACCAGAAGGCATAACAAGCAGGTAAAAGTCATTAAAAAAACTTTTATTATAGATATTATCTCAGAAAACAAAAAAAGTAACACAAAGTACAAAATTAGAGGTAAAACAACATGTATAGCCCCACTGTGCAGAACGAGACCAGAAATTCCCTTAACTGTTTAGACAGTGGCAGGTCCAAACCAATGCCCATATGCTTCATGGTTTCTTACTTTCACTTCTTGCAAAAACTATCTCAGATCTTTGGCCTTTCTTCTTTCTTCCAGGTGAAATCCTGTCCAGCTGTCCACCGAATACCAATGTATTAAAAGATTGACTAGAAGAAGTATCCAGAGAGTAACGAGCAGGACGAGCTTATGAAACTTCTGGGACTGTCGTCCTAGCACTCCTCCTTGTGGAACCCAAAGAACCAAGCAATCGTTAATTCTTGCTTTCAGTTAAAAAGGCAGGCATATATCAGATCGCTGTCTGAACACCACAATGAAAAGTAGGATGCTATGCATAACGAGAAGACTTCTCTCGTGATCCTACTACCATTTGTTTGGAGTAGGGTGTCTACTCCATGTCCTAGTAGTGACAGCCCATTTATGCTGGCATACAGGTGGCCAGTGCTAAAGAGCAAATATCAGAGCATGTTATGGCCTGACCTTTGTCTCATACTGTGGCAAACTGCCTACCACCCCAACCTCAACCACATCATATTTTTTCAAGCTTTAAACTGATTTCACACACATGTGCATGGGAGGCAGCTAGAAGGACCAAAAGAAGGAAATACCATGCCAGGCCAGGGGGTGGCAGGGTGCAATAACCCTTTCTCTATTATTCTTACAGACCAAACACGGGAAATTCTGTCTGGGACCGCTAATATCACTTCTGGTTCCGGGCCCCCGACATCACTTTCGGTTCTGGGCCCCCAGACCTTCCTTAAAACCCAGCCAACTTCCTTCTGTGAATCAGTTCTGTTTTGGACTCAATCTGTACACTACGGTGCATCCAATTTTGACTTTTGCAGCCGTTATTCAAGTATACAGCTGGCTGCCCCAAACCTTTTTACGTGTCAAGGTGCATTATTTTTATACTGACTAATTTAATGTGACAATACATATTTCCTTGTTTTAGAAAGTTTAAAATGTAAGTGTGTGGTACATCTGTATTTTAATATTCTCATTGATCCTACAGAAGAGTTATAAAAATACCTTCTGTCAGTCATATAGAGTTGTCAGTCATTAAATTCCACTGCACCTATGCTCTTTGCACCATTTACAGTGAAAATGTATGTACAATCCATGGAAACTGTTGACCTTTTCAACATATTTGAACAAGCAAAGAGTAGATCTTCATACAAACAGTGCCTACAGATAAAGAAAATAAACTTGATTAAAAACACAAGGAAAATTTACCTTTTCAATGACTTATTAAACATAAACATCAATAGATGTAGCGATCTACTAGTGAAAAAGTAAGTACAATCTTGGCCTCAGAAGCTGGTATTGCCCCCTTCAGCAGAAATGACTTCTTGTAGGCATTTTGCATAACTGACCACCAGTTTCTGACATAAGCTCATAATTTTTTATACTACTCCTCCATTCATAATTAATTTTCTTCAAGATGTTGGATTTTCTTGCATGTACTGTCCATTTCAAATGCCTCACATTTTAATGGGATTCAAATCAAGGCATTGACCAGACAAGTCCATAATCCGCCATTTCTTTCTTTTTTTTTTTTTAGCGTGGTGGATTTGTTCATGCACTTCGGATCATTACTGTGTTGAAAGGTCCCTTTCTGGTTCAACTTCAGCTTTTTAGACAGATGGCCTCACATTCACCTCTAGCACACTTTGATATGAAGCAAAATTCATTGTTGACCCCATGACTACAAGCTGCTCAGACCCTTAGGTAGCAAAGCAACCCCTAACCATAACATTTCTACCACCATGCTTCACAGTTATTATGAGGTCCATCTCCCAAAATACTGTCTTTATTTTGTACCAAGCATATCAGCTTGATACTGTGGCCAAAAAACTCCTCATCTTTTCACAAAACATTGTTCCAGAAGCCTGGTCTTTACATAGATGCGCAATGGTAAACTGCAGTCTTCCTCTAATTTTCTTTTTGGACATTAAAGGCTCTTCTCTAGTGCACCTCACATTCAGTTCATATTTGTGCAATCTCTTTCTGATTGTAGATGTATATATTCTGACACCTACTTTTGCAACAGTTACCTACAGATCCCATGATGATATTTTAGGGTTCTGGGTGACTTCTTTTAGTATTAAATGGTCAGCTCTTGGTTTGATTTTGCAGGTCTGGCCAGTATTAGACAAAAATTAGCAGCTGTTTCAAATCTACTCTACTTGTACATGATTTATCTTACAGTGGAATAATTGATTTCAAATAATTTGGTGATCTTTTTAAATACCTTGTGTAACATAAGTTTAATATGTCACTGTCCTCTGTGCAAATCTATTTTATAAATCTGTCTTTTTCTACTCATGTGCACAGTTGACACAGAGCCAGATTTAGCACACAGAAGTTCACCATATAAGACCTGCTAGGCAAGCACTTAAAGACAAGACAAGTTAGGCACAACTGTGAAATGGGCAGTCAGACTGATGACCATTGTATACTATTTCTGTATGTCAAACTCAGCATGAAATTGTATCCTCTTTGTCTTGTTTGGAATGGCATGATTCACCAAAGTGGGGGTCTGCACATGAAGGAAGAGTATAAAGCCTAGGAACATTGCCCGGCACACCTTTGAAGCTGACAGACGGATGGGAAATAACATAATTCGATCCGGAAAATCTTTCCAACATGGCGACGAAAATGACAGACTCTACATATTGGGCCCCCACTCCCGAACTGGGTTTTTTTGCGATTGGCTTCCTTCGTCTGTTATGCAGCGTAAGCCATCATTAAAGAAAGCTGTTATTTCTCCTATGTGATTTCTTACAACTGTATCACTAAGGGAAGGGTATTGCCTTTTAAAATCATATCTATATAGATTCAGGTTATGTAACACACAATTACAAAATAACTCATTCCAACAAGGGAGCTAACGCCCCCTGCTGGAAACACCTTGCCAGACCCATAGGCATCCACAGCCTGAGGGCCTTAGAGGCCTTTGGTCATTTTAGCCTGATGAGACCACACACATCAATACCAAAGAGAACACCAGACTTTAGATATCTGTGGTTTACATAAGAGAGGGTCCACCTGTGTACTCCCCAAGGAGGTTCTAATCATGGACACCTAATCTGGAACACGTGATTCGAATTTTATGGATTTGATGTGGTGAGACATGTAGGGGTGTACTTATTTTTTCTATATGACAGATCTGCATTTTTGTTAATTTAGATTATGAGAATGATTACACCATGTCAGTTTTATGCACCAGTATGTCATTATAAGTACAGTACTGATGTTTATGTTTAATAAATAACTGAAAAGGCAAAATTTTCTTGCATTTTTATTCAAGCATACTATCTTTATCTGTGTGTACTATTTGCGTGAATATCTAATATTTACTTGTTCAAATATGTTGAGAAAATCAGTAATGTCCATGCAGTGTATTTACTTTTTCACATGTCTGTATATAGGAATCCAGAGTAGATTGGTTTGTTAAAATTATTTTATTAGTTGACGGATTTATCCAAAATAACAAACAGCGCAACTGCTCCAGATGTAGAGGTGGTATTTGACCTGGCAGACATGGAGAAAAGTACAAAGCCTTAAATACTACACCACACTGCCTTACTTGTGGGTTTCTGTTCTTTGGCACCTTTTCTTTTAAATTGCTATTCTTTTCTATAATCTGTGCTGAGTGGAACGGCTGCCACGCTCCAAGGGTTACTGCTGCATGTCTTTGTATCTGTCGCCTGACTGCCAGCATAGCAGGAGTCTCAATTGGCCTGTCATGTTTGTGTCAATTAAATTGTGAATAGAGTACAGAGGTAGAAAAATTACAAAACTCTGAGCCTCCAACTCCCATTTTATAAGATGATGGATCATTAGCCTATGTCATTTTAATGATGGGCCGTTAACCTATGGAACTTGCTGATGAAAAATGTCAGAGCCGAACAAGAAAAGATTACATCCGTGGTTTATGTCCAGTGCAATGGAGAGCTTTTTTTTTTTTTTAATCTTCCACATATTTTTTTTCCCTCACACTAAGCATTGTAGATACACAGCTTTTTTCTTTTAATTCCATTCTTTTGCAGACAGTATCACAAGTAAAGCATAAAATTATTGAATATACATGGTTGATTAATAATGGAACTGTACTAAATGTGTACTGTCATCGAGGCCACTTTTTCAGCTTCTGCAAGTCACTTAACCTTTTTGCCCTTTTAATGTAGCTTGAACACATTTCATTAGGGGTTGCACTAATTGTTTTTGTGCTTAACTTGTTTTTCAGTTACCCTGGACGTCCTGGTTCCAATTGATGAAATCATCAGTCTTTGACCTACACATTGCCCTTGAACACCTAAAGTTGTGTGCTTGTGTGATTCCATCGATAGCTGAATATGCCAATCAGCTCCCCCAATAGCTTATCTATGAAGATTTTGTGCATCAGAATATTCAGCTGACGTATGCCCCTATGGCGCTCACTTGCATATTAATTCCAACCACAGATTTACTGATGGTGCTACATTGACCTAATTTTAGAGCAAAAATTAGACCCCTTATAACTTTGCAAGATGCTGAAAAATTAGTTCACGCTTTTGTTTTTAGTCGAATAGATTACTACAATGCACTCCTCTCATGACTACACAAAACAGATATCAATCGATTGCAACTAGTGCAGAACGCAGCTGCCAGAATCTTAACTAGGCAAAGAAAATCTGATCACATCACTCCAGTTTTGATGTTGCTACATTGGTTACCTGTGTCATTTAGAATTGACTTTAAAATACTGCTTATGGTTTACAAATCCTTAAATAATCTCGCTCTATCCTATATCACAGAATCCCTTTCACCTTACATTCCAAATTGTACCCTTAGATCTTCAAATGAATGTCTGCTTATAATTCCAAGAGCTAAACTTAAAAGAAGTGGTGAAGAGGCCTTCTACTGTCATGCACCTAAAAAATGGGATAGAAATCCGCCAAGCTATTACGGTGGAGCACTTTAAAAAACTGCTAAAACCCCATTATTTTAACATGCCTTTCTCATAGCTTCATTTTAGTGTAACCCTGATATTCTGTATATGCATTTAAGTATTATTATTTTTTATGGCTCCAAAATCTGTACAAAATCCTACTTTTTCTGCTGTTCTGTTTTGTTTTCTGTGATGGCAATCTGCACCACCACCACCTGATCAAAGCATTGTGCAGTACCTACATTGATGGCTTGATGGCCAGAGGTCCACATGACCATCATCATCAAGTTCTTCCATGTGAAGCCTGAAAACCATAAGAACTGATTGAGGTCATTTATTTTAGGTAGAATGCCTAGTGGGGGCTGAGTGGTCTCGTGGCCTTGGAACTCCTGCAGATTTTATTTTTTTACTCCAGCTGTCTGGAATTTTTTTTTATTTTTGCTGTCCTCCTGGCCATCGGACTTTGCTTTATTGTTTGTAAATTAGTATTGGCTAATTTTTATATTTTTTCTCTTTTCTTTCTTCATCTTGTACATCACTTTGAGCTACATCATTTGTATGAAAACGTGCTATAGAAATAAATATTGTTGTTGTTGTTGTTGATTGGATTGATCAACATTACAAATCAAGACAGCATGTAAAAAACACTGTCACTACGACAACAACCACAACTGGCCTTGAACTTTAGTGAGAAAAAAAGAAAGTCAAGAAACATAGAGGAAGCTAATTTGTTCAACCTGTCAATGAAATAACATTGAAAACCGTAAGCTGTTTCTTGGGAATCTTACATGTCTTTGATTATGTGGCTTGAACTCTGAAGGTTAAAAACACCTTAAGATGATATTCACAAACCTGCTTAACTTTTCCCTACATGGGGAACCAGTCTATTGCCAGACCACTTGGAATCACCAGTTAGCTTGGTTGGCATATCTTTGGAATAGCACGCCTACATGTTCTCTTTTCAATTTGTGGAAAAGAAACCAGTACACTGATGCTCCTGTTTAAAAGTAGCTCAGAACCCTGGTGGGGAAAGAACAAGCATGCTTATAGAGAATTGTTTTTTCACTGGTTGGCTGGGCTCATGCTGACCAGCAAACACTTTGTGGAGCCAACCCGGACACAGACA
The DNA here is from genome assembly GCF_016835505.1 of Polypterus senegalus. Classification (NCBI taxonomy): domain Eukaryota; kingdom Metazoa; phylum Chordata; class Cladistia; order Polypteriformes; family Polypteridae; genus Polypterus; species Polypterus senegalus. The sequence goes on along the minus strand of NC_053156.1, from coordinate 98,551,683 downwards.
GGCGGACATGTTGTTCAATGCCACCACATGTGTTTATTTACAATTATTTACAAACAATATGGTCACTCAGACCCAGAATACAGTGCACAAACCCCAACACTCAGTCCTGGCCACAAAATGCCTCTCTTCGGGCCGCCTCCACTCTCTCTTGCCTTGTCCGTCTTCCACCTGACTCTAGCCCTGAATAAAGGGAGACGGCCCCCTTTATAGTCTCCCGGATGAGCTCCAGGTGATTCCCAGTATTCCCCTCTTGGCCACGCCCCAGCGTGGCGGAAGTGCCGTCTGTTCTCCCGGCAGCTCTTCGGGTGTCCTTATAAATCTTCCCCCCAGCACTTCCTGGTGTGGTGGAAGTGCTGAGGTAACAGGTCCCCAAGGCATTGAGGCGCCTCCTGGCGGTGACCACGGGCCCCTACAGGGTGGGGCTTCCATGCCCTCAACCCGTGACTCCCAAAGCAACCAGGATGGTGGCCCCCACGTGATCCAGGGTGGGCGCAGACCCACATCCGGTCCCTCACGGCGTCCCGGCCGGATCGTTGCCCCTTTCATCCCTGACAACCTGAATGGATGGTAGTTAGCATTGCTGCTGAAGGTACAGTGTGCACTTCAAGAAAGTATCACAATGATCTGACTCCAGCTGAGATAGATCAGGCACAAGCATATCTTTGTTTAATTTTTTGTGACATGAAAGGTGCTTGAACACACATGTCTTGCTAGCCTTTAGCAAAAAGGGACAGATCTTATTAGTTATTAGATCTTATTATTATTAGAGACGTTTGAACATACAGTATATAGAAAAGTTCTTTACATGAAAAAAGTTTACCTCAGTTAGCAAGTGCTAGATGACAAAACAGAAATTTATGAAGACTATGATAATATCAGTTTGATTTTATTTCCCTTTTATTTTTGTTGTTCTTTAAACAACACCACAGATGTTTTTTTTTTCTAGATAGCTGTTTACCTTCAACCAGCTAACTTCAGAGTTGACCTCTGACACCATACAGCAGGGAATGAATGAACTACCACACAAAATCACCCGTTGTTATAAAAAATACCTTCTTTTATCATTCACAAACATGTATAAAGGAAAGTAAGAATCTGTCAAGATTTAAATTTCTATAAAAAAAATATTTATCTAGACAATTAATAAAGGATGCATTGGGTCTTGACTTTATGGCATCAGAATCTAACTTTAAAGTTGATTTGTTTCCAGTAAGCAACAACTTTGATTTAGTTACAGGACAACAGAAACTGTGAGCAAATCAAATTGACCTTTAACATTCTCCTCTTTCTGAAATACTGTATGTCTGCCCCGGGATATTTATTGCATGTTGTCTTTGTCCATTTGTCAGATGGAACTTGCTTTTCACTTGTACGCTGACCCAGAGTACACTGCACACTAGGATATTTTCCACGGCTGTAACAGTTGCCCTTCACATAAATAGTTTCTGAAAAGCAACTACATTAGAGTTTGTTTGGAATCAGACCAAGAGCTTGATATTTTCAGGTGGACCAGAGTATGCATTTCTGGTGTCAAATCAGAATTACCGAAACCTATGGGATAAATAGACTAGAGTTTGGGAAAATATACTCAAAAATACTATGCGTGAAAAATGACAGATAAAACTGAGTTGAATGCCACAATAATGTGATGGAAGGAGTTGTGTTTCTGTAACAATGACACTGGATTTTTTTTAGCATGATACTTGTGTTGTTCTTCAAGTCAGCAGCAGAGTAGTTAGGAGTTTAAGGTTCTTCAAATATTTTAATACTTGGACCACCTATAATACCTAATTTTATACTTGGGTAATGTTTGGTGCAGCTGATCTGAGACAGCAGTAAAGAACCATATTGTTTGTGAATATTATCTGTTTTTATTAAGTCAGTTGTTACCCTGATTCTCTTTCTTTTCCTTCTCAGTTTTGGGCAAGGTGTAAAATTAGTTCTTTACCAATCATCCACCTTCTTCATTGTAACTTATGGCCCTTGCCATGATGATGCTCTTCTTTGTCCAGTTGTCCTCAACCTTTCACTCCATATATCCAACTCCACATAATGTGATTTGTCATCTTCACTTAAGTCATTATGTCCCATGCTATGCTTCAGTGACAGTCTTCACATCTACTAATAATTTTCATATCTGTTTTTTCCATATGTGCTTCATATGCCATTGTTGGTGCAACACATTTCACTTCTTTTCACCCTCAGGGAGTAAAAAGCTTAACATACAGACTGTCAGAAAATTTCTAGCTGAATGCGGCTTATTTGCTGCAATATTTTAAGCCTCTATTCATTACTCCCTTTTCTAATTGTGTTTATTATGTAATTTTATGCTTTTTAGCATCCTTGTTATAGCATCTTAGTTCTGAAGCACATCCATCCATTATCCAACCCGCTATATGCTAACTACAGGGTCACGGGGGTATGCCGGAGCCAATCCCAGCCAACACAGGGTGCAAGGCAGGAAACAAACCCCAGGCAGGCCACCCACCCACCGCAGGGCACACACCCCCACACCAAGCACACACTAGGTACAGTTTAGGATTGCCAACACACCTAACCTGCATGTCAGGGACAGTTTAGGATTGCCACCACACCTAACCTGCATGTCTTTGGACTGTGGGAGGAAACCCACATTTAGAAACGGGGAGAACATGCAAACTCCATGCAGGGAGGACCTGGGAAGCGAACCTGGGTCTCCTAACTGCGAGGCAGCAGTGCTACCACTGCGCCACCGTGCCATTTTTGAAGCACAGATATGACTTAAACATTGTTGAGAGTGTTCAGAAACTGATACATATTTATTCTGCAAAATAATGCCTGTTCTGTCCAGACCAGAATCCTGCCTTACATCCTTTGTTTTCAAGCCAATCTCCACACCATCAACCATTTAAGAAAACAACTTCAGAAGACATATGGATTCAATACTTGAAGACTATGACACAGTACTCCTATTTATACACAAAACACAAACAGGTAATGTCACTCCTAGCTTCAGTGCTGAAACATGAGGAAATCATTTACACGGAACTCTATTGTGTCAAGAAAAACAAAAAAGTTTGTTCACTTTCATACAAAGGAACTATTGGAATGGTATGTATACTATAAATAGCTAAACAGATCAGTCCTAACATTTCTGTATTTTGGCACTAATTTTATATGCCAATAACTATAAGACAAAACCAGTCAGGTCATTGTGTAGGTTTTTATTTAACTTATGTTATTAACATAACACTAAAATTCAAAATGAATTGTACCTTTTCTGGACTTCAGGTAAAGGCAAGGATTTCAGAAATCCAATTTAGAGTAATGCATAACAAAATTAAAACAAACTGACAGAACATATCTTTGAATTATCATGGTTTTCATATTGTAGGAAGGGAAAATATACGTCTTCCTAATACCTCTAATCCACATATGAATAATTTCCAGCATGCAGTAGATAAACAATTTTTTTTTCACCCTTTCAGGAAAAAAAAAATCCAGTTGTTAAGATTCCTAATGCGTGTTGCTGCAATAAAACAGCAAGACTGTGCTGCAGATAAAGAAATTCGGCACTCGGGTTGGGTGAACAGAGCTTTAACCTATTATGAGCAGTTATACGCTGGGCTTGTGAGTGTGAACATTTAGCTGAAGACCTACGGGCATATCCACGAGGAACACAGCTGCCTTCCTTTGGGCGCAATCTGCCAAGAGAAATATGCCTTATGCATCCAACCACATCTGTAAATAGAGAGGCATATTACATTTCTGATTACAATTTTATTACCACTTTTTTCATGTTTCTTGCAGTGGGTACAGCAAGTCTGAATGATACCTATGGTGCATTAGTGAGTGGAGTCAGTGCGTTCATTACCAGTTCCTAACAGCATGCTTCAAGCGGTAAGACAACACACAGGAGGCCAACCAGGCATTGTACATTATTTTAGCTGAGATTTTCATTTAAAACCAACGTGTTTTGTTGCCCCTAAGCAATCTCATACATCTGGCAATCCGCAACAGGCAAAAGCTTACTGCAATTTTTTTTTTTACAGTATTTGAATGCTTCTGTGCATGTGCTATATTTGGCATTTATGTGTTACCTCTTAAAGGATTAATTGTGTTTATTTCATATATTATTTCTCAAGCAGAGATTCATTGTCTCTATAAGACACTCAAATGTTGCTACAACTTCATCCTTCATAAAGTACAGAAAAGATGACAATAATTAATAATAAAACAGCATTATTTTACATTTTCAAACCCACTTAAATTTTGAGATATGGGGGTTGTGGAGGCTTATAACAGTATAGATCAGGAACCCAATGTGAACGATTGGGGCACTGCAGGGACCACACACACACCAACTGAAATAATTTACAGTTAACCAAGCATGTAAATCTTGGGGATGTGGGAGAAAAAACAGACAACCAGGAGAAGGAGCTATCCAGACAAGGTGAGAACATATAAACTACACACAGATAGCAATCAAATGCAGGATTCAAGGTCAAAACATGAATGAATGAATAAGTAGCAATGCTAGTCTCTGTATATATAAAATCCAACGTCTGTCTCTATGTCCTCCTTTCACAAGAGAACTACTTAATGGATTTAGATCGGGTTTTTTCAATAATTTGCTTGAACATTCCGGTTTTGCGACTTCTCTTATCGCACTAAGAATCATAGTTGACTTGCAGGAGTGATATACTATTGCGGTAATCCGAGACAGAAGCAGTGGGCCGAGGGGAGGGGTAAGCATAACATCAGGAGTGGGGAGCCGGGCAGGGCCCTCCTCACTGTCCTGTTTCACTAATACGCAGTCGGGAATGGTTAGTAAAGGATAAGCCGATTATAATTCTTTTAAAATGTTAATGATATAGAAATCACAGAGGATCACAGTCCTTAGAATCTGTTTTGATTTCCAACCGGTGTGCTTTTATGTATAGCTGGTAAATTCTCCCTGTTTTTGTATAGGTTTTATTCCAATATTCCTATGCAAACTGTCAGGTGAGTAAGTGACTCTTTTTGCAAATGTGTAGGTGGTCTGTGATGGAGTGGGTCCCACCTCAAATAAGTTCTTACTTTGTTAATTTTCTTGTCAGGGTAGGTATCAGCTTCTATGACCTTAGCATCAATAAATTAGGAAATTGTTGTATGATTTTGTTTGGATACATTATTGAAAATAATGAGAAGAATCTTACTTAGAGTCAGGGGCATAGCTAGGAAATAATTTTGGGGAGAGATGAAAATGTACACGAATCATACTTCCATTTACGATTAAATACAGTTGGAATGGTTGTAACATATTTCAGTGGGGGTTCAGACCTGAATTCCACCCCAAACCCAAAAGGCTATGCCTATGTCAAGATTATGTAACCCATTCATCTAGTTAAAAAAATGCCTTCTCCTTTTAATATGATTATAGAACTAAAATAATAATCATCCATTCCAAACACAACTAATGTTATGGTTTATACACATTCCTCTCTGTTGACTGACTCAACATGCAGTAATAAGAAGGCAGAACAGTTAGGTATTTCACTTGCTTCAAGTATTGCATTAGAAAGACGAGTACCAGTGAAGTTTAGTGCATTTTCATTCTCTCGACTTAAGGATGAGATCTTTGAAGTGGCTGCAGGTTTTTGTTCCGACCCAATTCCTTACTGAAAAGTTAGTTAATTGCTGTTGAAGGACTTACTGATCAATCAACATTTTATGCTTTATCTTAGCTGCCTCACTTTGTAAGATTCCCAACCCCTCAAACTACTGCATTCACATTTTTTTAGCTGCCTGTGACAAAGAATCTAGGAGTTCTCCATCTAACTTGTTTCCACTGTGCATATTCATTATGGACTATGGAGTTCAATAACATATCTGGAAAGAAACAGAGGAGGGAAAAAAGTGAAGGACTTAGAATTACTGATCTGGCTCAGGCTACAAATGATTTTGATAATCCATTATAGGAAAAAATCTGCTATATAAAACATGATTTGAAATTGCAGAATGAAAACAGTAACAAGCTATTAAATTAAGTAAGAGCTGTTATTGACAAGGATTCATTTTTCATTAAGCAATCAGGATGGAACAAAACCTTGCAGCTACTATGACCCTCTAGGAACAGCTTTGCATAACCCTGGTTTAAGGAAGCCAAGCATAGCTTCATTACATGCACCATCTTGATCATGTATGAAGAACCCCTCCTATCAACTTAGATGAACAACTATTGCCCACTATTCCTAGTTGTCAATGGGTTGTCTAATGTGTGAAAAAAGATCCAGGGCATATCTTTTATTCTTTCTTGGACGACGCAGGGAAGTTTGAAAGAAGTATACAGAACCATCTTGCTGAACTTTTCAATGAAGTAGTGATTCATATTAAGTTTTTATATTATTATTTATTGTATGTCATTTTTGTACCTATTTTACTAGGCAATGTTTATTGGATTGCAATGAGGAGTGTAATAATTTTATGATAAAAATATGTACTTAGAAAAAAAATACTTTAGAAACCAATTGTTGTACTTACTACAGGTTAAAACTAGTATAGATAAAATCTGAGAAGTTGACTGGCCAGATGACCTGGGGGAATACAGGTGAGCTGAGATGCGCCACTTTTAACAGGAAAGCAACAACTTTAGCCTGGAGTGGAAGAAATAAGATGAGTTCATAAACCCAGGGGTAGGTATTTAGAAATATAAGCAGGGGCTAGAATTGGGCCTTAATCTATATGAGGACTGGAATGAAGCAAAGGAGTTGGCCTGCACCATTGGTCTGGGAAGTACATCAAGAAAGCTATACAGAGCAATAAAGAAACTCTCTCTCTCTCTGCCATTTTTCATCCTGAGACGAGGCTATGCTATTGCTTTCTTCATTCAAAGGTCATGTGGTAGCAAAGACCTAGAGACACCTGGTACTATAATCAAGATGAACTGACTATTGCCCAGATTGTATTAATATTAAATTGGCAACAGTCATGTGTGTACACTACCTGTTTATATTTTGGGCATACCGTCTATAATTCATGAACAAATTTGTAACTTTTTCTCCTGGCTGATTTGGTACTCTATCTAGTTGCCTGGGGTTATAAATGTAAAAGAAAGGAGGAGGAGGTTAGGAGCACACACTGATACAGCACGTTGCCACACATACCACATGACAACTCAGGATCCCAGATTAGGACCCATGTAAAGCCATGCAACGGGTGACACCTCAGCATCACACTAGTTCAGATGGACTGGAACCAATGTAGGTTTTTTTTATGGTGACTGGAGTGCCAATTCTGCCACCAAACCCCAGGTTTTTTCCCTGCAGGTTGGAGGGCCTATTAACCAGGCTGGGAGGAATAAACATAGAAAGGCTATGGACAGGATTTGAGAAATTTAGTCTACGTAATAAGAGGGAAGAACAGGGACGTCCTAGGACCCTACCACAACAAAACAATGATATATTTTACTGTTGATTTATAAACAAAAGTGGGCTTTAAAAGAAATAATTGTATTTAATTAAAATGTTATATGCAAATTTATTTAAATGTTAGTTTACACTACTAAAAGGTCTAGCTTCCATATCCCAAACTTGCATAGGTTAGGTTAACTCTTGGCTGTAAACTGGCCCAGTATAAGTAAAAATAGCTATGGGTGTTTGAGCCCTGTGATAGACAGATATCCCTATTATGGCAGCCCTTGTAACACTAAAACTGTATCAGTCTGGTACAGTTTTGCACCTAAGCTGTGTATATAGATAAATATGGCCTCGGCATAAGACATTAATGCATTCTTAAAAATAAGAAAAGGTTAAATATGAATACTCTGCAAAAAGCAAAGCATGCACACATTTTGAGTGCAATACAAAAAAAGAGCAAAATACTCCTGTTTACAGAAATACATACAAGTTCATTTTTATTTAATTATTCAAATGTAATTGAATAATATCATGTCAAGTTCATTTAATATAGACAAAAACAGGTGAATATAGTTTCTGTGTTGCTTCCCATTAGTATTTTTTTACATTTTCTGTTAGGCTATACTCTATTCAATGGTTTGCAGTTGCAAGTCTTCTTTCCCTGAGGATGAGATTATGAGACACAAAGGCACTGAAGAGCTGTCTGCAGCTCCTTACCTCTTTTTCATGTGTTTTGGGATTTGCACATTTCTGCCTGGTTTCCCTCTCAGTCTGGGACCTTCTTCCCAAAAACACATCATTACCCACCTTTTCATGTTTCTCATGAGTAAAATAGACTTTGTAATTCTAGCAATTTACACTGTGTTGTGAAAGACCTTGGTCAAGCAGTTCTGACAGAGTAAATTGGTCCCCTAACACTTTACAGATAGTGTATACTACTTTTTTTTCTCTTGATTTCCTTCCCTTTTTGCAGCATGACAGATGACATCTGGTTACATGAGATAGTAACCTGAATGACGTAAGATTTGTCTGGATTAAATGCTAGACATTAGTACTTGGTAGAAGTCTAAGTGAAAGACCAGATCCAAATCCTTCTATTTGTCATTAAACATCCTTGCTTATCTCTGTAGGTATACAGCATAATGAAATTTAATAGGAGCGGGCATTCTATCTTTCTTGGGCATGAAAGATGTACAAAGGTAATAAAAATAAAGTTAAGAGGATGGGGAGAGCTATCTGGTGCTAAGAAAAATCTCTATCTAAAAGAAGAAGAAACAAAGTGCACAAAATAAAAAGGAGTCACTTTACATTAAGTCATCAACCCAAAAAATGTTCCAGGAAGTTCTTCTGAATATATCACTAGTTAAACACGGAAGCAAGGGGTCAGAGACACTCCACCATGTTGATTTTCAATTGCCATGTGCTGGTTGCTGGAGGTGCGTGGCATATGATGTCAACCACAGGGTGATGTAAAGGTCAATTCTATGCACTTCCTGCTTGTCCAAAATTGTGAATACACAACAAACCTCATGTGCGCCTTAGCTCTGAGTGCTTCAGGCTTCTAAACCATAAGTGATGAACTCTGGCTTGCTTTCTGACCATATTTCAACTTTTGGTACTTCTGGTACCTTGCTTATCTGAACTGCCTCTTGGCCTGTCCGAACTAAATAGAAAATACTTTTGTGTCTTTAGCATTGTACTGACTACTATGGATACTAGGGCATGTTTTTAACATCCCACATAACACTGTACCTTTTGACTAAAGAACCTGTTTAGTTAAAAAAAAATCTTCAGTTCAGCAGCACATTTCACAAACATAAGAAACCTATTAACACTAATATCCTGTCTGTAGTTGTTTCATGCCTTGCTCCCAATGGTTCAGTATAGGCACAATCCTGTACATCATAAATTTATTTAAAATAGAACATGTGCAGATGATGAATGGATAAATAAAAAAAAGGCAAATGACTTATTTTGGGGGAATTTGAAGAAATATTGTTTAATGTATTAAAATCATACTTCTGGAAACATTGTGAGGAAACCTGTGTCTTGGTGACCAAAACGGTCTTCTTCAGAGCCATAAACCCTTCATGTGGCTTTTTTCACCCTCAGGGAAAAGAAGTAGGCAATAAATCATTCTTATTTTTACACGTCAAGTGGTCCTACTGAGTAAAAGTGACCTGACCTTGAAAAACAAACAGGAGGGAAGAGATGTGTAGTGTCATGGGCCAGAGGCACAGCATGGAGACAACAAAAATCCAGAAGAAAGAATATGCTGAGCATCTGGGGATGTGAAACTTGTGTTTGTTTTCTAGAGATGTAAGGTAAATAGTCACAGTAACAGTAATGAACAGTATCTATTTTATGCTTTTAACCCAAAGATTGTTCTGTGGTAAGTCTGTTATATATAAGAGAAAGATTATTAGTATTACTAGATTAGGGTTGCTGGTATTCATGTATGGGTGGTGGGTCAGTAGGGCTGACTCAATATTTCTCTCAAATAATCTTTCAAATGAGCAGACTTTTTTTTTCAATCTGTATGCACTAATCATAAGAAACAAACTATACCAGTAAACCCAGCAAAATATGTCACAACCATACAAGAAAAATAAGGAGGTATATTAATACACAGGAAAGCTGCTAAAGCATAAAGACAGAGAAACAGTTATTGAAAACAGCACTTGGTGTCCTAAAAATCTCTAAGAGACACCTTAATAACTTAAACATCTTGGCTTGATGAAGAAACCCACAAGGACTGTTCCAACATGAATGGTACGAGTACTTGCTTGAAGCTAGTATTTCTAAAAGATCCATAAAGCAAAAAACGAAAGATCAGAAAGTTAAAAAATAAGCATGTTTCATAATATTGAGTAATGGTTGAATAAAACACTTCAAAATATGTCGGCATAAAATTGTCAAAGGGCAAAAACTTTTGTATTTCCAATCCCATTTTATAAGGAAACAATGGCCACAGTAAAAGCACTTGGTTTCAATTGTGTTTATGTAAGGATCCCTGTAATAACAATCACCATGGGTGCAATGCAAGGAAACCTTAACTGTGCAGCTCTTTTGCAAACAACAAAAAATGAATCCTCATAAACATGGAATAAGTGTTCTCAACTGGTTATTAGTCTGGCAACATCTGTATTCATATTAATAGGTGTAATAATAATGCCCATTTGAGTGTGCTGGACATATTAAAGGTGTTACTTTTAATGTCTAAAAGACAGGCATGTGCCAAAGTTGATTTGATTAATCCCTTCATTAAGGTTTTAGCTATGTTTTAGGAGCTAAGACATGGGCAGTAAAGGAAACACAGGAGAAGAAATTAGATGTGACAGAAATGAGAATATTGAAATGGATTTATGGAGTTTCCAAAATGGAAAGAATAAGAAATGCGACAATTGGAGGTAAACTAAAAATGGAAGAGATATCTGAGAAAGTACAGGAAAGTAGGTTTAAGTGGTGTGGCCATATGATGAGGAGAGACGATGGAACACTAGATGGAAACCATCCTGGGTTGCAACAGTGCCTCAGACTCCCTCAGGGCTTCATGGGAGTTGGAGTTTAGTGCAGCCCTGTTGGGATCCACAGGTGCCGGCAGGGAGTGCTGCAGCAGGAGCTGCTGAGCCATTATGGGCAGTGTTTTCGGCACACCCGGAAGTGTAGCCAAAAATGGGCAATCAAGCACCTGGAGCACTTCCGGGTGCCTTATAAAAGGAGCCAGCAGCCACCACTCAAGGAGCCAGAGTTGGGAGGAGGGAGACAAATCTGCCAGAGAGGAGTGGAAGAAAGAAAAGAGTTTATTGTGTGTGTTGCCTTTAGTGCTTGTGGGACTATGTTATGCCGGCGGGACACGGGTAAGACGTGCACCAAAGGTGAAAAAAATAAAAAATCTTTGTTTTATACATGTTCCTCCCGTGTCTGTCTGTGTCGGGTTGGAACTCATATAGCACCTTATCACACTGCAAATTTCCAAGATAAGAGTCATACATGAATCCATGAACAACAAAACTAAACCTATTAGATACTAACTACCACTGATGTTAAGAAACATTTTTATCCATAAGCAAAATATTTTAATCAGCATTTGAGTATGTATCAACCCTCACACAACAAAATGTCAAATTTCGTAAATTGAATTTTTAAAAAATAACACTCTTTTTTCTGTAATTTGCCTTAAGATAATTCCAGTAATACTAATTCATATTAATATTAATAACTTGCCTTTTTGCTAGGTTTGTTTATGTTTTGAATACTGTGTGCAACAGATACATTTTGGAAACTTTCTGAAATATAGTGCTTTGGAGGTTAAGAGGTAAGTTATTTGCATTAAACATTTGCAGTCTCTCTGAATAATTAATCAGTCATGCAGGCCTCACAGTTTTTACATTATTCATAAAAGGCTTGATTGAGACTGAAGGAGATGCTATCCAATAGATAAACAGCCAACATTTCACTAAAGTATAAGGTGAGTGTGATAGTCAGTAAATGTTTTGCTCTGCTTTGTTCTTCAGAAACAATATTTAAATAATACAATTAATGAATAAAACATAATAAATCAATTCTGACCAAATGGTCTCCTTTAGAACCTATGCAATCTTTTTGATTTGGGGTGAATTAACCATGCTGGTAGATGCAAATGATGGCTTTAAACACACTAAATTAAATTCCTTAAAACCATTATTAATTATTTATTAGACTGTCTCATGTATTTAAAATCAAAGGATTTTTTTCAAATTCTGCAGGATTCTAAAAAGCAAATAAGGCATGTTTGTCACAATGTGCTGGTATGCCAATAAGATCTGTAAGCATCCATCTTTTGGTATCTAGTGTGGGCGCAGGTGGAAATGACTAGAATTCATTTTCACTTTCATAAGCAGAATTAATTCTTTTGCTCTCACCCTATTTCCATGTATTTACAGAAAGTCGCTTACAAAAGCTGCACCTATTAGACACATGGATCATCTGTCCTGCCTCTATATTTAGAAAAGTGAGCTGAGGCTAAAGTAACTGGGAGAAGGACCTGGAAGCCTTCTGTTTTCTGTACTCAATCCATTACAAAGTATAAAAGAACACCTCCCTGCATTAGATATTAACAAGATTCCCTCTCTAAGACAGCTGCTCCCTCTTTAGACATATCCTCCACATCTTGAATGACAGTTATTGACATCCACTCTTCTCTTTGAAGGCCTTGTTCCCACACTGCATTGCCATTCACAGCACATGTCTGACCTTTGTTCTATCAATAAACTCTTCTCCCCAAACTCATGACATTCTGTGCATCTTTCATGCAAAACATGCTGTTATATTTCCTCATAGTTTACAACAAATCATATAATTCTTTTTACATACTATATTAAACAAATCCTCAAATAACAGTCATGTTTCCTATAAATATAAATAAAACTCCCAAACTTACTTATTCAAGATAAAATTCAGCTACTGCATGTTACCAGCAGAAGTGGAAAACTTTGATTTCTTCTTCTGTTACTTAAAATATCAAAACTGGTTTTCACCACATTAATATTTTAATAATACAACTTATTAGCTTAAACAAAAACATGAAATATTTCAAAACTAAAAACATTTCTTTCTTTCTTCTCTTTTTATTACTGAAAAGGAAAGATGGCCTAGTTCTAGGCATACATATTTCTTACTTATTAGGATTTTCAGTTTAGAATTTTTAGTGAAACTTCCATTCTTCTACAAAACAATAATATTGCATATTTATCAGTTCTGTAATCAATAGGTAATAGACGTGTACGTTCAAGGTTTTGTGTTGTGGGAGTTATGAGTGGATTTAGGCAGATAGACTTTATTCATATGAATGATACATTTTTAAAAAATAAACTACATATATTAATATATACCGTATATACAATATATATATAAACTTGTGAGGGACAGCAGGTGTCTTTACCCGGCCAGAATGCCACCTTAAAAGAAGGACAAAGGGAGATGGCTTTTGAAGGGCACTAACTGCTACTTGACAGTTCCCCTGGGTTGCAACATTTCTTGGGTGGGTGATGATTGCTTGCACAGCATTCTTATTTCTTAACATTCGATTGGGGCTCTACTTTTTGTCCCATTTCACATTGTTGCCCTCTTACTTCAGCTGTATTAGCTGGACTATGCTTGAAGTGTTTTTAACTAACTTTCTACATTTTGCCAGCACACTATCAGCTCCACAGTCCCAAAGAGCAATTACGTTGGAGCATTGTACAGTGATCCCTCGCTATATCGCGCTTCGACTTTCACGGCTTCACTCCATTGCGGATTTTAAATGTAAGCATATCTAAATATATATCACGGATTTTTCGCTGGTTCGTAGATTTCTGTGGACAATGGGCCTTTTAATTTATGGTACATGCTTCCTGTGTTTGCCCAGTTGATTTCATACAAGGTATGCTATTGGCGGATGGCTGAGAAGCTACCCAATCAAAGCACGTATTACGTATTAAATAAAACTGCTCAATGATATACGATATGCTTCCCGTGCGGTGCTTCGCACACTTAAAAGATCTAACAGCCCGTATTGATTTTTCATTGTTTGCTTCTCTCTCTCTCTCTCTCTCTGACGTTCTCTGCTCCTGACGTATGGAGTGTGAGCAGAGGGGCTGTTTGCACAGTGGCTGTTTGCTTAGAAGATACAGACGCTCCTCTAAAAAATGCTGAAAGGCTACCTTCACATTAATCCCTTCATTGCACCGCTTTATTGCGGTGCTTGCATACTTAAAAGCCCAACAGCCCTATTGATTTTTGTTTACTTTACTCTCTCTCTCTGACATTCTCCGCTCCTGACGCGCACCTTGAAGAGGAAGATAGGTTTTCATTCTTTTAATTGTGAGAAAGAACTGTCATCTCTGTCTTGTCATGGAGCACAGTTTAAACATTTGACTAAAGGGTGTTATTTCATGTCTAGAGGGCTCTAATAATGTTAAGAAAATGTATTTAGAAGGTTGTAAACAGGTTTTCAATGCTCTAACTGCAAAATATTAGATTTATAAATAAAGAATCCTACTTTGTTGAAATTCATTTATCTGTCTGGAGCGGATTAACCGCGATAAATGAGGGTTTACTTTATAACTGTGCGGAGAATATTTATAAACAGTGTGGGCTAGTTTCTAAGGGCTTAAAAAATACTTTGCGGATTTTCACCTATCGCGGGGGGTTCTGGAACGCAACCCCTGCAATCAAGGAGGGACTACTGTATACTGTGTGCAATGCACAGAATGTGTTCATAGGACATGAGTCTGCCTGTAGACATCCTGTTGTGTGCATTGTTCGTGCCTAGTGTGGACAAACTGTCTATGTAGTGGGCAGTTATGTCAAGGTAGTTGTAGTTGCTAAATGACGTCCAGTAGTCACCCGTCAATGCTATTATCTTTGCTTCATCTTTATTGATTTGTAATGCATATTTAAATCCTCAATCCGCAAAGCAATTGTCTGACTCGATGGGTATGTAACATCCAAGCCTGCCAGTCTAATTATGTTGAGAAAGCTCTCATCCTCAACAATGCTCAAAGGCCAACAATCACAAGTAATCCATTTTGCTATTGCATTTGTTAGCACATTCGCCTTAGCTTCAAACATGAGTGTATTTCACACATATTCAGGAATTGTAACTTGTTGCACAATGCCACTGGAACAATCTGTTTTTGCACCAGCATGCTTTGCTTTCAAATGATAGGATAAAGAAGTAGTTTTCCTGTGGTATTTGAATTTGGCTGCACAAATATTGCAAATTCTGCAGTAGGTTGGCTCCCTGCCCAGGGTATGTTTCCTGCCTTGTGCCCTGTGTTGGCTGGGATTGGCTCCAGCAGGCCCCCATGACCCTGTAGTTAGGATATAGTGGGTTTTTTTTAGTGGTGAATTCTAGGATTGTCATAACCAAAACTTTTGCGTTGTTTATATCCAGGAAGAAATACTATAGGCCTCTATTAAAATCTGATTGTGGTATGATAATTAATGTATGAAATAATGCAAGAGTTAATGTAATAAAAGAATTAATGACGGAATGTGATTTTAAAATTATTTTTAATGGTTTAATACATTAACTTTCCCAGCACTAATATTTATATGTATATTTGTATATACTATCTGTGCTACCCATCTAAGTACATTAACTAAGTAATCTAAGTAAACAACATAAACCTCAGCATTAATGTTTGCAGTGCACCCCCTTTTAAAATGTATTTTGTAATGCAAGTAGTAATAAAATGCATAGCATTTGTCATTCCAGCAGATGGCGCATCTCAAACATTTGTATTGTATTTGACCAAATCTTTTCCTCTTGTTTATGAAAAAAATGAGAAGAAGGTATTTCAATAAGGTGATTTTTTATCAGTTCAGGCTTTCAACTGATTTGCACATTTTAGGCATCCTTGAATACAACTTGGTTATTTCAAACAAGATGTCTGTGTATGTTTGTGTCCCATCTGTGTATATTGGCCTGTCTGAAATGCATCAGTTGTCAATGGTTCAAGAAAACAAATGGCACTATTACAGTCCATAAGTACAAATGCATCTTGATGTTAAACAAAATCTGTTCACAGGGACTTCTTTTTTATATCAAATGATTTGCATTAGTTTAATAAAGGTGTATATGCAAAGTCACAGAATTGTCTCACACCCGTTTTCCTGCTACTAAAATTTACCATGAACTTTTGTTACAATTTTCTAAAGTTTATTTTTAATCCTTTCTTTTCCAAGACCCCATGCCACTCAATTACCATTTTTGGAAATAATTCATGTGACTCTAACATCAGCATATAACAATTTCCAGAATTCATCACCACGATACCCTCACTACAGCCACCACAAGGACACAAATGAAAAAGCTGAGTGCCAACTGATGATGTGGCCATAATTGCACATTGAACATTTCTGTGCCTTTATGTGTAGTTCTCAGAGTTAATAATCTCTCCTTTATTATTTATACCAGTGCTTAGACACCAAAAGACTACAGTCCTTGTGACTCTTTCCAGATATATGTAAATGCATAATGTAGCTTTATATATCCTTCTAACCTGTTCTTGTGAAGCTAATACATAATAATATTTCATGTAATGTCCCATTGCATTTAATGATCCCTTACTGCCTATCATCATTGTCACAAATTGTAGCACAATTCATAACATTTCCTTTCCTTTGAAGCAAATAAACTTGTGTAAATTAAAGGATTAAGATGTGGCATGTAAAGGAGGAATATGTGTGCTGTTTAGAGAGTATATAAGAAAGAAACTGAATCAGTTAGCCATTTCCAGAGGACACAGAGGGAAAAATAGCTGGACAAAAATGATAGCATTGTGCATAGAAAAAGAAGAGACAGTGATGGAGCGATCAATCGAAGAGCAAGAGGCAGCCTTTACAGCAATGTGCTGCTGTAAAAACCTAAGACAGTACAGTTACTGTATTGCACCATGTTGCTGTCATAACATTGTAAATATCAAGTGAAATTAACTATTTTTATATTTTGAAACCTACTCCTAAAATTCAGTATGAGGGAGAACACATGTACAGAACATACACAGAGTAGGGTTTCTTCCAGCTGCTTAGTCAAAGGGGCTTTTTTGGCTTGCGTACATACTGTAGTTGCTCCAGGTCAGATAAGTGCCAAGGGAGCATTTTACCAGAAAATTATTTAGAACTTATTGGAATTTTTGTGAGATTAAATAATCATGAAACATATGTGAGGAAATGGAAATTAAATAAATTGGGGAATGTCAGTCAAGTGAAAAATAAAACATTCATAGCACAGAACATTTCTGCTAATAGCTAATAGTGCATAATGTTATATTGAAACCAAATCCTATATCAACACTCTCTTGTAACTAATTGGCACTTTTTTCCTGATTCTTTTCTTGAATGTATAAGTCTTCATTTTTAATCACATACAAGCATATTAATTTTCTGCAATGCCATCATCTAACTTGAAAAACCAAAAAACAAACACAAAATAATAAAATATCAGATTTTTTAAATCCTAAATCTTTTTTATTGTGCACATCATGAGGCCTTTGATGGACACAGTATAGTGTTACAGAACCAATGGGGAGTGTTTAGGATTTAGGAAATGAACTAAACAGACTGAAGGGTTGGACATATGATAAAGCTACAGAACTAGAGGGATATTTTCATCTCAGAGAAGAACTGCAGAATCTGAAGAGCACTAAGCCACATTAATGGAGACTGAAAAACAGAGAGAGGGGAATCTGGGTTAGAAAGCAGAAAATCCATATGTTTGAAAAAGTAAAAGAGACTCTGGAAAGAAATGTATTTTTTACTCATGCTATTTTCAAAAAATAAAGCCCACTTAATTTCTTCTTCTTTCGGCTTCTCCCGTTAGGGTTTGCCACAGTGGCTCATCTTCTTCCATATCTTCCTTTCCTCTGCATCTTGCTCTGTCACACCCATCACCTGCATGTCCTCTCTCACTACATCCAAAAACCTTCTCTTAGGCCTTCCTCGTTTCCTCTTCTCTGGCAGCTCTATCCTTAGCATCCTTCTCCCAATACCCAGCATCTCTCCTCTGCACATGTCCAAACCAACGCAATCTCGCCTCTCCGACTTTGTCTCCAAACCATCTGATCTGAGCTGACCCTCTAATGTACTCATTTCTAATCCTATTCATCCTCGTCACACCCAGTGCAAATCTTAGCATCTTTAACTCTGCTTCCTCCAGTTCTGTCTCCTGTTTTCTGGTCAGTGCTACCATCTCCAACCCATATAACATAACTGGTCTCACTATCGTCCTGTAGACCTTCCCTTTCACTCTTGCTGATACCCGCCTGTCACAAATTACTCCTGACACTTTTCTCCTCCCACTCCACCGTGCCTGCACTTTCTTTTTCACCTCTCTTCCACAGTCCCCATTGCTCTGTAGTGTTGATCCCAAGTATTTAAACTCATCCACCTTCGCCAACTCTGCTCCCTGCATACTCATTTACACACAAGTATTTTGTCTTGTTCCTACTGACCTTGATTCCTCTCCTCTCTAGAGCATATCTCCATCTTTCCAGGGTCTCCTCAACCTGCTCCCTGCTATTGCTACAGACCACAATTTCATCAGCAAACATCATAGTCCAAGAGAATTCCTGTCTAATCTCATCTGTTAACTTGTCCATCACCAGTGGAAATAAGAAAGGGCTCAGAGCTGATCCACTTAAAGCCCACTTAACTAAGAAGTAAAAATACAAATACCATATGAATGACAACACTTAAAGGAAGCTTAAACAATGAGCAAAAAGCATATTTAAAATGAGTGGTATAAAATAAAGCAGGATGTATTATATAGACTGAGCACAGCACACCAGGCCACAGTGAAATGCTTTTTTTGTTGTAGAGCCTGTCATGTGCGTGCACTTGGGAGGCAGTTTAAGGGCTCTGGTGATGGTAATTACCCGCCAAACCAGGGGTTGGTGCTGTGTTCTAATGGCTTCTCTTTTCCTCCCTCTGCAGAATAAAAGACTAATAGCCACTCCACTGCTGACATCACCTCCATTGTCCACACCCCTGGATCCAAAAAACTCTACCAGACCAGCAGTGGAAAGAGAAATAACAGTGAACACATAAGCAACAAAGTCTATTCATTTTTACATATTTATTAATGATGAGAAAAATTAAAATTATTTGCAAAATGCTAAAAGATCAGCTCATTTATATCTAAAAACAGTCAACATTAACATTAATTTTATGACTCTTGTAACATAATTGCTAAATATTTCTTTAATCTTCTTGCTTTTCTGCTTCTGTTATGCAAACACGTTATGGAGCCAAATGTGCAACTAATTTATACTTTCAGTTTTCCATTTAAATCTGAGGAATTCTGTGTCTGTCATTGAATGTTTAAAGGCAGTGTAAACAGGCACCAGAATTTGACAACAAGCAGGATTCCATCATATTTCCCTACATTGCATTTTAACATAGCATTACAACATTTTTTTTTAGCTTTCTTAATTCATCTCATGGCAGTGAGTGCTGCACATACCCACCAGACCCATTTAGAATCCCCAATTAAACTTTAAGCCTTCAGATGCCTCTCACCTTACACTCCAAATCTCACCCTTATATCTTCAAATGAGTGGAACTAAACTTGAAAGAAGTGGTGAGGCAACCTTCTGGGGTCATGCTCCTAAAAACTGGAATATCTTACCGATAAAAATTCGCTAAGCTAATACGGTAGAGAACTTTAAAAAAACTGCTAAAACCCATATACAGTACTTTAATATGGCTTTAGTCATAGCTTCATTTTAGTGTAACCCTGATGTTCTATATATGCATTTAATTATCGTTTTTACCATGGCTCCACAATCCGTACTAACCCCTACTTTCTCTGCTGTTCTTTTTTCTGGTTTTCTGTGGTGGCGATCTGTGTCACCACCACCTGATCAGAGCATCATGCAGTCCCTACATTGATGGATTGAAGGCCAGAGGTCCACATGGCCATCATTGTCTAATTCTTCCATGTGAAGCCTGAAAACCATGAGGACTGATTGAGATCATTTATATTAAGTTGAATGCCTAGAGGGACCTGGGTGGTCTCGTAGCCTCAGAACTCTTGCAGAGTTTGTTTTTTTTTTTTCGAGCCCTCTGGAGTTTTTTTTTCTGTCCTCCTGGGTATCGGACCTAACTTTATTCTGTGTTACTTAGTATTGTCTAATCTTATTTTTATATTTTACTTTTTTCTTTCTTCATCTTGTAAAGCGCTTTGATCTACATCATTTGTATGAAAATGCACTATATATAAATGTTGTTGTTGTCGTTCAGGAAATTGGTGGAAAAATACAGTATTCAAAGTAAAACCCACGAAAACTACAAATCCCACACGCTGGGAATGGGAGTCAAAACCAAGATACTGGATCTGTGAGACAGCAGAACTCGTCACCTTGTCATCATGTTATCATGCTTTGTATTATGTGGGTTAAATAAATACATCTGGCCTTAAAATATATTTTTATGTCTTTTTAGCACTGTAACCCCAGGAAAAAAGTGAAAGTCAGAAGAATCTATATCCTTGTGAAAATGCTAGAATTAAATCATGTATCCAAGCTGCTTCTATTTCTTCCAAGTACTGTACAAACAATGAGAACTGATTTCATTCCATGTGCATAACTGTAAAATATTGTTTATTTTTGTGTTATTTAAACTCCATGGTTTAATTAGTTATTGTTCTATAGTACTATACATTAAGGAATGAAAATAAATGAGTATTATATCACAGGTTTAGCCAGCTCTTTTGTGTGTTTTGTGATGATTTACTGCCTCATGTATGTTGCAAGAAATAGAAAAAAATATTTAAAGAAGCATTCGGATAAAGACTACTTTTCTTTCTGCAGTTTCTTTATCAAATTCCTTAACCCTCAATTTTATATACATTAAAATGTTAACACCAATTCTCAAATTAACAGTAGTACTGTGAAGAATTTATTTCTCTTGGTTTTTGTGGTGGTTTTGGAAAATTAGAACACTGCTTAGAAATCTAAAACAATGAGAAGCTAAGCTTAGGGGTCATATCCTCATGATGGAAGCTGTAAAACTGCAACCTTTCTTTTTTCCCTCTAAAGGTCACTACCAGCTGAAGGTGTAGCTGGGCCTGCGCCACCTCCACCTACTCAAAGCTTCATGATGCACCAACAATGATGGACGGATTAAAAGGCAGAACTCTACGTGACCATCATCATCATCAAGCCCTTCCGTGAGAACCCTAAATCCAAAGAGGACTGTTTCATTTATGTTAGGTAGAATGCCCAGAGGGGACTGGGCGGTCTCATGGTCTGGAATCCCTACAGATTTTATTTTTTCTCCAGCCGTCTGGAGTTTTTTTTGTTTTTTCTGTCCCCCCTGGCCATTGAACCTTACTGTTATTCAATGTTAATTAATGTTGATTTATTTTGTTTTATAATTGTGTCTTTCATTTTTCTATTCTTTAATATGTAAAGCACTTTGAGCTACTGTTTGTATGAAAATGTGCTATATAAATAAATGTTGTTGTTGTTGGGCTGGCACTGGGAACAAATCACGTCTCATATTGCCTTGTCCCCTCTTCACGTGGGTCTCATTGCATCACACACCTTCACATTTGGGTCAACGCTGTGTAATCTCTTCTTCAGAAAGTTGATTCTCAGGGGTCCTAATTCCTGTTACTTTGACCATCCTGTTGCACACAGTCTATCTCTCTTAACTGTACAAGTTTTCCTTAATGTGCACTCCAGTATTTTGGCTTCACCAGCTACTTTGATTACTGCCCTGGGACCTCTACATGTGGGCTCTCCTTGCTCACGTCCTGCCACTTCAAACACCAGACTTTCTGGTAGTCGCAGTGCTGCCATTTAAATCACCAGGGTTGCCAAATTTTGGAAACGTCTTTACTCAAGGAAGTCATGGAAGAAGTGGGATACCTCTAGAAAGTTCACAGTCAATCATGGAGCATGCTCTGTAAGTTCTTTAATATGCTGCAATGAATACTACACATAGTTGACCACATCTAATCTATACATCTGCTGACCATTAGAGTATTACAAAATCAGTCAGGTTCTCTAATTGATATTTAATTATCCTACCAATTCTCTCTGCTCAAAAAAGTATCATATCTTTTTTGACACACCTACCTTAACAAACTCATACAGTAGATGTTCAGAACAGAATGCTTTAAAAAATTAATGTAAGATAAACACTCTATAGGTGGAATGTCCACAACAACTGTAATTAGAAAGCTCAAATTACTTACTAAACAGACAATCCAGGCTAAAAAACAAAAAAAGTAGTCATGAAAATTGAAAATTACTGCAAGAGATGTCAGAGTCAGTGTGAATTGGAAGGAAGAACGTTTATGCATTATATTCTTCACACAAGGTGTGTCAAACTCAGATCCTGCAGGGCCAAACTGGCTGTGGGTTTCCATTCTAGCGATTTTCTTCATTAATAATTAATTTATTCTGCTGATAAAACAGATTACTTTTGTCTTAACTTTAACTGGCTTACTTTTTTTCCATACCTAGTAGACAGAGAATGAAAATCAAAACACACTAAAAAAAACAGCTAAATTGGGGCTCTCGAGTTTTCCCAGTGGATTACTACATTCACTCACTTTGATCTACTGTCATTGCTGTAACCAGTTTCCTAATTAGAAGCCAAATTGTGTTGTTATTGATATACATAATTTACAATAATTTTGTGGACTTGATATTGCTGTCATTCCATCACACCAAACTGTTAATTTTCATTCTGTGAAACAATTAATCATCCCAAATCTTAAAATGCAAAGTAATTTAAATTTAAGGTGAGCATGATTATGTTTCATACCACTGATAATTTATCTTTACCTTAGACAAGAGATCGTAAATATGTCCAGAGTTACTAATGTAGATTCATTTTGAAACAGTGACCAATGCACAGCCTGACATTGCAATCAGGACAATGCAAGCATGTTTCTTTGCACATGTTTCTTGTAATATTATTTCTGTTGTTTGAACATGACAGGGTAAAATGAAAGTGCCTGATCCACATGATCAACACACCCCTCATGTTATTGTAGGCTGCCACTGCACAAGGCTTAGTCAGTTCCATGTTTCCCCTGACAAGAACAAGAGTTGCTGCATTGTGAACAGTGCTTAGAAGACAAGCATCTTTCTTATTTTTCTACTTGGTCACAATCATTTGGCTTTTTTGTCATACATGAACTTGAAACCATGATGAGCCTTCAGATGATCATATTCACCAGGCATATCATGCAGTGCTGTATGCATCAGTGTCACTATCTGTGTCAACATCTGATGACCAATTCACATGATCATCACTATCACTTGATTCAACTATTGGTTCAGTTTCATTTTGTTCCAAATCTGTCTTTACAGCATCTAGTTTATGTGCCATTGTGTTTGCATTAAAGGCTCTGCCTGACTAGCTAAGAGTTGCAAAACTCACAGAATGGAAGCAGAACATTGTCACAAAAGTTATTTGGGCTTAGCACTGTAAAGTACAAAGAATTGTGAGCCTGAATTACGCTTGTTAGTTGACGCCATCATCATCAAGTCCTTCCGTGAGAACCCTAAATCCAAAGAGGACTGTTTCATTTATGTTAGGTAGAATGCCCAGAGGGGACTGGGCAGTCTAATGGTCTGGAATCCCTACAGATTTAATTTTTTCTCCAGCCGTCTGGAGTTTTTTTTTCTGTCCCCCCTGGCCATTGGACCTTACTCTTATTCTATGTTAATTAATGTTGACTTATTTTGTTTTCTTATTCTGTCTTTTATTTTTCTATTCTTTATTATGTAAAGCACTTTGAGCCATTGTTTGTATGAAAATGTCCTATATAAATAAATGTTGTTGTTGTTGTTGCCATGGAGGTTAAGTACAGATGATATTGCAAAAGTTGTCAACCCTAGTAAGTGGTAGGCATTAGCTGTGAAAGGTGCCAAGCCGAGCAAATTTGGAATGATTCATAGCTGAAATAATTTCAGTTCACTGTGGATGATAAGGGCACAGACAATCCTATACTGATCAGATACTGGGTCAGCTCCATGTAGGTGAGTTATTCATTTTGTTTTATTTTCTGCTTTGCTGTGTGGGTGTGTGTACTGCGCCCACCACAGTGTTTATATTAATTGTACAGCACATACATCTACAGTATATCACTTATGAAGCATAAACATGTTCTGTCTATTTGCTGATGCTCTATTCTGGTGTTGAGTGTATGAGTAATAGAGTGTGGCATTTGATTACTATAATATTTGTTGGATGTAGCCTTCTATCAAGCCCACAACATCCAGCGTGATGTTCAACAACTTTAATGAGTTTATTGGCCGGTTGCATTTTTGTTTTGGCAGCCTGGGCTTAGTGCTGTTCCTTGGGTCACTCTAGATTGCTGTCTGAGCAAAAGGTTTAAACTGTTGTTTGTTTGTCTGCTAGTGCTGCTGATCTCTTGTAACAAACCATCACTTCAGTCCAGTATTTGACTGATTAGCTGATCACTGTAGCTGTCATTTATTTATTTACATTTTGTTAACATCATTACTTTATTAAAATAGCTTGTGGAACCAAGAATGTATTTGATTTTATACTTATTTTCATATTAATCAGCTCCCACCCCCATAAATACAAATGTTTTCCTTAAGATTTCATTTGTGATGGGTGTGGTTAGTGTTAAGTGTATTTATTTGACCACCGACAAAATATGATTATTTCTGGTGCCAAGTTAAGTAAGTAAACTCCTTTCATCAAAACTAAGGGAGCAGGACAGTTCCAGTGAACGGGAAACACTCTCTATTGTCCTCTCATGGCCTGAGTTGTAATTTTCAAGTTTTCTGGAATCATTACTTAATTACAATATCAGCCAGTATATTATCTCATCTTTACTCAATATAGATCACAAGATGAGTAACAGCAGCAAAAAACAGCTGATATGTGTAAGCATAGCTTCCTCTATTTTTGATACATTTTCCACTCATACAGAAACTTAACTTTATTAGTCCATTTTTAATCAAGGAAATATCCAGAAAATGTGGCTTTATTATGTGTAAAATATAAAAGTATCATTCCTTTGAAAAAATATTATATTTTAGCAAAAATAGGTTTGTATTAAAAACATTCTACATTTTAATGAAAAGATTTGTCATGAGTGTAACTATTGAGCTTGGTCTGAGAGGGTCAAAGCAAAGAGAACATAGGATTGAGTTGTGAGGGAGGCTAGGGATGTCATGTGTCTTTCTGCTTTATCCAGACACAGGGAGCTGCTTACCTGGAGGAAAACAGCAGTGACCCTGTACTCACTATGTCCACCAAAGCTCTACTTTCTGCAAGAGTTGATAAGGGTCCAGCTGCAGACCTCTGGAGCTTTGCGATTCAGGAACTCTGCTAAACAGCCAGTTGAATTGTACATTTATGTCACATGATTTACACAGTGGAAAATCAGAGTAGGTGTCTGGTATGTCAGTCCTACTACATGACACGCCTACTTGATAGTCATCATTACTCCTGAGTAAGATGTCCCTCCCAAAACTCTCATCTTAACCATAGTGTAATAGTGTTTAATGAGAATGTGGACTCTAGTCTCCTGACAGCAACAATATAACTCACTAAAGATAATTTTGATTGACAGCAATGCCGTGCTAGATCCATCCATAATGACTTTGGTCTGCAACAATATGTACTTAGAGGAACGCCGCATGAATTACCTCTTGAAATGAGAGTGTTGAGGAATGAAAATGACTGATGTGAAATGAAAAGGCTAATAAAATTTGTCAGGTGTGTGACACCTAATTGGCTCTTCAATGGAGCAGATCTATGGATGTCTATAGCTAGATTCAGCAAATCCACATTATAAATTGTCCCTTTTTCCTTTATGACCAAATAGAGGCAAGATGATTCTACAACACACACTTTCTTCTACCACTTTACACGTCCCAGCAATAAAAATGGGTTTCCTCATATTTTTTATATTTTATTCTGATTTCTTGCTTCTAGTTGTCAGAATATATCAATAATTTTTTTTGAACCATTCTATTAAGTTACTTATTCAACCTGATCAAGTTTTATTGTTCTTGTTTCTGGTAGTTTCTGGTATTTCATTCAGAATTACTAAAGTTCACATGGTCAGAATCTATTGCAATGGGTGATGCACTTGGGTAGATTAGCTGTTCACCTTTGTATGCAGTGTGCATTCAACCTGCAATGGAGAATATCATGCTGTGGGGAATCTTACAATGGATGAAAGAATAGCAAGTGCATTTCTGTTTGCCTATTTTTATTTTCTCATATACAAAGTTTAGGGGAAGTATTGGAATCTTAACGTTTTAGATTTCCCTGAGTCTGATTTACTTTCTCGGAGGGAAAGTATTGTAATCGTCCAAAAAATTGATTTCGAGATTTTGAGGAACCTCGATGTTTTAGACCTCCGAAAAGTCCGACAATACCATTTTTGGAATTGTCTGTGTGTGTGTATGTGTGTATGTAAACACTATAACTTAAGTACACTTTCAGTTAGGTAAACCAAATTTTGCAAACAAGTATTAGGTACAAAACATAGATTTCTATTAACTTTTGAACTATTTCCACTCACCGGAAATGGTACTTATTTATTCATGCAACTGTAGAGTCCGATTTATTCAAATTTACTTTTAGGATAATTGTTCAATATATTATTTATTTTATTTGATTTGTTGTTGATGGTTCTTTAATGTACATAATATAAAAAACATAATCATTGTCTTTACAGCAGTTTACTCCTCAAATATCTATCCCCATATCTGAGTACTCGAGGGAAAACACCTGATTTTTTGCATTAAACTGGATCACAAAAATACATCTGGCTGAATAAGCATATTTCAGAGTATTTCTCAAAAAATAGTGGTTTACTCTCCAGCTTAACGAATGCCATGCGTGACTCTCTTGAACACTCATGATTTAGTGCCCACTTTGAATGGACACATCTTATGTGCTTATGATTCTCAAGTCATTTCAGCTCAAATTACTTGAGAACTTGTGATTGTACTTAAAAGAACAACATGTACATGCACAAGGAAAATAAAAATGAAGGGAAGCAAGGAGATATTGTGATATCTTGAAAGCATTTCAATTGCAGAAAAGGTCCTTTATGATTCTGATAAGACCGAAATATGAGACAGACACAAGGTAAGCATATCTCCAGAAGCTCCACAGCCAAAAATAGAGAGCAGCCATAATCAACTTACATTATAATTGTTTTTAGGGATTAAGAGTTATAATGTATTAGGCTCTGTCTCCCTAAGAATTTAAAATTAGAGTAAGTAGGTTTACTACATGAATGAATGGATTCAAGAATTGCACTGAGATATAATCAAGAAGAATACTGCAGTCTTCTAGGATGAGCCTCATGTTCAATTCGAATGAGATTTTCTGAACTTTATTGTACTGTACTGTTCAAAAGAGATGTCAAATAAATTATCCTGTGATGCAGAACATTGTGCCCTGACTAATGCATTCTGTTAAATGCTATATTTGGGTAAAGACCTTAAAATAAAACTCAAGGACATTGCAGTGGTTCTCTGAGACACTGCACAATAAATCTATAATGCATTTTCATTAGGGTTGACACTGCTGATGCTGTTCAAATGTGCAACAGTTTGACTTTTTCTGAAAAAAGCCCTCATAAGCTTATAAAACTCAAATGTCAGCTGAGAGGAACTGGAACCAAAATTTAGATTGCAAACCAAAGCCTCTGCATGAATATAGAAGGATGTGCAAATTAAAACTGACAGCCTCCAAAGAGCGGTGATAATTAGAAAACAAAATATTCCTTCATTTTCTGCTTTGTATTCCCTGACTGCCTCTGCAGCTGCTAAGTCACATTATTTCTAATACATGGTGACAATGCTAGGGTTAAATAGCCAGGTCAGAAGCAAAGCCAAAGTGGCATGGAGGAGATAATTGATTTTGCTGGGCAGCATTAAACATTAATAATCTTATAATATCTTGCAGAATAAATGCAGATGTTACATCTTAAACTTTATACCTACAGACTACACTTGCAATTCAGCAGACCAATACAACACAATGCATGTGTGTGTGTTATTAACTTGTCTATCTAACTGCTCATTTCTTTTTCTTATCTGCTACTAAAGAATCCATTTGCCAAAGGCAACAAAAATCTCAATTGAACAGTTTTGAGAAGTAGGTAACAGAATGGTGTGAAAAGAACCATCATCTTCTTAATAGTTTATTACAGTAAAACCTTAATTATCTGTCAGTGGTAAGGACCTAGGCTGTTACAGATAAGGAAAAAGACGGAAAACAGAACAGCTACTTTTATAATATACAGTAGATTAGTTTAATAACTAGTCCTATTTACTTACAAAACAAAACTATATTAACAAAATATAATATAGTATTGACAAAATTAATTGATTCATATAATATTGTAACGACCAGCATGATAAGCAAATACAACTCAGGGGTACTGGAGTTTTTTATATTTTACTTTGTTCCGTAAGAAACAGTGCCCTGTCTTATCTGGGTTATGGAGGACAGCTCCAAAACAATAAAAAAAGCTTACCCTACCAATCAGTTTATCCAGTTAAGTTTTTTTTTCTCTATGCCCCAAACACTCCTGCTTATTATCTCCTGACTTACTACTCAAAACCTCCTCCCGTCACACCTTCCTTTTTATCCTGTCACTCATCTCCTAAGAACAGAAGCCCTTCACCCAGTCCCATCACTTACTGCATTCATTCCATCCCTTCTGCTCCTGCACAGCACATCACACGCTACCTGAATGTCACATTATATTAACAAAACATAATAAAACAGAATTTAAAAAGAAGATTACAGTTAACATTAATACAGAATAACAGCACTGTCAGTGGTTTCCAATTTCGACACGTTTTTCAGTTTTGTCAGCATTACGCTTTATATCGTTCACTGTTGTCCTTCATACTCCATAAATTGAAGCCATACTTGAAGCACTTTCGCCATTTAATACGTTTGAAAAATTTATTTTTTTGTGACAATTCCAATGCTACAAGCATGAATTCGGCATTTAACATAAAAAACATACACTGTCAACCCTACTGTTTTGCCAAGTTGAAAAAATGGGCAGGCAGACAAAAGGAAAGGAACAGGAGATGAGGGTGAAAAGCTAAATTAAAAATTAAGCAGATGTTTGCACCAACAGATTAAATGGGCCAAGATTAGAAAAACTCAGTACAAAGACCAAAATTTAAGTTGAAAACTATGCAAAGTCTGCAGTAGGCTGGCGCCCTGGCCAGTTTATTTCCTGCCTTGCGCCCTGTGTTGGCTGGGATTGGCTCCAGCACACCCCCCGTGACCCTGTAGTTAGGATGATTCGGGTTGGATAATGGATGGATGGACTATGTAAAGTCTCACTGCGTATATATTTCTAATAGCTAATGTCACAAAAAGGTTTTTCCACACATATTCAAAATCTTGGACACCGGGAATAGTGCAATGCCATCTTAAATAGTATCTCTATGATGAGGATACACATCTGTCATAATCTGCCTTTTAATTTGTCTTGATTGTTGTTTGGTCTTAAATTTTTTTGAATATAATTTCCAGGATTTTAGAGACAAAGAAATGCATTGTTAATTTCAATACAGTTTTAACAATGTTGAAAAATTATGTACTGCCACCACTTTTCTGCCAAGTTGTTTTGCCTGCCTAAGGTAAAGTCATCCCTGATGGAGGATCGCAGGAATCGTGAGAAAGAGGGGTCCTTTCATCAGATTAGCGCTATTTCAGCTGTAGAGTGGCCAAATGGGGGAGGCAGCTTGATGGATGAGGTCTCCAGGACTCTAAACAAATCCAAATCATATTATGTGATACCATCTACTGTTAAATTCTGCTCCGTACTTTTAAGATTTTTATTTTTATACTGTATTGAGGATTTTTTCTGTTTTGTGTATTGTATTGTATTGACTCCCTTCTTTTTGACACCCACTGCACGCCCAACCTACCTGGAAAGGGGTCTGTCTTTGAACTTCCTTTCCCAAGGTTTCTTCCATTTTTTCCCTACTGGTTTTTTTTTGGGAGTTTTTCCTTGTCTTCTCAGAGAGTCAAGGCTGGGGGGCTGTCAAGAGGCAGGGCCTGTTAAAGCCCATTGCGGCATATCTTGTATGATTTTGGGCTATACAAAAATAAATTGTATTGTATTACATTGTATGTTTTTACTAGGCAAGACAACCTAGTTTCAACCTAGTGTTTGACACATGACATCATAATTTCAATGGTATAAGGTCAGCATCATAAACTTTCCTGTTGTCCAAGACTGCGGATTCTTCCTAGTAAAGAAAATGATTATTTTTGTTAGTTTATTTTGGTTACAGCTATGTGTCAGTTTGGATGTATGCATATTACATGTTTTCTTGTTTTTTTCTTAATTTTGTATTATTTTCTCATGTTTTGTTTTGTTTTTGTTTGTTTTATTTATCATTTGCTCATTCTATACTGTTACTTAATTGCACTTCCATTTTCTGTATGTTATGATTGGAGTCCTAAGAGGCGGGGCCCCTCTGATATCACTCCTTCCAAGCCTTCACTCTTGCTTTTGAAGGTTCCAGCTGGTTAGCTCTGATCAGGAGATCATTGTACTTGTAAGTTGTCGGAGATGGCGACACCCAGGAGGACCGGAAGAGGGCTTACGTCCACCTCAAACCACCCTGGTTCCTTTGGGGGCCACGGGTACAGAGCTTTGAAGTTCTAACCTGTAGGGGCCCGTGGTCACCGCCAGGGGGCGTCCCTGTGCCTAGAGAGCCCTGGACCTCAGCATTTCCGCC
Organism: Polypterus senegalus; assembly: GCF_016835505.1. Lineage (NCBI taxonomy): Eukaryota > Metazoa > Chordata > Cladistia > Polypteriformes > Polypteridae > Polypterus > Polypterus senegalus. Next base: position 98,521,037 of record NC_053156.1, on the reverse strand, counting down.
ACACCCAGAAGTGCTGTGGGGAAAAGGATCGGAGACACCAGGAGTGCTTCTGGGTACACAGCCGGTGCTTCCGCCTCACAGGGGCGTGTCGGCGGAAGGTCACTGGAAGACACCTGGAGCACATCCGGGTGCATATAAAAGGGGCCGCTGGCTGGAGTTGGGAGTGTAGAAGGACAGAGCTTTTTGGAGGAGGCAAAGAGGTGGCCTGAAGAAGTGAGGCACTGTGTTGTGGTCAGGACTTTGGGAGTTGTTGTGTGCACTTGTAAATATGAACTGTGTAAATAAATGTGTGTTGGGTGACATTAACATGTCCACCTATCTGTGTCCAGGCCGGCTACCACAAAGTATTGTTAAATTCATTGGATTTTTCTGGCTTTCTTCAGTTTAAGGGATTTTGATTTGGGGATTTCATTTTGGGCTTTATTTGTTTAGGAGTGCCTTTTAGGCAACTGATTTGTTTGCCTATTCTTGCTCTTTTGAGCATTTTATTTGTATTTTTCTATTATTTTATATTAAACCCTTTAATTGATAAAGACTATTTGTTGCTCTTCTGTGCACAAGCTGAGGTTATTGGTCATCCTCCTTTTGTGGGGCATTTGGGTCTTCTGGGCTGGATGTTTGCAGTTAGCAGTTTTAATGCTAGCTTACTTTAGGTTGAGTCTCCTTGGGCAGGTTGGTTAGGTTAAAGCCCTACCATTATGGTCATTTTAGGAGGCTTCACTCCCTTTTTGTTATGTGTGGGACTCCGAATCACAATTATGAAGCTTCCTTTTGTTCCCTTACAACAATTAATGTCTTGTTGAATTTGGTCAAGTTGCATTTTCCTAGGATACTAGATTTAGGATACTAGATAACTATTAAATTTAATTTTTCTAACCATTTGTGTTTTAGTCTGTTTTGAGTGATGATTAACAGCATCAGGCACAAATAAGATATAACCTTAGACCTGTAGTCAATGAATTACAGGACATATTCTTATAAAATGACCTGTAATCACTGTTTAAGGGTCACTTCATCATCACCAATGAACTAAGGTTTCATATTTATGGGATGTGGGAAGATACAGGAATACCCAGATGAAAACTCACATAGATACAGGAGGATTGTGCAAACTTCATTCCAGATGTGACCTAGCTGGGAATGAAACCCAGATCCCTAAAGCCATGAAGGAGAGGTGCTGATCACAGCATCAAAGTAACACACTCCCACCAGTTTGATATTTTAAAGTATTTTATTGCTCTATACACAAGCAAACACCTTTAACTTTTGTGGCTCTCACAAGAATGAATATGCAATTCTAGGTATTGATACAGCAAAGATAGGAGGGCTAACAGATCTATGTACAGTATGTGCAGAGGTATTCTGAACATTTATACTATTCTTTGGTTCTTTAAATAATTCTTGATACATTTTCAAGGTAATGTATTCTCAAATTCAATATGAATATTTTATGTTAAATATAAAACTTTGATTTATTTCCATTTAAATAGTTTAAAATGAAAGCTTGTAATAAACATACAGGTTATGTGGGAAATGATGAATATACCTGATTTACAGAATATTCAGTACCCACACGTTTCCATCCTTTGCATGGTGTGTGTGGATACATCCACTAACCAGAATTCAATGAGGTCAACTTCAGTTTAGTAGACATTTATTTCTGAACATAATTATTTTGAATTAAGTTTAACTGAATTACATTTTAAGATTCAGCACAATCAATTGTTTATTCTTTCTTAACCAGCAGCTAAGCAAAGTAAGCCAACAGATGACCAGCTAACTCAGAGGTCTCAAATGTTTTACTGGAGGGCTACAATTATTGTTCTGGCCTCTTTTTTAAACAGAAGCCATTTCTTTCTCTTAATGAACATGCTATTTATTTCTATGGCTTCTGATATTTGCAGAAGTGTTCATTTTATTTTTCCTGGGAGCACTAACTAGCTGTTTTTTGAACCAGAGCAAGTGAATATTTCTCAGACATTTATTATTTTTTTCTTTTCAAATGTTTATATTGTGTGATGGATTCCATTTTTATTATAGCCTGTTTCATAATTTGATGTCAGTACTTGCTGTTAATGAAACACTGCATTTATTTCTTTGCCTTGTTAGTGCAATTTTCCTTCCGTACCAGATATTTCCAAAACTTGATTTCATTTTTTTTAAAGCACTGTGGAAATGTATTGTGCAGCATATAAATACTTCTAAGATGTTAAGTTTTGTCCTTTTCAAATATTTTTTATCGTGTAGGTGCAAAAGCTATCAAGTTTGCAAACACCTTGTTGTACACTAATGTAGTCACAGGCGGTTTTCGACCCTGGATGATTTCCTCTCTTTTAGTTAACATGTTTCTTCAGTGACCCACGCCTGCCATTTCTTTCATCAGAACTCTCAGACGGTTCAAGCCTCCTTCACTACCCAAGCCACTCAACTCATTCTTCAGGCTCTGGTTCTCTTTGTTGGACTTCAGAAACTCTGTCACAGTGAAGTCCCCAACACCTGCTATCTCTACTTTCATTTCCTCCAAAAGGCAACTGCTCTTTCCATTGGTTTCTAGTGACTTTTTAGTCACATGTTTGACCATTCATCCCTCTTGTCTGCTTACCTCCTCTTACTAGATGTGCTAAGATTGGATGATGTTTTCTAGTTCTTATTCCTAAGTAAGTCCTCACTCCATGTTTTCACTCAAATGAAAACACAATGGCTGTCTGGAATTAAGCAGCTTTAAAAACAATACTAATGTCATATTCCACCAAACAATGAACCCATTTCTGGTTTGAGGTGGTCCTGTTTGGGTTTAGAGGAACAGAAGGCCACAGTTTCCTCTGAGTTGAAAGTCTCAAACTCCGCTCTTGAAGGACTGGGGTGGCTGTAGGAGTATGCTTCTAAATATAAAAAACACTTGAAGACATTTCAGCCAACCAGCATCTCAGTTTGAAGCTTGATGCCTTAGAGATTAGTAGTACACTCACTCTGACACATTAAAAGTTTTTTCTATTGTTTACTTTCTTTTCCTGACAACATCATCCAAATGTTTTGACATGGATCAGCTAAGTATTTATGCAATTTAGGTTTCAGAATCTAAAAAAGTGAGTCAATTAAAATGTAGACAGCAAAGTCTTCTCTTTTAGCAGCAGTAGTTAGATGTTAATTGAGAAAGTGGCTGGAATGAAATTGTGCAGTCACTGTGGCCCTCCAGGGTCTGTGTTTGAGACCTCTGCTCCAGTGGCTTCTGACATTCTTGCACTAGTCCTTAAAAAGAGATTCTTTACAGACGCTTATTTATGATTAAAAGGTCCTACACTTCTATGCCAGATAAAATGTGCTGCTTCACTGGTTTGGTGGGAAAGTGTCCACTTCCTCTCAGTCCTCTCTGAACTCTACTCTATTTATGTTTATGTTAGGTAGAATGCCCAGAGGGGACTTGGCGGTCCTGTGGCCTGGAACCCCTGCAGATTTTTTTTTTTTTCTCCAGCCGTCTGGAAATGTTTTGTTTTTTCTGTCCACCCTGGCCATCGGACCTTACTCATTTTCTATGTTAACTAATGTTGTCTTATTTTAATTTCTTATTTTGTCTTTTATTTTTCTTTTCTTCATTATGTAAAGCACTTTGAGCTACTTTTTGTAATGAAAATGGGCTATATAAATAAATGTTGTTGTTGTTACTCTAAATAAGTAACCTAGCCCCATCTTCTCCGGCTGGGGCCTAACTCTGTCACCTGTTGGCCAAAACATACATACTTCAGATTCTCAAACCTACTCAGCCCAATTTTGGTCTTTGGAATTGTGTAGCAGAAGCTAACCAATCCTTGCTGCACTGGGTGCATGGTGGGAAATGACACTAGGCATGACTGCTGTTCATTTGAGGGTACACATACTCACACTCACTGCACTGAGGCTAGTTCAACATCAACAATTAACCTATTCTGTACAACTTTTGGGATGAATGAGGAAACCAGAGTATGCAGAAGAAGAAACACACCAGTACAGTTGTAACATGCAAAGACCCCACAATAACCATACAGATGCATAATTCAAATAGCGCTTTTATAGTGAGACAGTGGTGATAACCACTGTGCTGCCTCCAGAGCCTTCATTCTCCTGTTAAACAGAGTATCTGCTTTGTGGACCCTGTTCTCTAGTGTAATTCAGACAATCTACTCAGCAACCCCCAATTACTCTCTTTTGCTTGGACTGATGCCTCTTCCAGTTTCATGTTGAAGCACCATGAATGATAGGATCTGCCTCCACCTAGTGGGCCATGCCTCCCTATAATAATAATTTGCTATTTACCTAACACTGAGGTTTTCACTCTGTGTCTCTTTCTTTAGTAAATCTTATGCTGGACTTGGTCTTGTCCTCTGATACCCTTGATGGTCCACTTGCCCAAGTCACCCTACCTCTTCACAAAATGCACAATGGTATGGAAGTGTATGTACTTGGTAGTCATATACTGTTTATAGTTCAGTTAAAATTAGTGTTTACTGTGATTGATACTGAAATTTTAACATTTACAATTATGCATTTTCATAGACGTTTATGTTTCACTCTAAGACAATGTGTACATTAAATGCACAAAGAAACAAACAATAGTATTAACAACTTAAAAACATAGTCACATACCTCACAGGTTGCTCTCTAGCTACTTTTTTCACTTCCTGCTTCCTTGAGAAACACAGGTCTGCCTTAAAAGAAAAAGTCACCGTCTGGAAGAGGATGAGACGTGTGTGCTGCCATGAAAGTCATCTTCTAGTTAGCAGCGTACAGAATTTCCTGCTTAGTGCAGGCAGTCAGTCACATTGCACAAGATGAGAAAGCAATGCTCATGTCTGGTAAAAATGAGTTGCTGACTTAAAAATAAGCTGCAGGCTCTCCCAAACTCTACTGCTACGGGCACACCTTCAGCTCTTGTAAAAACATGTTCTGGAGTCATATTTTAGGAATGGAGTAAGAAGACTAAAATGAGCTTTGCTTGTTCACAACTTTTCCTGACTTTTCAGGTGACTTTAATTCAGAAATATTGACAGACTATAACTAAGGCAGTACAGATTATTCTGTCACACTGGGCTTTGGAACCCCACACTTTACACATACTTTTTGCTCAGTCTTTTGCTCTGTAGATTAGCTTCACACAAAGCTGAAATGCCCAGAGCTCAACATAGCTTGAAAGCTGCTTTAATTTTTGCTGTCAGTCTCACCACAGATACAGAACTTCCTGCACTGCAATCAACACTCATCATCAGTTTGCACTTTATAAGTTTTAATTTATGTTAAGTATCGCTATATATATTCAAAAGAGTGACATGGCAGTGTGGTGCTGCCTCAGATCTCCCAGAGATAGGGTTCAGATTCCAGCCTTGTCACTGTCTGTGTGGAACTTCTATGTTCACTTATGGATGCATGAGTTTTTCATTGAATGCTCCAGATTTCCTCTTATATCCCAAATATAAGGATAAGTTTACCTACTATAGCCTTTGAACATCATTCTGGAGTCTCTGTAGCGATCAAAGACAGCACTCCAGGAATCCAATATATCAGAACCCCTGTACCCCTGAATACTGAACAGGAATTAAGAAAAAGCAAGGCATTAACCTCAGCTATTACAGGGGGAAGCACATTTTTAGGGAATGTGTGTAGTTTTCTAGAGGTCTGAAGGAGTTGAGCAATCTACTTTACCATACTTTCAGTGTTAGAGGGTCAAACATCTTAAGCCTTAAGCTTAACTCAAACCCTCAGCACAAGAAGAATACTCAATACAAACAGATTAGGCTCCAATACAGGATATCACCTAAAAATGTAGATATGGTGACGCTGGCACTATCTATTTACTACCGAGTGTTAATTTACATCTGTGGTACTGCCATATAGCTGATTTATACTTCTCCATCAAAACTATGCTGTATGTACGGTGTCACCGTAAGGCATACCTATGGTGTAGCCTGATGCACACATCTTCAAAAACATGACTATGCATTGCGTAAACACGAACCCCTACAACTCTGATTGGCAAGTGTGATAACTATGTATTTCCTGAAACACGTTTTTGTTTCTCTTCTAGTTTGTAAGTCAGCAAATGTATAAACATCGAAAGTGTTAGGGACAAATACGTTCGCCTACATAAGAAAAATATGTAAAAAGAGGAGCGGTACTTGTGAAAGCAAAAACTGCCTACATTTAAATAGTTCATTTGCATTTCTTGTGTTCAGTAAATACTGCCAACTAGCATTCAGGCACGTGTTTACAGGCTGCGTAACACAGAACTATAAAATGCATTCAATGGCCTAGTCTACGGTGCAGCCTTCTCACATAGCTACAGTATGGCCTATGCTTGACATAGTATTATAAATTAGCCTTTAAACCCAATGTTGCCATGATAGGGTTCACAAACCCCCTCTCTGCACCTTGCCATTGGATTAAATGAGTTCAGGAAGATGGATGAATGGGAAAAAGTGGGTATCACTTGGCAGGCATAAAGCATTCATTTTATTTTATATAGCATCATTCCACCATGCCCTGGCCCTTATGAACATACCAACAGCCTAATTTTTACATACTATATATATATGTTTTATACAGAGGGCACACAGACAGGTTAAGTGACCCAGAGAATCAGGAATTGTGCTCTAAGCCTCAGAATTCAATATCTTAGATGCATGACATAGCTGACAACTGTTTGGAGTACGGCTTTTACGAATAACTTCAGTGAACTAAAGGATTAAATCCTACTTTGCAGCTAATTCTGTCAAGATTGACGTCATCCATCTTTGACTGAATTTTATTAGACAGGTTTGAGACTGTTATGCAAGAATTTAGTGAAGAAGAGTAACAACACATAATAATTCAGTGGGCACAGTGGGCTGTAGTGTGTCCATGAACATGTAAGACATTAGTAAATTCATCCAGACAATTACATTCCACTTCTCCTTTCTTTGGGTTTAGCTACCTTTACAACAGTAAAGAAGTACAGAGAAGTGAATCTGCCCCTTGTTTGAGAATGGCCACATTATTACACATAGTGATTGAGGTAGAAACCCTCAGAACTAAAAAAAAGTCAGGCAAAAAAGTAAGAGAAACACACATCACAAGGAAAAGCATTGACATTGATGGTAAAGGGGATGGGCCGCTGAGCTGTGAGTTCTTCTGCCTGTTGTGCAATGGAAGCGGGCGTAAGCAAGGCGCTGCCAGCCGAAGCATGCACACCCTTGTATTTCTCAGTTACTACACTTCTAATGCTGATTGGTGTACAGGAAACATTTTGACTAATCAGACCAACCTGCATACTGCATCTGCAGCTCCAGTTAAAAGTAAAAAAAAAAAAAATGGCAGGGGACCAGCCCGTAAAATTACTTCCTAAGGAATGCAAAAGGCTGTTTACTCCCTTGATGATGAATAGTAATGGCACAATGTAAAGTAAAGATGAAATGATTGCTCAAACCTTCTCTTCCTGCAGCCATAGATCAAGGCAAAAGTTTAGAAGATGGTAATCAGTTTTAGCCTCTTAATATTGTGATGAATGATATCTATTTATGCACACATAGGCACAGCTACTGTAGGTTTTCCAATTTACAGGATACCTCGGGAAGAAATGAAGACAGAGATATGGTCAAATTCACTGGTCAGCTCATCTGATTCATGTATGGGTATTCAAAGACAGAAACTACATGGGCAGTACCACGAATATCTCATTGCTCATTCATTTATCCACCCATTTTCAAACATACTTATTCTATGTGATCATTGTGGGTCACCTCTTCTCCCATTTTTCATTTTTCTTTACCCTCCATAAAGTGGCTATTCAGTTACTTTATCCAGCAGGTATTTTAAAAAAACAATACAATTGAAGTATATTATTGCATGTATTTAACAGACAAAGAAACCACTTGGTACTCAGTTACAACAATTGAATTACTGGCATTTTTTACTTTGCCTAGAGTAGTAGGGGTTAAACCTGTGTCTTCTAGTTTGCAGTTCAAATGGAGAAATGTGAGCTGCCCTCAGATGTTGGAGGACTTAGAGATACAGGCAAGTGTGATAGGTCATATCACAGGATTTCACTTTGAGAAAGTATATAACTAATTCAAGTTTGTCTTTTTTTCTCATAATTAGGTATATACAAGGTAGGTCCATGGAGTCACCAGGAAAGAAACTTCTGGGCAGCCACACGGTGGGAGGAAGCATTACTGGCTATTTAATTTGGGTCAAAGTGGCCAGTCGTCTATTTGAACTCTTAAAACCTTGCATGCCAGCATCCCGCCATGACTTTGTGCCTGCCAAAGAAAGGATGTCCACTTAAATCTGCATGTTGAGAGAAGGTTACCGGAGGAAAAAACACATATAAGCTGTTCATGCAATACAGGAGACGTAAGAGTTAAGGTTCTGGAGAGGAAGAGAATAAGAATGTTCAGGAAGTCAACTGAAAGTGGGGAAAAGTAGGAAAGAAGGCAAAAATATGAAGGGCATCCATCTACAACAGAGATGGCCATTATAACCATGTCTTTCATTGGTTGTGCCAGGTCAACGTTATGAGTGACAGACCAGATATATAAAACTGAAACGATACCAGCAGGGGTCATCTTCTGACCATTTACCATTGGAGATATTAACTGTAGAGAGAGTGTGGTACAGTTAACTTAAGAGAACATTCCCATGTGTATATAGATATTAACTGTTTTATCTTGTATTTTTATAAGTGTTTTTTACTTTTGATTTTTACTGTTGTTTTTTCTATCCTTTTTGATTTTTTTCTATCTTGTATCTGTAGGAGGAGGTAGAAGAATATGTTACTTGTTTGTTTTTCCTAGTTTCCTATCAGTTTTAATTTTAACCACTGTACATATGTTAAGTCCTCACCATTACTTATTGTTGTTTTTCGTTGTATATATTCTGTGTCGTCGTAGAATGACCGTATTATTATTGCATGGCACTAGAATTTTTGTTTTCTTACTGCAAATAAAAAAAATGCTTTCTTGATTTTCATTTTGATTCATTGGGACCATTTTTGCACCGTAGGTCTGTTCGGATACATCTACAAATACCTAGAGCTTAATAATCTGTGTGTCTTTGTCTTCAGTTCATCAGTGACAGTCACTCCAAGAAATTTTAAGCTGCTCAGTCTATAAATTGCAGCCCCTCTGATGTAGATTTCAGTATGGCCTGCCCCTGCTTTCTTAAGTCTAATAATAGCTCCTTAGGATGGATGGCATTTTAAATTCGAATGTTGTTCAGCAACTCTGAGTCAGCAGGTAGACCTCATTGTTGGTGATCAGGCCAATGATGGTGGTGTCATCAGCATATTTAATGATGGAGTAGGAAGTGTGTCTGATCACACAGTTTGAAGTGAACAAGAAGTACAGAAGGGTACGTAGCACACCACCCTTTGAATACCTGTGTTCATTGTTAAGTCAGTAGGCCCCGAGACACTCCACTATACTAGGTGGGTGGTCTCCTGGCCTTGGAACCCCTGCAGATTTTGTTTTTTTTTTCTCCAGCCCTCTAGAGTTTTCTTTTTTGTTTTTTCTGTCCTCCTGGCCATCAGACCTTACTTTATTTTTCGTTACTTAGTATTGCCTACTCTTAGTTTTATATTTTTCTTTTTTCTTTCTTCATCTTCTAAAGCACTTTGGGCTACATAATGTTGCTGTTGTTATAAATACAAACTACATCTCAATATTCTGATAATACAGACGCTTTTTCAAAATGTTTGGATAACGGTATTAATGAAACAGTCATTATTGATATATGCATTTCAGTTTTGCAATGTTCTATTATTTATCTACCCATTTATCCACCCATCCATTTTAAATCTATTAATTTTGCATTTAGGAATACATGAAGGATATGGTATGTTTACCATGCACTTTTTACAATAAAAATGATTTGTGGTGATCTTCCAGTATTACTACAAGTCAGACATTTTATTTGAATGTTAATAGAAATAAAAGTTTAAATTATTTGTGTTTTTTTCTTAACTATTTTAACCAGGAGGGGGTGCTCATGACATAAACATCAAACAAGCCCAGGTGAAAGGAATTAAGACAACTTATTACATTTATTTATTTGGCTGACACCTTTACTCAAGGCAACTTACATCTTTTATGATACAATCGGCTACATTTCTTTTGGTTTTCCAGTTGTAGCACAGGGAGGTCAAGTGACTTGCTTATGGTCACACAGTGTCCCTAGCAGGATTTGAACTCATAGCTTTAGGGTTTGAAGTCCAAAGCCTTAACCACCACACCACACTGCCTGCTTTTATTATCAAATATAAAAACATAAGGTATAGGTGAAACAGAAGGATAAACAAAATTACTACCATCATCATCATCATCTCTGGTTTAAGAGTTTAATCAGTTAATTGTTTTTCCCCAAACCTTTTTCCTCCACCTTCCTAAGTCATGAGCATCCCATTCTTTTTTATTATTCATCACTACATCTATCCATGATGTCTTCAGTGTTCCTCTGTGCCTCAAACTCCTACCTACCTCCATTATGGTGTACCTCTTCACTCAGTCATTCTCTACATTTTGAGCCAAACGCTCAAAACTCCTTACTGTGTTTCATCTGAACAACACCTATTCCTTCCACATCAAGTCTTTTTTATAACTCTGCATTCATCTTCCTTTCACCTTACGACACAAACATCAACCTAATCATTCTCACCTCTGTCGTCCCCAGCATTACTTCATGTTCTGTTTTCTTCAGCCATGTTTCACTTCCTCAAAGCATACTACTTCTCAGGGCACCCTGTCAAATGCCTTTTCCAAATCTATAAATGCATACTGTAATGCATTTTCATTCTCTAATCTGACATTTGTCCGCATTGGCTTCACTACAAAGATCACATCATGTTTTTTCTTAAGCACTTTCTGTACCACATTTATTGCATGTTTCAAAAGCCTGATCACTCGATATGACTTAAGCTCCAATTGATCTGCCTGTTTTTTGAATACTTTATTTTGTTGTTGCCCAACCTTAAGGAATCTTCCCTTAACATACAATCATGTTTCAGAAGTATGTAAACCATTAAACTCCAGGACCTTCTGTTTCTTTTAACATTTTAAAAACCACTCTACCTGAACTACTGCTTTATCTGCCTGTCTGTTTTGTGGCCTCCTCTTTCAAAAACATACAACACAGTCTATCTGTTACAACAAACATTACAATACCATTTGCTCTCCTCATTCAGCAACTTCTCTAAAAACTTTTTAAAGATATCTCTAACTTCATTACTATCAATCAACATCTTACCTTTAGAAACTTTTCAAGCAATTCACACCTACTATATCCTATCTTTTTTGCCATCTGCATTGCACATCTGATCATATTCCTATTCCTCTTTCCTTTTCAAAGACACAATATACAGAATATAAATACAACAAAAGTTTAGGCCACTCTGGATTATACTAATGCATGTAAATGTCTAGCTGATATTGGAAGTCATTGGTCATTGCCTGCACCAAGATCCATGGAATGTCCTCTTTCGTACCTTCTTCCCTTACTCTCAAATAACATAGACCTCTCTTCCTCTCTCCAGGCAAGCTGTTTCCTCTCTCTCCTTTCATCTTTTCCATCATTCTGGTGACCAAAAGGAGCTTTTAAATGTCCTGCTGGAACTAATTATGGATCCTAGCCTTGAATAACCCTCAAGGTCACGAATGTCCCATTAAACTCCTAGGGTGTTTCATGAAGAACTTCCATTGGCATCCTCAGATGAACCTACAGTCTCAAACCTCTGTCCTTATTATAAAGGCCTAAACCACCTTTGAGATGCTTGACAACTAAAGAATGTACCAAGTGACCATGCATAATTTGACTCCTCCCTGCTGTGAGCTGTTAGTTTTAGAGATCTCTGTACTTCTATAGTGCCACCCTTTGTCCTTTCTTGATTTACATAATTTCCTTTATTTTAGGGGATCCTTCTCATATTTGTAATCTTGGTCAGGATAGCTTAGAATTATTGTCCGGAAATGGTTCCAGACATGTTGTAACACCTGCCACAACCAGACTTAACATTACACTACATTATATAACATACATAGTTTAGTATCAGTCAATTAATTGTCTGTTTTGCAGGTCTATGTGGGACCAGATTCTGTCCTGGAAGAAAAGGCTCACATTATGGAATTAGCTTGGCACCAGTCTGCCACCATGGAGGCAGACACCTCTGTTCAAATGTAGAACATCAGTTTACAGTAGTCAGTTAAACTTACTTGCTTTTGAGAAGCCATGCAAACTGGAACTCAGATTGCCAATAATGATCTTATAAGATAGTCAGCAGGGGGAACTTTCATTCACAGTTTACAATAAGGAAAACATTTGGAGAATTGATTGGGTAGCTGAATGGCAAGCTAACAGAGTGCTTAGTGCCCTTCTCTTTCAGCACCGGGACATGGTTATGTTTTCCTCACGTCTTTATTGGTTTCATAGGATACTCCTGTATCCTCCCACATTGCAGAAATGGGGATGCTTGTTGAATCTGAACTGGCCCAGTATGAGCAGACGTGACCTTTGATGGATTGGCATCCTGTCCAATGTCTTGCAACCAATGTTACTCTGGCTATCAATAACTCATTAACAAAACAGTAAACTAAGTTTATTTTGTACAAAGCCTGCTTGTAGTGTTCAGCCACCCAAGGTGCTTTATAAGCTCAACTGGTTAGGAGATCCATCTAACCCACACAATTTCTTTACATTTATTGATGTATAGGTCTTCAGTTGGCACTTAGAACTGAAACAGCAGCCTGGTGTTTATAGTTGATTACATATACTACTAGGCCACACTGGGTGATTATAGTTAAAAGGAGTTAGCAACATGAATGAATGGATAATTTCCGGAATTATAAAAAAAGATCCTTGTCATTTTCTTTTTTCATTTGAAGTGTCAGGAAATAAAAATTAAAATTCCAAGCAGAATGATTTGAAATTCATAGCCATCTCACTCAACATTCCTTTGAAAAATCTAGAGTCTTTGTTTCATTATTTTTCTTTGAATAAGTGCTGAGGAGCTACAATAAAAGCTTCAAGGAGGTGAATCTTTTCAGTTTAAGTAAATAAAGATTAAAATTATTCAGGTAATTAATAAGGTGGATGCCAGCTGTTACTTTAAGGAGAATGCGGGGCCACAGATTGAAGTCGTTTAATGTAAGCCTTGCACTAGTTTTTAAAAGTGTTTCACCGCAGAAAAAAGCATCAGTGTGTTGAATAAATTATCAAGTGAGCTAGTAAATAGTGGATAAATTAACAAGTAAATTATATATCAAAACAATGTTTCCATATACACATTATTAAGAGTTAGCTTAAAACTCGAAAAGTTCACTTAATGCTGCCAACTTTGCCGTGAAGCTAAATAGAGAATAACAAATTAGAACATGCAGAATAGTTTGTTCTCTCCAAAAGTTTTCTTATCTACAAAGCATTATGCAAAGTAAGAGATATTTTTAAAAGAGTTATTACTTCATCTAAATAAAAAGTAGTTGTAAAGTTATTGTTAACAATGAATTCTAGGTGGATGTCTTTTATTTCATTCAAGCATGATGGAGCCTGCCAGTGGCGTAGCGTGGGCTTTCGTCGCCTGGGGCCGACCGGAAATTTGCCGCCCCTCTATTTAGTTATTCTTAAAAAATAGACAAAATAAAAAAAGCTGCATTAAATTTTTTTATTGATTAAAAATTTACTTTTCATATTTTTTTAATAGCAAAATCTTTTATACAATTGTCAATATCAGTATGTATGTCATGTTCAATTGCCAGAATAGCTAAATTTGTTAGCCTTAACGTGGACATAGTTGATCTGAGATAATTTTTGATTAATTTGAGCTTAGAGAAGCTTCTCTCGCAACTAGCATTACTGATGGCAGATGTTAAAAAAATTCTCAACATTATGACAATGTTTGGTAAACCATCTTCAAGTTTGGACTCAATAATATATTTTAATAAACTCAGAGAGCCGGACCTAATGAGTTCTTTTTTACAGTCTGGGTCTGTTGCAGCTACAAAAGCTTGTAGCCGTACGCGCTCAAGTAGAAATTCTTCTTTATTAATGTCTTGAGGAGCTTGGTCTAAGTTAAGCTCGTCCCTGCTCAATATCACTTCAGGTCTTAAAAAATCATATTTTTGCGCTAGATTTTGCAACTGTTGGAATATTTCTCGAATTTCAGCAGATACTCTGTCTATTGAAAATTCACTTAGGTAGGTTTTATCGTCACTAGATACTGTCGTAGATTGACTCTACAATGCGCTGTAAAACGTCTGAGAAAATTTCTATTGCACCACCTGCTTCACCTGCCACCCTTTCCGCACCCGCGCTGTCTGCTTGGCTTGAATCAGCGCGGGCGCGATTTGCAGTTTCAAATACAGTAATCCCTTGCTATATCGCGCTTTGACTTTCGCGGTTTCACTCTATCGCGGATTTTAAATGTAAGCACATCTAAATATATATCACGGATTTTTCGCTGATTCGCCGCTTTCTGCGGACAATGGGTCTTTTAATTTAGGTTACATGCTTCCTCAGTTTGATTGCCCAGTTGATTTCATACAAGGGACGCTATTGGCGGATGGCTTAGAAGCTACCCAATCAGAGCATGTATTACATATTAACTAAAACTCCTCAATGCTATAAGATATGCTTCCGCGTGGCGCTTGTTTTGTTTGCTTCTCTCTGTCTCTCATTCTCTCTGCCTGGCGGAGGGGGTGTGAGCAGAGGGGGCTGTTTACACAGTGGCTGTTTACCTAGAAGATAGGACGCTCCTCTACAAAATGCCGCTTTATCGCGGTGCTTCTGTATACTTAAAAGCAGGTATTGATTTTTTGATTGTTTGCTTTTCTTAGCGACGCTCTCTCTGACATTATCTGCTCTTCACGGTGCTCCTTTGAAGATAAGATATGTTTGCATTCTTTTAATTGTGAGAAAGAACTGCCATCTCTGTCTTGTAATGAAGCACAGTTTAAACGTTTGACTAAAGGGTGTTATTTTATGTCTAGAGGGCTCTAATAATGTTAACAGTGTGGGAGAGTTTATAAGGGCTTAAAATATACAAAAATAACCATACAAACATATGGTTTCTACTTCGCGGATTTTCACCTATCGCGTGGGGGTCTGGAACGCAACCCCGCGATCGAGGAGGGATTACTGTATACCTATATTTTTTTAAATTTAAATATCATGGTGATTGCCGCCGCCCCTTTTGATACGCCGCCCGGGGCCATGGCCCCTCGGCACCCCTCGCTACGCCACTGGAGCCTGCCATATGCACTGTTCAGTGCGCTGTAACAAGACTATCTAATCTAACAAAGCAGCGTCTTAAATAAGTTAGGTTCATTGGCATAACACAGTCAAGAGGCACTTCAAGTTACATAAATCAGGACACAGATAAATGGTAAATCTTAATGTATCTATGTCTTAGTGTTATCTAGCAGTCCCAAATTGTTAAACAGATTAAAACCCTTAGGCAAATATACAATTCATTGAATAGCACTTCATATACTGTACATTACATACATTATTATAGAGAAAAAAATAAAAAGTTAAAATGTCATTTGATTTCAACACTATAGTGATGTGCTGGTACAAAAGATACAATTTGATTACAATTGCTCTGTCTGATTTTAAATTTTGTATTTTACTTTTGTTTATAATCCGTGTTTTGCCTATTGTTTGGTGTCCTTGAGTGTTTAGAAAGGCGCCTACAAATAAATAAAATGTAGTAGTAGTATTATTATTATTATTACAATATTTCTTAGTTAAACAAGCAGTCATAGTTTGAGACCCTTTACAAATTCATGCGGAAAGTTTTTTTTCTCTTATAGCAATCCACACATTTAAGAACTTTCATGAGGAAGCTCGTATTCGGAAGTCTTTAAAGATTTTATCAGTGGCTCAGAACAATTTATAGCTATAAAATGTTAATGTTTGGGTTATGTTATGATTTCACTAGAATCCATATGCATTGCGTCCTTGAGGTTCATTCCACTCTATTGAAATAACTGAATTGACATTGTGAACAGGAAGATAGCACCAAGATTGTCCCAACAAATTAACTTAAAAAGAGTAGATGGAAGAAACCTTGGGAAAGGCAGTTCAAAGAGAGACCAAGAGGCAGGGCCTGTTAAAGCCCATTGCGGCACTTCCTGTGTGATTTTCGGCTATACAAAAATAAACTGTATTGTATTGTATTGTAAACTGTAGATGGAATATTCTTATTTATGGACATTTATTTGCTTTTGCTTATTATAGAAAATAAGAATGTACAAGAAAGCAACTAAAAAGCATTCCCATTATAAGTACTAAAGTCAAAGCAAACTGTACAGTATATTAAGTATAGCTAAACATCACTAAGTTGAAACCAGTTTGCCTCTGTTACAATAATAATTACCCCCCTCTCCTCTACCTGCAATTCACATCATGAACCTTACTAAATTTTTTAAAAGTAGTAACTCATGGCTGTTACTTTACAGAATTCAGGAGGCTTGTGGATGGGACAGTCCATAAACCACTAAGTTGTTCTCCTCACTAAAATTTCCTACAAGAAATGTGTAAGGCCTCACATAATTACAATGTCATATAAGCTTCATCCTTCTTGAATTTATAACAAAGCAAATGCTGAGTTGTATGGCAGTGGAGCGTGTGGCAGTGATGAGACTTTCAAATATTGTAACACTGTCCGAATGCAAATTCAGCTCAAATGAATTTATTCTTATTTTGGTGCCTACCAATTACTAGCTCAATCCACGCTTATATTGTTTTTCACCTGTGCATATTACAGATGATTCTGACTTGGTGTGACTCCTGTTTGTTTCATAAAGCATTAAATAATTTGAAATACTTCCTTCTGGAGGCCCTAGTTGTCGTTCACCTCAATTATTCTACTTTAAATGTAAACAGCAGGGTTCTATACTTTTAATGTGCTATGTAGATTTCTCTTTTTGATTGTCGATCTTCACTTATTCCCTCTTACACCTTATACAAAGAGAAGACCTCTCTATATATCCTACCACTGGGTGTAAGGCACTGTATACAGGGCTTTATTTCAAACATATATCTATCTTTTATTGAGTAGCCACTACGTAATTTATTGGTTTAATTTTGATACCTGATCTGCAGGTACAGTGCAATAGGGCACTTCTTTGTTAGACACACTTACTGTACTTAATAGTAAAAATATACAGTACTAAAGAATATCTCAACTTTGATGAATAAGAGGAGACCGCCCATGGCATCAAGCTAGTTTGGTTAGCTAACAAGCTATGTTGTTCTGACTTCTCCCCAAGATACATATTAAATGCTGTCAAAGATTTCACTTCAACAGCAGAAGGTAGTTTGTTCCGGATTCCCACAGCTCTTTGCTTCCTGGCTTCCTTCCATCTTACTGTAAATGCAGCAACTGCAGGAAAATGTGGACTCCTGTGTGTCTCTTCATTGTTTCAAATTACAGTTGCAGATGAACAATCGACTCCACCTCAACTCACGGATGACCCCTTGAACTGTAATCTGGAAACTGGGGAGACCATGTGAATACATTGGGATCAAATTGCACTCAGAGGCTCAACAGGTGTTTGTGATACTCTTGCTATTCCATAAGTGTGAATCAATAGAAACTGGGGTTCACCAGACTCTGGAGGTGTTTTTCTACTCCTTTAGGAGTCACTATTCATGTTGCCCAGTCTACTGTAATTACACATTTTATATTTCTCTTTGAAGAGTGGAAATTGATTTAGTTGTCGGTGAATTATAAATTTTGATATGGCTTTTTTCAGCTGAGCAGCCTAAGTGTACATTAATGATATTCATTCATTAACAGTCTGTTTTACCCAATAAAGATGCTGCTGGCTGGATGTATTTAGGTGGCAGTTCATTATTAACATGCACTCTGCCATAATTTGACTTTTAAATTAAAATTTTCTTTATGGTTCCTGTGACTCTAAAAAATACTGTATACCATACATCATTTTAAGGAGGTTTTCAAACTCAGGAATCCAATTATTTCTTTCACGGTATCTTTACTTATACTATATTAGGTTTTTTTTTGGTGGTATCCCTTGTGCCATCTTGTTTGGGACTTTAATATTGGTTGCTATGTGGGTGTTAGGGGTGACATCATAAATCAAGGGATTCAGAAGTCAGCCAGTACCTTGAATTTTTCTGGTTTGTCAAAGTTTGTAGATTAAAATTTGACTCTAGTGTTATTATTGTTAGTTAAATGGCTCTCTAGTTATGAATTCTTTTTTTTGGTCTCACTAATGATTTTTTTTTTTCTTATATCTTGGTTCTGGTTATGTGAACTTTTCAATACTAATCCTATTGCTCCATTTCTTGATTAGAGAGAGGATGGGGGCATGCTCTGATTACAGCATGTTGCCGATTAAGATTATTGTTTTACATCTTGGGCTTGGTTTAGATAGATTCTTTGACTCCTGGTTACAAACTTGGCTTTTTTTTCTGACTTTGCTCCATCTTCCTATACTAATTCTTTGAACCATCTGCTATCCCATGCAGTTCAGCACACGTTTAGTCTCCACT
Source organism: Polypterus senegalus (assembly GCF_016835505.1). Lineage (NCBI taxonomy): Eukaryota > Metazoa > Chordata > Cladistia > Polypteriformes > Polypteridae > Polypterus > Polypterus senegalus. The sequence continues at coordinate 98,502,527 of NC_053156.1, read as the reverse complement.
GTCTTGCTATGTTGAACATGAATTAGTCCTGGTCTCCCTTCAAACTGCCGTAGGACATATTGGCCATGCTTTGGATTGGTGCATCTTCAGCCTTATCTAATAAGATAATCTAAACCAGTCCATGTAACAGCCAGGGAGAGCATGAAATGTACTCAAGTTCTGAACAAAGGACCATCAAGAATGAGTAACACTGATGGACAAAACTTTGTACCAGTAGTCAACCAAGAGGATGGGCGTATGAACTACTGAAAAGCCAATGACAAGACCTCTATTCCTCCCTATGAAAACCCCAATAAGAACCAAACTAACTGCTGTTCTCTCAATACTTTACAGCATGACCTGGCCATAATTTGACTCCCCACAGCCAGAAACCATAGCTGACAGGGTGAGGCAGCAACAGAGGTTAAAGCAATTCCTTTACTCCAGAGGGTAACTATGCTGGACTAAAAGGGTTCAATTCTAGCCTGCATTGGAGATGGAACAAGCTTACCATTAGTCTAACCTTGCTGAAGGACAGAAAGGACAGGTGCAAGGTGGACAGATGGTAAGTAAATCAGGTTTTTGCCTTGCTGACAATGGTCACTGATTTATCACCAGTTGAATTAGCTGGCATAACTTTGCTAGAAACTGAGGAAACTGTGTGTGTTAAACCCTCGAAGAGAAACTGAAGTGCCTCTCGCATTCAGAGGCTGTGACTAAAGGCAAAGAAGACCTCATGAACAAAGAAAAAAAACTCAGTGATAAATCCTTGCACATGTCTGAAGAAAGCTTACTAGGAAAAAAACAAAGCATCTCTCACCTCAAACCATAAGTGTGATTATAATTTATTAGACTAGGGGGTCCACCCCCTGCTCGCTTCGCTCACCCACCCCCAAGTTTAGTTAATCAAATATACAATTTAAAGAGATTATTATTTTCATGGGAATTCTTACTTATGGATTATTTTCACTTTTACTATAAAACTTTAGTAAAAACAATATTTGGAATCAACTTTTCTTCAAGATTGCATTGAATTTTGATTCCTTGTTTGGACTTACATTGTGACAACGCAACGTATAACTGCCTGAGAGTAAATATCCTTTCTTTTCCTCTAATAAATAAAATGACTTTTTTGAATGTTTGTCCATGCTCTTTCTTCTTTGTTTAGTCGTTGACATGTCATCTAGAACGTATAAAATTATTGTCCTGAAAAAATTTATAACAGCTTAAAATGCAGGAAGTGTGTTTGCCAAAAGCATTCACACAACTAAGAGCTGACAGCACAGGAACTGTGTCTGACAAAAGCATTCACACGACTGAGGTTAGATGACTGTGGTCTTGTTTGAAAATGGTGGTAATAATGGCGTTACTTGAAAGAATCTAATGGCAAACATCACCGTCTCATGGGACTTGCTTCCAAAGGTTGTAAATATGCCGTGACTTGAAAGAATCTCATGTTAGAAGTCTCCATCTCACAGGACTTCATACCGCATCAGTATTTTGGAATCTTTTAATTCTCACTGGCAACACGAATTAGACAATCTACAAGTTTCTGACTTAAAGTTTAAGTCCAAACAATATATTCAATCTCTTTTCGCTGTTTCATTATTTCACCAAGTAATAATTTCTGTTTGTTGGCACTAATGCGATCTTTACTATCCTTTTTTTGAAACTTTAAAATTTTCATACTTTCATTATCTCTAACCTGCTTTGCATGTGTACCGCGCCAACGTTTTTGAATTTTTTAAAACATTCTACTTTGTCATCTACTCTTTGTCTTTTATTTCCGTGGTTAAATCTCTTGGCACAAAAACTCATCTCGCGGGACATGTCAGTGTCTCTCCGAGAAAATCATGTCTCGTCTCCTCCAAGATTTTTTTTTTTTATAATAGAGAGATAGGACAAAGCCAGCTAATGTATTAGTGTAAACGTAACTAAAGGTAATAACTTTGTGAAGGATAAGTTCTGGCTATTGTGAGCTTCTCACCTTAAATCCAGTAAGAAAGAGCACAGCAATGCCTCACACATGCACAAAAACAAAAAGGATGGCCTTATATGGGCAGGCAGTCAGTCAAAGAAGAGAATCAAGAAATAACTATAATGATAATAAACAAACAATAAAACAGCAGAGAAGCCGCGGATTAAATAGAAGAAATGGGTACCTGAACAGTAAACTAAGTCTAAAATACCTACACAATAACTATAATAATTGTAATAAACGAACAATAAAACAGTGGAGAAGTCGTGGATTAAATAAAAAGGCTGCTTCCGTGGCGAACCAAGGAAAGGAATGAAGGTACTGCAGCGAAGGACGGTCTTATATGGGCAGGCAGTCAATTACGTGGGAGACATGCGGATGGAGGATGCAATATAGGCAAGCAGGCAGCCAAAGAAGGGAATCAAAAAATAACTATAATCATAATAAACGAACAATAAAACAGCAGAGAAGCCGTGGATTAAATAAAGGAAGTGGGTACCTGAACAGTAAACTAAGTCTAAAATACCTACACAATAACTATAATAATCGTAATAAACGAACAATAAAACAGCGGATAAGACATGGATTAATTAAAAAGGCTGCTTCCGTGGCGAACCAAGGAAAGGAATGAAGACACCGCAGCGAAGGATGGCGTTATATGGGCAGGCAGTCAATTACGTGGGAGGCATGGGGATGGAGGATGCAATATAGGCAGGCAGGTAGCCAAAGAAGGGAATCAAGAGACTGGAGAGACAGACGGCCTTATATGGGCAGGCAGTCAATTACATGGGAGGTGTGCTGATGGAGGACGCAACTGCGCCTCACACGGCGACCGAGCTGCAGAATATGGACGTATATATGTATGTAAGTAGGATTCAGTTATGACCATTAAGCAGGTTTCATTTCGAAATTCTATGCATAACATTTGTAAGTAAGCTGTAAGGAATGAGCCTGCCAAATTTCAGCCTTCAACCTACACGGGAAGTTGGAGAATTAGTGATGAGTGAGTGAGTGAGTGATTGAGTCAGTCAGTCAGTCAGTCAGTGAGGGCTTTGCCTTTTATTAGTATAGATATACAATATATACTTCATTTTTGCATGTATTCATCTTCTATTATCCTTATGTTATAAATAAATTGTATTATGTTGCTTATTTCAACAAATGCATCTGGTTTATTTGCTAAAGTATGTTTTTTGCCATGTTTTGATTAACAACAGAGAAAGTGAAGTTTTCTGCTTCTTCATCTTTTCTCACTTTTATGGCACTATTTAGCTTGGTCAAGCACCTCCTCCCCGTCAAATCCTTTTCCTTCAAATCTTCATTTATACTGTACATCCACCTCTGCTTTGGTCCTCCTTGCTTTCTCTTCTCTCTGTACTTTAATTGTGTGGATTTCTTCATATTTCTGGTGCCCTTTCTGGGGTGAACAAGTTGAAATTAATTTTACTTTACCTACACTGCACACACATGGCCTATCAGTTCTTGCTTACATTCTTTAGATTGCAGTGTTGCACAATGGATGTTATCATTTATCAAGCAGTCAATTATGTGGTAAGGACAGACTGTGCCTTATAACCCATCCAGCAAATAACTACTACTTAATTAATCCTGTGAAAAGAACACATTAAAAAACAAAAAATGACCTTCTGGGTCAATCAGATGACAGTCTTAAACTGAACAAGCTGCCTTTACGTCTATTCATCCTCCCAGCATTTGTTTGTGTGTGCCAACCTGCACATCTCCTTTCCAACAATACATAAACAAAGTTGTCAGAAATTTGCCTCCTTGTTAGCTTGGACCAATCATGGACAGTATAATCAATGAAGGGACCTAAAGGTGCCTCACTAAAGGAGCATGAACGCTACTACAATGTCAGTGCCAGTCACACAGTCCGGAGTCTGTCTAGGGTTGGTGACTACTTTCTTTGGAGGACATTTAGCTTAAAGAATCTACTCTGAAAAAAATGTAAAATATGAGATAAACAAACTAAATTAATAAAATGCATTTCTGTATGCTAAAAAAGAAAAAATGATAACCTTTTCTAGTTGACAGTTTACAAAGACAAAGCTGCATATAGTTTTTAAAACAGAAAGAAGGTATATTTAAGAACCTGATTGAAAAAAGGGCTTCAGCTCTTATTAAAGTGATTGACTGTAACTGAAAACGGCACACAATGAAACAGTGATGGAGACCCTTTAATGGGGCAGCCCGGAAGGTCTGTGGAATATACATAAAGGTCTACACCACTGGATGCACTGTGTTCATAGACTGTTTATATAATATTTCTTAATCCAAGTCCTGGCAGTTCACAATGTCTGCTATGACTTTTTACTGGAACTAAGCTCTTAATCACCAAATAATATGTTGAATGGAAATAACAATTTGATTGAGCAGAACATTTAAATTATTTTTAATACTCCTCCATTTGAAGCCAAGGCTAAGACTGTTGTGTAATCAGCTTGCAAGGAGAATGGAGAAGTCAAGGCAGGCACACCTCAGTTCTGGCTGCTGACATTTTTATGTGAGCAAGGAGGAGTAGATTTTAAAATAAATCACAAAGATGACATACAGCAGATTGCTTGCTAGTAAAATGGTTAGTTGACATTTGATATACACAATAATTTGACCTTCATGTATCACTGTTGCAAGATTAAAATATATTACTGTACATGAGTAATAGAACAATATGGTTGTGCAATATTTAGTGCTGCTGCCTCACACTTCCAGTGGCTGGGTTTGAATCCTAGCTTGGTCATGGCCAACATGACATTTAAATGTTCTCACTGTGCTTATGTGTTTTTTCATGTGCTCCTGTTTTTTTGTCATATCCTTAACAAATGCTTGTTAGCATGACTGAGTGTGGGTGTAGATTTGAGTGTACACTGTGTCACACACGTGCGCATGGGAGCCAGCTACATGGACCAAAAGAAGGGAATGCCACACCAGGCTGAGTGCACTAAAACCTTCTCATTTTATCCCTGCAGACAAGACACAAGAAATTCTGCCTGAGTTTGAAGACGTCACTTCTGGTCCCAGAACCAAGAACGACATCACTTCCAGCTCCGCCCCAATGACATCACTTCCCCTGACCTGCCTTTAAAACCCGACTTCCTCCTTCCGTTGATCAGTTCTGTTTTGGACTCCGCACTGTATTCACTTATGCCTTATGCAGTCAGGGTCGAGGCAATTCATTTCGCAACTGCAATATATTGACACACAGTACTGAACTAAAAGAACATGTCAACACCCTGAGAATGATATTCTGCTTTTAACTGCATGTTTAAACTTCTGTTCCTGTGAGGCAGTGGTACTAGATAGGTTACTACCTTGGTGCCAGACATAAACAAAGACAAGAAAACATTACCTATGATAAGTATTCACCCCAACTTACAAGTTTTCATATTTTATTATTCTAAAATATTAAATCAAATTGGATTTAATTTGTTTTTTTTTATTCTGATTAACAAAAAAAATCACTTTAATATCAAAGTGAAAAAAGATCTCTTCAATGTAATCTAAATTAATAACAAATATAAAACACTAAATAATTAACCACATAAGTATTTCAAGTTAGTATTTAGTAAATGGACCTTTGGCAGACATGACAGCCTTGAGTTTGTGTACACTGGTCTCTATCAACTTTACACATCTGGACACTGCAATTGTTTCCCATTCATCTTTACGAAACTGCTTAAGCTCTGTCAGGTTGCATTGGGGATTGTTGATATAAAACGTTTTTTCAGCTTCAGCCTTAAATTCTCAATGTGATTGAGATCTGGACTGTGACTCGGACACTCCAGGACATTACTCTTGTTGATTTTAAGCCATTGTGTAGCTTTGGCTTTAAGCTTAAGGTTTTTGTCTTGCTGGAAAACAAATCTTCTCCAAAGGAGCAGGTTTCCCGCAGACTGCATTTGGTTTACCCCCAAGATTTCTATGAATTTTGCTACATTCATTTTCTCCCGTACCTATTGGAAGCTTTCCAAGGCCTGCAGAGAAGCATCCCCACTGCATGATGTGGCTACCAATCATGCTTTCAAGGGGGGAATGGTGTGTTTTTGAGAACATGCAATATTCAAAGATGCCGTTTAGTCTGATGGCCATAAAACTCAAATTTGGTCTCATCAGACCAGAGAACCTTCTTCCAGCCAACTTCAGAGTCTCCCAAATTATAGCCGAGATGTCAAGTATGTTTTTTCTCTTTGTTACACACCCATAAAGCTCTAACTGGTTAAGCACATGAGCAATATTTATGCACAACATCTCCAATCTGAACTCCTGTAGCTTATAACTCCTTTAGAGTTATCATAGGGTCTCCCTCATTAGCTTTCTTGCACAATCACTCCATTTTTGTAGATGGCCTTCTTTAGTTAGACTTACTACCTCAGTATGTGCGTCTCGGGAACTGCAGGTCTGACATTGTGGTCAGCAGCACAGGAGCGCCGCAGGGGACTGTGCTTTCTCTGGTCCTGTTCAGCATATATACATCGGACTTCCAATACAACTCGGAGTCCTACCATGTGCAAAATTTCGCTGATGACACTGCTATCGTGGGCTGCATCAGGAGTGGGCAGGAGGAGGAGTATAGGAACCTAATCAAGGACTTTGTTAAATGGTGCCACTAAAACCACTTACACCTGAACACCAGAAAAACGAAGGAGCTGGTGGTGGATTTTAGGAGAATAAGGCCCCTCCTGGACCACGTGATTATCAGAGGCAACTGTGTGCAGAGGGTACAGATCTACCTGGGAGTGCAGCTGGATGATAAATTGGACTGGACTGCCAATACTGATGCTCTGTGCAAGAGAGGACAGAGCCAACTATACTTCCTTAGAAGACTGGCATCCTTCAACATCTGCAATAAGATGCTGCAGATGTTCTATCAGACGGTTGTGGCTAGTGCCCTCTTCTACACGGTGGTGTACTGGGGAGGCAGCATAAAGAAGAAGGATGCCTTACACCTGGACAAACTGGTGAGGAAGGCAGGCTGTATTTTAGGCATGGAGCTGGACAGTTTGACATCTGTGGCACAGCGACGGGCGCTAAGCAGGCTCCTGTCAATCATGGAGAATCCACTGCATCCACTGAAAAGGATCATCTCCAAACAGAGGAGCAGCTTCAGCGACAGACTGCTGTCACTGTCCTGCTCCACTGACAGACTGAGGAGATCGCTCCTCCCCCACACTTTGCAACTCTTCAATCCCACCCCGGGGGGGGTAAACATTAACATTATACAGTTAAGTTATAACTTGTCTGTTTTTACCTGCACGTTTATCACTCTTTAATTTTTTATTGTTTTTTATCAGTATGCTGCTGCTGGAGTATGTGAAGTTCCCCTTGGGATTAATAAAGTATCTATCTATCTATCTATCTATCTATCTATCTATCTATCTATCTATCTATCTATCTATCTATCTATCTATCTATCTATCTATCTATCTATCTATCTATCTTCTGTGCCATACACTTTCTGATTCATTTAGCTGGACTTCAAGTAATGTAAAGTGACTTGGATATTTTTGGTATCCACCCCCCGACCTTTGTTTTTTTCATCACTTTCTTGGAGGGACTGTTGTGACTCACCGCAAGTTGGACCTTCCAGATAAGGTGCATTCATACTACAATTGAAGCCCTTTGGCCGCAGAAAAGTGATCTCCATTTAACTAATTCTGTGACCTCTCAAACCAAATGGCTGCACTACTTAGGATTTAAGGGTGCCATATTAAAGGAGAGGAATACTTAATGGAATCAGTTATTTTGTCTTTTATATTTGTAATTTATTTAGACCATTTTACAGAGATCTTTTTTATTTTGACATTAAAGAGTCTTTTCCTGTTGCTCTGTGTCAGAAAGCCAAATTAAATCCATGGTGATTCAATGCTGTATAAAAATAAGATGTGAAAATTTCCAATGGAATGAATACTTTCTATAAGCAATGTAAATCGATAAATAAAAAATAGTGTTTACAGCCTCTTGGAGACTACTATTATCCCCGCTGTTCTAATTTTCCCTGCCTGTGATCCCTCTCAGTCTAAGGCAGTTTCATTGTGTGCTACTAGGAGGTTGAGCAGTGGGAGAGGATTGCATTTGAGATGTTTCAGTAGAGTTGCCCCAATCTACAGTATAACTAATAGACAGATTAATGCCCTGGAGGCCTTGAAGGGTGCAATATGAACTATAGGCTTGTAAGGGGCAGTATGGTTCTTCTTGCATGGATGAAAGGGAAGCATTTGCATCTTAAAGGGGGAAGCTCTGAAGACCTTGCATGAAGACACAAATCTCCCACACTTAAAAATAATGGTACCCAAGTGGTTCTTCAAAACAATGCCATAGGGAAACTATTTTTGGATCCCAAAAAACCCATCTACATGTAGCTTCCAAAAAAAAGCCATATTTATTTAGATCTGATGCAGGCACCATAAGACAAATAATCATGAACAAATGGTAACAGATTTGTGAAATACCAATGACTCCTGCTTGCATACGTAAAGTAACACCGGTAACTTTCCGGATTTCTTAAACTTCTAGTGTCCTGCTAGGTAGCCTACCACACATTCAAAGGTTTCAGTTTATTCCACCTAATGGGAGTAGGTGAAAGAAGAAGAAGAATGAAGTTTTTCAAAGGACAATGAACCAACTTCATATGCAAAGAACGCTTCCAGAATGAAATGGTACTTTGTCAAGAAAACGTTCTAAGATCCAGTAAAGAACCTTAAAGTGCCATTAAGGAACGATTATTTTTAAGACTGCAGGATATTAGGTCTCATCACACAGCTCTATACTATGATAAATAGGACAAATAAGCCAAAGTGTCTTTAAAGAACCCTCTCTTTAGTCATAAATGGCCTGCCTTTGACATAGAAAGTAAGTAGCCCCAGGATGTACATGTAAATCCCGTCCCTTGTCAGGACTGCCATGAGAATTCAAAAGTTCAACAGAAAGGCCAGGCTTATAAAAGAGAGAGGGAGGAGAAGAGGGAGAGATGGGAGTTGAGGGGGAAAGCACTTATGGTATTTGGGCGGTGGCCAAGTGGACGCACGTCATCCAAACTGATAAAGACAAATTACAGTCTGTAGATTAACACCCAGTGGACTTGCAGAGTGAGTGGTCCTTTATGTTTCTTTGTTGTTTTAAATTTTCCCTTATTTATCCCTTCTCTTGTATGCTTTATTTTGGAAAACAGATGCACCACATCTGAGAGATCTGTGCTTTTGCTTTTATTCACAATGGTCTCAGTATCAAACATGCCCTGATATGGTATGATATGTTATCAGATCATGTGGCCACCTGCCCAAATCAGTATCGGTTCCCAAATGAGAACCAAACATTGATGGATATAATTGGTTGCGTTAAGATAATTTGGAATACAGAACCCTGCAGACCTAGGTGCTGAATAAATGCACTGTTAAAATAAAACACATATATTTGATATGCTCTTTTTCATTTTCCCTTTTAATTTGATGCTGCTTGTTTTTCATTCTTTTAATTTTATTCTTTATATTTTTACAAAGAGGGGTAGTGTTTGAATTTGATATACTATGAGTCAAAACTTGACAAATAGTACATAAAGCTTAAATCCTTCCTTGATTCTGTAGTGAGACAAATAAAAGTTTAATGTACTTCATTATGGCACAGTGGCCAGTGCTGCTACTTTGAAGCTATACAGAGATGAGTTCCATTCCTGACTTCAGCTGCGTGTATGGAGCTGGTCAGTTTATTCATCCTCCACACTAACATTTGTCGGGGTTGGTATCAGGTTCCAAACACATAGGCGTTTGGCCAGCTTTGTGTGTACATGTGTGTTAGGTAAGGTTGCTGTATGACTGACTGGCATTTCTGCCTTGTATTCAGTGTTGTAGAATGGGCTGTAGCTCCATGTGATCAAAAAACAGAAGAGGTTTGATAAAAAAAATTAAATATTAGATGGACACAGAAATTTTCTTTACTAATATAAATAATGGTGGTATTACTTTAACAGAAAATTGGGAAAAAATTGCTATTATCTAATAATTAGAGGTAGCAAATATGGCACTGAATATAAATAATATTTGTAGTCACATTTAGCACCCAAACAGAAAACTGAGTCTCATCTTTGGCCAGCACAATCTTTCAGGTATTTTCAATTTTTTAGAATACTTCTTTCCGAGATTTATTCCAAATCAGCATTTACTGATAGAAACAAACCAGCATAACAATTTGGAACAGTGGGTTGACAAACTGGCTGACATCGAATCTGTGGTTCAAATCCCAGCATAATCACTGTTGGCAAAGAGTGTGGGATATCCATGTTCTCAGACTAAAAGGGATGAAGTTTAGTTAGATTGGTGACTGCAACATGGATCCGTATAAATGAAAATGGGTGTTGTGAAGATTGACACCACTGTGATCCAATATGGAGTTAAATCAGTTCAGAAAAAAAGATCAATGGACATATCTTATGTTTTGTTAAGTTTCTGTATAGATTTTTATATTAGCATGGCATACTTCGGTATACACTAGTATATACTGTAAGTATATAGTAGAAAACTGCATGCTACTGTACCTTTCCATTTACAAGCAAAAAACCTGATCTACCTAATAGTTTATGTTTTTGTCTAACCAAAATCTCTCTGTTGTTACATCAGAAGTATAGCAGAGTATTAAGAATGTTCCATTAACTAATTAATTAGATAGATAGATAGATAGATACTTTATTAATCCCAATCTCATATAATCCAGCAGCATCATACTGATACAAAAAACAAAAAAACAATATTAAATTAAAGAGTAATAAAAATGCATGTAAAAACAGACAATAACTTTGAATAATGTTAGCATTTACTCCCCCGGGTGGAATTGAAGAGTCGCATAGTGTGGGGGAGGAATAATCTCCTTAGTCTGTCAGTGGAGCAAGACAGTGACAAAAGTCTGTCACTGAAGCTACTCCTCTGCCTGGAGATGACACTGTTAAGTGGATGCAGTGGATTCTTCATGATTGACAGCAGTTTGATTAGTGCCCGTCGCTCAGCTACAGATGTCAAACTGTCCAGCTTTATTCCTACAATAGAGCCTGCCTTCTTAACAAGTTTGTCCAGGCGTGAGACGTCCTTCTTCTTTATGCTGCCTCCCTAACACACGACCGCACAGAAGAGGGCACTCGCCACAACCATCTGGTAGAACCTCTGCAGCATATTATTGCAGATGTTGAAGGACACCAACCTTCTAAGAAAGTATAGTCGGCTCTGACCTTTCTTACATAGAGCATCAGTATTGGCAGTCCAGTCCAATTTGTCATCCAGCTGCACTCCCAGATATTTATAGGTCTTCACCCTCTGCACACAGTCTCCTCTGATGATCACAGGGTCCATGAGGGGCCTGGGCCTCCTAAAATCCACCACCAGTTCCTTGGTCTTGCTGGTGTTCAGGTGTAAGTGGTTTGAGTCACACCATTTAACAAAGTCTTTGATTAGCTTCCTGTACTCCTCCTCCTGCCCACTCCTAATGCAGCCCACAATAGCAGTGTCATCAGCGAACTTTTGCAAGTGGCAGGACTCTGAATCGTATTGGAAGTCTGATGTATATAGGCTGAACAGAACCGGAGAAAGTATAGTCCCCTGCGGCACCCCTGTGTTGCTGACCACAATATCAGACCTGCAGTTCCCAAGACGCACATACTGAGGTCTGTCTGTAAGATAGTCCACGATCCATGCCACCAGGTGTGAGTCTACTCCCATCTCAGTCAGCTTGTCCCTAAGGAGCAGAGGTTGGATGGTGTTGAAGGCGCTAGAGAAGTCCAAAAACATAATTCTTACAGCACCACTGCCTCTGTCCAGGTGGGAGAGGGATCGGTGTAGCATATAGATGATGCCATCCTCCGCTCCCACCTTCTCCTGGTATGCGAACTGCAGAGGGTTGAGGGCGTGAGGCGGACCTGTGGCCTCAGGTGGCAAAGCAGCAGCCGCTCCATGGTCTTCATCACATGTGACATCAGAGCAACAGGCCGGAAGTCATTCAGCTCACTAGGACATGATACCTTTGGTACTGGGGTGATACAAGATGTTTTGCAAAGGCTTGGGACTCTCCCCTGTTCCAGGCTCAGGTTGAAGATGCGCTGTAGAGGACTCCCCAGTTCCAACGCACAGGCCTTCAGCAGTCGAGGCGATACACCATCTGGACCCGCTGCTTTGCTGGCACGAAGTCTCCTTAGCTCTCTCCTCATCTGTGCTTTTGTAATTGTGGTTGGGGATGTCTCACCTATACTGGTATCAGCAGAAGGATGGTTGGAGGATGAAGTACTCCGAGGTGAGAGTGGGTTAGGGTGGTCAAACCTGTTAAAGAAGTTTTTCAATTGGTTTGCTCTCTCCACTTCTCTCTCGATGGTGGCACCCCGCTTCGAGCTAAACCAGTGATGATCTTCATCCCATCCCACACTTCCTTCATGCTGTTATTCTGCAATTTCTGCTTCAGCTTTCTCCTGTACTGCTCCTTCGTGACCGGACTCGGAGTTCCTTCTGCACACGCTTGAGCTCATGCTGTTCACCACCTTTAAAAGCCCTTATCTTCAGGTTCAGAAGGCCCTTGATGTCACTTGTAATCCATGGATTGTTGTTAGCATAGCAGCGTACTGTTCTTACTGGAACCACAATGTCCATACAGAAGTTGATGTAATCAGTTGTGCAGTCAACAGCCTCTTCAATGTTCTCACTATGTGACCCCAGCAGTATATCCCAGTCTGTAGGTCCAAAGCAGTCTCTCAAAGCCTACTCTACCTCAGGGGGCCACTTCCTGAATGATCGTGTGGTTGTAGGTAGCGCCTTCTTGGTTTGTAGTGAGGCTGAAGCAGAATCAGGTTATGATCTGCTTTCCCAAGCGCAGGCAGCGGGGTGGCACTGTATGCATCTTTAACGTTTGCATACAGTAGGTTAATAGTCCTATTTCCCCGGGTGTTACAGTCCACATACTGGAAGAAGGCAGGTAATGTTTTATCCAGCGTTACATGGTTAAAGTCTCCAGCGATTAGCACAAGAGCCTCAGGGTGCTGCGTTTGTAAATTAGCAACTGCGGAATGGATGATGTCAATTGCTATCTCCTTGTTAGCTTGAGGGGGGATGTAAACAATAACAACAATCACGTGTCCAAACTCTCTTGGCAAGTAATAGGGATGCAGACTTACGGCCAACAGTTCGATGTCCCTGCAGCAATTGGAGATTTTAACATTTATATGTCCAGAGTTGCACCACCTTGTATTCACATAGAGAGCGAATCCTCCTCCTTTCCGTTTTCCACAGGTATTTGAGTCTCTGTCCGCTCTAACTGTGCTAAACCCGGGTAGCTCCACGTTAGCATCTGGGATGGTAGTTGTTAGCCACGTTTCACTAAAACACAGCAAGCTGCATTCTCTGTAGGTTCTGACATTTTTCACCAGCACAGCCAGTTCGTGAATCTCATTTGGTAGTGAGTTCACATTTCCAAGGATCACAGAAGGCACCGATGGTTTATAACTCCATTTTCTCGCAAGCTGCTTTGCTTTTATCTTATCTTTTATCTTTGCAACGGCTCGGCTGCCCCGATATCGTCTTCTTACCTTGTCAGGTAAATAGGGAACCACACTGGCGTGGGCATTTCTTCTCAGTGCTTTAAGTTGACTACTTGAATAGGCGAGTCTCGGAGTGTAAAAATTCATGTCAAGTAGTAAAAATAGTAAAAAATGTCCGGGAGCGATTCCACATAAAAAAAAGTGGTAGAAGTGATCAGTGAAATACAGAAAAATAGAAAAAAAAGGTAAAAAGATAAAGTCATACATGGAGCTGCTGGAATGGCTGCCACTCGAGCAGCACTGGAAATATACATAGTGTTCCAGGATACTTCCAACATTTTTGTAGTTATGTAAAACTAATATCTACTTTATACATATAAAATCCTAAGCCTAAAAGTGCAATGGTGATGTTTTTATGTCAAGTTGTTTGTCACGCTTTAAATCGGGCTTATATTAAAACCTACATACTGTATATGTGTTTGGTATATTTGTTTTCAGAATTTTTTCGAACGTTAATGTGATGTTGTTGTAGTTGTTTTCAGATTCTTATTCCGTTTTTAAATTATAAACTAAAAAATATCAAGAACTCAAATCCCGCGAGATGAGAGTTTGTGCCAAGAGATTTAACCACACCGAGAGCCGGAAATAAAAGACAAATAGTAGGGCAGCTGCTGTATACAGGCTTTTAAATGTTCCAAGCACCGTGTGAGATGCAGATCACATGGCATGGCAGCAGCAGCAAGCCGCAGCTGATCGAGCAAAGAGGAGGTAAAAAAAAAACTGTATTTGTTTCCCATTGTATCACCATTTAAAAGGGGTTTTCGCAGGAGCGACCAAGTTTCCTTGGGGTGCATTCAGCCACCCTCTTCACAACGCGAGCGAGCGGCAGAGACACAAAGTATCTGGTGAGTGAAGCGAGCAGGAGGAACCCCCTAGTTCCATTACAATGAGGCAGACAATTATGTGAATTTAACATTAACATTACCTTTCTATGATTGGATCTTATAGTGTTCATTCTTCAGGTCAGACGACACAACCACTTTCTTTCTGTTTGTATTTTCTCCTTTTCTCTTTCTCCTACATCTCAAAATTAATTGGTTATTCTGTGTTAGGTTAACTGGACACACTAAATTAGCCCAGTGTAGGTGTGTGTTATTTGGCCCAGGAATCGAGTGATGCCTCATCCATAATTATGTTTTGCTGACAACATAGGTCCAGGCACCTTACAGCCCTGAATTATATTAAGTGGATTTGAGAATATTACTTTAAAATTTGAATGATCAAGGAGTACAACACTGACCTTAACTGTACCTTTTATACCTATCCAGTGCTAGAGAATACAAGTTTAAAACCCCGGCAGATAAGCTCCTGGTAATAGCGTGGAAGAATCAAGTCACTATTCACTATGATAAAAAGTACATAAATGCATTTGGAAATTAAACAAAAACCAGGAAATCTTGAGTTGTGCTATGCTGAATACCCATGTTGCCCCTTGCAAGTTTTGAGAGACAGAAGCAGATTAGCATTCATTCTTTAAACCCACGTTAGGAGAAATTGTTTCAAGTTTCTGGTGCTCTGGGAAAGTTTCATAGACAAGACGCACCATTACAGATGTGAAATGAAGAGAAAATAAGGTAAAGCAAAAGTACTGGGTGAGGTAAACAAACAGCTGTCATCACTTATGCGATCTAGCATTTGCTTGGGTTTGGAGAACTGACTGAATCCATGATAATTTGTTATACTGAAGTATACAAAATGTAAAGTTTTTGAAATGTTAACGAAATGTGGGCCAAAGAAAGCCAACATAAAAAGTAATTAGTAAGCAGGACAGTGCTAACAGTAAGTGGGTATGGGGGATATTGGAAACAAATTTACAAAGAAGATCATCTCAGCTGCTGAGCCTCGAGTTTGAATAATAGGATGGGCTTATAGATGTTTTTTCTTAAGGTGGTCCACTTGTCCTCCCACACCCCACAGACATTCAGAGTTGGTTGTTTGGCTACTCTAAGTAGCGTGTGTGTGAGTGTGCCTTGTGTTAGACTTGGTTGATTATTGTCATATCTACAGTGCTGCCATTTTAGAGATCCATTATTAGCAACCTGAATCAAGTTAGATAAAGGAAGTCTGGATTTTTAAGATATTTAATCTAAGGGTAAAAAACCTAAAATCTTGAATGCAATTGTGGTTATGGCAGGCAGTGTGGTGTAGTGGTTTAGACTTTGATCCTCAAACCATGAGGTTGTGGGTTAAAATCCCACCTATGACCATATGTGACCAAGAGCAAGTCACTTGACCTGCCTGTGCTCCAACTGGAAAAACAAAAGAAATGTAATTAATTGTATCATAAATGTGGTAAATCACCCTGCATAAAGGCTTCAGCCAAATAGGTAAATGGTTATAGGAATAGGTTAATCAATAATAAATGATTTACTGAACATTACATGGACAAAACTGAAATTGTATATCCACCGTTGTGCACACAGGAACAGAAAATAATAAAAAAAACACTTAAAATTGGTAAAGCTAATATTATTGGAATAAAATCACAAATGTTCATATAGCATTTAAAAATAAAAAAGTAAGCAAAGAGGGATTAGGCAGAAAGGTTTGTAGATGTGGCTGGGATTTTCTTGGCATTATTTATAAAACAATTTCAATTACAAGTTAAAAGTGCAGCTGATGTTTCTGGGTTCATGTCACAGCAAACCTTCTACCTGGTGGATGTAAAGTGACGTTGCATCTTATCATGCAGATGGGTCAGAGAGCTACCCTCTGGGCTATTCCCAGGTATGTAATTCCATAGTGGGTTGAGAGAGGGAGCTGTTGCTGTCTATATTGTCTTCCTTTGCCTCCAGAATGCTGAGAAACCATCCAGTAAGGGCAATTGACTCCACCCATTATGGTCCCCAGACCATAAAAGCCCAGCCACCCAGAAGGAGGCGTCACTTATTGACTTAAAGAGTTAATACACAGAGCTCTTTCATACCTTGATCTATGTGATCCAAACATGCTATTTGAAGCAGCATTGTTGTGTACTATTTTTCATTTAAAATGAGAAGCAACAAGAAAGGTTGGGTTGGTGCCCCATTTATCTTGTCTTTTGACCCATCATTCCCTCGGACAACTGCAATCTTAATTCATGTACGTTTCCAATGAAGAGTTTGTATAGTTAGGAAGAGGCATCAAAATTAGTTTGCAGTACCCGAGGCCATCAAAAAATGAAACATTACATCACTATAGTGTAATTAAATATTCTTAAATCTTGTAAAAAGAAAGAAAGAAAAAAACACAAAATAAAAATTGGTGATTTCAATTTTGTATTAATGGCCGTGTTGCAATCTGACACAGCACTTCATCTGCAGGTGTTTTCACATCCTCTCCATGAGCGTGTGGTTTTCCTCCAAAGACTTCTGATTCCTTCCACAAGCGGTCACATTGATTTATGATTTTGAATCACTCCTGGTGGGTATAACGAAGGCAGACTATATGACTAGTTGTGTCCCATATTGGGTTTGGTTATGACTTGCACTCAGCACCTCCATGATACACTCCACTTCCCCGTGAATGTGTATTGGATTTGTAGGTAAGACAAGATGAATAACTTTCTAATCACAAAATCGACCACTGTTTCTCATTGTATTCTGCCATTTCTGCTGCTGAAGTTAATGGGGTTAAATTAGGTGTGAAGTTCAGATACATAGGACACATCTTTTCACCCCAAGTTGTGAAAATAAATATAACTTAATGATTTCAACATTCAAGAAAAAATTGGAAAAGCAACATAATTAGCTCTTAACAAAATCAGCAAAGCCCCTTTGCCTCTTCTCTCCAACATGGTGCTGCAGATTTTACACATCCTAGTAAATTCTTCAATTAGTCTTTTGTTTTTTTTAGTGTAAACTCTCTGACCAAAGAACTAGCTTTATTTCAACATAGTGCTTACAAACAGACAAGATATTAGAGTATTATTGTGATACTTTTCATTTTAAAACTGCCCATATTTTCTCCTTTTAAAACATCTAAAGCAAGACAAAAATACTGAAATGGATGCATATGTTTTTTTATAGCTAACCCCCTCCCAAAATGAATACTCATTTGTGCCTTTTGAAATACTGAATTCAGATCTCGCTTTTTACAACAGAATTAATAATTTTTGAGTTGAAATGATGTTGCCTCCTCATAATGATACCATCGCTGCAAGCATTGTAACACCGTCAAGGAGTTGGAATGTGTCCAACGATAGGGGAAGCATCTGCTAAACCAGCAAGGAAATTAAATCACCGAAGAAAAGGGACTTTCTTTGTATAGTTAGAGGGCCAACCACAAAAGGTTTTTAGGCTCTTTATCACAATTTCTAATTTTGTTCATTATTTTTTACATATTCCGCTTCAGAATTCTTAAACAGTTTGCTCATGTTGTTTACTATAGATTCATTTAAAGAAAAAAAAATTTTCATTGTAAAATCCTGTCATTGTTAATTTAATGAACCTTGCAAAGGATAACAATCTGCTGCTCAAAGTTACTATGCGTACAGCTCTTCTGTTATAAATTCCCTCAAAATATCAAAACTGCCTGAAAGAAAATCTTTATAATGTAACAGCACACCGACAAGCAGACTGACATTTACTGAAGACCTGCTTGCAATTAAAACGACAGATATGGACTACATGTTCTTTGCACTTTGACTGAATTGAGGCATTTCTAAAAGAGTTATATATACTGCTCAAAAGAATTAAAGGAACACGTTTTAATCAGAGTATAGCATAAAGTCAATGAAACTTATGGGATATTAATCTGGTCAGTTAAGTAGCAGAGGGGGTTGTTAATCAGTTTCAGCTGCTGTGGTGTTAATGAAATTAACAACAGATGCACTAGAGGGGCAACAATGAGATGACCCCCAAAACAGGAATGGTTTAACAGGTGGAGGCCACTGACATTTTTCCCTCCTCATCTTTTCTT
The DNA here is from genome assembly GCF_016835505.1 of Polypterus senegalus. Lineage (NCBI taxonomy): Eukaryota > Metazoa > Chordata > Cladistia > Polypteriformes > Polypteridae > Polypterus > Polypterus senegalus. Next base: position 98,484,096 of record NC_053156.1, on the reverse strand, counting down.
ACTGTTTCTTCACTAGTTTTGCATTTGTCTACAGTCAGTGTCACTACTGGTAGCATGAGGCGATACCTAGACCCTACAGAGGTTGCACAGGTAGTCCAACTTCTCCAGGATGGCACATCAATACGTGTCATTGCCAGAAGGTTTGCTGTGTCTCCCTGCACAGTCTCAAGGGCATGGAGGAGATTCTAGGAGACAAGCAGTTACTCTAGGAGAGCTGGAGAGGGCCATAGAAGGTCCATAACCCATCAGCAGGACCAGTATCTGCTCCTTTGGGCAAGGAGGAACAGGATGAGCACTGCCGGAGCCCTACAAAATGACCTCCAGCAGGCCACTGGTGTGAATGTCTCTGACCAAACAACCAGAAAGACTTCATGAGGGTGACCCAAGGGCCCCATGTCCTCTAATGGGCCCTGAGCTCACTGCCCAGCAGCATGCAGCTCGATTGGCATTCGCCATAGAATACCAGAATTGGCAGATGCACCACTGGTGCCCTGTGCTTTTTTCAGATGAGAGCAGGTTCACCCTGAGCACGTGACAGAAGTGAAAGGGTCTGGAGAAGCCATGGAGAACATTATGCTTCCTGTAACATTATTCAGCATGAGCAGTTTGGTGGTGGGTTAATGATTGTCTGGGGAGGCATATCCATGGAGGGTCACACAGACCGCTACAGGCTTGACAAAGGCACCTTGGCTGCCATTAGGTATCAGGATGAAATCCTTGGACCCATTGTCAGACCCTATGCTGGTACAGTGGCTCCTGGTGCACGAAAATTCCTGGCCTCATGTGGTGAGAGTATGCAGGCAGTTCCTGGAGGATGAAGGAATTGATACCATTGACTGGCCACCACACTTTCCTGACCTAAATCCAATAGAACACCTCTGGGACATTATGTTTTGGTCCATCCAATGCCACCAGGTTGCACCTCAGACTGTCCAGGAGCTCAGTGATGCCCTGGTCCAGATCTGGGAGGAGATTCCCCACAACACCATCTGTCATCTCATTAGAAGCATGCACCGATGTTGTCAGGCATGTATACAAGAACACAGGGGCCATACAAAGTGCTGCGTACAATTTTGAGTTGCTGCAATTAAATTTTGGCAAAATGGACTAGCCTGCCACATAATTTTTCACTCTGATTTTTGGGGCGTCTTTGAATTCAGGGCTCTGTAGGTTGATCATTTTCATTTCCATCAAACGATGTGGCATCCTTTCGTTCCTAACACATTACCCAGTCTATATCAGTATAGATATCCAGGAGGATTTCTTTTTCCCATTGAGATCTGATGTGTTTTCAAAGTGTTCCTTTAATTTTTGAGCAGTTTATATATATATATATATATATATATATATATATATATATATATATATATATACTGTATATATACACACACAGAGTGACAACTTTTTATCATTTAGGTGGAATTTGTTTCTTTTTACAATTTGAGATCTTGTGTTTACCAGAACAGGTATCAACTTGACTATATATGTAATTATTAACCTTTGTAATGGGGGGAAGGACCCTATCCTGACAGCACTGGACACATGGCTGGTATCAACCCTGGAATGGCAGTCCATCACAAAGGTCTACTTCCACAAACACACACAAGGCTCATGGGGCCTATTTAGAATCAAGTATCAACCTAAAATGCACATCTCTGGTATGTGGGGAAATAAATAACAGAGTACCAGGAGAAAATTTATACAGACATGGGGAGACCATGCAATTTGTCTGATAGAATGGCAACTGAGCACAGGATTTGAACTTCAGGAGCTGGACTTGTGAGAAGGCTTTGACCCTTGTTGAAAATATGTTACAAGAAAGAATTATATTATACACTCACCTAAAGGATTATTAGGAACACCTGTTCAATTTCTCATTAATGCAATTATCTAATCAACCAATCACATGGCAATTGCTTTAATGCATTTAGAGGTGTGGTCCTGGTCAAGACAATCTCCTGAACTCCAAACTGAATGTCAGAATGGGAAAGAAAGGTTATTTAAGCAATTTTGAGCGTGGCATGGTTGTTGGTGCCAGATGGGCCGGTCTGAGTATTTCACAATCTGCTCAGTTACTGGGATTTTCACGCACAACCATTTCTAGGGTTTACAAAGAATGGTGTGAAAAGGGAAAAACATCCAGTATGCGGCAGTCCTGTGGGCGAAAATGCCTTGTTGATGCTAGAGGTCAGAGGAGAATGGGCCGACTGATTCAAGCTGATAGAAGAGCAACTTTGACTGAAATAACCACTAGTTACAACCGAGGTATGCAGCAAAGCATTTGTGAAGCCACAACACGCACAACCTTGAGGCAGATGGGCTACAACAGCAGAAGGCCCCACCGGGTACCACTCGTCTCCACTACAAATAGGAAAAAGAGGCTACAATTTGCACGAGCTCACCAAAATTGGACAGTTGAAGACTGGAAAAATGTTGCCTGGTCTGATGAGTCTCGATTTCTGTTGAGACATTCAAATGGTAGAGTCAGAATTTGGCGTAAACAGAATGAGAACATGGATCCATCATGCCTTGTTACCACTGTGCAGGCTGGTGGTGGTGGTGTAATGGGGGATGTTTTCTTGGCATACTTTAGGCCCCTTAGTGCCAATTGGGCATCGTTTAAATGCCACAGGCTACCTGAGCATTGTTTCTGACCATGTCCATCCCTTCATGACCACCATGTACCCATCCTCTGATGGCTACTTCCAGCAGGATAATGCACCATGTCACAAAGCTCGAATCATTTCAAATTGGTTGCTTGAACATGACAATGAGTTCACTGTACTAAAATGGCCCCCACAGTCACCAGATCTCAACCCAATAGAGCATCTTTGGGATGTGGTGGAACGGAAGCTTCGTGCCCTGGATGTGCATCCCACAAATCTCCATCAACTGCAAGATGCGATCCTATCAATATGGGCCAACATTTCTAAAGAATGCTTTCAGCACCTTGTTGAATCAATGCCATGTGGAATTAAGGCAGTTCTGAAGGCGAAAGGGGGTCAAACACCGTATTAGTATGGTGTTCCTAATAATCCTTTAGGTGAGTTAAAGAGCTTAGCACTGCTGTCTCACAGCCCAGGACAACTGGGTTTTAATTTTATTCCAGTCACTATCAATTTGGAATTAGTTCAGTCTTCTGAAAATAGCAGGTTTATTTTTCTGCAAGTGCACTGTTTCAGGAAAAAAAAATAACAGATCAAGTGAAAACATACTATTTCCAAAAGAAAAACAAATTAACAAACAACAAAATTATGACAATGAGGGGTTGGATAATTAGACCATTTGACATTCTCAAACTGTTAAATTAACTAGAGTCAAGGCAACAACAGGGCTCTGGTCCACTGTTAAACCTGCCATTGTATAAACCAACACTCACACAGAAACTATTTTGGAGTGGTCAACTAATCTAACTAACCACACATGTCTTTGGGGATATGGAAGAAGAGACCATGTAGAAATTGTGAGGAGTTGCAATATTCCCATAGACGGTGACAAGAATCAAGATTCAGAGCCACAATGGTGGGTTTGTAAGGCAGCCATGCTAATCACTATGCCACAATTCCGCCTATATTACTTTATATTATTGCACCATCAGACTCACTTCAATTGAGAGTCATGAAGTGCTGGAACCTATTCTGACAGCATCAGAGGCAAGACTTGAAACAACCTGAGAGAGCACTAGTTAACTTTTAGGGTCAGCCATGTCCATCCCTGGCTGCTGGTCCTGCATCAGTCAAACTATAATTATCTAATTTTAGCTTATTTATTTCAGAACATGGGAGATAAAGTGGAAAAAATCTGTTAAATAAAAGAAAGAAAAAATAGTTGGATTAAATTTAACATCATAGCAAAACGTGAAGTACATCAGAACAGCATTTAATTATACCAATAAACAGGGCAAAGCCATTTCTTCTTTAATTCAGCAAGTGAATAGAATTATTTGCAACTATGTCAATAAAGTGTGAAAGAAGGCTTTCCAACAATCTATCTTGCCTACTACTCTATAATATATGAGATATTGATCAAGCAGCACTCTAATGAACTGACAGCAGACAAAGTAGAATAAACCAGTGCTGCCAGAGAAGGAACATTGTGTTATGAAGAAAATTGGTCCTTAGTACAGGGAATCAAAGAATCAAATGGTGAAATTTATTTAGGTAACGCATTCTACAATGAGTATTGTCACAAAGCCGCTTCACAGATTTCTGGTTCTTCAACCCCATGGAAATGGTCAGTGACAAGGTAGTAAAAACTAAAAAATATTGGGCTAGCACTGAATAATTGATTAATAAAATAAAAGGTTTCTATATTATTTTAGGCATGATCATTTCCTCTGCCCGGGGTTTGTTTCCTGTCTTGCGCCCTGTGTTGGCTGGCCTTGTGGTTAGGATATAGCAGGTTGTATAATGGATGGATGGATGATTGTTTTCTTTAAAAGAAAAAATAAAAGGGGGTGTAGATTTCATTGTGAATACTGAATACTTAGTTATAGGCCTGACTAAGCAAATATGTTTTTAGCTTAAATTTCAACACTGAATGAGTGTCTGAACCTAGCACCTCTGTATATTCCATAAATAGGGTGGTTTATAAGCAAATACCTTATTGCCAGCTGTGGATTTATTTTTTATTCTAGGAACTACAAGACATCCTGATCCTTGTGATCCGAGCAGGCAGGAGGGATTGTAAGGGACTAAAAGGTCACTCGAAGATTGAGGTTTAAAACCATGCAAAGCTTTATAAATGAATAGTAATACCTTGTTATCAGAACATAATTTCTACAGGAGTCCAATGTAAGGAAAGTAAAACAGAGGTAATATGTACATATTTTCTGGTTCTTTGAACCACTCTAGCTGCGGCTCTCTGAGCAAACTGAAGTCTATTAAAAGTCAGTGAGGTGCAGACATATTAAATTCGTGGGTAAGATTTCAGCATCTTGGAATGATACCCATAACATACATCTAAGTTTTGCCATATATCTTAAGTGAGTGAAAGCTACTCTTGAAAAGTTTTAATTTGAGTATCAAATGAAATATCAGAATTTATAGGAATGCCCAACTCTTTGATTAATTTACTGGTAATGATAGGGAGGCCATCAACAGACACAGTACATTCATATTACCTTTTTTTTTAAGAGCTTTAGAACTAAGGACCAGCACCTCTCTTTTGTCAGATTTTAACAAAAGAAAACTGAAAGCCATCCATTGTCTAATGCCTCTCAGGCAAGCTTCTGTTTTGGAAAACTGGGACACTTCACATGCTTGTGAATTACATGACCAAGGAGTGACGTATGCAAAGAGAACAACATTGAACCCCAAGAGACCCCAAATTTTTCTTTGGGAATCTTGAGTATTTATTATACAAATTGATAGAAGAATTGTTTTTTTTTTCAGTTTTCAAAATGGTTAAAAAAATGGAAGCAGCCAACTATATACTAGTGACAGTAACTGGCATAAGTATATTCATCAAGATAATAGGATAATTTGGAAAGGTCCTCCTGTCATACAAACCTGATTAATTTTTAGAATTCCTAAGAAATACAATGCATGCGAGCAAAATGTATAATATTATTACCTTGGATTTGACATAGTACCATATGAGAGACTATTTGTTAAACTGAAGGCAGGGAGAATTGTTTGAAATATTAAATGATCATGCTGGAATTGGCTGAAAGGCAAAAAGAAGCAAGTGATGGATGGAGGACAGATTTGTCCTAGGGACAAGCTGATACAGGTGCTCCCTAGAGGACAGAACTTTGTCTTCCTCTGTTCTTTATTGATAAACAAGATATAAAGATAATAAACGGTTCTAATGACAGAAAGCAGATGAAGCAGCAGCTTCTATTCAGAGAGATATGGGCAGTACTTAAATAGAACATTCAGGATCGATAAGTAAAATGTATTGCATGTGGAATATACGAATGTGAGTGAACAGTGGAACACTGAAAACATGCCCTTTGCACTTTTGTTACATTTTCTGCAGCTTTTACCAGAACGTGCTGTTTTTTTCTATATAGGAAGATGCAGTTCCTTTGCCCAGAAAGAAGTAAATTCAGTTTTCACATTAAATGATAATTTTAGTCAGCATGCACTTAAATGACCACTTATGACAAAAAAACAAAAGAAAATGTAAAAAAAACAAACCACTCTTATTAAAAGCTTTCAAACAAAGTGAAGGCTGCATTTTTATGTAATTACAGTCAAATCTGACCCTCTTGCAGAAGGGGTCTGTATACCCGCCACACTGCAGTTTATTGACAAAGGAAAGCACAGCAATATTTATGTTCTCCTATTACCTTTGTGTTCTGACTTCTAAAAGATAATTGTGAAGGTGTGCAGCAGCCTTTTACTTTAATCTACGCACATCACAAAGGTCTTATTATTAAGAACAAAAAGCAAATTTTGACACCACGTAACAAATTTCTCTTATACTGGGCTAGTGTGTGACATCATCTAGCAGTAGACAGACCAGAGTACTGTTGTATTTAATTACATTCCTGTCAGGCTACGACCTTAGCCATTTATTACTTTATTTGATGTACAGCTGTGGAGAACCAATGTGAACCTTCAGGCTCCTTTATGTCCAAAACATAGTTACTTACTTTAACCTGTTGTAATTTTTCACTCAGAAAGTGTAATAACTAGAAAACTTCCCAAGGAGAGATCTCCTCTAAGACTTTGTCCTAAAATTAAATGAAGAATTGTATGGCCTGTGACACTGGAACACCTGGGAATTCACTAGGAGGAACTGGGCTGGCCAACATGACCCTAACCAGCACAAGCATCTGGAGAGTAAGTGAGAGAAATAAAACTCTGAACTTTGGCAGTTTAGAAATGCATGGACAAAAATGAAATACATTTGAAATATATCTAAGGGGACCATCCGTCCCCGTTTTCTGGGGACAGTCCCCTTTTTCAGACAACTGTCCTCACTCAGAAACATATCCCCATTTTGTCCCCGGTTTCAGCTATTTCACTTTTTTGAATGTATTTCATCACCACGATAATTTGAACTTGGCGTGCGTGAGCGGTGTTTTGACTGAGGTTATGCTTTACCGCATGCTGTAACTTTGGCGAGAAATCACGTGATAAGCTTTCACTTTGTGCTCTGTAGTATTTAGAGTCCCTACTCGTGATCTGTAGATTCTTAGAGAGGCACACCGTACTCTGCCTCTGCCTGTGGCTGTGTCTATGCGTGGCTTGCTTCTGGATGCGAGAGCAGAGTGGCGGCTTTCTTCTTCCACCTGTTGTTTCTGCATTTTGCCACGGTGATCCCTGTGATTGAACATGAGTGTTAAAAGGAAGTGTCAGTTCAATGATGGGCTTCAGCGTGAATTTTCATATTTGTGTCTGACCCTGGATGCTTCTGTTGTGATCTGCAGCGTGTGCGACTCAAAGTTTTCCATCGGTAGTAGTGGGAGAATTTCAATCACGAAACATGAGGGGAGTAGTCTACGCTCCTCTAGCACACCCCCATGTCCCCGGATTGGCCCAAAAAATTCTGGTCACCTTAATATATTAAAAAAATATATATTACTACCAACATGAATGCATTTTAAAATATGTTACAACATACCTCTAGGATAAGTATATTACAGTATTTTGCAGTGTATTATAAAATGTGTAAGTTTTTGCTATTTTTATATATTGCAATATATCTTGTCATTTTCTAACCCACTTAATCCACACCAAGATTGTAGGAAGGCTGCAGGAACAAACCCTGCACATACACCCACAAACAAACTAGGCCCAATTTTGCTAATTCACCGAACCTGCACATTTTTGGACAGTGGGAGGAAACTGGAGAACCTGGAGGAAATCTGTGAAGACATGGGGAGATCATGCAAACTCCATGCAGGGAGGATATGGGATGTGAACCCTGATCTCCTTACTGCAAGGTAGCACTGTGCCACTGTGACGCCCTATTGCAACATATTTTCCAAAAATGCAAAAATATACCTCTCAATATATAGTAAAATAGTAGAAATAATATACTATAAAGCCTATATACTACAACATATTTTAAAAATCCTGTAAAACATTGGCATCTTTGGCACTGTTTCCACCTCCCACTCAGGTTTTCAAAGGCACCATGTGCTCCCAGCTGCTTGCCCCTTTGTCCCTTCATGAACATTGCCCAGGTCCACCTCACTTAGGGGTAAAAGGCAAACCATATGCCACACTATTCTTCCGTCTCTAGCCCAGCCAACCCAAGTTCAGGATGTAATCCAAGACTTGCAGGAAGAGATACTGTACATCTGAGCTTCAGCAGCTGGGAGATGCATCTGATCGAATTTCTCTGTTAAGTGTTGTGTCTACTACCTCTTTAACCTGCTGCCCTAGAGCTGCTTTATAGCCTCAGATAGTCTGCTGCCACCTGAGGAGCATGTCCAGCTAATGTACAGACCCTGAGCTCGTTACACTGTCTCTGAGGCTGAATCCACATGGAGGAACACGATAGGGTCACTGGTGAAGTGAAACAGTCTGTCTCCTTTTAAAATGGCTACAACTCTTTTGTCTTCTTAAAACATGTTTTATAACACACTGATCAGCCTCAAGATTAAAACCACTGACCAGGTGAAGAGAAAAACAAAGGCACCTACTAAGGAGTGGGATATATTAGGTAGCAAGAGAACAGTCAGTTCTTGAAGGTGATGTGTTGCAATGTGCCAGCATAAGGATCTGAATGACTTTGAAAAGGGATACATAATGATAGCCAGAAGACTGGGTCAGAGCATCTCCAAAATGAAAGGTCTGGTAGGGTGTTCCCAGTATGCAGTTGTTAGTACCTCCCAAAAGTGGTCCAAGGAAGGATCGGAACACTTGGAAGTGATGTGCTGAAAAGCGGATGCTACGTCAACATCGGACAAATGCTTGGAAGATTAATTTATTCATGTAGGTTGCTACACTATAGGCACAATAATAACGACGGTAATAAATCATCCATTTTCTTTACCCACTTATCCAGGCCACAGTCAAAGGGCAGCAAGTATCATGATCGAGGCAGAAGCAATCTCTGGACAGGGCATCTATCCATCACAGGCAAACACACAGGCATAAGGGACAGTTTATCAGCTCCAATTCACCATTATATTTTTTGAATGTGCATCTGTGTACCTGTATTTTTATAAGCCATGGCAAAACAAAACCACCGCTGAAAATGAATTGCAGAAGCATAAGCAGAATCCATCCATCCATTCTCCAACCTACTATATACTAACTACAGGGCCTCGGGGGTCTGTCGGAGCCAATCCCAGCCAACACAGGGCACAAGGCAGGAAACAAACCCCAGGCAAGGTGTGTGCACACACACACCCACACCCACACACCATGCACACACTAGGGACAATTTTATGATTGCCAATGCACCTAACCTGCATGTCTCTGGACTGTGGGAGGAAACCCACGCAGACATGGGGAGAACATGCAAACTCCACACAGGGAGGACCTGGGAAGCGAACCCGGGTCTCCTAACTGCGAGGCAGCAGCGCTACCACTGCGCCACCATGCCACCCATGAATACAATCTTTTATTCATATTCAATTGAATACTTCTTTTTGGAACTTTATACGGTGTTTCTGAATTTTTGCTACTTTTAGAAAAGAGTAGTAAAATGGAATTCTGCATGGGGTATATGCATTAACATTGTGGATAATCATTCATGTCTTTAGGATCTCGTAAAAATGATTAAATCAGAGTTGTCTTACGAATCAGGATTTTGGAAGCATATTAATTTTATATAAGAAAAAATGAATCAAAGAGGTATTGTGCCTGAGAAGTTCTATGAAGAAAAAATGCAGCAAGTACTTAGATGAGCAAAACACGCTTCCAATACAAGGCAAGAGATGTTACTGCAATGACCATGACAGACTGAATTGAATCATAGTGTGGCGTGTAAGTTTAAACAGCTCAGGGAAACAAACTCCAGGCAAGGTGTGTGCACACACACACCCACACACCATGCACACACTAGGGACAATTTTAGGATCGCCAATGCACCTAACCTGCATGTCTCTGGACTGTGGGAGGAAACCGAAGTACCCAGAGGAAACCCACGCAGACATGGGGATAACATGTAAACTCCACGCAGGGAGGACCTGGGAAGCAAACCCGGGTCTCCTAACTGCGAGGCAGCAGCACTAGCCACTGCGACACCGTGGCATAAGTAGGATAATATGTTGAATTCTGCTTGGATTTTCAGTTGTCATAACTCCATCTGTGAAGGAGGCCATGAGCACACAAGCAAACAGAAAATGTATTCTTACCTCAAGAAAATTAGTTATAATAATCTGTGATGAAATAATTATTTCTAATTTTCTTTCGCTATCATAAGAATGCCTAATAAACAAAGAAGGCATGTGTTCTAAAATTGAAGCCTTTGCTTTAAACTGGATGCATTTAGTCAGTTTTAGGACTTTTTTGTTTCTCTATGGACATTTGTATCCTTAGGTCCTATTGTAGTCTGCCAGAACAGACAAGGTATTTTTAAAATATATAAAATACACTTTATATTGGAACACTGTTTTACATGGCAAATTAACATATACCATGATTGTGAAGAAACAGCTTCAACGTGAAAAATACCAAACTTTAATGGTGAAGCCTTGTGCTGGCCTGCAGCAGAGGACTCCTATGTTCATTATTACCAGCAAGCATTTGTTGGTTTCCTTTTGTATTCAACCCTTACCCACTTGACCTTGAAAGGATTAAGAAAGAGCAACATAGCTGATTTGTGCAGTAAAGTGCTCAATTACAGAGAAAATAAAACTTGGAAATTACACTTGCACAAAAAAGGATGATGAAAAGGGTTTACCTTTCTTGAAAGAGCTATAGTGTGATTCTTTCAGTCACACTTGACTTTACGTATACAGTAGCTCTTGTTTTATTTTGTTCAGCTCCTTTCTCACTACATTATAATGTCTAGAATACTTTTCCTAGGTGGTAAATAGTTTTTTGACAACATTATTATAAGACACAATGAAAATGAAATTTCATTGCATTCAAAATAGAAAAATTCAGCCTCATATAATGAAGGACACTATATTTGGAGGTAGCCTTTGTTAAATTTCCTTACTATGAAAACTTAACACAAGCTGACTCTTAAGATAGAAGGTTATAAAGAATTCAATGGCAAGATTCCACTTGAGTAGAGAAAGATAATTTTAACACATTTCAAAAATCTATTCCTTTTTTGAAACACCAAGTGCTCAGAGGTGGAGCAATGCAATTGTGTGCAGAGGAAGTGCCATACATAATCTCTTCTAAATCTTTGTTGATAGCATTTCCTGTTAGGGGCAGATAACACATCTCTGACTGTGTACAATTTCTAGTCCTGTGGTTCTTATACATGCGATGATATTAACATTTGTTTTGTGAGTGGAGTCTTCTTTCTTTTTATTGCATTTAATCAGAATAAGGTGACAATCAATGGCAACCCTGATTTCAAAGCGGTTTACTCTTATTTGATTTTTAAAAAATTGTATTCAGTAAAGTGTGATTCTGTGGGTAACACTGTTGCCTCATGGCTTGTAAATCAGGATTTAAATTAAGAAAAATATGACTGTGGAGAACTTTAATTTTCTCACCAAGGACTTTTCACACCCCAAAGATGTGCATGTTAGATTGATTAGCAACGCTTATTTGGTCCTTGGAGAGTTTTCAGCATTGGAGTGGCACCATATCCAAGACTGGGCCCCATGTTATGTCCAATTACCCAGTTACATGCTCAATGATATTAATCTGGATAAGTAACTAAGAAAATGGATAAATCTATACAATTATGTTTTCAATAAACCCTATTATTAACGTGGCATGACTTGTGACAGCACATTTCTTGTACCATTCTATCAAGATCCCGCAGGGAAGGAAATGAATGTAAGGATGTGTGGATGAGGAGGAGGTTGAGAGCATGCGCTGATCGCGCATTACCACTGCCATCACACGCTGAACCACCTGGCTTGGGACCCGAGTGAAACAGGTGACACCTCAGCACCACACTGGAACAGTGTGAGGTTTTTATGGTGACTGGAGTGATAATCCTGCCACCAACCACCAAATTTTCCCTGTAAGTTGGGACCTGCTTGCAGGGCTGGATGCAGGTTAACATCATACTCAAGATGAAGCAATTGCAGGTTAAGAGCCTTGCTCAAGGGCCCAATGCAGTAGAGTCTCTTCTGGCGTTCATGATGGAACACAATTACTATTAGTGACATCATCAATAAATGCCTTTGTTTTGGCATTGTTTAGAATGGCGGCCTATGTGACGTTCATTCACCTGACGCTGTTGGGGTATGCTCCAGACACTGCGACCTGAAACTGCATTAAGCAAGGTTAATATCACTGCTTAGTATGGAAGACAAGAGTTTGGGTTCTATGTGTGTTTTACATGTTTTCCCCAAGTATATTTAGGCTGTTATGTAAGTCCTACATTTTTTATTCCATACCTAAAGATAGGCTTGTTCAGTTATTTGTGTACTTTTAGTTCATCGGGTATGAGTGAGCGTTCTGGCATATGTAGGCCCTGTGATGGGTGAATTTCTTCCTTGTGCCAAAAACTATGGGTACAGGCAACTCTGAATTGGATGAATGGAAAATATTTATAATAATGATTACTATTTATATAAAAAACAAAGCCTATGAGTAAGTTCTCAACTTTTGTTCTATATTATGAAGCCCACTTTCCATTTTTAGAAAAGCTCTGGTTACATACTTATGGCATTCCTTATCTCATTCTTCAAAGGCTGCACAGTCAGTAAGATTGTTTTGTTTGTTCCATCATTCACTACTGAAAATTAAATTATAATCCAATTTAGTATGAAGTAAAAAATAAAATAGTAATAATAATTCCATGCCAGACCAGGGGGCGGCAGGGTGTGCTGACTGTTTCTCTCTCAGTTCCTTACAGACCTTTTTCGGGAAATCACACCTGCTTCTGGCGCCTCTGATGACACTGCTACTTCTGGTGCCTCTGATGACATCACTTCCATTTTCCAATGCCGATGATGACATCACTTCTGGTTCCGATGATGATGTCACTTTAGGTTCCAGTGCCTCCGATGACAACACTTCCAGTTCCAGCAATGATAACTTCACTTCCTGTTCTGGCTAATAAAGATGCCATCTTTGCTACCATACCCTCAATTCTGTTTTGGACTTGGATCTGTGAACATCTCTGTTCTAATTTAAACCTATTTTGCAGCCTTGGAACAATATACGGGTGGCTGACCCAAACCTTCATGATGTCTCTGACTCATTCTTGTGACAACACACATAAAACCAGAAGAAGATGTAAATTAATTAATTAATACTTTCTAATGGACACTATACCATAACACAGTCCAGCAAATCTGATTTATTGGCTGCAAATGAGACTTGTCAGTACAAAAAACTAAATTTGATTTTTTTTAACAAAATAATTTATGACCATGATAAAAAAGGTAGTACAACCCAATAAAGGTCTTAAAGGAGTAACACTTGGCAAAATGCTATTTAACAGGAATTCAACAACACATCAATCTAATCAATGATCTAACAAGTGACCACCAGATAACTGACAATTAAGAGAGGTATTTAACAAGTAAAATCCCCTCCTATTCAATGTTAACAATTTCTTTACACAAAAAGGTCAAGGCTACAGTTAAATGATTAAAACATTGGTAATCAGTAGGAATACAGTAGAAAAGTGTTTTAGAAGCTGAATAGGGATGGGCTTGTGGCAAGGTCTCTGAGACATCCAGGTGTTCCACAGAAGCTAACACCTTGACATGAGCATTTTGCGATCAGAACAATTGACATGCAATTTCATTACAGTTAGCTAAAGCAGTAGAAAGCCAAACTGGGGTGACTGTTTTCTATGATACAACAGAAATATGCTGCAGAAGAGTGGCCTCCAAGGGTGTCATCCACGAAGAAAATCACTACTAAAGCCCATGCACAAAAAACACTGTTTAGCATTTGCCAGCCAGATGTTGACAAAGGTAAAAACTATTGGAACTCTATAGACACAGGTAAATCTTTTTGGAATTGGTGACATCCAAACTGTATGGCAATGCAAGGGTCGAAAAGTACAATGAAAAATGCATGGTAGCCATGCTAAAGCATGGTGATGGCAGTATTCTTCTGTGGAGTTGTATGAGTGCTGCAGGTTTTAGGGAATTTCAGTTCATTGATAGCACCATGAATTCACAGAAGTACTGAAGGAGAATATGCTAACACCCCTTCATGCCCTGGGTCACTGGGCACTCTTACAACATTATAATGACTCAAAACCTTATTTCAAGGCCATTGCTGTTGTCACACACGTGTGCATGGGAAGCAGCTGAAGGGCTTAGGAAATACTGTTTATACATCTGCCCAGGGGGGGGCGGGGTACGCTGACGCTCTTTCTGAGTTCTCTGCAGGTCTTACCCGGGAAATCCCACCAGGAGCCGCCATTTCCAGGAAGGACACATCACTTCGGTTCCGCCCCAAGAATGAGGTCACTTCGGTTCCGGCCCCAAGGATGATGTCACTTCCAGTTCCGGCCCAGAGGACGACATCATTTCCGCCCTCTGTGCTATAAAGCTCACTGCCTTTGCTTAGGCAGGCAGTTCTGTTTTGGACTCTGTTGTGTAACAACTGTTAATTATGCCTCAAAGACTTTTGCAGCCGGGAAACCGAATTAAACGGGTGGCTGCCCCAAACCTTTCTCGTCTCTGGTCTCCTCTTTTACAGTGGCGTAGCGGCAGGATGGTGTCCCGATGAACCGGGACACGAACTTTCATGGAACCAGGTGGGTGAGTACCGGGGCCGAGTTTCAGGGCAGGGAGTGCGCCGGAGGGTCAGGAAGGACGCGGTGCAGGCTCTGCTCCATGAGCATAACCCGGGGTTGACCACCCATCTCGTGGAGAAGGTAGAGGGGACCCACAGGCGTGGGCTGGCTTCTGGGGAACACACCGAGTGGCTCAGTATGCTCTCCTTGGCAGGAAAGCCGAGCTGCCCATCGGGACCAAGGTCCCTGTTAACGATGGGTTGTCCCCAGGCTGGCAGGTGAAGAAATAATAAACTGGGAGTTTAACCCAAACAAAGGGCTGTCAGAGCAGGCTATGGCTCTCTGGCAACAGGTGGGTGAGTGGCTACGGCCATTGAGTTGACCCCTACAAATAGTGCAGCAAGTGGCCTGTTTTTGCTGCTAAAAGCTACCCCAGGAATTTGCCCAGCCGGCCTGGGGCGAATTCCATTCTATGGACGAGCTGCTACACCTTGCAAACCCAGAGGCCGGCTGTGAAACCTGGGAGGCAGAACAGCCGCTCTGTGGACTACCGGGAGCTATGTCCTACTAAAGCAGTCCCTTCCACGCAATCCAGAGCCTGTTCGAAGTCGCGGGCCGTCTGGCTTGCGACCTGTCGGGAACAAGGCGGACCGTAGGGGACAATGGCGGGGTTGTTTGTGTGCCCTTAGCAATCCCTGGCGGATAAACATACGGGGAGCTTCTTATTAATGGACATAAATAACAGCGCTGTTCGATTCCGGCAGTAACGTGTCTGTCGTTGCTCGCCGTTTTATTCTACCGCAACAGTGGATTAAAAAGAAGACCAGTCTAAAATGTATACACGGAGATATCCACATACAATACCGCCCGGTGTTACGTATGTCTCGGAGGAACCCTTCGACAGCTTACCGTGGCGGTGCATCCGGATCCTCCGTTTCCCGTAATCCTCGGGCGAGACTGGTCTGATAGTAACGCGGTAGTTTAGAAAGCATTCCCGAAAACTTATGGCCTCGTTATAGATGACAACGATTCATCTCAAGTTGCTTCCACACCGTGTAATCAGCCGACAGGGAGTGGGGCGGTAGGCCAAGAGAGTGACGAAGACACTCCCGGACCGTCGCGGGCTACTACGTCATCCACTAGCGCCCGGCAGCGAGGAGGAATCTCCGCCCCTTGAGGTCAGACCGGACCCGCTCTCTGAGTTGCACTTTCAGTTTAGAGCGACGGCTTCTTTCAAGAGAGAACAGTGGAATGGCGACTCTCTGAAACACATAAAGAATGCAGTGGTTCTCGTTAACGCCAACGCGCGCATTTGCCCATGCCACAGGGACCTCACTTTGTCGTTGATAATGATTTGTTGTATCGGGTCGCTGAACATGAGGGGAAGGTCCGGAAGTTGTTGCTAATCCCGCGGACCTACCGGCGGCAGGGTTGCGAGTTAGCACACTCCCACCTTCTTGGAGGCCATCTCGGCTCCGATAAAACATTAGAGCGAATTAAGCTCCGTTTTTCTGGCGGGGATTAATGAGGAGGTTAGCGCTTTTGCATTTCCTGTCCGGAATGTCAACTGCGGCAAATTCCTAGGAGGACCGTGCTCCTCTGATTCCCCTTCCCCTTATTGGCGTTCCTTTGATAGGATTGGGGTTGACATAGTAGGACCCTAGAACCCTCAGCCGAGGATATAAATATATACTCGTCCTCGTGGATTATGCTACCCGATTCCCTGAAGCCGTTCCGCGCTCGGCTACCACAAAAATATTGCACGGGAACTAGTAGGAGTCTTTTTGCAGTAGGCATTCCTAGAGAAGTCCTGACGGACCAAGGAACGCCTTTTACCTCGGAAACGTTCAAGGAGACTGCCAAGTTACTGAAAATAAAGCATTTAAAGACCTCGTGTATCATCCTCAAACCGATGGCCTAGTGGAGAGATTTAATCAAACTCTCAAGCAAATGCTACGTAAGGTAGTCAGCAAGGATGGGAGGGATTGGGACCAACTCCTCCCCCTTGTCCTCTTTGCATATCGGGAAGTTCCTCAAGCCTCTACGGGGTTCTCTCCATTTGAATTACTGTACGGAAGACAACCCCGGGGTTTATTGGATATTTTAAAAGAGGGCTGGGAAGGGGAGGCACAGCCCTCCACTAATATTTTGGAATATATCGCCCAATTGCGCAGTAGATTTGATGCAATAAGACCGATTCTAAAAAGTCATATAGAGGAGGCGCAATCAGCACAGGCCCGCCTTTATGACCGTGGTACGACTCTCCGGGAGTTCCAACCGGGGGATCGCGTCATGGTATTGGTACCAACTTCTCACTCTAAACTGCTCGCCCATTGGCTAGGCCCCTACGAAATTAAGGAAAGGAAGGGATTGGTTGACTATTTGGTGAAACAGCCCAATCGCCGACCAGCTGAGCGAATATATCATGTAAACCTGCTGAAACCGTGGAAGGAGAGGGGTCCCGATCCCTCCTCCGGACAGCCCTGCTCTCTCCGCTGAAGTAAGTTCCCTTAATTTCGCGAGCAGCTATCCCCAGGCAGAAACAAGAGCTCGAAGCAGCTATCCGCTCTGTCCCAGAGGTGGTAAGTGAAAACCGGTCGGACCTCTCTGATTGCGCATGACATATTGACTGACCCGGGGGTGATCGTCCGTGAGCGACCCTACAGACTCCCGGAGGCAAAGAAAGTAGAAGTGGAACTGGAAATCAAGCGAATGCTGGCACTAGGAGTAATCGAGGAAAGTAGTAGTCCCTGGTCCAGTCCCATCGTCTTGATTGCTAAGCCTGACGGCAGTTGGAGGTTTTGCAATGACTTCCGTCGGCTTAACCAAGTTTCCAAATGATGCTTATCCCATGCCTCGCGTGGATGACCTCCTCGAGACTGGGACCAGCCAAATTCTTGACTACACTTGACATGACAAAGGGGTACTGGCAGGTTCCTTTACGGAGTCCGAAGGAAAAACGCGTTTAGCACTCCTAGCGGACACTGGCAGTATCGTGTCCTTCCATTCGGGTTACAGGGGGCGCCTGCGACTTTTCAGCGTCTGGTGGACAAAGTGCTCCGGCCCCATAACTCGTTCTGTGCTGCCTATCTGGATGGCGCGTCATTATTCCAGCACCTGGAAGGAACACATACAGCAGGTCACAGCAGTATTACGGACACTGGGAGAGGCCGGGCTCCGAATCAACCCCAAGAAATGTTTCTTTGGATTGAGGGAAGCCAAATATTTGGGCTACCTAGTGGGCGGGGTACTGTGAGGCCACAGTGTTCCAAGTTGCAAGCCATAATGGCCTGGCCCGTCCGCAAACCAAGCGGCAAGTCCAATCCTTTCTCGGTTTGGCGGGTACTACCGCCGGTTTGTGCCTCGCTTCTCGAGAGCGGCGCCTTGACCGATTTGACAAAGAAAAGAGCTCCTAATACGGTGGTATGGTCTGATAAAGCGGGGCTGCATTCAGTGACTTAAAAGGGCTCTGACTTCAGCACCTATCTTGATCTCCCCTAACTTCTCTCTCCTTTTATCCTCCAGGCGGACGCCGGACACAGGCTTGGGTGCCGTGTTGAGCCAAAGCGCCGGCGGTGTTGAACACCCGTTATGTACCTGAGCGGAAACTGTTGGACAGGGAGACCAGGTACGCGGCGGTGGAGAAAGAGGCTCTGGCGATCAAATGGGCAGTAACTCAGCTGCGGTACTACCTCTTGGGTCGCGTGTTCACTCTGGTGACGGATCATGCACCTCTGAAGTGGATGGCCCTTCACCAGGAGTCGAATCCACGGGTCACGAGGTGGTTTCTTGACCTGCAGCAGTACAAGTATACGCTCGTTCATCGACAGGGGTCTCTTCATGCCAACGCCGATGCCCTCTCCCGGGCCCACGACCTCTCGGTGCAGGTCGCCCGACCCGACGGGTCTGGGCTGAGGGGAGTCTTGTCACACACGTGTGCATGGGAAGCAGCTGAAGGGCTTAGGAAATACTGTTTATACATCTGCCCAGGGGGGGGCGGAGTACGCTGACGCTCTTTCTGAGTTCTCTGCAGGTCTTACCCGGGAAATCCCACCAGGAGCCGCCATTTCCAGGAAGGACACATCACTTCCGGTTCCGGCCCCAAGAATGAGGTCACTTCCGGTTCCGGCCCCAAGGATGATGTCACTTCCAGTTCCGGCCCAGAGGACGACATCATTTCCGCCCTCTGTGCTATAAAGCTCACTGCCTTTGCTTAGGCAGGCAGTTCTGTTTTGGACTCTGTTGTGTAACAACTGTTAATTATGCCTCAAAGACTTTTGCAGCCGGGAAACCGAATTAAACGGGTGGCTGCCCCAAACCTTTCTACGTCTCTGGTCTCCTCTTGTTACACTGTATTTTTGAGGAAGAACAGGTTGAAAGCATGGCACCTGACTTCAACCCAATAGGACACTTGTGGAGAGTTCTGAAAGGACAGGTTGAGCATCATTCTCCATCCAGCCTTCAGGTTGTAAAAGAGCTCATTCTCCAAGACTGGAAAAAGATAGATATGGCGGAATGTTGCCAACTTATTCATTCCATGTCTAGAATAGTTAGTGCTGTCCTTAAATATCATAGAGGTCATACAAACTATTAGATTTGGTGGAATATTTTGTAGAGTGTATTCATTTTTGCAACATCTCATTTGAAAAAAATATTCTTTTCTTATCCTGATAATGTTGGTGACCATGTTTTTATGTTGTTAATAAAACAAATGTCTCCATACAGTATATATAATTTAACATCTGTCTGCATGTCTTTCCGCTTTTCACAAGAGAACCTACTTAATGGATTTAGTTTTTTTTCTAATTTGCTTGAACATTCTGGTTAATTTTGCAACTTCTCTCATCGTTCTAAGTATTATAGTTCAGTTGTGGCACCAGTTTATTTGCACAAATACAAGAGAGAGGCTGTGGGCCGAGGGGAGGGGGAGACAAGACCTCAGGAGTAGGGAGCTGGGCGGGGCCATCCTCACTCACACGCTAGCCTCCATTCAAGTCGCTCTATATCTCGCCATGTGTTGGAGCGTATCTTGCCTCCGCTTAGCTAGCAATACCTGTTTGTCCAGCAGACATTATCATCTAGAGATTGTTAAAGAGTAACGTTTGATGTTTTCGAGAGAGAGATAACAGCTACCTGTGTTTTAGAGGGTACCTGCTCACTGGCAGAGATATCACGGCCACGTGCTCATCTCTCCATGTGGGGGACACTCTCCCATCGAAGCTGAACACGATCAGATACAGCGGCAACGTTTGACATTGGAGCGTACCTACCTTCCACTTGAACAGAGATACCTTTCCAACCTTTTACATTTTTGGCAAAGAGATCACAGCTACATTCTCACCTCTGATAGCAAAACCACAAATATTGTATTTCAAGAGGCCCTTGGATATGAAAGATATCAACATAAATTCTTCTAAATACAAATAAAATTTTTTTGTTTGTTTTACTGATTTTTAAAGTTTGACCTGCTTCACTACTACATGGGCAGAGCCAAGGGGGATAGCTAGTGTTTAATAAAGTAAGCTTTTGTCAGAATTCTGCTAATTGTACTGTTGTTCACTGAGAAATAAAAGCCTTAATTTTCAAGGAGGTATACCTATTTATCCTATGTACTGTGTACATAAAACCAATAGAGTATACACACAAAACCAATCACCATACTTATAAAAACACAAGTCACATAAAATATTAGTGCAAGTATAAACCTATACATCGCAAAATCGATATAGTAAACACATAAATCAAGTGCTTAAAACAAATGTAGTGTAAGCACACATAAATTCCAAACAATAAACACACACAACTAATAGAGTACACACATGAAACTAATAGAGCACACACATGAAACCACTTGTATAACAAACCAAACCATGTAATACTATATATTGCCTGTGTATATATATATATATATATATATATATATATATATATATATATATATATATATATACACACCTGTATATTGTCTCTTATATAAAGCAATGCAAAAATCAATACTAATGTACTGTATGTTCAGATTATTTATTACAAAAGCTCCAAGTACTTAGTGATATTTTATGAGATTGGCCATGTATTTAATGTTTGATAAATCAACATTGCCTTTTCCAGATGATTATACAAACTCACCTTTGTTCAAGATCCACCAGGTTATCTGGATGTGGACTTCTGTTCTCATTATAAATTTTTGGTTTATAAAGAAAGAATGGTAAAAGGATTATGGGGTTGCTTTCTTCCTGTTTGAAGAGTTGTGTCTGTAAGATTGTAAGAACTGAACATCCATAACATTTTTATCCATTACATTTTTATTATTACAGTATTTGTTTCTTTTATTGAAAGGATTTATTTGATGTGCAAGATATCATACCTGCCTTCTTGTAGTAAGTCCTAGTTTTCATGAAGCATAATACATGGTACAGCATTCAGCAGGACTTAATAGAATTACATAAATGGACCAGAGATCACAAAGAAAGGCTTTGTTGTTTCAAATAAGGATGGGACAAAAGCTAGAAGAGAGACACTTATGGTGAAGAGAGACAGACAGAGAGAAAAATGGGAGAGACTTAGCAAAATATGTGTAGGAATTGGGAGCTATGTGAACAATGACTGACTTTTTAAATTGTACATTTGTTGCTTACAACACCAGACAGTAGATAATAGAATTAGTAATAATAATAATCATCACAATAATAATGAATTACATTTATACAGTATAGCACTTTTCTAACCAACTTAAAGACTCTTACATAGACATTGAGGGGTCACTTCAACCACCACCAATGTGTTGCATTCACAGATGATGTGATGGCAGTCAGCTTTGTGCCAGTATAAACATCACATATTACCTACCAGTAACAGTGCACTGCGAATACACTTGACTTGAGCAGTCATAGTTTTCCTACTCTTTCTCTGTACGTTGTGCATTCGTTTGCTTAGAGGTTGATGTGCTTGCTGCTTCTTGATTAGCTGTTCTTTTCTCCACCCTAACGGCCCGCTTCTTCTCTTCATTCGTTGGCATCTTTCACATTAAAACTGATTAAGTCAGTATTTGTGTTGCAATTACTTAGTATGTTTTCATTAATTTTTCACTTAAGCTGGCACTAAAGTCTTCAATCTGTCTCAAGAATGATTTAAGATATGAAGAAGTAAGGGAAGTGACGGCGAAGGTGGTAGGGAATGAGAACGGCACCGTACACGTGTCACACGGCTGCCTTGCTGGCTGCTGCCGAAAGTTGATTCTACAATAATATAAAATAAAAATAAAAAGAGAAATAACCTTGGAGGTCAATCATCACCCCAAAAGCGGATAGCAGACTTCACGTAATATTGTATATGTGTACCAAATTTCCGGTCAATAGGTGAAATGGTTTGCAAGCCACAGGTGATTTAAAATCCTGGACAGACAAATGAACAGCCACAGTAGAGTATTATATATAAAGATTAGGTGGGTGAGAGAGATAGTTAGCCATTAAGGGGCAGGGGATGATTAGGGGGCCAGACTGACAAGGCCATTTTGGGAAATTTGCCGAGGACACCCTACTCTTTTTTGAACGATGCCCAGAGAGCCAGGGCCTCTGCTTTAGGTCTCATCTGAAGGATGTCACACTTTTTACAGCACAGTGCCTCTGTCACTGCACTGGGTCATTGAGATCCGCACACAGACCACAGGGTAAGCACTTCCTGACAGCCTCACCAATACTTCTTCCAGCAGCAAACTAAGCTTTTCATAGATGGTCTCCCAGCTAGGTGTTAGACTGACCCAAAAATGCTTAGCATCAGATGGATTACCCATCCTAAAGTTCAGGTGGAATGGCTGCTCGATGTAAGTTGAAGAGAATTTCACATTTAGAAGTATACAGTATACGGCTGCGATTGTGTTTGTCAAATTTTTATTCTTTCATCAATGACCACAAAATTAACAGACAACATGCATCTCACTATTTTGGTTT
This sequence comes from Polypterus senegalus, assembly GCF_016835505.1. NCBI lineage: Eukaryota > Metazoa > Chordata > Cladistia > Polypteriformes > Polypteridae > Polypterus > Polypterus senegalus. The sequence continues at coordinate 98,461,402 of NC_053156.1, read as the reverse complement.
AGTTAAATGTAATGATAAGATTTGATGCATACTGTATGCTCTTGGCTAACAGTTTTAACATAAAACCCACAAATATGTGGTCCATTTCAGACTATTCTGATGTCTAATCAATCAGTGAAATGTATTGTTCTGCAGTTAGACTAAATTACTTTAGTTATATTACTTCCTTTTGTTTTTTAAGGAGGAAAGTTAGCTATATACTTTTTATGTTTAGTATGGCACCATCCACATCTGACACCTATAAAGTCCTGCGGGTGTTTGATACCACAGCTTTTATTGCCTTCATGATGAAATTTTATTTTGAACTGAACAAAAATCATGTGTAAATCACTTAAAACTCATGAAAATGTGAAACTATTAGTTGCAAACTTTCCCATGTTACCGTTTCTGCATTACATCATATTCTCTGCTGGTTTAAAAGTGAACTATTTATTGACTTTATCAGAGTTGTTTTCTGAAATGAATACAAATTTAGAATCATGTATTTTGTTTTTACTTGACTTGAGAGACTTGTTAAATCAGAAGCCATACAGTTCTTTTCAAAGCGACTTTGGTGAATACCTTACCTGAACTCTGATCCTGCTGAGCTGTTTATTGATATGATTCACAGATGGTCTGTGTTCCATTACTTTTTATGTTCAGCAAGTTCTTACGACTTTGAAATACAGGGGGGACTTGCACTACAAAACAATCATGAAGTGAAACCTTTGGAGGTTTTTGTCTTTCCTTTCCTCTTTCAGAGTTTTAACTCTTTGTTAAAAGGCTTACACTCCTACTGGAAGAAGATTGTATACTTGTAATTGCAATAAAACATATGATTAGAGTTTATTATACAAAGGCTGGACAGATGTGTATAGTACATATGTCTAGGTAAATATGGCACAATGCTTTTGTATTTACTATTATGTTCTTCTGTTTTGTAGTATGTCATTTTGTGCTTTATTTTAACTGTACTAAATTTATAATGGTGTGAAAAGCATTATCTAAGACTAATTGGAGCTGAAGTAAATTTAGATCAAAGCTCCTCAACCACAGGGCTGCAAAGATAGTTAAGTGTGCTGTTGCTTGTACATCTTTTCTAAATCTCCACTAAACTCAATGATACTCAGAAAAATATTTAGCTATGATCTTTTTTGATGGATAGCACAATGATGAAATGGTTAGTGATTAATAGTGTCATTATTCTAACTCTACTTGGAGTAACTAAGAGTGTGTGAGTGACCCCTGTGATGGACTGGCATCACCCCAAAGACTGAACCTGACTCTGGCACCTTAGTGGTAATTCCATATAAACCTATAAGAAGAATAAGTAAATTGATTGTAAATTTAAAACTGAAGGGATCATAAAAAATGATGTCAAGCTTCCATTAAATGCTTAGAGCATAGTCAAATATAAACACATGTTGGATCTGTTCATTGCTTTTCCTTTCTGGGTTTTATGAAATGTACAGTTTTTATACAGTAACTCAAATCCAGGCCTGTCAAACTGTGTGTGTGAAGTTTGTACTTTCTCCCATGTCCGCATGGTTTTGATTAGGTTCCTTATTTATTTCCCCCACATCCCAACACATGAATGCTAGATTATTGGCTGATTCTAAATTGGTCCAGTGTGATTGCGTGTGTGTTACTTTACTCTGCAACATACTCACCACCAGGGTTTGCTCCTACGCATTTAATTTACATTTACTTATTTGGCTGACACCTTTATCGAAGGCGACTTACAACATTTATGATACCATTGGTTACATTTCTTCTGGTTGGAGCACAGGTAGGTCAAGTGAATTGCTCATGGTTGCACAGTGTCAGCAGCAGGATTTGAAGCCAACAACCTTAGTACTTATGTGCCCAATTCAGTCACAATCAGAATCACTTTTTATTTGTCAGCACTTAATGTACAGGAATTTAACCTGGCACCTTTGGAGTTGTTAATATCAGAAAACATCACATACAAATAACATAAATAACATACAATAAGGTAAACAAGAAACATTATTAATAGTTGCAGAATAATACAGTTTTACAGGAGATGTACAAATTAAAGTGTATGTGTAGTGTGTATACACATGCACACCCCAACATGTGCATGCGCATTCATATCTTCTTATATGAAAGAACACACAAATAAGTGAGGAGGGTGGACAAAATGACTGGTTTGTGAGGATCTGGAAAACAGAAATTTTGGAATAAGTGATGACCTGAGTGAGAGGAGTTCTGTGCCGATCCTTTTGACATGGTTAGTGACACTAGATGCATACAGGTCTGCAACATATGGAAAAGCACAGCCAATTATTTTCCCAGCAGGAAAATTTTTGGAGTGGACTATTGCTGACCCACACCACACAACAATGGAGAATGTGATCATACTTTCAGTTATGGCTTTGTAGAATTGCACTAGGATGAACTGGAAATATCTAATTCCTTTAGTTGCTGTAAAAAGTACATCTGCTTTTAAGTGATGTAGTGATTGAAGTGGTGTTAACATTCTGACTGACAGTATCTGTGATAGTTGTACATAAAAATGTGAAGGATTCCAGCACATAAAAAGGATTTCTCAGTCATATTATTACCTATACTTTATACTTTGGATATTAAAAGTCTGCAAAACCATTATTGAAAAAGTGATTTTTTTAAAAAGCTTAAACCAGACTAATCAAGTCAGAAATTCTACTGCATTGAATAAAACCTTGTAAGTAGCAATATTTAAATAAAAAGCAAATGCGTCAGTTTAAGGGAAATTGTTAAAAAAATACAAATCAGTAGCTTAGTTGCATATCTAGTTCTAGGTTTAGCTGTTTATATTATATTTAAGTAGTACTAGGGTGGTGCACCGTGTTAGCCATTATGAATGTAGAGAAAAGCCAAGCAAAATGACACCTTTTATTGGCTAACTTTTTAGTAATCTTTTTAGTTAGCCAATAAAAGGTGTCATTTTGCTTGGCTTTTCTATATTATATTTAAATAATTCACAAAGAATATATGGGCCTAAGGAAGGCCTTTCTCTGCATGTTTATCCACAATGTAGTGGGGGGGACGAGGTAATAAAACACACAATCACAAATGGCCTCAATTAGAGAGCCTTTGTGTAAGCAGAATGCGGAAAATGCACTCTTTCATTCTTTTGTCCTCAAATAGGGATAAGAAATCAAAGTAATGCATGCTGCTCTCTCATCTTCCATCCTGGGTTACAAGTCAACAGTTGTTCCGTTCTGCTTGAATAACATCTTTCTCCATTGTAAAAGGTAAATTGAGCAGTGCTAAACATTGTAAACACAGATTACAATGGTGTTTGGCCTGAGCTGTTTAAACTTACATGCCACACTATGATTCAATTCAGACTGTCATGGTCATTGCAGTAACATCTCTTGCCTTGTATTGGAAGCGTGCTTTGCTCATCTAAGTACTGTACTTGCTGCATTTTTTCTTCATAGAACTTCTCACACACAATACCTCTTTGATTCATTTTTTCTTATATAAAATTAATATGCTTCCAAAAGCCTGATTCGTAAGACAACTCTGATTTAATCATTTCTACAAGATCCTAAAGACATGAATGATTATCCACAATGTTAATGCATATACCCCATGCGGAATTCCATTTAACTACTCTTTTCTAAAAGTAGCAAAAATTCAGAAACACCGTATAAAGTTCCAAAAAGAAATATTCAATTGAATATGAATAAAAGATTGTATTCATGGGCGGCATGGTGGCGCAGTGGTAGCGCTGCTGCCTTGCAGTTAGGAGACCCGGGTTCGCTTCCCGGGTCCTCCCTGCGTGGAGTTTGCATGTTCTCCCCGTGTCTGCGTGGGTTTCCTCCGGGCACTCCAGTTTCCTCCCACAATCCAAAGACATGCAGGTTAGGTGGATTGGCGATTCTAAATTGGCCCTGGTGTGTTTGTGTGTGTCCTGCAGTAGGTTGGCACCCTGCACTGTGTTGGCTGGGATTGGCTCCAGCAGACCCCCGTGACCCTGTATTCGGATTCAGCGGGTTAGAAAATGGATGGATTTTATTCATAATTTGAATTAATTCCTGCACAGTTTTGAACCTAATATAAAACCTTTTTTTATTGTATGGCTTATTCATGATTTAATTAATGCTTATATGTATACTTGTTTAAAATTTTACATTTTAATTTTATTATTTAATTAATTGGTTGTACAGTAATCCCTCGCTACATCGCGCTTTGACTTTCGCGGCTTCACTCTATCGCGGATTTTAAATGTAAGCATATCTAAATATATAATCACGGATTTTTCCCTGGTTCGCGGATTTCTGCGGACAATGGGTCTTTTAATTTATGGTACATGCTTCCTCAGTTTGTTTGCCCAGTTGATTTCATACAAGGGACGCTATTGGCGGATGGCTTAGAAGCTACCCAATCAGAGCATGTATTACATATTAACTAAAACTCCTCAATGATATAAGATATGCTTCCTGCACGGTGTTTGATTGTTTGCTGTTCTCTCACTCTGACATTCTCTGCGTCTGACGGATGGGGTGTGAGCAGAGGTGCTGTTTGCACAGAGGCTGTTTGCTTAGAAGATACGGATGCTCCTCTAAAAAATGCCACCTTATCGCGGTGCTCATACTTAAAAGCCCAAAAGCACGTATTGATTTTTTGATTGTTTGCTTTTTTGTCATGCACTCTCTCTCTCTGACATTCTCTGCTCCTGATACGCATTCTTTGAAGAGGAAGATATGTTTGCATTCTTTTAATTGTGAGAAAGAACTGTCATCTCTGTCTTGTCATGGAGCACAGTTTAAACTTTTGACTAAAGGGTGTTATTTCATGTCTAGTGGGCTCTAATAATGTTAACAGTGTGGGAGAGTTTATAAGGGCTTAAAATATATAAAAATAACCATACAAACATATGGTTTCTACTTCGTGGATTTCATCTGGAACGCAACCCCTGCGATCGAGGAGGGATTACTGTATTGTTGTTTTTACTGCTTATGGATTACTTTGTGCATTTATATTCAATAAAACAACAATAATAATAAAAATCGACTCTAAATATATAAAACCCTAAAAGTGCAACGGTGATGTTTTTATATCATGTTTTTTGTCACGATTTAAATCGGGCTTATTATAAAACCTACGTATATATGTTTGGTATCATTCTTTTCAGAATTTAGTGAAATTTTATGTGATATTGTTAGATTTTCAGATTTTATTCCGTTTTTAAATTATAAACTAAAAAATAACAAAAACTCACGTCTTACGAGATGGGACTTTGTGCCAATAGACTTAACCACACACGGGGCCGGAAATAAAACACAAAGAGTAGGACACCTGCTGTGCAGGCTTTTAAATGTTTGAAGCACCATGTGAGATGCAGATCACTCAGCACAGAAACAGCAGCAAGTCAGAAGCTGATCTAGGAAAGAGCAGGTAAAAAAACCCCAATTTTTTTCCCATTGTATCACCGTTTAAGAGGGGGTTTCGGAGGAGCGACCGTGTCTCCTTGGGGTGTGTTCAGCCCTCCCTCTTCACAACTCGAGTGGCAGAGACACGAAGTGGCTGGCGACCGAAGTGAGCAGGGGGGAACCCTAGTAATAATAATAATCAGTGCTACAGTTCAATTGATTTGTAATTTATTTCCAAGCTTAATGTCAGCAAATCTGAAATTTGTAAAGTCCAAGTGTTGAGTTCTTTGGTGAATAATTATGCAAACAATATATTTTACCTTTTACTATTATCAATACATTTAACTTTCTCCTGCTATAAAATTGTCTAGTTTTATTAAAACATTTTCACATTAACAAGCCTGCACCATTTAATTAGGGAGTATTTCTGTTTGGTACTATATAATGTTCCTGACTAATCTTTAAGTTTACAGCATTTATGGCAGCCATACAAAACTTTTATGAATATAATCCTTTCACTGCATCTGAAGAAACAGCATATTCATAAGATTGCCATAAACAGATGGAATTCTTTTCAATTAAAAACTCATAACATTCATTGACCTTAAAGAGTAGCTTTAATAGACAATATTACTTTGGATACTGCCATTTCCGTTAACCTAATGCATAGATTTCTGTACTCTAAGCAATTTAAAATATGCTTTTTTTTATAACATGCATAACTGATATTGAATTTAATGAAAAGTGAATTTCAAGAATTCACATATCATCCCACTTTTTATGTAGCCCTTGTGTTTACATAATCTATGACAGTGTATTTGTGTTTATGCCTTAAAATTGACTGGGCTCCCATTCAGATCATATCCATGCTTTCCACTAATGGTTCCATGTTTTTACTTTGACTCCCAATGACCTCCACTGGAATTCATTAGGTTTAGGAAATTAATAACTTAATGTAATTGTCAGAAGTATAAGGGAAAATTATTCTTCCAACACCACTTGATTCCGTGCTTTATTTTTCTTTATTAATAACATTGCAGGAGCTAACTCATTGACATGAATCATTCATCCCCTGGGACTGCTCCTGATAAGTATGCATATGAAAATAAAAAAAAAATATTTGGAGCTGTAGGCTTATTATCATAGCTTTATACATAATGATAATCTGCCAATTCAGTCTTAGTTCATTACTTGACCTTTTGATGGATGCAGTATATCAACGGGGCAATATATGTACAGTATGTGAATAAAATTAAGAAGCTGAGAGGAAAGAAAAAACCTGATAGCTTTCACAATAAGTATTTGCTGACAGATGTTTTTTTCACTTGGATAAATAAGCTTCAGCTTTCAAAAGCAGGTTTGCAGTATATAGGACTGAGAGCAAAGCAGCAGTGGGATTTCTGAAAAGATTACAAAAAGCATGGCACCATTGAACAGCATATCTCTTTTATACAAGCTGCTCTCATAAATGTACGATATAGAGAAAGAAATGCATCATTTTCAAAAGTTTCTTTCCCATCACATACAGTCTGCTGCAGGATCCAAACTGTACCCCATTTTGGAAATGGCCGTTATTTTAAGCATGACATGCTTTTGTTTTTCTCCTAGAGGATGTCATGAAGGGACCTACTTGATATTAAATTTATAAGAAATATTATAGAGGCTATAGCGGGTTGGATAATGGATGGATGGATAATATAGATCTTCTCAAACAACCAATGAGTAACGAGATTCAGAGAGAAACAGAATTGTGAGTAAGTAGAAGTAGTAAGTAGAATGGTTACAGTTACTGTTGACCAGTGAAATTTCACAAAGCATTTCTCACTGAGAATGTGTCAGATTTGCCAGTGATATTAGCAGAAAATGAAAAAAAACACCATACAGGCCAACTTAGCAAACTTTTTTTTCATAGTGTCCCATGAGGCCAACATGACACCACAGATCTGTAGCAGTCCCCCCCGGTAGTAGGCTAAAATTAACGAAAACTTGTGAATGCATTAAAACACAAAACGCACACACACTTGGAGACTGTAAATGTGTTGGTGTATTTGTGTATTAATGGTAATTACCTTTTGTATGTGACCTGTGTGTAATAGGTGAGCATAACCCTTTAATACTATTACCCAGACTGCTCTGCAGGAGGACTCCACGTGAGTTTGAGTTGTGCTGTGTCTGAGGATCATCATTCAAGCTCTTCTCATGTATGTGATACTACCCTGGGCTATGAGGGGGAGCTGCCACTAACTGTCTTGTCATTTTCTTCATCCAGAGTCTTGAGAAACTGCCTAGTGAGGGCAATTGGACTTGACAGAAGGAGCTCCAAGTCAGAAGACCCAGTTGAAACACTTAGGCATCACTTGACTACATAGTATTTACTTTTGTTGTCTATTTTCATGCCTTTGAGCATTGTTTTTGTTTCGACCTTATCAGTAAACGAAGAAGGACCACGTTGGCACCCCAAAATATTCCTGTTTTGTTGACCACTGTGCTTCATTGGTAGCAGCTTTAGTAAGTGAGCAAGTGCATCAGGGAAAAAAAAAACTGTACTGATGTTAAATTCTATTCATTTTATCTCAGGGAGACACTTTGGGGCAGTGGTTAGCACTGCTACCTCACAGCTCAAGTCACATTTGTGGCCACAGTAATATGTCCAGCATAGTTAGCAGATATTTCCATAGCCCTCAGGGACAGTTAGAAGACCACTGCACCATTATAATCTGCTCAAAACTAGTTCCGTTTTTCCTTCCCATTGACTTCAACGCATTTCATTGCGTTTGGTGAAGTTGCCATTTCTGCAGTTTCACTGAACTTGATGCAAAGTGAAATCAGCATGGTTCACTTACCACTAGTTACAGTATTCTTGTTGCAGTCATTTATATCTGAAAAGTTATGTGACAGCTTAAAATCACAGAAGTGTGTTAATCCAACAAGTAATGAGTATTCATTTTTGTATTAATACTTTATTCTAGGGTTCTAGTTAAGCTCTGACATTACTTTTTATTTATAAAAAAATATTTTTCCTGTTATTTTATTTCAGGCTCTGCAATAGACTAACACCGCTTGCAAGAAACAGAGCAAGAATAATAAAAAAAAAAACAGTAGTTCCATATAGCAAAACAGTACATCCAGAACTTCAAAACTACAATGCGTCACTGACCTGAACTTTCTGGCCTAAAGAGTCGAAGCAGAGGGAGGGCTCACAAGAAGTGATATCAAGGTGGCCTCACCTCTTGGAAGTACCACCCACAAAACACAAGGGACATAAGGAGAACTTAAATTCCAGAAACTGTCTCCCCCGGACTGATTGAGGGCAGCCCCCTTTGGCTTACAGTGGGGCCACAGGTTTGCAGCATGGAAACTCAACCTTGCTGGGGCCCATGGCCACGGCCAGGGGACACCTGAACGTTTACTGGGCCCTGTTTGGCAACACTTCCTGGAGCTGGAGTGCCCTGGTATTCCACAATAGATAGATAGATAGACAGATAGATAGATAGATAGATAGATAGATAGATAGATAGATAGATAGATAGATAGATAGATAGATAGATAGATAGATAGATGATGAGAGGGTCTAGAACCAAGAAGAAAAGTGTTATATATTAAACAATATGAGGGATAATAATTGAAGTCAGGAAATTAAAATGAGTTAACTCCAAGACTTCAGATTGCTTAATAAGTCGCATGCTTAGTTCTTGAAGCAATCTGAATGTTCAGATGATTTGGAAATACACAAAGCCTGCTTTTATCGTCGCAGCAATGATATCATGCAACATGAACCTCTGATCATTAAGTCTATCAACAATCCAACAACTGCACAATAAAAATGGCAGCATTTACATAAAAACATTAGGAGGAGAGAGAATTCAAAAAGAAGCATTCTTAAAAACACAACAGAACAAACCCCACAAAACCCACTAAACAAGGCGTAGAAATAACTATATAAAAATTTTATTAAACCAATTTATGACACTTTGGAGTGTTTAGATCTAAATTATAAAACCTTTACCCTAACTACAAAGTTACATACAGTGCAACCTCAGAATTAGGGTATAAAGTATACATACTTATCCATTTGATTCCTGTCATCCCAGGGTGGAAGTGATGTTCTGTCGTGATTGCTTGAGGGTCAGCTTTTCTTTGGCACACATTTTAAGATCTTGTTTTATTCTGAATTTAGTTATAGCCTTTTCCAATGTGTTTTTGTACATTCATTTTAGCCACATAGGAGCTTTGAACTATGCAGAATTCAAAACTGACATCCATTTAGCTATAAAAACGCACTTGATGGAGTTGGAATAGCTTAGCATCTTATTGCAAGACCATTTTGTGTTCTTGCACATGCTGTCATTATTGCCTTAGTAACCATAGCATTGCTATGCTAACGTGTGGAGTGTGTGATTTCTACTACATGCCCGTAAAAAAGATCGGTACTTTCATTTCTTGGTGCATTTAGTGTATGAACCGCTGGATAAACCTTTGCTATGTACGTTTTGACTTAGATTTTTGCTTTTGTTTAGAACATGACAAAAGAACTGCCTGATTTTTGGTTGTAATCCAAAGCACTCATATATCCCCATAAGAAATAATGGAAACTCAGATAATTCGTTTCACAACTCACTAATATTTATATAAAAATTCTTAATACAAAATGCGATGGGTTGGCGCTCTGCCCGGGGTTTGTTTCCTGCCTTGCGCCCTGTGTTGGCTGGGATTGGCTCCAGCAGACCTGCATGACCCTGTGTTAGGATACAGAGGGATGGGTAATGACTGACTGACTGAATAATACAAAATATAAAGTAAAAATACGTAAAACAAATTAACCTGCACTTTACTTTTAAAAAGAATTGTGAGACGAGAGAGAGAAGAGGAGTAGGAGAGTTATTGTGTAGGACGACTTTCACTATAACTAACAGAGTCACTGCTATCTGTTGGCTCACTGGAATCTTTTTGTTTTTTTGTGGCTTTAACAAGGAACCTATCCAATGACAGGTGCTTTTGCCTGAAGAGTCGCTACACTTGGACACAAAATAAAAAAATGCTTTATGCACTGTAAGGATTCTAAACTCTTTTGGGATTTCCCCCCAATGGGACAACACATGGAAGAGCGTCCTGAAGCAACTGCAGGCTGCCAGCGCTGTAGCAGTTCGCTGTAAAAGTGAATCAGAAAAGATTGCGGTCAAGCTATAAGCGCTTGCCGTCAATGGGTGATGCAAGGAACATTATAAATGCAAGAGCATAGTATTACTTAGCCATTAACCTGGTCACGACCCTGCATGATTGCTGTGTGTCTGTATAGGAGAGCGGTAGATCCCGCTACAATAAATAACCGTGCTATTCCTGTTTCATGCTGAATAAAGCTGGTTTTGCTAATGTACTAGACTCAGGCTCGTATTTTGAGGTGCATGACAGGGACTTGCACATTATAGCACACATACGTGGTTACCATGCTGTAGTAAACAGTATATGCTCTGTCACGCACATGCGCATAGGGAGCCGTGTAAAGACCCGAAATTCAGCGCAAAAAACTCATGCCAAGAGGGAAAAGCGGGGTATTAATCTCTCTCTCTTTGTTCCTACACAAAGGAAGAAGCAGCGCCGCCATGAATCTAATTAGACTCCCTGACCACGTACTGCCACTTCCATGTTCTTTCCCTTCCTTTTGTCTACCTCTGATGAAGCCATAACTCCCAGCATCCACCTTGGTTCCTTCCCAGCATTCCTCTCTGTCAATTCCGGTCCCACTCCATAAATGTTCCCCACTTCGCCATCTTGACCGTTTGATGTACGTACTGTATATGGAAAATTATCTGACGCAAATTTCAAAACTGTACAGTACACGGGGCCAGAAAACCCCAAACCTTTATGCTGTTTCGTGCTTTATTTCTACAGCTCATACAGATGTTGACTATATAAGTGAGGCACACCAACTGAGAACAAGCATGGTAGATGATTAGCCACAATCCCCAAATGTTGCTCGGCGGACAAAGCGTATACGTACTACTCATATTGCAAGACCTCGCTCAATTATCAAGTTAAAATTGATTAAATATCCTGCTGTGGGTCCTCACAATGGCTAAATTAGTTCTTACACTAGGTTACTATATATAGAAATGATTGAAATTTTTTTTCTTGGAAGCATATAAGCCCAACATTTAGGTTGATAAGTTGTTAACAGTTCAGTTATGGCCTACATTTCCTGACAAAGTGTGGGAAACGGTACAACACTGTGACATCTAGAAATCTTTTTTTAGCTTTGATTGTTCCTTCATTATTGCTTAGACTCAAAAACTTCTTTCCACAGAGAGACTCTGTAAGGAGATCTTTAGATGAAATGAAGTGTCTGTGAAAGAGGTGCTTGCTGTGGTCTAACTAAAAGTCTTGTGTGTTATACCAAACAAAAGTGGTCAATGCCTTCTTTGACCTATAGTGATGCTTGGTCAAAGAAATACCAAAATGAACTGAGAACAATCAGGAATAAATGTTAAAAACTGATAGCCCAAGGTTTTCAGCACAATCTTGAAGATGATGAAACAGATTAATGCATCACCACTAAAAACTAATATAAATGCAGCTTAAATTTTGAAGTTGCACCACCAGACAGTCCATAAATGTCAGACACAACAATGTACCTGACAAATTCTACTGTAGCATGTTGAAGTTGCCTGTTGCCAAACGTTTCAAGGCTTCCCATCTCATGCTTAAGGCTGTGACACATTTGTAACAGTGTGGAACAGATCATCTGTGTGTGGCAGAAAAGTAATGAGACTGGCAACACTGCAAGCGATCTGGCAACGCTGCGCTGTTGTCCTTGATAGAGCACGTATGTCAGTACCCTCCCATAGCTCAGTGCGAGTTTCAACTCCTTCCGTTAACTACGTGATTTTTGTGACTGCTATTAGCGAAGTTGTGTTTTTGGTTGTGCGTCACGCAAAATGGAACAGCGGAATTTGGAGCAACGTTGTGCCATTAAACGGCAAGTGTGACGTTTGAAAAGTTTAATCAAGCCTATGGGGAACATTCTTTATCCCGAGCTCAAGTTTTTCGCTGGCACAAATCATTTTTGGAAGGCAGAAAACACGTTGAAGAGGAACACCATTCAGGGAGGACTTCAACTTCGAAAACCAATTAAAACATCGAACGTGTGAACACTCTTGTGAGATTTAACATTAAGAATGTTGAGTGAACAATTAAATTTGAACAGATTTACCGTTCATCAAATTTTGACTGAACATTTGCACATGCGAAAGGTCTGTGCCAAAATGGTGCCGAAAAACTGCCCTCTCCATAACAGAATTTTTGACCTCAAAAGGCATTCCTGTGGTTCCCCAGCCCCCTTATTCACCTGACCTCAGTCCGTGTGACTTTTTCCTTTTTCCTAAACTGAAAAATGTCCACAAAGGACGTCATTTCGGGACTTTAGAAAACATGTAAAAGAGTGTAACGAACATGCTGAAGACCATACCGGTTGAAGACTTCCAGCGCTGCTACCAACGTCTCCATCGGTGTGTAGCTGCCCAAGGGAACCACTTTGAAGGGGATAACATTGATGTTTGAAAAAAATAAAAACTTTGGTAAATAAAAAATCAGTCTCATTACTTTTCTGCCACACCTCAATTAGAAATATGATTAGATAATGTGATTTAGAAATATCACAACTGAAAGATTTGTACATACACAGAGAAATGCAAAGTGAAAAACATATATTAGTTAATTACTTACAATTAACACACAAATTCAACACAAATGAATAGGGTAATACTGTAACCCTACACAGTTGTTAGCCAAACTACCAAAGCTTAGGAAATCTAGGAATAATAACAGAGGATCATGAAGAATGATTACATCATAGAAAACACAAAAACTTATTCTCTACAATAATAATGACACAAGGAAGCTCACCAACATTCCAAATAGTACTCAGAAATAACAAAGAGTTTAAATTCTCTACGTTAGATTAAATGTTAAAAGGATGTGGTTAACAGGGGCACATTATTAGTCTCACTTAGCCCTGCTGAGAAAACAGTGTCTTAATTCTAAATGCAATAGGCTTCTCTCTTTAATAATGTCTTATTAAGGTCTCTAGAATTGGAATCTGGGGTAATGACTTCAAACCTGAGGAGTGCAGCAATGTTGCTGAGCACGAGTTTTCAGTTAGCAAGTTAGTTAGTAAGACACTTACCAGTCTGCACTCAAAATGTTTTATGTTCAATAATCGTAGATCTAACTGAGAGATTCTTTTCGCCAATGCAAAACACTGGCAAAATAAAAACAAAACATAAATCACACCTTTTGAATAATAGTCAGACTGACGTGTAAGGGTGATGACCTTTTTCTTTACAATTATAGTGTTGCTTTTGTGAGCATTGTCAACTGGAATGGCCAGTGATGAGTCTTCCTCCAGTCATCAGTATGGGCTTCAGTCTGGAGGAGACAACTGAGGAAGCTACATATAGGAAAAGCTCTTATGGCCTGTGCTGATCAATTTTATGGTGTCTTCTGTTACCTGTTCACTTTGTCCCTATGATTCTAGAAAGTGCCACTGCTGAGGAAAACATCCTTTACTGTTTCTGTTACAAAGAAGGCAGGCCCTTCTTCAATTAATGACTACTAGCCAACCCACGGCGTACCATATGCCGCATAATCATGCCGCTTTTTTAATGATTTTTAAGCACAGGGAGGAAATTAACATTTGAAAAATCGGTAATGTAATAAATCAGCAAGAAAAGCAACATTGTAACAATGCATGGAACGAACCAACACACAATCGTCTGTGACTGAAAACTGGCGGGCCACACTCGCGCCTTCTCCTGCCAGATGGAGGGATGGAGGTGCACGGCGCAGAGTGTGGAACGGGAGGAGAGGAGAAGGACGTCCATTCAGCTCCGTCCGTCATGCTAGTCTGATGATTTCTTGTTCAGTATGCACTGCCCGCTCATGTGCCCACCTCCAACTCGTCACTTGAGTCGTCGTCTTTACACAGTCCAGATGTACCTGTGACTGACGTAGATGTTTCATTGCTCTGTGTGGTTTTGGCTGCTTTTCTATATATAATCCACCAAGACACCCGACCACGGAAGTAGCGAGGTGGGAGGGGTGTGTGTACAAAGGGTTGGGACGCAACCACTGGGAGCGTATGAGTCGCACTTAGTGGGAATTCCACGGTTTGCAGCCCGAATGGGGTTCAACGGCTTACCCACACCTCTCCGCGCGAGGTAGATACACGCTCAATATCATGCATAATTATTTATTGAATGCTAAACACTTCTGGAAACACACGGTTGTCTAAAACGGGTTGGTGTGAGAATAGAACAGTAAGTGAATGAAAAGATGGAACTCTGGAGAGAGCAAAATACAACACAATATTGAACCCGCGGCATAACAAACGCCGCATAATTATTTATTGATGGTTGAACACTTCTGGAAAGACACAGTTGTCTAAAAAGGGAGGGTTTGAGGATACAACAGAAAGTGAATGAAAAGAAGGAACTCTAGACTTTTCATGGCTCTGTGCGGTTTTGGCTGCCTTTCTATATATAATCCAACCAAGACACCCGACCACGGTAGTAGCGAGGTGGGAGGGTGGTGTGAACAAAGTGCAGAAGCATCTAAGAAGATGCATGTTTGTTGCAGATGCGAATTGCTGTATGTAGCGTGTAAAACAGTTTGCTATGGTGCACGCGGTCGTGCGTCGTAACCGAAAACTCGGTTTTTAAAGACTGCTTACTTCATTGTGTTTTAACCTCAGTTGTAAAGGAATGTTTTAAGGGCCCCATGGGATACCCCTCGGTTTTGGCTGCTTTTCTATATATAATCCACCAAGATACCCGACCACGGTAGTAGTGAGGTGGAAGGGGTGTGTGTACAAAGGGTAGGGACGTAATGAGTGGGAGCATATGAGTCACACTTAGTGGGAATTCCACGGCTTGCAGCCCGAATGGGGTTCAACGGCTTACCCACGCCTCTCTGCGCTGGGTAGACACACGGTAAATCTCATGCATAATTATTTATTGAATGCTAAACACTTCTGGAAAGACACGGATGTCTAAAACAGGTTGGTGTGAGAATACAACAGTAAGTGAATGAAAAGATGGAACTCTGGAGGGAGCAAAATACAACACAATAGTGAACCTGTGGCATAACAAATGCAGCATGGCTCAGACTTGCATGTGGACTCTTAGCACAGACGAAAGGGACTAACTGGGTGGTGGGTGAGTTTTTGCCTGCGGGCAAATGGGCAGGCAGTGTGAATGACTAGAGAGCGAGGGTAGATGCCGGCCGGTGAAAAAGGAGTGTTGGTGGGCAGGAAAACGTCTTCCGTGTTCCTGCAGGAGCATCTAAGAAGACGCATGTTTGTCGCGAATGCGAATAGCTGTATGTAGCGTGTAAAACAGTTTGCTATGGTGCACGTGGCCGTGCGCCGTAACCGAAAACTCCGTTTTTAAAGACTGCTTACTTCATTGTGCTTTAACTTCAGTTGTAAAGGATTGTTTTAAGGATCCCATGGGATACCCCTCGCAAACAGTTTCACACGCTGCATATGGCGATTCACCACCATGAGAAACATGCCTCTATGAACAGTCAGCGTAGCTCGGAGGTGCATGACATGCACATGACATTAACCTGACCTGCACTGCATGTGGCCTCTATGACAGACAAATATAAATGACGCAATTTTTTCTGTGTCGTCGCGTCCGAGTTGGTGGGCGTGGCCCTGCGAGTTGTCGTCGTATCCAATGGTCTTGGAGTTGGTGGGCGTGCACCATAGGTGTCTCGCTTGTCGGCGGCTTAGTGAATCCACGCCCCTTCCAGCGTGCTTTCCATGGTTGTCTTGCCTTAGTGAATTATATATATAGATAGACCAGTGGCACTTACATCTCATATTATGGATTTTATGAGTCCTCTTGTGGTAGATCACCTGGACCCACCTATTTAAAAAAGACTAGAGTGAAGAATGTAATTATCTATCAGCTCCACAAAGCTTATTCTCACCTGGACAAAGCAGGCAGCACTTATGTTTTTTTTTTGTTCTTTCCCATGCCTTCAAAACCATCCAGTCAGCCCTGTTAAGGAGTTAAGTTCAGGTGGATATGCCTATCTATCTATCTATCTATCTATCTATCTATCTATCTATCTATCTATCTATCTATCTATCTATCGCATCTTCAATTCTGAAAAAAATGGCCCACGCTTATGCTTAAAACTGATGTGTGAGAATATTTCTGGCAGACAAGTAAAGAAGGTTGACTATCTAGTATCTTATCTTCCTATTCCACATGAAAAACAAGAAATTAATGTAAAATTTTCCAAAGTTTTAAAATATCATGTTTTTTTCTGATTAGCAACCCACGAATAGGATAGCAGATGCACAAGTCTGAAAGATTGGGACTTAGGAAATGATGTGAGTGCTGCATCTCTACCTCTATTGAGATGGTTTGTTTGCTTTACTCAGTGTTGTCATGATAGGCTGTGGAGTCCCTCAACCCTAAACTGGTTTAAGAAGGCTTAAAATGTATTCATTTCAATTTAGGTCTTTGCTTTCTGTATTCCTGGATGAATAAGAAAAAAAACATATATGTAAACATTTTTCTCTTAATAACAGCATCAGTCATTTTTATAAATTACCATTGGCTATTGCACACTAAATATTATTTGTTACATCAAATTAATTCAATTAAATTTGTATATTTCAGGCTCACTACTGCTTGAACACCAGCCCTTCTCTAATATCACTACCTTTGTTTAGGACAATGCATAACTCTAAATAAATAAACAATAAAAAGTGGTGTGCAAGAAGGTTTGCTTTTAAGCCACTCATGCCACTTCCTATCTGGTCCACTAAAATACAGTGATGATGACCAACAATTAATTACAGTGACATGCACTTCTCATAAATCTTTTACAAATTGTTCCAGGGAGACTGTTGTACTATTGTAATTATCTAAAGGCAGTTAAGCAATAGTCACGTGTAATCCATAAACCTATAAATCAGATGCCTCACCAAATATCTAATGTCAGATTTTCAGTTGTTATTCAAAACAGGTTATGTGCGGCTGGAGCTTGAGCTTGCCAGATTCCAGCATGAAGGTCTAAACACTAATATATTAAAGCACAATTTTATATAAGTACGCCACTGATATAATAATAATTGAGAACAATGGTGGTTCCCAGAATTATAAAAATGTTGCTATCCTTTTTTTTTAAATGCTATTGAGTTTGTAAAATTTACTAGTATTTACACTTCCCACATGCCTTTTTATGTATTTTTAAAATTAATTATAACATTTAATGCAATCTTTTCTTGTTAACTATAACAATCGTAACATTTTCAAATATTTAAAATATGACATTTAAAGAATTAATGTTATGACATTTTCAAAAAACAATAACTGCTTTCCCTTGGAATATTATTACTCAGTGATATTTCATTGCTGTGTGCACATATTTATGTTAACTACTATATGCAGAATAATACCTAAATGTCCTTCCTGTTTGTTCTTATGTGCTTCAGTGAGATTGCTCAGCATCTGAATTTAACCACTCATCCAGCCATCTGTTTCTTGAACCTGCTTAATCCTGCTTGCTTCACATGAAACCAGAGCCGGTCACTGGTAGTGCTTACTCCAAGACAGGAAACATACCCTGGACACAGCATTACTGAATGGTGCCCATTTTTGCACACATTCACATAAGAGATGCTGGGAAAAATATGCACCTACATGTACACACCTACACTTACTTAGTCAACACTAGTTTAGCGTCACTGGTCAACCTAACCCACATACCGTACCTCTGAAGTGTTTGAGGAAAACCAGACTGCCTACAGTACAAAACAAGCAGGGGAAACATATTGTAAATGTATATGTTCCATTTAAATATGAATAAACACATAAAACCACATATAAGAAACTCAGTTAGCAGTTGGCTGCTCAGCTAGAGCAGTGGAACATGTAATTGGCAGACTCCCAAGTATGCATCCCAGACATACTGTCTTAGAGGATATTTGCCTCTGGAAAGAGCAGTTGAAACCAAGCAATCTCTCAGCAAATACGACACATATAACTGAATGTAACAGGCGGCATGTGCAGCTGTGTAATAAGCTCTGTCACAACTAGGGACCTAGACAGGCATTTGTGTATTTAGTTGAGGAGAGGTAAAACCTGCTGTTTGTAATTCCCAGCCTTCTGTGTACACTTTGCAGACATGTAATCTCAGGGAGTTTAGCTGCTAGGAGGGGGAGGTGACACCCTTAGAGATCCCTTAGCACATACAGCAAGTCCATGCTATGGGATCAATCATTAGTCAGTGGTAGCTTTTTGTGCCATTATTACTTCTTTTCCTATAAGGTACTGCATCAGTGTTAAAAGCTGTGAGATGTTTAAGCATAAGTACAACATACTGTATATAACTGAGGTTCATTTTAGGTTAAATTATTTATACTTTCTGAATTCGAGTACAGTAATACTGCTTCATTGTCATTTTAAATATGATTTTGAAATGGTTTTCTGTGAAATAACTAATAAAGCATTATGCGTTTTTCCCAATATTTTCGTAAATGGAGATTTTTGGTACAAGGTTTGACTCAGGTTACAAATGTGAGGTGGAAAGGAACTTGTTCATAACCTGGGGCAACCTATATTTGTATACTTTATATATATATATATATATATATATATATATATATATATATATATATATATATATATTGATGGGTGTCCTGGTGGCGTTGGCAGTCGCTGAAGACAGCTGCTCCTCTGCTCTGTATTCCTACCATGTAACACCGCTTGCTGTGTGCACTGATGCTCTCTTAGCTGCGAGCTGGCTCTCTGTTAAACTGTAAATCAATGACAGAGAACCACAGATGCCCTTTGAAAACCCCTGCCTAAACAGTATTTCAATAGGAAACAAACACACTCTTAACCAGCTCTTTCTCAGGATTAGCTGTGGATTTGCTCCCTCACTGTGTAACATGCTTTTTGCACGATGCTTGGAACGTTTAAAAGACTGAGCTCCAGCTAACCAATTGCTCACCATTCTGTCTTCTCTCCTCCAAACCCTGTCTGCCCCAACCACTGCTTCCAAGACTTTGAACCTGCTCAATGAACAACAACAGCAACAACAACATTTATTTATATAGCACATTTTCATACAAACAGTAGCTCAAAGTGCTTTACATAATAAAGAATAGAAAAATAAAAGACACAATAAGAAAACAAAATAAATCAACATTAATTAACATCGAATAAGAGTAAGGTTCAATGGCCAGGGGGGACAGAAAAAACAAAAAAAACTCCAGACGGCTGGAGAAAAAATAAAATCTGTAGGGATTCCAGACCGAGAGCCCGCCTAGTCCCCTCTGGGCATTCTACCTAACATACATGAAACAGTCCTCTTTGGATTTAGGATTCTCACGGAAGGGCTTGATGAAGATGCCTTTTAATCCATCCATCATTGTTGGAGCATCATGAAGCTTTGAGTAGGTGGAGGTGGCGCAGGCCACCACCTCGAAGAAACCGGAAAAAGAAACAGAAAAGAGAGTAGGGGTCAGTACGGATTTTAGAGCCACCATGAATAGTTATTTTGAGGAAATTGAACATATAGAGTATCAGGATTAAGTTAAATTAAGATTAAAATGAAGTTATAAAAAGGCCATGTTAAAGTAATGTGTTTTCAGCAGTGTTTTAAAGTGCTCTACTGTATTTGCCTGGCGAATTCCTATTGGCAGGCTATTCCAGATTTTAGGTGCATAGCAGCAGAAGGCCGACTCACCACTTCTTTTAAGAAGAAGACATTGTGTTCTTTTAAGCTGAAGGGTGGTGCTGGGGCATGTCGTTTGCTAGTTACCTGTGCGCTTGTGTGCCGAAGATAAACGCCTGTTGAATAAACTCCTGTTGAAGAAACTGTTGTGTTTATTCCTGCCTGTTAAATAAACCGTCTCCTGCACAACTCTACAACCCAAGCCTGACAAGATATATACACTGCATATATATATTTAATTTTTTTATTTTATTAATCCCGAAGGAAATTACTTGGTGTTTCGCATACCCCTTGGGTTCAGAGCGCAGGGTCAGCCATTGTACAGTGCCCCTGGAGCAAATGAAGGTTAAGGGCCTTGCTCAAGGGCCCAGCAGAGTAGCATCTCTTTTGGCAGTGACGGGGATTTGAACCGGCAACCTTCGGGATACCAGCGCAAATCCTTAGCCTTCACTATATATACAGTATATAGTGAAATTAATCTGGGTAAGAGTATCTCTCTTGAACACCATGGTGTGCTACCATTATAGCAGGGGGTCATCCTTCTTTTGTGGGGTTTGGAGTTCCGAAAGCCGTTAGGGAGAAATATGTTGTAGCCTCACAAGGGGGTGCAGAAGACATCCAATCATGTCCTCTGTGCGGTGCAGGTAACTTGCAGAGGAACTTGGTGCTGTCAGTGGGAGTTCTATGCAAACGACACCAGAGAATGGTATCTGCTGAGGTCGTGGAAGTGCTTACAGTGCAATACCCACAATAACTTTGGCGTATAATATTAAAAGGCCTTAATTCTTCTGGTCCAGTTATTTTACAGATAGAAGGCAGTTAGTGACAAAGGAAAATGGCCAGAGTATTGGTAAGTTAACAGGAAGAACACATAAAAAAGTAGCTGGGGGTTATTGCTGCTTGGCCTGGCACAGAGGGCAAAGGTGTTTGTTATTTCTTGTTCTGTAATTCCTTGTTGTTCCCCTGTATTTTTTATTCAGTGTATTGTTAATAAAAATCCTTTATTTTTGTTACTGTGGCCCTTCTAGTTGTCATTTGTATTCAGGCTTAACAAATTAGCACCCACTACAGACATGACATGTTTGAGATACTTAAACCTACTGTATATACATTATAACTACTTTCTGAACATGCACAATCCACTTTAAGATCACAGGATTGCAGTAAGGACACCATGAAAAGCATACAGATACTCACACAGTCGACGAAACAAATACATACATGGATATATTTGGCCAATCGATCATCTTTAGACAATGCAGAAGTGGAGACCTCATGGCCTCTCTTCACACCTTCTTAATTGATATTAAGAAAGCTACAAATACCAAAAACAATTGTATCTTATAAAAAAAAAAGCACACAAGAAAGGAAAACACAAGGGAGAACTGAACGTTCCACAATAATTCACTACAGCAGAACCCTTCTGCCCCCAGTGGCCTGTTTTTGACCAGTAAGAATATTCTTTCATGATAAAAAAAAACTCTGAGGGAGGCTAGAAAATCTAGTGAATGCATGCGGGTGATGCATTTTGATGCTTGCCTTTGGCACAGTTCATATGGGATAGGCCTGTATGTTCAGAGAAGGTTAATAACTGAAGCTTGAAAATGTGCTTGCAAAATTCAAATTAGGTTCTTCTAAAAATATTAAAGCTGGGTAGCTGACCTCTCAAATATTTTCTTAATTAAGTGCAGCAGTCACCGCTTTATCATCTGAATTCATCATGGGAGGCATAAATTAGAGGTTTTTATAGTGATTGATGGTTTTAAGGATCAAGTGGAGGAGCCATTTTCTTCTAGCATGTAGAGCAAAATTGAGCAAATAGTGTATTTTTATTACTGCTGAATGTACAGTACCATCCACCTCTCATAACAACAGCATGTTTAAAAAGAAACCTTTCACATAAGGCCCAGGCTGTTTCATATAGTGAGGCCCCTCATTGTTTGGGAAGACAAAGATACAATTTTTTATCAATAGAATGCACATCATATTATTTAATTTTATCCTCATACACTCCTTCTCAGCTCAAGTCAAGAAACACCACTAGAAAGCTAAGATGGACCAGGATGATTTCCCCTTTGCTCAGGTGAGACCCTACTGTAGGATGAGACCTTAGCCAATTGGCTCTGGTGGCTTCCATCTTAAACAGCCACCACTCTGCCAACTGCCTGTTACCCTGCTGCTGGTTGTATACAGTAAGTGGCTTACAATACATATTAGACCAAAAGCAACTAAATAATACAGTAAGTCTATCATTTATTTTCCCAAATCATGTTTGTTGAGTGAATGTAACAATCATTTAGTTAATTTATTGACTGTGACTTATAATACAGCATAACTTTGCAATGTATTAAAATTTAGGATGAATGTACATGAAAACACTGAATTTCATTTTGGTTTTGTCAGTTATTCATTTAAATTTAGTAGCAGTGCAATTTTTTTCTCAAGTGGTAGGCAATAGGGAGCAAGAGTCCATCTTCTTAAAACTGCTGTATTACTGCAGAAAGTTTGCTGAGAGGCAATGGTTGATATTATCTTTGTAAACAGTGAATTTAGTTATGGCTAAAATAATTAAAGGACAAGTTCTATCACAGCAAGGTAAGGGAAATTAATTTAGGTGCAAACTTGAGAACTGCCCCAGCATCTAAGTTTAGGGACTTGTCACACTCTAGCCTTACAAATGGATGGCAATCCTAAAACTTTGTCAACAGCCCAACCTAACACAGTCCCCTAAAACATGAGAGGAACGGCAAAATCTAATATACCTCTGAATCACAGATAAAGAATGACAATGATAATCAGGCATGGCTAACTGCAGTGTGCTATTGTGTTACACCATCAACTGCACAGTATCCTATAACAAATTAATATTCCCATAATGAAGCATGGTGTAATTATATTCTCATTTCTTCAGATAATCTGTCCATTATTGTATCTTTAAAACCTGTTTCAAGCAGACCAAGCTTGCAAGATTCAATGAAACATAAAAGTATTAACCCCGTGGAGGTATTCACATTTTTCAACATTCAATCACATTGGCTCTAATTTGAGATTGATTAACAGAAAAAGACTCTTTAACATCAAAGTGAAAATAAATCTCTGCAAAATATCCTACATTAATTATAGACAATGCACAAAATAACTGACGGCATAGGTACAGTATGCACTCCCATCAAGTCAGTATTTTGCAGATGTACCTTTGGTAGCCTTGAGTTTGCCTGCACAGGTCTTTATCAGTTTTGCACATCTGGACACTGCAATTCTTACCCATTCTCTTTTCTAAGACTGCTTAAGCTCTGTCAGGCTGCATGGGAAATGTAAGTGAACAGCATTTGTCAATTCCAGCAAGAAATTATCAATTGGATTGAAATTTTGATTCAGACTCGGCCACTGTTTTTGAGCCATTCATGTGTAGCTTTTGCTTTCTGCTTGGGGTCATTGTCTTGCTTGAAAACAAATCTTCACCCAAAGGGCAGGTTTCTTGCTAACTGAATCAGGTTTTACTCCAGGATTTACAAGTATTTTGCTGCATTTATTTTACCCTCTACCTTCAAAAGCCTTCTGGGGCCTACTCAAAGAGGCATCCCCACAGCATGATGCTGTCACCATCATGGTACACGGTAAGGACAGTTTGTTTTTGATAATATGCATGTGTTTAGCTTAATTTCGGACTCATCAAACCACAAACCCTTCTTCCAGCTGATTTCATGATCTCTGTTGTGCCTTCCGGCAAGCTCTCTGTTCTTTTGTTTAATAACAGTGGCTTTCTCTTTGCAACTCTTCCATAAAGCTGCAACTGGTGAAGCACCTGTTCAACAGTTTCATCAACTCTAACATGTAACCTCTTCAGACTTCTCGCAGGTCCCTTGGTGGCCTCCTTCACTAGTCTTTGTCATGTATGATCACTCAGTTTTTGTGGACAACATGCTCCAGAGCAGGGAGGGCAAAGTCAATCCTGGGGAGCTGCAAGTTTCTGTTCCAACACAGTTGCTTAATTAGAAAACAACCCTTGCCAGTAATTTAATTTCATGGCTTGTTAGTGCTTTAACTCTGCTATGTCAGGTCATTCTCATATCCTAGATTTTGTTTTCCTTTCTAAGGATACCATCCAAATGATTTGAAGTCTAAAACAGATGAGTAATTCTTAGTCCTTCACCTTTTTCTCTTCACTTTCCTTCCAAGTATTTAATTAAACCCAGTAGTGCATGATAAATACACACATTTGAAAATGGAAACAAGCTAAATGGAGAAATGCTGGTTACTTTTGTCATTTGCATTTTATTGCAAATAAGGAGTAATTAAAAAATGATAATACAGCTGTTTATGACTAAAATAAGGGTTCAAAATCTTAACAAGTGAGACAACTAAAGTGAAGCAGAAGTGTTACTTGAGCAATAAGTGTGTCTTATTATGCAATTGGGTTGTAACAAAAACCTGCAGCCACTGCAGCCCTCCAGGAATGACTTTGCCCACCCCTGCTCTAGACAGATTTATAGCTGTGCCATACTCTTTCCCTTTCTTAATGATTGATTTAACTGGACTTCAAGGGATTTTATGTGACCTGGATATTTTCTTGTATCCATCCCCTGACTTGTGCTTTTCCATCACCTTTTCACAGAGTTGCCTGAAGTGTTCTTTTGTCTTCATTGTGTAAGGTAGCCTACAATAATGACTCGCCACAAGCTGGACCTTACAGATAAGGTAAATTTATACTACAATCAATTGCAATTTCTTGACTACAAAACAGTGATCTCCATTTAACTATTACAGTGACTTCTAAAACCAACTGGCTGCACCACTGAGGATTTAGGTGTGTCATATTAATAGGGTGAATACTAATGCGATTATTTTGTGTTTTATATCTGTGATTATTTAGACCACTTTCCAGAGATCTGTTTTCACTTTGACATGAAGAGTGTTTTTTCTGTTGATCAGTGTCCAAAAAGCCAAACTAAATTCACTCGAAGTATAATAATAAAATGTAAAAACTTCAAGGTGGTGAATACTTTTTATTGGCACTATACAATCACATTATCTTTAATTTTATAAAAAAAACATAAAAATCATGTTTTTTCTTTATTGCTTTTTTATTGAAATGGGAAAAATGCAAATGGTAACACCACTTGACTTCTCTGTCTAGGTGTCCTTGTCTTTTATCCTCCTCTTTATTTTGTGTAACACCTCACAGTCTTCAGTCACTTTCAGGACAAACATCACTAACTAAGCATGCCGTGCATATATTCAGTAAATGTCCACTCAATTCACAGAAATAACCACACAGTTCTTTAATGACAAGCTAACGTGTTTCTGGGAATGCAGACATTGATACAGACACCACAGAAAGATGGAACAACTCACAGCTTATTTAACCTTTGATTCCAAATACTTGCATGCAAAATATGACTTTACACATGGAATTCAACGTTGCAATATGGACTAGAACTGTGAAACTGAGACTATCCTTAGTGCATCACCACTCAATTCCCTTCGGCTTTGTTCATTTTCTATGGGTCATTGAATGTAGTGAGAAGTCAAGCAAAATGACACCTTTTATTGGCTAACTAAAAAGATTACAATATGCAAGCTTTCGAGGCAACTCAGGCCCCTTCTTCAGGCAAGATGTAATACAGAAATTGGAGTTCCCTGTGTACATTTAAGATGTCTCACTTAAAGGTCTTCCAGTGTTGTTATTTGTCCTAGTGTGTATATAAACACATCCCAGGACTGTTTAAAATCTGTAGCAGAGCAATGGGCATTAAGCAAACTCCTGTCAACCACGAAGAATCCACTGCATCCACTGAACAGTGTCATCTCCAGGCAGAGGAGTAGCTTCAGTGACAGACTGCTGTCACTGTCCTGCTCCACTGACAGACTGAGGAGATCGTTCTTCCCCCACACTATGCGACTCTTCAATTCCACCCAGGGGAGTAAATACTATACTATACTATTGTCTGCTTTTACATGCATTTTTATTACTATTTAATTTAATATTGTTTTTTTGTATCAGTATACTGCTGCAGGATTATGTGAATTTCCCCTTGGGATTAATAAAGTATCTATCTATCTATCTATCTATCTATCTATCTATCTATCTATCTATCTATCTATCTATCTATCTATCTAATGGAGGCTCAAACATTCTTGTACTGACCCTGTTCTCACATAGCAGGTGTTTGTGGGGGCTCAAGCACTCGCTCACATAACAGGTGTATGTCATACAGCCATTGACTTTTTGGATGGGAATTCTGGGTAATGTGCCACTTTGACAGTTGTAACTTTTGATTAATCTTCCCAAGGATGTCTGTTGTGGCAGAAACGCGCTGCTCGAAGCAGGCACACAGAGTCTCAGGAAGGCAGCAGAATCAAGCTTTATTACATGATGCATACACAGACTCAAATCAAGTGAGATGAGCAATTAGAAAATTCAGCAAGTTTACATTTATTGCAGTTCTTATCACTTATGCAAAATACTCTCCTCCTTCTAGTTCTTCCCATCATTACCTAATGTCCAAACTCGCCATTACCTAATGTCTATCACTTGACCGAAACTGCCATCATTACTTCATACCCTGTGCAGGTGTCTGAAACTTATTCATAGATCAAGAACACAACTTAAGTCAAAACCAGGAAGACCCACATATGAGACACTGTGCTGTTCAAATGAAAGTTACTTGACATCCAGGCATCTCTCAAGGTTGAAGTTTTTCTGCATTTCTAAAACAATGGCCTGGTTAACCCTCTTTAAGTACACAGTGTCCTTGACTAAAGTTTTTGAGCTTTGTAACAAGATATTAGTGGTTTGCAGCTGAAAAGAAAAAGAATAAAATATTCTGCCAAGGGCTTTTTTTTATGATTTAACCCTTACTGTACCAGCGTGCATTAGGATATAATACATATTTTCACATATGCTTATAATTCTCTATATGCAAATCATCAACTTTAAGAATATTCTTTTCTACAAGTCAAGGGTGTTTTTTTGTGCTTTCCTTGTTTTAATTTCTTTGTGACTTGTAAAGGTACCCCGTCTATGGTTTTTTTCATGTTGCATGTACATTGCCAGTTCCTCAAACTGCTACTACACACGTTAAATCGATCTTCTGCATCACCAGAATACTGATGAGGCCATGTTACAGAGATGCGCTTTAAATCACAGGATGTACTCTAATAAGCATTATTAGGTTACTGCCTTTTTTCAGCTGCTATCAAAACCTTTGGTGCATTGATTTTTATTAGGCATGAATAGTAAATAAAAATCATTGACTCTGGAAAGAAAAAAACTTGGCCATTTCTTCTGCATATTATTTTAAGTAGGACAAGGAAACACTATTAATCTCTACTCAAGTACCCACAGCATATGATACTTTCTCTTATCAGAAGTATGTGAACTAGATTATTTAACCTGCTTTGACATTGTTCTTAGACTGCTTGCACCCCTGATTTAATCACTCAAAATGTACTTTGCTGCATATTACAGTGGTTCAAAAATGAAGTCTAGTTTTATTTGGCGATACTGGTAGTTTGTCTTTGTGCCTTAGTTTTCCTGATTTTCATTATTTTCAAACAACATCTGATGGTTATATTTCAATTACTCAGGGTCTATGTTCACAATTTTATATGCCAAACCCCTACAGAAGACATTTTATGTCCATCTGCTCTAGAGCTGATACCAAGATCTTATTCCAGGATTAATAGTTTTACCCTATGGCTTGAATAGTCTTAGCATTTTCCCCTCTATTTATTCCACATGGTACCCAAGTGGATCTCCTCTAATTACCCTTCTTACCCAGGGCGATATTCTTATCATGGGGCAGTGACTTATGCAGTACTTACAGAAACCCCACAGAACAGCTTAATGTATATAGCCAAAATGTCTCTTTGGGGCTCCCATATTTTGTAAATTACCACCGATGGCTGTAGAGACATTCATCCTGTCTCATTAGATAACTTCATATTTATGTAACTTTAAGCTTTTTACTTTTTCAGCTGCCCTACTTCACTGTAAGTGAGTATTTCTTTCTAACTTTAAAATAATAGTCTTCTGCTCATGGCTGGATCTACAACCAGGGTGACCTGGGTGCACACTCTGGGGCCCTGCTGACAAAAGGGGCCTTGGCAAATGTGAGAAAAAAATGCCCAATGACAGGAAAAATCCCTTTCCCTATTTCATTGGTGTAAAGAAGAAAAATACAAAATGAATGCTCATTCAAAGAGAGACCTTAGTGGTGATGCGAAGGGACAAATAGACAAGAGATGCTGTTGTACTGAAAAACTAAATGATGATTTCAACAAGCCTTAAATACCACAGTTGAGACTAATGAGCCTGAGCCTACAGATAGTCATGAATGGCCTGCTTGAAGCCAAAATACAGTATGTAGTCTGATAGCAGTGACATTGGCATGGACAGCAATGTGGAGGACAACTAGGCTACTGCAGGGGATAAGGCACAACAAACAATGTCAAACCCAGGCAAAGGAATTCCTCACTATGGTCCTTAATTTTACTTAGTGCTAATATGTGTACCCAAAACTCTCTGTTTCATATCACCTTTTTTCACATATTGGCATAACCCTTTAACAAATGTTTAATTGATGTTGGTTAACTGTCCTATCAGAATAAAACTGATTTCCCACAGATGTAATGTTGCACTCACCAGTTACACTGTTACGTTAATTGTAATACAGAAGTAAAGGTGACCAAATATAAAGTTTTGGAGTTCTGTATCCGATTTTTTATTGACATAATATCTGAGTATATGAGTGTGACTTGTGGGAGTAGTGGGGGCTTTTGAGTTTTAAAACCCTGGTGACCAAGGGGGTCTTAAACTGACCTTGCTCAAGTGAAGGAAAGCAAATGCATGATTGGGTTATAGAAGTAACTTAAGAAGCCTTAAGGCAGCCATGGGCTGCTGGCTTTTGTAGGCCCAGTATTTCCAAAAGCCCTAAACCCCTCATACCCTTAAGGTGAAAGAACAGACTTTATAAGCATAGGTAATATTGTAGCTTACAGGGGGAT
Source organism: Polypterus senegalus (assembly GCF_016835505.1). Classification (NCBI taxonomy): domain Eukaryota; kingdom Metazoa; phylum Chordata; class Cladistia; order Polypteriformes; family Polypteridae; genus Polypterus; species Polypterus senegalus. Next base: position 98,432,273 of record NC_053156.1, on the reverse strand, counting down.
TGGTGGATTAATAGAGAAGATAAAGTCAAAATTTCTGTGTAAAACTTTTGATTTTATGGGATATGTTATTATCTTGGGCTAACTCAAAACACTAGCAGTAAAGATTATGATTAGTATATTTACAAAAAAAAATGTAATTAATCATAAAAATAAATTACAGTGAAAATGATAAATTCAATGACTATATAATTTACTTTTTCACTATTTTATATTTTCACTAAGCACTCTGTATACCAAATGTCTTACAAAACTTGCTGAAACTTAAAAACAAAAAATACTGCATATGTCTCAGTACTTACAATTATCTGTAGGATCATCTTCAAGGAAATGAGAATGATGAACATATAGATTAGTATGTCAATTGTGCATGTGATGGATGAGTTAATGTGGATGGATAATGATAAGAACCACACACTGTGATAATAACGTGACAGAGATGTTGCCACCTTTTGGGGTACATTTGACTTTGGTGAAGAGCGGTAGACTCATTAAAATGACATGGAAGTCCATCCAAGATTTGGTTGCTCCTAAAGAGCAACTCCTAAAGAATCCTATTGTGAAATCAGAAGACCATTCAAAAGTGCATAGTTTATTTTCTCTGGAACCTAAGTTATATAGTATATCCCAAAACAAGCAGAAAATTGTACCCATGCAAAAATGGTGCAACTCCAAGAACTACAAAGTTGCATTAAATCTCAAAAACAGAGATATCTGCTTAAAACAACCAAGGAATTTACTGAGCTTCCTATTCTGTATGATGATAGGTTGGTCTTATGGTTCATTGTGACAGCCTGGGAGAGCTCTTGAGCCGGCCTGTACCCAGAATAATGATCAAGAAAAGTAGCTTATTAGGAATAGTAAATCAGAAGAATGAGGAGTAAACACAATAAACATAAACTGTGCTCATTCAAGGGTCAAAATAAAAGCAGTTGTCTCACCCTTTGTTCATTTATTCTCCTTGTTCTCATCCTCGCCAGGTGAGCCCTTGCTTTTATTCTTCTCCTGACTCCAAGCTCATCTGAAAAAAATGCTGAAGGTCCTTTTAAGACTTGATATGTCTACCCTGGTATGAAGTACTTCTGGGTCAGTCCAAATGGCATATGACAGGTATGGCTACACACCAAAATCCCAGATTGCTCTCACTCCCTTAGATTTTCCTGGAATACAATCACTATTTTTTTTATAGCTGCCCAAATTGCAACTAGGATATTGACATTCTATGCCACATTGTGCTTTTGCACTTATTTATTAGTTTGTCATTTTTTACAAGGAGACTGGTGTGCTATCTGACTGTCTTTCATAACAGATTCACGATAAAAGAAATTTGAAGAAGGTGTAAGAAAAAGTGCATAAATGATGCAATAAAACTATCTCCAGGATATACCCCACTATATGTACTTACTTTCAGGGACATTATTCTGAGCTTCCTTTACCACCATAAATACTGTCTTTCAATACACCTGTCAGGCATGTATCGGTTCAATGTGTCAACAGAGATAGAATTGTGTACCACTCTGCTAATATAAAGTGAAAGGTAGAGTTGTAAAAAAATTGGACCAAGAGCAAGAGATAGCTGAGAAAAAGTCACAGTCTGAACGGGCCAGGGCTAAAAATCAGGATTCCAAAGTAACAAATCAGGTGAGATCAGGTCAGGTTGGGGACCATGCACTGGTACAGTGTGTTGCTGCACCCACCACACAACAAAACAGCTCAGGATCCTGTTTCGGAACCCCCCTTGCAGACATGCGGTCCAGTCCCATCTTTCCGGAAATTACTATCTATCTGCCACAGCCAGGTGTTACGTGGGTGTCCACTTGGCCTGGTCCAGCCAAACAGGCCCTCAACTCTCTGGGAATTGCGCCACACAGCTGTAGTACCGTAACTGACACTCCCTCACAATACAGGTAATGTGCGTCATTTGGGACTCTGTAAGCAAACACTCGTTTGACACAAAGTCAAACCAGCGGTACTCAAGCATTCTCCGAAGAGATCCTATACCGCAGGTGTCCACTCCTCATCTCAGGTCACTGGATAGTGTCCATGTCTCACAAACATATAGCAAGATAGGAAGCACCAGGAATCTAAAGATTTGGACCTTCAGCCTTTTGCATAAATATCGGGAGCGCCACACACCTCTTTTCAGTGACCTCATGACCCCCCCATCCGTCTACTGACTTCATAGGAAGAGTCACCAAAGACATGAATGTCACTGCTGAGGTAAGTAAACCTCTTGACAAGGTTGACACTGTCTCCACAGACAGACACACTGCTAATGGCTGTGCCCAAGAGGTCATTAAAGGCCTGGATCTTGGTTTTTATCCAGGACACTCGCAAACCCAGACAGTCAGACTCCTCACTCAGTCTCTCGAGAGCCCCGATCAGAGGCTCCATTGACTCCGTGAAGATCACAGCATCACCAGCAAAATCAAGATCAGTGAATCTTTCTTCACCAACAGATGCCCCACAGCCACAGGACCCCAAGTAACAATTGACAACATAAAAAACAAAGCTCAAAAAATTCCCAAAGTCCTGACTTAGTTGTTTTTGGATGCTTCAGATAACTCTTCATCTTCTTAAGTGGTGGCAGCTTAATGATATCTGGGCACTCCCACAGTAGCAATGAGAATGATCACTGCTGAAAGAAAATGCACAAAATAGGGACACCCGTGAGTGAAAACCAAATACAAAAAGACAATGTGAAGTAAACAAAAATACAGTGGAACCTCGGTTTACTTGGTTTACGAGTGTTTTGCAAGACGAGCAAAAATTTTTAATAAATTTTGACTTGATAAACGAGCAATGTCTTTTAATACGAGTAGTATGGATACACTTTGTCTGCTGAGTGTCATGTGATCACAACTGAGCTGATGGTTCTTCTCTCTCTCTCCTTATCTCGCTCGCCCAGCGTCTCTCTCTCTCTCTCTCTCCTTATCTCGCTCGCCCAGCGTCTCTCTCTCTCCTTATCTCGCTCGCCCAGCTCTCTCTCTCTCTCCTTATCTCGCTCGCTCGCCCAGCGTCTCTCTCTCTCTCTGGCAATCGTCTCCTATTCTCCGTCCAAGTCTGCTTGCCTCACTCATATAGTCAACATCCGTACGAGCGTATACTGTTTACTACAGCATTGTGACTGTGTGTGTGTGCACTGTGAAGTGCGAGTCCCCATCTTGCTCCCCAAAACACGAAGCTGAGTCTCAGTATTTTAACACCAGCTTTATTCAGCTTGAAACAGCAACAGCGCTGTTATTTATTGCAGCGGGAGCTTTATAATGTTCCTTGTATGACCCATTGACGACAGGCGCTTATAGCATGTCTGTGATCTTTTTGGATGCACTTATACGGCGAACTGCTACAGCGCTGGGAGACTGCGATTGCTTTGGGACGCTCTTCCGCGTGTCGTCCGGTTGGGTGGAATCCCACATGAGTTTAGAAACTCACACCAGCCATGATTCTTTTTAAAGGTAAAGTGCAGGTTAATTTGTATTATGTATTTTACTTCATATTTTGTATTAATCATTTTTATATGAATAGTTTTGGGTTGTGGAACGAATCATCTGAGTTTCCATTATTTCTTATGGGGAAATTTGCTTTGATATACGAGTGCTTTGGATTGCGAGCACCTTTTCGGAACGAATTATGCTCGCAAACTGAGGTTCCACTGTCTATTAAAACATACAATTAAATTATATAAAAATACAATTAAAAATATATGCAAAAACAGATTCAGCACATTCAGAAAACCTCATTATGAAAAGAACAGGCTGAAAGACTATAATGTAGAATGCCTGATGGCATGCACCGAATTTCTTGTGTACATCTGTGAGAATCATCAGAGAAAGAGGGATGATGTCAATGTTAATCCAAAATTTGTTATAAAAAACAGCCAAGGTGTAATACACAGAAAAGCAATAGATAAGAAGGGTGACTGAAAACAAAATCTAAAACTAGGCAAGTAGAAAATCAAAATAAGAACAAAGTAACTACGCAAAACTGGACAATCTAAGAAAGAATCCAATATCAAAAAAACATTAAACACTACAAAAGTCAAAAAAAAACAAAAAAAAAAACAAATCAGTAAACCAAGGGAGGTCTACATAGTGACTTTGCCTAGGCAACAATGCAACTATCTAAGAATCCTCATAAAGTCCCTGAATGTTGCAAAAAAAAAAAAATGATTTTGCAAAAGACATATGGTGCCATGACTATAGGTGCACATATATGGATGCTGTTAAATTCATTTTAAGATATAAGTACACAATCAACTGCTTTGGGATTTTTTTTCTTTTTTGGTACACCAAATCGTGTATTGACTCTCTAACTTGACCCCCATCACAAAGTGACAATATACTATGCTCACCACTTCTCCCAAGCCTTCTCTGAATCATTTAGATGTTCACTGGCAAACATAAGATGGTCCTCTACCTGTGCCTTCTTGTGCAGGGGGACCTGAGTGTGTGCTCTTGGTCTTTTTAAATTTGTTTAGTGCTTTTGATCTTTCAGTTGTCTTTTTGATCTCATTTCTATCTTGTGTGTTGGATACATTGATCTGTTCTATAATATGCTGTTTTCTGCATTTTGACCTCTGCTTTTGACCTTTGGTTGGTGTTTTTTGAACAGATTTGCCAGTTTTGTGCATTGTGAAAAAATAATCTGTGCAATACATTCTTGGTTCAAGTGCCTCAGAATCCTCCTTAAAGCAGAAAAACTCTACTATTCCATTTAGTAACCAAAATGTCATTTTACACTTAAGCCAGGTCATGTTTGGAACCAGCTGTTCATAAATGGCTATGAAAACAGCTAGAGTGGAGTCATGAGATCATTAGACAGTGCATGATAGGATATTCCTTTAATTATCATTGAATATTCAGTGTATGCTATTGCTTTAAAAAGAAAAAAAAGCTGCTTCAATCTGAACTGAATCCTTTATTTTTCTTTATACTAAAACACCTTTTTTGAAATGAAAGAGCTGTTGTTTATCCTGTCAAAAAAAGAATAAAGCGAGTTTCTCCCAAATTTTGAACCTCTGCTTGTTCTCCCAAATGTACTTTGGGCAAAACATGTGTAAATCATTGTTATTTTTCATTCAAAATATGCCTGTTCTTCTCTCTTCTTCAAACTAACAAAGAAAGGTGCTTCCAGTTACATTTTATAGGGCAAAATGGCCTGCTGCAGTCCAGTCATTTGGCAAAACAGGGGCCCGACTGCTCTGTGAGAGTTAACAGAGAATATAAAAATAGTAAGAAATTTTTCTGAACACAATAAAAATCAAAACTTGCTTTGAACTGCAATAATGAATGTGAAAAAAAGCAATTTTACATTTAAATCATTTGAAATTGCATGTTGCTAACATTCATTTTACAGGTCATGCACACTGTTGGCACTTATTAAGAATTTGAATTAGTTTATTTACATTTTACAGTTGCAGTGGTATCTTCAGGAGTCAGCAGCTGGAATAAATAATGCAGTATTTATAGCTTTTTATCCCTAAATATTAATATAATTTTAAAAAGAGGACTATTTTGAAAATATGCACCCTCACATATGCAATATATTGGCATCTTGTTAACAGATGTCGACTAAGTGGGCACAGATTTATAGTGTGCTATAAAATACCATTTATATTCAAGTATTGACATCTTGGAAAGACGGATCACCAACATTTAGACAAGTCATTTATTTATCATTTTTGTCAGATGCGATCATGGTTTTATAATGTAAATGAAATAATTCTATACCACCACTAATGATTCAAGATAACTCTTTTCAACATTCCGCTTACAACAGGACCTGTACTGGACATGTTTTGAAAAAATGAAAAACTACGTTTGCAAGGGAACAGGCCATTTAACAGTGTACATAATATAACTTAACATTATGAAACCCACTTAATTCAATTTAGTGTTGCAGAGGACCAGAATGTACCCAGCAACATCAGGCAGAATGTGGATACACACACACACACACACACACACACACACATACACACAATCAGTAAGTTTAACACTACAATCCCTGAAGCCTATGAAAAAACTTGTAATCCTGGGCCACCTTAAATTCCTTTGCACCTCTCAATTAGCATCTTTTGTTTTGTAAATGTGTCGATCAACACAAGCAGCAAGCAGACTGCCATCCCATACCCCGACGCTGCTCAGCTCGGGGGAAAACTTTCTTCCAGCTCAGGTCTGTTTATCTGGTTGTGAGGTGCCTGGAGTTGTATTGGGGAAATAATATGTTGTTATTCAGAACACATGCATTTCTTGTCTATTCCGTGTCTACAACAATCTAAGCAAATGTAGGGTTACAGGAAATGTGTGAAATGCAAGAAATGTTGAACACATACCTAAAACAAACTTCTTTCATGTTTTAGTACTAATGACAAAATTTAGACATGAACTGTATAATGTGTGAAGACTGAAGTCCAAATATCAAATAAACACTGTCACAAAGGGTACACGTATGTATAACAAAACAAGTGCGCTTTTATTATAACAGAAGAAAAAGAAATTAGGGTTAGGGTATGACGCTGATACAACCGCTAGGGTGGTGCAGCAGTAAGACCTGCTGACTCATAATCAAGGGGATGCAGGTTTAATTCTGGGTGCTTCCCAGAATTACAGTTTTGAGTAGTGAGCTGTTCTTATTTGTTACTATTAAACAATAAAAAATACATTTGATTTGAGTCTGTATCAGCCGGTGTAAATGTATGGTACTTGTAAAGGGTAGCTTTTTTTTCACTTTTATTCTCTCAGTCATGTTCATGCTCCCCCCAATTGTTTTTTTTTATCAGAAAAGTCAATAAACAGGTAGCCTTCCTCCTCCTCCTGCACATTCTTCAATTTTAAAAGCACTTTCCGAAGTCAATAACAGCATTAACTGAAGTATAGAGTGACAGCAACATTCCATGGACAGAAACGTTAGTTTGACAGTTCGCTGTACAAGAAGGAATTCAACGAAACTCACTTATTAAACTGAGAGCTTATGCTGTATTCGACTAAAACTTGAAACTTGTAATTTCTGACCTCTGAATCGGAAAAGAAAAGAGTCTGACTGACTTCAGATTATGATGCCATTACAAAATAGGTTTAATTTGTTTATTAGACAAATTTACTTTGAATGATTTGCGTCAATCCATAATATTGAATATTGAGAAGGTAAATGGTAACATTACCAGAGCAAACAGTAATGGACTAACTGATATTAGCTTAATATGCACTGCTGTTTGTACATTGCACTCAGCAGTTGCTTTGTCCAGTTTTTTAATTGCAGCTTCCAAGCAGAAATTCTATTATTTATTATGGCCAAGAACATAAAAATCTTTCTTAGACATAACAACATACTTTTTGCTCCTTTTTTGCTCATTGGTTTCAATCAAACTATTGGCTCATCATTTGTTGCTAAAATACCAGTGTTCACGGGGGCATCCATATATGTAGTGCGACTTCCAATCAAGGCTCAGTCGGCTCCACAAATGCAAAGGGTTTCCAGTTTACTCAAGATGGGCTTTGGCAATCTACTATTATGTACGCTCTCGTGAGATTTAAGTAGCCTTAAGAACCGATTTTTGATAACATCAGTCAGGGCTCAAATAGCACAGAGGAGGGTACAATCGATTGAGTACCTATAACCTTAAGTGTTAAAATAATGTGATATATGATGTATCATGAAACAGCATTGAAACTTTAAGAGTTTTAATTACCATAAAACAGAAGAACATGTAACAGAGACAGTGGTGGTCTTTTCAGCAGCTGTTCAAGAAATAACTCTTGATCTATAATAACACAAAAAGAAATGTATCCTCTATAAAGAAAAAGAGAGACTCTGTGAGACAGTCTTTAGCAGATCAATGTCTACAGTTCTGAATTTGTGCATTGCATAATTACATATTTATATATATTGGATTCATTTAAACAAGTAAGTAAGAATACAACATCATTAAATATGCTACAAAATTCTCGTCAAGGACAAAAATGGTGAAAGCAAATGACATAATGTTACTTATTTTCAATGGATACTATAATGCTTTACAATTTTGCAATGAACATGTCAGACTAATTTAAACTGGGAATTGTGCAACAATAAATACGCTACAAAAATCCAAAATCTCTCTCTGAGGTTTTGTTTCTCGTTGAATGGGAATTTCATGACCTCTCAATCCACAACACTCTGCTAAGTTTCTTCTTTTGTCTGGTATGGCACTTAATTGCACTGGTCAATAAGTGAAACTTTTCCCAATTCGCTTTGGTATAACCGAAACTGATTCTGATAAGCCTTGCACCTTGATGCCAGTGAGGCTTATTTGCTAAAAGTGCTTTATGGAATTCCCCGCAAAAATCAAACATGTTTATTTCTACCAATAAAAACATTCAAAGAAACAATAAAGTGATCAGGAACTATTTACAGCCGTCTCATTGTAATATCAATGGGAGAAGCCATCATTTCATTCTATATTCTTTACTTTTTGTTGTTTTTTTTGTTTTAAAGTCAAGGGTGCTTCTGTGGTTCCATTATATCCAAAACAGAAAAAAATGTCAGTAACCTTTGGCACTTGGTTTCTCATTTACCAATCTTTGTCTCTCATTCATCTCGGTTGCTTCTTTACATTGAGAGTGGGCTGATGCTGCTCCTCTGTGCCCACCCCTTTCGTGGTGCTCTGACATTTGCGTACCTCTTATTAAGAATTCAGCTTTTGAGGCAAACTGATTTTTTGACCAGATCGTTACAATATCAATTAAAATGAAAGAGTCAGAAACAGTTTATGATGATTGGTCAGTTTTAAAGAGCATATAACTAACAAGCGTACTAGATAGATAGATAGATAGATAGATAGATAGATAGATAGATAGATAGATAGATAGATAGATACTTTATTAATCCCAAGGGGAAATTCACATAATCCAGCAGCAGTATACTGATACAAAGAAACAATATTAAATTAAATAGTAATAAAAATGAAAAAAAATTAAAATAAAATTAATGTTAGCATTTACTCCCCCGGGTGGAATTGAAGAGTCGCATAGTGTTGGGGAGGAACGATCTCCTCAGTCTGTCAGTGGAGCAGGACAGTGACAAAAGTCTGTCACTGAAGCTACTCCTCTGTCTGGAGATGACACTGTTAAGTGGATGCAGTGGATTATTCATGATTGACAGGAGTTTGCTTAGTGCCCGTCTCTCTGCCACAGATGTTAAACTGTTCAACTTTAATCCTACAATGGAGCCTGCCTTCTTAACAAGTTTGTCCAGGCGTGAGGCGTCTTTCATCTTTATGCTGCCACCCCAGCACACCACCACGTAGAAGAGGGCACTCGCCACAACCATCTGGTAGAACATCTGCAGCATCTTACTGCAGATGTTGAAGGATGCCAACCTTCTCAGAAAGTATAGTCTGCTCTGACCTTTCTTACATAGAGCATCAGTATTGGCAGTCCAGTCCAATTTGTCATCCAGCTGCACTCCCAGATATTTAAAGGTCTGCACCCTCTGCACACAGTCACCTCTGATGATCACAGGGTCCATGAGGGGCCTGGGCCTCCTAAAATCCACCACCAGCTCCTTGGTCTTGCTGGTGTTAAGGTGTAAGTGGTTTGAGTCGCACCATTTAACAAAGTCTTTGATTAACTTTCTGTACTCCTCCTCCTGCCCACTCCTGATGCAGCCCACAATAGCAGTGTCATCAGCGAACTTTTGCACGTGGCAGGACTCCGAGTCATATTGGAAGTCTGATATAAGTCTGACTATAGTTGCAATATGAATAGTTTAATCAGCACCTTTAACAAAAGTAGACAAGACTCAAATAATTAGTCTTATGCCTGGGTTTATAAGTTTATGTCATTGTTGTCATGTTTACAGAGTACCGTTACACTCTTACTTGTACGCACTGATCAAAATGCACCACTGAGATACTAAGACTGATAGATTGTCACTTAAACAGACAGCTTAGCCTCCCATATTATCTTAACTTATCTTTAGAATAGAAGTAGATCAGTTACCCAGCATTACAAAGGAGAGAAAACTGAAGAATGGAAAGGTAAAAAGTAATTACCTATTATATATAACAAAAAGTATTACTTTATTACCCTCACACTTGCTACATTGAGTACATAATCATCGTTAGTTTTAGAAAGCATATTTATACAGTACATTATACTCTTGTGTTTTCTACCTGGGGCAAAGAACTCCAAATTGCCATAAAAAGTAGATATTGGCAGAGATAATATGCTCTGTGCACACTAACCCTAACCCTAACCCCCTGAGGCTCATCATATTTTTGATTTTTGACTGGAGGGGTTGGAATTGTGGGAAAAGTCGGCTCGGTTTGTGTCAACTACTGAGATTAATATGATGAACCTGAGTGAGGAGTTTAGAGAGACAGAATCTGATATCAGTCTATTGCAAAAGGGTCTTTATACACCAACACAGAGACAGGGTTATGACTAACAACAGTGAAAAATGTATTGAGGAAATGGCCAGATGAGAATAGACCAGATCACCATCTTGTAAAAGTCTACTGAATAATGACTTTGAATTTAATGGGAGATATTATTTGCAGATATATGGAACAGCAATGGGGAAAAAGTTTGCGCCAGCATATGTCAATATTTACATGTCTGAATGGGAACAGGAGGCTTTTTCAAAGTGTCATAGACTCCCAATATTATATTTGCGATTTCTGGATGACATATTTGGTGTTTGGACGCACACTAAACAGGAATTTGATCGGTTTCTCCAAGTTTTGAATAGTATCCACCCAGTGATCAAACTGAAGGCAGAGACTAGTTTTGATAAGGTGGTATTTTTGGACACTCAGGTTTATTTTATACAGACCTAATTGCAACATAAAAAACTGGTTTCTAGGATTCATTTTAAAACCATAAATATCCATGCATTGTTTTATAAGGCTAGTTTCCACCTGAAACATACCTTTGCGGGAATTATAAAATCGCAGTTGTTCAGGGGCCTCATGTATAAATGGTGCGTACGCACAGAAATGTTGCATAAAAAACTTTTCCACGCTCAAATCGCGATGTATAAAACCTACACTTGGCGTAAAGCCACGTGCTTTCCAACGGTACCTCATACCTCGTACGCAAGTTCTCCGGTCAGTTTTGCAGACTGATGGCACCCAGCGTCAAAGCAATGCTACTGTTCCTGTGTGGTTACTCCTTATTTTCCTGATGCAGCTTTATAAATACACGGAAACTAACCGCATTTTGTTTATTAGTGTCATGCATCTGATTGTAATTAACTTGTAACAATATAATGGTCCAGGGAATAGCCATAGTATTCCAAATACCATAACTGCTTTGGCGTTGTTACTCTCACTGCACCTTCTTTATCTTCTTTCAGCTGCTCCCGTTAGGGTTGCCACAGCGGATCATCTTTTTCCATATTACTCTCGCTGCACAACTCGGAGTATTTATATAACTGTATCTGAGTGTGAATCACAGCAGCAGCTGATCGGAAAGAGAATTATCGGGATACAGAATCCAGCACATGCTACCTCAGCCACGGCAAAACGTTTCAAAGCCTTTCCTGTACGGACCTCGCGGTTCAGAAACAGTTTCATCCCAAGAACTTTAAACGCACTCAATCAAGTGCTCCTTGTAGAACTGTTTGTACTTATAAGTACAATTACTTCACTGTAAACTTGCACTACAGTTATAATATCGCACAACTTGAGCCACTTTATAAAGCGCGTATTTACATATGATGACGATATCATTTTTAATATGAAATGCAGCAAAATATGTTTATTATATTATACAGGTAAAATTTTAACTTCATTTAAATAATCCATATTCTTCACTGGGACTGGTGTGAAGGATAGAATAATTAAACATGAACTACGAAGATAGTTCAATGTTCCTTAAACGTTTTGAAGAATCGGCGCTCTAAGCTTACAGATGGCTTAACATCTATTACAGAGCTGATTGTGTGGCGATCGGTTACTTGGAGAAAGAAAAGCAAGGACTGCAGGGGTTGGCCACGCCAATATATATTGAATATAAAACAGAAAAAGAAAATAACAACACAGCTAAAAACGCAGCTGCAAATTTCGACATAAGTTAAACACTTGTGTCATGAGCACGAGGCGGCTATGCAGTGTCCGCAACGGACGTGGCCATCCACCGTGCATAAGATACCATATTGAAGGGGCCACCGATTCTTTCTCTGTCTAGAGCTGCCCATGAGTACTGCTGCAATAAATAATTTAACCGAAGGTCGTACACAATCACTGCGCAGTGAAACCCATGTTTAATATCGTGCTTTACCTCCTATCATCATGAAAATGATATCACGTATACATCTCAGTATTTTAGTTATTCAGAGAGCTGTAATATCACGGATGTAATGGATTCTGTGTCCAGTCGGAGGAAGAGAGCCGGTTTAAGAAGCAAGTAGTGATTCACACACATAGAAGATCACATACAAAACAAAACATTTAACGTGCTACTTTAATTATGATGTAATTTGAGAAACTGGTTAATTAAATGATTTTAAGATGACGTTTATGATGTTCTACTTTAATGACGAAATAAACTACATGATTAAAGTGGAAATTTCGAGATTGAACTTGACATTTTGTGCTTTTTTCCCCCACTGTGTGCCTTTTTTTCTCTGTATTCTAATAAGCTTTCATATGACACTCAGACGGTGGGCTACGACTCGTCTAATCTGAGCTTTCTCCAACACGCTATGTCACTCAATCAACTTCCTTTTGTTGATTACACCACGGTTTAATTAAACAAATAGTATGTTTTTCCTTTGCCTCCACTTGGTATTCGCTGAAATTCTTATATTTTCCCCCGTGCTTTTCCCATTGTCTTTTATCAGAAGGCTAAGCTTAAGGCCAATTTATATTTATTTGCATATTCAAGCAGGCGTAATTCTGGGAGGAGTTGGGATGGGACATAAGGCGCGTGCACGAGCGTTAGTTTTCACGCTGACCGGGATTTATGTAGCGGAAGAACGTGGAAGTTGGAGTACGGACAGATTCCTGCATCTGGATTTTTCTTTGCGTAAGCACATTTCGTTTTTTGTGCTTATGCCATGTTATAGTGCGAATTCTATGCACGGCATTATACATAAGGCCCCAGGTTTTTTAGAGTGAATACTGCGTGGAACACGCATTGGAGGCCACACACATTCTATTTTCAGCACTTAGAAAGAGGGGCTATACAAGACGATTCCTTAGGGAAATAAAAATCGAGGTTATGGCACAACATAAAAAGTATATCTCAATGCCACAGGTCTTTCATAACAAACATACATGGGTACCACAACTCCCGACTAATTATTCAGTTTAAATATCAGAGTGTTCCTGGTTGACGGGGTCTGAATCAGATATAATAATGGATGAGTATAATTGGAAGTTCAGTAGTGGTGATGTACAGTAGTGGTGGAATGGTATATCGTTGGGATTGCTAATGCAGGCACATATTTTTTACAGCTTAAGAAGTGTAATGGGCTGATAGGTACTAATGAGGTATTCCAACTTGATTCTGTCTTCTTTTCCTTTTCTTACTTGCCATTGTGGGATGTCCAATTTGCGCTAAATAATAAAAATAAGATCAATAATTGTTTACAAACATTATTTATTTTGGACGATGGGGCTCCCCATGAAATTACATCTAAACAAGTGGTTGGTTGGTTGGTTGTTAGAAGTGGTTGAAACTGATAAACCAAGGCGGACAGCTCTAATAGGGGTATTGGAGGGAGCGGATTTAAAACCTCCTGAACAGTTTTGTTTACCGGTGGTATTTGGGAAACAACAATGTGGTATAAGGAAGGGATGGGAGATAGTCCAAAGAAAGATGGAAGCGTACCCTATTTGGTTAGATATCAATCTTTTTCCTGAAGCTGAAGTGGTCCCTTTTAATAATGATACCTTTAAAGCAGGGGTAAACTTAGAGGATGAGGGAGGATTTGAAATGGAATATGATACTCCTCAATTAAACCTGGAGTTGGATATTTGGTGGTGTGACCCTGAGGATGGGGATACAGTTGATTTGGACCCTAACCTTAATGGCCGAAGGATGGGCCCTAATGTTAAGCACTATGAGGGGAATAGAGTGCATGATAAATGGCCATTTGATCTACTGAAATTAAATAAAGGATCAACTGGCCCTCACCCAAATCCTAACCTTAAGGTTTATGGGGGAGGGCAGCAGATGGAATTTGAGAATCAGGACCTCCCTAACCCTGAGATTAATAGGGATGAGGGCCCTGATGTTAATTCCTTTAATTCCAATCCTGAGGATAAGGTGTTGTATGCCAACCCTGATGTTAAGACTTTAAACCCCAGCCCTGATGTTAATAACTTAAACCTCAGCCCTGATGTTAAGACCTTGAGTTCCAATATTGGGATGAATAAGTTGAAGCATATCCGGGAGGCCAACAAACCCTACTTTAAGCGACCATTTGATCTTTGCAGCCAGAATTTTAGAAGGACTTGTTCTCCCCTAAACCCTTATCTTAAGGTCCATGGAAAAGGGCATGCTTTGAAAATAGGCAGCCAGGGACACCAATCAAGGAATAGGATCTGGATTCCCCATAAAATTAAGAGTATTTGGTTGTCTGAAATAGAAATGAGGAAGTTACAGAGAATGGGGTAAAAAGTGTTTTTGGTGTTCAAAGAATGGGATGTGTGCAGGGTGCGGCAAGAGTTTCAAAAGAACATGTGGATAAGGATGATGGCAGGAGAGGAATGGTGGAAAGTGGGGGATCTAAATAAGGAGTTGGAATATTTAGAAGTAGGACAAGAACAGATTAGGAAAGTGATTAGTATGGAGGTTGAACAGTGGGGTATACAACATAGTGGAGGGGAGCAGGAGGTGGAAATGCTACAAGAGGAGGAACAGAAAACAGAATGGATACGTCCCTTGGTATTTACATTTTCTACGAAAGCATGGGAGGTAGTGGGAGCGCTAAAACAAAATTTTGCACAGGTAAAGCAGGAGGATGAGGACTTAAAAAAGTGTAAAGTGATGCCGGCTTACCGCAAGAATAAAAACCTGAGAGATCTTTTAGTGAGGGCATCATGCACAGTCAAAAAAAAAATAGGTGTGCATGGCAGATACCATATAAAAATAAAAAGATGATTTGTAATCCGATCTCAGGTAAAGAAAGACCTATCCTCCAAGAAATGTTCCTTACAACAAGAAACTGTATTTATGCAATACAATGTAAGAGGTGTAGTTTATTGTATATAGGTGAAACAAAAAATAGAATCGGAGCACGTTTTGTCTAGCACTTACGATTAATCGGGAATCAAGAGAGGCAAACGGTGCTTCACAAACATTTTGCTCAACGAGATCATATTCCGATAATGTTTCCAATACAGCATGAGACATATTGGAATAAGACTTGTCGCATACGAAAGGAGGCAGAGTGGATAGCCTTTGTAAAAACTAGGTTCCCGGATGGTCTGAATGAGAAATAAATGTAAAATAATAATATTTTTGAGACAATAGGATTAATTAATATTTAATTATAGAAATACTTGGGTCAGTGAACCAGTGTGTGCCAGTGCCGCTGGCATCCCCTACCCTAAGCCTAACCCCCTGAGTTGGGACAAGGGCCATATCCAAGGAATGAGCTTTGAGGGGCAGATGTTGTCCAAGGCTAAATATACCTAACCCCCATGACAAAAAAGGTAAGGGGGAACACTTGTTTAAAGAAAATGTAACTGTATCAAGCAGGAATCAAAACCAGAATTCTCAGTTAAAAGGCAAGTGTGCTAACCATTACCCCACCATGCTGTTTCTCTATTGATGGATCTCAGCGCAATATTTCTCATCTCAATTCGAATCCACCATCACCAGCCCCTGGGATGTAAGGCCTGCAGAAAATTTTATTTTAAAAGCCCAATCTATTATAAAAAGTATCAGTGTGTCAAAACTCAAGCCTGTTGATTAAAAAAATGTTTCAGACAAACATCAAACAAACAGAAATAGTGCTTTATTGATAAAGACATTAATAGGCTCATTTAAGTAAATAGAGCCAAAGCCATTTCCAAGTATATGTTTGATGATGGATTTTCAAATTGGCCCTATAATTAACTGGAAGCCAATATAGACACTTAGAAACAGGGGCTATACTGTACAGTCTTGCTTCCTATACTTGGTAATAATCATTTTCAATTAACAAAATGCTCAAAACAAAAAAAAAAGAATGTGAACAACATATCACAGTAGTATATTATGCCTGAGATAAATGCATAAATAATGAAACTGTCAGAGCAGCAATATGAATGCTGATAAACAGATTAGTGTTGTAGTGACCAAGAAGAGTAACACATGAAACTGGTTCTTGAAACATGTTGCTCAAAAGATACCAGTTTTATAGAAAAACCTGTGAAACTGAAAAAAAGCAATTCACTTCTCCCAGCCTGCTGTTTAAGGACACAAGGCACATCTCTAAAATAAAAAAAATATTTCTCTCCTGTTTTCACCCCTTTCACTTTCTTTTAAACTCTAGAAGCTCCTTTCTCTTGTCCTCCATCCACAAGTACCGCCCCCTCCTTCCTTACAGTCTCCTCCTCTCCTGAGTGTGCATTTCCTGTCTCTCTGTGCAGTCATTAAGCAACCCACCTTCTAAGAGGTGTGTGCTCCTCCAAGATACAGTGGATAGTTATCATCCTAAACTTTAATTAAAAAACATCATAGTATTAAAGATATTAAATGATAATTCAGACCTCTGTTTCCCTGGGTTCATATCCTGGACCGTCCTGGACACTGCCTCTCTGATTTGTACATTCCCTTATTTTTCCCTTATTTTTGTAACAAATGTGAGTTAAGTGGATTAGTGATTTTAAACTGGTTCAGTGTGTGTACCTAGATAAAGGACCAACAATAAAATAATTTTTTGGTCTGAATGAACAGAATAATAAGTTCTTTCATCATATCGATGAGAAATGTTAAGTTTTTGACCTATATCTCCAAGTGGCAGAATGCAAATGAAAATGTTAGCAGGCTCATTACTGATCCCTGAGGAGCACCACATCTAACTTATGAAAATAAAGATGAAATATGATTATAAAATTACTCTATACTTGGATATTAATTTGAACCTTATATGCTAAAGTGTGTAACATCTGGGTCCATGAAGCCAGCGTCATTTTTAATTTTGTTTAACAGACTAGTGTGTTCTTTAGTGTCAAATGCTGTACTTAACTCTAGCAACTTAAAAACAAGCAATTTAGCCATCAAACCATACTGAATTAGAATGCCATTGACAACACAACTATAACCAGTGATTATCTTATATAAACGTCTACCTGTAGAAGTGTGTGTGTCTGTCTGTCCGGCCCGGAATTGAGAGGTGGAGTCGGGGTTAGGGCTCCACCTCTGAGGATACACAAGTGAGGCCAACACGTCAGCAAAACAAAATCACCAAAGAGGGAGTTACTTGCTTATCTGCTATTACAGAAGAGAGGCAAGTACATTGATAAAACGGTATCCCTTTTACTTTTCCTCCTGCCGCAAATACACAAGTGAGGTGAGCACATTGGCAAAATGAAACTTCTAAAAAAAAGACAAAGTTGCTTAGCCGCTAATGCACACGCAACGCAAGCACGTCAGCAAAACGAAACCTCCTAGGAGAGAGACACCCAGAGTAGTTCCTTTCAATTACCTGACATCTCTACATTTCAATTTTTTTTCTGACAATTTCAGAGGACCTAGGACCCTGGGCTTTTTACAGCACGGGCTTACACAGCTAGTAGGTTATATTAGTTAAGAGAATATTAATTTATCATCTACTATGTACAATACAATTTATTTTTTGTATAGCCCAAAATCACACAGGATGTGTTGCAATGGGCTTTAACAGGCCCTGCCTCTTGACAACCCCCAGCCTTGACTCTCTAAGAAGACAAGAAAAAACTCCCCAAAAAAACCCTTGTAGGGAAAAAAATGAAAGAAACCTTGGGAAAGGCAGTTCAAAGACAGACCCCTTTCCAGGTATGTTGGACGTGCAGTGGGTGTCAAAAAGAAGGGGGTCAATGCAATACAGTACCATACACAGAACAGAACAAATCCTCAATACAGTATAAAAATAAAAATTTTAGAAGTACGGAGTAGAATTTAACAGTAGATAATATCCCATAATATGATGTAATGTGAGATACAACTGGCAACACACACAGGCAGTATTTAGCAAATCGGTCCAGACATGAATGGACATATTTATATTTTACTCACCAAAAAAGAACAAAAAAATCAAAGCATGACAACTGGCTGCTTTCTTCATTTTGTCTCACTTACTTCATGTGTGTGCACACCTTTGCTTTCTTGCAAGATCGTGGCCAACCACAATCTTTGCCCATGAATGCAGGTTCTTGTTGGACACTCCAGACTCCATAATGCCCTCCCATTTTAAAGAACTGAAATTACCAATGGCAACAAAAGGAGGTCATACTATCCCTGGAAAGATCTCTTCAGAACACTGTGGTTAAAATGACAAGATCCTCCTTCAAGGACTGCAGTCGTTCCAGACAGATAGCACCAGCAAAGTTGTATGTGACCAATCTCCAGGCTGCCACACAATGTAATAAAGAAAAGGCATAGTTTAAACTGGTCAGTGGATTATTTTTTTATAAAACAGTTTTCATTCATGCTGTTAAATTAAAATTTCAAAGGCAGTGTGCCAAGAAAAAAATACAGTTTCACACCACAGCACTAAGTTAGCTCCAAAATTTGAAGCTTATGTTAACTATTTTATCACTAAACTAGTTAACAAACTCAGTGCTTTGTAAGTTAGGATGGGTTTTAAATTATAGTTCGAATTTTCGGTTTATCAAATTACAATAACTAATATCCTAAATAGTACAAAGAGTTTTGTCTAATTCCACCTATTAACCTGGAATAGTATTCAAAGCTAGCTGAATAAAAAGCTTTTTCTATCTTTTAATGCTGTCAGTGCAAACTATCTGATAACCTGTAATTTACTTTTCTTCGTCTGTGCTCTAGGTTTTGGCAGTTCTAATTTAGGAACACTTGTACTAATATTAAACTCCGGTGAAAGGCTTTGTGCTCCAAACATTTTAGTTCAGAGACAAGCTCAGCACATTCTTTCAAAAACACATTATAGTGAGATGTTGTCCCATCTTTGTTGTACTCAAGAATAAGGTTAGAGTTTCTCATACTATCCTTTAATTTTGATGTCATGTTGAAACCTAGCTGTCACACTGTTCTGTAGGTAAGCTATGAATTTATTCACCAAGGCAGAATAGGATCGAACATATTTAAATGGAGATAAGAGATGGTTTCATTAAAAGAAGTAATAATAACAGTCTGAATACTGACAGCAACTGTCAGAGCTTTTGGAATTTGGAAATGCCATATTGAGGACAGTAGGTACAAAACAATCTAGTAACTGAACTGTATTTATTTCTACATGTAGGTGAATATAACAATTGTCTATTAGCACCACATAATCAAGTCTGTTGATTGCAATGAATCATAATCTGTAAAATCTGGGTACAATGGTGCTTAATGTGTTTTATTAATACATATGATTGCCTCAGAGGGTGTAAAATCACCCTTAATTTCTTGAAGCAATGTGTAGTTTACAGAAAATTCCAAGACTGCTTTCTCTTTTGAGATTTCATAATTTACCGAAGAAAGTAAAAGAACATGGTGTAGCCTGAAATAGGGAATTAGTGTTAGTTTTATTAAGCCAAGTTTCAGTAAGAAAGCAGGGATCTGACTTTCTACTGAATTTAATGTTATTCACTGAAATGGTTTTATTTTTGTTGTTATGTTTAGGTGTTGGTTTTATAATTATTGTTGGTATACTGTTCTCGTCCTTGGTGTTTGAACCAGAAACTAAACAGCAGCCAAACTCTACTTCACAAAAGATTAACAGAGTCAGGAGGTAGCGCCTTGCTCCAATTTTAATTTGATTTAATGAAGTTAGAGTTAAACTGAAAAGAAGTAAAATATAAATAATTACTGATTTAAATAAACAATATAACTTCGCTTTATACTTATCAAATTAACTTAAAATAATACTTACAGGCTCTGCTTCGATGGGACTAACACTGACTAATCGTGAAACATGCTGTCTAACTATTGACTTCCTGTAAGTCTATTTCCACTTCCTTACAATTATGTACATGAATATTCATAAGGTTATATTAATATTCCTCTGAACATCAAACAGCTATTCTGTGAGGCAGAACAGGTGGCGATAAAGCCAGATACATGAAGCTCCTTCTTAATAACAATTTACAACAACAGCTATTTTAAAACAAATAACATTAAAGCTGACATACTACTACTAATAATAATGTTTTATTTATGTAGCACCTTTCATACACTCAAGGTCACTTTACAATTCAATAAGCACATTAACAAGACGATAGAATTTATATACAAGAAAATGAATAATACTCTTTTAAGAGATGTGTTTTTACCAGGAGTTTGAAATGAATAATAGATTTTTCAGTTATGTAGCAAGAAACTAATGAGGAGTGAAACAATGTGTGCAAAATTGAATTTGCAGCTTTGCCAAAAAAATTCACAAAACAAATGGTGTTTCGCCACAATTGAAATTTGCATCATTAGCACATAAATATTTTCATCTGAAATCTTTGTCAATATGCAAAAACAGAGCAAAATGTATTCTGCAGCAGAGCACGAAAAGGGAGGCGTGGCTAGATAACACTTGCAAAGCACTTCCCCTGCTGAAATCCTTTATCTTAGGTATGTGTTGTCAGGGAACCTTCAGGAGGATCATGGCTTAAATGGATTTATGGAGTTGGGCAAAGTGAAAGCAGACTTCTGGTCCGGTCCAAACTGTATTTTCTCTGCAAGAATTTGGCCTAAGACAAATGAGCCTGATTTACACATAATAATAATCAATACACACACCCATCTCTCTATATATATATAATTCAACATGTTTGTTTGAACATTCCGGTTGATTTTGTGACTTCTGTCAGAGTGCTTAGTATCATAATTCACTTGCAGGAGTGATTTATTCATGCTAATCCAAGACAGAGGCTTCTAGTGAAGGTGAGGAGGTGCCTGGATGCAAGTTGCATGTTTTTTCTTCAGGTACATTGTGTTTCCTGCTGTGTTGTACATCTTTGGGATACAAAGCTAGCAGGTGACTCTAAACTGCCACAGAACATGTGCATATGGATGTGTGACAATGAACTAGTGCCATATTCCAGTTAAGGAGACTGATGGTTCTGTGATGAACTCTGACCCCACCACCATATTTTTTAATTGAAATTTCTAATTAATTAAAAAAGGATGGAACCATATTCAGAATTAATGTGTGGTAATAACACTGATTAACAGATGAAATTTTAAGGGGAAAAATTAATAAAATAATTAGATTTCCAAATTAAATGTTAATGTTATTTTCTTCAGAAATGTTGCACGATAACATCAGTCTACTACTTTTTAAAAATAATTACAAAAATATTTTGTGGAAGAGTGCTGACTTCACATAAAAATCCCAGAGAGTGTTTTTAATATCATAAAGATATGAATAAGGTGTGAAATGTGCTGATTTTCTGCTGAGAGCTACTTTCATGTACAGCATGTGCTTTGACATAATTTGGAGAGATTACTTGCCTGTCTTGAAGTAAGCATGCCGGTTCTCTCAAGCTGTTTCCTCCATAGTAGGGATTTAGCAACTGCCTCATGAAACGATACCGCACTTTTGTAGTTCAAGGCTAATGCTAGGGTTACCATATCTATTATGTATAAAAGATGTCAAACCCTTTTTTACATAGCTCATAAAGAATTTGTGAGATTTCTTAATTCTGAAAGATACATCAATTGGCCTTTCTCTAAATTACTGTGCTGAAGAAATTCCATGTGTGGTCTCAGTTGTATTTTTGCTAAGACGTCAGGGCTTTGTAGCGAGTGATTCAAAAGCACTTACAAAGTAGTCATTATAAATAAAATGAAAGCCTCAGTAATAATTTATGATTGCACATAAGCTGATCTTTGTAAAAGAAGCCAATTTACACCTAAAGAGTTGTATGCTATCTTAGTAAACTGAAATGTTTATAAATATTATAAATCTTGGTACAAGAGACCTGTACAAATGTGCTAGAGGTTTTAAGTTAAAACTACATTACTAGAATCTTGTTACAAAGTAGCGGTCTATAATTCACTTAAAATGGATGGATGGGCAGTGTGGTGTGGTTAAGGTGTGGTGTGGCTAAGTTGCTAGTGCTTCAGTCTATTGACACTGCCAACCACATTAGAATGGACAGAATTTGACCAAGTGACAGAGAACAAGTATATTAAAAATATGGAAAGGAAATTAAAATTACTGGACCTTTGTGAAGCTGATCTTTAACTGTTACTTAAATATGAACTATTACACTTTTATTGAATATTAGCTATGTGCGCCCATATAGTAGTGAAAAAGGTCAAACTTTAAAAACAATAAACATTGGCACTGTATCTGATCGTGTTCGGGTCTGATGGGAGAGCATTCCCCACGTGGGGAAAAAAGCATGTGGCCGTGGTATCTCTGGCAATCAGCCGCTCCACTCTAAAACACACATAGCTCTGATCTCTGTCTCAAAAAAGTCAAACATTACTCCTTAACAATCTGTAGATGATAATGTCTGTTAAACAAACAGGTATTGCTAGCTAAGCGGAGGCAAGTTACGCTCCAACAAGTGGCGAGAGGTTGACAGACTCAAACGGAGGCTGCCGCATGAGTGAAGATGGCCCCGCCTGGCTCCCTACTCCTGAGGTTCTGCCCCCCTCCTTTCAGCTAAAATCAAGCAAATTCAACTGGAATGTTCAAGCAAATTATAGAAAAAAACCCGATCTAAATCCATTAAGTAGTTCTCTCATGAAGAGCGGACATACATACATACAGACAGACGATGGATTTTTATATATATACTAGCTGTCCCCCGTGGCTCCGCCCACGTAATAGTGAAACAGGACAAGCTTTAAAAATCAACTAAAAAAATGTATTTCTGGCCAAGCGGAAGGTAATTACACTCCAACGTCAAACAGCACTGTATCTGATTGTGTTCAGCTCTGATGGGAGAGCATTCCCCACGTGAAAAGAAAAGCACATGGCCGTGATTTCTCTGACAGTCAGCAGCTACCGTCTAAAACACACGTAGCCCTGATCTCTCTTTCTCAAAAAAGTCAAATGTTACTGCTTAACAATAGATATAGATTTGGCAAACCACTTTCCTACAAAGTAATTTACAATATCAATGTATATATTACAATTAAATTCTTACTTTCATTTATGCTCAGAACAGCGACAGTGATACAGCATCAACAAGAGGTAAACACACACACAAAAATTCAAAAGCCTAGATAAAATGTAGTGCTTGCATAATTTTGCACGCTGAATAGAGTGTTAGTTTCTAAGTCTGGCTATTTATTAATTTTAGGTCAGAAAATGCTCAGACTGTTTGCTGTTTGTCGATGTTTTAAAGTTGGAGCACATGCAGGTTAAATGACGTGCTCAGTGTCAAGCTGTGGCTTTAGCGACCTTAGAGTTTATAGTGTACTACTTTGGCCACTGAATGGAAGTACATTTACATCATCAGTTATAAATTTGGCTTGACCTAGAGGATAAAAGTTCAAAATAATTATACTGCATGTTTTACATTTTACTTTAAGTACATTACACATGTTGGACAGAATGGCAATGTGCTAAACAGTTCTAGAGACTTCAGTTAGAATCTCAATATGGGCCATCTCTGTGTAATGTTGGGAACTTCTCACCATGCCTAGGAAGGCTCTCCCCATGGCTTCCCCTACATGATAAAGACACGGAAGTTAGATTTATTAGTTTCTCTAAATTGTCCCTAAATTAGTAAACATGTATGTGTGTGGATGGAAATCCTCTGTGAAGGACTAACGTTGTGTCCAGTATTGTTTCTGCTTTTTACAATGCTGCCAGGAGAGGCCACTTTCACTATGACTATGTAAAAAAGAGGTGTTTAGAAAATGGGTTGATAAATGAAGTATAATGTTCATGTGCTAATGTTATGGTGTGGTAACAGAGCATAACATAAGTATTTGTTTATATATATCATCAAAGGTGCTTTCAACTCCTGATATGGAGAAGGCTGAAGGCACAAAGTAATCATGGGGAAAAGAATAGAGAGATCCAGATACCTCAGAGCATGTTCAGGGTGGGGTACCTGGAAAAGTCTAAGAAAATA
The DNA here is from genome assembly GCF_016835505.1 of Polypterus senegalus. NCBI lineage: Eukaryota > Metazoa > Chordata > Cladistia > Polypteriformes > Polypteridae > Polypterus > Polypterus senegalus. The sequence continues at coordinate 98,408,107 of NC_053156.1, read as the reverse complement.
CACAGTGCAGAAGTTTCAGCAAGTCTTTAAACTGTATAATTCTTAACACTGCCTGTCTCTTTAAAAATTTAAAGGTCCATGCGATCAAATCATCTTCACAATATGTGTGCTGGAAATAAATGGTACAGAAAGTCTTAATTATACTGTAAAGGAATACTCAGAAACACTCATAAACTCACACACTTCCCAACCTAGGAAAAACGGAATCTGATCCCTTCCAGGCATGAGGCTGCAGCAAATCGTAAATTAATATTGTAAATTCATTTCAATTCAATTTGTTTTTCTATAATATTTTTCACAGAGTATAGGCGCAGAAAGATTTAACAAGTTTACAGATAAAACAGAAATGTGCAAATTTTACAAAGTAGACAATGTGCTCATATAAAACTAAACATTACGTAAAACAAAGGAATTTCAATTGATTGGTATAAATGGATCCTAACAATATATTTCTATTCACTCTTTGATCGCTAAATATTTTTTTCAGCTGTCTTCATGCAGGCACTGGCCGCCTGAGCTAAAGGCGGATCTGACAAGAGAGCGAAGCATACGCGCAAAGTAAAATATTCAGGAACGTTTTGCGTTTTATGGCTGGATTGGACATAGGCTTAATTGCCCTGAGATTTTGATGCAAGGGATCTGGGGCCTCATGTATAATGCCGTGCAAATACAAAAAGATAAAAGCAGAAATGTACGCACAAAAAAATCCAGATGCATAAATCTGTGTGTTCGCCAACTTCCACGTTTTTCCGATACATAAATCCCAGTCAGCGTAAAAAGTAACGCACATGCATGCGTCTGCTGCCACTCCCAAGCTCAGCGTTCTGTGAAAAGGCAAAAGCACAGGGGTAAATAGAAGAATTTCAGCGAATACCAAGTGGAGGCAGGAAAAACCTACTATTTGTTGGTTTAAACAGTGGTATAAACAACAAAAGGAAGTTGATTGAGTGACACAGAGTGTCGGAGAAACTCAAAAGTTTTTTAGATATCAAAGTCACCATGAAAAGGTGAGTCGTAGCCCACTGTCTGAGTGTCATATGAAAGCTCATTAGGGTACAAAGAAAAAAAATAGGGACACAGTGGGGAAAAAAGCTTGAAATGACAACTTTAATCTTGAAATATCCACTTTAATCGCATAGTTTACTTTCTTATTAAAGTAGAACATCATAAACTTCATCTTAAAATCGTTTATTTTACTAGTTTCTCAAATCCTATAATAACTAAAGTAGCACGTTAAATGCTTTGATTTGTATTTGATCTTCTATATGCTCTATGTGTGTGAATCACAATGTGATTCTCAAATGGGCTTTCTTTTCCTCCGACAGGACACAGAATCCATTACATTCGTGATATTACAGTATTAAAATACTGAGATGTATACTTGATATGATTTTCATGATGATATGAGTTAAAGTATGTTATTAAACATGGGAACACGGTGGCACAGTAATTGTTCATCCCTCGCGCAAGATGCATGCTGCGCCATGTGTGACCTTCGATGAAATAATTCATTGCAGCAGTACTGTCTCTTTCAAACGTACTAACCCCCAATTCCTGTCCTTACTTTTCTTTCTCCAAATACCCAGTCGCCACACAATCAGCTCTGTAATAGACGTTGAGGCATCTGTAAGCTTAGAACGCCGATTCTTCAGAACTTTTAAGGAACATTGAAATAACTTCTTAGTACATGTTAAATTATTCTATCCATCCAGTGTCGCGCCAGTCCCAGCAAGAATACAGCATGAGGCACGAAGAATCCGTGAACAGAGCACCAGCTCCTTGCTAGTGTTAAAGTTTTACCTGTATAATATAATAAACATATTTTGCTGCATTTCATCTTAAAAATGACATTGTCATCATATGTAAATACGCACTTTATAAAGTGGCTCAGGTTGTGCCATATTATAACTGTATCAAAAGTTTACAGTGAGATAATTGTACTTATAAGTACAAACAGTTCTACAAGGAGCACTTGATGGACTGATTGAGTGCGTTTATAGTTCTTGGGATGAAACTGTTCCTGAACCGCGAGGTCTGTACAGGAAAGGCTCTGAAGCATTTGCCGTATGACAGCAGTTCAATAGACAGCATGGCTGAGGCAGTGTGTGCTTGATGCTGTATACCGATAATTCTCTTTCCGATCAGCTGCTGTACAGCTGTGATTCCCCACTCAGATACAGTGATATAAATACTCTGAGTGGTGCAGTGAGAGTAATATGGAAAAAGATGATCCGCTGTGGCAACCCTTAACAGGAGCAGCTGAAAGAAGAAGAAGGTGCAGTGACAGTAACAATGCTAAAGCAGTTATGGTATTTGGAATAGTTTGACCATTCTGTGGACCATTATATTGTTACAGGTTAATTACAATCAGATGTATTAAACTAATAAACAATACATGGTTAATTTCAGTGTATTTATACAGCCATGTCAGAGATGTGGATCTAAAAAAGAAAGGGAAACCACACAGGAACAGTAGCACTGCTTTGACGCTGGGTGCTGCCAGTCTGCAAAACTGAGCCCAGAACTTGCGTACACCAGTGTATGAGATACCGTGGAAATGTGTGTGGCTTTATGCCAAGTTTAGGTTTTATACATCACGATTTGAACATGGAAACGTTCGTACGCAACATTTATACACGAGGCCCCTGGAGATCACAAACGAAAGTGATGCACCAGCCTCAGCTAATCGTAGTGCTGAATCCTTTGGTGTGGCAGCTGGCTGCTGAGTGATGACACTGCTGTATGTCATTATAGGTCAACACCCACCACAAAAAAATTAATGTTACCACTGAGATATGGCCAGCTGACAATTCAGAAGAGGAAAACAAAAATTCTTCTAGGTGTCCACAGTCCTATTAAAAAATACAAAGTCATAGCCAATGTTAGATGTCCTCACTGTTATAGCTATCCACCTACTCTTTGGCCTTCTACAAAGTTAGTGTTTGCATTATGTAGAATTCTTTTATATAAGTTGTGTCAAACACAGTGCTTTAGTGCACAAATAGTTTTTGTGGAATGTCATTTACAACATGAGTTAGTGCTGTTTGTTCATAAAATCTTTAGTGCTGATATTTGTACATACTATATTCTGCATGGCATTTGTTCAAAATAGGAACTGCTCTAAACAGTACATAAGTATTATTCCATTTCCATCTGTTAATCTGCAATTGTAGATGCAGTGGGTCAGAAAGAGGGTTTTTATAGCCTTTAACATTGTCTGTCCATGCTGTTAGACTGCTGTTACACTCCATCGATAATTTCATTTTTGAAATTCTAATTTAGGAGGGTGAGTATTGTTCTTAAGCAAGTTGAGTTTCTATGTGTTCTGATCATGTTTGTTTTGAGAGGGGCTACTGAATCTGAGGCCTCTTTTGGACATATATGTGAGCTGATCTTACACTGTTCTGCATAATTAACTGTGAATTTCAAACAATATCCACAAATTTTGAAGTAGAGTCACCATGTAAATGTTTCACCATTCCGTATTTAATCTGCAGCTATATTAGTACAGCTAAAAAAAATACATTAAATATAATTAAGAGGTGACAGAAGTCATTTCATTTAGTAGAGTACTACATTTTGTTAATGTACGATTATGATAATGAGCTGAGCGGTTAACAATTAGCCAAAACCCTACTGTGTTTAGATGTTGTGTAAAGCATTTGCATATCTGTGTGAATATTAAAATCACACATCATAATTTATATCAAAATAAAAACAAAATGCTGTCATATCTATTCTTGAACTATGAATACAGACCAGGTGGTCTGTAAATGTGTACTATGATTGTGCTGGACTTTTAATTTATAACATGAATTTTTCAAATGAAACTCACTTACATTTTTGGAAGTGGTATGCAGTTTTACAAAGAATTATTCCAAGACCACCTACTCAATTTATAAATATTGTAATCCCATTCTCTGCTACGACAGCTAAGTTTATTAAGCCAACGTTCTTTTTTTTATACATACAGTATTTTATTGTATGTAGAGTATTTAAAATGTGTTTCCTTTTCGTCTTTTTTTATTAGTATTTCAAGGATGATGCCATTGTGTTGGTTTTTTCATGGCCACGGCCATATTATTTATAGCAGCTTAAGTAGTTGCTGCCATGCGATTAGAAGTTGTGATGGCATGCTCTCAAGGGCAATAACTAATCTAAGAAATAGTGTTAAAGTTTCTGGTAATTGTCAAAGAAATCTTTACATACTGTTGAATATATTTTTCAGTGAGGTGTAACTTTTGCATATTTATTGATTTTTTTATTTTTGGATAGTGCACTGCCTGTGACTACAGATATTATTGACTTGCCGGTTTGACCTTGGTGGAGGATGTCCAGGGCTCCTAACCAGCCGGGATGCCTGTTTTAACGGAAGGATTTGACAGGAGAATACATACAAGGCATTATCTTCCTAGGTGGTAGCCCTTCAGGATTGTAGCAGTGCCACAATCTCCCACAGGGCATTATGGTAATTGGAGTTCTGTAAGTCAGCCCAGTTGGGTTCCAAGGGTGCCTCCAGGAAGTATTGCAGGGACTGTGGAGCCCTACTTTGTTGGGCTTCTGTCTCACCAGGAACTGCTTCCAGATTACGCTAACGGGCCACCAGAAGTACTTCCGGGTGCAGGGTAAAAGTAGCCCGCTGCCACTGCTCCAGGAGCCAGATTTGGGAGGCAGAGGATGATACTTGCCAGAGGAGAAGTGAAGACAGAAAGAGAAAGAGAGAGACAGAGAGAGGGAAAGGAAGAGAGAAGGCAAAGTTCTTCTTGTTTTATTATACTGCAGACTGTGCACTATACTCGGCAGGTGGGAAAGGGTTGAAACATGTTTCCCACAAGAAAAAAAAATGTGTGTCTTTCTGTAGGGTTTTCAGGCCACAGCTTTTGCTAAGAACGATTGTCTTTGAGTTCTCCCTCTCCTCTCCCAGTTCTTGTAAAATTATCTGCTTTTCTGTCTGAGGCAGTAAAGAAGGCAGAGGTATGATTTTGTACTTAATATATGTTACAAAAAAACACATCTTTTCTATATAATCTTGATTAGTAAATGGATAGACACAATTAAGATCTGATTTTTTCTTTTAGTATTGATGCATAATAATATGTTACTCTTTAAACAGTAGATGCATTGCACATGTTTTCTGTACTATTATCACCCAAGCTTCGCCAGGTGGCATCTGAATTCTTTTGTTCTGACTAATGGCTATTCAGCTCAACATACTGAGAACACGTCTCTACTGCCCTACCTTCAAAATCCAGACAACAAAAACAACATTTATCTGTATGGCACATTTTCATACAAAGGATGCAGCACAAAGAACTTAACAATATTTCAAATAAGTAGTTACATGAAAAAAACATTGAGATTAGTTAAGAACAATAATGAATAAATAGTATACCAAAAGGAAACACATAAGGAAGATATATAATTAAGAGAACTAAAATCTTTAAAAAAATTCTATATATATAAGTTTCTAAATGACGGTCCAAAGATTAGTGGGTGAAGAGAGAAAAAAAAACTTGCCAAAAAACTGTCTAGCCTCAACTAGACACTGTATCTAATATAAATGTTCTTAAATAGATCTTTTTTATGCTTTGTCTTATTGGATTTGATGTAGCGAGTTTTATTGCAAATTCGTCTAATTGCTTTCATACAAACATCACTAGTGGCTTTGATAATTCTCTACATATCTAGGTTATTAAGAGTAGATCTAAAATGTAGCTATGAAAAAGCCAAATTAAAAAAATTGCTTTATAGTGGAGTTTTTAAAAAACGTTCCACAGTATTAGCCTGGCATATTTTTATTGGCAATGTATTCCAATTTTCTGGTGCATAACAGCAAAATGTTTCCTCATCACTTCTTTTACAGTTGGCTCTTGGAATAATTAGCAAACAGGAATTGGAAAAAAGGTGGACAGGCATCTTAGACATATATAGATATATGCTGCATTCACTGTGTTGTCCAGTCAACATGATACGCCAGCGTATCTGCCATATTGTTACTGGCAAAAGTGCCATTTAAACCAATACAGGTAGACATGGAAACCGGGTATTCTGAGGAAAAAACAATAACGTTTAAAACATTATCATTTACATACAACAGATTTTGACAAATCATTTAAATGCAATTATTTATATCCATTTATAAACTAACAATGGCAATTATTAAATAATAATTATAATTATTAATTAAAAAATAATAATTATTATTAAATAATTTCTACCACATAAATGACATTTCTTGGACTGCCTTCTTCCATCTCCGAAACATTTCTAGACTTTGTCCTGTTCTTACGCAACATAGTACTGAAGTATAGATTACTGTAATGCTATTCTATCTGGAATCCCACAAAAACGTATCCATCGCTTACAACTTCTTCAAAAGTCTGCTGCCAGGATAGTAACCTATTCTAAATCCACTGAACATATTACACCTATTTTCTCTGAACTTCAGTGGCTCCCTGTTCACTACTGAATACAATACAAAATACCACTCTTAACATTTAAAGCTCTCCACAGTCTTGCTTCCCTCTACCTCACTGATCTCCAACAGACTTACACTCCCTCTCACTCACTCAGAACCTGTAATTTGAGAGTATTTAGTTTGGCAATATGGTGCAGCGTTATTTGTAGAAGACAGACACAACTAAAGACATTAGCATAAAATGATGGTTGTCAATTTCAAACTGTGTTTCCTCAATGTGCTCTGTGAGAAAAAACATATGTGAACCAATCTCATCCCGAACAAACTAAATGATCAAAGATACACTGAAAGTTTGCCCTAATGTCAACTGTCGGATAACACGCTCAGGCTACTTTGACCACCTTGATTGTGCCCTCAGAAGGAATCATCAAACCTTCTTTGTTTTTTTATTGTGAGCAAGTGGTAGCTTTGATCATATGATGCTGGTACAGCATCTGTTACCAAACTAGCAAGGCACACATCACAGTACAGCTTTCTCAAAATCCCGTCTAAGGGCTACCTCCCACTGCTTCCTGAAGTGGATTTCTTTAGGAAACCTTCAAAGTTTGAGAAATGTTAACAGCTAACAACAATCTACATAATTAATGACTAAATACGTTTAGCCAAAACGTTGTCTGGAGGCTCACTTGAGCACGTGAATGCATAGCTTTGTTAGCTTAGCCTGGCGTAGCTAAAGTTAAGATTATAAAATGGGATTTTCTAATGGCCAAATATAACGAAAACAATTGTTCAGCCTTACCTATGAAATGTAATCCCCCCAGGATCTGGTTTGGAGCATACAGTGGTTTGTACGATCCCAAGCAGCACATGCGTGAGGTATCCATTACTTCACTCCACAGCAGTGCCACTCGCAATATGGCGGCAATGTTGACATACAATGCTGCTGGTCATGCGGCGTCTAGTAATTCTATGTCTATGACAGGCATTCAAAAGTATAGGAAGGAACAAGATTATTTAGGGCTTTATATACCATTAGTAGCAATTTAAAGTCACTCCTAAAAAATACAGCAATCAGTGTAACAACACTAAAGCTGTGGCGATGTGCTCAGATTTTCTTTTTCTGGCTCTGATTCTTCCTGCTGCATTCTGGACTAACTTCAATCTATTGATGTCTTTCATAGACAAACCAGTTAGGACTGCATTCCAGTAACATAGCCAACTAAAAAGTAAAGCATAATTTAATCACGCTATCTTGCAATTTTACAAGAGGACTAAGTTTTGCATTGTTCCTTATATGGAAAAAATCATAGTAAAATATTTAATATATAACTTAAAAGTTTACATCTAAGTCCATGATTTCACCTAAATTCTTTACTTATGCCTTGACATTTCATACGTAGGGCTCAAGTTTATTTATAATACCCTTATTATTTCTAATTTTATTAATGCTTAATATTTCATTTTTTTCATAGATCTTGAGTGAATATATGAATAAATAATTTCTTGGCACACAGCATATGTTGTCTGCATGTATTTTCACTTTTAATTTTAGCATAAAGTTTTCAATCAAAAAAAGATAAAGAAAAACTCTATGGTTGTGGAGCAGTGCTGCAGAAAACTGCTTCAGTATTTATTATGAAAAGCAAAATATATTTCAATGAGCTGGGTGAATAAAATAGCACATGAAGTAAAAAAAAATTATTATTTTTTATAAATGGTTTAAAAACTTACAAATATACTCACATATTTCTTTGGATATGCAAACATATGCAAATGTTAAGCAGCATGTACTTTTTTTTGCGGCACAGTCGCATCAGCAGTCAGCACAAATTCTTGGCATCTTTTTGCTTACATTGTGCACAGTTTGTTTATGACACATTCAGTGAAACACCTTCCTATATGGCACTTGGCCTTTCTGTCAGGTGTAAAAGGAGACAAATGGAAGGTGTGACACAAGAGGCACTATTGGGCATGAAACTGTTCCAGTATTTTATTTTAATAAACAAAACAACACTTTTCATTCAGATGGAATTATAAATAATAAATGAAGTATAAAGCCATGTTTTTTCTGTATAAATAGTTTGTTAAAATTACAGGCATAATGACATTTTTCAAAATGTGAATGTAAATGACAAGCAGCATGAACGATTGATTATAAAATTGTCCACATCTGCAGTCTGCACTAATTCTTGAAGTCTTTGAGTAGCTTCTGCTATGAAAACAGTTTTATTCACTCTCACCGGGTGGTGGTGTTTGACTTTTCACAGTAGGGCGGTAGTTCCCATGTCATTTTGTTTGCAGTTTTGTACAGAGCAGGCTTGTTTTTTTTGCAAGAAGCTTGTTTTTGCAATGAAGAGTGATGTAAAAATGCCATGTGTTATTTAAATCAGTAGTTATCTAATATTTCATTAGGTTTGCTTGACTTGCTCTTCATGAAAGGCCATTAACAATTCTTCATGACCAATCAGTGGTTATGTTCTACACTTACTATTAACATACATGTCTGCACAAAGTGTGCCAAGTGTCAAGCGTAGCAGCAAACCTGACAGTATACAAGTACTCAGTCAGCATCAAACCCAATAATATATGCAAAGTTATGCAACAGTGGTAATTCTTTGTAAAGATGGAAGGACCAGTGCAACATGGTACTTGGCCATGAATGAGGTGCCTTTTACAAAATATATATACTTATTTATATACATATATATGTAAATATATACTGTGTATGAGTTCAGCTGTGCTAAGATGCATCACAAACACAGCTTGATGGCAGATGTGTGCACAAGCAAAGAAAACCAAGTGTTTATTTGTTTAATATGCATACATTGCTGGGTCTGCTGTGTTTATGCAAATACAAAGAGTGAGCCACCTTCCAGCATTCTACTTCTTCAATCGAAGAGTGTTTCATCCACAATGTCTCATCTTGCGTGTTCTACTTTCCCTGTGTTAAATCCATGCTGATTGTGTACTTCATATTCCAAATTTTGTGAAATACGTCTTGTCAAGTGAGCCTATAGTGTTAAAATACAGTTGCATTTCTTATGGTAGTAACAGTATGTATTCTGTATAAAAAAAAAACAGAAAAATATAATCAATCATGTTTTCTGAATATAATTTTAGGAGTTAGAACAATACGGGCAACAACATAGAAAATGGCAAGGAAGGACAAGAGTGTGACATGCACACTGATTAAATAATTAAGGATTTAAAAGCACAACAATTGTCATCGGCCACAGTCCTTTCAGCATTAACAATGCTCATGCAGCAATAAGGAGAGACTTCACCATTGGCCAAGGGCTCCAAGTTAGCCTTAATAACAGAAGCTTAGGCCTCCAGGAAGGTCACCAGTTGTGAGTACCTACCTAGTGTCTGACTCAACGGACCCTCAGTTGGGTGCTAGATACTGGTTCTGAGACCAAATTGGTGCTGCTGAGTTTAGCCGTGCACTAACTACAGTGGGGCCAGGAGAATGTTCATAAATGAACAGATTATCTAAACAAACTGAGCCAATCCAATTTTAGTTTGTCTAATTGCTATTGATGTCATGATCGTGTTTTATTTTTTGTCCATTTTCTGCTTTTCTTTTATTGTTATCTAACATATTTTATTTCTGTTTTTTTATTATTGGGAAATTAATTTGTGTTATTACTTTTCTTTTTTGATTTTGTTTGACTTATCTTCAACATCTTGTTTTTTGTTGTTCATGGGACCTTGGCCTTTTAAAACTTTATCTGTTAAAGGAAGATTTTAAAATCTGCCCTAATTTTAACTGGGAGCCAGTGTAAGGATTTAAGAACTGGAGTTATGTGATCATATTTTCATGTTTTTGTACTACTTCTTGCAGCAGCATTTTGGATTGGAACTGGAAGCCATAAAAAGAACATTTTGAACATCCAGTGAACATCACAATGCAGTAGTCAATTCTAGAAATAAATGCATGAATTAATTTCTCAGAATCCCACTTATTTAGAAAACATTAATTTCCTAACATTTTTAAGATTGAAGAAACATGATTTAGACAATTTTTAATGTGCAGTTTAAATGACATGCTAGAATCAAAGATAACTTCTAGATTGCGGGCTGATTCAGTTAAATTAATGGTGATTCAAGCTGCGTTAAAAGATGACAAAATACTGTTGTGGTCAACATCATTCCCTCCAATAATTAACGTCTTTTATCTGTGTTTAAAGACAAGTAGTTCTCATTCTATCCATTCCTTTACTTCACTAACACAACTAATTACAGACAACATCATAGAAACTTCAGTTGGTCTTAACTCCTTAACTGCGGTGGGTTGGCACCCTGCCCTGGATTGGTTCCTGCCTTGTGCCCTGTGTTAGCTGGGATTGGCTCCAGCAGACCCCCGTGACCCTGTATTCAGATTCAGCGGGTTAGAAAATGGATGGATGGATTAACTCCTTAAGGACTGAACCATAGTTTTCTGAAAAGCACACAAAGCAATGGCTTCATACAAAAATTAACTTAAAATGGCTGTGGCCATCAGTTTTGTGAGGAATGCATGGCAGCCTGGCTGCAAAACAGTGTTCGTGGGGAAGGGGTGGCAGGTTGCTTGTCATTGCTCTTGTCATTCTTAGAGGCGGTCCTCTGTAGCTGTGACAGCTACACAAACCTGTTCAACACTGCGATCAGCTGATGCTGGTACCTCACGTTTGTTTTCAATCACTTACATCTTGCCTAAAAAAGGGGCCTGAGTTGCCTCGAAAGCTTGCATATTGTAATCTTTTTAGTTAGCCAATAAAAGGTGTAATTTTGCTTGACTTTTCTCTACAATCACTTGTATTAAAATCCAAGTTCGACAAGTCCAATTCCATGGATAAAATGCAAAATGTCCACAGAGTATAATTTTATTTACACAATTGTTTCTATCTTTCGCCAGATGTCAGTGCCATTTTTGCTGTTGTTTCCTCCTCGACACTCATATGAACACAGGGAATCTCAAACTAATGAAGCTACCTTTCTTTCTTGCAAAGAAAGTCCAACTAAAACATATCAGTCGGTTTTGTCACCATTTACAGTTGGTTACTGTCAGCCCCTTGTGTTGGCAAGTCAACATCTGCCCTGAAAGAGTTAAAGAAAGGTATAACTGGGTGTCATCTGCCTACTAATGAAATGGAGTTTGCATGTTCTCCTCGTGTCTGCGTGGGTTTCCTCCGGGTGCTCCGGTTTCCTCCCACAGTCTAAAGACATGCAGGTTAGGTGGATTGGTGATTCTAAATTGGTCCTAGTGTGGGTGTATTTGTGTGTGTCCTGTGGTGGGTTGGCACCTTGCCCAGGATTGGTTCCTGCCTTGTGTTGGCTGGAATTGGCTCCAGCAGACCCCAGTGACCCTGTATTAGGATATAGCGGTTTGGGTGATGGATGGAGAACTAAACCAAGCAAGGACAGTGCCTGTAATCCCAACAGTATTTTCTAGCCTGTGCAGTTAAATAGATTGGTCAGTGGTGTCAGACTAAGGTCTATTTACAAAATTACAGTGGAGCTTCCTTCATCAGAGGAAATTAGAATGTCATTTTACATGTGTTAGTGACGTTTCTGTACTATGACCAGTGTGGAAGCAAGACTGGAACTTCTCAAGTAAATTGTGATGCATAAGGTGTGACTGAAGCTGATTGGCGACTACTTTTTCAAGTATTTTAGAGAGAAAGGGTAAATTTGAAATATGCCTATAATTATTTAGTATGTGTGGGTTTAGTTCTGACTTTTTAAGTAATGGTTTGATGACTGACACTTTTAGTGCATCAGGTACCGTGCCATGCAATAATGAACTATCGATAATGTTAAGAATAGGCGCTGCAAGAATATCCCTTGGACTTTTAACTAATTTTATTTGCACTGTATCTAGGGAACAAGTAGTAGGTTTCATTTTAGAAATTAAAGTCAAGACTTCCTGCTCGGTTATAAGATTAAAATTTGTAAAGTGTTGAGTGCAACGTGAGACACGGTCCACCAAGCTAGCATGTGGTTTGCACTGTGATGCTGAGATCTTTGATCTTCTATTTTTAATTTTCTCAAGAAATTAATAAAGTTTGTACTGCTAATATCTGTTGATATTTTGCACTGTAGATCTGAATTTCCACTTGTTAAATAAGCCACTGTTCTAAACAGTACCCAAGGATTATTATTATTGTTATCTATTATTTTAGAATAATAGACTGGGCGAGCTTTAAAGAGAGCTTTTTTATATTTTTTAACTCTCTGTCCATGCAATTTGAAAGATATGTAGCTTTGTTGTTCTCCATCTGAGCTCCAGTTTTCGACACTCTAATTTAAGAGCTCAAGTGTTTTCATTAAACAAGGGAGAGTTTCTATGTGCTTTGATCACTTTTGTTTTAAGGAGAGTAACTGCATCCACAGCATCCCTCAGGGTCTCATTTACATTTGATGTTAACTGATCTATATGATTTTTCACAATTACACTTATCCAAAAATAAATAACAAAGTATCCATACATTTTGAAGCAGAATTACAATCTAGATGTTGCACTGTCTTTGTTTTAATCTGTGAGTGTATTGGTAAGGGCATAACCAAATCAAACATAATTAAGTAGTGATCAGAAATAACTTCATTTAATGGAGTAATATTTAAATTTTGAATTTTAACTTTGTAAGTTATAATTAAATCTAATGCGTGGTTATGATTATGTGTTGGACCTTTGACAATCTGACAAAATCCTACTGAATTTAAAAAATAAGTAAAAGATTTGCTGAAAGTGTCAGTTTCCACATCAATGTGTACATTAAAATCCCCCATCAATACTACATGATCATAATTTATAGTCAAATCAGATAAAAGGTTGCTAAATTCAGTCATGAACAATGAATATGGCCCTGGTGGTCTGTAGACTAGCACTAGAATTGTGCTGGAATCTGTTTTAGTATTTAAAATGAATATCTCAAAGGATGTGAAGTCGCCTAAATTTTTAGAAGCGATTTGCATTTTTTATTCTTTTCTTTTTGAAACCTAAGATTAAAGATTGATGAGCTAGATTGGGCTGAATGGCCTGGTCTCCATAAAAGTTTATCTATATTTTTATGTTCTTGTATCACCAAAATTACTGCATAGACTGTGTGACAGTAGAAGAGAAGGAAACAATACTACATTTTGTTATTGAGCACTTAAAAATAAGAGTGTAGCGTGTTTGCTTTAATTTAACTTAATTCTGACAGGTTTTCTTTTGCAGTCATGTTAGAAAGAAATGTCTCTTTAAAAAGATTTTAAATATAAAGTTAAAAAGTGAAAGCAATTTATCTTTTAATATTGAAATCAAAATAAAAGAGCACTAAAGTAATACAAATGAGCTTATTACTGTTTCATCCTGCAATTAAATTCTTTCAAGTGACACTGACGCGGTAATGAAGGATGATTTGCTTAAAAGCAAGAATGAAAATGAATGGACAGTTAGATAGAGGCCTACTCGGACTAGAAGAGGAAATTGAGTTTTGCAGATTCTGAGATAACTCTGGTGACACAGTGAAAGCTTTGTCAGTGCCTCTTCTCAGTAATAGAGTTGCATCTTTATAATAAAAGCTTAATTATGCAATAAACCTTCTAAATACATTGATTGCAAGAATTCACATAATTATGTGTTATAAATAGCTTTCCAACACCAGTAATATGTGTGTGATTTGCAAAAACTTTAAAGAACAAAACATAGTAGCTGTCAATACTCCCATGTTTAATTCTTAATAAAATATTTAAGGTAGCAGGATTCAAATTAACTACGTGCTTATAAAACATAACAGTGAAGCATAAGTGAAATTATTTTTAGTAATCACTACAAAGCAGTAAAATAATTTTCATCAATTTACAGTTGTAATCGTACCCGTCTCCTAATCAGTCAGGTTTCTGTTTTTGAAATGCTAAGGCTGGCTAGGGCTTCCACCATGTCATCCATATTCACCCCGTTTGATCTTTCTTCTGCTTTTGACACTGTTACCCAACAGATCCTCCTGGCAGCGATGGAGCTCCTTGTTATTCCAGCCAATCCATCTGTCTGACACCCTGTCTCTGTAAAGCATGACTTATTATAACTAACACCTTTCAGGTCAGTTCACAACCTTGGAGAGATTGATAAGAAACTCTCCTTTACTGACCACATTGCAACTTGCTCTTATTCATGCACAGTCACTCTGTATAACATCTACAAGATCAAGCCATATCTAACAGATATGAGGTTTAGGCAATGATCTTGTCATGTCTGCCAATGATTCAAAATGCAGCAGCATGTTCAATACAAGTGTATGCCACTCCTCTTTTCAGGTCACTCAGTTGGTTGACTGTAGCAGCACATGTTAAGTTCAGATTAATTTGTCTTTGTTTAAACTATTTAATAGATCAGCACCTATGTATATAGAGGCATTTATCATATCCTATGCTTCTTCTTGCCCACTCAAGTCTGGTATTGAATGGCGTCTGGTGATACTACCTCTACATGGCATCAAATCTTAATTCATTTGTATCTCCTCACAGGTGAAACAAACTGCCCAACTTCATCAGAACTGCTGACTCCCTCACAGTGTTTAAAATGTTCTTGTTCTGCATGCAACATATCTTTCTAATTGATAGTTGTTTTGATACTAAGCTCTTAATAGCTAAGAAAGAGCAACTAGCTTAGAGCTCTTCACTTACGATGGTCAATGTTGAGGCCTCAGCTTGTAAAACTTGTTTCAAAACAGTCCCCCAGACTGATGTTTTCTTTATTATGTTGACCTCTTTTGTCCGTCATTTTGCAAAAATGCATCTACTAGTGAATAAATGTTAATGTAAATCATGCAGCCAGCTTGCACCATTTTCTTTACTAAGAGAACAGTTAAATTATCCACAAGTTATGCATAAAGTGACACAATATACAATTGTATTAAAGGCTATTAAATATGTTGAATAGCTGAAAATATAATGAAGAAACAGTGTGTGTTTATACAGGACACATACAACTGATACATCCATCCATTTTCCAACCTGTTGAATCCGAACACAGGGTCACGGGGGTCTGCTGGAGCCAATCCCAGCAAACACAGGGCGCAAGGCAGGAACCAATCCCAGGCAGGGCGCCAACCCACCGCAGGACACACACACCCATTAGGGACAATTTAGAATCGCCAATCCAGCTAACTTGCATGTCTTTGGACGGTGGGAGGAAACCCACGCAAACAAGAGGAGAACATGCAAACCCCACGCAGGGAGGACCCGGGAAGTGAACCCAGGTCTCCTAACTGTGAGGCAGCAGCGCTACCCATTGCGCCACCTACAACTAATACAGCTTAACGTTATATAAGCAGGTTAAAACCCATCGAAGGAAAACAGAGACAGGCCCAAACAAACTGAAATCTGAAAAAGCATAAAGTAAAGCATCACCTTTTTGCAGTTTACCATTTTACCAAAGTTACTTTTTTGTAGGGTTATGGCAAAAAACAAAGTAACTGAAGTAACAGAAAAGCATTTGGAGTGGCCCCAAATATATTTAAACGTTTGTTCTATTTTTTTAAAGATTAAAATAAATCTAACCATTTTATGAAGAGGAAAGTACTGTATCAGATGAAATACGCTGGTTATGAACACTGGCTGTAGTAGACATTTAATTTGTAGCTTTGACTGCTTTAGAGAGACAGCTTTTAAAGGTTTAGTAAAGTAAACCTGTTAAGTATTTATTAATAAGCAGCTTAATAAGACCAAACACTTTCAAATTAGGGTTAATTCTACTTTTTTTCTATCTGTTTTTATTTATCCATTCATCTTACAAAAAGGAGTCAGCAAAACATTAAATCATGCAGTTTATTTAACCTTTTGCAGGAGTTTTCCATCTTTTGTTAGCCACTTCTTCCTTCTGTTTATATTCTCTTTTTCACTTGTTATAATACATTGGCTTTGCAAGCAGAATCTGGCCTTCCCAGTGTCACAGGAGAGTGGTCTGGTGGGGTCTCTCCATACCCAGAATAACACTAAGATACAGAGTTACACCTGAAAAGTGTGTGTTTATGTGAAAGAATAAAGCATGCAATGTGAGGCTTTTGCTCACAGCAGCAATAAATGCCAGTTTTATGCTGTTATAGCTCATGGGAGCACACATACTTTACTGAATTCTGCAGTGTGTGCATTGAAGTGTGGATTTTCTGAGGGTATTTTTTCAGATTTAAAGTAAGTACTCAAGATGCAGCAAGTTGGCTGTCAGCTTTTCTGATCCTTTGGAATAGCTTAACATTGCTTTCAGAATGTTCTCCTTTTTGAGCATTTGGAAAGTTGTGTATTATCTCCAGTTCAATGTTTTTTCTTGTTTTAGGTTTCAGTCCTCTGTACCATATATTCTCTGTGACAGCCATGTACTCTTTCTTGCTCTGTTTCCCTTAGAAGGTACACTTGAAGGACATCATATGCACTAATAAGACACATTATCTCCCTGTCAGCCCAAGCTTACCCACACTCTTACATACAAGACCTCTCCTTTCTCTCGTTGTGGAGTTTACTGTTACACAGGACAATTTTCTCCACTTTGTAGCCTTGGCGGCTGCATTCCCCGCCCAACCAGTTATGAAAACAAACCTGGGTCAACAATTACTGGAGGTCTCCTGAAAAGAGCTACAATATGCTTGCAGTAAGGACAAACCCAAGGAGGAATCTGTCCTCCCATATTTCACCCCAGAAGGATCACTTTATCTAATCCTCCTACAAATGTATTTATTACGTAAAACAGCACAGGAAATAGACATTTTAGTAACATTCAAATTCATGAAATCTCTTAAGTGGTATACATTTTACAGAGTAATTTATACAATTTCAAACAGAATAAAAACAGCTCTTCGCTGATTAACACCCCTGATATGAATCACAAACTCCTTGCTCAATTACACCCCCCAAGGTGAATCACAAGCTCTTCCCTCACTTTACCTCCTTTCTCTTAATCACAGGTCATTTCCTCCTTCTGTACATCCACAAACCCTCACAAACAGCTATTGAATGAGTCATCTGATCAAAATATGCAGCATAAGAAAAAAACTTTGCCTTGGAATTTAAAAAAACGCCTTATTTCTCTTTTTTCTAACCATTAATCAGTACAGTTTTATGTATGCTTCATAATTTGTTTTATGTGTGCACAATAAATGGCAAAGCTTCATTCTTTGAACTTTTTTTACCTAATTCTTGACATTTCAGTCGTACAGCCAGTGGAAACAATGCATGATTTAAAAAAAATAAATAGCGAGGTTTAGAAAGGGAATGAAGAATATTATTCATCTTTGTGAAGGTTAAAATGATAAATAGAAAGAAACAGATGAAAAATAAGAAAAAGCAATGAAGAAGCAGTAATCATATTAGCGAAATGACCTAGCGGACTATGAATTACTACCCAAAGCTCAAATATAGTTGTATAAGGGGTTAAGGTAAGAAGGCAAATACTTATAATTTTTTTGAATGCTGACCTTTTTGCCATTGCTGGCTGAAATGCATGTTTCCTGTCCGTCGTCTACACTGCCTTTCTGATGTCTATCAATTTCTCCTCTTTCATGAGTTGAGAATTTGTTCTTTTTGTGTATGATTCAATTCCATTAACGTAGTAACTTCTTGTTAGGTCGGAGCCATAAATGATTGTTCTTTGCACTTCCTCTTTGCACTGGTTTAATGTGGTTTCACAACTAAATGTTTAATCCAGCATTAATAAACTGTATGGCTTTTTGAAAAACTGAAACATTGATATGGCAAAGCTGAATCAAATTACCACTTTTTGTGTTGTTCCCTCTGTTGACTCCCTTTTCATAATGAAGCTTCATAACATCTATATGTTAAGTTGGGTGTCGACACTAGGTGGCACTGCCGCCTCTTTAAACCCAACAAACAGACACAGAGGACACAGGTTAAAAGCACCAAGATGATATGTATTCAACTTTTCTTCTTATACAGTGCCCTAAGCACCACAACCACCAATAAACAAGCAAATAAAAACAATAATCACTATTCTCTTCTCCACACCTCCCAGCAAGCTTCGTCCACCAACCACCCGACTCTGGCTCTCTTGCTGTGCTCACAGCAGTCCTTTATATAGTCCTTGACCTGGGGTCAGATGGAGAACTTGAGTTTTCTTCAGTTCGGAGGTACTTTGCGGCCTCTGTTCTCCTGACTTGGGAGTACTTCCGGGCTATGGATGAGACAGGACTCCTCCAGTTGTTTTGCAGCGTCCCCTGGCGGCACCCAGCAGGGCTGTGTTGCCGAACTCCTTGTTCCATAGTGCCCTACAGGAATCAGCATTGCTGCAGTCCAGGGAGGCTGCAATCTAGCGTTTTGGGGGAGGCAGTGTCCTTGAAAAGCTGCCATCCTCCATTCTTTTATCTCAGGGTCGTCACAGCCGGGTTGAGCTGCCGGCTGTCTCTTGCATGGGTTACCTGTAATGCACATGCAGATTTGCATGAACACGCTTGCATAACTGTGCAAGCATATACAGTAATCCCTCCTCGATCGCGGGGGTTGCATTCCAGAACCCCCCGCGATAGATGAAAATCCGCGAAGTAGAAACCATATGTTTGTGTAGTTATTTTTATATATTTTAAGCCCTTATAAACTCTCCCACACTGTTAACATTATTAGAGCCCTCTAGACATGAAATAACACCCTTTTAGTCAAAAGTTTAAAAGTGCTCCATGACAAGACAGAGATGACAGTTCTTTCTCACAATTAAAAGAATGCAAATAGATCCTCTTTCTCTTTAGGAGCAGAGAATTTCAGAGAGAGAGCTCGTGCTCGCAAAGAAAAGCAAACAATCAAAAAATCAATACGTGTGATTTTAAGTTTGCCGCAGCATTTTTTACAGGAGTGTCAGTATCTTCTAAGCAAGCAGCCTTTGTGCAAACAGCCCCTCTGCTCACATCTCCTCCGTCTGGTGCAGGGAACGTCAGAGAGAGAGAAAGAGAGAGAGAGAGAGAGATTAAAGCAAACCATCAAAAAATCAATAAGTTTGCTTTTGGAAGAACCGCGATAAAGTGGCATTTCTTAGAGGTGCGTTCGTATCCACTAGGCAAACAGATTCTGTGCAAACAGCACCTCTGCTCACAGCCCCTCCCTCAGGCGCAGAAAATGTCAGAGAGGGTGAGAGAGAGGCAGAGACAAGCAAACAATCAAGCTCCACGCGGGATGCATATCTTATAGCATTGAGGAGTTTTAGTTAATATGTAATACATGCTCTGATTGGGTAGCTTCTAAGCCATCTGCCAATAGCGTCCCTTGTATGAAATCAACTGGGCAAACAAACTGAGGAAGCGTGTAGCATAAATTAAAAGACCCATTGTCCGCAGAAATCCGCGAACCAGCGAAAAATCCGTTATATATATTTAGATGTGCTTACATTTAAAATCCGCGATAGAGTGAAGCCGCGAAAGTCGAAGCGCGATATAGCGAGGGATTACTGTAATTGCATCCACAAAGTCTGATTTTCTTGTGGATGTACTGCAATATAAGAGAAGCAATATGAAATTGTTTGTGGAGAGTTGCAGGATGCTTAGTTTTTTCCAAGGAAGATCCTTTGTCTGGCTTAGTCTAAATCCTTTGGTTCAAGACCTTGGTCTTCTTTAAGAACAGACAATAATAATGTTCAACTGTTACTCACCCATTGGACAGGTAGAAACCCTAATCCATTCCACCGTCTTCATTTCAATTAAATCACTGACATAGAGCCTTCACGGTAAATAGAGCCAGATATAAACAATGTGACAAATTCCTTACCATCAACTGATCTGTTTTGGTGTGATAACACAGTTTTGATTTTGCTCCACACCCCCAATACAACCCTGCTTCTCAGTGGATCTTTTGAAAGGCCTTAAAGTCTAGATTTTAAGTTCTATCATCAGTAATAAGTATGCAAAATTTCATGAAATTCAACTCAGCCATTTTAAGTGATTTTACATTTTGCTCCTCCATGGAAATCCCCTTCCTAAATGAAATTTCTGAAATGCTATATTGACCGTATTTTAAGATGGACCAGCAGTGGCTTTAAATGCAAAATTTTATAAAAATAATGTAATCTGCTTTTGCGTAATTGTTAAGCAAACAAACAGACAAAATGCTATGTGGAGGTTGAAATGGGGTCTGACGTGTACAAAATGAACATGTAACATCAAATAAAGCTGAAAATTCAACAGACATGGTTTTATTTGTTTAAATTAGAAATTAAATTCTGTGCCCTAGGGTGGCATTGTTATCTTCTTCTGGAACCTATGCTGCTTCTTTACTGTTATTATCTAGAACACACAATCAGTCAATCAATTATTCTTTATTTATATAGCACTCTTCACAGAGCAGGTACTCACAAGGCACTTTACAAACAAAATAAAAGTATAATTTTAGCTAACAGTGTAAATTAGCAGATCATTCAATAAATCATACATGCATCACAAAATACAAAGAACCTACACATCTGAACATGAACTTATGGTGGAAGGGAGTTAATGTTTGAAGAATCAGAAACAGAGCTGTTAAAATATAAGAGCTTATAAAAGAGAGGAAAGTTAAGTTTTTAATCATTCGTTGAAAGGGACCAGTGATGGATCTTTATGGGCAAAACATTGTTGGATGTTCTAGAGAGCAGGAGCCATAATGCTAAATAAGATTTTACTGAGAGCTACATAAACAAATCTTTAAAACAATGAGAAGGCCAGCATCTGAGGGGCTCATTTGATTGGTAGGTTGATATGAGGCAAGCAGTAAGAATAGATAATGTGCAGTATCGGAGTTAACAGCTTTTTTAAATCAGTACTGAGACTCCTATTTGTACTATTTGATTGTGTAATGAAAGATAACTGATCTCTGTAATTCTAAGTAATATCGAGTTAAATTCTGATATGTATCTGCACAAATAGTCTGATAATGTTGGTATTAGAAAAAGAAGCCAGAAAAATTTAATCCAAATGAATAATTGCCATTAACAAATTTCCTTATAAACAAGAATCGATCAGAAGTGAGAAGTAGCGTGGCAAGTCACTAACTAAGAAAATAAGCAAACAAAAGCATACCACTATCCTTGGTACAGTGTTATTTTTAGAAAATGTAGTAAGATTACATAAAGAGAGGGGTATGTAATGAAAGCAAATGAGAATTTATTGTAGATGCAACAAGAAAAGGTGATAAATGAGCAGTGTCACACATGTGCGAGTAGGAGGCAGCTAAAGGGCCTGAGTAATTGTGCTGACTGTCTTTCTCGGTTACTTGCAGACCATTCCCAGGAAATCCTGCCAGATGACGGCACTTCTGGTCCCGATGACATCACTTCCAGTACCGGTCCCAGAGATGATGTTACTTCTGGTCCCGAGGACATCACTTTTGGTGCCAGGCCCAAAGATGACAAAACTTCTGATTCCGGCCCTAGAGATGAAGTCACTTCCTGAACGGGCCTTTAAATCTGCCATTTTTCCTGTATTTGATCAGTTCTGTTTTGGACTCAGTCTTGTAAACAGCTCTCTTTAAAAATTTCTACTTTTGCAGCCAGGACACATTATATGCGTGGCTGCTTCAAACTTTCATGATGTCTGGTGTGTTTATTAGTTACAACAGATAAGTATTGAACTTATGGGGTTAACCTTGAGTCCTAATCAGGACAACAAGGCACAGCTTCCACATATGAAAATACTTATGACTCAGGGAGCTCTTAGGAGATTAATTGCCAATGACCTTATAATATCTTTGTGTTTTTTTTTCTATATTAATATCCATTGCTTTTGTTATAAGAAGTATATGAAATGTTAAAACTGGATATCAGAATGATAGGTTTTCAAACTGGCACTAATGTAGTCACTGGCAAAATGGTAAAAAAATAAACAAGCAAAGACCATTCCATGTCTAGGGGCTTCTAGCTAGTGATAGTAGTCAGACATTTTGTAAAGTAATGTCTTTGACTCACCTTCTTGTCGCCACATAGAGTTATCTGACCTCTACTCAGCTAGGAGTAGAGGACTAAGGAGACAGGAGTTGGGATATATTGATCTATCCCAAACAATTGTTCTGTAGGATAATAGCTTCCATGATGCTTTTTTTGCCTTGGGAAGACACTGGAATTAGTGTAGTGCTACCCCTACTTGATAGGGGAATCTTCCAGAGGCAATGTTGATCTTAAGATTTTTTTTTGCGTATCAATGGCACTTACCCCAGTTTTACTGCAGAACAGGAAAGTAGTTTAGCCTTATACACCATTACCTTAGATTTCTTCCTGAGGTTATGGCTTCCAAAGGTATGACTGCATTTGTCTCCTAAAAGATATGTTTGTAGAGATGATGTGGTGTTGACTTGAATTGCCTCCTCTCTTAGAAAATTAGCTGCCAAGATGTGAAAAGTAGTCAACAATTTCCAGGACTTCTTTGACAGATAGTAATTCCTGTGATGTTATTAACTGACAAGGAAGATCTTGAAAGGGGATCTTGTTTTTTTCTAGTGTTATGAGACAGTACTAGACATTTGTACAAAATCAACAAAGATGTTTTGAATAGTTAGGCATTCTCGTAAATAATGGAATCATCCTCTGCCTGTGTGTCATAACAAAAAAAATACAATAATAATTAATGTGGGAATCTTAATCAAAACAAATTCAAATCCTCAATTATATCACCCCTTGCAGACTTAGAAATTATTTCATTCATAAAAGTCACCTAAGCTTAAAAAAAGCAAGATAATGCAGCCAAACTAGTTTTCGATGGGTATAGAAGACAATAAGTGATTGGTTGATATACTACTTAAATGTTTTGTTAAAATGAGAAATATGTTTAATCACACTAAATGATGACAGATTTCATTAGCAAAATATACAGAATAACAGTTTGAGAGGGCAAAATCAATTAATGTAGTTATCTATCTCTCTGCTTTGGCATTTCATTTACCAAGCCAATCTTTATTTTTATTTGCAGAGATGGAAATATTTTAAAAACTACAATCCTTGGTCTAAACCTCAAATCAGAAACTACCACACTGGTTTGTAAGAACCAGGGGCCTCATGTATAAATGGTGCGTACGCACAAAGATGTTGCATACTCCTGTTTCCACGCTTAAATAGCGATGTACAGTATAAAACCTAAACATGCCGTAAAGCCACGCACATTTTCACGCTAGCTAAAACCCTGGCATACGCAAGTTCTCCGCTCAGTTTTGCAAACTGGCGGCACCCAGCGTCAAAGCAGTGCTTTTATTCAAGTGTGTGTTTCCCTTTCTTTTTTAGATGAACATCTCTGACGCGGCTTTATAAATACCCTGAAATTAACCGCATATTGTTTATTAGTTTAAGGCATCTGGTTGTAATTAACCTGTAACAATATAATTGTCCACCGAATGGCCAAACTATTCCAAATACCATAACTGCTTTAGCGTTGTTACTCTTACTGCACCTTCTTCTTCTTCTTCTTCCTTCAGCTGCTCCCGTTAGGGGTTGCCACAGCGGATCATCTTTTTCCATATTACTCTCACTGCACCACTCGGAGTATTTATATCACTGTATCTGAATGGGGAAAGACAGCTCTAGGGCAGCCGATCAGAAACAGAATTATCGGTATACAGCATCAAACACATGCTGCCTCAGCCATGCTGCCTATTTGAACTGCTTGCATATGGCAAACGCTTCAGAGCCTTTCCTGTTGAAATGCAGCAAAATATGTTTATTATATTATACAGATAAAACTTTAACTTCATTTAAATAATCTTTATTGTTAATAATTAAACATGTGAAGACACGGTGTTGCAACACTAGCAAGGAGCTGCCGCTCCATTCATGGATTGTTCCTGCCTCGCGCTGTATTCTTGCTGGGGCTGGCACGACACTGGAAGGATAGATGAATAGAATAATTAAACATTTACTATGAAAATATTTCAATGTTCCTTAAAAGATGTGAAGAATCTGCGTTCAGATGCTATTGTGTGGTGATTGGATATTTGAAGAAAGAAAAGGAAGGACAGAAATTGTGGGTTAGTACGTTTGAAAGAGACAGTACTGCTGCAATAAATTATTCCATTGAAGGTAATGCAAACATTTTTCGTGAGGCATGAACAATCACTGCGCCACTTTGTTCCCATGTTTAATAACATGCTTTAACTCCTATCATCATGAAAATGATATCAAGTATACATCTCAGTATTTTAATTATTCAGAGAGCTGTAATATCACAAATGTAATCTGTGTTCTGTCAGAGAAAGAGAAAGTCCGTTTAAGAAGCACATAGTGATTCACACACATAGAGGAACACATACAAAACAAAGCATTTGTAGTTACAATGGTATTTGAGAAACTATTAAATTAAACGATTTAAAAATGAAGTTTATGATGTTCTGCTTTAATGACAAAATAAACTATGTGGTTAATGTGGAAATTTCGAGATTAAAGTTGACATTTCATGCTTTTTTCTCACTGTGTGTCTATTTTTTTTTTTCTCTGTACCCTAATAAGCTTTCATATGACACTCAGACGGTGGGCTACAACTTACCTTTTCACGGCGACTTCTGACAACTTCTTTTTTATTTCGGGCACTCTGCGACTTTGTGAACTTGAGCTTTTGAGTTTCTCCAACACTCTATGTCACTCGATCAACTTCCTTTTGTTGTTTATACCACTGTTATAGTACGTTTTCCCTTGCCTCCACTTGGTATTCGCTGAAATTCTTCTATTTCCCCACATGCTTTTGCCATTGTCTTTTCACAGAATGTTGCGCTTAAGGGCTATTTATATTGATTTGCATATTCAAAGAGGTGTAATTCTGGGAGGAGTTTGGGGAGTGGCAGCAGGCGCGTGTGTGTGTGTTACTTTTCACGCTGACAGTGATTTATGGAGCAGGAGAACGTGGAAGTTGGCAAGACACACATATTTATGCATCTGGCTTTTTTTGTGTGTATGAACATTTCCGCTTTTGTCCTTACGCCATGTTTTAGTGTGAATTTTACTCACAGCATTATGCATGAGGCCCCAGGTGCTACACACAAAACAACAGGAGGCCTTTACTAATAAAAGGTTTTGAAATTTGAGCAAATGTGTCATAGCTAAAGAAATGTAGTCTGTGTGAAGTTTGCATGTTCACTTTGTGTTTGATGAGCAAGATGGACTGCATGGTCTCCTGTAGTTTGTTAGATTTTTTTATGTTCTATTAAAAATTCCACCCATATTTTAAGGACATAACTTTGAACTGTCTTCAGATAACTGACTGTGGGTAATCTGTGAGAGTGTTCTGCAATAGGCTTCTACCCAGCGCTTATCATCTGCAAGACTCAGATTGCATCCTGACCATTGTGTAATGGAGATAGCAGGCTCAGAAAAAGGATGGCAATTAATGGTAGATGCTCAGGTGCTATAGAATACATTTTTCTACTTAATAAGTCATGTGTTATTACATTGTATTTTAATTTTCAAATATAATTTGGCATTGTAGCTTGCCAGTATAGTCCATGGTTTCCAAGTTCAAATCATACTTTGTTGAGTTTGCATGTTTTCTTGTGGGTACTTTCACAATGCAAAGGTCTGTATGTTAGGTTGGCCTGGTGTCAGGATGTGTGCATGCAAAAACATTGACTCACATAGATAGGTAGAGGAAATATAACAGCAACTATAACAACCCCCTTCAAATACACACAAGAATCAGAAAAAAGAAGGAAACATCTAACTTGGCTAATAATAGGAGAACAGTCACAGTGAAGAAGCATAACAGACTATTGCTTTTGTAAGAGATTAGACAACTGAGTGATGAAGGGTTGGGCACCCATTTAATATAATGAAAAATACCAAAAAATATCAAAGACATCTTGAGTCCTTTGTAGATTTTCTCTTGGGCTGCTAAATAATTGTTCTACTCTGTCAAGCTGCATTCTCTTTGGATTCAGGTTTCACAGTAAACAACAATTTTCACTGCCATTTTTCCTTACAAAGGACTC
The DNA here is from genome assembly GCF_016835505.1 of Polypterus senegalus. Taxonomy (NCBI): domain Eukaryota; kingdom Metazoa; phylum Chordata; class Cladistia; order Polypteriformes; family Polypteridae; genus Polypterus; species Polypterus senegalus. The sequence continues at coordinate 98,381,802 of NC_053156.1, read as the reverse complement.
CCTGGACAAGACTGGAAGCAGCACAATAGCTCATCGCAGGGTCTTGTCATCTGCTGTGGTGTTAGTAGAAGGTGTTAGTAACCACGTTCTTTCAGGAAGTTGAGTCAGATGGATTACCTTATTACTGCCCTGTTGGTGCTCCTTATGCAACACTGTAGATTTAAAGGAACCACAGTAGCTTTTCTTGACAAACTTATGTTGAATAATTTGTCTAAAAGTACTTTCTGATGTGTCATCGAGCGCATGTGTAGCATTGTTGATAATGACCATGAGGTTTGCACAACAGGCCAAGAGTTTGTCCTCTAACTGAGTCTGCCATCTTTATCAGCTTATATTGTCTACAGTTACATAGAACATAATACAATTCTTAATTGCAAGTCCAGCCAAAATGTAATATGTCACCACTCTCCATAGGCTAGTTACAATAAAAGCATAGATTTTTAGGTATATAATGTGAATTCCAGAAGAACAGCATGCTGCAATCTGTTCTGTGTAGATAAAACCAGGATGAGACACTAAAAGCTGTAAACTGCAGGGAAAAAAAGTTGTTTTTTCACTTCTGATTAAGTTTACAAGTCAATAAAAAGCAATTTAATATGCAAGAGTCTATTTAGTCATGCCTTATACACAGAACAGATTTAAAAACAGATAAATAAGCAAATGCGTCAGGCAGTGTTGTTATCTGACACCTTGAGGAACATTTTATTCTGGGGTGATGTTTATATTCTCCTTGCAGTTTAATGTGTTCTGACAAGTCACCATCTCCACTAACCCGCAGCCTACCAACTCTTAACAGTATGGAAATCTACAGGCATGCCAGTTAGGACAGCTGCAGTAGCTACAGACGGATAAGGGACTTCTTATTTTGTAATTCTGTCCATCCCCACTATTTACCTTGTAACTCTATGGCACATTACACTGTCGCTTGTGGCCTCTGCATTAACAAAGTAATGATATGCCTACTCTGTAAAAGTAATAATATTTATTTCATGAAATGCACCAGGTCTCAAATGATTGCTTGCAGGATTTTCCACAAGCAACACTTTTTTTCAAGATGCATGTGAAGCAGGCTGGTTGCCATTTGTTGCAGATGAAGCCTGTGTGAAATTTAAAATGAACTTAAGAGAGACCTATTTGTGTACCCCTAGGAGTGATCCATTAACCTCAGTGTCAAAAGGGGAAAAGAAGTTGCTGTCTTAATGTGTTTTTATACCAAAAACACAAACTAAGAAGCCGAATAAGCTGGAATAAATCTGCTTTATTGCAAAATGTCAGAAAAGCCATTTAAAATGTGTCAAGGTGTTAAAAATAATGTAATAAAAAGGGATTAATGATGTTGGAAATACCTCCTCTAACAATTTTGACAGATTTTAAGTTTGTGATTACAATAAAAAAAACAGTTTTGCAAACAGGTGGGGACAGTCTGCCCATGAAGAGAACTTTGGAGCATTTTAGGCAGAGTATAAAAATATTCTGCTGTGTAAATGGATCATTGCTTCAGCTTTGGTTTGAAATAAAACACTTTTTTCTATTCTTGAGCAAGTATCAATACTTTTCTTTCTTTATGTTTGGTCAAAGAGACATCTTAATTTCTTTCAATACAAGCAGAGTTAATTTTCTGTACATATTAAGGTTTTTATCCTGAACTCTTTGATTATTTGTGTCCCTTCCTGTCTTGCTTTGGCATATATTCTCTGTTTGTATGTTTCTGTAATAGATTATAACATGTTACCACAGCAGAAATCATTACAAATCAATATCTATTTTGTGTAATCTCATCTTTAGTGTGATGTCAATTAATTGTTCCAAATGCACCACATTTACATGACTTGCCATTTAGCATTCTCAATACGAAAAGCTTACGGTCGTTTGCAAAACCTTTGCAAGTCATCTTTACCCACATAACCACACTAAATGCTCATAATGTTTAAAGTAACCCTAATTGAATGTTTAAATTGTATAAACATAATTTATCAGCTTTACTTTGTATACCATCTTTCATAAAACCTCCAAAGGTGCTTTACACAAGCATAAAAGTGATGTGTCTAAATAGACTCATACCTATTTAGTTCAAACCTAAAGGGCTGTGTGAGTCTGAGGACTTTGTGGAGTGGCATGCTGCAGCCAACATTATGTAATTGTGTTTTGGTGCAGTGAGAAGACTGAGGGATTGATGTAGTGGCTACAAGAATAATTCTTGAGCCTGGGATCATGAAAAGACTTTACAGTAGGATTGATTATTTGATGGATTGGTAGAGGAAACAGGAAACCTACAACAAAACCTGCTGTGGTAGACAAAAGGAGTGAACAGGTCTAGCCCAGTTGGAACGTGGGGATTACCAGTCAATGTGGAAGATGTATGTCTTTGACAGGGTCATGTAGAGACACCCTTGGTCAATCAATCCAAAAGAAAGAATATCAACTTGAGCATAAACAAATGCTTATAACAATTACACTATACGACCAAAGGTTGTGGACACCTAATCATCACACCTATATGAACTTGTTAGAAATTCCTTTCCAAAATTTTGGGTTTTAAAACAGAGTTATCCACCCCTTTTGCAGCTTTAATAGCCTTCTAGGCATTAGGGGAGGCTGTCTAGATTATGGAGTGTCTGTGGAAATTTGTGACCATGCAGCCAAAAGAGTATCTGTGAGGTCAGGTACTCCATACAGGTTGGATGAGAAGCATCGCTTCACCAATCAGTTTTCCAATTCTTCCCAAAAAGGGTGTTTAATAGAGCTGAGGTCAAGCCTGTTGATTTACTTCACACTTCACAAGCACAGTGATCCTGCAACAGAAATTACCTTTACCAAACTGATGCCACAAAGTTGGAAGTACTCAATGCCTTTGTATGCTGTGGCATTAACAATACCACTGACTGGAACCAAGGGGCCTAGCCTTCCCAGAAAAAACAGCCCCAGACTTTTATCTCTCCTCCACCAATCTTTATGGCAAACACTAGGCATTTCGGACATCTGCTAAATCCTCATTTGTCCATCAGACTGGCAGAGAGTCAAGCGTGATTAATCAGTTCTGAGAACAGGTTTCCACTGCTCCAGAGTCCAACATCAACATGCTTTATACCACTCCAGCTGATGGTTGGCTTTGTGCATAGTGAGCTTAGGCTTGTGTGCAGCTGCTTGGCCATGGAAACCCATTTCATGAAGCTACCAACTCACAGTTCTTGCACTGATACTGCTTTTAAGGACAGATTAGAACTCAGTTGTAAAGTACCTCAGCACTTGTCAGCTAGGCTCTGTTAGTTTGCATGGTCTACCACTACCACTCTGAGCTGTTGCTGCTCCAAGACACTTCCACTTAAAAATAATAACACCTGCATCCTAAGACAGTGCATCATTTAAAGTCATTGAACTCTTCAAGCTGCCAATGTTTGTCAATGGAAATTGCAGAGCTATGTGCTTGACTTTATGCCCCTGTTAGCAGTGGGTACGGCTAAAACACCTTAACTCAATAATATGTAGGAGTGTCCAAATACTTTTGGTCATATAGTATATATTCCTCTTTTAGAAAATAAAACAAAAACTTTGTATTTGTTGTCAAGTAGAAAAGTTTATAAATGTTATAGGCAGGTTTGTTCCCCATTATAAACATTGAAGTCCCAGTGGTATGCGAGTTTTTGTATGGCATTTTAAATATATAGATTTTGAGCATCATAGGTTTAATAAGATGCTAGACAAAACCCTAAATCTAACAATTAGATTCTTTAAAAACAAACATCTATTTTGCAGTGTAGCCACTATTCAAGGTAATGTCAGAGACAATACATTCTCTAAAAACAAGTTTGTGTGTGTGAGGTGAAAGGTGAAAATAACATAATTAGGTTTTCCAACAAGTTTCACCAGTGAGAGATATGGAGAGTGGGAATGAGCATTTATGGAGACGGTGCACATGGTGCACATAGCCTAAGAGGTAGCTAAAATGACAGTTTTAGAGATTTCATGCTCATGTCAAGGTCTATGCAGCAAAGACAAAAGTTATGAGATTTTCTGTATGTGAGCAGCAGAGAAGAGGTCAGTTTACAAAGAATGACATTATGGGTCCGTGTGTTGTCCAATACTTAATGTTATCAGTGGTGCTCTGTTTTGTTTCTTATTCTTCTTTAAAGAAGGGTACTTGTAGCTATTTTTTTAATTCTGATTCATAACACAGAGATAGGTATATACTGAAGCAATGTCCAAATATTTCATATATGAAATTAACATATTAAATATCACTGTTAATGATGACCCCATTAATTACTTCACTTTTTACAAAGAATACTTTAAAAGATCTGAAATTCAAGACTTATGGTTAAAGAATTTAGCATCTTTATTTGCACTTTAATTTTCCTTGGCATTAAATTGCAGAAATTTCACAAAAAATCAGTTCCTCAAGCAGGCATTGTGCATTACACAAAAAGAAATAAAAATAAAACATGTTCTTGGTAATGTGGTATACCCATCGTAAGCAAAATCTTCCTGGTTACAGCAATGCAAGATTCAACTCTGGTTTCACATATTTAAGAGTCAAGTGGTTCTGGAATGCCATAGTCTTTTATCACATTCCATAAGATACAGTATCTTGGGTATACAGTTGTAAGCTTTCTCTAGGTCCACATAATACATACAGTATATATATATATATATATATATATATATATATATATATATATATAAATGACCTCAGGTTGCAATATACAGCATTTTGAGTATTTTTAGTTTTTTCATGAAGACCATCAATATCTCACTAGATCATGGTGTCCCCATGATATCCTGAGTTTTTAGCATGTAAAGCTGAGTATCATCTATAATCAAAGATATGTCACTGTGGAATTTCTTAGCTTCTGTGACAAATGGCCACATATAGACATTCGGCTCTGCCAGATGGTTACAGGACAACCTCCTCTAAGATGCATGTGCTTGACAGGCACATGAAACTCTGAGATTGCACATTCCACCCCACTTTATTTATGTATTTCCCCACTTCTGCTAGGAACAGAAATTCTTAAAAATGTATAGAAAGTTTTAATCTTTAATACCAGTATTCCGCACTGTTGATGTTCAGCTACTTCTAAGCTTGACAGGTATCTTTCAGGGTTGAGAGCTAAAGTCACACTAGGAATGCCTCCACATACACCAGCAGAAATGTTATTGTTGCCACATTGGTTATTTTCTGTCATGAAGCCATTTGTGGAGATGAGCATACATGATGGCTGCTTTTGTTTCCTTCAGATGAGTGCAACTAGAACTTTTGTAGAACAATCATTACACTCCATCGCCTCATAAATGTTTGTGTTAATGACATTATGCAACCTTACTTCCAGGTTTGTTTTGCTTATAGACCAAGTTGTTTTACTTGAAACCACCAATAGCAAAGAAGTTGTGACTAGTTGGTTCCTGTTCCCCTAAATCTTTAAATTAATTTGCCATGCCAGTGTTTACTTTATCTCTTGGACCCAGGAACTCTGACTCCTCCAGCCCTTCAGATTATCAGGTAGCCCACTACAAGTTCAGTATTATGACAATGAAACTGGTTCCAAGATCCATCTTCTAAATATGCACTGGGATGCACCATCATGATGTTCCTGGGATCCTCAGGTGTTTCAGGTCTTCCAAAATCATAAATCCTTGCCTGGATGATCACCTCTTGGCACACATTCCAACACCCACCTCTCATAGACTTATCCATAGCCACCTAGTCACCTCCTCAAAGCTTCTTTCACTTTTCTTATAACCTTCCTCTTTGTGTCCCCCATTATGCACAGTCAAGATAATGCCTTGTGAGGCTTTGACAACCCACCTCGATCGGCTCACAGGCAGTCCGCCAACCACTAGTCTCTTCCACAAATTCCTGGCATCTGGCTTTTTTTCATTCATTTGCTTCCTTCATGCGATTATCCGGGGCCCTGCTAGTTCAACCATTATCAACTGTTTGATGGCCTCTAAAAAGATGATCATATCTGGCTGAATGTTCTTTGTGTGATGTGGTGTGAAAATCTTAGTTAGTTTCCCAGCTGCCAGTCAGACTCTGTAGAGAGGAGACCGACTTAGATTTTGACCAACTGTGGGGTTTCACTTCTGCCTTGATAAATAAGATAATCTTCTTCAGTGGACGAATAATGCTTGGTGGAGTTGATTGCAATGGTTAAAGTATCAGTGACTGCTTTCAGCACCTGGTCGTAGCACCAGCAGTAACAGTCTTCTCCAAATGCCTACTATAGCTTCTAAGGAGGTGTTCCAATGACCCATCCCAGTGCAGTGAGGACAGTGAGCTGTTTCACTATCTCCCTTGATGTCAAGGTTTCAAGGACTTGGGAGGATATCATAGAGAGCTTTATCATGGAATTGAATGCAATGGGGGTCTGATTGCCAGAAATTCTAGCATGTTATCCTGTGTTGAAGTGTGCCACCTCACCTTGTATATGCTCCCTACTGCCTAATCCCATCATCCTACTTGCTTACCTTAGTAAAGCAGCCTAGTTTAGTGCTTCTTCTTGCCACTGTTCCCACTAGAGCTTTCTTCATTTCCTGCCAGTTCATACTAAACTATACTATATTGTGTGGTTCCTATGACTAGCTGCAATTTTGCTCCACAGTCTATTTAAGAGGTAGGCAGAGGTCTACCTAAGTGTGGAACTTTTTTTGTCAAATGAAAGATTACAGCTTAATTAAATAATGGAAATATTTAAAGATGATACCAGAAAGGGCACAGTACAAACCAGAAAACAATATGGGAATTATATTTTAAATTAGTTGAGTAAAAATGTGTGATCTCACCTAATAAATCTAATTGGAGGAGACAAAGGCAAGTCTGGTACCTGGCTATTAATTATTAGAAACTCAGATTTGTCTTGCAAGAAGTAAGAACAGAGTCCAGGATCAGATTTGTAGAGCCTGAAGGCAGAATTTAAGTAATGGACCAGGAAATGAGAGGGAAAATGCATTGAAACAGAAAAAAGCTAAATGTATAGCATATTATGCAAACCAGACTTTTTGTCAGAAACAACGAATGTCCCAGCTCACCCCAAAGAAAAAACATTTTTCTCTGAGAAAATCCGTGCTTGTTAAAGCCAGAGCTTTTTTTTCCTCTTCATCACAAAACAAATGTAAAATGTGGGAAAATGCTAAATATGGGAAACGTCAAATTGGTGTTCTACCTAAGGGTCATGGTGGTTAGAATCTGGTCTGGCTACACAGTGTGAATACCATTTAAAGACAATTTACAGTCACCATTGACCTAACATGTCTTTTGGGTGTAGGAGGAAACTATATGACTACCACTTGTTATATTTTTTTTATAGTTTCTTTAAATTCAACAAACGTAATTTTGGATTATTTCCTTTTTTCAGCTTCTTTGAATTAAAATGTCTTTTTCTGAGATAAGTATGTGATAATAAAAGGTTTTAGAGTCCACCAGGGTATATCTTCCATAAGCAAACGGATCTTCAAATATATTACTTCATGACTAAAAGAACTACTATCAAATTAAATTTGACTCGAGGGAATATCTGCATAGGAGAAAACTAAAAAATATAAATTATAAAGTACAAGATCACATGTGAGCTCAAAAGAGTAAAAGAACAAAGCAGAAAATGTGATAAGAATAATGAAATATATATGGTACAACTGTAGGAAAAAAGTTTATACCTAGGGTTAACAAAAATACTGACACAATGCAGGAAAACACTGCTGTAGTTAAGCAGCCAGTAAAATTCAAAAAGAAAACTTTCAACATTATAATCAGTATTAATGCAGATTTTATTATATATTTAAAAAGCTTTTATTAGACATGGACACAGATGGTATAATATATTTGCAATATTAAAACTAGATTTGAGTAAAAAAGATAAGAATACAGAGAAAAAAAATTAAAGAGTTCTTATAATGGTGTTGGGTGCCTATAGCTGCTGCCCATTGTATTTTGGGGTTTGTTTTTTGTTTTTGGATGAAAGGCTTTTGTGTGATGCTCAGTGCTTTATGCTGCAGGGAGATGGGGAAGTTGTTAGTTTCTTTTACTTTAGTATTACTTAGGTTTTTCACTTCTGTTTTCTCGTTTATCGTTCCGAAGACTAACGTAACCATCATATTCTGGAATAATGGTTTAAATGTTAAAAGATCAAGCGTACTGAATTATCTTTGGTGGAAAAAAATAGACATCACAGGTGTAGGAATCAAGGCCCTTAGCTAACAATATGCCTTCCTTAGGTAATAAATTTTACATTGTAGCTGTACCTGTCTTATTGTGCTTATTAGAATGCAACACAACTTGCTAGAAGCTGCACTTACAAATTTTGCAGTTTGCAGATATTTTGATAAAAGATCATGTTGTGTTACGTATTTTGGTAAAAGATCATGCTGTGTTACACTTATTAGCTAACCCAATACCAGTTCTCATTCCTTCCAAGTCTAACCAGTGCTTGAAGGGGAACCAAATTACTGGCAGTATTCTGTTTATACTGATACATCAGAATTTGATCAGGGTTTTCATGGTGAAGAGTGTCCAGGGTCTGTAGCGGAACAAAAGCAGGTGAAGGATATTTTTAAAAATAGTGTGGCTTAGCTGTAGTGGGTGTATGCAAGAGCAGTGACCAGCCGCTGAGCAGTTAATGAGGGAATGTTATGAAAAGACATTCATGAGCAAAAGATAGATTTAGAGAAAGAGAAAAAATCAAGGAGATTTAAGGAGAGGAGAACAGGAGCTAATGTAGTCGTGAGGAGGTGAGGCAGATGAGGATGTCTTGCGGTGGAGCAAGGGGAACAGCACGCAGTGGTGGGTCACTCCTATTGAGCTGTGGAGTAGGAGTGATTAGATTACACTACAGATCCTGCAGGTACCCACAGTGATGGCAGGTTGAGGAAGCCAGGCTTGTTGTCTCCCAGCAGACACCAATGGAAGGTGGTTGGGATAGGAGCCAGTCTGAGGATTGCTTTCACCAGTGTCTCAACCCTGCTGAACATACCCAATTGGTAAGCATGGTGAGACAGAGAGAGGGAGAGAGAGCACTGGAAATGAAGAGAAAAGAAGCCAATTCTGTGATATTATTCTGGATTTTAACTGATTCATTATTGTCTGTATTTATTGGATTTATAACTTCCACACTGTTTTTAAGAATCATTTCTAAAGTTTTTTTTCTTTGCAAAGCACTTTGTTTTGGACACTATTTAGATTGCTCTAATTAAAAACATTTTTGCACCTTACTGTGTACCCCTATTTGCCCTAGTCCATCTTGGCTAAGACTATTGAGGTCCCAGGAAAAAGAAGACAACAAAGGCTGCAAGCACTGATTTCAATCAGGCAAAGGAAGAATATACTAAAAGGGAGGGAAGTTATCTAAATTCTTGCTGAAGTAAAAGTATTATTATTATAATATTCAGAAAAAAAGAGTACAAAAGTACCAAATACAAAGAAAATGATTTTTGAAACAAGAACAGCAAGTATTGTACAGTGTAATATCCAAAATCATCGAAACAAAAAAAAAAAACCAAACAACAAGACAAATATTAAAATCAAAAAACCAACCCAAACCTATAAACTTACAAAAGGGAAGAACATGCAAACAGAAGCTGGACAGCACATCAAAGAGAAAGCTAAGCAAATGTAATAGCAAAGAACTAAATGAACCAGGTGACTTAAAAATGGCCCTAAAAGAAGTGACCAGGTTAAAGTTACATAAATCACAAAAACAGAAAGCAGTGGGTAAACATTACGGAAAAGACAAAAAAAGGAAAAACAGAATCACAGAACTGTAATACCGTTATATTTAAAAATTTGGAGACATTGAAATTATTTTTGGTATTAATAAAAATTCCATTAAGAATTATCTGTCAAATAATTTTCCCATTCCATCTTCCAATATATCTTTCTTTTTGCTTGTTCTCAATGCAAGTTCACCTTCAATTCAAACATGGTTGCCTCTTTCTGTCAAATAAACCCCCTTGAACCCCTCTGCCAAAGAATATTGTTTCTTTTCTTCCATTGAATCCATTTTTAAATTCCCAATCAATTTCCTTCTCTGTCATAAATATCTTGCTTGCTGTTGTTTTTCTGTTGGACCATAGACATGGTCACAAAATGCTTCATTTTCCATTCTTTATATCTCATTTTGCCCTGTAGGAGTTTTGATTTTTCTCTTCTCTAAAAAACCTTGGCCAAAGAGTAGCCTTAAACTTTCCGGCTCTGTGGACAAACCTACATTTGTCAGGCTAACTATAAAAGACTCCATTTCCAATTATAAAATTGCATTTGTCAACAGATTGTCTAATTTGAAAAGGCAGAAGATTTCTGAATTTGAATTGGAGTTTGTACCCTTCTGTTGCTAACCCCATATATAAATTAATAATAGCTCAAATAAGTAAAATTCCCCGATTCTTCAATGAGATAAATTTGAAGTTCTTTCATAAATTTAAGATAATATTTGTCTGGGGCAAAACTCTGTAAATTATTAGCTCTATGGCTTAGAAGATATGATTTGGTTGTCTCTTTTTCATCCATCTAGACTAAAACAGGCATCATAACCAGTGGCATAGCAGCTGTGTGTATTGGGTGGAAAATCTCACAGGCCCTTCAGCCTGAGGGTCCCCCTGAGTGCCTTGTCTTTTTTTTTTAGTGAAATGGTCGGCAGCCATGCACAGAATTCACTCTAGCTCCATATGTGCAAAGTATGCAATTGTTCAACTTAAAATCTTTTATCAAGCAAGTCTATCTTGATTAGAATTGTCCAAAATGTTTCCAAAGCAGGATCCTACCTGCGAACATTGCAATCAAGCTCAAGCCTCATTGGGCTATATGTTTTGGGCGTGTACCAAATTAACATTGTTTTGGACCAGAATCTTTAAATGCCTTTCAGGCTGCTTTGGTGTCACAATCCCTTCTAATCTACTAACAGCTGTGTTTGGTGTACTCCCAGATGGGCTTAAAGTGGAGAAGGACAAACAAACTGTAATTGCCTTTACTTCACTACTAGCATGTAGACGTGTCTTGCTTAACTGGAAGAATCCTAGCCCACCTCTTTTAAGTCAGTGGGTAACTGATTTTATATACTATTTGAAATAGGAAAAAATCATATTCTCACTTAGAGGATCTGTTTGAACCTTTTTTAAAATCTAGGATCTAATTAATAACATTTTTGAAAAAGCATTTATATTTGGGAAAAAAACTCTTTTTTACTCTTAATGTTTTACTGTGGCTGTTGGACTTCCTCTCTTTCTCATGTGTGGGGGTTGAATTGAATTTAGTCACTGTACAACATTTACCAGTTAATGCACGAAGTACAGTACGTGTGATTAGGATTGCAAACAATTAGACCAATGACAGCTCCAGGTACAAGTTTTAACAGCAGCTGTTTTTGGTCAGACTACGGTTGGGTGGTACACTAATAAAAACACTGTTAGAAAATTTTATGCATCATTGTCAAACACAACCCTGCAGATACAAGTCCTCAGTAAACATTTAAGGTTTATTATTAATAAATACCAGACTTGACCTGTGAGAAAGAGGGCAGGTGAGTCTCTTCAGGGGTGATGGCAAAGCCATCTGCACTAAAGGAGTTAAAAGGACATGTGATGAACAGCATTGCAGATTGGATGGTCCAAATCAGACTTGCCTAAGGAAAAAAGATGAGTGAGAAAACTTGTGAGGAGAGCAATTACCCTTGAAGAATAAGAGTGGTGTCTTTTGGACCTACCAAATTCAGCTTGTGTTTTTGTGCCAGCTTCAAGTTTGCCTTATACTTGTACTGCATGTATTTTGTTTTTTGACAATTCCTGCAACAGTAGCAACAGCTGAAATGTCTTTCAGCAAACTGAGATTAATAAAAAACAATTTGAGATCAACTATGTCACAAATGAGATTATCAAGCTTGGCAGTTCTCTGTATTGGAAATGAAAGACATAAGAAGCCCTGTCAAGAAATCTAGAAAGAAAAATTTTCCAAGGTGGTTGTATAAATTGTTTTCCTATATGAGTAGAATTTATGAGAACAATTTTCTAGTTTTGATTGTGATAATAAACTTATCAGTTGTGAACACTGACATTTGAATATGATTAATAAGGATTTTCTACTTTGTTTCTGAGATATTACAGTAACATTTTCATAACTTGTAAATCATACCAGATGAAATATAGAAAATAATAAATTAACTAATCACAAAATTATATGTAATTAATTACATCTGACATTAAAATATCCATCCATCCATTTTCTAACCCGCTGAATCTGAATACAGGGTCACGGGGGTCTGCTGGAGCCAATCCCAGCCAACACAGGGCACAAGGCAGGAACCAACCCACCGCAGGACACACACAAACACACACTAGGGCCAATTGTAGAATCACCAATCCACCTAACCTGCATGTCTTTGGATTGTGGGAGGAAACCCACGCAGACACGGGGAGAACATGCAAACTCCACGCAGGGAGGACCTGGGAAGCGAACCCAGGTCTCCTAACTGCAAGGCAGCAGCGCTACCACTGCGCCACCATGCCACCACATTAAAATATGCAATCATAAAATAAATACATAAATTATGAAGTAAATGTACAATTAAAAAAATTAATGTAGAATCAACAAAAAGGACTTTTTAAAAGTTGAACTACCGTATATCTTCCAATAGTACCCCCGGTGTTTATTCAAAAAATAATTCGAACGGCCCGGCGTTTAAAAGAGACCGGCGGTTGTTGGAGACCGGCTATTATTTGCCTCGCAGACGGAATGGTGATGGGTAAACGGGATTCATTTGGCAGTAAAATACGGTATGGTACCATATTTACGGTCACAAAATGTAGGCAACAACACCAGATGAACATTTCAGGATTTAATGAAATTATCAGTGCAGCAGTAGGGTCTTATTAAAACAGTATACAGTACGGTACTACCATAAGCATGAAAAACAGGTATGGTAGACGTCAACTTTCTTGCCAATGATGCCACCAGCACTGGCCTGCACCAGTCCGAATTTTGCACGAAAGTGCTCATCAGCCCGACAAGTCCCCTGCGGAACATAAGGGAATGCAATAAGCTCCAAACTCACGCATATATGTATACATTACGACATGAGACTGGATAAGATACAATAAAGTACAGTACTTACCATCTACTGCGTCTGAATAGGTAATGATTGCTTCGTTATTTGCAAGTTCTTCTTCATCTTCCTCTTCTTGTGATGGCAATACAGGTACTCCCATTGCTTGTTGTCGCGCAGTAATCAGTTTTATCAGGATTAACGTGTCGAAGATGGCATTTTCATGTTCTTCCCGCCACCTCTGCCCTCCCTGTGGGGTTATGATTGACGTGGGGACAAAAGGGCTTTTTGACTTTCTCACTTCCTCGATAGCATCCGACGACAAAACATTTTTGACACGAAAAGGTACTTATCGTATGATTCACTGCAGGAGGGCGGTAGCCCAGGTGGTACGAAAAGAGGATTAGCGTACGAAAAAGGCGGTGGGTCATTGGAGATCGGCGTTTACTACAGACCGGCGCTTAAAGGAGACCGGCTACTATTAGAGACCGGCATCTATTTGTCGCAACATCTCTTCAAACCCGGCGTTTAATGGAAACGGGCATCACTAAGAAGCCGCCACTACTAGAAGATATACGGTATGTCATTAATTTTAAAAATTTAATAGCATAGTTTAAACTTAAACAATTACCTGAAACCTAAACTTTTAACAAAAGCAACTTTTAACTAACAAGTACAGCCTGAATTCACATGCCTTCCTAAAATAAGGCAATAAGAAAACAAAGCCACATTTTTAATTCTCATATTGTCATTCTCATACTGTAAATGTATGGTATTTCAAAGTTAGCTGTTTGTCAGTTTTATTCTCTCAGTCACATTCACGCTCTCCTCACCCCCACTTCTGATCTGACTCTAACTAACAGTACCAGTAAAAATTCACACCCAGTCAGACGCTGTTTGTTTTCAAATAATATTGCATTAGTGCGATGATGTTTTCTGATTGGTACTATTCAGGTCATAAAATGGTTTCTTCAAAATGTCACATAAATTTGTCTCTTTTTGCCCAGTGCTGCGTTGATATTGTGCACCAGAAGGCGTGAGCTTTTCAGTGCCAGCAAGAGAACGCTGGTGGCGTTGCTGTGTGCTATAACACACTTGACTTGGGCGATCAATGCACATGTACTGTACAAGGCATGCATGGGGCCACTGAGAAAAGAAGAGAGTTCATGGCTCACTTTGCAGAGGAGCTTCAGAGTCGCTTCTTACAAGAAAAGGAGATGGATAAAGCAAAGAGGATGAAACATCGACAAGCTTCTGTTCCAAGAGCTCCACTTCCCCAGCCCCTTCAGTGTAATAGAAACCACAGTACAGAAAGAAGTATGTACTGAGAACAGGCAAGAAGTTCTCCCAGTTCCTGCCTTGATTGTTACAGTTCATGTCTATATTTTGTTATTTATTACTAAAACATGAAAAGTTTCTGTTTTAACAATGTGTTTACATAGATTGTTGTAGACACAGAACACACATCAAATTATTACCCATACAATTCTGGGTAGCTCACTCCCAGATAATCAATCAAGGCAGGAACTGGGAGAACTTCTTGCCCATTCTGAGGCGGTGGGGGATGATATAGCAGTATGCTTGCTGCTTGGGCTTATCCACACATTTACAAGACAAAAGAGGCTGACAGAAAGGTGTGAAGGGATTTAAGGTAGGCTGGATTTACGAGTTTTTCATTGGCTCAGTAATTCTAGTGGTAATGACTGGGCTCTGGTGCAGATACCCACAAGGCATAAAGGGAATTGTAGTCCTGTGGGCAGCCCGTTTTGTTCTGTGGACACCACCAGAGGGAACTATTGGGATTACTAGTCCCTGCTTTCTAAGACTTCCGATTGACCTGGAAATACTTACATTGGCCTATGCCCTAGCACTGGAAGTACTCCTGAGTACAACATAAATGGAGCTGCTCTGCCACATCCTGGCAATTCGGAGCCAGGAAAGGAGATAGGCAACACTCATCTGGGAGGAGTGGAAGAGAAAGAGTCATCATTTGGTGATGTGATATTGTTAAAGAAGCCTTTTGTAAGGTATTTATTAATAATAAACCATACATTTTACTGAGGACGTGTATCTGTGGGGTTGTGTTTCATGTTTTAGGGCTCTCTAGCACTCTCTCTGGTTCACAACATTTTAATATATTGTCTTATCAGACACTTTTAGCCAAAGCGTCATACTAAAGATGTCAATATAGTTAAGAAAACATTAGTCTAGGGAGCTGTTAGTGAACAAGTGTTACAGGACAAGGTTCCAAAATTGATCACCACAAGAACAAAATACAAGCTAATTATAATGTGTATGTTACAAAAGCTAACAGCAAATATCAGACAAGAAATCACTAAACAAGAGTCTTTAAACACTTCTTATACACATTGAGGGATTCAGAATTTCAAATGGAGGTGCATGAGCTTGTTCAACCACCTAGGAGCTCCAAATGAAAGTGTCTGTACAGAAATTTGAAATACACAAAGGCAGCATCACCAGACACTGTTCATTGACAGACGTGAGTGGTTGAAAAGGAGCAAAGGACCACGCAAGTGTCTCCATATATATATAGGTACTGGCCCATTAAGTACTCTGTAGGCAAGTATCAAGGATTTAAGCTTAATAGAAGCCAGTAAAAGAAGCCAATGCAGTGATTTGAAAACAGGAGTGACATATACCCACCTTGGCTGATTGGACACCAGATATGCCGTTGCAGTTTGAATAATCTGCAGCATCCTGGTGACAATGCATGCTGGTATTCCCACCAGCAGAGAGTCGCAGCAGTTCAAACATTATAAGACCAAAGTCTGGATCAGGAGGTGTCCTGCATACTCTTTCAGATACAGCCTGATCTTGCAGTTATTGTATAGAGTGAATCTGGAAGACCAAAGGACCATAGCGACATGGTCTCTGAAGGACTGCCGGTTATAAATCACCAGGGGCCTCATGTATAAACGGTGCGTATGCACAAAAATGTTGCATAAGAACATTTCCATGTTCAAATCACAATGTATAAAACCTAAACTTGGTGTAAAGCCACACACATTTCCACGGTAGCTCATACCCTGTCGTACACAAGTTCTGCGCTTGGTTTTGCAGACTGGCGGCACCCAGCGTCAAAGCAGTGCTACTGCTCCAGTGTGGTATGCCTTTCTTTTTTAGATCCACATTCCTGACGCGGATTTATAAATACAGTGGTACCTCGGTATATGTCTGCTTTGGAATAAGTCCAACTTGGTATACGTCCTGTTTGGACACAAAAAATTTTGCTTGGTATACGACCTTTGTTTGGAATACGACTCGCGTGCTAACCTTGTTTATCTCTCTCGAGACAAAGCCACAATTACCCACGAGCGTTAGTGCGCCAGTTGCTAGTATTAAGTGAACAACCCGCGCTATAACTTTCTGTGAACTTTCACGTGTGTGATATAGCGGGTCCACAGCTCCTGTCAAAGTCCAGATTTAAAATAAATAATCACTGCGCTCGCAGCTTGGTGAGGGGGCGGGGTGGTTATGTGGCTGAAGGTTGTCAGGGCGATTAGCAATGTGGACGTTTCTCACCAAAGTGCACTTGTGAGTTACCGTCTGCATTCATGATTGTTCCTGGGGCTGCTTATCTTGATAAACAGAAGCGCGAGTCAGCTAGAAGGGGAGTAAAAAGAAAAAGACGCGAGGTTGAGTGAGTGAGAGAGAGAAGGCTGCTTATCTTGAATAAACAGAAGCGCCAGTTGGCTTGAAGGGGAGTAAAAAGAAAGAACGGACGCGAGAGAGAGAGAGAGAGAGCGAGAGCGCGCATGGATAAAGTGGCTGAAACAGGCAGAGCGAAGGTCAGCTGCAAGTAGGGCGACTCCCCAGTTGGGAAGCAGGCACCAGGCTTCTTCTTGTTTTTTTTTTTTTTTAAAGAATGCTTCCTGCTTTTAACTTTGTTGTTTTTAAGAAGACCTTTTTCTATTGTTTTTAACCTCCACGTTTCACTTCTGATTTTATGGATTATTTATTGGAACTTTGGAGACCGCACCTTGTTTTGTTAATTGTTTTAATAAAAGCACTTTGCACTTTTTCACCATCCCCTTGCTTTGTTGTTACTGATGAGGTTAGCAGCGAGGCACATTACCGACGGTGTAAGATTCAAGGGCTCCCCGGCAGCAAATGGGAGCATACAGCAAACCTGCATTGTCATAACGTGATTTTGTGGTTTTTTTCTTGTAAATTTGAATTGATTGTTGAAAAGTATGAAGGTGGCATGCGTATCCGGGACATGGCTGTTGCATACCATTTGCCGAGAACGACGGTATCTACGATTGTGAAAAACAAAGATGTTATTAAAAAGTAAAGTGAGGTAAAATTTTCATTTATTTCATCTAATTGCTTTTGTATTTATGTATTTTAGTATTAAGCAGTGTTTAAATTATTTTATACAACCCCATCAATGTATAATATGCCAATAGCAACAGGATATTTTTTTTCATGGGAACGGATTAATCATTTTCCCATTATTTCTTATGGGAAAAATTTGTTTGGTATATGTCCTGTTTGGTATAAGTCAAAGGGTCTGGAACGGATTAAGGACGTATACCGAGGTTCCACTGTACACTGAAATTAACCGCATATTGTTTAATCGTTTATGGCATCTGATTTTAATTCACCTGTAACAATATAATGGTCCACGGAATGGCCAAACTATTCCAAATACAATAGCTGCTTTAGTGTTGTTACTCTCACTTCACCTTCGTCTTCTTTTTTCAGCTGCTCCCATTAGGGGTTGCACATCAGATCATCTTTTGCCATTTTACTCTCACTGCACCACTCGGAGTATTTATATCACTGTATCTGAGTAGAGAATCACAGATCTACAGCAGCTGATCAGAAAGAGAATTATCGGGATATAGCATCAAGCACAAGCTGCCTCAGACATGCTGTCTATTGAACTGCTCTCATAAGGCAAACGCTTCAGTCTTTCCTCGCGGTTCAGAAACAGTTTCATCCCAAGAACTATAAACACACTCAATCAGTCCATCAAGTGCTCCTTGTAGAACTGTTTGTACTTATAAGTACAATTACCTCACTATAAACTTGTGATACACTTATAATATTGTACAACCTGTGCCACTTTATAAAGCACGTATTTACATATGATGGCGATATCATTTTTAAGATGAAATGCAGCAAAATGTGTTTATTATATTATACAGATAAAACTTTAACTTAATTTAAATAATGTATATTATTAATAATTAAACATGTGAGGACACAGTGTTGCAGCATTAGCGAGCCATGCCCATTCACAGAATGTTCCTGCCTCGCGCTGTATTCTTCTAAACATGCACTATGCTTACAGATGGCTTAATGTCTATTACAGATCTGATTGTATGGTGATTGGGTATTTGGAGAAAGAAAAGAAAGGACAGGAATTGGAGGTTAGTACGTTTGAAAGAGACATTAATGCTACAATAAATTATTTCATCGAAGGTAGCGCAGCATCTTGTGTGAGACATGAGCAATCACTGCGCCATCGTGTTTCCATGTTTAATAACATGCTTTAACTCCTATCATCATGAAAATGATATCACGTATACATCTTAGTATTTTAATTATTCAGAGAGCTGTAATATCACGATTGTAATGGATTCTGTGTCCTGTTGGAGGAAGAGAAAGCCTGGAAGCACGTAGTGATTCACACACATAGAGCACATAGAAGATCAAATACAAAACAAAGCATTTAACATGCTACTTTAGTAATGATGGGTTTTGAGAAACTAGTAAATTAAACGATTTTTAAGATGAAGTTTATGATGTTCTACTTTAATGACAAAATAAACTACATGATTAAAGTGGAAATTTCGAGATTAAAGTTGACATTTCGTGCCTTTTTCCCACATGTGTGCCCTTTTTTTTCTCTGTACCCTAATAAGCTTTCATATGACTCTCAGACGGTGGGCTACAACTTGCTTTTCAAGGCGACTTTGATATGTGACAACTTCTTTTTTTTTTTGGGTACTGTGCAACTTTGTGAACTTAAGCTTTTGAGTTTCTCTGACACTCTTATGTTACACGATCAATTTCCTTTTGTTGTTTATACCACTGTTTAAACCAACAAATAGTATGTTTTTCTTTGCCTCCACTTGGTATTCGCTGAAATTGTATTTTCCCTCGTACTTTTGCCATTGCCTTTATACAGAACGCTGAGCTTAAGGGCTATTTATATTGATTTGCATATTCAAAGAGGCGTAATTCTGGGAGGAGTTGGGGTGGGGCAGCAGGCGCATGCGTTAATTTTCACGCTGACCGGGATTTATGTAGCGGAATAATGTGGAAGCTGGTGAACGCACAGATTTATGCATCTGGATTTCCACTTTTGTGCTTACGTCATATTATAGTGCGAATTCTACACACAGTGTTATGCATGAGGCTCTTAGTGAGTGTTAGCGATAATGAGAGTGGTAGAAATCACATATGTTAATTAAAGAAAGAAACTTATCCTCTACCAGGACAAGTTTGATAAAACCAGTCAGTAATCTAGCTGGAGAATGCTTGTCTATCTGCATCATTTATTTATCTTTGCAGCACCAAGCTGAAGAGGGAGTATCCATTACAGCAGTCTGTTACAGAATGGTCAAAGAAATAAAGGCAGAGATCTGTTTCATAACAAAGAAATTTGCATAACAGTGCTGATTCTGATTGGTTAAAAGACACTATGTGTTTTAGCATAGAGCACAACCAGCCTAAAATAAAACTCTTTCTCCATTATATCCTTATTCTTCAATATCTCTTGATTTCAGCTCTTATTTCTGTTATGGACACTGTATACATGCCAATTAGCAAGTCTTACTAGATGCATGAAAATTACAATATGCAGTTGAGGCAACTCAGGCCCTTCTTCAGGCAAGATTACATCTTGCCTGAAGAAGGGGCCTGAGTTGCCTCAAAGCTTGCATATTGTAATCTTTTAGTTAGCCAATAAAAGGTGTCATTTTGCTTGGCGTTTCTCTACATTCATAATGGCTAACACGGTACAACAACCTAGTACTACTAGATGCATGAAAGAACACTACATCAGCCAGTTTCTTGAATCATCTCCCAGAACATTCTGCTTATTTTTTACTTGACCAGTACAGCAGTCTCTTCATAACATTACAAACAAATGCTTATATATTTCAACATGCACTTCAAACCAAAATGCTTAACTAATGTTACCTCTAAATTATTTTCTCACATGAGCCATACTGAACAGATATGGGGTGCCAAACAGAGTGTTTAGGTGGTATGACTAGAAGGTCCATCTTTGCCAGGTTCAGTAGGAGATTGTATTCCTTCATCCAAGTTTCAGTACCAATGGACATGCACAGATGATACACTAGCTGATACTGTGTGGTACTGTCAAGGGAAAGACAGAGTACCACACTGCATATCACCAGCATAGCACTGATATGAGAAATCATTGAACTGGATAACAGGACCTAGTGAGGAGGTGTATACAGAGATGATGGAGCAGGCTGGCACCAATCCTTGGGGAACCCTCATGCTTGCCTGGGGCATCCTTAACATCTCTCCTCACCAGCACACAAGGTAGGGCTCGGACCACCTGAGTGCAGTCCCAGTGTTCCAGTGAGGGTGGCAAAGAGGAAATGGTGGTGTTCTTCTATCACCAACAAATCAATGGTGCCTTTTTCACAATATTTTAGTTTATTTTTAATTTTAAATTGCAGCTAATCAGTAGTAGAAGTAAGACGTAGTAGTAGTACTGTCACATGTTCACATTAGGAGAGTAAGGCCCATGATCAAAACATTGATAATAATATTGAATTTCATTAACATTGTTTATATGCTGTAAAAGGCTGTAGTAGCATAACAGGGAAATGACAAATGTCATCATAAAACATAAATAATCTTGAATTAGTCGATATAAAATGCAGTCTATTGCTGTCTGTTCTGTTTTCTCTTTTATTATGTTTTGCTGTTATTGGGACAAATAAATTGCAATCTATTTATTATGTACTGCTGTTATAGTCTGCATGAAGTTTTTTGTCTTCACAAGCAAGTATTCCTTTTACAACTTTACAAATTCATTATATAAATGTTGCATAAAAAAGGTTGTTTAGCAGATAGCTCTTGATCATTTTAATCAGTTATGAAAATGTGAATGTATTTTCTGAGCACTGCAGTACAGTTTCTAAATTTCAATGGCACTTGAAATAACTAGTTGGCATGTTGGAATAGTGATTACCACTAGTACCTCTGATTCAGGATTTCTGCCTATTTCTTAACTTAGTCACTGTCTTTGTGGAGTTTACACATCATTCATGTGTGTTTCCTACAGTTAAACTACTAATTAGTCTGATATAAGTGTGAGTGTGCCCTGTGATGGAATGATCTGATCCATGGTTGATTCCTGCTCTATTATGCAGGAATAGGCTCTGTTAACAATATAAGGGAAAAAAAGTGTTTTAGTTAAATACATTCATTAACTTAATAAGCATGTTATAAAATATTAAGATTAAGATGCTTTTAGATTTTCAGAGAGACAGAGAGAAGGGGAAAAAAGAGGTAATAAAAAACTGCTGTAGCCATGATCACCTAAAACTCTGTTTTGGAGAGCTTTTTAAAGCTGCAACACACAGATCTATTGATGCCAGCAGTATTCACATAATCTGAACTTCACTGGAGCTGTAACATCTGACCAGCAGCACTGTAGTGCAACTCTGACCCAGTAACGTAAACTCCAAATTTAGGCTGTATTTTTTCTCTCCAATCTAAACAGTTTGTTCTACATTTTGTATCCTATGTGTTTTCCTTCTAGCAATAAACGGAGCATTACATGTCAAAAATGTTCAGTCGATTTACCTTTGGTGGAAAGATTTATACATTGAAGAAAACTGACAGGCATTAGGCACTTCTGACTGCAGTCTATTAAGTACATAGATAAAATCAGTAATTACAAGGTGGTTAGCTGATAGCTATATATGTATAAAAACTCAAACATTAGTAAATTGGTATTTCAGCACTATAGGCATTTGCATCCAGAGCAGGTAGTCAGTGCTCAGCAGAATGCCTATTGATGCTGATAATAAAAAATGCTCATCATTGGCTAATTTCATAGTGCATAGTGTTATATTTATTAAGTATGTAAACCAAGCAATATGAAACAAAAGGCCTCCAAGTTTATTGAGTGCACAGACCTTTCAATAAGTTGAATCATTCTTAAAAAGTGAGTGAGAAAAATGTGGCAAAACCAAGTGAGTGAAGTCAGAACTTACAGAGATTTAATACATGGAAAAGCATGAAGCATGCAATTAAACTAAAGGGGATTTGACAAAATCAGTATTGAAGGAAACGTTAAGCTTAAATGAAAAACCTAAAAACTTTAAAAGAAATCACCTTATGTTTGGAGCATGAATTAACCTTCCTAATTACAGATTAGACAGAATGACTATGTTATCCCTTTCAGGGCCTAAACTTGTTAAGAATATATCTTTAATTTTTCATTTTTTGAAAATTTTGTAATTTTTCCCAAACTGGCCTATTGGTTATTTGCTTACATTTATTGTACCAATAATTTTTCTTAGTTTTGCCCACTTCATTTTCTGACTAGTGCACAATTATAGCCTTCCAGTGTAACCCGAAAGTGCTGTATCTATTGCCGCTAATTGCCCCAGCTCTTGGCTCAGACATTAGCTATCTTTTCCTTGCTGTTGTTGTTTTCCTCCACTTTTTCTGCGTACTGCTTTGTTTTTCTTAACTTTGTTTGTCTTTTCACTTTTCTTGCCTGGCTTTTTCAGTTTCTTTGACTTTTGGTTTGTCTCCTAGTTCTATCTCTTGGTGAACTGACTGGTAGTAATTATTAGATTGACTTTGTTTTGTTTCTTTTGTTTTGAGTGTTTAAATTTGGTATTTGCAGTTCTTTTCTTTTGGTTTGTTTTCTTTTCTTTTCATACAGTTTTGTTTTGAAATCAATTGTTCCTTTGATTCTATGATGTTTTTTTAATTATTTTACTTTGTTTGCCTTTTGCATTATTTAATAAAGTAGATAAAATATTTAAGGCTTTGTTTACTTCAGCAACTAGATTTGCAGTCTCCGAGTTTTTAATTTTTGTTAATCTAAAGACAATCAACATTACATATTGGCAAGTAATCAATATGTGAAACAAAACAGAACCCCTCTATCATGTCTTCTGCCACATCACCAAGAACCACACCACTACACCTAAACAATGAAGTGACTGCATCACAAGTTTTTTATTCATAATACTCATAATGCTCTGTAAAGCAGAAACCCCGGCAGTTCTGAAGCCGAGTCAGGAACTGATGCATTAAGCCATGTCTCCACAAAGCCATACGCTGAACAGAGAAAATAAACCTTACCTGTTGTGTGAAAAAGGTTAAGTTAATCTGTTATGTTCCTCAGTGATATGACACTAGATAAAGGTAGACCTGGAATTGAGTGACTTCTGAACTGCTTAAATGGCCCTGTGTTCAAAAATTCAGCCACCAACTCCAGCCATGCTATTGTTGAAAATAAGTGTCACCAAACAACAAGTGTTTGCCCATTCAGTCTGAGCCAACTCAAGCCTACGCTGCCTTCAACACTGCTCGGGTGCTCAAGCAATTAAGCTGTTTCAGGTGACAATTGGTTCCACCATCCAGTTTTTGACCGCTGCTCAGACTTAGTCCTGCCTCAGTAGAGGCTGATCCACCCAAACTGCCCAAGCCCCTGCCTGCAGATGGCCTACTATAACTGCTGACTTCCTTTGCAATACAAAAGTTGCTATCCAAGTCCCACCAGCAGGGAGTTCCCAGAGTTGCTACCTGAGTCTATACTACCAAAATTTATGACCAAAATATATTTACCTACCCTGCTTTGAATAACTTTCAAAATTAGAGAATAAAAATAGTTCCAACCTAATTAATGGTTAAAAAATAAACATCCCAATATTTAGATCAGTGACTAAAAATTCTGAAGTTAAAATGAAATACCTTTTATATCTTTAGCAGCACTGTATCCATATACTTTCATGATAATAGATAGGACATGAATATAGACTTTGAAAAACCTCCATTCATTAAAACACCACATTAGTAACTGGAACGTAACAATAGAACTGAAAAATTCTTCATTTGTTTTCTAAATTGAAACCAACTATCAGTCCTTTCGATTCAGTCCTAAAAACTTAATGAGCATACCTACAGCAACAATTCTTATTGTTTTTGTTAAATCCTTATTATAAGAAAGTTACTGATGCACTGAAAGAGACTGCTATTAGACTTTTATTAAATAAATCAGGCATAAATCCAAATACGTTTTCAATTGTAGACCTGAGTATAATGTACTTGGCAAAACAGTCACCTCACAACTTAAGCATAGCGCCTGACACTATAAGCCACATTATCCTTTTATACAAGCTTAAAAATTATATTGGACAATTAGGTATTGTTCTTGTGTAGCTTATTTCTTTAATATCGACAAAATGTAATCTCGCTGAGCCATGTGTGTATCTGTCTGGCCCAGAAGTGAGATGTAGAGTTAGGGCAAGGAAACAGAAAACTCGCTTAGCCACTAATTACATAAGTGGGGCCAGCACGTCAGCAAAACAAAACCTCAGAAGAAAGACAGAGTTGCTTAGCCATTAACATCGGCAAAACGGTATCCCTTTTACTTTTCCTCCTGCCACTAATGCACAAACGATGCAAGCACATCGGCAAAACAAAACCTTCTAGGAGAGAGATGCCCAGAGTAGTACCTTTCAATTACCTGACATCTCTACATTTCAGTTTTTTTTCTGACAATTTCAATAGTTTCTAGGACAACAGGATTTTTAGAGCGTGGGCTTACATAGCTAGTATAATATACCAGTGACGGCGCACTGCATGATAATGTGCAGTGAATACACTTGACTTGAGCATTCATAGTTTTCATTCTCTTTCTCTGTACGTTTAGCGTTTGTTTGGTCAGAGGTTGATGCGCTTGCTGATTCCTGAGCAGCTCTTCTTTTCTCCACCCTAGTGGCCAAATTCTTCTTTCATCGGCATCTTTTCATGTTAAAACTGATTGAGTTAGTGTTTGTGTTGCAATTACTTAGTACGTTTTTCTTAATTTTTCACTTAAATCTTCAATCTGCCTCAAGAGTGATTTAAGATATGAAGAGGTAGTGGAAGTGACAGCGAGGGGAGGTAGGGATGAGAACGGTGCCTGTATGCCGTGCTGGCCACTGCCGACAGTTGATTCTACAATTAAATAAAATAAAAATAAAAAGAGGGATAACCTTGGGGGTCAATCATCACCCTGAAAGTGGATAGTAGATGTCACATAGTATATGTCTACCAAATTTCACGTCAATAGTTCAAACGGTTTGCGAGCTACAGGTGATTTAAAATCCTGGACAGACAAACAGACAGTCATATGTCATAGAGTATACGTGTACCAAATTTTAGTTAATAATTAGCCAATAAAAGGTGTAATTTTGCTTGGCTTTTCTCTACATTCATAATGGCTAACGCAGTACAACACCCTACTACTGCAGGTCAATAGGTCAAACGGTTTGCGAGCTACAGGTGATTTAAAAACAGACAGCCACGGTAGCGTATTATATATAAAGATACGTCGGGAGACAACCATGAGTGAATTGTGTTTAAAACTGGATGGGAATCATTAAATGGCTCACTGACTGCCACATTTCCAAATCAATCCAATCCAATCCTCATGAAGATGGTACTCAAATTAGCGGTGGTGATTCTGAACTGCAAAGAGCAGAGGCGCTCTTGTTGACCTGGACCAACAGACAGCAAACGTCTGTTTATCATAAACTGTACAGACAAAAAGTCTCCTAAAAAGACCCCTGATAAACATGTGTGTTTTGTGTGCAAAGAACAAAATGCACGTGTTAAAAATAAACAACATTTTGCAAGGGAAAAACCTTTCTATACACTCAGATTATACACTGGCGCACCAGAAAAATCCTCAGAAAAAAAATTACACAATGTCCCCTCGGGGGCTCCGTAGGTAACTACTTAATTTTAAAAACAGAAAAAGAAGAATGCCTCAAACAGCAGAGGAATTCTCTCACTTTTCAACTCAGTTCTAAAACAAACTTTTTTTTCTGAATCAGAAAGGTGTTGATTTTGACACTAATCTATAGCATAGCTGCCCTATTCAATATTTGAGTTTCCTATTTAAGAAGCAGCAAATTAAGTTTTTTTTTATGCTTGATGCATGATAGATGTTAATTTGTGCTTTTAAATACTGAGAAGAATTAACTACTGCAATCTTTCAATTTCTAGCCTGCAGTTAAACGCAAATGCTGCCAAAAGGATCATTAACAGAAGTAAAAATTATTACCATGCAAGTCCCCATATTGTTGCCTTTTTTGATCAAGATTTTAATTACAGTTTCCAATGTATTTTAGATGCAGTGCTTAGTGCGTCTGCCTTTTAAATCAAAGAAACTGGTCTGAATACATCAATAACTGCCTTTGTTAAAATTACACATTTTCCTTGTCTCTTTATATATTATTATCCTGCCTTGGAGTGTGCCAACTGATGGACTGGCACATGTTCAGTCAGGTTCTTACATTTGGAATAACCAAAGTTTCAAAATGAATGGAATATGTAGATGTTTTTATCTGAATTTTGTGTAACGTTTACTCTTTATTGCCTATTTTTTTAAATATACAGTTATTGTGACATTCATGTTTTATGCATTTTTAATGACGCAAATGTGTTTTAGTCACACACTCTGTAATGTAAAAGTAGAAAGACTTTAGCTACTCTATCTCTTAAGAATATTTGTCATCAATTGTTGTTTGTACTACTGACTTTATTACCAGGAAAACATGTACTAGCTGTTTATGAGGGACTTTTTTCCTCTTGTAGTCCCTTCTAAACACTGTTAAAAATACAGGTGCCAGAATGGTTCTTCAGAGCAATGCCATAGTGGAATCATTTTTGGTTCCCAAAAGACACATTCACATGAAACTTCCAGAAAGAACCTTTATTTATTTAGATACACAGCAGGCTCCATACAGTAAATAACCATGAATAGATGATAACAGATTTGTGAAATACCAAAGGCTCATGATTTTAAAAGAGCCCTCAATTCATACAATAACATAAGCTTAGTCTTAATCTGTTAGTGTCCTGTTAGGTAGCCTACCATCAAAGATTTCAGTTTTTTTCTACATATTGGAATGTTTTTCAAAGTACAAAGAACCAACTTAGTATGCAAGGAACCCTTCCCAGGGTGCTTTGTTAAGCAAAAGCTCTATTTGGAACCATGCATTCCAGGATAGAACCATAAAGTGCCATTAAAGAAGCAGTGATGGACAATGCACATGGGCGGGCATCCTGGCCGAGAAAGAGTATGGTTCCTTATGCAAATGGGAGGTCAGCACTATGCCACCACAAGATACAGGGTTGAAGATCATCCTATCTCAGCCAGAATGCAGGCAGAAGATGCCTATGCCAGAGTGGGTACACTGTCATCCCATCTGGGCTGCACCCAGGAACAATACCTGGCCAGGAGGTAAGCATAATGGAATGACTGAGGAAGATGAACACTATTGAATATCCTCTATCCCCATTTGCTGGATGCAGTCCCCTTGGATTAGAATTCCCATGTGGATTTCCCACAGGGCATA
The DNA here is from genome assembly GCF_016835505.1 of Polypterus senegalus. Lineage (NCBI taxonomy): Eukaryota > Metazoa > Chordata > Cladistia > Polypteriformes > Polypteridae > Polypterus > Polypterus senegalus. The sequence continues at coordinate 98,354,171 of NC_053156.1, read as the reverse complement.
CTGAAACCTGTAGTCATGTTGCATAGCCCTTTTAGGTTCCCATGTAAACCACCAAGGGTAGCCGAGGGGATTAATAATCCCTATTTTGTGGGACTGAAAGAACTTCTGGGTCCAAGATAAAATTAACCACCCTGCCACATCCGGGGGAGTCAGTGTTAAGTGGAATTGGACGAAGCTCACCTGGGAGGTGAAGAGGTGGAGAGAAGGAGAAAGAAAAGAAATTGCATAAAGAGATTTGTGTTATTTGTGAAAGGTAGTACAGGCAATAAAACATCTTTATTTTAACAGGACCTGTGTCTTTGAGGTTGTGTGTGGGGTTGGTTGCTCTCGGGTGCCTGTGGTTCATAAAGCATTATTTTTTAAGAGTGTACTTAGATTTTGCAGTACACTAATTAAAGACACTAAATCTCTTTTTAATCTCTGATAATTGATGGCAGTTCACACAGCCTAATGTCCAAGTTTTGGAACTGCAAACCACAATAAAACAAAAACATTTGTAGTGAACTCAAAATTCGATAACAGATTAATGAAGGAGCTGTTTTGCAAGTGTATTTTGACCTCAGGTTTGGGCAGTGGTGCTTGGCTATGTTGTGTTTTCTTGGGTTTTTAGACCTCTGCCTGGCTACTAGACGGCACTTTTCATTTGCTTTTAAATAAACCCCATTATTTGCTAGTTCTTCTTACAAACCAGATGTCCTTGAGATTTGCTTTTTATATTACAGTAAGAAGCATGCTGTAATAGAATAGAGCTTTGAAGATGTGTTGATCTAAATCTGTCCTCTAGGGTATCTGTAAGTAGAAATCATATATGCAAAAAATTGGTTTCACTTATATTTAGTATAGGACCCACAAATTACCTTTTAAAAAAATCTGGCCTAGGGGATCACACAATGTTCTCTATCCTCTGATCACTATCATCAGCTGCACATCTAAACTGCATAATCTAAATTCATAAATAAATATAAAAAAAACAACATCAGGCTCGTTTGAGTCGACATTATAAACGTCTATTAAGTGCTATAGCCTGAAGATGGATGAGGTATTGTCAAGTAGAAATGCCAGACCTTCTGTGCAGTGACTTGATGAGTTCCTCCATTGCTCAAAATCAGTTGAGAATTAAAAAAATACACACATTTCAAACAACCTGAAGATATTTTTATTTTCGCCCACTTTTATTTGAAGCATTTTTCCAGAAAATTAATTTACAATGCCATAGAGAGCAACAACAAGATAGAAAAAAGATGAATGCAATGAAAAATATCTTCAGAAATAAAATTTGTGTATCTTTTGTTTATTATTGTTTAAGTAAAGATAATTTGCAGTATAGAAACAAAAGCATTTATTCACATACACAGTATGCAGGTATCTAACAATAATAATAGTTAAAAGAGATAAAAAAAGAAATTGAAAAACTAAAAAAAAAACAGCTGTTTACTGTATAACAGTTTTTTTTATACATTAGACATGAAAAGCAAAATGGTCAGCATATTAACACATTTTACAGTAAGATCACCAGGGAGGGGAGGAAAATAAAACTTCCCACCACCTGTACGGTGGAAAAAATAAACCTCAAAAGATTTCCAAGGCCAGCTGACTGGCCAGTGGCCTTCTGTGCATTCTGCAATACATAAATGTTTTACCTTTATAAGAAAAACCCTTGTGGAGCATTTTCATCTTCCCAGTTTGTTGGAAAAAAAGAGCAGTTGGTATCCCGGTAGTTCCTGTGAATATACTCGAGGATAAGTCCTTCCTCGGGTAAGTTGGGACTTGATTTTACAGTATAATTTCTGGTATTTTATAATTTCGGTCATATAAGTCGAATGTGGAAAACTCACAGTATTGGTCCAAGACATTATGATGTGCAACCACCCACCTGAGAGAGTAAACACGGAGCACACTGTCTTTTTTTTCTATATGGGTGCGGCAGTGCGCTGTATCAGCTTTTGTTCCTAACCTTTCTCTCTCTCTCTCTCTCTTGACGTGACCACATGGTAATACCCAAACTATTCTGAAGCGACGTTTGCACTGATTTTTGTTTTGTGTATCTCACACCCTCATACATCTTTTTCGTAAGAGCATCCCTTATCTATGATGGAGCATTTGATCAGAAGAAAATATGAAGCTGCTTTTAAAGTACCAAAAGAAGTAACTGCGCTGCTGCCACAAAATTTGATGTGTCTGAAAAAATGATGCAAAATTGGAGTAGGCAAGAAGATGTAAAAAAAAATGTTTCAAGACCCGACTTATATGTGAGCATATATGGTAGTTTAAAATCACTAGATTTTTATCATTTCAGAATTCCATAATATGATTAAGATTAACAGATTTGTCAGAAAGTGATATGTTATTTTTACAGACCAGCACACCTATGCTGTAGAAATGGTCATGTCATGTTTATAGATGTCCAAAATGCATAAATAAAAAAAAATGAACACATCCCTGTAATTTCATCTACATTACATATAAATTAAGTAAAAACATCCCCTTATTTTAAAACAAGTGTAGGGTTATGGTGGTGGAAAAGAAGAACAGAATTTTCCAATCAGCAGTAGATGTAAGAAACAATCCTGGAGACAGTAGTGGTCTATCACAGAGCCCACTCGCACTCACTTACTTAGGGCCAAATGTTTATCCTGAGGAGACTAAAGGTTTTGGTTTCCTCTTGTTTTGAGATCTCCTAGCAACATACTACAGTAGTTTTCCATGGGCAGGAGAAGCAGCGTCTCTAGCTATGGTTCACTAGCCTAAAATGGCGAGTCTTCAGCCTGGATTTAAAAGCTGAGATTTATATAAGCAGGCAGGTTATTCCAGACTCCAACCATACACAATCAAGTGTTTATAATCCCCAGAACAGGGAAAAAACTCAAATTCATCTTTTAACCTGCTTTTTGCAATGATTCATTAGGAACTGAAAACTATCCTTACGATATCAAGCACACAACAAGAACACCAGTTGCTTCACTTGTACAATTAACAAGTATAAAGTAGAGAATTGTCAAGCTGTCTTATTTGTTTAAACCAGAATGAATGAATTTCCCAAATCTTTAAAGTTATGCAAAGATAGCAGGTCTTCCTGCATGGTTGGGTGTGCTGATTTTATTGTTTGCAAAGTGTATCCCATCTTCTAGGAACATAAAGATCCAATGAAATATCATATTGGTTTTGGTTTTCTTATTCATAAAAAACATTTTATATATACATTGACATTTTCAACCTTGAGAAAACTGAGAACAGATATATGTAGATAGTCCATAGGATGCAGAGCAGGATTGGCAACACAGAGTGGAAGGATTTTGGTTTTCACAAGACGAGTGTTGTATAATTCTTATGTTGGGTGGTGGATGCATGGAGTAGCACTGAGGTGATGAAGTAAGTAACTGGCTGTCCAGCAAGCTGGTTACAAATTCTGTTAGTACCTTCAGTTGTTCCAGTAGTATTGTTATCAACATCTCCACTTGTGCCCATTTCTTCCCCACTCCTGTTTTTTACAACAAACCTTTGAAAAAACCTTTAAGTGCCTCAATTGATCCTCTTTCGTCTGCATCCTTTTCATTTCCTTACACTCACTATGGTATCATGTCCATATCCCTAATTGTGCTTGCTATTTTTCCACCAGCTAACATTTTTTTTCAAGCTAGTTTAGCTATGATGCATTCAGCAATAACTTTTATTTTAAAACTGATGATGTAGATAGTGCGAGATGGATGCACTTCCAATTTAAATAATACATCTGCTCTCGCACTAATTTTAGATTTCATCTTGAGTAAGTATAAAAATTTTGTGTTTCACCGTGTTAAAAAATTTTTGCATGTATATATTTATATTTTATGGGTATTTGATGAAGGTATTTGATGCATATTCGGGATGGATTGACAATGACTGGGCCCCAAAAGCACCGGTCCATGGATAGAGGACTGTTTCACCCCACCCCTCATTAACACAGCTCTGAAAGAACCTTAAACTGGGTCCTTAACCTGAGGCTGCTGGTTTTTGTTCTAGGGAATATTATAATTAAAAGGAAGTATTTGCCTGGAGTCATGTTACTTAATTAAATAGCTTGTTGCAGCATTCTTTCTGCAATGTCAGAATGCACCAATCAAGAGGATTGTATTTCAAAGTAAACACTCTTGGCTTTTAATGACCAGGGGACTTGGCAGTATCCTTTTTCTGCTTTTTTCAGTCATCTTGCTTGTTAAGATTGAGCCCTTACAGCTTCCCTTGACCAGCTACCAATTAACAATGAAGTGCAGTTTACTGGGCCGCAAGTACTAGAGCATTTAAATTGGTCCCATTTGTGCCTGTGTTTGTTAATCATAAAACAGCTCCTTGAATAAAACATTAAGAACATAGCAAAAGTAGAATCTGAGAACTGAGGGATCATAATAATTACTGCTTCACACACTATTTTTCTGATTTTCTGAGGAAAGTAACATACTGTACATACTATCAGGCAGAATGAGATATGTAGAATATCCATCTATCCATTATCCAACCTGCTATGTCCTAACTACAGGGTCATGGGGGTCTGCTGGAGACAAACCTAACCAACACAGGGCGCAAGGCAGGAAACAAACCCTGGGCAGGGTGCCAGCCCACCACAGTGTGTAGAATATTCCAATGAAAAACAAGAAATGATTTTTTTTTATAAAGAATTTTTTTCGAAACAAATTCAGTGCCCTGTGACTCTAAATTTGATTCAGTAAGATTGAGAATGGTATGCTAAGTTTTGAAATTGAGTGACTATAATGGGTGCCCAGGACCAAGATTAACAACCACAGCGATACTCAGAAACTAACTGAGGCCATGATGAAGACTGCATTCATTTACTTGCAGTATTAAAAATATCAGTAAGGCTCTGATAAAATGAGTATTTGTTTGGCAGTCTTTGAGCAGTTTATTTCTCCATTCATTGCATTATTCACATCGGCTTATTTCAGTGAAGGGTTACATGTCCCAGCAGTATGGGGCACCGCACCTGGGTGGGGTATTACCTCATTGAAAAACACATTTCTGCTCACACACTCACTCATACTATTGCGGAAGAAAAATATATATAATGGTATCCAGCAGATAGCGCTAGCTCCCTGGGAATGAATTCTTTTGTAATTGCGGCATGTTACATAACCCGAAACTATATAGATATAATATAAAAAGGCGATATCCCTCCATTAGTGATAAAGTGTTAAGAAATCACATAGGAGAAATAACTTAGCTTTGTTTAATGATGGCTTACGCTGCATAACAGATGAAGGAAGCCAATGGCAAAACCCAGTTCGGGAGTGGAGGCCCAATGTGTAGAGTCTGCCATTTTTGCCGTTGCAATGAAAGGATTTTCAGGATTAGAAGATGTTATCTTCCATTCGTCCATCGACTTCAAAGGTGTCCTGGGCAATGTTCCAAGGCTTTATACTCTTTCTTCATGTTCAGGTCCCCACTTAGGTGAATCATGCCATTCCAAACAAGGCAAAGAGGATACAACTTCATGCTGACTCTGACAGACGAAAAATAGTATACAACAGTCCTCGGTCTGACTGCATGTTTCCAGTTTGTTTGTCTGCCTTGTCTTTTATTATAATGCTTGTCCAGCAGTTCTATATGATGAGCCCCTTTGCTAAATCTGGCTCAGTGTCACCTGTGCATGTGAGTAGGAAAAAGCAGATTTATAAAAATATATTTGCACAGCGCACAGTGACATATTAAACGTATGCTTAGTACAATAGGCTCTATATAGAACTGACAATTAACACATTCTGCTCATAACAGAGACATTATTGAAAATGAGAGTATCTTTAAAAGGCTCCTGTACAAATGGCCAGAAGATACAAAACTCCACATGCAGAAGTCAATGTAGTTTCATGAACTATGAGCTACTGACAAATTTTCACTGTGCTACCTTTCAATAGTTCATACACTAGAGAAAATATTATTATTTATTATATATCTTTGTGGATATCTTGGATAATCTGTCATTTTTAAATATACCATATATACTCGTGTATAAGTCGGTCTTGAAACCCGAAAAGTCGATCATAAAATCAGACCCCGACTTATATGCCCATTCAAAAATATGCCACTTAATTTTTTTTTTTTTATTTTCTTGCTTCCTCCAATCTCGCACCAGTTTCTCAGACATATCGAATTTTGCTGCAGCAGCGCAGTTACCAATTGTCCTTTTTTATGCAAATATGGACAACTTCAAACACTTTAGTGCTTCAGATTAGAAGTATCTATTTTTGTTTCTGGTTAATTAATTTTTCACACATATTTTTAAATTTGTTTAGGGTTTGTTGAACAATGATTTAATTTCTGGTTTTGATCTTGGTTTGCTTAATAATAATGTCTCTTCTCCTGATTATTTTTACTACCAACTGTTAGTTTTTTCTTTCCCTGCAGTGCAGTGTGTGGGTGAGACCCAGTTTAATGCAGAAATCACCTATGGATGACTAATAGATATAGACAAACTCACTGTCTGCACATCAGCCCTTTTGTGGGACGTTCAGCTAACTTTAGGAAAGTTGAATTTTTCTGTTTAGATTCCTTCAAATATCTGCTAACAGCCATGCTATACTTGCACTTAAAGTTCTGAAGATAACTTTTCTGCAGTAGTAACAACTTTGTCCTATCATCTTTGAAACATTTACATAGTCTGATTATTTCTCTTCTACTCTGATTGGAGAGTACTATGGATTTATCACCACTCGACCAGATTTCAAAATTCACCTGCAGGGGTGTTAAAGAGCATAGCATTGATACAAAGCAAACTCTTTACCCCTCTGGGGTCCTGCATTTTGGTGATCAAACTGTGAAATTTATCTTATAGTTCATGTATCAACTTTGAGGTTTTATGATACAAAAATGCTGATATAAATCTTGCTTTTTCAACATTAGGTGACTTAGACATAAAGAGTAATTTGTCATGTTATTCTGTTGCTGCTACATTTGCAGAGCAGAAAGGTGTCCCACTCACCACCAGCTCCATGCACATGGTAATGACAAGATAATTTGCATCATTCTTTGTAGTGAGGCACTGCTGTTAGATGAAATGTCATATAGCTTGAGGCATAACTCATTTGCTTTGAGGTCATCCTTTAATTTTGAAGTGGCAAACAAGACGAATGATCAAGAGTAGCTTCATTGGTCATATGAAAAGTACGTAGCACAATGCTGTCAAGGGGAGCAACTCATTAGGTCATAAGGGCAGTCACTGATAATTAGTTGTTTCAACTTAAACAGATAACTGATCGAGATAAAGATAAACGTAATGTGTTTTTTTATATATATATTTGTTATGATAACATTAGTGGATACTGTATGTAAGCTGTGTCATGCAGATTCTGTGTGTGTTCTTCACAGGTCTGAATGTTACCTGAATCATCTATCTAGAGCAGCGATGGGCAAAGTAGTTCCTGGAGGGTCGCAGTGGCTGAAGTTTTTGTTCCAACCCAATTGCTTAATAAAGAAGCGCTTAATGCTCAAGTAACACTTCTGCATCATTTTAGTTGTCTCGCTCGTTAAGATTTTGAACCCTTATTACTTATTTTAGTCTTAGATGGCTGTGTTCTCTGTTTTTAATTGCTCCTTATTGGCAATTAGCTGAAATACCCAGCGTTGCCCAGGATGAAAATAAAATTTTTTTTTAATTGTTTGAGAAATACATAATTAAAAAAAACACAACTTTAAAAATAAAAATAAATTAACAAACAATAAAGACACACTAATGTGCTTGTTTTGTGGACTTGTATGTATGTTATCGTCCAGTTGACGCTTGGAACCAACCAACTCTATTTAATTTGAAAAGCAACAGGTGTGCGATGGTGCTCAAACATAAAGAATGCTGGCAATCACCTGCTATACACTAACTGTGTAAGCCCGAGATCCTAGAAAGTATTGAAATCGTCAGAACTACTCTGGCCTTTCTCTGCTATGAAGATTTGTGTTGCAGACGTGCTCGCATCATTTGTGCATAAGCAGCTAAGCGACTGTCTTTCTTAGGAAGTTTCCTTTTGCTGGTGTGCTGGCCTCGCTTGCGTATCCTCGGAGCTGGAGCCCTCACCCCAACCCTGCGTCTCACTTCCGGATCCGGACAGACACACACGCATAGAACTTGCAGTCACCTCCATTATGCCCTCTGGTGGTTGTTCGGAGTGTCAACTGGATGAAAACATGCATACACAAGCACAAGAAACCCCCACCCTACCCAGAAGGGGGTGGGTTAGGGTTGATTTTATCCTACAGTATTTTAAGTCGACCATTGAGAAACGTGTATCAATTTTCATGAAAATCGCTCCCGCCGTTTGGAAGTGATTCTGGAACATACATACATACACACATTGAGTTTTTATATATAGTTCTCCATTTAACTTGTTTCCATTTGCAACTGTGTGCATTTATAGTGCAGTATTTGGTTGAATTAAATGAACAGAAAAAGTGAAGGACTTAGAAAGGAAAAAAAAAATCCAGGATATGAGAATGACTTGACATGGCTAAGGTTAAAGCACTTACAGGGCTTGAAATTAAATTATTGGCAAGGATTGTTTTCTAATTAAGCAACTGCGTTGGAACAAAAACCTGTAGCCACTACAGCACTCCAGGACTGACTTTGCCCACCCCTGATCTAGAGGCAATACAGTATGGAGGAGTGTGCTTCCTTTTTCTTCCTCTTTACCATACATAGCCAGTAGCTGAACAGACCAAGTTACAAACAAGAGAGTAATGTTTACTACACGTTTATTTAACTGTTTTTGTTTATTGGGTGTCACTACCAAAATGATGTGGTGAACACTGAGAAGTGCAATATCCTATTTGGCGTTTTATAAAGTATTACATTACTGTAGTTTAATTACTCTTAAGCAGTAACAAAGTAGTGTAACACATAGTAGTTTACATTATTGTACTTACAGTTACAGACTTAAATAGAATTTTTAGAAGTGTTTTACCATCAACCAAAATACAGTATACATACATAATATCATGGCGAAAAATTGTCACCAAAAGGCTTTTTACCTGAAATGAAGGCTATTAGGACTCAGGAGAGGCAAACAGAGTTTATACCTTTATTGCAATAAAACAATGACACAGACTCAACCCAATTCGGCCAAATCAGATAGAGCTCGGAACGGTTCAGAACTCAAAACTTATATAGTCATTTCTTATCACTCCGACCTCACTCAAATGAGCTCATTTGCTGTTTTTCTCTGACTCCCTTCTGCACCTGTCCAGTCGATATCTTGAGTTCTCATGGGAATCATTATTATCTCTTGACTTCCCCCTGCAGCTGGCCTCCGGTATTTTTACTATTGTCCATCTTAGTTTCTGTTTTGCTTATTTGCTTGGCTTTGGCTGGGCAAATGTTCCTTCTTCCATACTTGGGCATTCTCTTATCATTTCCCCTTCCTTGGCCTTCAAGCTATTTTATTTTTTAGCGGCTGTAGCTAAGCTTTACTTAAAAAGAAATGTGTCATGTGCCTTTATTTTAATCATTTGCTTGGCATGCTTGACTTGCCTTCATTTCTGCGCTAAAGTTAATGCTAACATATTTTTCTATATTTATTTATGCTAGTGTATGTTTTATTCTCCATACATTACATCACCTTGACATTGTTATTAGCAATGCCTTTTGCTGTTTCTGCTGATTCACTATTCCAGCTGGCTTCTCACATGCCTACCAGGACCTTTTTTCTGTATAATGTCATTGTTATGATACTTGCTTCCTAGCATTCAAAACAACAGGTGTCCTTGTTCCCCCTTCTTCTGTCCTCGATAGTTTCTGTGCGTCATTCTCTTTCTATTCTGTCCTTCCTTTCCAAAATTGGTAATTCTCCTTCAAACCTAACTAAAAAATGCAATGTGACTAATATCTTTTATTTAGCTATTTACTTGACATATCTTATTTGCTTGACATTCTAATTTATGCTAAATCTAATGTTTCAGAAGTTGTTAATTACTTTTATTGCTATTTTTGCTAATATATACATTTTTTCTCTTTCATAATAATTAGTAGTACTTTAGTTCTGCAAGTTAAAACTCTTTTGGATCAACAGAAAACTCTACTCTAGACCCTCATTTTGAGGTGGACCTGAGTACAGAAAACAGTTTTCACCACCATTTAAACAAACAAAACTTTAAGATCAAAGGGAACCAGGTTCGGGTCACAAGCTCTAGTGTGAAAGCACCCTAATTTTGAGCCATTATTCTCAATAAAGTGCTTTTAACAGGTTAGTGTAAATAATGTATTCAGTTAATCATTCAATACAGTCTAATAAAATGAAGGCTGATAGCAAGCTTAGCTATTTGGTCTACTGTAAAAACAGACACACTGAACAGTAATACAGCTAAATGCAGTATCATTTTTTACAGTGTCAAATTCCTTGGTGCTTTACAGTCTCACCTAATAGTCTTGTCACATAGTCTTGTGTAATACCACTGAATCTGTGACAAAATACAGTCGAGAGCCACAGAGACTGAGGAATGGCACACCAAAACTATAGTGAGGGGGTTATTCACAAAAATTGTGATTGTGGAGGGGAAAAAAATCTTGTGGTGTGTGTTTGTAAAAGCAATTTTTATTTATATAGTTAAAGAGGTATTTACAATGAATAAAAAATCCATTTTTTCCTATGTCTTTAACATTCCTCACTGAGCATTCCTTTGTGGATAAATCTTATACTAAGAGTAAGACGGGGCTGTTACTTGAACTCAGGTGTGAATAACTAATGGGAAGATGGTATGAAATTAATCTTCCTCAAAGGCAAAATGGTTATGAGGCCCCCTAAAACAAACAAGGGAGCACGACAGAAGTCTGCCCAGAAGACTGAGTTCACTTGAACTCAGCCAGGCCTTTAATAATGCATGTTGGCCAAAGCAAGTCCCAAAACTGGGAAGCTGGCAAAATAACACAAAATATGTCAAAATATATCAGATAGCTACATCAAGAAGAGGATAACCATAATCCCCCCACATAGATACATAGAAAGATTATACTTATGTGAAACAAAAGGGAAAACAGGATTTTTTAGAAATCAAGCATTTATTTAACAAACATAGAAAAATATAAAGAAATACTCAACAAGGTAAAAAGAAGGACAAGGGGTTGCCTCATAAGGCAATCCTAAGCAAAATAATGGCAAAATAATGTACAAAAAATCAGAATCCTTAACCTCCTTAGTGTTATACCCAAGTGTCTATTCGGACTGTAAAAACCATGCTAAAAGTGTTAGTCCTGAGTACCACTTGGGTACCAGTATAGAAACATCTCACGTAAAACCTGAGGATTACTTTGGTTGTAAAAGTGCCAACAGCGTTAGTGCCAAGTGTTACTTGGACAACGGCATGGGCGTGTCTTGCATAAGCATCAGGCCCGAGCATTACCTGGGCAACAGTGTAGACGTGTATTCCCCTTGCCTTATAATGGCGTCACATAAGTAACACCGTTCTTCAGCATTGATGATGAAGTGAATCTGTCTTCAGGCGGTGAAATTAAAATAGTGAAACCGAATGTGATTCTGGGAATCTGAAAGTGTCACTCGAATGTGCAATATGCTATTCATATTATTATTATTATTATTAGTTGTAGTAGCAGTATTATTTGTATCATTATCATACTTTGTACACTTCTGACTTTGTACTTTTAGTATTGTGTACATTTTACAGTAGAAAAATGAGAATTATTAAAAATGTAATTTTTCAAGCCAAAAAATGCAACACTTTTTGCATGCTTTTTTTTGAGAAAAAATGTAATGCTAAGGAGAACAATAAAAAGCAAAAGGATAACAAAACCAGTAAATCCACATGGAAAGCAGTATTTACAAAACTCCACAAAGATCAAATAATCTATCTATCTATCTATCTCCTGCTCCCAAGCCTTCACAGCTCACTTATATAGCCAGAGTGAGGGCACAGGAGCAGTGATATAAGAGTGACCTCACAATTGTCAGAGCTTGGCTCAATCATAAAAATTCCTGAGTTTACCCTTAGACGCCAGAGTGTTAAAAACGTTATTGCTGGAATTGACACACTTTCTTCATGTAACACACCTTGCAACTGTTGGAGTGCGGTTATCACATTGTCCTCAGACTTATGCTACTGATATACAGTACTATTCTTTCCAACACATTGCTTATTCTTGTTGATTGTCTCAAGCTGACCGTCCAGACATGTGAGATCTTCTAAGCTGGACTTGTAAGTATTTCTAAGACTTACCATGCAAATATCTGCAAGCACTTTTAGGTATTTGGCTCCTGCTCGCTCAGACTTTTTGGTTTTGTCATGAATTACCATGAGTGGCCATGGTCAAATTGCATCTGAAAACCCACCTCCTCTCTGTTGTATTTTAATCAGCTGTCCTTGAAACTTTTGATTTTGTAACTAACTACTCAATAGTTATTCTGTTAGTACTGATTCTATTACACTTTTAGCTTAATCTGTTATTTGATCCTGTAGCCAGTTTCTCTGCTTTCACAGGAAGTTTGTTTCCAGCACAGTTTACCATGCATTGATTTGTCTTGTAAAGTACTGCTCCCAATCTTATTATTTTTGAATGCCTTCATAGCATTTTGTGATGGAGTGCTTTATGAAGGGCATTGCATAGAGTAAAGATTGATAGATGAAGTGGTTCACAAAATCATTCAGAGCTTAAACTACAAAATTGCATACCGTGTCTGAAGGGTTGTATTCCATTGTAATGCAACTCACCTTCAGACAGTGTTCTCTATAAAAAAGACAATAAATTTAAAGAAGACAGATTGAATGCACAAGTTTTCATTAAGCTCAGGATTTATGATTGACTGTGCCTGATGGTTTCGGTAACCACATTTAATAACTGTTTGGTCAGTAGCTCCTATCTCTTTTTCTCAACCATAGTCAGAATCTTTCTTATTCCATCACATCTGATTGCCTTATTACTTCTGCACTGTGCCTATATACTGCTTTCTTCAGTAGTTATAATGGTCATTTGCTCACAAAGCCTCTTCACCTGACTTTGACTTGGTAAATTAGGGGGCACTTCACAACTCCTCAGCACTGTACTTTAGCTTTTTCCTATCATTTGCAGTATCCATGGCCTACTTCATTTATGCAGTAACCCCAGCTAGGTGTATAGTCTTGGTTTCCTCCAAGACTAAGATGAAACAATCAAATTAAATACATTCTTGCAGCATTCTAACCCCAGCTAACATGCTTTTCTAAGACATCTTTTCCATCTTCTGGCTCTTTTACTTTTATCATACAATGCATTTATTACAGTAGTCACCTGCCCCAGTTTTATACTCCACATCTACTCAGAAATCAATTGTGATAACTATATATTGTACTTTGATTAAATGCTTTACTTTTCAGTCAATAAGTCTATTTTTGAAAGAGTAATATAATACTATAGCATTAATTTCTTGTTTTAGTTTGCAATTCCCAACTCATTTAACCTTGCCAGTACCCTTTATGAATTTGTCAACTGCATTAATCATCACAATCAGTGCAGTTCTAACAACAATAGATCCACTTTGTCTCAGTTACTTAATGGAAGGGTAAATTAGCGCTGTGAACAGTTAATTAACATTGACGAAGCTGTATCTTTTAAATAAGTTCTTACAAATAACTGGGTCCATTCTTCAGACTTAAAGGTATGTATAAATGTTATCACAATTCATTGGCCTTACTTCCTTTTTCAAGCAAAACTCACTGCACGTCTGAATGCCATTGCCAAACAATGCCAAATACTATAGATGTGTGCTTCTTTCTTTGGTTTAGTAGAGTGCTTTGAGCAAATACTAACATCTTGTGATCTGCCTATATAATAAGGCAGCCATTTTATGAACAGATGGAATTTTGACCTGAAAAAGCTAGGACAGACTTAATCTTAATAATAAAATGAACAGAATGCATGTTATTTATATATTTCAAGCAAAATTTCATACCTATTTATATTTTCAAAACAAAAATGTTTTTGGGCTGCATGACTTTCAGTCTTCTCTAGCATTTAATATCACCAATACAAATGTAATCTGTAACTGAATCCTGATATAGAGTACAAATTATTTGGAAGCTGGAATTTTCTTCAAATACAGAAATTAGTAGGAATAAAAATAGCCATGTTATACAGGTCCCAAGAAAAAGATTAAGAATATATATTTGACACAAGAACTTTGAGCTACATCATTTGTATGAAAATGTGCTATTTAAATAAATATTGTTGTTGTTGTTGAAATTGTACTAGCCCTTCAATTGTGGTTGGGAATAATATCGCAGATGGATATTTCCAATTCAGTATGACAGTCATAGATATTGCAAGATGGTACTGAAATGTGCTACTTTATAATATGAACAACCTGTTGTGTAGATTTCATCATACAGTTATTAAGGCTAAATATTGTAATTCAACATATGAACATTCATCATCCTTCATGTCACATTTCCCTGAATTCTTTTAGTGCTAGGACCCAGGGCAGGTATTTTCTTATTCCAATGCATATCAAGTTTTTTCTTTTTAAAATCTGAGGTTCAAAGCAATATACTGTAATCAGCCAGCTCACAATTATATACTAGAACTGCAGCCCAAAAACTCTATGCTCAGAAAGCAATTGATTATTAAAGAAAGCACTTAACTACATTATAAAGTTATGAACTACAGTCCCCTTGGCAAAATAAAGATCTGATCTGCTGCTAAATTTTATAAACACATTCCGGAAAACAAAAACTCTATCAAATATCTAGCCTTGTGTATTGATAAAACAATTAGAACAATATATTGATCCAAGAGGCTTGATGTTTCTCAACAACTATCCATTTTATTACTTGCTTATCCATTTACTTAAAATGTAGTTTATTTTTGTTTATTTTGTTAACATAGTTTAGGAAAACATTCAAGTTTAGGAATTCAGTACAGCTTTTTGGATTTGTTTTGTACAATTCAAGAATAGGCACAATTGCATGATTTGTTCTGGGGAGTTGCACACTGAGTCAGTGGAGAGAATGGAACCAGTAGATATGATGTTTAAAGTTTGTTGTTAAACAAAGACTTTAAACAGTATGAATATACAAAAGAATGTGTGACACAGAGCTCATAATATGGTAATCTACTACAAATAACTTAACAATGATCAATATATGGAACATTAGGCTACACAGACAGAGAGAGAGATACGTGATGCTTCATGCTGAAAGTGAGGGTCTACCTAGAGGCTGCATACTAAAGATGAACTCATCCCACTGGGAATAGTTAGTCTAAAGGCAATTTAGCTGAAAAGCTCAATAGATAAAATTTGTTAAATAAAGATTTTCCACTACAAAAGTAAATTGCAAGATACCTTACATTATATACAGTAGATTCAGAAAGTATTCAGACTCCTTCGTTTTCTGACTGCTTCATTGTGTCATCAATTTAATTTTAAATTGATACATCATATTGCCAAAAGTATTGAGACACCCCTCCAAATCATTGAATTCAGGTGTTCCAATCATTTCCATGGCCACAGCTGTATAACATCAAGCACCTAGGCATGCAGACTGCTTCTACAAACATTTGTGAAAGAATGGGTCGCTCTCAGGCTCAGGGGCTCAATGAATTCAAGTGTGGTACCACGATAGGATGCCACCTATGCAATAAGTCCATTAATGAAATTTCCTAACTACTAAATATTCCACAGTCAACTGTTAGTGGTATTATAATAAAGTGAAAGCAATTGGGAAGCCATTTGAAATCACAGAGTGGTGATAGTGCATGCTGAGGTGCACAGTGTGCAGAAGTTGCCAACTTTTTGTATAGCCAATAGCTATAGACCTCCAAAAGCGCAAGAAGAGTCCATAGAGAGGTTCATGGAATGAGTTTCCATGGCCGAGCAGCTGCATCCAAGCCTTATATCACCAAGCGCAATGCAAAGCGTCGGATGCAGTGGTGTAAAGCACACCACACCGCCACTGGATTTTAAAGCAGTGGAGTTGTATCCTCTAGAGTGACAAATCTGATAATCCGATGGACGAGTCAGGGTTGCCAGGAGAATGGTACTTGCCTGACTGCATTGTGCCATGTATAGAGTTTGGATTATGGTGTGGGGTTGTTTTTTAGGGGTTGGGCTTGGCCCCTTAGTTCCAGTGAAAGGAACTCTTAATGCTTCAGAATTGCTTACAAAGCCATTTTGGACACTTTCAGGCTCCCAACTTTGTGGTAACAGTTTGGAGATCCAACATAACTTTGCACCAGTGCACAAAGCAAGGTCTATAAAGAAATGGATGAGTGATTTTGGTGTGGAGGAACTTGACTGGCCTGCACTGAACCCTGGACTCAACCCAATAGAACACCTTTGGGATGAAATAGAGCAGAGACTGCAAGCCAGGCCTTCAACAGCAACAACATTTATTTATATAGCACATTTTCATACAAAAGAATGTAGCTCAAAGTGCTTTACATAATGAAGAATAGAAAAATAAGAGACACAGTAAGAAAATAAAACAAGTCAACATTAATTAACATAGAATAAGAGTAAGGTCCAATGGCCAGGGGGGGACAGAAAAAACAAAAAAAAAAAAACTCCAGACGGTCGGAGAAAAAAATAAAATCTGCAGGATTCCAGACCATTAGACTGCCCAGTCCCTCTGGGCAATCTACCTAACATAAATGAAACAGTCCTCTATGTATGTATGGTTTTCATGGAAGGACTTGATGATAATCACGTGGACTTCTGGGTTTTAGTCCATCAATGCTGGGGCATCATGGTGCTTTGAGTAGGTTGGTGGTGGCGCAGGCCGCCACCACAGAGAAACTGGAAAAAGAAACAAGAGAGAGAGTAGGGGTCCAACATCTTGTCCAACATCAGTACCTGACCTCACAAATTCCCATAAACACACTCCTAAAACTTGTGGAAAGCCTCACCAGAAGAGTTGAAGCTGTTATAGCTGCAAAGGGTGGGCCAACTCCATGTTAAAGCCTATGTATTAAGAATAGGATGTCATTAAAGTTAATGTGTGTGTAAAGGCAGGCGCCCCAATACTTTTGGCAATATAGTGTATATCTTCCATTTTTGCCCATCAATCTACACCCAGTAGCCGATAATGACAAATTGAACGCATGTTTTCAGAAAGATTTGCAAACGCATTAAAAATCAAAAACTGAAATTTGGCATGATGTCTAAGGAACTCTGTGTAGACCTTTGTGATTAAATTGTGATAAGGCATAGATCAAGACAAGGGTATCAAGACATTTGAGTGTTACACGGAGCACAGTGGTCTCAATAATTTTGAAAAGGGATATGTTTGGAATTACCAGGACTCTTCCAAGAGTTACTATGCAAGAAGGGGTTTTTTCAGGATGGTAAACAAAAACTCAACAGTCACTTTATCAAAGGTTCACAAGTCTTCTGTTGAGGTGGGACAACCTATCTCAGCAGTACTCCATCAATCAGGTGTTTATGATAGACTGGCCAACTGCCACTTGGAATTTCATATACAGCATTTTTCAGGATTCTGAGTACATGAGGAAAATTATTCTTTGGTGTAATGAAACAAAAAATGATCTCTTTGGGCAGAACTTCAAGCACTATGTCTGGCAAAAACTAGGTACTGCTAATAATATCCTTACAGTGAAGCATCATGGTGACAGCATAATGTGATGGAGGTGCTTCTCAATGGCAGGGACAGGGAGATCAGGCAGAATTGAGGGAAGGATGAATGCAGCCAAATGCAGAGAAGTCCTTGAAGAAAACCTGCTCCAGAGTACAAGTGAACTTAACTTAAACTGGGGTGATACTTCATGATTTAGCACAATGACCTGGAGCATATGGCTAAGTCAATGCTGGAGTTGCTTTGGGACATGTCTTTGACTGTTATTGAGTGGCTCAGCCAAAGCCCACACTTAAACTCCATAGAACATTTGTGGAGAGACCTGAAGATGGTGGTATACAGACACTTCCCGTCCATTCTAACAGAGATTGAGATGGTCTGCCAGGAACAATGAGATACACTGCCTAAATTCATCAGTGTAAAGCTTGTAGAGAATTAACCAAGAAGAGTTGGAAGCTGTAGTTGCTGCTAAAGGAGCTTTTGCAAAGTTCTAAATTAAGGGTCAAAATACTTTGTGATGTATGGGTCATACAGATAGTCTTCCTGTTCAAGAGAGAAGACAGAAAGAGAGCAGGGCCAGGTCAGTGGCTTGCTTTAAATGTTCCCCACATCAACCATTGGGAGACAAACACGTTACACGGTGAGCTTGAGAATGTGCAGTTGAACCGGCAGTGGACAACCACCCCTGCCTGTTTTAACAGAGTTTCAGTACACAGTGCAGTTGGTGGGTTGTCAGGTGCCCACTGGGGGTAGCCTGGATCTAACAATTTATATGAATAATACATTTCAGTTTTTGATTTTTTATTACATTTGCAAACCTTTCTGTTTTCACTTTGCCATTGTGGATTTTTTGAGTGTAAGGTGGTCAAAACTGGTAAACTATTCTAATTAAAATTAAATCTATAACACAATAAAGCACGCAAAGAGTGAAGGGGCCCTAAATACTTTCAAAATCCACGGTATAGACAGGATGAGTTGCAAAATGGTAATTTCCAATACATTAAAGGAAGGTAATATATTTTTATGCAAGCTTTTCTCACTAGCTGCAAAGCATGATATGATGTTATTGTCCTTAGTCAGTGCCTATTAGTCATCCATTAACTGTCTAAGCCACATGTGCCCATCACACTGCACACTACACAGCCATTGTCAAACTTAATTTTTAGAATCTTAGTTAGTTGAGGTAAGCCATGGCCCGTTTTTGTGACCTCCAGTCTTGTAGTCTGACATTCCAAGTGTTTCAGTCATACCAGTTTGTGACCATTAAGTGTTAGGGGTGGGCTTGTGTGTGTGCAAGAGCCAACAATCAATGAACTCTTACCTCTAAGTATAATGTAATGATTGTAGGATTAGCTGTCCAATATCTCATGGTTGTAGCACAATGATAGAAATACCCAAGAATGGGTTTGAACTTGCTATACCTGAAATGCTTTCCTCGCTGTGAAAAAAGAGCAAGTGATATGTTGTAAAAGAAATTGTGCTGAATGATTGTGAGGCAGTTGTATGGTCCATTTTCCCCTGTGATTTCTTGTCTCATCTGATATCCTGAAGGCAACAGGATGCATCAACTGCCGTCACTCAGTTTGACCAGCTGATTGCGTAGAAGTTATGTAGTATGTCTCCAGCCTTACTACAGTTTCAGTCAACAGGCACTACAACCTACAGTAAGGCCATGTTGTGGATTTAGGTGAAAGCCAGGGATAGCATGATTGGGTTTATTAGTGTACCTATCTGAATAATGAAAGTAATACATGAAAAATGTTGTGCCCTCCTCAATGGAAGGAGGAAGCCCCTTAAAGATGCTGGTAGTGCAGGGTACAAGCATGCTGGACAGCTGCATTGTAGTGTTTCTGGGTTGGAGGTGGTGTACAAGTGTCTGAGCTCAAGAGGCCTATTGGGCTGCACCTGTTTGTAGGAGGTGCCAACACCTGTGGAAGGAGAGCAATGGGTGACATCCAGGTTAGTAGAAGCCATGCGAGTGCCCAGATAGAGTTCAGGAAAAGAGACTGGACTGAGAATCTGTCCAGATGAGTCCATGTACACGTGAGAAGATTCAAGACCCCATTGATATAAGAGCTGTAAATAGGAGATTAAAGCAGCAGTGTAGACTTGGTGGTGTGTGAGTCTGTGGGTGGGGTTTAGAGAGTTGTCCGCCCGGGATATAATGCTGGTATCTCGTGAGAATATTTTAATCAACACAAGAGCTAGTATGGATGGTTAGCTTCTTTTGGTGTGGTTCTCAAGTATAACAACCTTCTGCAAAGGGATGGTGTTGGGGAAGAAGGTGATACATTATGCTATGGTTAACACCGCAGGCAAGACCCTGGGAAGGATAGCTGATGCAGTTGCTATAGGGAATTCAGTTTGGCTGCTTGCATTCTTGTAATGGTCCCTGGAGGGGAAGAAGGTATGGCAGTGTTTGTAAAATGATGTCCCCTGAAAGTCCTGAGAATAGAGGCAATATGGTGAACTGACAACGCTAGCTAGTATTAACCTAATGAGGAGCTCGTTTAAGTCTCTTTGCCATGAGTAACTTGGGGGAGAGTAAAGAGAACAAGAACCTGAGACCTTTTTATCTTTATTCGTTTATAATTTGCACTTTACTTTTCGGGTGTTTGATTGAACCAGATCTGATTTTATTAGTTATTTATTGCATTGAACAAGAATGTGAATTGTCACACATAAGAAACAATATTATATTTCTTCTTATATAATACGCTACCTTGGCTGTCTGTCTGTTTGTCTGTCCAGGATTTTAAATCACCTGTAGCTCGCAAACTGTTTGAACTATTGACCTGAAATTTGGTAGACATATACTACGTGACATCTACTATCCACTTTTGAGGTGATGATTGACCTCCAAGGTTATTCCTCTTTTTATTTATATTTTATTGTAGAATCAACGCTCGGCAGCGGCCAGCAGGGCGGCCGTGCAGCACATGCATAAGGGCACCGTTCTCATTCCCTACCACCTTCACCGTCACTTCCCCTACCTCTTCATATCTTAAATCATTCTTGAGGCAGATTAAAGACTTAAGTGCCAGCTTAAGTGAAAAATTAAAGAAAACGTACCAAGTAATTGCAACACAAACACTGACTTAATCAGTTTTAATGTGAAAAGATGCCAACGAAAGAAAAGAACAAGCGGGCCACTAGAGTGGAGAAAAGGAGAGCTGCTCAGGAGGACATCAACCTCTGAGCAAACAAATGCTAAGCGTACAGAGAAAGAGTATGAAAACTATGAATGCTCAAGTCAAGTATATTCGCTGTACGTTATTGCGCAGTGCGATGTTACTGGTATTTAAATATTTATATTTTGGTACAAAGCTTTTTCTGCATGTGCCCCTCTGTGTTCTCACTCTGGTTGCTCTTTTACAACTACAGGTGCCAGTAGTCCAAGCTATGTGCAAGGTGCCACTGGACGGGACCTCACACAACCTGGCTTGGTAGTCTGAGAAATACAGCAGAAACCAATTCTAGATAGAAGTTGAATCACTTATTTATTTTAGGTTTAATAAATTAGAATACAAAAAGCAATACATTCCTGTAGCAGGAAAACTGAACATTAAAAACAAGATTTCGAGCAACTTTTTATTATTTTCAAGAATATAAACATTCTGAATATGCAGGGTTCTGAATAAGGGGAACACAGGATGTAGTTGTAACTACTTCTGCAACAATGATATATTTTCTTGAATCCTTTACATTTTGAAATTCCCTAACCCAGAAGAAGGAAGTTAGCTCCATTCTGACACTGCATGGGTGAACACCATTTAATTACCTGCTAGTAACTACCTGCTCTTGCCTTTTCTTCAGACCAGATAAAAATATCTTGATACCTTTCATCACCACTTAGTGCAAAACTAGCTGCTGGCAATGTGCTTTGTACACTCCACGCTCAGCCTCATCAATGATTCAGTTAATGTGGTTTTCTATCTAGGATCTCAACCTTTCAGATTTTGTTTCTGTTTTCTTTACACTGTATTCGTAACCTTTTCCCCACAGTTGAATTTTCATTCATATACCTCAGCTGTAAAGAGCTACAGTAATTGTAATTTTTCATCATACAAAATGGTAAGGAATAGATTTTGCTTTTATTGAGCATCTGTTCAAAGATAAAATATTTAATGTGGATAAAGACATTTAATCTGTTATTGTGCTTTCTGTTGTAATTAGCAGTCTTCATACTGCAATTAGGTCTTTTGCTTGAGGTTGAAAGCATTACTTACCGGACTGAGTTCAACTACAGGCCAGAGCATTGCAGGGCCATCTTGAGTCAGACCTAACCTGGGAGCATCAGAACAACTGTCGAATGCTGGGTACACTCAATTAACTGGGCCTGGTCAAAGATGCTATTAATGTAACCTTAAAAGTCATGCAGATATGGGAAGAACATGCAAACTCCCCATAAATAATAACTGGCTATGGAGTCAGACTCAGATGAGTGGAGCCATGAAGCGGAAGTAATTACCATCAATAATTACTGTGTCCCCTTTTCTCAAGCCGGCTGTGAAATATTATATTATGTGATATTTCAGATGTTTTTATACATTATCATTTTTATTTTCATATCCACAAGTGAGCCAAAATGTAAGTGATGTGACATTCATTTAATGGACGTCTTTACTGTCAATTAAAAGTGTGATATGATACTGATAGTGTCTGAACACCTTGCATAATATGAGTGATTTTAAAATGCAAAGCATATACGAGTGTGCCCTGCTGAGGTGTTAGGCAATGTCATCAGTAATTATAAGTCGATAAAGGATTTTCTTCTGTATGCACAAATTATCTCAATTTTGTAAATGCAAGAGGTATTTTATTTTATTGGAATGTATATAAATTTCTTACGAGGTCATGTAAGAATAGTATTTTACTTTATTCTTGGGAAAAAAATTGCACAGAGCAAATTTGATGAAGGTCCACTTGTTCTGTAGAGAACTAGAAAACTGACATTCTTATATTTTTAGTCTTTCTAATTATTTTTTTGTCCTGTCCTATTGACTCATCTGTATGTTTTGCATCTAGTTTTGAATATTCTCAATAGAGTGTTGGGTCAGACGTGTGCCTGAATGTGTTTGTTTTGTATGAGTAAGCAACTCTGTCACATCTACACTGCAGGAAAGATATTGTCAAATGTTTTAGAAACATAGGTGACACGTTTGAAAATTAATTTACTGAGCGGAGCAATGCTTCATTATTTAACTGTGACATCTTCTCAATAGCAAGATGTAGCGGCTCAGAATGAAAAGTTGAGGGGATGGCATGGTAAGGGATAATGTAGCTTTGTATCTGTTGTTATTTTTTAGTTGCAAGAGTAAAAGCAGTGATCCACACTTAACTACTGAGCTACCATGAGATACTGCAGAAATGTCTAAAAAAGATTAGTTCCCCACATCTATATTAAGATGAGAGCATTGTTTAAAATATTATACGCTCCTCAAATATGTTTAATGTCTTTCCTTTATTCATGTCTGTCCTCTGACGTACACCTTGCAAGGAGGTATGAAAAGGTAAACATTATTGATATTCAGTTATATCATTATTTTTTAATACTGAAGCAATCCTACCAAGCGTTTCAATCACCTTTATGCAGTGGCATGACAGGAGAGCTCTGAAAAGGAAAAATTACAAACTTGAATGGGTGTCAAGCAGGCATAATAAGATGGTTGGCATCAGAAGATTCCATGTGGGTTCAAATGGGACAACCGGCTTTGTCAGGCATTCTAGTCGAGCCCATTTCCAAATTTTGATGCAGGCCAGCCATTTAGAGGTTGACAAACAAAATTTTTCCTCCAATGACAGTTGCCAGCATGGGGACAGTTGTAACAATCGACTTTTGTAATGAACACTGCTTTTTTGAAATGTCCAGTCAGCTGTATTCCAATCTGTCACCAATAGAATCCCTGGCCTCGGGTATCCACTTCCTGAATGATTGAATAGTTGCAGGCTGCCTAATTACACAGGGTTTGTATACTGGCTGTAGATAAACCAGATTGTGGTCTGATTTACCAAGTGATGGTTATGCAGAAGCACTCTAAACCTTCTTAATGTTGGTATAACACTAGTCCAGTGTTTTATTATCCCTCGTGGGACAGTCAACATACTGTGTAAAACCAGTCAAGTGGGAGAAAATATTGACATGATTGGAATCGATTGATATGCACATATTATAAGGTTTATTACTTTATTGTCATTTTATTATGGATATAAATTTGTTTAGGTGCTCTGATTCTATAGTCAGTGAAAAATACTGTGCAAGTATAAACCTAATTAAACTGAATCGAACAGAGAGATCTAATAGTATTCTAATTTCAAGAGCGAAGGCTTTGAGAAGTAATACAATCCTGTGATGTCCCTGTTTGAATACAAAGGAGATCTGTGGATGGCACGCAAACAGGATGGCCAATAAGCCTCATCTTTTTTTCCAGTCACGTTAATCATCTTCTCTATATGGTCAAAGCTCAAGTACGATTAAAAAGTAAGTCAATAACCGTGCAGTCAATTTTAAAATGTACTAAAGTAAATGGTTCCCAAGGATACACATAGAAAAGGTGAATAAAGTCTAAGATAAAAGTGATTAGACATGACATGGTGAAAGATGGAAATACGGTATGTAATAGAATGGTTATGTGTGTTTACGCAGAAGGGTAAATGGAAGGCATAATCGTGCATTTGCTTTTCTCATTCCTACTTTATTAGTAATCAACAACAAAAGCATTCTCAGACTTTAATAATGGTGATGCAGTGTATATTCCACAGATTGGTTTACAGTCAGATGAAGATAATCTCCTGTTGTTTCCAAAATAACATTTCTTTACAGTTATTTCAGCTTCACCATCAACAAAGCAAATGGCTAATCTTTAGAACATGTAACACATTTTGTCTAACTGGCTGGCTTGCCTGTGTATGGGATTTTCAAGAATGTGAGTGCCTAAAAACATATAAATATTTTTTCCAATTTCTAAAAACGTTGACAGTGTTCTTTTATCAAGTGTTACTGATGAAGACATTTTCGAATATTTTACTTTTTGTATGATCTTTTTATTTTTTAATTAACCCTTCAGCTTTTGGTATTAAGTGAAAGAATGAAATCACAGATACCACTGACTAAAATAGATAGATAGATAGATAGATAGATAGATAGATAGATAGATAGATAGATAGATAGATAGATAGATAGATAGATAGATAGATTTTATCAGTATGCGGCTGCTGGAGTATGTGAATTTCCACTTGGGATTAATAATCTATCTATCTATCTATCTATCTATCTATCTATCTATCTATCTATCTATCTATCTATCTATCTATCTATCTATCTATCTATCTATCTATCTGAGGTATTTGCACAAGGCTGCTAGGCACACTCCATGAAGGTCAGTAATTTGAGAGGACCTCAGAGTAGAACTGCTCATGCTCCCATTTAAAAGAAGCCATCTGTGAGGTGTTTTGAGTATGTTGTCACGATACCCCTTCAGAGCCTCACAGCGGACATGTACATGTCACATCTAACTGAGACTGAGTGACAGGCACTTATGTGCATTGTCAAAGCTTCTGGACAAAGGGAAGCAACCTGTAGTAGAAGCTTTACACTTCTTGGAAGAATAAAAGTAAGCAAAAAATCAATAAACATTAAATATATTTAGAATCATGAAGTTCAAAAATAAAAAAATTAAATTATTTCACGCAACAAATGTTTAAAAGCATTTCATGTCTTTATATTTTGAGAAAAAAAAATGTTGCATTCATATAATAAGTTTAACCCAATGCAATATAAAACCAATTTGAATTTCTTAGTATATTTGTTTCATTAATGTGGTTGTGAATAATTGAAAATCATTATATTTAATCTTTCTCATTGAATAAACACGTTGTGTAGTACCAGAAAAAGTACATCAATCCACTCCATTGCTTATTTAATGGTGGAAGGCATGACCAGGACTGCAGCATTTTTGCTGTAAATGGAGCTCCACCCTCTTCCATTGAATCATATGACCCAGCCAATGACATAACATTTAATAAATTTAGTATTATTTCTATTTCTCCCTTTGATATAGCATTACCTATATAGCATTTCTTTGTAATCTAGCAGTTTAAATGGATTATGAACTGATGTACATATTCACATTCATACTGTATATGCATTTTATGTGGACTCTTATGTTGGGGCACCAGCCGGTGATCCCCATATATTATGAGAAAGATGTGCACTGCAGTTGTAATGCAGAAAATTGAGAAACCTCTTTCCAGAAGCAAGTCCATAACCAGACATTGTATGGGTTCTTTTCCAGAAGGGGAGGTTTCCAGTTGAAGTAGCCTTTGAGTCCCTTAGTCTGCAGATAAAAGAGGAGAATACGTGAATGACAGTGCCTTGTAATGACCCAGAGTGGTATTGCAATCTGTACACAAGCCCTGAGAATGCCCCCTACTCAGATGTTTGTGATAAGTTACTGTATATATTTGTTTTAATGGATTTCAAAATCCTTGGTAAATTATGGAAAACAAAATTATCAGTTTATTACAGATATTATGTAAATTAATATAAGTTTGACAGTATGAGATTCCCTTCCATCATTCAGAAGAGCAGCTGTAGTGCCATTTGCATGGTAGCCTATAAAAATGCCAAGCCTGCCATAGCCTCACAAACTCCATTCTAGCAAGCTGTCCTTCTAAGCACAGAGAGCTATCTAAAAAAGTGACGTAAATAGTGATAATCCATTTGGCTGGTATCGGCGAGCACTGGGTTAATAATATAAATTAGTTAATTGGAGTCGGACAGCTGTATTGAGCCTCGGTGTTCATAAGTCAGGACCTGTATTAATTAAAAAAATGAACCCTTGGTTGACTGCCTGTGGTGTTATGGGTCCACAGCTTGCTGAGCAAAGGCCGTTTTTTAAATAAATAATCACCGCTCTCGCGGCGGCTTAGTGAGGGGGTGTAGTGGCCATAGCAAGCCGTGGGGCGATCTGCGGTGTGGGCGTCTCTCGCCTAGTGTACAGGGGAGGGACTGCCCACATCCGTGATTGTTCCCGTGGCTGATGTGCTGCAGCTGCTATGGCCCCTTGCAATATAAAAGCAAGCGGTCTAAAACAAATAGAGGAAGAACGCTTCCAGTTTGTCAGAACGTTCAAAGTGTGCCAGATCAGAAATGAGTTGCACGATTGAAAAGGTGCTTGCTTATGCTAAAGCTCTTGTGGTGAGGTTAAGGGACCATGACAAACCACATCACTTAACAAGCGTGTAGAAGCTATGAAACAGCATCAGGAAAAAAAGATCAGAGAGAAAAAAAAGATCAGAGGAAGTTCAAAAAAGAACGAGAGAAAGGAAATGAGGACGGAGGTTACAGGGAGCGAGGAAGCAAGTCAGTGCGAGAGAGACAGAGACACGTGGAGCGTGTGGGCGAGCAAACGAGTGCTCGCGGGCAGCTGCAAGGGCCTGGGTGTTAGGCCTACACCCAGAGGTTGGAGCTGATGTTGCTCCCACTGAGCGACCAGGTAGCGGGAGTAACCAGGGAAAGGCGACTGACTGCGGAAGGCCAGAAAGGCAGCGGAAGTCGGGAGGCTTGGTCGGGGAATATCCAAGGTGAGCGTCCTGGCGTTGGATTTGACCAAGTCTCGAGGCTGGGATGAGTGCCAGACCGAAGCCAGGGATCAGGAGGTCTCCAGTCTCGTGCGGATGTGAGTTGAAGAGGGCAGCTGTAGAGAGTGTCTCGCCTGCTGCAAAGCCTAGTCGGGAGAAGCAGGTGAGACGCCAGCACAGAAGAAGCACCGGGCTTGTTGTTTTTAAAGACTGCTTCCACATGGAATGTTTTAACCTCGTTTTTAAAGGATTGTTTTTTTGTAGTATTTTTTTAACCTCCATGTTTTCTTTTATGGATTATTTATTGAACTTTGGAACTGCACAGCACTATTTATTGAACACTTTGATTGTTTTGTTGACTGTTTTTAATAAAAGCACTTGCACATCTTTACCATCCCATTGTTCAAATGTTGTATCACTGTCTAGCACATCGGTGACATTACTGACGGTGTTGGGTTCAAGTGCTTCCGAACAGTGATGGGAGTGTGGAGCCAAACCCGCATTGTCACATTTGGTGGCAGCCGTGGGATCCACCAGCGGTGGGATGAGCTAGCAGTGAGGTATGAAGAGGAGACAGAGCATTAAGTGGGATTGGTAACAGGCATTTTTAAGGAACCCACGTACCCAAGCCCGAGGAAGACATTGTTAAAGGACTGAGCTTTTTAAGGACATTTATTTATTGCGGGTTTTTATTTGTCTTTTAAAGAGTTCTTATTCTTTTAATGTCCTGTTTATGAAGGGGGCTTGGGTTTGTTTTATTGTGGGGATTGTTTTAGTGCTTTTATTGTTTTAGTGCAGTGTAGAGTGGTCGAGCTGTGAACTTGAGCTCCAGTTGCACTGGGTTGGCAGTGCCGTGGAGCCTTCCCGTGCAACTAGAGTCTTATGGGGGGTGGAATGTGGTGTTATGGGTCCACAGCTCGCTGAGCAAAGGCCGTTTTTTAAGTAAATAATCACCACTCTAGCGGCGGCTTAGTGAGGGGGCATAGTGGCCATAGCAAGCCGCGGGGCGATCTGCGGTGTGGGCGTTTCTCGTATAGTGCACAGGGAAGGGACTGCCCACATACGTGATTGTTCCCGTGGCTAATGTGCTGCAGCTGCTATGGCCCCTCGCAATATAAAAGGAAGCGGTCTAGAACAAATAGAGGAAAAATGCTTCCGGATTGTCAGAATGTTCGAAGTGTGTCAGATCAGAAATGAGTTGCACGATTGAAAAGGTGCTTGCTGATGTTAAAGCTCTTGTGGAGAGGTTCAGGGACCATGACAATGCAGCTGAGGTGCTAATTGTAAAAAAACCACATCACTTAACAAGCGTGTACAAGCTATGAAACAGTATCAGGAAAAAAAGATCAGAGAGAAAAAAAAGATCAGAGGAAGATCATAAAAGAATGAGAGAAAGGAAAAGAGGACAGAGGTTACAGGGAGTGAGGAAGCAAATCAGTGTGAGAGAGACAGAGACACGTGGAGCGTGTGGGCGACCAAACGAGCGCTCGTGGGCAGCTGCGAGGGCCTGGGTGTTAGGCCTACACCCAGAGGTTGGAGTTGATGTTGCTCCCACTGAGCGACCAGGTAGCGGGAGTGACCAGGGAAAGGCGACTGACTGCGGAAGGCCGGAAAGGCAGCGGGAGTCGGGAGGCTTGGTCTGGGAATATCCAAGGTGAGCGTCCTGGCGTTGGATTTGACCAAGTCTCGAGGCTGGGATGAGTGCCAGAACGAAGCCAGGGATCAGGAGGTCTCCAGTCTCGTGCGGATGTGAGTTGAAGAGGGCAGCTGTAGAGAGCGTCTCACCTGCTGCAAAGCCTAGTCGGGAGAAGCAGGTTAGACACCAGCATAGAAGAAGCACAGAGCTTGTTGTTTTTAAAGACTGTTTCCACATGGAATGTTTTAACCTCGTTTTTAAAGGATTGTTTTTTTGTAGTATTTTTTTAACCTCCACGTTTTCTTTTATGGATTATTTATTGAACTTTGGAACTGCACAGCACTATTTATTGAACACTTTGATTGTTTTGTTGGCTGTTTTTAATAAAAGCACTTGCACATCTTTACCATCCCCTTGCTCAAATGTTGTCTCACTGTCTAGCTCATCGGTGACATTACCGACGGTGTTGGGTTCAAGTGCTCCCGAACAGTGATGGGAGCGTGGAACCGAACCCGCATCGTCACACTGCCTACTTCACTTAAAAGATGCAGCTGGCCATGGGAAGAACACAAGAACATAACAAGGACAGAGGATATAAATCTAGCAGGCACATGTTGTACAAGTTAAACATTTGTTCAACAGCCAGACATTATCATCTCTAAACCTTTTAAATCATTCACTATTAGTCAGGGAAAAAATCACATGCCATCAAATCAGAATCGATTAGACCCCGTGTTTCGCTCCTCACTTAGATGGGCAGTCATGGGGTGAGCTATACTATGAGATTCCAGTTAATGTTCTGCAAATACATCTTTGGACTCCAGGATATCGGCAACAGAATTCTGAATAATGTGTAGTTTCCTGGTAAGTAAACCATTAAATTACCAAGAGTCAGTAATTATGATTTGAATTTCAGGTCAAATTTCAGAGATGCTAATTTGTTGCCAACTGAGTGCCAGGTAACTCTGGTTTGCTAATGAGGTTAGTGACTATGACTGGAAACCACTGAAAACTCTAATAATATGAGAGGCTCTGGTTAACCAAAGAGGCTTTACAAATTATCTTAAAGGCAAAAACAATTAAAAACCCTTGATTGGTAGGGTAGAGATTACATTAATTTGTAGGGAAAACTGAAACAAGCTTAGGTTTGTTTCCTTGAAAAATTTCCATGGCACACCACCAGTGCACCCCACTCAGTAAGAGTGGTAATTGCAGGTATTTTACATGCACGAAGAACATTTTGATCATGGTCAAAACCCAGACTACACTTAGTTCAAACTATGAAAGGCATATAAATGACAGTAATTATGATCTCTTGGGAATTTATTGATTTGTGAATGGGAAAGAAATACAAAAATTATACCCAGGTGAGCAAGACGATGACAAGTTAAGCAGTGTATCTGATCTATAGATCTAGTGTAACTTCTACCTGATCTATAGTTGTTGTGGCATGCCATATAGCTTTGTTTTGGGGGCTTATTCTTATAATTTTCATGCATGTTTTTCTACTACAGGCTTATGGTAAGCCAGGCATTTACCTGGCACAAGGGAGAAACAACCCGGGATGGCATACTGTGAAGCAATCATGTCTAATCTTTGTTCATTTAGAGTTAACAGCTACCTAACATACAGTAAACATACTCGGGATATGAGTGGATGCTAGACTTTCGAGAAGAAAAGCTGTATGAGGACAGAAAAAATCTGAAACTTCATATTGACTGAAGAAGCGGCCTGAGTTGCCTATAAAGCTTGCTTGCATATTGTAATCTTTCTAGTTGGACAATAAAAGGCGTCATTTTGCTTAACTTCTCACTACATTCATAATGGCTAACACGGTACCACACCCTAGCACTACAAACTTCAGCATAGAAAATGTTTGAGCCTGGAATCAAATTCATATCTCTGGGCTCTGAAACAAAGTTATAAATGGTAACAGTTCTTTTTATTGTGTATATTCAAGAATGTGTTTATTATATTGATTGTTGATAAGATTGTTTTTGTGCATGGCTGCACTGATGTTCCGGCAAATGAATATTTACTAACGGCAAATTAATCAGACAGGAAGCATATGTGAGGCTTCACTAACCTAACTTAAAGAAAAGACCTGTACTTAAAAGTAGATCTGTCATGTACATAAATGAAAACATCCATCATATCCATTTGGGAAAGAAACAGTATAGAGTGTGACACAGGAAAACAAAACAGATTGCTTCTTTCCACTCAGCTGCCTGTGTATAACTGGATTGAAGATTCTGTGGTTTACTACATCTGTGCATAAATCAAGCATACACGGAGAAACAGAATTCATTTACAAAGCCCAGAAATCCTGACTACACCAAAGCATTTCATATCTTAGATACCCCCTTGTGTATATTGTGTTGCTCATCTTGCAGTGAGCAGTCATTTGGCTAATAGGAGAGCTTACATGCATGTGTATGGATTTGCATTTTGAGAAGGAGGAAAACACTTTGTTAGAGAAACCGAAGAACATAAACAATAGCCGGTTGTTTCTTTAAACCAGAACAGTTTGTTTTTTTGTTTTTTTTAACAATAATTTCCACATACGGTATTAAAATAGATGTACATAAAATATGGATTTATTAAGTCTAGTGGAACTCAGACATAATGCTGACAATGTGTAAAAGTCTAATAGTCTAAAACTACTTGAATTAACAAAATGTTATGACGTGGAACCAAGATAATAGAAAAGAATTTGGAAGGAGAATTGCTACATTTATACCCAACATTAGTGAGGCCACAAATCGAGAAATATCATTATTCCTCATTTTCTCTTTAGAAAAAAGATTTTGAGAAGGTACTATGAAAGGCGACATGATTAATCCCTTGGTTGGAGAGACTAGATTATAAAGATTGGCTTGTAAAATTAAACCTGTTATAGTCATGAGAGAAAGAGATTAAGGGAGGATTTAATAGAATCCTTCAAATTCATGAAGGGTATTAGTAAGCTCTTATTCTCTTTTCACTGAATTTAGTCAGTCGATTGAGAAACAAATGACTGATACCACGGAACAGCGGAGGGGCAGAAAAATTGTCAATATCTGGAATGACCTAGCCTACCATGATATATTGGTTAAAAGAGAAATACTTGACTATGTTAAAAAAAGTAAGAGTAGCCTGAGGTAAACCAAGCTGTCTGACTCTAAAAGAAAATGGGAAATTATTTTTTTAAATATTACCTGTCTGTAATAAGTGTATATGTTTAATATGTCACTGTGATCTGTACAAATATTTTATAAATCTACTTTTCTTTCTACTCTCATGCACAGCTAACACAAAGCTAGGTTTAGCCCTTGGGCTCATCATTTTGAACTGTTAGGTAAGCAATAGAAGACAAGACAGGGACAACTGCGAAATGGGCATTGTATACTTTATTTGTGTGTCAAAGTCAGCATGAACCTGTATCCTCTTTGCCTTGTTTGGAATGCCATGATTCATCTAAATGGGGGCCTGCATATGAAGAAATAGTATAAAGCCTTGGAACATTGCCCGGCGCACCTTTGAAGCCGACGGACGAATGGAAGATAATTTCATCCGATCTGATAAATCCTTACAACGCAGCAATGAAAATGGCAGACTCTATACATCGGGCCCCCACTTCCGAACTGGGTTGTTGCCATTGCTTCCTTCGTCTGTTATGCAGCATCAACCGTCATTAAAGAAAGCAAAGTTATTTCTCCTATGTGATTTCTTACTGCCATATCACTAAGGGGGGTTGGATACTAGATACACTGGATACACTGTCTTAAACTGATAAGCTATGATGGGGCAAAAAAAAATTCATTTGTACAAAAAAACAATTCTCTCACATTTAACATTCTGTTATACTGTAGATAAAGGTCCCTGATTATTGTATGACCTTGTGATGATCAGCCTGTCAGTTTTTATTTCATCATGGTATCCCTGTAGGAGCTTTATACTTAGAAAATCTAGTAATGAGCATAGACCCATAAATAATTACACAATTAGAGACATGTTACACATATTGTGTTGACTGGGAAAGACGACAGTGTTTCAGGAAAATTGAACGGATGATGTCATTGATGCAATGATAATTAGAACTGTTCATTTTTAAACAGAGAACGAACATTAAAGCCATACTATTTTCAAGAAGAATATGATAAACCAAAGAGCGTCAAATGGGGTACGTACTGTATCTCCTGTGACCCTGAGATAACTTAAGATGTGATAAAAAAGGGATGGGTGAATAATTAATAAAACTGAGTTCTATTGTCTTAGAGAAACAGGCAAATAAAAAATAATAAATATGATAAGACTGACAGGGCATTCAATTGTTAGTAGCTTGACAATCAAAGATATACAGTATATTGTATAAACATTTAATAAACTATTACTTTGCTACACAGTATAATGACTGCCTCTTTTTTCTCAACAGTTGGCAGGACTAATCTTTTTGTTATTCAGGCAGTCTGGTGTAGTGGTTAAGTATCTGGACTTCAAACCCTGAGGTTGTGGGCTCAAATCCTGATACTGACACTGTGTGACCCTGAGCAAATCACTTGAGCTGCCTGTTCTCCAATTGGAAAAAAATAAAATAAATATTACCAATTGTATCATAAATGTTGTACTCACCTTGCGTAAAGGTGTCAGCCACATAAGTAAATGTTTGTAGATTATTTGTAAGCATTGCATTAATATGGCTATGGGCATTTTACCAATAATAACTGATACAAAATGAAGAGTAAGTACAACAAAATAAGAAACACTGAAACATTGTCTATAAAACTGAATCCATAGGATGAATAGGGAATTGTTTTATTCTCCTATCTTTATTTACTTACAATGTTCGATTTCTATTGACGGTCTAAGAGTGCACCAAAACAGCCTCAGCAAGTCTTCATTGCAGTTCAGAATCATGGGGGATTACTTTCATTTTTTTGGCACCAACTCTTCCAAGAAGATCAATTCTGACAAAGGCTTTTCTAGACTGTAGTGGAGTTGTACTTGGTGATTTCTGTGAGTTCTGAGCTGATAAGACAGCCAAGTCTTCTTCCAGTTTTAAACAACCATAACATAACTCTCGTCAGCTCTGTATCTCTTGTCTTCTGCACTCAGTTTCTGTGGCCATTCATTGCAATACTGGTCCTCATCCTTAACCATTTCCTTGTGCTTATTAAGAGGACAGCACATCTTGAAGCTCCTGTCTGCCCAGACATACTGACTTGGACGAGACCTTATTGGTACAGGATGACCACCAGTAATGACAAACTGGGCTATATACCTATAATGTAATCAAGTTTTTACGTAAAAAGTGTCCTAATACATAACAATGGACTTTCTTTAATAATTATACATTTTTTCTGACTTTTTGGGAAATTAATGTTTGGAAATCTGATTTTTTTTTCTTTTCTGAGGTTTTTTTTTGTTGCTGTGAGAGTGGAAAGCACCAAATTCTCTGGTGTAAACCTGGCGGGACATGTCATGCCTTATCAGTACCTTCTCCTTGACCACAGCAGTTCTACACTTTCTGTGGCAATTGAAGAGGGCAGATGTAGTGCATCTGATCGGAAGTACATATAATGGATAGCACACACTATTAAAATTATCATCAGGACTTCTCTACCTTCCATCATGGACATGTTCACAAAGTGCTGTATCCGTAAGGCCTTCAGAATTGTAAGAGATCTCTCCCAGCCCTTCCATAATTTATTTTCCATGCTTCCTTCGAATAGAAGACACAAGAGTCTGTGAACCAACACTGCAAGACCAAATAGGAGCTTTTTTCCCACAGGAAGTCAGGCTCCCGAACACAATGTCACTGCCTGTCCCTGCATGTGCACCCTTATTATAGTCTAATTACTTTTCTGTCATGCATTCCTTTGCATTCTTGTCTGATGTACATCTTCTCTCACTAATTGGTGTGTAAGAGTATAATGTCAATTTCTACAGATGTTGTTCCTTATTCTACCTTCCCTTATTTAAAATTAACCTCTACTCTGTATTGTTATACAGGTCACCCTGTCACATTCACAAGGGTTAGGGTATGAAAATTCATAATACTTAAATCTTCCTTATTGTAGTGGGGTGTTTCACAGCTGGATATTTATATAATTTGATTTATTAATTGCTTGTAATTTCTTTTTTTTTCACTTACCCTGTGCTGGCATGCATGTGTACGCACCTTAATGAGTTGACATGTGTATGGCATCAGCTAGGGTTCGCTGCATGAATAAAAAGGAGAGGGCCAGGTAAAAAAGGAGAAAAAGAAATTGGGACAAAGGAAATCGAGAAGTGAGCAAGTGAGTGCTATCTCGAGAAAGGTGAGAGCTGAAAATGGTGGCTAGAGAATTATGTGGGCTTGTAGTAGAGGTGATAAAGAGTAAAAGAGAGATGGTATGAAGTTCAAACCAGCTGGGAGGCAGAAGGCAGCTGGTGTAAACCCTGAAATTCTTTTTTTTACCAAGACAAACTTAAAATATTAGCAGTATTTTATGTGCTTACCCCAATGAATACTAACACTAATATTTAGATAGAAGTACAGGCATTCTCTACCTGCTGGGCATTGTGACTGTCACACCTACACCAGTGCCATCTGGTCATCTGTAGGGTTATCACCTAGGAGCCACTATTCACTGGTGTTTTGCCCGTTTAAATCCAGAACATCTCCAGGTGGTGGGGCAGCTCTAGGGACATCTCCTTATCTCTCCTTGTAGAAGCCAATAAGATCTTTTTCATCCCACCTCGTGTCCCTCTCGCACCCAGGTGTCAGAACAAACCACTCATTCTTCTTGATTTTTTGTGTACTGGCTCCTTGCCTGATGAATTGTACCTACCACTAAAATGTTGAAAGGCCGGTCTTCTTCACTTCACATTTGAATTCCTCCAAAACTTCTGCCATTATTCAACGCCGTGCAGGCTGAAACAATGCGCTGCAAACTGGTGTTCTGGGTATCACAGAGGTGGAAGTTCTCTTCTGTGCCATACCAGAGTTGTATGTAGAGTATATTTCTGGGATTTGGGAAGGTGTATTATGTGGATGTAATGAGAAGGCTCAATCTTGCCAGAGGAATCTTGCACATCCATCCATCCATTATCCAACCTGCTATATCCTAACTACAGGGTCACGGGGGTCTGCTGGAGCCAATCCCAGCCAACACAGGACGTAAGACAGGAAACAAACCCTGGGCAGGGTGCCAGCCTACCGCAGGGCTCGCGCACACGCACACACACACATAAAATTGCCAATGCACCTAACCTGCATGTCTTTGGACTGTGAGAGGAAACCGGAGTACCCGGAGGAAACCCACGCAGACATGAGGAGAACATGCAAACTCCATGCAGGGAGGTCTGGGAAGCAAACTCGGGTCTCCTAACTGCAAGGCAGCAGCGCTACTACTGCGCCACCGTGCCGCAGAATCTTGCAGATGTATATATTATATCTTTTTATGTGATAAAAATCATTTCCATTATTGTATATGTGTTTTTGGCTTATGCACCACCATCTGTGAGTTTCTATGAGCTCCAAAAATGTTCCCATTTAATTGTTCACAGCCAACTTACAATTAACCAAAACTGTAAAAAATTCATAAATCTGGAAAGACAACTGTATTGTCTTATTTATTGTTTAAATATTGCACTACTGCCTGGTAAATGTAATTTCATATCACTATATAATGTACCAAGGTATGTGTATAGATGTTATGACAATAAAGCCCACTTGACTTGAGTTCTATTGACACACAGATGCAAAAGACAAAATACACATCTAAGAAAAAAATAACAAAAAAATCTGGGGTGCCTAAGATTTTTCCAAAGGATTATGTGTATTGTGCATGCAGAGGTAAAACAGGACAGCAGCAGCTTGTCAGATTTGTTATGAATGGCTATACAGTATCACACATGTTTCTCAGTGAGGCCTTTCCAAGAAATACAACTCTAGTTCATGTAGCCTTTCAAGTCTCTCACACAAGACAGAATCTGTTAGAAATCGCACTAAATAATTTAAAAGATACAATCAGGAAAACATACACTTCCAGGACAAAGCTTTTGAGCTTCATGTGAGAACTAAAAACTTTAAAAGATACTTCAATCCTCCTGGGACACCAAGGACCAAAACAATAGTTGAAAAGACAGCTACTTTCAACTGACTATTGACTTACTTGAGCAATAGGTGCAATGGAATGAGATGACTATTTTGATTTTAACTCTCATTATATTTTACTTACCAAGCTAACTATTTAAATCGCTAAAGAATGATTCTATTCTTTATCTCTTGGAGTTCCTTTTGAAATTGAAATTTGGATGAGCATGTAAGCAACTGAAGATTTTTTAAGAATTATATAGCCCACTTTAGTCAGAAGTGTTTGATTTTATTCAGTAGATGTACCTTTACTCTGGAGGGAGTCATATTTTGTGTTCAACCTTCAGAGTTTCTTTAGGCTCAAGTTCAAAGTGATTGAGTTCCCTTTGTCCAACTCCATCAAACCACTTTGTTCACTGTACTGTCTATGTATTCTATTGAACTGTTGTGCCAATGTCCACACTGCAAAAAATATCATGGTACTCATAAAGCAAATTCTTTGATACTATAAAGTTAAAATCACACAGTGTATTAAGAAAGATTATAATATACTACTATTGCAGTCTGATTTTTTTTAATGTCTATTTGTTCTTCAGCCAGTCTAATTATATTTTCTCAGACTGGACACATTATAACCAGAGAACAATTGATGATAAACGTGGAATATTGCTTAAAGTTTTCCTAAGACTGTGTGACTGTGTTTGTTTTCTTTATTTGTTGGACTCACAGACATCAATTGATCAGGTTAGAATTACTTGTAATGCTCTATAGCCCTGATTTTGTGTTACTCCTTCAGTTAATCACCCCAGCTTCAAAGCGTGTCTGGCTCTGTCTGCCTTTGCTTGTCCTCAAGGTCATGTCGCTTAGATGGCTGATTTATAAACTAGTGCATAATTTCTTGAGGATACTTATAAATAATACAAAGATCCACATCACAAAAGATGACTAGTCTCTTTTGACGAGGTTAGAAGAAATCAGCAAATTTAACTGTCACTTGTAAACCTGAGTTCCACTAAAGGACCTAACCTGAAAGTAACATCTAAGCTAATACTAAAGGGCTGCTGAATATCATACATTTTTATTAAATACTGTATTGAGTCATTCATGTTGTGGTGATGTTGTGAAATATAAAGTGGTGTGCAAAAGTATTCAATCATCTTGAAAATCATCATAGTTTCCTGCAATGCACAACATTTGTAAATATATTTATCCATTCAGTATTTTTAATTTGAACTCTTATACTATAACAATTGTGAAAATGAACAGTCTTGACACACAAAGAAAGGTTTGGAGCAGCCACCCGTATACTTGAAGCCTGGCTGCAAAAAGGCAAAATAAGTGGCACAGATGTGTACAGAGTTGAGTCCAAAACAGAACTGAAGGTACAGAGGAAGGTGCCTTGAATTTATGGCAGGCAGGTTGAAGTGATGTCATTGAGGCCCAGAACATCAAGTGATGTTCTTGAGAAGTGCCATCCTCAGGCCCAAAACCGGAAGTGATGTTCTTGGTGCCAGAACCTAATGTGATGTCATCGGGCCTGAATCAGGCGTAATTTCCCATGCCCAGTCGACAGAAATAAAAGAGGAAGCTTTACTGCATCCCACTACTCCTTGGCCTGGTGTGGAATTACCTTCTTTTGGTCCATTTAGCTGCATCCCATGCACATGTGTGTGACACATTTGCAAAGTCAAAATAAACAATTTTCTGTAGATATTTAACTGAAGAATAAAAATTCAAAAGTTAGTGTTTGCATAAGTATTTAAATCTCTGTAATTTGGAAGCGCCAGGTTTACACAAATGATAAAGTAATCACAAACAACACAAAGGCAACAGTCATTTGACCAAAATTGAACATTATTAGGCACTACTTGTGAGTCTTTTATATCTCTCTGGATATAAAAAGCACCCTTAGAAAGGGCCATAATCAAAATTTTGGACAAAGGAGCATTCTGCTGACGAGCGTAACTAAATCATTGCAATGCACAAGGCAGAAAATGGCTACAAAAAATATCACAGAGTTTGAATATCCCATTAGGCACTGTTGGACCCATCATCAGAAAGTGGAAGGTTTATCTCAGAGCAAGATGTCAACTTGTGAGAGAGGCTACTAAAAATCCATCCGAAGTCCGCAGTGCTCTTTGGCTGAAACTGTAAAGAAGGTGCATGGGTCTACAATTTCAAGAGCTCTCCATAAAACAGGCCTGTACTTTAGGGTAGCAAGAAAGAAGTTATTCCTTAAGAAGGTCCACATAAAACCATGTATGGCATTTGCTACAAGGTATGTGAAAGTCCCAGTTAAAAAGTAAAATGAGAAATGAAATGAGAAGTCAAATGAGACCAAAAATAAACTTTTGGCCAGACTTCAAAGAGGTGTGTGTGGCATAAAATGGACACTGCTCATGCCTCAAGAAACATCATAACTATGGTGAAAAATGGTGGTGGCAGCATCATGCTATAGGAATGCTTTTCGTGTGCTGGGACTTAGAATCTTGTCAGAGTTGAAGAGACAATATTGGTCACGTAATATGGCACGAGAAATTGTTCCAGTGTTCTATGAACCTACTGTACAGCTTGGGAGAAGATTCATCTTTCAACGTGACCATGACCCTAAGCATAAGGCCAAAGGCACACTGGAATGGCTCAGAAACAGAAAGGTGAATGTTCTAGAATGCCCAAGTCAAAGCCCTGATCTTAAGTGTATTGAGAATGTGTGGCACTGTTTGTGAAAACTGCTATCCAGAGGCGCCATCCTTCCAACCTAGAGGATTTGTATAAATTCTGCCAAGGAGAATGGGGAAGAATCACTCCTGAACAATGGCCAAAACTGGTGCATATAAACTGCAAAATAATTAAGGCTGTTATTACAGCAAAAGGGTTCTTGACAACGTATGAATATGTAGGGCTTGAACAATTATGTAACACTAACTTTTGAGTTTTTCTTTTTCAGTTAAATATCTGCAGAAAACAGTTTATTTTGAGTTTGGAAATGTATTGTTACAGCATAAGAGTTCACATTAATAATACTGAATGGATAACTATGTGTACAAATTTTTTATCATGCAGATAATTATGATGACTTTCAAGGGCATCGAATACTTTTGCATGCCACTGTACATTATGTATTACATATTTCCTTGCTTTAATGATGGTATGTGCCAACAAAACATCTGTTGTCCTTTCTAATGGCATATGGAAATAAAGCAACTAAACCAAATTAAAAACTAGATCAAACTAAAAAAATAATAATAATAAAGGGTACATAAAGTACCATGAATTCAAATATGTATAATTGTCATGGAGTATTCAAAACTGATGAATAATATGTGGGTATGTAAAACAGGTGAGTATAACCATAAGACAAATAATTCACTGAAATTAGAAAAACAGTGGATAATCATTATCAAAAGTATTCTCTAAACTGAATTAAGATGTTTAATCAGTGGTCAACTAGACAAAGAAACCTTAATTTTGTGAAGCTGAGGTGGGTCTAGGCCTTTATACTGGTGCAACAAATGAAAGAGTGTTTCAAGAATCAGTGCTTCAATATTAATCTAATCTTTCTCTGAACATTATAAACAGATAGCGTTATTAAAAATGGGAATAAACCAATAATAAGAAATTGGAGGGCCCGACTAATGGTGTGAGACTGAATTACTTTATAGGGGATCTGAAATTAAAACTGCTCATAGAATTAACCTGGAGAGTTGTTAGGGCCGGGGCCTTTCACAATTTGTGTTGATTTTATTACCTCTGCTACCTCTGGATTTTAAATTGGCCCATTAGGACTAGTTTATAATTCATGAGTTACAGAGGAAATGTGATGTATTTGGAAAAATACGTCTAAAAAGGAGTCATTGACTAAATATTCTAAGGATGTAATTTAAAGTAATACTTCATGAATTAATTATAATAGCAAAGTATTGACACACTGTAGTACATTGATTTCATACTGTGAGGTAACACAAAGTTATGTCAAAAAATAAAAAAACAGAAATGGTACAGAAAGAATAAGTAGAAAAATTAGAAAATATAAAACTATACACAAATACAGAACAGAATGGAAAAAGTACAATAAATGCAAAATGATTTTATTGGTTAGTAATGTAAACTTTGCTAATTGTATCACAGATTTCAATAAAATATTCATAAATCAACAATACCCTGTTTCTAGGTTTCAAAATGTGAAAGAAAAGGAAAATATCAGGGGATGTAATTCTTTTGAGAATCATTGATTATGTTAATTGGCTAGGAAGCATAAAATCGTGGAATATTGATCGAGTGCTTAAATCTAAGTGCACTCTGTGAAATGAATTTAACAGAGTGTAACTGAAATCTGCAATACCTACAACATCAGTCACGACACACTTAGTCAAGGATGCCATTTTCAACCCTCCCAGTCCAAGGAGCTTGTCATGTGTGCTAATGCAATAACTAGCATTTTTCATTACATTGGATGGCGTATATCACTGACACTATAACCTAATAAAGTATATTTTAATAGAAAAAAATAATTGTACAAAAACAAAAGACTGGTAGAGGTTAGACTAATCTCTGACCGTCATACAGAGGCTAGTAGCTGATGGTATGACTGTCAGGGTTTCAAACTTGGCTACAACTGTAAATGGAGCTTGTTTTTTATTTATACAATTTATTCCTGCTCTCATTTTGCTAGATTAATGATTGCAGATCACCAGGATCTTTAAAGGACACAAATAAGATGAATACCTCTTCTATCATTTTTGTTTATTTCTCATATTTTCAATATTTAATTTTTTGTTTATTAATTTATAGAACTACTTTGTCTGTTATATGGTATTTGGTGTAGGATTTTCAAAAGCAGTGCTAATTTTTCCATTTATGCCTTCACTAAAGGAGGCAGGAGAGCATAACCAGAAAATGAGATGTACTAATTAAATCAGGCAAAGGCTCATTTCCATGAAATCATTTATCCAAACCATCAAAGCCTAACACAACAGTAAACTTGTTTGCCAAACAAGGACCAGGAACCAAAACCTAAACTCAAAACCATCAAGTGTAGTCATGTTATTAAATCTGTAGTATCTGATTACTTTCATAGAAGTTCTCAGATTATCTCAAATAATCTTGGATAACTTTTTATACCATCATGATGATGATGTTACATGCTATACATGTCCAGTTATCAGCTAAGGCATCATAAAATGGTGCTGGCCATGTAAAGCTATGTGAACATAATTTAATAGGAAAAGCAGATAAGAAGATGAGATAACAGAAAACAATTCTAAGCTTAAAATAAACCTCAGAAATGTGTTCAACATTAATTAAAACATGTAAACAAAAGAGAAAATGTGCAATAAGCCCAACAAGATGGAAGAAAAAAAACAAAATGTCAGAAAATCATAAGTTTGAGTTGTGCCATTTGTTGGAAGGAAAAATTCAATGAATTTTATTACTACATGAATTACAAAATGCATTTCAATAGGATGCACATCACAAACATTAACAATACATACACCCAACAGAGTGTAAAAATTGGACAGCCAGAAATGCTCTTATATGGTAAAACATTTCTGTCAGTTGAAAACTGGAACACCCGCTTTACCTATTATATGGTTGTTAAACTCTTTTGGGACTCCCTCCAATGGGACGACACACTGAAGAGCATCCCGAAACACGATCACCGCATGTGTGGAAGACAGCTTATCTGTTGCCAGGGCAACCGCAGGCTCCCAGCATTGCAGCGGCTCATCAAGAAAGAAAATCCGAGCCGACCCTGGTCACGCTATATGTGCCATCATTGATGGGTGATGTAAGGAACATTATAAATGCAGGGAAAAGTATTACTTGACCACTAACCTGGCCAAGACCCTGCCTGATTGCTGTGTCTGTGTTATATAGAGTGGTAGATCCCACTACAATAAATAACCATGCTGTTCCTGTTTCAAACTGAATAAAGCTGGTTTTGATAAAGTACTGAGACTCAGCCTCATCTTTTGGGGTGTAAGACAGGGGACTCACACGTCATACTGTTTAAAAATATTTTGTGCCTTAAAAACATTTTTTAGTTTACAAGAATTGACTCTTACTATTTCTTTTTTGACATGGCCTTCATCTTGGTATTTTGGAAAAGGTAATATTGTAGAATGGCGGTGAAGCACTTCTTGCAGTTCTTCCCTGATAGCAAAGACAGGTAAGCTCTATGGTTTAGAAAAGCTCACTGCATTGCTCAGAAAAGTATGCTTTTCATTTTCAATTTGATCACTAGTTTCCAAGAAAGAAACCTTTTGCTTTATTTCTGAAAGAAAAATGCATCTCCTGGTTAATGGCTGCTGACATTAACAGCAGTGTCGTCAGTTTGGAGAAAGAGTAGATTTGAGATGCTGATCTTCTTGGTCATTTCTCAATTCTGCTACTCACTCAGCACATCATTGTTCAACCTCAGCAAGATACCCAGCCCCACTGAGGACAATAAAGGACAT
Organism: Polypterus senegalus; assembly: GCF_016835505.1. Taxonomy (NCBI): domain Eukaryota; kingdom Metazoa; phylum Chordata; class Cladistia; order Polypteriformes; family Polypteridae; genus Polypterus; species Polypterus senegalus. Next base: position 98,310,892 of record NC_053156.1, on the reverse strand, counting down.
TATATGCCAATGTACTTAATTTTAAATGAATGGTACAAAGGATTTAACTCTGCCATCTTTGATGAAATTTCACATTCTATGTGATGGGTGACAATACTTGATTCCAATGACAGTAGCAGCAAGCATAAAAGTAGGCTACTATGATTTAGTGTAGAAAGGAAAATAGTTATTAACAGCTAATCATATTAGTCATTTATTTGACTGACATGTATGCACCACAAACAATCATACCAACATTTCTAATATAAGTAGCATGTGCTAAGTTTTTAATTAATATGAATAGGGTCTCAAATAATTTATCTACTCGCATCATGAAGCCTTAAAATGAGTTCTGGCAATCTTAATTACTTACAATCTTAATTGTCCTAAAGAATACACAATGTCATTTATGAAAATACTAGGTGTGTTAACTGGCTTCGCTCAGAAATTTTTGTAAAACAATGGGTCTCAGTTATAGTGCTGTTAGTTAATCGAGAGTATCAGAAGTTCACAGTATTTGTAGGTTTATTTCCAAGGGCAAATATTAATTGCAGGAGGTGTGGTGTAAAGGTTAAGTCTTTAGGTCTAGCACCTCAAACCCTGCTACTGACACTATGTGACAATGGGCAAGGCACTTCATCTGCTTCTGCTCCAACTGGAAAAAAATGTACCCAATTGTATCTCAAATGTTTTAAGCTGCCATGGATAAAGGCATTAGTCAAATAATAAGTAATAATAATTTATTAGGTCACTGGAGCTTCATTCTCTTGAACATGCTGTATACAATTTTCTATAAGTAAAACATTTCTACCTTAGAACAATTCTAACTTTTCCTTGTGGCTTGGCTTTTGTTGATGGTCATTGCAAAACACAATTTTACAGGAAAGAATATTCCTTTGAACTGAAACAATCAGTGAGGAATAATGTGAAATTTGAGTATATATTATCATTATTAGATGTAGATGATATTCATTTGCTCACATTGTTCACATTGTTTATTGTTTAAATAGTCCCTATATAAAGTCTGCAGGTACAAGTGTATGTGCAAAGCAGTGCTTCAAATGGATATACTTATATGCCAGTACCCTATAGGTTGCACTGATGTATTAATGTGAAGACCAAAGAACATGGGGCAGTAGGTTTGAGTGTCTCGGCAAAATTTCTGTGGCTTCCCCATTATAAAGTGTTGCTACCTAAGACTGATGCTGGAGTATTTCACAAATTAAAACCAGAGTGATGGGGTTGCCACTGGGGTTTGTAGCACCACGAATGAAAAGTGGGTTTGGGTAACTGATCCCCCTTATAGTTTTCACTGCTGCAACTGGGGCTTAAGGTCAACAGAGCAGAACGGTGTGACAGTGCAGCTAAGCCCCATACTACTGGTTGCATCCTGACAGCCACTGCTGGTAACGTACCAAAGGATGAGTCAGCAGATGAGGACACTCACACACAGCAAAGGATAGGTGCAAAAAAGTGTGAAGGTGCTTTTATTAAAACCAGTCAAAAACAAAACATCCAAAAGTGCAGTGCATCAAAAAATTAATCCTTTAAGACAACGAAAGTCCGTGAAGTTAAAATCCAGAATAAAACGAGAATAAAACAAGAATAAAACCAACCACACAGTCATCAGGGCTGATGAGCCCAGCACAACTCTCACGTTGTCTCCATGGGTAATTTCAAGACCCAACAGGAGCAGAGAGAGTGGGAGTACAAACTTATGCTTAAATTCAACGCTCTACAAAATGGTCTGAATAGAGACAAGAGTTTTATGACCAGATATGTGGACTAACAGACTGAATGACCAGTTGATTACATCATTGGCCTATCTTACAGACAATGCACTTCAAAAAAAACCTTACAGGACTTTCTCTAGTGATGGTTATCTTATCTCTAAATTTTATTAGTTCATTGTTCTCTTCTTTCAGGGTTAATTCATCTCAGGTGTATTCATTTTGCTAACATTTGAACAAAAAGGTTGTTAAGATAAAAGAAAAAAAAATCACTTTGCTCTCCCAGTATAAGCAAGAGTATTTTTCTGTTTCTTTGTTACACCTTACCTGATCAAGGGGCCTTAGCTGCCTCGAAAGCTTGCATTTAGTTAGGCAATAAAATATGTCATTTCACCCTACTTTCTCCTTTGTCTCCATGGCTGAGACACAAGCAGCTGCGGTCCTCCCCAACCTGAAGCTTGACTGCCTCAAGTAGAGTCGGCCAGACCAGTCATGTCTTCCTTCCTGCTACCCTGGCGTGCCACAGATCTCTGGGGAGGACTCCAGCATGCTTGCACCCACTCCTCTATTGGCTATAGGGGTTGGACAGAAAACCTATAAATTTGCTTGCTCAACCACATTCTGTCTCTCTTGCTAACCTGTGATGATGTAGAAGTATCTTTCTCTTGCTAACAACTAAAGAAGACCATCACACTATGGACTGAAGACAACACAATGAAGATCACACCATCAGCCATTTTGAACAGACATGTGGCTAAAAGCTGAGCACCAATGATGCCTTAACTAGAGACATTAAGTAACTACAAGTCTGTGTGCCACCTGAATTACACATCACCATTTTATCAGGTTCTATGGTTGCCAATATTCAAATGTACTTTGCATTTTGTTATTATTTATGAATATTATCAGTAATACATTATTTTAGGTGTAACTTAACTCCTGCTTGTCTTTTACTACTTCTAATTGCCTGAGGTTATAGATATAGAAGAGAAGGTGGGGATAAGTTATATAGAATAATACCTTATAAACAGTGGTAAGTCTGTGAGATTAGGCATTCTAAGGCTACATATTAATAATACAATAGGTGAAAGTAGAGCAATATATATTACTCTACCAAGATAAAACAGGTGAGTTGTCCTTAGAGCGTTGATCCTTTGCTCCTATGCTGGACCAACGACCATCCTGCCTTTCCACACTAGCTGGCTGGCTTGTCCTGCCACTCCACCCAATGATAGTCAGAAGGCTTTCTTTCTTGTTCTTCTTTTCTCATTTCTCATTCTTTTCTCCTTTCTTTTTCTGTCTTGCACTCCCCTCTTATAGACTGAGGAGGATTGCAGGTACAATTGCTTGATTGATAATGAGACAATCAGACAAGCTGCACATGCCAATAAGGCAACACATGGTCAGCTGACTTGCACCATCTTGAAAGAGAGCTGTCTTTTCTACAGATTGGCTGTGCATGCTCCACTCCCAAGCGCAAGCGTGTCAGTTATTTACTTACTCAGAGGATGCCAACACAAATGGATAACCAAGATGAGTCTCGGTAGTCAACATCAAACACTTGCATCTTTCTAGAGCTTTGCCAATCTTTCTCTTTCCATTTCATAACATGATCATGTCTCTTTTTTCCGGTCCAGGACACCACTCTGTCTTCAGTTGTCCATCCACCCAGTTCGTGCATTGTGCTATTTGTGTGACCCATCAATCACTTCTGCTGTGTCCTTCCTGGACATAAAGCAAACTCTCAGTGCAGCCCAGAACATATAAGTTAGAATAGTAGCAATAAATATTGACAAAAATATCAATAAATAAAAAAACACAAATCTTCTAATTTTGTTTTTCTTACCAGATTTCAGTCAAACTGCCAAAGCAGATTTTTGAAATTTTGGGGCATTTAATTTTTCTGTTGCAGATTTTTATTCCCCCCTAAATACTGATATATTGAAATGTCCTTTCTTACTGGATACCTTCTGACCTAGATATGCCATCCTGCCAAATTTCAACTTTTTTATTAAATGGGAAAGCGTTTTGTTCATGAGTGAGTGAGTTATTGAGTGAAAGAATTAATTCAGTTTTGCATTATTTGTGTATTTACACATTAAAATGATTTCAACAATAATCTCAACAGATTAAATTTAAATAGGCACTGAAGATACATTTAGAATAAATATAAAACTTATTTTTTAGACCTGTTGTGACAAGAAAGCACCCTCCTGTTTTCTCTCCACACTCAGAATAATGCCAAAAATACATCAAATGTTAAAAAATGTACTTTTATGAAACAAAAACAGAGGAAGGGATGAATAAAGTGATAACATGAAGTAACAAAACAAAAGATAAGAAAAATCATACTGCCTTATGGTCATGGCTTCCATATGCTTTGATCTAACAGGGAGGCCATCAACAGGTTTTTCTTTCTCTTTCAATTTGGCCCTAGGCATCAACAAATAAGGGCTTTTTGTGGAGGAGTAATTTTTCTTTATTTTTCTTCAGGATACTGAATGCTGGGACCTGGTACAACCTCTGACTGGTGTCACTGAAACACAGGTAACAGCACCATTTATGTTCCAGGGGAGTGCTGTAAGCATAAAATCCTTCTTTAATTTAGGAGTAACAATGCAGAACTCTTCTCTGGAGGGCATTATGCAGTTTCTATGCTGTACATGATGTCTCCTGGAGAATACTAGACAGAACAAACAATCTGGCCTTAACAATTGCATTTTTAAATTTCTAAGAAGGTGCAGGAGCACCTGGGGCCATAAAGAGGCACTCCAACCATATACCACCAATGCTTCTTTAAATTGCCAGTGACTCTGGTAGTGAGTCCTAGGAGTTACAATGAAGTGGTCCAGGACAGGGATTTTAAAGGCCCCTGAGCCATGAGGCATCAGAGCCTGGAGTTGGGGGATAAGTTTTAGACAATAACACGATTACCAAGAATAAGCTAAGACCAGACAAGAGAATAGTGTGGGTATAATGTATGTCCGGGAGTGTTTGTGCATTTGGGCAAGTAGACCAGTCATTGCATAATGTTGTCATGGACTTTTGATGTATAAAAAGGTCCTCAGGACTCAAGTCTTTGTTATTTTTCCTTGATTGTGTAGTTTGTAGTTGAAGTTTTAGTATAGTTTCCCTTATTACAATTACACAATCCACATTAATAATGTATTCCTTTGTTGTCATTGTTTTAATTCGGGGACTGCTTGAAAGCGCCACTTACATTCCACACTAAATCAAATAAGTTTTACTCCAAGGGCTCAGTTATTGCCCCGACATCTTTTCACCTAGGATGACAAGTTGATTGTGTATATAGCGATCACTCTGGGAGTGTGCTACTCTTCCACTCATTTACTGCAGTGCCAGTTAGATCAGTTTGTCTAAGGACTTCAAATTGGAGAATATTTTTTCCTGGATTCTTTGTGAATTCTTTGAATAAGCAGATAAGGTTGGCCTCACTGTTTAGGTAAGCATTGAGCTGCAACAGTCATACATGAGCATGAGTCTGCTATAGACAACAACATCCCAGTGAATATTGAAAAACTGAGATGTATTTTATTCCTTAAAGTACTAGGGTTAATGTTGTATGTTTGTTTTGAAACGTATGTTTACAAGATATTAAATTTATTATTTATTTGCTTCGAAAGAGGGGAACTAATTAGAAAGTCTTTTGTCCTTGAGACTTACAATAAACAATGCTGTTAGTTTTGCACACACCCACACCCACTCATGCAGGAATATTATATTACAGTACAGTGGCAGAAAAGTGTCATCTCACACACATGCGCATAGGGAACAACCTAAGGGCTCTGGTGACTGTAATTCCCTGCCTTTTCCGGGCTTGACCTTGTGTCCAAATTTGTTTTCTCTTCCTCCCTCAGCAGACTGGATGATTGACAGCTGTAACACATATAATGTCATGTTTGGTGTCCAGCTGGGAAGATTTAAGACCGGAATATCTGCCATCTTGAAACCATTATTTTGTGAACTTGTGTCTGTAAAGACATGTTCACTATTATTGCATGTTTTCTTTTGTGTTTGCTACATTCCAGTTATACCAGAGGTGTGACCAGAAGATCATGTGTGGGTAGGCATTTGGCTTGTCTGGGGGGGTTTGGGGGTTGGGGGCAAAAAATATCCATCCATCCCCATTTTTGTAGGGGAGTCAAATATTAATAACAACATAGTTTTATATAACATATAAAAGCAAAAATTGTGGTATAAATCATAACCTATTGTTCAATTAAATTAACAGAGGCAATAGAACTTGTATTATTATTTTTTGTGAACAAATATAGAACTACATCTACAAGGTAAATATCAATAAAGTCAAATGTATACAACATATGAGAGCAAGAACAGAAACGTGGCTCATTGAAGTCATTAGGATAGGATATCAGTTTCCAGTGTTTAACCTGGATATTATCTACAGGACCAGTCTGTGGTTACTCTTGGCAAATTCTGAAATAAATTCATTCATGTCTAGATGTTCTGTGATGTTTTTCTCATGTGACTAAATTTCTCTTCCTTGAATGCAGCATTGTTCGGCGGAGTGGAGTGAGAATGCGGTTCAAAGTAGAGAAAGAGCTTTCGCATGCAGCTGAAGACACACCAATGATGAGTGCTGTGACACATAGCGAATGCAAAATAGGGAAGGCCTCTTTGTACTGCTGAATGCGTTTGCATGCCTCAGAGAGATTAGCATCAGCTGGCAGTTTATTGATCAACATTGCTTTTGCCACAACCATTTCATTTAGCAAGCTCATGCTGTTTTGCTCTGTCCCTGCAAATGCCTGAAGAGGTTTCAGGAGAGAATGATCAAGAAATAATTCTGATTTTGGCAAGAGAAGCGATGTGGCCCTCAATAATTCAAAATTTCTCTGAGAGAATCTTGTCTCCATTTCCAAAATAGCTCTATCAAGAATGTTGAACATAGCCCTTTTAAAAGTCTGATTAGGAGCAATTTGTTCATCAGAGTCACCATGCCCAAGCGTAGACATGACAATACTATCATCAAGCTGTGAATTAACTTTTCGTTTCCTTTTGAGCGAATTGGTAGGCCTACTTTCACACTGAGAGAAATGCTCCTCCCAGAATGAGTCGCATCTCATCTCCTTTAGTGTGGCCAGTGAAGCTGTCACCACCTCCCCAGCTGTGCACAAATCCACTGTATGTGCCTGTAGAATTGCATTGGCTGGTTTCAGCACACCAAGCACATGAAGGAGGATTTTTTCTGTATTGAAGAAATTCTGCTTTTTAAATTGGGTCAAAAGACCACATGCCTCTATGCAAATGTCAAAAGGGGCAGTGTCAGCCTCTGCTACCTCTGAGAGAAGCCCCCTTATAGCTTCCTCATTGCTGATGATGAAATTTGTGACATCATAATGACTGGTCCATCGTATTTCTAGAAGTCTTTTCAGTGTGGGTACATTGTATGTGTGTGAAACATAATGTCTGTGACAAAATGTGTTCAATGAATTTGACGAGTCAAAGAACTTCTTAGCCAGAGGTTCTGATTCCATTGCATGTATCACTGCTAAATGGAGCTGGTGGCTGTAGCAGTGTACATATGGAATGTACTTACCAACTTTGTTTTGTAACAAAGCCTGGACACCATGCCTTGCCCCAGACATGACATCAAAACACTGACACACTAAATTGTCTGGGCTGTAACCTAGCTCAGAGAGATGTGACTGAATTTGGTTACAAATATATTCAGCATTAAGCTGATTCAGTTCAATTAAGCCAATCAGGTGTTCTTCAGAGATCGGCACAAATCTAATCACTACAGACACATTCTCAATGTTACAGTGATCCCTGGTACCATCACTTTTAAAACAAAGTCCAGGAGAGTCAGCTTTTTCATATTTGGTCCTGATATCTTTTACCACCATTTTGGCAAGAGACTCAATTATTTAATTTTGAATTACATTGGATGTGTATTTTGCATTGTCTGGAATGTATTTTACAAATTCTGCAAGTTTGGCATCTTTTTTGATTGCGTAATCAAAGAACTTAAGGAAAAGTCCCTCCTCCCCACCTTTGTGATTGTGACCACGCAGAGCCAGTTCATTGACTGCAAGGAACTGAACGGCCTCCCCAATGCTTTTCACATAATATCTATTTTTTTCTATCTGGGTTGGACCCAGAAGTTGAACTATGCTTTCACCCGTCTCTGCCCGGCGCCGATACTCTTGAAATGCAGACATGGCTCTGACGTGCGGGATACTAGACGCGTTGAAGCCGCCACCGTCTCTTTCTAGAGCTTTTTTCCAATTAGTGTAGCCGTGTTTGGTGAATATGTCCTCGCGGTCCGAATTGGAAATACTAAATTTGCGGCAGGCAAAGCAAAATCTGGCATCACGGACAACAGAATATTCAAGCTATGGTCGAGACTGATACCAGCTTGCACTAAAACATATGAGTGTCTTTCCAAATGTGCACTTTAATAATGAATTAAAATGGGCTGGGATGGGCTATCCATATTTAAGTCAGGTAGACCGGACAGTATATTTTGATGAAGCCAGAGGTTTGGAGTACCCGACACAGGCGCAGAGCTGGAGGATTGTGTAGGCTTTTCTACATCTTTTGGAGTTTCAGTTCCCGACGTGGGTGCGCTGTGCTCCGTGTTGGTAAGCAGTGGTGCTGAGCTCAACTGTGGAGCCAGCAGCTTGCGGAGGGACGGAGGTTGAAGATGTCTGCTTTTAAATAAGCCACCTATGCATAGACTTTGGTGTTACCAACCAGAAAATAAAAGAAGAATGGAACGTATACGCTGTTTTAATTAAGGAATGTGGACAACGGGCTTAAAACGTGCTGCAAAGAGAACTTTGAAAATAAAATGTTATTCTTCTCCAGAGTTTTCATTGGACAGACAGAGCATTTCGCAGGGTGGGCACGGCTTGTCTCTGAGGGGGCAGTGCCCACCCCAGCCCCCCCGTGGTCACGCCTCCGAGTTATACAGAGTCACTATGGTGCTGCCCAAACCCTTTACCGTTGTCTGTCTGTTCTCTTTCAGTGTTTATAACAGAACATGTATGTTGTCTATGACCCTTCTCAGCTTACATAGTCATAGATTTTTGCCATTTTTGAGATGTGTAAAGAAACTGAGTACCTGGTAAAACATGCAAATGACATCACAGCTCCACACTGAAAGTAACTAGCCAAAGATTTGAACCTTTTTTACTATGGATCTGTGAAGCTGCAGCACCAGTGCTGCAACTACTTCACATTAGTGAAAAGCATTAGTCAAATTAAAATATACCATAAAAGAAATACACCGGAACATGTCATTCAAAAAGGATCATTTTGAGTGATTTATTCAGCAATAAACCAATAAGGATAATCTCTATCACTTTATTCATCATTTAACACTTTATAAAGGAGACCTTGTGTCCTTTGTGTGAAATACAAAGTTTAGCTGGGAAAAACACAAATGTCATACTAAAGCTGGTTAGTTATCCTGTAATGCTGGTCTTCTCTGTGCTACCATTTGGCTGGAACGTTTTGACCATAGACTTCCCTCTCTTGCCCTTTAACTGATAAAGATGAAAATACACAATGACTGGGCCAGGACAGTAACAGCCCCACGACTGGAGGGAGTGTTTGGCATTCAAAGATGCTCAAAGTTCCTTACTAGACTCACCCTTTAAAATTGTAGTATACGTAATTCAAATAGCTTCCCAATTCAGAAATTTTGTGTTCTTCAATTAGGCTGTCTATTGGACACTTTTCACTTTAACAGTCTTTTGCTGAAACAGCAGCTCAAAATAAGCTGCTTTGCATTTGGAGGCATCAGCTGCCAAAACCTTAGCCACAAGCTTCTAGTTTAAAAGTACTGGCACTGAAAATTCAATCAATCAAGTCTTGTAATAAGATCCACAACTGAGAGTTGTGATTGCAAAGAAACCAGGGTGCTTTCCTGTTCTTATTCAGAAGATAAAATTGGAGGTATTTTTTCAGCTTGAATCTGTAATGAAGTTTGAAGTAACCAATATGATAGCCAAAAGTCAACAATGACCATCAGGGAAATATGGCTAATCACTCCATAGTTACTCTGTGCATTGGATTAACTGAGTATGAAAATGGACGGATGTTTGGATGGATGGTTTTGTATGTCCTCATTTAAAATCTTATTTTGTCATTTAAGATAGATAGATAGATAGATAGAGAGAGAGAGAGAGAGAGAGAGAGATAGATAGACAGCATTTCCAAACTTGTAATGTATGTTCCAAAATAAGACTTATGTATGTGCTTTTCACTGACAATAAGATTTTTGAAAACAGACTTATTCTTTTTTGTGTTTTACCCAATTCAGACATTGACAAAAGCAGATTAACAAACATAAATGGTTTACTTGGTCCCTGATCCTGAAAGTTCTTCTTCAGCTCATTCAATCTTACTCTGAATTTCAAGCTTACAGATGGTGTTACAGATGGCCTACAGCTAGCCTTAGACTACTAAAGCAGTATCAAGTCATAGGGAGGAAACCCATGTTAACATGGTGTCAGTCTTTCATAAGGCAGTTGTAATGCCTCTAGTTATATTTGAAAATGTGCCCTAGGCTGTGTTTTACTGATTAACTAGCATCACCAACTCTGAAACCTGTATTTCCCCTCAGCAGCATCTCCTTGTATTCTCCAAAAGCGAAAACGTGACAAAGTATATGGGTTGGTGATCAAGAAAGTTAGTGCTGTTAGCCCAGACCAGCATGCTGGAACTTAATTCTAAAATGATGAAAACATCATGACCTTTACTATTGTTAGCATACGCATTCAATACATTTTGGGATAACAGTATGCTAAGTGTAGAAAAGATTGCGGTGAAATCTTTGAAAACGTAACTGAGAAACAATGAAAAGAATTCCAAAGTGACTGTTGATGCCATCTGTACCAAAAACAAAAAGTAAGCAGGCTGCTTCACTCAAATACAAAAGAAGAGAGCAACATTTACTAGATCTGCAAATACCTTCTTTAAGACAAAGTTCTTAGTCTATATGTTAACTTTGTGGATTTGTTACAATAATTAAATGTCCTTGTAACAGTTAGCTACGTACATTTTGTGCCTCCCTTATGTTCATTTTGCCAAAAAGAAGACAAAACCATTAATCATTTATTTTATTACTGTATGCACTCAAAAGTACTGTATTTTGGTCATAGGTTGCTGCTCTGTTGTTTGTGTAATTGTACAGATTTCTGAGTGTTATTTTTATTTTGGATACTCAAAGGACTAATATTAATTTTGATAATACCCTAATGTTAAATTGAATCATGGGAAAATTGCACATTCATAAAGTCAGTCAGTCATTATCCAACCCCTTATATCCTAACACAGGGTCATAGGCGTCTGCTGGAGCCAATCCCAGCTAGCACAGGGCGCAAGGCAGAAATAAATCCTGGGCAGGGCGCCAGCCCACCGCATGGCTCGCACACACCAGGCACAATTTAGAATCGCCAATGCACCTAACCGGCATGTCTTTGGACTGTGGGAGGAAACTGGAGCACCCAGAGGAAACACATACACGGGCAGAACCTGCAAATTTCACACAGGGAGGACCTGGGAAGCGAACCCAGGTCTCCTTACTGCAAGGCAGCGGTGTTATCCACTGCGCCACCCTATTCATAAAGTCAGAGCTATTAACTCAAACCTCAACTTTAGACCTTTCTCTCATGATGTAGAATCCTTCTTTATGTATATATGAAGAATGTCAAGGGCAATAAACAACAAAACTACTAAAAATATTCTTTACTTAAAATCATTATTGGTAATTCATTTATTTGAATTTTAATAGTATATTTTGTTGTATGCATAATGTCAGTGCATTCCCAGTCTCAGTGCAGTTGTTTTTTTTTTAATGTTAATGTTTTTTTTTAGTGTTAATTCTCACTGATGTATATGTATTTTTGTTCTTATATAATTGTCAATAAAGAATGTATGAAAAAAAATTTTGAAAGAGAGGAAGATAATCAGGTTAGAAGCTGGGATTCACAATGTTGTAATTTCTGGCTTTTAGATAGATTTTTCTTCCATCATGCACATATTTGTTTTCACCAAAATTTCCAATTTTCTTTGTGCTCTCAAAGAACTGAAATTGAGAAGTGTCTGTGTGGGTTTCCTCTGTGTGGTCCGGTTTCCCACCACTGTCCAAAGACATGCATGTTAAGTAGGTGAATTGGCGATGCTTAATTGGCCCCAGTGTGTGACTGCTGCGTGTGTGTTGTCCCTGCAATGGGCTGGAGGTCTCTCCATGGTTTGTCCCTGCCTTGTACTGTTGCAGGGATAGACTCCACAAGCACCCACCCCCATGCCTGGATTAAGCTGGTTAGAAATTGATGTTGCATGACTATATAGTAATGCACAATTGATTATATTAATTAAATATTTAAATAAAACATTGATCAGAATGTTTCTGAAATGCCGTTATGCTGCTGTTAAGACCCTGAATGGATCAAAATGCTTGCAAATGTTATCTCAGTGTATGTGTATGTGTATTTTTTAATTAAAAAATCCTTTTGCCTGTTTCAATGCAAGCAATTTGACCCTCTAGGAGAACCATGACGGGAGCTATCACCTCCAGTCCGTGGCTGTCCAGAAGGGTCTGTTTTTTTGTCCCTTATTATATCTCCACATTCTTCCCCTTGGCAGCAGCCTCATATTCAGTACATTTTCATTGTTACACTGATAACATGCAGGTTTCCATCAAAATTAAACCCATTGCGCTCTCTGTCCTATCTTGCTTGTGTTATTGTCAAGAGGAGATAAAGAGAATTTCCTACAAATGAATATCAGGGAACTGAGGTAATCTTGATAAAAATAACTTTTCAAATTGCCACCTCTGGAGAGAGACATTTACCTTGCCATAACTGCTGAGGTCATTTCTCTGTCTACCTTAGACTGCAGTCTTGAAAGGTGAGGTTTCAGTCTGATACTACGTGACTTCTGATGTTAAAATGGTATTAAAGCATTATCCATTTTTAAACAATATTTTAATAATATGACCTTCTGCCTGTAAAACTGATATTAGAAGCACATTCAGACATTAGATTAGATTAGATTTTTCCTGCTTGTCATAGTTACAGCAGACCATGTTAAAAGAAAAAAACTGAAAGTGTACATTTTAAAAAAATAAGATAAAAAGTTTCCCCCTTTTGATTCCTAAAATTTACATTAACTAATGTGCAACTATAAAATTTTAATCAAACACCCCTATTATAAGCAGTGATAAAATCAATTGGAAAACCTATTGGACACCTCTAATAACGAAGCGATGCTTAGAATAATGGTAGAATCGACATGTACAATATACAAAGTTACTGGTGGCTGTAGTTGATTGGCTAAGATGACAAATGTCTACATATTTAGAGATGATGTGATATATTAGATAAGGTAATGGTAACAAGCAAGTGTAAAAGGGAATGAATTGTTTTCTCGATTGCTCACTCCATGGTCTGAGACATTTGTACATATTTACATGCAAATAAAAATCATTCTGCATTTTCATCTAGTTTCTGAGAATGATTTAGTTGAATAAAGAGGAAAGTTTTTTCCACAACATAATCTGCTTTAGGTGTTCCCAGAGTTGGGGTTGAGGATGTTGTTGTAGCAAATTCTGGTTCTGATGATGTTTGTAGAACAATCATTGCATTTAAATGTTTATCAATAAAGTCATGAAGAAAACATATATCTAGTCCAGGGGTGCCCACAGTTTTTCAGCTTGCGAGCTACTTTTAAAATGACCAGGTCGAAATGATCTACCTACTTTAAAAATCATTTGATAACCAGGATTCGGCCAACTCTCTGGTACTTTTCGTACTGGTCTTGAATTTTACTGGGACAATGTACAAGTAAAATTCAAGGCCAGTATGAAAAGTGCCAGAGAGCTGCCCGAATCCTGGTTATCAAATGATAACGCCATCAACAGACACTTGGACATAAATCCAGCATATGCAAACTTAATAAGAACATATTCATAATAATATAATAAACAAGACTTTACACCTAATACCACCCCCCAACCACACTGACTTAGCCACCTCCCCCACCTACACCCCCACCCCCAAGTAATTTTTTGCTATATATTGCCTTTGATTCTAGTAAGTTTAAGCATTATCCTCTGATGAAGACCCCTGGCAGGGGTTGAAAGCTCAGGAATAAAAAACTGCTTTTGATACATGATTCATTTTCTCCCTTTGTGGATCTCCAGCTGCAAATATGCAAACCGTATCACAGACCTTCTCTTCCATATATATATATATATATATATATATATATATATATATATATAGATAGATATGTATATAAATATATATATATAAATATGTATATATATATATATATATATATATATATTCTGAGTATACTTTATACATAAAACTAGCAAAATACCCGCACTTCGCAGCGGCAAAGTACTGCCTTAAAATTTTTATTAAGAAGAAAATTAAACCTTTTTAAACTAAGGGAAAATATACCAATAATTATTTGTTAAGGATCTTTTTGTTTACCACTTTCTTAGTGAGTTCGGCCCTCCAATTGTAATATGACCAAGCTTACTTGGTGAGCTTACTCTTAAGCATGCAACGTACAGTTGGCAATGTGAACAGTAATCTTGTTTCATTTATCTCACAGCTTGTATTGCTGCTGTCATAATTGGTTTGAGTTTCATGGTTTGTTTCAATTATGACAGCATTTGTAGGACTTGTGCTGAAGAGACATTCGGCCATCTGTCAAGCGTTGTAAGTATACAACCGGTTTCATCGATAACTTCACATCCAACTTTTGAAAGTTTAAACATTCATAAACATCAAAGTGTCCACTACTGAAATCGTCACCTGTCAATCTAAGATGTTTAAGAGGCATTGGTGGTTGTCAAAAGGTGTAAAATATTTGTCCATTTCGGTACACTTGTAAGCGACAACCGAACATTTCACCGGCAGCCATCGACTCACATGCAGATGCATAGGTGAAGGGCTTAAGCATTTCACTCTTCTAGTGCTCCTGTGTAGAATAATTATCTCCTGTACCGTCATCAGTCCACACCTTGAACCTGTCTCAGTCATTCAATACATAAGACATAATGTTCCTCTGGATATCAAGAGTGAGCCTGATATGGCCGTGCAATATGTAACAAAGAGAATGGAAAAGGTAGGTGCCATCTCTGGGCATCATAACCACTCGGTAAGTGACAGTTCTTTGATCGATGGTGATCACCTCGATAGACATGTTAATGGGGGTATGGTTGGAATGATAAAGGAAATGGGTATCTGAACAATGTAAAGTAAATCTAAAATACCTACACAATAACTATAATTGTAATAAATTAACAATAAAACAGCGGAGAAGCCGTGGATTAAATAAAAAGGCTGTAGTTATCAGCAGGGAGACGTGAATCCCATGGAGAAGCAAAGAAGGGAATGTAGAGACTGGAGCGACGGACAGCCTTATATAGGCAGGCAGCCAACAACGTGGGAGGCGTTGGAATGGGGGACCCAATGCCGCCTCACACGGTGACTGTTGCAGGCTATGGACGTATATATGTACGTAAGTAGGATTCAGTAGGCGTTGGGAACCCGCGTACCAAATTTCTTGAAGATGGGCCCATAAGTAACAAAGACCATTGAAAAGTTCAATATGGCGGCCGACAGTGGCATCATACCACCAAAATAAGTACCAAATTTCAGCCTTCTACCTACACGGGAAGTTGAAGAATTAGTGACGTTGGAAAGTTTAATATGGCGGCTGACAATGGCGTCATACCACCAAAATAAGTACGTACATTGGTTTCGGTTAGCGCAAGGAAGCCGCCTACCAAATTTCGTGAAGATGGGCCCATGAATAAGAAAGTTCAACATGGTGCACGTTGTTGACCGTTATGACCGTTACACGTAGAATTTTGAAATGAAACCTGCTTAACTTTTGTAAGTAAAATGTAAGGAATGAGCCTGCCAAATTTCAGCCTTTTTCCTACACGGGAAGTTGGAGAATTAGTGATGTTGGAAAGTTCAATATGGCCACTGACAGTGGCGTCATACCACTGAAATAAGTACGTACATTGGTTTCAGTTAGCGCAGGGAAGCTGCCTACCAAATTTCGTGAAGATGGGGCCATGAATAAGAAAGTTCAACATGGCGGACGTTGTCGACCGTTATGACCATTACGCTTAGAATTTCAAAATGAAACCTGCTTAACTTTTGTAAGTAAGCTGTAGGGAATGAGCCTGCCAAATTTCAGCCTTTTTCCTACACGGGAAGTTGGAGAATTAGTGATGTTGGAAAGTTCAATATGGAGGCCGACAGTGGCGTCATACCACCGAAATAAGTATGTACATCGGTTTCGGTTAGTGCAGGGAAGCCTCATACCAAATTTCGTGAAGATGGGGCTGTAAATAAGAAAGTTCAACATGGCGGACTGTTCTTGACCGTTATCGACCGTTATGACCGTTACGTGTAGAATTTCAAAATGAAACCTGCTTAACTTTTGTAAGTAAACTGTAAGGAATAAGCCTGCCAAATTTCAGCCTTCTACCTACACGGGAAATTGGAGAATTAGTGATGAGTGAGTCAGTGAGTGAGTGAGTGAGTGAATGAGTGAGTCAGTGAGTCAGTGAAGGCTTTGCCTTTTATTAGTATAGATATATGTTGTCGTACCTTGCATAACTGAATAACCTTTATGGCACAATAACAATTCAATACATTTATGGTCACTACAGTATTTGGATTTAATAATCTTCATGTGGAAAAAGGCCGACTCACATAAATAAGCAAAGCCGAATAATGCAGTCAAGGAGCTTTTGAATTCAGCTGAGTGAAAAATGTGTCCGATTAACTTCGATTTTAGTTCCCTCTCCTTTCTCTTTCTCAGATCGCTTTTCGAAAGGAAGTCAGTTTTGTAGTTTTTATGAACAGTTCGAATGGGCCTTTCCACATTTTCCTTCTTTGGAATAGCAATGATAGATTGACAGATCAGACAAACGCACTTCAATTGTGACATTGTGAGAATAAAAATCCTCTTCCAATTCCACATTCAGCCCATACCCTCCCCAAACATTATTTTTTTGAAATCCCTTCTTTAGTCGATGTAAATTGGAAGGCTAACTAGATCACAGCCGGAGTTTTGCAGTAGCTCGCGCGTTTGATCGTGCATGCGGGATGACCAGTGTGTTAGAAGAAAGGACATCTCAGACTGGCTGCCCTGTATGTCAATCAAGTGGCAAACGCCATAGGGAGGATATATGATAGACTAACATTTATAAAAAATTTTTGTTGAATGCAACGCCATCTACCTGCACTACCTTTGCGATCTACCAGTTGATCACGATCGACGCATTGGGCACCCCGATCTAGTCAAATAAACATAATAATTACAAATATATGCAGAAATCCCTTAAAACTACATAACCCAAAAGTAGATGCAAACCAGTCCTCTGATTTTTTTCTATAAAGAATATCATCATTTGAACCACGCAACCATACATTGTGTATTGAAGAAGCCATGTTGAAAGCATCTGAGAATGTAAGTACAACACTGGATCTGGAAACCAACAAAAGCACACATTCTCCTTTGAGAGGATAGCAACATGTTCCACGTCATGTGATTCTGGAGGACTACAGTCCTTAAGGCTGTTTGTCTCCCCCAGTGTGTTATGGTAAATATGCTATACTATATGGATACTGAAGGAATGAATGTCTGAGGAACAGCCAAATGGTGATCAACATTTACAATATAAGAAGTAGCACACCATTTGGTAATCAGCCAGGAACATATAGTTTGGCATTGAGAGTCATTGCTGCTTTTGGCTGCGTCATTTGAAAAACAGGCTTTGAATTAATATTCTTGTCTCCAAGAAATATTTATTTGAATAAAGAGGAAAGTTTTTTCCACAACATAATCTACATATGATTTTATCATCCTGATAAATGTAAGTGGTAAAGGTAAAGCATCTGGCCATTTCAAGCTGGTTTCTGCACACATCTTGTTTGTTTTTAATAGTACTGTTACTCAATTCAACTAATTTAGCTGATTCAGTACAGTGTGATCGACGGAGAAGCTGAGGGACCATTAATGCTTTGCATTACTTTATTTACATAATGACTCCCTCAGTCACTGGCCAGTGTACACTGTTTTCCATTGACAGCTATTATGTACAGTACTTGATGAAAACTTTCTATGAGTGTTTCTGAGTGTCTCTGTTTGTGCTTTGTAACCAAGATATCTCTATACATATTGTCACAAGAACGAGACATGGACAGATAAAGAGTTGGGGCAGCCACCCGTATATTGTGGTATCCTGGCTGCAAAGTCGTTTTCTTGTAAAATACAGAGCACTGAAGTGCATACAACCGAGTCCAAAACAAGACTGAGGAAACAAAGGAAAGGGGCAGGTTTTAAAGGGGAGACAGGAAGTGAGGTCGTATGGATCTGGCACGTGGTCTTCCACCATTGGCTCAGAGCGGAGGTGACATCAGAGGGACTGGAGCTGGTGTGGCCGAGTTCCATTGGCTCAGTCCCGAAGTGATGTCAGGAGATCCAGGTGAAATCCCCGGGATGGTCTACAGGCAAGGAGAAAAGAGTCAGTGCACTCTGCCACACCCCGGCATGCCTCCAAACTGCCTTCACTCAAGCCCTTTAGCTGCCTCCCATGCGCACGCGTGTGTGACAAGGCCCCCTTAGCCCAGACCCGACGGGTCGGGCGACCTAACCGAGAGGTCGTGAACCCGAGAAAGGCATCAGCGTTGGCGGAGAGCCCGGCGATGAACGAGCAAAACTTGTACGGCTGCAGGTCAAGAAACCACCGGGTGACCCGCGGATTCACTCCTTGTGGAGGGCCATCCACTGTAGGGTGCATGGTCCGTGACAAGGGTGAATCCCGCCCAACAGGTAGTACCTCAGCTGAGTAATCGCCCATTTAATCGCCAGAGCCTCCCTCTCCACCGCAGCATACCTGGTCTCCGGTCCAACAGTTTCCGGCTCAGGAACATGATGGGGTGCTCCACACCATCAACGCTTTGGCTCAGCACGGCGCCCAGGCCTGTGTCCGGCGTCCGCCTGGAGGATGAAAGGCAAAGAAAAGTTAGGTGCCATCAAAACAGGTGTGGACGTAAGGGCCTGCTTTAAGTCACCAAATGCAGCGCCTGTTTTTCAGTCCATACCACAATGTTCGGGGCCCTCTTCTTTGTTAAATCAGTCAAGGGCGCCGCTCTCTCCGAAAACCGAGGTACAAACCGGCGGTAGTACCCGCTAACCGAAAGGCTTGGACCTGCCGCTTGGTTCATGGACGGGCCATTTCAGAATGGCATCAATTTTGGAGCACTGTGGCCTTACGGTACCCGACCCACCAGGTAGCCTAAATATTTGGCCTCGCTTAATCCAAGAAGCATTTCTGGGATTAATCCGAGCCCGCCTCACCAAGTGTCCGTAATACCGCTTGGACATGCTGTAGGTGTTCCTTCCATGTGCTGGAATAGATGACCACGCCATCCAGGTAGGCAGCACTGTATGAGTTATGAGGCCGAAGCACTTTGTCCACCAGACGCTGAAAGGTTGCTGGAGCCCCGTGTAACCCAAATGGAAGGACACGATACTGCCAGTGTCCGCTAGGGGTACTAAACGCGGGTTTTACCTTCGCGGAGTCCGTTAAAGGAACCTGCCAGTACCCTTTCGTCATGTCAAGTGTGGTCAGGTATTGAGCCTGTCCAAGCCTCTCGAGGAGGTCGCCCACGCGTGGCATTGGATAAGCATCAAATTGGGAGACTTGATTAAGCCGACGGAAGTCATTGCAGAACCTCCAACTTCCGCCAGGCTTACCGACGAGCACAATGGGACTGGACCAGGGACTATAACTTTCCTCAATCACACCTAGCTCCAGCATGCGCTTGATCTCAAGCTCCACTTCAGCCTTTTTTGCCTCGGGAAGACGATACGGGCGTTCTCGGACAACAACCCCGGGCTCTGTCACGATGTTGTGCTCAATCAGAGAGGTCCTTCCGGGGTTCTCACTGACTACCTCCCGAACGGTCCGGATAACTGTTTCCAGCTCCTGCCGCTGTCTGGGACTTAAGTCCGTGCCGAAGTTAAGGTCGTGTGTGTGAGCGAAGAGTGAGCAGGGCTGGCCGGAGGAGGGATCGGGGTCCCTGTCCTTCCACGGTTTCAGCAGGTTCACATGATAAACCGCTCCTTTGGCCGACGATTGGGTTGACTCACCAAATAGTCGACCAGTCCCTTCCTCTCCTTAACTTGTAGGGGCCCTGCCAGTGGGCAAGCAATTTAGAGTGGGAGGTAGGCACTAGGACCATGACCCGATCTCCGGGCGGAACTCCCAAGAGACGTGCGGTTGTAGTACCGGCCTGTGCTGCTTGAGCCTCCTCCATGTGACTTTTAAGGACAGGCGAATCTTTCCAAATCTATCGCAGAATCGCGATATACTCCAGTATGTTTGTGGAGGGAAGAGCCTCTTCTTCCCAGCCTTCTTTCAAAATATCTAATATGCCCCGAGGTTGTCGCCTACAGTAGTTCAAAGGGGAGAACCCCGTGGAGGCTTGTGGGACTTCCGATAGGCAAAAGGACGAGGGGAGGAGCTGATCCCAGTTCCTTCCATCCTCGCTGACCACCTTACGCAGCATTTGCTTGAGAGTTTGATTAAACCTCTCTACTAATCCGTCGGTTTGAGGATGATACACCGAGGTCTTTAAATGCTTTATTTTCAGTAATCTGGCAGTCTCCTTGAACGTTTCCGAGGTGAAGGGGGTCCCCTGGTCTGTCAAGACTTCTTTGGGGATCCCCACGCGAATACCCCTAGTAATTCCCCGCGATGGCTTTAGAGGTAGCTGAGCGCAACGGAACAGCTTCGGGTATCGTAGCGTAATCCACGAGGACTAAAATGTACTTGTGTCCTCGGGCTGAGGGCTCCAGGGTCCCACCAGGTCGACCCGATTCTGTGGAAGGGAACGCCAATCAGTGGAATAGGAACGAGAGGAGCACGGTCCCTCCTAGGAATTTGTCGCAGTTGACACTCCGGGCAGGAAGCGCAAAAGCTAACCTCCTCATTAATTCCTGGCCAGTAGAAACGGAGCTTGATCCGCTCCAGAGTTTTTTCGGTGCCCAGGTGGCCACCTAGGAGGTGGGCGTGTGCTAGCTCGCAGACCTGCCGCCGGAAGGTACGCGGCACCAGCAGCAGCCTCGTCTCCTGCCCGTCATGCATTGCTACACGGTAAAGGAGGTCATTATCTAGCACAAAGTAGGGGCCCTGTGGCATCGACTGATTAGTGCGCTGGCCATTGACAAGGACCACTGCATTTTTTACAAACTTCAGGGAGTCATCATTCCATTGCTCCCTCCTAAAAGAAGCCGGCGTTTTTTAAATTGGAACCGCAACACGGAGAGAGGGTCAGCGCCGACCTCAATGGGCGTGGTTTCTTCCGCTCCGCCGCGCGTTGGTGGATGACGTGTTAGCCCGCGACGGCCGGAGTTGCCACGCCAGTCAGGGCGACGCGTCTCTCTCTGCCGGCTGATTACACGGCGTGGAGGCAGCTTGAGACGGGTTATCTCCGCCCATAACGAGGCCCAAATTAACCCCGGAGTGGTATGTGTCTCACCGCTTTTGATTTTAGACCAGTCCGCCCTAGTATCACCGGGTGTGGAGGATCAGGTAGGACGCTACGGTGAGTTTGAACTGACCCTCCGTAACTGATGACACAGCGGCGGACCTGTACCAGCGGATGTCTCCGTGGACACAGGTTATACCGGTCTTAAATTTTAGCCACTGTTGCGGTTGCACAAAGCGGCGGGCAACAATGGAAATGTTGCTGCCGGTCGAACAAACCTGTGGTCTTGTCCGCTTGACGATCACCACGCCAGTATGTGGGACCGCCAACGGATTAGCGAGAGCACACCAACCCCTCCTCGCCCTCCACCTGCATTCCTCCTTGCCCCAAGCGGTTTGCGCGCCAGCACCGCGGACGCCCGCTGAGCTCCGGATTGTACAGGGAGGGGCTAGGTCTTGGAACGCACCCGGCTGGGTTTGACATGAGGACGGTTCTGCTCCCCAGAGTGTGAGGCCGCCTCTGCGTCTCCATAAGCTCTATGAGCTCAGACATGTTCTTAAACTGCCGCCCCAAACCGGCTGGGTGAAGCCACGGGAAGCGCTTCCAGGAGCAGATAGCAAGCTACCTGCTCTATTATTTGGTAGGGCGTGTTTTCAAATGGCGTAGCCAATGCCCTACCATTGCCCATAAGGACCAGGCTTGTCTGTTGGTCGGCCGCTCAGGGTCCAACCTCCATTTTTTTATTTTATTCACCTGCCAGTCTGGGGCACCCCTAGGTGGTAAATGGGGCTTTGGTTTCGCAGGGAGGCAGGCACTCTCCCCCAAGAGAGCATACTGAGTCCCTTTGCCTCCCCCTCCAGGGCAGCCCATTCTGTGAGCCCCACCCGCACACTCCCTGGCCTCCAGATGGCCTAGTTATGAGTGCTGGGAGCGGAGCCCGCACCGGGTCACGCCGGACCGCGGGGCACCCTCCCCGCCTGAAGACTCGGCCCCGGTACGCTCCCACCTGGGTATATTGCAGGTCCTGTCCCCTTCTCCTCTGGGACTTCTCCATCCTGCCCGCTACGCCACTGTCACAAGAACGAGACATGGACAGATAAAGAGTTGGGGCAGCCACCCGTATATTGTGGTATCCTGGCTGCAAAGTCGTTTTCTTGTAAAATACAGAGCACTGAAGTGCATACAACCGAGTCCAAAACAAGACTGAGGAAACAAAGGAAAGGGGCAGGTTTTAAAGGGGAGACAGGAAGTGAGGTCGTATGGATCTGGCACGTGGTCTTCCACCATTGGCTCAGAGCGGAGGTGACATCAGAGGGACTGGAGCTGGTGTGGCCGAGTTCCATTGGCTCAGTCCCGGAAGTGATGTCAGGAGATCCAGGTGAAATCCCCCGGGATGGTCTACAGGCAAGGAGAAAAGAGTCAGTGCACTCTGCCACACCCGGCATGCCTCGAACTGCCTTCACTCAAGCCCTTTAGCTGCCTCCCATGCGCACGCGTGTGTGACAATATCATTTCCTGAACATTCAACACAGTGATGATGAGATTATATGCTATTAATATTTTGTCATGCATGGGCACTTGGGTGGATCTCCAGACAAGCCTGAATGAGTATACAATACAATACAATACAATACAGTTTATTTTTGTATAGCCCAAAATCACACAGGAAGTGCCGCAATGGGCTTTAACAGGCCCTGCCTCTTGACAGCCCCCCAACCTTGACTCTCTGAGAAGACAAGGAAAAACTCCCAAAAAAAACCTTGTAGGGAAAAATGGAAGAAACCTTGGGAAAGGCAGTTCAAAGAGAGACCCCTTTCCAGGTAGGTTGGGCGCGCAGTGGGTGTCAAAAGAAGGGGGTCAATACCTTACATTACACAGAACAGAAAAAATCCTTAATACAGCATAATAATAAAAATTTTAGAAGTACGGAGCAGAATTTAACAGTAGATGATATCACATATTAAGATTTGGATATTTTTAGAGTCCTGGAGACCTCGTCCATCAAGCTGCCTCCCCATTTGGCCATTCCACAGCTGAAACGTTGCTCGGCCAGCCAATCCGATGAAAGGACCCCTTTTTCCCATGATTCCTGTGATCCTCCATCAGGGATGACTTTACCACAGGCAGGCAAACAACTTGGCAGGTGGGCCGTGGCACCAATTGCCACATTTGAGTACCGAGAACAGAAACAGAATAGGTGAGGGTTAGTAACAAATTATAACAATCATGTTTAGACCCATCTCTAACCTGCCCTTCTTAAGTAAAATTCTAGAGAAGGCAGTCATTATGCAGTTAAATGTCCACCTCAATAAACATGCTATTCTTGATACATTTCAGTCAGGCTTCAGAACAAATCACAGTACAGAAACTGCACTTGTTAAAGTAGTAAATGACTTGCGGGTAAATGCAGACAGAGGCCATTTATCTGTTCTCATCCTCTTTGATCTGAGTGCTGCATTTGACACCATTGATCATAATATTCTTAGAAATCGCCTTAGTCAATGGGTGGGCCTCTCTGGCAGTGTCTTAAATTGGTTTGAATCCTACCTGGCAGGGAGAAAATTCTTTGTGAGTTGTGGTAATCAAATCTCAAAGACACATGATATCCGATATGGTGTTCCACAAGGCTCTATCCTGGGTCCGCTGTTATTCTCAATCTACATGCTTCTTTTAGGTCAGATTATCTCAGGTTACAATGTGAGCTACCACAGCTATGCTGATGACACACAGCTGTACTTATCTATAGCACCTGATGACTCCGACTCTTCGATACACTAACACAATGTCTTACTGGTATTTCTGAATGGATGAATAGTAATTTTCTCAAACTAAATAAAGAGAAAACTGAAATTTTAGTAATTGGCAATAATGGATTCAGTGAGGTTATCAGAAATAAACTTGATGCACTAGGATTACAGGTTAAGACGGAAGTAAAAAAATTTAGGGGTAACTGTTGACTGTAATCTGAATTTTAAATCGCATATTCATCAGACCACTAGGACAGCATTTTTTCACTTAAGAAACATAGCAAAAGTTAGACCTCTTATATCATTGAAAGATGCAGAGAAATTAATTCACGCTTTTGTTTTTAGTCGATTAGATTACTGTAACACACTCCTCTCAGGACTACCCAAAAAAGACATAAATCACTTGCAACGAGTGCAGAATGCAGCTGCTAGAATCCTAACTGGGAAAAGAAAATCTGAACACATTTCTCCAGTTTTGATGTCACTACACTGGTTACCTGTGTCATTCAGAATTGACTTTAAAATACTGCTTATGGTTTATAAAGCCTTAAATAATCTCGCTCCATCTTATATATCGGAATGTCTGACACCTTATATTCCAAATCGTAACCTTAGATCTTCAAATGAGTGTCTCCTTATAATTCCAAAAGCTAAACTTAAAAGAAGTGGTGAGGCGGCCTTCTGCTGGAATCTGGAATAGCCTGCCAATAGGAATTCGCCAGGCAAATACAGTAGAGCACTTTAAAACACTGCTGAAAACACATTACTTTAACATGGCTTTTTATAACTTCACTTTAACTTAATACTGATACTCTGTATGTTCAATTCTTCATAATAACTATTCACAGTGGCTCCAAAATCCGTACTGACCCCTACTCTCTCTTCTGTTTCTTTTTCCGGTTTCTTTGTGGTGGCGGCCTGCGCCACCACCTACTCAAAGCATCATGATGCACCAACATTGATGGACTGAAAGCCAGAAGTCTACGTGACCATCATCATCAGGTCCTTCCATGAAAACCATAAATACAAAGAGGACTGTTTGACTAATGTTAGGTAGATTGCCCAGAGGGGACTGGGCGGTCTCGTGGTCTGGAACCCCTACAGATTTTATTTTTTTCTCCAGCCTTTGGAGTTATTTTTTGTTTTTTCTGTCTACCCTGGCCATCGGACCTTACTTATTCTATGTTAATTAATGTTGACTTATGTTTATTTTTTATTGTGTCTTCTATTTTTCTATTCATTTTTTAAAGCACTTTGAGCTACATTTTTTTGTATGAATATGTGCTATATAAATAAATGTTGATTGATTGATTGATTGATGTTAGAAGATAAGCATGAAGTATGCATTACAGTCATAAAATCCTTTGCTGTTGAAAAAAACCTTTAGAGCAATCTGTTCTCACTTCTGGTACCATAAACTGCAGAAGTAGAATGATAAACATGAAATATACATTATTTGTGAACTTAGCAGGTACAGTTCTATAAAGCAATTGCTGATGTATATTTATCACAATTGAATGACAAACTATGGCACAATAATTTGTTCATCTAGCTGTACAAGAGGTCCCTTTTGTGAAAAGCCCCCATCCCCTTTGGGTCAGATAATCCCATTAGTATTATATGGCTCACAATAAAATTTGAACAACACTCTGAAATTGCATACTGCTAGAATAATGAACATCATGGAGCTGAGAGTTATGACCTGCAGTAGATGATTGCCTTTGATGCTTGTTGGGGCATTTTGGCTGCATGTCTATAAGACCACATTGAAATTTTTAAGAGAAAATGTCCATTTTCCCATGGATGTCATCAACTTGTTAGCTTATGGTCATTTCATCTCTTGGTGCTGTCTGGAACCTATGTATGAATGGATCCAGCCTGTTAATTCAATCTGTCATGTTTAGCTCCTTTGCTGGCGATCACCACGTGTCCACAGGAGTGGAATTGATTTTGTGAACCTTCGTCTGCTGGTGTGTGAGCCCCATCAGTCTGTCAAACTGACTCGATTAAAGATAGCTCTGGTAGATGTTAGATCCCTAGCTAAAAAATATTTATTTTTAAAGGTTTCTTCACCTCACAAGGACTAGATTTTTTTATCTGTAAATGAAATTTGGCTTTCAGTGAGTACACCCCTTTCACTTTTAGTTTTTCAGTTCCCCAAGGTCTGCTGGCCAGGTGGGCTGGATTAGCGACAATGTTGAAAAGCCGTTATTATTGCCGCCAATTGAAAACTGACAGTTACTCCAGCTTTGACTTACAGCTGTTTGAAATGAACCGTTCCTGTCCTGTGTTGTGTGCCGTGGTGTATAAGCCCTCAAAAGTTAACAAGGATTTTATAGATGAGTTCTTTGACTTTCTGGTAGGAATTACACTGAATTATGACAAACTATTAATTCTTGGAAATTTGAATATGTGTGTGTTCTGCCCAAGTAAACCTCTGGTTAAAGACATTTTAAACCTCTTTGATTCTTTTAAAGTTGCTCAGTCAGTGAGAGACCTGACACACAAGCATGGGCATATATTGGATCTTGTTTTATCATATGGCTTATCTGTCTGTAGCAATGAAACTGGTGATGCTTGTTTTTCAGATCACGTGTCTCTTATAATTGAGGCTTCCTTATTTCACACAATAAAATCCACCCAGTTCTTTGCAGCTTTTATGCAGCTGTGTGTTTCCCTCTACCTCATTTAAGCACTGACGACCAAGTCGCTTTGTTTAATGATACTTGTCCTGGCATTTTAGACTCAGTCACTCCATTTAAAGTCAAGTGCTCAAAACCTAAACCTAAGCCATAGTTAAATGATGATACTCATACCTTGAGTTGGGCACGTAGCCGAGCAGAGCGCAAGTGGAAAAAAGACGACAGTTTGTCTAATTATCAGAAAGCTGTAAAATCTGCTAAGATAAAGTATTTTCAGATATTATTTGAAATAATTGTCATAGACCTAGAGTGTTATTTAATACTTTTAACAGTATTCTTCACCAGTCTTGTTCGTACATGGCCTGTTATTTCACCAAAAATCTGTAAGGATTTTCTCCAATTTTTGTTCATAAACTTGATAACATTAGATCCCACCCTCTGTTTTTTGGCAGAAATAATAAGTCACCTTAACTCCACAACGTTTCTGCTAGTTATTGTTTCCATTCATCTTTCTAAAGATGTTTTTGCAGTGCTTGAGCCTTGCATTTTGAGCATTATAAATACAGTAGTTGTCTTGAATCTGGTTCAGTCCCAGCCTTTTGTAAGCAGGACGTGGTGCAACCTTCAAATAAAAAAACAAATATGGACTTAATTGACATGTCAAACTTCAGACCCATCTCCAAATTGCCCTTTCTTTATAAAATTCTGGAGAAGGTTGTCTTTCTACAGCATCAAACTTTTTAAAATGAAAGTGGCATTTTTTTAAGTATTTCAGCCTGGGTTTAAGACAAACCACAGCACAGAGTCTGTACTTTTAAGGGCTCTAAATGATCTCTTATTAATAAGTGACTCATGGAATACTGTTGTCTTGTTCCTGTTAGATCTAATTGCAGCATGGCATCCTTATAACCCATCTTCAGCAGTATGTGGGCATACAAGGAACTGCTTTGGAATGGTTCATGTCATACTTCACAGGTAGAAGCTTTTCAGTCAGCAAGGGAAATGTCTACTCATCCTTTGCCCCTATCATCTGTGAGGTCCCTCAGGAATCTATTCTGGGGCCTATTCTTTTTTCACTGTACATGTTGCCCTTATGATCCATTTTTAAAAAACATATATTTCTTTCCATTGTCACACCGATACATAGATATATATTCCACTGAAAGACATTAAAACATTGTTGTCACTAAATTTTCTTAATCTAAATGACAAAAAACAGAGATGATGTTTTTGGGAATGTCTGATCTTACTTGTGCTCCTGCAATTAATCTTGGTCATTAGACAACCTACTGTAAATCCTCTGCAAAGAATCTTGGTATGATTGGTATAATGCCGTCAAATTTCATAAATAAATTACGTAATTATTAAAGCCTGTTTCTATTAGCTCAGGGTATTGGCCAAGCTCAAGTTCTTTCCTTCTGTATATGATTTTGAATCACTAATTTGTTCCTTTGTGTCTTCTCAGTTTGACTAATGCAGCTCAGTATACATTGGAGTTAATCAGTCATTCCTTTCTCGTCTTCAGCTAGTCCAGATCACTGCTTCCAGGCTTCTAACAGGCATTTGAAAACAGAATCACATCATACCACTTCTCTTAACTTCTCTTCACTGGCTTCCTGTTCGCTAAAGGATTGGGTTTAAAATTTTATTGTTTGTTTTTAAGTCCCTAAATGGGTAAGCCCCCTTTTATCTTACTGATCTCTTATACCCTTACTGTCCTTCACGATCACTAAGGTCCTCTGACCAGAAGTTATTGGTTGCGATTCTGCAGTAGCTGCCCCTAAGATTTGTAATAGTCTACCTTTTTATATTAGGTCAGCACCATCTTTATGCATAAATCTCACCTGAAAGCCTATCTTTTTGACTTTTGCTTTTTAATCTTGTATGTGTGCATTTATTTTGGTGTACTTACTTATAGTAAATATATGTATTGGTGTATTTATGGAAGCTGTACAGCACTTTGGGCAACTTCTGTTGTTTTAATTGTGCTCTATAAATAAAATTGACTTGACTTGACCATAATGAGAATATTATGAAAACACGTCAATTCATTGTACTGTACATTGTGCCTTCATTGCTGAATTAATTATGTTATGCGCCTTACAATGTAGCAAAGATAAAGTAATGTCAGCAAAAGTCCCCCAAGTTTAAAACACTGATCCCTTTGCATGACAGACTGTGTGAGTGTTAGTAAATTGTAGTGTTAGGAGCCTGAGAGATTCAAGGAGAGATAAAGAACTCAGAGTATTAATTTTATCTCATGGAAGCACGGTAGACAGTGGTTACCATTACCATGCTTTATATTCGGCAAACTTGGCAAAATACATTGAAGCAATGAGAAACAGGAGAAACTGAACATGTTTCATAATAGTGCAATGATCTTGTAAGCATCTCTGATAGCCAGGGAAGCATGGTAGACAGTAGTCACCATTATTGCCTCACAGCTCAGGTCACAGTTTTGACCACAATAATCAGTCCACTATAGTTAACAGATGCTTTCCTGGCTGTCAGAGATGCTTACAAGATCATTGCACTATTATGAAACATGTTCAGTTACTCCTGTTTCTCATTGCTTCAATGTATTTCGCCAAATTTGAGGTGAAGCAAATTTAGCAGGGTTTGCTCATCACTAGTCTGTACAGAAGTCTCTGATAAAGTATGTCTGCTATATTTTGGGATGGCAACTATAGCCTTTCCCACATCTACAGACAACTCATCCCTGGAGGCACAATTGTTCTTTATTATGATTTTTGGGGAGGCTTTGTAATTTTTTCCCTAAGTTTAGCTTATTGCTGAATTTAGTTTCACTAAATTTTATTACGATATCTTGTTTTTGAACTTGAACTTAAACTTTGTTATTAATTTTTTAGTAACACTATCTTATTTCCTATTTGTGCACACTGCTGCTATCCAAGACATCCTCTGCTGGACTCATACTTACCACAAATTATGACACATGACGTCATCAGTATGACGGTACATGGGCAAATAATCATGCTAATGATTATTGTCCAAGAATGTGGATATTGAGGGTGAAATGAAATGATAAAAATTCTCAGGACAGTTTTTTGAAAAATTTTTAAATTATGATTTTGGATTTTGACATCGTCTGACCTCACAACCAAAGTCATTTCACTGCTTTCTGTTTGTTGTTTTAGCTGGCAGATATACTATATAGTTAAATTTTACAGCGCACTAAAATGTTTTCTCTCAATATTTTAATTCATATACTATTATAAATATAATTTTGTAAAGGATATGGAAAAGTAGTACTATAAGCCTTACCACATGCTGTTTACAGCTTCACATCAGCATAAAGGTTGACTAGGATACCGTAGCTCATGGCTTGATTACCAGTCTGCGGATAAAACATCCAAAACACAACAGCCCATTTGCTCCATTGTTCCATCATAGATACCGGTTGCAAATTCTTTCAAAGTGAACTCTGACTTATGCATGTTAGTTTATTGGCAAATCTGTATTGGCCATGCATGAGTGAATCTGGGTGTGTGGGCAAGTGGGGCATGTGGTGAACTGGCACTATACCTAGTTCTTCTACAAACTGCTAAAGTTGATATCACATTATGTGACTTCTATTCGAGGGATATGTCAGACTTATCAACTGCAGTCGTCGCCAGGCCGTGCAAATTTGCATAACTGAAAATCACTGGACATGCAAATTTAGTAACTGCTTACCAACTTTCCAACACAATCTTGGAATCTCTGTACAAACGGTTAACAGGGTTACGAGTTCAGCCACGATCTCTGCCCCTGTTTCTTTTAACCATTCTGGCATGATACATAAAACATGCAACGTCAGAGAGATAAGTCGCTTTTCTCTTTGTCAGTTCGAAAACAGATGCTTTTCTTATTCCTTGTGGCTGCATTATATGCATTGTACTTCCGGCTGAGCATTCATTGATTATCAGCTCTCATGCACACAGAGCCCATTCTGATGATTAAAGACAAAATTATTTAAGTGAGTTGCAGACTAGTTGGAGTGTGTCGCCAGGCATTCTAAGCCAGTGTTTCCTAAACTCGGTCCTGTGGCCCCCCTGTGGCTGCAGGTTTTTGTTCCAACCAGCTTCTGTTTTTAATTGGACTCCTGGGCTAATTAAGTGATGTGTTATCTCCCAAATTCTGTGTTTTGGGAACAATATAGAAATTAGAAACTATCCATCCATTATCCAACCTGCTAAATCCTAACTACAGGGTCACAGGGGCCTGCTGGAGCCAATCCCAGCCAGCACAGGGAGCAAGGCAGGAAACAAACCCCGGGCAGGGCACCAGCCCACCGCAGGGCGCGAACACATACACACACACACCAAGCACATGCTAGGGACAATTTAGGATCGCCAATGCACCTAACCTGAATGTCTTTGGACTGTGGGAGGAAACCCGAGCACCCAGAGGAAACCAATGCAGACACAGGGAGAATATGCAAACTCCACGCCATGCAGGGAGGACCTGGGAAGTGAAAATTAGAAAACTAAGTTTGGTAAAAAAAAAAGTTATATGGTAATAATATATAATTTTTCTTTTTAACAATATTTTCATCTTGATTTTCATTCTACTTTTCTAGGTGTTCTAATTGTTTAATTAATCCATTATTTACTAATTAGTGGGTCTGATGCTAAAGTAGTTGCAGCCTTTGATTATTCAGTGTTGTTTGCCAGCAGTGTCTGCTCTGCTCATTTTTACTGTCATTAATAAGATACAACGAAGGGGAAAAACTGCACAGAGAAAGGGCAAAATATAATCAAATCAACAAAAGAGAGTTAAGCATTTAAATCTATAGCAAAAGCAGAAATATTTATATTGTCTTATAAATGTAAAATCATGCTGCTGTGCTTTTCTGAATACCAGCTAATTAAGGGAGATCAGTGCTATCAGGTGTTGTCACTGATTAGGAATCTGGTTGGAACAAAAACCTGCAGCCATAGTGGGTCCCCAGGACCGAGTTTGGGAAATACTGGACTAAGCTACACAACCGGCCTTCACAGGAGTGTACTGCTGACTGCCTCAGACTAGCTAAGAAAGCTATGACTGAAAATCGATAAAAAAGTCGTCTAATGTGTCATGGCTTTTACAAGGAATTAAGAAAACCTTACCAATTCAAAAAATTCAATATATTCATTTTGCTGTACCTTATATGAGGTGCCTTTTGTCAGTAACTACTAAGCAGACACCATGACACTTTCTTCTGGTAACAGAAATTATTCCCATTTATGCTAAAATGTTTTCATTTAACAAAACAACAATATAACTGACACATATGACTGCAACTGTTAAAGAAAAACAAAAGATATTTGAAGCACTCATTTATGGCAAATGTTACTAACCAGCTGAATGTCGTCTTCAGGACAAAAAAACAACCCAAAACTCCCAAGCAGTTTTACTGTATTGGTGAACTTGCAGAGGCATTAGCTAAGTGGGCTGGGACAGGTCTATTTTGTCCAAGATGGATGTGTAGTTGAGTGCAGCTATGGCACAAATTGACAAGGACAGGCAGGAACCTGCCTCAGGTAAGTAAACACATGGTAGCTAGATGTGTGAATGTACAACTTGCATGTACCAAAAAAACTGAGTTTTTCTGGTTGGGTTGAATGAGAAGTAAGGTGCATTCAAGCACTGAAATAAATTAAAAGTGCATGGATGCGCCATCTCACCAAGTGCAAGTCACACTTTTATAAACTTCTACATCTTCTGTAGAATTAACACCAACTTCTGTGGCTGTGGTTGAGAGTGAGCAGAGTGGACTTCTCCATACACACCCACGGAACCACATTCACACGCATCTTTCATAGTGAGAACTGAGGTGCATGCAAGCACAGAAAAAATGTAAAATTACATGCATACACCATCTATTGGCTGTGGTTGAATGTGAATAGAGCAGAGTGCTCCATAACACCAACAACAACATTTATTTATACAGCACATTTTCATACAAATAATGTAGCTCAAAGTGCTTTACATGAGGAAGAGATCCATACACACACACACACACACAGGTCTTTTGTCTATATATGTCTAACTATAAAATAATCTGGAGTACTGTGTGCATTTTGGTCATCAGGATACAAAAAGGACATAGCATTACTAGAGAAAGTCCAGAGAAGAGCGACAAATCTGATTACAAGACTATAAAGTATGAGTTCTGAGGAAAGATGAAAAAAGCTGAGTCTTTTCAGTGTAAGCAAAAGAACATTAAGAGAGGACATGATTGAAGTGTCTGAAGGGAATTAGTATAGTGGATTGAGACTGTTACTTTAAAACAAGTCCATCAAGAACACTGGGGCAGAGCTGGAAATTTGTTACGGGTAAATTTTGCACGAACATTAGGAAGACTTTCTTTACACAGAGGACAGTAGACACATAGAGTAAGCTACCAAGTAGTGTGGTAGACAGTAGGACTTTAGGGACTTTCAAAACTCGACTTGATATTATTGTAGAAAAATTAAGTGGCTAGGACTGGTGAGCATTGTTGAGCCAAATGGCCTGTTCTCATCTAGATTGTTCTAATGTTCTAAAAAGCAGGTAAGCTTCATTAAAATCATTAAAATTTTCAATTTTAGAACATCTTATCTGAGCAAGAAAAGGCAGGCAGGTTGCAAATTCAAAACTACGTACTGCACGTAAAGCCGGATTATTCATAAACACTTATATTGCTACCATTAACCTAAAGAATATGTCAATCTTGAATACTGCACAGTATATACTACAGTTTGCTGCAAAAGTAAGGAAGTCGTGGGAATGTGCAGCAGTGTCTGCACATGTTATTTGTAGCACTAGGCAGATGTATCATAAAAATAAAACTGTTATGCTATCTTTAGATAAGCACTTCATTTTCTATGAATTGAGCAATTTGCCTACTGTGTCACTTTACCCACCTCCCCATTAGGATAAAAGTCACTTAGAGATGCAAGGGTATTTTATACATTGCGTGTATTTTATAAAATGGCATCATTTCCTAAAGAGCGCAGTAAAAAAAAAATGATACTGAATATTCAAATGAATGTGTCAGCTACTGCACTCAGGATGCAAATTACATTCAACTGAGACAGAAGTATTTTGGGCTGCATTACATTTGACACAGCATGAAGCCTTCATGAAGTGTCATTTCAATGCATTTTCTATATTCAATTGATACATTGTGTGATGTACTTAACAAAATCACAGGCAAAATCTTCCTGTTCCTACTGCCTGTTTCTGTGAAGATGCAGCTGGAAGAATGAAGATTACATGCTGCCCGGCTGGCAATGGGATTTCAAAATGGCAAAGGGCAGATGAAACATCAGTGTGTGAAGCAGGCTCTATCGGGTATGTTGTCCCTGAAGTATAATGGACAGTGATATCAATGGCAGAGAAATACTTGAGGCAATCTAAGAGCAAAGAGGCAGTGTTCTTTTTTGAAATTCGAGGGTAGGGGGCCCAGCAGTACACATTATTTTGAATTCTCCACTTGCTGTAGTGTAAGAAAAAGGTCAAACAAGGTGACCTGGTGACAGGCCATTCACTGTCCTTCATCCCAATAGATGGCAGCACGCAGGCCACAATTAAGATTAATGGGGAGCTTTTTTAAGGTACGTACTACATAAGCCTGCCTGAGAGACATGAAGCATCAAGGGTATTGCCTCGTCTCTCCAAACTCAAAAAGTTGTCTTCATTCATGTGGATAATGATTCTAGGGACCAAGAAGGTTTTAATGATTTAACATTTCAAGACACAGGGCAGAGTGAGTCTTGAGTCAAGAGGAGAGATGGGTCAAAGAGTCACTGGCAGAAGGAAGAAGCAAGATTTATGAGAAAGAGAAGTGGCAGCTGAGAAAGAGGGGCAGACAAGTAGGTGAACCACCCCGCTAGACAGCCAAGTATATGTAGCTTAGTGTTTGATTTATTTTTCAGTCATATCTTGTATTCACTCTTTGTGTGTTGCTTTTATAATAAACTGACACTTTTAGCTTGGGTTCAGCAACTTTTACAATACTGTAAAGATGGCCATACGTTCTCACTTTCTTAATACATTTTAGAGTTGCCAGGGACTGCAGTCTGGGACGTCCATAACTTTAGAGTTGAGTACAAAAACTAAAAACTCACCTCTTAACTTGTGTGTTATTACACAGTCATCTCTGCCAGGAGGTGTTTAGCTGCTTGCTATCAAGTCCACACCACCAGGAGGTGGTCTTATTGTCTCATTAGCCTGCTTGAGTCCACCAGGCAGAGGACCTGCCAAATTGCTTTCTGCAACCCCAGGAAGATCCACATTCAAGTTGCTGCCTGTGACTCCAGAAGGGAAAACACCCAAATTATAATAAAGTTCCTCACAAACACTAGAGGTGAGCATAAAAATAAAAACTCACCTCACAGC
The DNA here is from genome assembly GCF_016835505.1 of Polypterus senegalus. Classification (NCBI taxonomy): domain Eukaryota; kingdom Metazoa; phylum Chordata; class Cladistia; order Polypteriformes; family Polypteridae; genus Polypterus; species Polypterus senegalus. Next base: position 98,275,895 of record NC_053156.1, on the reverse strand, counting down.
TTACATGTATTAGTCTATCCATCTCTGCCAGGATGTGATGCACAACTGCCTGTCTCACTGCCAAGAAACTGCCTGTGTTCCCAGGACAGGGCTCTGCCTAATTGTTTCTGGGAGTAACCCAACTGTCTGCTATCTTGTGGGGGGCATCATGAGATGGTCTTCCAGTTTTGTTTGCCCACTGGGACAATTATTGAGGTGGTGGCCAGTCATTTCCTCCACCAGGACCATGAGAATGTGGTGTCAAATTATTTGTCCAGTCAGACTTCCAGCAGGTCCATATGTTTCATTTGCCCTATTGAGACCACCAGGCAGTGGCCTGCTCTTCTCATTGGCCCATCCTGTCTCAAGTCTTCTCACCTCGTTTGTCCATTCAGGTTCAATTCTTCTTTATGGGGGGATAATATAGTTTCCAACTTTATATAGGGGTTTGGGGTGTCTGAAAGCCCCCCCCCCCCTTGAGGAAGAGGTTACTTCATATCTCAGCCAGGGTTCCACCGTAAAACTTTTCTGCGATAAAACAACAGTTAGGTATTAATATTTGATTAAATTCACTACTATATACACTAAATATTTTTTAAGGCCTGTTCAAAATGCTCCCTAGTCAATAATATTATATACATTCATTTTCTGACTTTTGCCAAAGATAAACGTTAGGTTAATTGGTTTTGAGTCTGGGGGTGATTGGGCTTGGCAATAAACTGCTGCAGTCTCTAAGACTTGTTTCTGCTTTGTATCCATTGAATGCAGGACAAGTTCCAAAAACCCATGATTCTAAACTGGATCAAGTAAGTATAAGAATGTCATGTTATGTTATATTTTTCAATATATTGTTGCAAAACACAGTTCTAGTCTATGCTAACTGAATTAATTCTTTTTCATTTTATTGCTCTTTTAAGTAGTCACTATTCTTTGAAGGATTGCTTGCTATGTGATGTCACTCCAAGATGGTGATAGTGTGGCTGTGGCTATTGTGATCTGGAGTTCTAAAAATGGTGAAAAGGTGCGTGAGCCCTCCAAAAGACCCATAAGCTGCTAGGGAGTTTCACCAACCTGCCAAGAAGATGCTCAGCTAAACTCAGTTGAGCCCCAAATACTACCTGCTGGCATCCGCTGGAGCAGACTCCAAAAATGAGAGAGTTGATTTTGAAAGTTCAATAAGATTTCAAAAGTCCCAGAATACAAAAAGCTGCCTTACAATGGAGATAAAAGCATGAAAGCTTTGTCTTGAAAGTCAATCCCAAATTGTAATCTTCATAAGTAGTAGCTTGATTAACAAAAAATTGAAAATAATAGAAAGTATTCAAAAAGATCAAGAAAGGAGTTGCCTAAAATATAGTTGTGAAACAAGCAGATGCAAATTCAAAATTCATATGAGAAATCACAGGCAGAAGCAAAATAAGTTAAAGAAAAGTAAACTCAACCAAAAGCAATCCTCACAGAAAAAAAAGCTTCATCATAAACAGAATTCTCAACTGCTGGATCCTGCTTCTCACTGGAAGGTAAAGCCAGAAGAAGGACCAGCAGCTGTGACATCAACCACCCACAAAGAACAAGCAACAAAGACACATTTTAAATGACAGTAAATAACAGAAAATGCATAAAAGCATGACACAAAACAACTGAAAAGCAATAAAAATAACAATAACATACATAAATTTAGACTGATACATAGCAGGGGTAGGTTTGCTTTTTACAGGCTCCCCCTGCATCTGGCAACGAAGCTACTCATTTTAGTTATGCTCTGCCAGCTCAGACTAATATCATCTCTATCCTTGATGATACCGTGGTTCATATTGTTTCCTCACCCCATTTCTTCAAGAGACAGCGCCATTACAATATGATTACAGGCACGTGAGCATATCCTAAAATAGCAAGAACAAACTCTGGGCAGACTCAGGGCACACTCTCTCACACAAAACCATTTCAGAGTCCATCAGTCTAAAATGGTAATCCTTACTCATATGGGAGAGAAATGGAGTAAATCTAGCTACACACAGAGATAACATCCAACCTCCACACAAGCAGACCCTGGAGTTGTGTGGCAGCAGTATTAACTGCCTTTCCACTGAAGAAAATACAGCTAAATCAAAATTTAGTTAGATAATATCGCAGAAAAGAAAGGTTGACAGTAGTAAAGTCTTAGGTTTAGGTTTAGATTTAGGCAGACTTGATATTTAAAGTTTTATACCAGTCATATCATTTTAAATATATAATTTTCAGTAAATTGTAACACTGTATTCAAAAGCTGGCGTTTATTATATCACCCTCTTTAGAGTCAGGTTTCCTTGATTTGATAATGCTATATACAGTTAAAAGTGCAGTTTTAGAAATGCCTTCTACCTGGCTTATAAACATAACAATGACAGCCCAAGCTTACAGACAGCCTTAATGTTGCTTTCAGTTTTCCATTAAATGCTGAATCCTCCCACGCGTGTTTTCTCTTTTTTATAAGCACTTTTGTTTGACATGCTAGTCTTTTGCTGGATGTGCCCTCTGAGTTTATAAAGCTTGTGGTTGTACATTCTATTCTTAGCTCCTTTCAGAAATGTTTGTTTCTGTTGCACTCTGACTGTGATAATTGCTTGGTAATAAATTGCTGCATTTGAGTTTTAGGAGGGTAGAACAATAGGGAAAAAATAAACACATGCAAAGCTCTCATTTAATACTGCAAACAAAGTTACTGTACTTTTCAAAATAAACAAAATGTGTTTATGCCATTAGCATAAATGATTAAACCACTGGGACGTGGATCTGCGTATAAGCTACGCCAACTACGTTAGACATTATTCCTGTCTTCTAATTTATGATTATTGTTGCAATGGTAATTTTCAGTGTGATAAGTTCAGCCCGCCTCTAACAATCCTGTCCATTATCTTGTTTTTGTAATTTTTATTCACTATGTTCATTTAAATTCCTGTTAACAAAAATGGTTCTATGAATGTTTATGAACACCCTGATACTGTCTAAAAATGTCTTGCAAAAAAGACAAGCATGTTAGGTTGAGATACAACAGTTCATTAGTGGCTCATACACAGTACAGCATACATTGACCCATGGCATTAAGGCACCATTAATTATTCCAACATGCAAACTTCTGTTAGCAGAGGCTTAGAAATTGCAGATACCAGGAAGTGTTAGTGGGCAGCTTTCATCAACGGTCTCTACTTTGTCTTTAAAGTAACCATTTAGTTAGTTTAAGGGATGTCAGAATTTTGGATGGCTTGTTTTTGTTCATTGTGTGGCGATTCACAAATAGTCAGGAAATAATTAATTAATTACTTGATAGACTGATAATCCTGTGAATTCTATGAATCTGGTAGGAGGAGCTACAATATTAATTTTAGAATTCAATACTCCTAGGCAAGAAAATCAAATCACTTGTGTTTCAAAACTGCCCCCACTTCATGGTTTTGTCATTAATAGTTAAGCAATGTTTAAAAATGGCATTACAAAAAATACAGACATTTTATTTGATATATTTTCTGCTGAGCCATATCACAAATTTATATTAGTGATCAGCAATACAGTTGTTTACACTGCACCCTTCCTGGTAGGAGATACCTTATGGATACAAAATAGCCAGCAGTCATAACAAATGGTTATCCACCTGAAGCTAACCATGTTCATTCCCAGCCAGTACATGGATGGGAGACCAACCAAGAAAAGCTTGCATTCCTGCTGGAAGAGGTGCTGGTTAGGCCAGCAGGAGGCACTTACCCTGTGGTCAAAATGTGGAATCCAATGCCCCAGTGCAGAGACGGGGACCCTCTTCTGCAAAAATAGCACCGTCCTTCAGAGGAGATGTAAAATGGAGGTCCTGACTCTCTGTGGTCATAAAAGATCCCTGGGCATCCTTTCTAAAGAGTAAGTTGTATCCCAATATCCTGGCTAAATTGTGCACCACAGCTTAGCCTAATCATTCCCTGTCTCTAATTAACTATCTCTCTCAGCTCTTTACCAACTAACAGCTAATGTGCGGTGAGTGGTGCAGAAATTGCTGGCTTTGCATTATCTGGGTGGATGCTGCACATTAGTGGTGGTTGAAGTGGCTCCCCATTCACTATGGAAAGCACTTTGAGTAGTGAGAAAAGTGCTATGTAAAGAACTATTACACATATACTGTACATATGTATATTACACACACACACACACACATTTTATATATATATATATATATATATATATATATATATATATATATATATATATATATATATATATATATATATGGACATATACAGTACAAATGCTTTTTAAATTTTCCCTGGAGTTTAGAAATTGTATTTTGGGAGCAGATTATTTTTTTAATTAGGATTTTCAAAAATCATGAATTTACTTTTACTTTCGCTCTCTACCTTTGTCTTGATGTGAGACTTATTTTATTTTTTTTTTTTTTCTTATATTTTTGAAACATTACAAAACCATCTTGTTTGTAGTGGGTGACGATGACTCTTTGACTGGAATTGCACTCCCAGAAGACATCATCACTGCAACAGCATTTTAAATCAATACTACATATCCCTCCTTGTTCAAGTTTGTGGATATTTTCTGTACAGTTTTAAATCTCATACTGTTCAGTGTGGTGCTGAGGTGTCACCTGTTGCACAGTTGCACTCGAATCTCAAATGGTTTTCTGTGTGGTGGGTGCGGCAATGTGCTGTAATCAGTGCATACTCCAAACCTCTCACTCTCGATCTCTCTCTCTTTAGAAAACCCATTTTTTGAAATTTAGAGTAAAACTTTATGACTTTTCTTTTTGCTTTTGACACATTTTGTATCTGTAGTTATGACCACTGACTTTTTTTGGTCAATGATTTCTCTTTTAATGAATATTGTTCATGTTGGCCTATTAGTTTCCATCCTGTGGTTATTTGACTTGCTGTTGCCTTTCTGTCAGTTTGAACCAGTCAGGCCATTCCCCTCTGACCTCTGGCATCAACAAGGCATTTTCACCCACAGAACTGACACTCAGTGGATATTTTCCCTTTTTTGGACAATTCTCTGTAAATCCTAGAGATAATTATGTGTGAAAATCCCAGTAGATTAGCAGTTTCTGAAATACTCAGACCAGCCCACAAAGTCACTTAAATCACCTTTCATTCCCATTCTCATGCTCCAAGTACCTCGTAAAACCCAAAACAGACCAGCTTGACTCTTCAGAGGAGTTACTGGAGCGTCTTGAGGCTCAAATCCATAACCTGGAGAACTGTTTGTAGTAGCAGAACAGGGTCAAGACAGCTGAGCTGCCACCTCTGCAGTTCTACCACCGCTTGTCCATCTGCTAAGGTCCATTAGCATAGGTGTGTGGATGCCAGTGGAGCTTTAGGCTCATGGAGCTGGGTAAAATTTTGGCAGATTGATTTGCCACTGATCCCAAGTGAGGTGTGAGAAGCAGGACCGGTACTAAAAATGCCCAGGCAAAGGACAAGGCAGATCGTAGAGGCATTGTGAAGTGGTGGTGGAGGAAGAATCTCAAAGCTGAGATCCAGACCTGGAATGTGGTTTGCAGCTCCAGTTCAGTGAAGGAAAACAGCCAAGAGACTGGTACATCTTCTCCACACAAGGAGGTTTGCCTTCTTGCTTACAACTGACTAGCATTGAATGCCTCTGCTGTGCCACATGACAGAGCAGCACTCAACATCCCAGCTGTGCCATTTGACAATGCAACGCTCATTATCTCTGTTGATGTGTCCTTGTCACTATCTGCATGACTGAAGTGAGAGAGAAGACCATGCTGCCGTTTCAACAAGTTTGTGTGTCGTTGCAAGGATTTGGAAGTGGTTACTAGGGACAGACACTTCAGCAGGAGGGCTAAGTAATGACGCTGACAGGTTACATCAGCCAGCAACGAGTCACCCAAGTATGAGCTGGCATTACATCATCAGTGAAATGGAAACCTATATAAATGGCAAGCCTGCAAAATCTCATGTTTTTTCAACTAGTGTAGCAAGAGGTGAGCAGTTTTTAGGGATAGTGAGCCACTTCCAAGAGCCATATAAAGAGCAGAGAATTCATCCATTGCAGCTCTCTGCGATGACACTGCAATATAATTATATAAGTTATAAGGAATATTCAACACTTTTTTCTATGAAATAGGCCTCCAATGATTAAGGTCTGGATAACCATGCATCATGGACCACACCAGCAAATTCACAACTGAATCTCTAAAAGTTTTGGAATGGCCAAGTCAAAGTCCAGCCCATTGAGATGTCATTGGGAACCTTAAGAGGGGACCTCAAATACCAATCATTCAAGAAAAAAGAAATCAATCATTCATCATTAAAATGTGTTATCGGGTCAAGATTTCTCCATTATAACAATGTAAACAACTGATAAATTCTTTAAATAAAGATTATGTTTGGTTAAAGTTGCCATAGATGGTTCTACAATGAACTAAAGGTGCCAACTGAATATTTTTAAATAGCCACACTTTGAAACTTTGGGGCAGGTGGGCCTCACGTGTCAACTGTTGGAACACCACATAGCCTACCAACATGATAAAGTTTTGTTGAGTCTCTGGATGTTTGCAGTGGCTTCACTTTCTTTCCCAGGTAAGTTTCCAATATCAGAATCCAGGTCATGTTATGCATGAGAATGGTAAAGAAGCTCCTCAATCCCTGCTTATACAGCACGTAGTGTCACTCTGAATGGTTTGAGTATTTTAGTTAGGGTCTTTCTCATGTCCCATGCCCTGTTAATGTAAAAATCAAGCTCAGTCTTTAAAAAAATATCTTTAAATTGCATCAATATGGAGATTCTCATAGTTTAGGTACACTATTAACAGTCAGATTTACAGACTAAAGAATGTTGTCCCAATTGCGTCTATTTTGCACCATTAGAATGAAAATGACTAAAAGTGAGTTTTGGAAATGTATTTAGATCATATGCTGGTTGGAGGTTGTCACACGCTTGTGTTTGGGGAGCAACCTAAAGGCTTAGATGAGTGTAATTTACCACTGAGATATGAGAGGGCACTGTCTAATGATGCTGTCTTTTCTCCTTTTACTTCTGCAGAGGGCAAGATAGACACCTCTCAAGCTCTGACATCCCTTCTGGGGTCAGACCACCTGGACCCACCTCTTCATCCTGGAATCCCACATAAGAAGAACCAACACCATCTTGGACAGACCAACTGAGATTTAATGAAATCTTGTCATTGTACTTTACCACATGTTTTATTTTACACTGTTTCTGTACAGTAATCCCTCTTCGGTTGCGGGGGTTGCATTCCAGAATCCCCCGTGTTAGAAGAAAATCCGCGAAGTAGAAACCATATGTTTGTATGGTTATTTTTATATATTTAAGCACTTATAAACTCTCCCACACTGTTAACATTATTAGAGCCCTCTAGCCATGAAATAACACCCTTTAGTCAAAAGTTTAAACTGTGCTCCATGACAAGACAGAGATGACAGTTCTTTCTCACAATTAAAAGAATGCAAATATATCTTCCTCATCAAAGAATGCGTGTCAGGAGCAGAGAATGTCAGAGAGAGAGCGAGAGAGCGAGAGAAAAGCAAACAATCAAAAAATCAATATGTGCTTTTGGGCTTTTAAGTATGCCAAAGCACCACAATAAAGCAGCATTTTTTAGAGGAGCGTCCGTATCCTCTAGGCAAACAGCCTCTGTGCAAACAGCCCCTCTGCTCACACCCCCTCCGTCAGGCAGAGAGTGAGAAAGACAGAGAAAAGCAAACAATCAAGCACCGCGCGGCAAGCATATCGTATACCATTGAGGAGTTTTATTTAATACGTAATACAAGCTCTGATTGGGTAGCTTCTAAGCCATCCGCCAATAGCGTCCCTTGAATGAAATCAACTGGCAAACAAACTGAGGAAGCATGTATCATAAATTAAAAGACCCATTGTTCGCAGAAATCCGCGAACCAGCGAAAAATCCGTGATATATATTTAGATATGTTTACATTTAAAATCCGCAATGGAGTGAAGCCTTGAAAGTCGAAGCGTGATATAGCGAGGGATCACTGTACTGCGATATATGGGGTTTGCCTTTGGGTGCCCAAGACTTTTTATCTTGTTCCTTTTGTCTTTATACAGGGTATAATCAACAATTAGATTTCTATTTAAGCACCTTAATATCTAGTCTCTCATGTACTGCAGTCACTCCTTATTAGGGTGAAAATGTTAATGGAATGGAAAGTAACTTCTGTGATTTGTCATGTTACCTGCTAATACTATAGGTGACACAGTGGTTCAGTAAATATTTCTGCTTCCTCACAAGTTACTGTAAGTTCATATCCTGGCTTGGGCATTGGCTGTCTGGATTTTATATCTTCTCACTTCTGTGGGAAACAGCCCGGACACAGACTGGCAGACAGCCATGTTTTATCACGCAACACACATTTATTTACAGTAACCATATTCACAAGTGCACATACAACCCCAGTACTTCCGTTCCCAACCACCCTCAAGTCCAGGCCTTCCTTAACAATGCCTTTCCTTCACCAACTCCTCTCTTCTCCTCTCCTCCAGGCTTCGTCCTTCTTCCACCTGACTCTAGCTCCTGAATGGAGGGAGGCAGTCCCTTTTATCTTCACCCGGACATGCTCCAGGTCCCTCCCAATGAGCTTCTGCTGGCACCCCCTGGTGTGGCGGAAGTGTCGGCCGTATACCCGGGTGTGGTGGAAATACTGAGGAGCAGGGCTCTCCAGGCATCTGGGCAACCCTTGGGGGTGACCAGGGCCCCTATAGGGTTGAGCTTCCATCCTCCTTTCCAGTGGTCCCCATAGCCAGCAGGGCGGTCGCCTTCTCATGGTCTGGAGGAGGTGTAATTCCTCCTTCAGTCCTTCCGGGCGTCCCGGCTGGGTACCACCCCCAGCTGCTTGCCACTCTGCATTCACATTGATTTTAATTCAGATACTGCAGTTCTCTTCTATATCTGGGAGACACCCACACATGGCTGACCAGTACTTTCCATTTGGCCTTAAATGAGTAACTGAGGATGAGCTCGAAGATGGATTGGTGTCCATTGCAGAATCAGCATTGGCCTTCAACTCAATTCTGCTGTGTCATCTTCTGTACCCCTGTAATGGAATAAGAGAAGTCTTCATGAGGAGGCTCAATGGACTCTAAGTCCAACCACAGAATCCAAAAACATCAGTTTTATTTTGTGGAACTCCTTGTAGTATTACTCAGTAATATAATAAATGAGATAAAGTTTGATTAATATGGTGACAATTTCAAGTATAAAATAAGTTTCTGAATCACTTTTGAATTGCAATTTGATTTTGTCACAGTTGGCTGGGGGTGACCCGGCTGGGACACTCCGGAGGAGGGCTTACGCCTCGTGGGGGCGACCGCCCTGATGCCTATGGGGACCACGGGTACAGAGCTTTGAAGCTCAACCCTGTAGGGGCCCGTGGTCACTGCCAGGGGGTACCCCAATGCCTTGTGAGCCCTGGACCTCAGCACTTCCTCCACACCCAGAAGTGCTGGGGGGAAGTTGATTGGGGACACCTGGAGTGCTTCCGGGTGTGCAGCCGGCACTTATGCCACACTGGGGAGTGCCGGCGGAAGATTGTAGGAATGCGCCTGGAGCACATCTGGATGATTATAAAAGGGGCTGCCTCCCTCCATACGATGGCTGGAGTCGAGAGAGAAGGAAGGACAAAGTCTTGGAGGAGGCAAGGAGGCGGCCTGAAGAGAGAGAAGGCATTTGAGTTGGCCTGGACTTTGGGGACTTTGTAAATATGGACGTGTATAACAAACGTTTTGTGGGTGACTTGAACGTGTCCGCCTGTCTGTGTCCGGGCCAGCTCCCACACTTTAAACAATTAACGTTTTAACAAGGATACTCAATTTTAAGGAACCAACTATTTTCAAAGCTGTAGTGTGAAATTTGATTCATGCTTTAAGGCTTTAAAATGCTTGCTCTTTATCATCACTTTCCTGAACAAATTTAGTAAATAAGCATTCAAATAAACTGTTGCCAAAATGTAATCAGGCACCAGTTTTATCAGTTTTGTGCCTCTTGTACAAATGTGATTCGTATTTGGAATGCTATGATTTCATTTTAAACTGCATCATCTTTCATACTAAATTATGGAGATAAGCTTTTAAAAAGGCAAAACAGTGAAACGGTTTTTAAAATCAGAGGAAAATCAAACTTTAACAGCTGTAAATTTCTGATTACCTCAGTGAATCGTGCTGTTAGATATTAAAGTAGTTTATCTCTCTTCTTTAAGTATTCTTTAATTTGTTTCCTTCAACCTTGTTATCTTCTAAAACAATAATGTCTATCAATCACTGTAATACCCACTTCAGAGTTACAGAGTATTGCAGCCTACTCTGGCAGGGAGGATCGGGTGCAATGGGGAGACTCACACTGGACAGGACATTAAACACTCTGTTCTCTCATACTGGACAATACGAATATAATGTAATGCTGTATGCAGGTATGGGCTTGTGTGAGGCAGAACTAGAGTTCCAGGACAAGACCCTCAAGCAGACACATGACAAATGTGTAAACTCCATATGGGCCAGTGACCAAGCCACTGCACCACCCAAGACTATAATGCATGAAAATTATTTATATTTAATCACTTAAACTGCTGGTGAAAACAAAATCTTGCAAAGTGTCACATGTGCCTGACTTCAAGAACTAGAGCATCACTATGCACTACACTGAGTGACAAATAATGGTTTACAATATTATTTTATACTTCTATGTTTTGTTTAAATTTAATTATATATTTACAAATTTAAGAACCTGTCTAAAACATATAAGAAACTTACTGAAATACCCAGTGTTGCCTGGGAGGAAAATAAATAGTTTTTTTATTTTTTAATTGTTTGAGAAAAATATAATTAAAAAAAAACACAACTTTAAAAATAAAAATAAATTAACAAACAATGAAGACTCACTGGGTGGCATGGAGGCGCTGTGGTAGCGCTGCTGCCTCGCAGTAAAGAGACCTGGGTTTACTTCCCGGGTCCTCCCTGCATGGAGTTTGTATGTTCTCCCCTTGTCTGCGTGGGTTTCCTCTGGTTTCCTCCCACAGTCCAAAGACATGCAGATTAGATGCATTGGCCATCTTAGTTGTTCCTAGTATGTACTTTGGGAGTTTGTTCCTGCCTTGCACCCTGTGTTGGCTGGGATTGGCTACAGCAGACCCCGTGACCCTGTGTTAGGATATAGCGGGTTGGCAAATGACTGACTGAAGACTCACTAATATGCTTGTCTTGTGGTCTTGTATGTATGTTATCATCAAGTTGACGCTCGGAACCAGCCAACTCTATTTAATTTCAAAAGCAACAAGGGCGCGGTGGTGCTCAAACACATAGAATGCTGGCAGTCACCTCCAGTTCGCCCTCTAGTGGTCGTTCCAAGTGACAACTGGATGATAACATGCATACAAGACCGCACAATCACTCCCCACCCTACCCAGAAGGGGGTGGGTTAGGGTTGATTCCACCCGACAATATTTTTAGTCGACCAATGAGAAACATGTGTACCAAGTTTCATGAAAATCGCTCAAGCCGTTCAGAAATGATACTGGAACATACACACATACATACATTGACTTTTATATATATAGATAATGATATTTAAGTCCAATCAATTTTTTAGAAGTTAGTTAAAATGCTAGTAAAAAAATTAGAGAAACCTTACTTACTGATGTGGACCCGGCCCGGACACAGACAGGTGGACATGTTGTTAATCACCACCACACGTTTATTATATACAATATTTACAAGTTCAAAGTTCCACACAAACTCCAACTCAGTCCTGGCCACACAATGCCTTCTCTTCGGGCCGCCTCCACACTCTCTTCTCCTGCCTCGTCCTGCTTCCACCCGACTCCAGCCTTGAATGAAGGGAGACGGCCCCTTTTATATGATCCCGGATGAGCTCCAGGCGTGTCCAGGGTGGAATCCCGGCTGTTCTCCCGGAAGCTCTCTGGGTGTCCATTCTCTTCTTCCCCCCAGCACTTCCTGGTGTGGCGGAAGTGCTGAGGTCCAGGGTCCCCAAGGCATTGGGGTGCCCCCTGGTGGTGACCACAGGTCCCTACAGGGCTGGGCTTCCAGGCCCCCACGTGATCCCAGATGGGCGCACGCCCACTTCCGGTCCTTCAAGGCGTAACTATTGTGACATGCAGGATTGTTTTGTCGTTGAAACAATCACTTTAATGTGCTAATGCATTAGGTATGTGAGCTTATGGCTAGTCTTATAAAGTAAAATGTATATCTGTTTACTCCATAAAAAATACTTAAGGATATTTGAGAGGATAGCTTCAACTAAAAAATAAAATGAACTCTGCGTCTCTCTGTCTCTGCTTCTCTCCAAAGTCTGAACGCTTACAACAATAACATTTATATAATACAGTTAGGTCCATAAATATTTGGACAACTTTTTTCTAATTTTGTTTCTGTACATTACACAATGAATTTTAAATGAAACAACTCAGATGCAGTTGAAGTGCAGACTTTCAGCTTTAATTCAGTGGGATGAACAAAAAAATTGCATAAAAATCTGAGGCAACTAAAGTATGTTTTTTAACACAATCCCTTTATTTCAAGGGCTCAAAAGTAATTGGACAAATTAAATAACTGGAAATAAAATGTTCATTTCTAATACTTGGTTGAAAACCGTTTGCTGGCAATGACAGTCTGAAGTCTTGAACTCATGGACATCACCAGATGCTGAGTTTCCTCCTTTTTAATGCTCTGCCAGGCCTTTACTGCAGCAGCTTTCAGTTGCTGTTTGTTTGTGGGCCTTTCTGTCCGAAGTTTAGTCTTCAACAAGTGAAATGCATGCTCAATTGGGTTAAGATCAGGTGACTGACTTGGCCATTCAAGAATTTTCCACTTCTTTGCTTTAATAAACTCCTGGGTTGCTTTGGCTGTATGTTTTGGGTCATTGTCCATCTGTATCATGAAATGCCGCCCAATCAATTTGACTGCATTTAGCTGGATTTGAGCAGACAGTATGTCTCTGAACACCTCAGAATTAATTCGACTGCTTCTGTCCTGTGTCACATCATCAATAAACACTAGTGTCCCAGTGCCACTGGCAGCCATGCACGCCCAAGCCATCACACTGCCTCCACCGTGTTTTACAGAGGATGTGGTATGCTATGGATAATGAGCTGTTCTACGCCTTCTCCATACTTTTTTCTTGCCATAATTCTGGTAGAGGTTGATCTTGGTTTCATCTGTCCAAAGAATGTTTTTCCAGAACTGTGCTGGCTTCTTTAGATGTTCTTTAGCAAAGTACAATCTAGCCTTTCTATTCTTAAGGCTTATGAGTGGCTTGCACCTTGCAGTGCACCCTCTGTATTTACTTTCATGCAGTCTTCTCTTTATGGTAGACTTGGATATCGATACGCCGACCCCTGGAGAGTGTTGTTCACTTGGGTGGCTGTTGTGAAGGGGTTTCTCTTCACCATGGAAATGATTCTGCGATCATCCACCACTGTTGTCTTCCGTGGACGTCCAGGGGCCTCATGTATGAACTGTGTGTACGCACAGAAATATTGCATAAGAACTTTTCCATGTTCAAATCGCGATGTATAAAACCTACACTTGATGTAAAGCCACGCACTTTTCCATGGTACCTCATACCTTGTCGTACGCAAGTTCTCCGCTCGGTTTTGCAGACTGGCACCACCCAGCATCAAAGCAGTGTTACTGTTCCTGTGTGGTTACTCTTTATTTTCCTGACGCAGCTTAATAAATACACTGAAACTAACCGCATATTGTTTATTAGTGTAATGCATCTGATTGTAATTAACTTGTAACAATATAATGGTCCAGGGAATAGCCATAGTATTCCAAATACCATAACTGCTTTAGCGTTGTTACTCTCACTGCACCACCTTCTTCTTTCAGCTGCTCCCGTTAGGTGTTGTCACAGTGGATCATCTTTTTCCATATTACTCTCACTGCACCACTCAGAGTATTTATATCACTGTATCTGAGTGGGTAATCACAGCAGCAGCTGATCGAAAAGAGAATTATCAGTATACAGCATCAAGCCCACACTGCCTCAGCCACGGTAAAACGTTTCAAAGCCTTTCCTGTACGGACCTTGCGGTTCAGAAGCAGTTTCACCCCAAGCACTCAATCAATTGCTCCTTGTAGAACTGTTTGTTCTTATAAGTACAATTACCCCACTGTAAACTTGCACTACAGTTATAATATTACACAACCTGCGCCACTTTATAAAGCGTGTATTTACATATGATGACGATATCATTTGTAAGATGAAATACAGCAAAATATGTTGATTATATTATACAGATAAAACTTTAACTTCATTTAAATAATCTGTATTGTTAATAATTAAACATGTGAGGATACGGTGCCGCAGCGCTTGCATGTTCACGTATTGTTCCTGCCTTGCGCTGTACTGTATATTTGCTGAGACCGGTGCGACACTGGAAGGACAGATGGATAGAATAATTAAACACGTACTATGAAGATATTTCAATGTTCCTTAACAGTTTTGAAGAATCGTCGTTGTAAGCTTACAGATGGCTTAATGTCTATTACAGAGCTGATTGTGTGGCAATTGGGTATTTGGGGAAAGAAAAGAAAGGACAAGAATTGAAGGTTAGTACGTATAAAAGAGACAGTACTGCTACAATAAATTATTTCATCAAAGGTTGCGCATGGCGCAGCAGCATCTTGTATGAGAGATGAACAATCACTGTGCCATCGTGTTCTTAATAACATGCTTTCATTCCAATCATCATGAAAATGATATCACGTATACATCTCAGTATTTTAATTATTCAGAGAGCTGTAATATCACGAATGTAATGGATTCTGTGTCCTGTCGGAGAAAGAGAACGGAAGCACATAGTGATTCACACACATACAGCACATTGAAGATCAAATACAAAACAAAGCATTTAACGTGCTACTTCAGCTACGATGGGATTTGAGAAACTAGTAAATTAAATGATTTTAAGATGAAGTTTATGTTCTGCTTTAATGACAAAATAAACTATGTGATTAAAGTGGATATTTCGAGATTGAAGTTAACATTTCATGCTTTTTTCCTACTCTGTGCCTTTTTTTCTCACTGTTCCCTAATAAGCTTCCATATGACACTCAGACGGTGGGCTACGTCTTGCCTTTTCACGGCAACTTTGATATGTGACAACTTTTTTATGTCGGGCACTCTGCGACTTTGTGAACTTGAGCTTGTTTCTCCAACACGCTATGTCACTCGATCAGCTTCCTTTTGTTGATTATATTACTGTATAAACCAACAAATAGTATGTTTTTCTTTGCCTCCACTTAGTACTTGCTGAAATTCTTATATTTTTCCTCTTGCTTTTGCCATTGCCTTTTCACAAAACGCTGAGCTTAAGGTCTATTTATATTGATTTGCATATTCAAAGAGATGTAATTCTATGAGGAGATGGGGCGGGACAGAATGTGCGTGCACATGCGTTAGTTTTCACGCTGATCGGGATTTATGGAGCGGAAGAACGTGGAAGTTGGAGTACACACAGATTCCTGTATCTGGAATTTTCTGTGCGTAAGCACATTTCTGCTTTTGTGCTTATGTCATGTTATAGTGCGAATTCTACACACGGCGTTATACATGTGACCCCAGGTCTTTTTGCGTTGCTGAGTTCACCAGTGCTTGCTTTCTTTCTCAGGATGTACCAAACTGTAGATTTTGCCACTCGTAATATTGTAGCAATTTCTTGGATGGGTTTTTTCTGTTTCCGCAGCTTAAGGATGACTTCTTTCACCTGCATGGAGAGCTCCTTTGACCGCATGTTGTCTGTTCACAGCAAAATCTTCTACATGTAAGTACCACACCTCAAATCAACTCCAGGCCTTTTATCTGCTTAATTGATAATGACATAATAACGGACTTGAACACACCTGCCCATGAAATAGCCTTTGAGTCAATTGTGTCCAATTACTTTCCAGCCCCTGAAATGAAGGGGTTGTGTTAAAAAATGCTTTAGTTGCCTCACATTTTTATGCATTCTTTTTGTTCAACCTACTGAATTAAAGCTGAAAGTCTGCATTTCATCTGCATCTGAGTTGTTTCATTTAAAATTCATTGTGGTAATGTACATAACCAACATTAGAAAAAAAGATGTCAATGTCCAAATATTTATGGACCTAACTGTACATTTTTACGCAAAGAACAGAACTCAATGTGCTTTAAAAGATATCAAAGAAATCGTAACATGCAAAGAAAAACAAATTACAAATAGATACGAACAGGAATGAATAACTGACATATCAAAAAAAATAGATAAAAATAAATCAATAATTATAAACATAACAAAAACATAGACATAAAAAGGCCTTTTATATAAATCTGTTTTTAAGTCTCTAATGAAAAGTTTTGGTCAGGTGGCCAGGGAGAACAGAAAATATATAAGAAAAACTCCAGGGATGTGATGCTAGGTTGAAAAACAAAAATGTGCAAAGGTTCCAAGGCCAAAAGACCACCCAGCATCTATGTAACATATATGTGCTAAGTAGTTTCTTATTGTTTTTTATACTTCATCCAATTTATCATTTTTCATTCTTTTAAAAGTCTTGCTAATAGATTTTCCAGCACAGCTCTGCTTCCTCCATCAGCCTTTCAGACTTTTGAAGGTTTTTTTTTCTATGTTTAGGAGGGTATGTTGCACTTTGACTTTAATTTTTAGATACTATATTTCCAAAAATGTGCCTGTTTTTTTAAACCAGGGTAGCCTTCACAGCTCAAGTGAACAGTGTTTGCTTATCCTGTCAACCTCCATGTTGGTGTTCTGTACATACACTCCTTGGATACCCCAAAACTTGTTTACCTGGGGCTGTAAATGAGCCAGGCATATGAGCATGTGTATGATGTGTGATGTGGTGGTCTGGCTTCCCTTCCAGAGTTGCGAGTCCTACATACAGCCAAAAACTCCCCATTTGATTAACAGGATTCATAGAATGAATGGAAAGATCTTTGTATTTCTTGTCACTCTATTAAAAAATGGTGTCAATCATAGTTTTGCAAATTCCTGTTCTAACAAGAATAATATACATTTTTCAAAAAACCTAATCCAATTTAGCCTTGTGGAAGGTTCCATCCTTTCCCGGTGGTGTTAGGGACAAGCCAGGAATCAACACTAGACCCGACGTCACTCCATTGAGCATCACTCACACTTTTACATGTGAGTTTAAAGTCACACCTTCACACTGCCCTGAATGTCGTTAGGGACGTGGGAGGAAAAATGGAGTATGTGGAGAAAATACACACAGACATGGTAAAAGTGCACACTCTACATGAATAGCATCTTCTTGGTCTAAGCACAGGCAGTAGTTATCATTTTTGAACTCATTCTGTTATCATGCTAGCTTCACTAAGAACATAAGAAATTTGACAGTCAGTCCATCAAGCCTGTTTGTATAGCTATTAGCTAAGCTGTCCCGTTGATAGATGCAAGGGGTTACCTGTTATGCTGTTGCTAGATATTGAAGCACATAATCTTATGACATCTAGTTTATTAATAAATGATACACTGCAATTACTATTAAGTGCAATATGACTCTTCTTTACTTTTATTTGATATTATTATTATTTATTTGTTATATTAATTTACAAATATTGGCCAAATTAACATGCCTCCTAATGGCATATACTGTTGTAAACTGTTCTCTGAGATTATTCATATGTGAAAGACAGAAGTTTCAGGATAAGGCATTTATATTACCTGGCAACAAAGAATTTCACTGTGCACTGTACACGCCTGGAAACCTATAATGACACTATCTAGACCTGAGATTCATACCCAGGATGCTAGATGTGTGCTGACCACTGTAGTACCATGCCATTTAACCAAAATCCATTAATCAATTTCACTTAATTGTTTTTAGAAAAACTACCAAAATTATTTTTTCTACACTGATGTACATTTGGTATTGTTAATGTAGAATACTGCTCTGCTCCTGAAGCTTACATTGTTAATATCAATACCACAAATATGGCTGCTTAAAATATCTTTATAGAAACTGCTCGCTGCGCTCGCGAACCCCCGTGCGGGCCCTACGCACTAGTCATTTCCTGGATCTGCCACTTGCGAGGAATTGTGCTGTGCTTTTGGATAAACATGAATATCAACTCGTCTTTGATATCTCTGTCTTTTGAAACTATTATCGCTGACAGTTCGTCACATTTGTTTATTATATATGCGAGCGTGATCTTTCGGATACATATAGAAATCCAAGAAAACTTCTTTGTTTGTGATTTTCAGATAAATTTTGTGTAAAGTGCGATACTTTTGGACGTATGGATTTGTATCCATTATTAGCTGTAGAATTTCTAATATGTCCGATCATTTAACTCTTTCAATTCTTTGTTGCATCGCTCTCCGTGATCATAAATATAGACCTGACCAAATTGTGGTTTCTTTGAAATTAAACTTCTAGTAGCTCTGTCATATTACCTATATCTATATATTTGATCTCTTTTCGCTGTTCCATTATTTCACTGAGTAATAATTTCCGTTTGTTAGCGCTAATGTGATCTTTACTATCAGTTTTTTAAGACTTTCACATTTTAGTGCTTTCATAATCTTTAACCTGCTCTGCATGTGTATCACGCCAACGTTTTTGAACCTCTTTACAATGTTCTACTTTGTCTACTACTCTGTGTCTTTTCTTCTTCTACTGTTTATCTTTTATTTCCACCCCTGCTTGGACCTGTTAGGTTTTCAATTCATCTCTTGGAACAAAGTCTTGTCTCACAGGACGTGAAATTATTTCTCTGAAAATGTCCCGCCTCGTCTCTCTGAAAAAGTCTTGTCTTGTCCCAAGATTTTTTTATATAATAGAGAGACATGTCAATGCTTGAAAACAAGTGAAGGAAAACTGAAATATGCACAGTGAATGAAGCAGCTCAAATAGGTGCCATGCTTTTGTTCATCCTCTAATTTTTTCCTGCTGGCCTTTCCACACACTACAATTAAGACTTTATCTTTGTTTATTAATCATTAATTTACTTCTTCTATGAAGTCTCCACATTTCTGTACTGGAGTGTAGTTACTTATCACTAAATGTATTTTCAGTGGGCTTTCCTTAACCTGCAATTGCTTTGTCCTGGGTATGACGTTAACCTGAATCCAGCTCTGCAAGCAGGTCCCCCAACTTACATAAATAGCTCGGGGGTTGAGGGCAGGATTCACCCATTGCACAGCTGCACTTGTGTGCCAATCCGGGTGGTTCATCTTGTGGTGGGTGCAGCAAGGCACTGTAATCAACGCATGCTCCCCACCCTCTCTTTGCATATGACCTTGTCCTTTCCTTTTATGAATAAACCAAAGTGTCCTCCATGTGCTTTAAATTCTCACTGCTAAATACAAACAAATTTGCTCCTGATCATTGTGGGCTGTCATGCCCTATACTGGAAGAGCACAATTATCATTAGAGACTTACAGTACGTAGGCTTGCTGCTATGCATTTCATTCATGGCCATTGTGGCCTCTGACTCTACTAATGGTTTACTGTACCTTGAACATTTACCAGTGAAGGCCTTCTACTCCATGTTGGAATTTATTGTCATAATTTACACAGTACTTGGATGTCTCCCACAGATTACTGACATCAATGTATTACCACCAAAAGTCAAAAGCAATCAATGAATTCCACATCATACATTAAATTTAACATACACTCACTGGCCACTTTATTAGGCACATTTTGCTAGTACCATGTGTGACCCCCTTTGCCTTTAGAACTGCCATAATTGTTTGTGGCATAAATTCAACAAGGTGCTGGAAATATTCCTCAAGGATTTTGGTTCATATTGACATAATAGCATCACACAGTTGCTTCTGATTAATCTGCTGAACATTCATGATGTGAATCTCCCTCTCAACCACATTCCAAAGGTTTTTATTTTATTTTTATTTTTTATTGAATTGAGATCTGTCATTTGAGTACAGTGAACTCTGTCATGTTCAAAAAAACAGTTTGAGATGATTTGAGCTTTGTGTAGTGGCATCACATCTTGTTGGTTGTAGCCATCAGAAGATGGGTACGCTGAGGTCATAAAGGGATTGACATGGTCAGCAGCAATACTCAGGCTGTGGCATTTAAATGATGCTCAATTGGTAGTAAGGTAGGTACATAAAGTGTGTCAAGAAAATAATCCTCACACCATTACACTACTTCCAGCCTGAACCGTTGATAAAGGGCAGGACGGATCCATGCTTTCATGTTACTGACGCCAAGTTTTGATCCTAGAATCTGAATGTCTTAACATAAATTGAGATTCATCAGTCCTGGTAATGTTTTTCCAGTCTTTTGTTGTCTAGCTTTGGTGAGCCTATGCTAGTTCTAGCCTCAGTTGCCCATTCTTAGCTGACAGGAATGGCACCCAGTGTGGTCTCCTGCTGCTGTAGCCCATCTGCTTCAAGGTTCGACATATTGTACATTCAGAGATGTTCGTCTGCCTACCTTGGTTTGTAACGAGTGGTTGTTTGAGTTACTGCTGCCTTTCTATCAGCTCAAACCAGTGTGGTCATTCTCTTCTGACCTTTGCTGCCAACAAGGCATTTTTGCCCAGAAAACTGCTGATCACTGGATATTTTCCCTGTAAAGCCTAGAGGTAATTGTACATGAAGATCCCAGAAGATCAGCAGTTTCTGAAATACTAAGATCAGCCCGTCTGGCACCAACATCCATGCTTTGTACAAAGTCAATTAATTCACCTTTCTTTCCCATTCTGATGCTCAATTTGAACTTCAGCAGTTGCTAAATCCATTGAGTTGCTGCCATGTGATCGGCTGATTAGGTACAGTAATTACACTAACAAGCAGTTGTATAGATGTACTTAATAAATTGTCTGGTAACTGTATATGCACAAGTTACAGTCATGCACTGGTTAACATGAGTTGGTGTTGAGTAGCCTTATGATCTGGGAAAAAACCTTCACTGAATCTACTGGCATAAGTCCTTAAAGTCCTGTACTGCTTGACAGAACAGATGAGGGATAAAGCTAAATGTGAGTTCTTAGCAGGACATGAGTTTACTTCAGTAATTAATTGATAATGGTGTTTTCCCATTCTTGTTAATATTGCTGTTAGTGTCCTCTATAGATATTCATAGTAGTTATGTTATTGTCTCATAAGTCAGGGGGCATGATGTTGCATAGTTCATTATAGATGTCACTCATTAATGCACATATGCCTTATTCACTGCCTATTATTTCACAAATGCTCCACTTAAGTCTGAAAGGAATGAGGCAGTTCTCTGTACCATAGATGAAATAAGAGTACTTTCATCACTCTTATTGACATGATCTATACTAATAAAAATGGGCTGAGGAGTTATGGGATTTGCAGGAGAGGCATTTTGAAGGGGTAGGAGTGCCATAGAATATAATCCATAACTTGGGTCAGCATGAGGTGACAGCATAGGCTCTGAACTCCAGGATGACAAATTATAACAGGATGAAGTACAGGGACCCATTGGATGTTCTACCTTTCAATGGAAGATCAAAATGTGTCCGAGATGCAGGAAGAGATCACCACAATTTGGTTCTGGCAATTTCCCCCTTGTTTTCTAATGTGATTTCACAGATAGACCAGAATTTTATTCAGGGGTGAGTTGTAAATGATGACTGTCATCCCGCATTATTTTCACTTAAAATGAGAGGTACAGTTAAGAGTTTCTTTGCAGCAGGATAGTAATCAAAAATCAGTCTTGTGGGAAGAAAATGAATGAAGGCTCTGGAGGGGCTGATTGGATTTCATTAATATGCTGAACTATGTTTGCTCCTTCATTGGTTACCCCATCATTTGTATATAATAATACTCATGCTTTTGGAATTTTCTGTGGTCTTTAATTCCAGATAAGGTTGGCACATACAAGTATCATTTATTACACTTCACAAGGCAACGGTTTTTATTCATTTTTCATTTGATGTGACTTCTATGCAATGCTTGAACTCTTAAATTGCTTGCAGCGAGTATGAACACAGTGATTTTGCAAAAAAAAGTGCCACCACACTGCATGATTTTATTCATAATGAAAGATACTGCAAGTAAGTCATCCTTAAAATTACAAAATGGGAAAGATGAAACTTAAATGAATTAGAAATAATTGCATGTTATGACCAAAATATTACATTTTTTGGTACTTTTTCAGTCTAATGTGGGAGATGACAATTGACAGACAAGAAATCTATTCATATGATTAAACAAAACAGTTTTTTACTTTTGCCCAAAACAGGGTGTGACCTGAAAAGAACACTAAATGTTGGTACAACACTAATGCACATTGTATGGTAAATATGACATATTATACCAATATAACTGATATTAAATTTCACAATGGCTATTATTATTAACTGCATTTGGTGCTCTATGCTCTGTCCCTGACTAATTATGATTATAAGGCTCCATCAGCAGTAGTGCTTTTACAAAACATAAGCTCAGAAATGTACTATGTACTGTATAATAGGGACTCTTTTGGGGTGTCACCAATCACATAATAATGAAAAGTAGGACAAAGTAGTACACTAAAGAAGGGGTTAGCAAGAGAAGTGATAAAATCTACAAGAACAAACAGAACAGAAAATAGCAAATCCAATAGTCCTGTCTATTACATGAGTTGGCTGGTCCACCTCTCATGCAGTATTGTGTAAGCACTCCTCTCACCTCTTTTACCTTCTTTCCTACCTGTCAGTTGAATAATTGTATCACTCACATTCTAATGTGATGATCAATGATGAGATGAACAAATGTAATCTTAAATTTAGGCCAGAAAATAGATCTGGGATACCCTTTTATACACTTTTCAGGGCAGAAATACCCTCTGGAACTCCTGGTGCAAAACTATCAACCTGGTACTCCTAGTTGTCCCTGAACTCTCATTTAAATGTCCTGGTTGGTTTACCATTTACGGGACAGGGAGCCATTAAAAATATGGTGCCCCATTCCTAGATCTAACTCTTTGTCTTTGGATTATTTATTTCAGAGCCTTGAAAAACTCTTTTCTTGTTCAATCTTCTTCTTTTTCTTTCGGCTGCTCCCGTTAGGGGTTGCCACAGTGGTTCATCTTTTTCCATATTTCCCTGTCCTCTACATCTTGCTCTGTGACACCCACAACCTGCATGTCCTCTCTCACCACATCCATAAACCTTCTCTTAGACCTTCCTCTTTCCTTCTTGCCTGGCAGCTCTATCCTTAACATCCTTCTCCCAATATACCGAGTATCTCTCCTCTGCACATGTCCAAATCAATTCAATCTCGTCTCTCTGTCTTTGTCTCCCAACCGTCCAACTTGAGCTGACCCTCTAATGTACTCGTTCCTAACCCTATCCATCCTCGTCACACCCAGCGCAAATCTTAGCATCTTTAATTCTATTACCTTCAGCTCTGTCTCCCGCTTTTCGGTCAGTGCCACCGTCTCCAACCCATAAAACATAGCTGGTCTCACTGCCATCCTGTAGACCTTCCCTTTCACTTTTGCTGATACCTGTCTGTCACAAATTACTCCTGACACTCTTCTCCACCCTGCATGTGCTCTCTTTTTTACTTCTCTTCCACAATCCCCATTTTACTCTGTACTGTTGATCCCAAGTATTTAAACTCATCCACCTTCACCAACTCTACTCCTTGCATCCCCTATTGTGTGTACTTTCAGTCCCAACTTATCCATATTCTACAGCAGCTACAATACTTGTCAGCAAGTTCACCATCAACAATATTTGACATTTGAATAAATAACATATATAATTATACAAAACCAATTAATTCCACCAAGTTTATTTTTTAGGTGTTGTCACTCATTATGTGAAAAGCACACACTATGATCGCCATATCTGTTTGTCATCTTCCAGTATATCAGTTTTGGTGAAATTTGGCAAATTTGTCAGGAATTTCAATTGGTATATCTTGAGCACAGCTTGCTGCACAAAGTTTCAATAGACTCCAGCTGCAGACAAGACACTCTGAAGCCTCAGGCTCATTCAGCAACCTGAGACACTCTAAGGCCTGGTAAGATGACGCCCCTGTCGTCAGCGTTCTTTTTAGACCCTGTCCACTTTCCAACAATCTCAGACTTTTTCAAGCCTCAGAACTAAATATTTACCTAAAACATGAGAATATGTTATACAGGTCATACAATTCAAAAGGTGTAAACTTTGTGTTTTAAAAGTAACACTTAACAGTAAAACTTAGGGTCTCGACTATAAAGGTAAATTAACATATTATTTCCTGTTGTATTATAATATGTAATAAGAAACAGTCTAACATTATTAGATTAGATTAGATCAGATTAAGTTAGATTAGATTGTATTATATTAATTAAGCAGACCCCCGTGACCCTGTGTTCGGATTCAGCGGGTTGAAAAATGGATGGATGGATGGATATTAATTAAAACTTTATTGATCCCATGGAGAAATTCAACAATAAAAAAGGTACAAAAATAGATAAATGTAGAATTTTGTGTTGAGAATAGTATCATATAGTAATGGTGACTGAAAGTTTATGTGAGGACAACTGTGACCTAAACAAGCAAAAGTTTTCCATTCTTTCAGAATGAATTCTTGTGTTTGTGTAATAAACTTCTTCTTCATGGGCTTTACACTGTCTGCGGTTTGTGGATCTGTTCAGAGGCTAAAAACTGTCCTTTCTGCAGCTGGACACTTCTCCAAAGTTTTTGAAATGTTAAAACATCCTATTGAAAAGCATTGGTGAATTGTCAAATTCATCATCTTAAAACAGAGAAATCGCCAACCTACCTTCAGTTATGGATTCGTATATTGTTTCAAATTTACCTTAAGAGCATCTCTCCAACTTATAAATTTCATATTTTTTCTTCTGACAGCTGATCTTAATGGCAAAACAGGTCCCCAATACAAGTTAGTTAAACATCAGGAGAGGAGCAGGAAGACCACTGGTACACCAACTGCTGGAATTTCTGTAAAGTCCGGAATTTTGAAAATGACATTGAAGGCCAGATTATGCATGTTTTACTTTTTGTTACTCCTTGTTTATCTCTCATTTGAGAGTTTTTTTTATGGAACATGCATTATGTGACATATGGCTGACACCTCTTCTAGCAGAGATATACTGTATCTAAATGAACAACATAAAGTATGATGTTATAGCAAACACTATAAAATTGCAATCAACTCATTACCACTACAAAACATATGGCACTATAATTTTAAACAGATTGACAATAAATATTGAAATTATCAATGTAGGAATGGGGATGCACAGATTCTTCAGGTTTAGAGACTGGAGGGAGTAAGAAACCTTTCATTTTTGCTTATGCACCATTCTTCCTAGGCAAATTATTAAAGAAACATCTTTGTGTGATTAGATAATTATATGATTGTAAACTCTCTTATAAAATACAACAGCTTAAGTTCCTTAAACTGCATAAACCATTGAAATTTGTTGACACTTTAAACTTGTTAAGTTTTTCTTATTCTACAGTATTTTCATATCAACACTCGGTTGAAAATTGTTGTTTGTTTTCAATGTCATGCTACATACTGAAGCAAGGTTAAACCAGAAGCCTACTACAGTTTTTTCCTTTCTTCAGATCCTGGTCTTCTGTGATGCCTGGGTTGCCCACAGCTGGCCTACTCCCTTAAACCCGGGACATCATTAAACCAAATTGAACTGGGCAATAAAAACACACACACTCACATTGTAAGGGATGGTGCAAAACATGCTCAGTGCTTTTATTTCAAACACTTTTCAACAGCAATAAAGTGCAGTGCAATCTTCTTTGAATGATTTAATCAATAAATAACCTATAATAAAAACAGTGGCTAGTGGAGACTAAAAATATTAAATAAATCAATAAAGAAATAAATTCAAAGCAGGCTAAAAAGCAAAGGTTAAAATATGGTCAGGATCCATCCTCTAAAACCATCATGTGCCGTGGTGCTTCATCTACAACTGTCGTCTTCTCTGCTCACACTTTAAGCTTAACTAAGCAAGATGAGATGTCCATCGGCAATTGCAGTCATCTTTCTATTTGGCTGTAGTTCTCAGCACCACCATTAGGCATCCAGCAGGGAACCTTGCAAGCCTGCTCCCTTCACCTACCGCCATCCCTCAGCATTCAGCACAATTTACTCAGAGTAGTTGGTTCTTCTTGCTCCTTGGGCACTTAGCAGGGAAACCCTGCAAGCCCTGCTTTTGTCACCTGCTATCATCACTCTGCGTTCAGCAGGAATTGCTCATAGCTGTTGGCTGCTCCTTCTCCTTAGGTACTCAGCCCTCTCCTGTGATCATCATCCTCTCATTCCACCGGGGACCACTTCCAGACCACTCACCTCCTCACTGTCGCAGCGGCTCTGACACAATCCTGCTTCTTCTTTTTCTTACTTTGCTTTTTACCTCTAAATTCTTTTTTCATTCTCCCTTTCTCATTAACTTACTCTTTCTATTCATTTCAGGTTCCTCTTATACTCTAGTGTCAGCCTATTCAAATGGTGGACTGAGGGACACATGCAGACCAGAAGCAACCTCTGAGTGGCCCAGCCCATGGTCCCACCAGAATGGCAGAGAAAAACTGAGAAAAACACATTTCATCTTCAGAAATTCCTACATAAATTCCTACAGTAATACAGACCAAGAATGCAACACTCCACATAGCCTAGCAACATTCAACCCACAATGCAGTGCATTGTTGTGTGTCTAGAAATGGTGGTAGTAGTCTATGTTACTGTGACAACCTTTCAAATAAGACACACAGGAGCCACTTCTCTGGCAGAATCTTCAAAATGCAGACTGGCTTTTTATTGGGTGCCCTACCAATCCTTGTCTGGGTCAAAACTTCTGCTTTTCTGCCTCTTCCTGCTCTTTCATCATTTGCTCCCATCTCACCCTGATCCTGTCATTCAGCTCTCTCTAGGAAGGTGCCCTGAGCCCTCATAAAGTGTTTTCCCCCAAGAGTCCAAACTCAAACCTGCTTCCATTCTCCACAGCCCATGCAGTAGTGAGACACATCACAACACGATGTAACAATATGTCTTTCTCAAACCAGAAACACCCAAGGCTGCAAAAGTGCAGAGTTTGATTGCATGTTACAACCACCATGCTACCATGATGCAGTCATGCAGAGTCCAATAGAGAGCTACCGCAGCTTCCCTTTGAAGAAAGAAAAGACCATTCACAAACTCTGAATCCATGAAAAACTGTATGCTGGCCTTTGTGGATGAGGTGATAAAGGATGACAATATTAAAATGAGTATGACAGTTGCTATGACACGGAAAACATTTACAGGGTTAAAATTCTTGCTACAGATGTGTTTGAAATGCTGTTAGAAGACATGAAGAAAGCTGATGTCATGTATAGATATATACATGTATAGCAATAGATGAGTCCACAGACAACAACACTGATACGACATAATTGTGCTTATATGTCTGTTTTTTGATGGTAAATGCTTTCAAGAAGAACTGCTCATCTTACTGAGTTTAGAAGGATGCACAACTGGTGAGACAGTCTTTGAGAAAAGACAATGGTCTGGATATGAAGCATGTGTGCATACATTGGATGGGGCTCCATCTATGGCAGGAAAAGTGCGTGGTTTGGCAGTGCATTGGTCTGCTGTTGGACCCCAGATGATACTGTGCATCAGATGGTGTAGTGCACAAAACTAAGTGGGTAGCTCAGAATGACAAGGAACAATGTGATGACTTCAGTTAATTTTATTCATTCCTCATCAAGCCCCCAACACAGCTTATTCTGCATGCTGCTGTCAGAAATGTCTGCTGAGCACCACAACCTGCTTTTGCTCAATCACGTCAGGTGGCTGTCCAAAGGCAAAACACAAGAGCTTTTCTGTGATCTCAGAGAGGAGATCACAACTTTCCTCCACAGCAGCAAGTAAAAAAAGACAGAAACACACATGAATCACATACTAGATGGCAACTTCATGGCTGAGGTCTGCTTTCTGAGCGACACATTCAAACACCTGAGTGACCTAAATGAGGGACTACAAGGCAGAGACAAAACTGCCATTGAACTTGTGGAACAGATGCACGCATTCCAAGTCAAACTGGATCTTTTTGTGCCTGACTTGAGCCAATGCTTCATTTTCCAGTATTCCAGAAATGCATCTCATCCCTAGCACAAATCACGGATGTGATGGTAGATTTCATAGCATGGTTGAAAGAGAACTTTGTTGGTAGATTGGATGGACTTCCACTGCCCAAAGAGGTGATGGGTTTTCCAGGGGCCTGTTTACTGTTGCAACAGAAGGTGTAAGAGCCAGTCTTAGAAAGTTAATGCTTTAAGTTAAACTCATATTAGAACACAAACAATTTGAATAGAATATAATTTTCTTTCATAGTCATAGACAATGGTATAGTCTTTTACCCCCTGCAAGTTAATATGAGATAGAACTTTCTTGCTATATCTGAGACACAGTGTGTTAATTAAGTCATTTGTTGTTTAGAATAGGTCCCAGTGCTAGCAGGGACTGAAAGACCCATTTACAGCATGCAAATGAGATAAACATACAGTTTTTTGACCGTTTAAAAATGGTTCAACTGTATGAGTGATCTTAAAGAAACAAGATATAAGCCTTAAACAAATCTTTTCTTTACTTTGCAATATAATTTTTTCTCTATTTTTGTGTGAACTGTTTTACATTGAATTTTTACTAAAGCTTTTAAAAATGAAGATATTTTGTCTATGGAATCATTTCAACACATCAAGCTATTGCTGAATCCCGATAGATAGACAGATAGATAGATAGATAGATAGATAGATAGATAGATAGATAGATAGATAGATAGATAGATAGATAGATAGATAGATAGATAGATAGATAGATAACTTTATTAATCCTCAAGGGGAAATTCACATACTCCAGCAGCAGCATACTGATAAAAAACAATATTAATTAAAGAGCATTAACAAAAAAGCAGTGCAAGTTAAAAAATGCAAGGTGGAGAGTGTGAGGCAGATATAACAGTCTATAATCTTGTATTGTGTTAACGTTTACCCCCCGAATAGACGAGTATCAGTGTGTAAAAATCCATGTCCAGAAAAAGGTAGAAAAAGGTACAAAGATAAAGAAGATAAAGTCTGTCTTACACAGAGCTGCTGGAAAGGCTGCCACTCACAGCGGCACCTACCACTAATTAAAGCATACTGAAGCTGAAGAACTCTGGTAAGATTGGGTATTTACTGTTGCAATTACTTCTATGTATGGAACAGCAAGAAAAATATACAAATTTTGACATCTGTTCATAAAATAACTCATATATGATAGAACACTACAGTACATACTATATCAGTAGAGTAGAGTGATACGACGTATGCAGGTTATTTTTCTGTAAGGGTAGTTTTAAGAGGTGTTTCAGTTTTTCTTTTAAATAGTTTTAATAAGTTAGATGGAGCATATTTCAATTTATTTATTTTTTTCCAGGTCTTATGGTGTAAGATCACCTCTGTTAAATCAGCCATTGTTGCAATGCAGAGTACACAGTTTCTAACAAGTTTATGAGCCTATATTAATATGTAAGGAGATTTTTCACATGTGACCAAGTAGAGCTTTTGAGTAATGAAATCATAAACATTTTAGAAATATATATATAATATTTTTAACGGCCTTCCTGTGGCAAAGGCACTATTTTTCATCTTAACCAAAGAGAGGCAGTCTCACTGAATTTAATGCTTATGTTAGTCAATATTAAACATTTAAGAGTTTTTCTTGCATTTATTTTTCTGTTCTTTTTTATTTCCAACTTATATTTCAAAAGGAAAAGGAACCTATGGATTTTTTTATCAATCTGTAGTATCATCAAGAAACAATGAATGGAACTTACTGCAGTATTTAAGTAATTTATTCACTCATTGTTGTGAATGTTCTTGCTTTAAAAACCCAGATAAGAACTTTACTGGATTCCAAGAGTTCATCTTTGTCTAATTTTGAGTGTTTCGTGTAAATGTTTTCATGTGCCTCAAAACTGACTGGAATATTAGAAACAAACATGCTGGTCTCTTTCTCTGTCCAGTTTTACAGAGGCTAAAAGGGTTGTTTCATAATATTATGAATATTGCTGTTTGAAGTTTTTGCTACTGTTAAAATATTAACATTTCTTTTTCTTTTCTTCAACTGCTCACAGAGTCTTCCTGAGGGAACATGCTTTGCTGCGTTTTGGAAGAAATGCAAAGTCTTTCCCACTTTCAGTTTGCAGCCTAACTCCCTTGTTTACCATATTCTGCTGGCTCTGCAGTAATTTAATTTTTAAGCAAACTTGGAGGAGATTCTGACATTAATGTGTAATGTGCTACTGCTGTTCTCACATAAAAGATGGTGATGATATTTATGTCAGAAGGATTGTAGGCTTACCATTTGAAGTCCCCAGGATGATATTCCATACAACAGCTATGTCTGATCCCATCCTCATTTAAGCCTCAACATGCTGTATAGTGAAATACGTACTGTAGGCTATATTACAAACTCAGAAAATATCATACTTAACAAACTCAGTGTTTTTAGATCCTGGTTTCAAAATGTTAGTAACTTGCTGATTTAAAAAAACTTGTATAAATACACAAATACTAATAATGGTAATAATTGTTATTTCATCGACATAAATTACAGGGCTGGTGCCCTGCCCGGGGTTTGTTTCCTGCCTTGCACCCTGTATTGGCTGGGATTGGCTCCAACAGACCCCCGTGACCCTGTAGTTAGGATATAGTGGGTTGGATAATGGATGGATGAATGGATGAATAATGGATAAATGGATGGATGGATGGGATAAATTAACTAACCATCTTTTCTAAACATCTTTTCAGGTAGGCCAGATAACAGAGTAAAATAATAGTCAGACAAGCAAAGGGGTAACACTGCAAAGATGAATGAAAACTTACAAGCAAAACTTAGTAACCAAATGTGCAAAATTACTAGCAAATATTACTAAATGACCCTATGCACAATTTGAAGTGGTTCAGGCATCTGATACTGATGCCTCTGGGTCGCCTCCCTGTGGAGGTTTTACGGTCACAACCAACATGGAGGAGATTCCAAGGGAGACCCAGGGCTCACTGGGAGGATTATATCTCCCAGATGGCTTGGGAAGACCTTGGGATTACACAAAATGAGTTGGCAAATAGATAGAGAAAGGGATGTGTGGGTCTCACTGATAAAACTGTTGCCCCCTCGACCCGGCTTCAGATAAGCGATGGAAAATGGATGAGTGAATGAATGAAGGAATGAACATTACTGAATGAGAACATAAACCAACTACAGAACAAAGCTTCAAGTTAAAGTAAAGGTTGAAACTTTGGCAGAAGGAAATACCATAGCTGAGGATCAGCTTGGAGGGGAGACATTGATGTAAACTATGAAGCAGAACAGGAGCCTCACGATCACTCACTGTGGAGTCAGGATTGGTCCTTCTATCTATGTCCTTTCCAATATACTGTCGCACACACAGACCATGGGAACTTATTGGAAGCTCTGAACATGATGGAAACTGGGGGACAGCTTTGGGAGAGACATAGTTCCTAACGTTCATTCCACATTCATTTCTAGAGCAAACCTCTGAAGAGCCATGATGATTCTCTGGCACATCCCCATATAAAAAAAATTATATGACCAGAAATCAGCGTTCACTTGGCAGGCTGCGTCTGAAGGAACCAGACTGCTCACAGAAGCAACTAAATCCAGATCACTAAAATGATCTTTGTTTTCTTATCTGTTTAAATAGCATCACTGTTGTTAAACACAGAACTTCTTGGTGACCCCCAACACTTACTTTTGTCCCATTCACTTTCATTCTACAATACAAAATATAAAACACAACATCTTAAAAGGCAAAAGTCAATAGCCGTTGGAAAAACTTATTTATGGGTGCTCTCCCACTAAAGACAATAGGAAGTGATGAGTCTTAAGAAAGGTAAATACCATTATCAAAATGGACTTTAACCGGAGCATTTAAAAGGAGAGCAAAATTCTAAATGAACCACACCTGAAACCCAAGTTAAATGGAAATATAATTTGAGAAAAAGGAGAAATGGCCTTTGGCCCTTATATACCCAAGAAGCACCTGAAGCAAAACAAAAGGCGTAAACTCTAATAGGATGATAACAAGAGGCTGAGGCTGAGGCGTGTGTTGGTCAGGATTGTCTAATAGAAGGACATGTTGACAATTTTGAGGCACTAATGTTTTAAAAAAAGCTCCAAATTTACAAGAAAAGAAACAATTTTACAGCTTTGGAAAGTGTGCTAGAAACAACATTCATCACTTGTCAAGATCAAGCATGCAATTAAGTGATGGAAATGTCAAGCACAATGTGCCTACAAGTAATATTTTATTGTTTTGTATATTGTTTCTGTTTACTGACACATTATCGCTATAGTTTTTACATGTAAATGAAATTTGTTTAAAAATGTGTGACCCTGCCTGTGTCATGGAAGGGAATATTCATGCATGCGTTCCAAAGGAGACATCATTTACTTGAGCCACAGGCCATTATGAACTCCAGAGGTATATAGGTTTCCAGCTCTCATAAAAAAGTTCTTGAATCTTGCCTAAATACAAAATCCAGGAAGCCCATACAAATAATTAATAGGTTAGCTCTTGTTTCTTAACTTTGAGTTTTGCTTGGCCCTTTTTAAATTTAGTGATATCAACATTTTAATTTGGATCAGGGCTATATTGCTCTAATCTGGTTCTGGTAATGCAGTTCTTGACATTCCCAACTCACATAACTTTCTTAACTTGCACACTCAAATTCAGGGTCACTGGAGGCCAGAGCCTATACTGGATAGAAGCTCAGTCTACTGCAGAACCCATAACGTCACATAAACACACTCACAGAAGGCCATCTTAGAAACATCAGTTAACCCAGCCAACCCCGGAAAAAATCCACATGGGCAATAGTCGCTTGCAGGATTCACACCCAGGATTCTGGATGCAAGAAGCGGCAGTAGTAACCGATACTGTCATTGCTACCTAACTAGCAGCTACTAACGCCCATCTGTTAGATACAGTAGCTGTCACAAGCATGTCCACACATCATCTTCCCTGGAAAATGGAAAATCGGCTCAATGTTCAATGAATATCTCAAACCTGTTGTCAAAGAAATACGCTTTGCTCTGCAACTTCAGATTATGTTTATTCCACTGATCCAGCAATAACTACTGGCAGATTGCTAGATCATTCCAGATATAAGTAGTAGTAGGGTGTTGTACTGTGTTAGTCATGATGGATGCAGTGAAAAGCCAAGCAAAATGACACCTTTTATTGGCTAACTGAACAGATTACAATATGCAAGCTTTTGAGACAACTGAGGCCCCTTCCTCAGGCCTACTGATATTATGATATTGATTAACTTAGCCTTAATATAATTGATGAATTGCTCCAATTGCTACACAATTCAGTTCAATTCTGTTCAATTTTATTGTCCCAAGAGGGACATTTGGTTTGTCAGTAGGTTTTACCGAAGTGACCACAAGATAACTTTAAAAACACATCACAAAGAACACAGTAATTAAACATAAACTTAGTACAAATAAATAAAATATCAAAATAAGTATTATACTTAGGGTGAAACATTAGGTCAAACATATTAAACATAAAAATTAAACCAGCATTAGACCTGAGTAATGATTGACGTAAATGCTAACTGTTCATCCCATTATTTAAGCCTGTGGATGTTTATTAAAGCTGAACGTATATTTTGGAATGAGTATTTGATAAATTGAACCTGTGACCTCAAGGGAACAATTGGAATTGAAAAAGAACATGGAAGGAATCTGGGATATAGGCTACCATTTACTTTGTATTTTTCCCATATTTAGATAATTCCAAATTGAAAAACACAAAATACTGCACATTTATGACAACTATCTACTTATGGTGAAAAATTTAAACAGTATTGGCTAAGATTCAAAATTGAATGCCAAATGTCTAACTACAGTGGCCAATATAAGCATAATATTTGTCATTTAAGTTTGATGTTTGACATATAACTTTGGCATTTGCTAACTAATCAGTAGCTCTGTACAGTATGTGTTGCAGTGTTTCCTTTCTTTTTCTTTTCTTTACTTAGAGCATAGACTTTTTTCTTGACTATTTGTCTACTATGTGTGCAGAGCTTTAACAGCGTAAGTGAGCAGCACAAACTTTGTTTTCACGAAAGTGGAGCTACTCTCACTCTGAACAAAGGGATGCCCTGGGAGAGCACAGCACATTTCAGAAGAACTGAGGAGTCGCTATCGGAGATTCAGGGCCAGCAGCAAGGTAAAGGCGAAGCTTGCGAACAAACACAGGAAATATAAGCCATCTATATTGCAATCGGGATGTGAACTCACTGATCAACAAGATGGACAAGCTGGCAGCACTAGTTAAAAACCATCAGGTCTAACAGGAGTGCAGTTTGTTGTGTCTGATGGAGACATGGCTTCATTCTCAATGCGAATGTGGACATTCTGGGGTTCACAACAGGGTCCCATCTAGACCGTCTACAGTTTGCCTATTGAGAGAAGGTGGGTGTGGATGATGCCATTCTGTACCTCCTCCACCAGACCCACTTGCATCTGGATTGAGGATGTACAGCGGTGAGGATTATGTTCTTTGACTTTTCTAGAATGTTCAACACCATACAGCCCACACTATTGAGGAACAAGCTGTACAGGTTTGGAGCGGATTTACAATTGCTGAACCAGATTACAGATTATCTCACTGGTAGACCTCGGTTTGTCAGACTGGGCAACTGCACCTCACAGACAGTAATCAGCAGCACAGGAGGTTCACAGGGGACTGTTCTTTCTTCTTTTTTCTTCACCCTGTACACATTGGATTTTAGCTACAATTCAGGGATAAGCCACATGCAGAAGTTCCATATGACACTGCCATTATATGGTTTGTCGGGATGGACAGGAGGCGGTGTATGGGGATACAATACAATACAATACAATTTATTTTTGTATAGCCCAAAATCACACAAGGAGTGCCGCAATGGGCTTTAACAGGCCCTGCCTCTTGACAGCCCCCCAGCCTTGACTCTCTAAGAACACAAGGAAAAACTCCCAAAAAAAACCCAGTAGGGGAAAAATGGAAGAAACCTCAGGAAAGGCAGATCAAAGAGAGATCCCTTTCCAGATAGGTTGGGGGTGCAGTGGGTGTCAAAAAGAAGGGTGTCAATACAATACAATACATAGAACAAATCCTCAATACAGTATAAAAATAAAAATTCTAGAAGTATGTAGCAGAATTTAACAGTAAATGATATCACATAATATGATTTGGATTTGTTTAGAGTCCTGGAGACCTCATCCATAAGCTGCCTCCCCCCATTTGGCCATTCCACGGCTGAAACAGTGCTGGGCCAGCCAATCCGATGAAAGGACCCCTCTTTCACATGATTCCTGCGATCCTCCATCAGGGATGACTTTACCTTAGGCAGGCAAAACAACTTGGGGATCTGGTTAATGGCTTTGTGGGATGGTGTCAGTCAAACCAACTGCTGTTAAACACCTCCAAAACCATGGAGGTGGTTGTTGACTACCATAGGTCTAGACCACTACTGAGACCTGCCTCCATTGAAGGGGTTAATGTGGATTTGGTGAAGACCTACAAATACCTTGGAGTACAGTTGGATGACAGTCTGGATTGGTCAGAGAACACTAAGGTACTGTTGAGGAATATGCAAAGCCGGCTCTGTTTTCTGAGGAGGCTGGGCTCCTTTAGCATATGTAAGAAACTCCTGCAGATGTTCTATCAGTTGGTGATTACTAGTACTTTCTTCTATGCTGTGGTGTGCTCGGGGGAGATAGCTTGAAGAAGTGAGATGCTGATTGTATCAAATTGATCGGGCGAGCTGGATCTGTGGTTGGCATGGAAATGGACTCTCTCTGGTGACAGCGGCAGAATGGAGTACCCCATGCATGCTGCTATCTACTATGGACAATAAACATCACACACTATACACCACTATAATTACATTATACAGAGAAGTTTGTTTAGTAATAGGCTGCTTTCACAGAATTGCATTACAGACAGATACAAAAGATCATTTCACCACAGAGCCATTAGACTTTTAACTCTTCCCAAATGGAGTTGGGGTTGGTTGAGATCTGGGCCTGATGCTCCTTCTCTGCTCATAAGCTATATTAGTTATGCACTACATCTGATATCTTACTAGGTGATCACTCCTGTATATCCTTTTTCATAATATGTCACTTTAAACATGTTATCCTATCACCATAAGCCATGTGACTTTATTTTATTTTTACTTTAATATATCACTTTAGTATCTGTCACTTTATTATTATGTGTCACCTGTCACTTTGGTAGAAATATTATTTGCACAATTCCCATTGCACTGTCATTATTGTATGTACCATCTATATTAGCTGTATTGGACTGTAAGAGTACCACTCCAGTGTACATACTTAATGTTACTTCTATAGTGTGTATTTAAATATTAGAATGTTAAATCTAACTTTGTATAATTCATGGCTACTGGTACTTATATTGCCTACACGATCAATAAAGTATCTATCTATCTATCTATCTATCTCTCTCTCTGGGGTATTTTGTATATAATCGTGGCATTTCCCATTAGAGATGGACCTTTCCCATGTATGTCTGACTCTTGCCACATAAGGTTACTTACCTTTTTAAAAAAATGAACTTTTTTTTCATTCAGCTCCTTCCAAATTTAGAAAAAAGTAAGTCACAATAAACAAAAGTGAACTGTTTGACAAACAGTACCCATTCAAGCAAGTTAGATCACTTTGCCTCATAGATTTATCTTTAAAATAATAGGCTAAAAATACAAATACAAGTTTGCATATTAGTAATCCATCTTTACTCAAGATGTCTTAAAACAGGTCTGCAAAGTAATTCTTGAAGGACTGCAGTGGCTGTAGTAGAAGTCAATCCTTGCCAATCACAAATCTTACTTAATTTTATGGTTTGTTAGTGTTTTCATTCTGGTAATGCAGGTTAATCTTATATCATAGATTGTGACCTTCCCAAAGAAATCATTCAAATAATTTGTAGCCAGAAGCGGATGACTAATTCTCAATCCTTTGCTTTATTCTTCTCAGTTTTCTTACCAAATGTTTTATCACACCAGATAGTTCATGATGAATACACAAAGGGGTCAATGGAGACAAGTTAGATGGGAAACTGCTGGTTTCTTGTCATTTGCATCTTGTTTTTAATAAGGAATGCAGCAGTTTAACACTAAAATAAGCATTTATGGGTGAGGAGTCTTAAAAAGTGAGACAAATACTATGGAGCATAAAAATGTTGCTTGAGCAGTACGGTTCAATAGCACTCATTAAGAAATTGGTTTGGAACAAAAACCTGCAGCAACTACAGCCCTCAAGGACCAACTTTGAATACCCCGACTTTAAAGATCAGAACACATTCCAATTATTTACAAAGTTGGAGTTTAGGCAAGTTAAGTTGATCTGCTCAATGTCACACCTTAAGTCAGATGTTGTTTAATGTCCTATACCACGCCACACCACACTGCCTGCCTGATGTCTTTTGACATAGCCAGTGTACATTTGTACAGTATCAATATTCTAGCATCAACTGCAAAATGAGTTTATTCAAGGTAAATGGTGCGGGCAATAATACAATTTTATACAGGGTTTCCACTTAACAGTGCATGTTTTATTATTTTGTGTTGGGATCTCAAACCCTGTAGCCATAAATGTTGACTGCTGGCACTGTTTTGTAACTTTCAGAGATTAACATGTGACTGATTCAAGTCATATGCTATCACTGGAGAGAAGGTTCACTTTTGGAGAGTGTTACCGTTGTGCTGCTGATTTAGACAAGCTTGATTATACAGAGGTTTGTGTTTGTTTAGTCATGAAAGGGTTCTTCAAGAAATAGAAGACCAAAGACTGTATTAAAATATGTCTTGTTATTTTTCACTGATAAATTGTTTTCTGCACTTTTCAATTCTGTGTAAAATACATGAGGGAAAAAAACAGCTACACAGCTGTCAGGAAGATCTGTTTGCATTATCCTGAAATATATAAACTTGTCAGAAATAAATTAAATCTTAGGTATTTTGATGAATATGGGGCAAAATGCGGGGACAGGAATAAAAGGTTATTTCTCAAACAAAATGTATTTTTTACTGACAACCTTAAATGATTGTGACTTTCTCTCTTCTTTGCATGCTGTATGTTTTCTCGCCACACCACCGCAGAATTAACCTGTCAGCAGAGCAAAAAAATAAAGATCTGGAAAAATGCAGAGATGCAATTTTATATCTCGTTGATTGTGATAAAGTGGTTATTGTGATATTGGTTTTTCAAAACAGCTTGATCATTACAAATTACTAACAAATACAGAATTATTTTGTGGTAAATTGAGTGGTTTCCGAATATTTCTCTTTAACAAGCCCCTTTTTTGGAAATGATTATATTAATTTTCAGAATATCCAAAAACGTTACTTCTGCTACAAAATGAATCAATCCATTCATTAACTTTCCAAAAATTGCTTTTCATTAGCAGTTTGCAAGGAACTGCTGCCTGCTTGTCAGCAAAAGGCTCAGTGCTGAAGCCATCTTTTAATCTGACACTTGTACATCGCAGGATACACTCACACACTCACTCAAATTTGACCAATTTTGAGATGATGAAGAATTATGGACTATTCAGAGCACAGTAACAAATCATTCACTTTATTATATCTTTATTTACAAATTACTTAGTACAGAAGAAAGAGACAACAATATACGTAAGCAACTTTGACCAGTCCTAGCAAGAACCGATCATCACTACAATTATGAAGTTGTCTGCCATTTGAACTAACAGAATGTGCCAGGTCAGTCTGACTGGCATCTCTTTCCAAAATGTGCTATTAAGTCCCATTAGTGAAGACAAATTGATGGACTTTACTGAAATGAATTTTAGAAAGACCCCCTCAATTTATCTTCTACTAAAGTAACATTTTCAATACTGCTGAAAAAAACATTTAAAACAATTATGATAGACGTAACAGCAATAACATATGCAACAAAAATACAGTTTAAATAACTTCAATGTTGGCTAATTTGAAACCAGGAAAAGTGGTATTTCAACGTTTCACTTTGTGGCCAAGCTCATGCTGCTAGCAATTTAGTGATATAACTTGGAGATTTCAATCCTCATGTGCCAAATGACAAAGATAACTTGTGTTTGAGATGAATGGCCTGTTTCACCTAAACCCAAGTGGTCAGTTGTTATTGGATTTCAGGTTGTTCAAACACAAGATTGGTCATAAATGTATCTGGATCCAGAGTACCTTGGACCAGGCACCTGCGATTGACTCTGTAGTCATGTCATCTGATCTGAGCCCCATATGTTCTAGACATCTAGGTAAGAAAAGTGGGAAAACTAAAAACCAAAACCAAAACTATGTCTTCCAACCCTCCAAACAAATACATTTAAGAAGTGTTTCAGTCCAGAGCAGCGAAGGGCACAACAAAAAGGGTCAACAAAAACAATATACATATTTAATTATTCAAAGAAACTAATAATAATACTATACACTTACTGTAGGTACTTTATAATGAAACCTAACTTTTGTACCATAGCACACAATACACTCATGAATCCCTAGAAAGAACAGCAAAAACTGAAATTATGCTGACTTTAACTTTAAACTTGGAATCTGTACCATATGCAAAAGCTATAATGAGAGCATCAATCAATAACAGAATAAGAACTCTGCAAATATTTCACAATTGCTGTGCTGCTATTATTATTACAAAACGGTCCAGTCTCTGGTGTGAAAATACTAGAAGCTGCTCCCAGCTCAAAGACGCTATGTAAGCAAAACACCTTGCATTGAGGTGCTATTCTGATGGTGCTTATGCAGATTTCAGGATAGCAAACATGACCTGAATTAAGCATTTTTAGGACAAAAACTATATGCCACTGTGTCTACTACATTTTTCATTAACAGATACCTGAAGGTACTTTTAATTTCTGGTATAAAAACCATACAAAGTTGCTATGTCGAATACAAAAACACTCATAGTTGCTGGTCACAGTCTTGAAAACACAAACAGCAGCACTTATCCAAAATACTAAGTCCATCTTCCAAAACTAGACAACATTGACATGCTGCAAGTTAATATTTAAAATGCTCTTGATTGACAAAATGAAACAGTTTTTACACTCTAAGCCATTTAAAGAAGTAATCCACAACATTTGACACTAGAACTTTGTGGAATAAAGTAAGATCTTGATGATTAAAATCTACAGCATATTAAAGCATGTGCAAAAGATGATCTCAGTGAAGAGAATTTTTAAGAATCTGAAAAATGTAAACTAATAGTCTTCCATTGTCACTCAAGGGGTCATTTTAGTTTCCTGCTAGTCCTGAAGTAAGCAATCGAACAATTGTTATGTAAAAGAGACCCTATGGTGACACAAAAGTGAAAATATGAGCTAAAAATGAAGAAATCAAGTCAAGAAAAGGTATGAAGTGAATTTGTCTTAATTCCCTGGTTCACTGTAATCCTTAATTTTCCCTTCTTGTAAATATTTTCTTAAAGTTTGGAACAACTGACTTCCTTTATTACTTTGGGCTTCACATAGAACTGATTTTTTATGTTTATAAAATCTGTATTTGTTCAATAAGGCCCAAGATGGCAGAGGGAAATATAACCATTTACACTCTTGCACTGAATGCAGCCCTCCTCACTTAGAGATAATATCGTCATAAACATGAAGCAGAACATGCATAAACAGGAAAAAGAATACTAAAAGATATTCTTCTTTGACCTAGCTTCAAATAGTGTTCATTCAAGTATTTAGTTACATTGTAGAATTAGTTAGAT
The DNA here is from genome assembly GCF_016835505.1 of Polypterus senegalus. Lineage (NCBI taxonomy): Eukaryota > Metazoa > Chordata > Cladistia > Polypteriformes > Polypteridae > Polypterus > Polypterus senegalus. The sequence goes on along the minus strand of NC_053156.1, from coordinate 98,235,123 downwards.
TTCAAAGTGCAATATATGTATTGTCACACACATGCGAGTAGGAGAACGTTGTATGGACCAAGCAAAGGTAATTCCATGCCAGGCCAGGGGGTGGCGTGGTGCACTAAACCTTCTCCTGTTGTCTCTGCAGGCCAGCTGTGGGAAAACCTGTCAGACCCAACATCGAAGACGTAATTTCCGGTTTTCTGGCGCCCACGATGACGTCCCTTCCAGTTCTGGCACCCAGGAGGAGGTCACTTCCGGCTCTGGCACCCAGGATGACGTCACGTCCGGCTACGGTGCCCAGGATAATGTTACTTCCGGTTCTGGGACCCAGGAGGACGTCAGAAGAAGGTCAATTCTGGTTCCCCTACGTCACTTCCACTTTGACTACTTAAAACTGCCATCTTGGCAAACCCTCAACAGTTCATGTCTGGACTCCAACAGAGACACTTCTGTCTAAAACGAATTCCATTGCAATCAGGGATAAATATACGGGTGGCAGCCCCAAACCTTTTTAAGTTTGTCGAGTCTGATCTTTTCACAGTACTTATACCTTGAAACTCTACAGTAACCACCACTGACCTTTTATGTTATTTGAAACTACTCGTTTATATAATGTTAAGGGAAACAATCATTTTCTAACCTTTCAGACTTAAATTAAATAAAAATAAAATAGCATGTAAATTACACGTAAATAAACACACACTATATATAATTATATATTATTATATGGAAAAGTCATCTCATATAAAGGAGCACACTGGAATCATGGGGCAGAAGGGTCCTTTCATTAGATCAGCCAGCCCAGCATGGCCAATAGGGTGGAGGCAGCTTGTTGGCCAAGGTCTCCAGGACTCTGACTGTGTCTGACTCCTTTTCGACATTCTGACTGTGGTTCTACAATTAAATGATCAACAGATATTGTTGTTCTTTCATTTATGTTAATTACTTTGTTTTTGATGTATTTGAATAAATTCGTATCCTTATATGTGACAGTTTTGCATTTAATGAGTGGTATAATCTCTTCTTGTGTTTTGCCTTGTGGTTCTTACTGTTGTATTTCTGTGGTAGCAATGACAGAATGGCCATCTAGCTCTGTGAAGAGGACTACTTGTGCTCTGTTCTGTGTGTTGTATTTACCCCATTTTTTGATACCCATTGCACACCTAACCTGCCTTGTAGTATGTCTCTCTCTGAATTGCCTGGCCAAAGATTTCTTACATTTTGTCCCACACAAAGGTTTTTTTTATTATTTTGGGGGGAGGAGTTACTTGTCTTCTTAGTGAGTGGGTTGTGGGGACTGTCAAAAAACAGGGCCTTTTAATGCCAATTGAGGCATTCATTGTGTGATTTTGGGCTATCCAAGAAATAAATTATTGTTATATCTAATGTACATTTCTGTAATAGCAGCTTATTATACACAAAAATTACACTTATTAAGATTACAAAGTTAGTCTTTATTTTGATCTTTGTCAAGTGAAATAAGAAATGTGATAAAACCATTTTTAGCATTTCAAAGCTGAGAATTTCAAAATGTGACTTAAACATATACCATTAAACATCACCTTGACAGTTTGATTTTTAACATACTATACATGACAGTTGTCTATGTAATGAAAAAGCATGCCTGTCACCTGTCTATATAGTCAAATAAATGTCTGGCCCATTCATGTCTGATATTATCTGTCTAAGACTTTAGAAACGGTACATAAAAATGATCATTTCAATCTTTACACTCACAGAAAAACAGTGAAACGTGCATGCTTATGCTTCTTGAATAAGCCTCTACTAAATGTTGATATTGGCTCATTTTCCAGATCTGTGCTCCTTCATCTTGATGGTGATTAAAGATTTAATAACTGGACCAAAATCTTTAAATGCTTATCAGACAGCCTTGGAGTCACAATCCCTCCTAACCCATTAACAGCTGTGTTTGGTGTACCTCAAGATTGGCTTTAGTGGAGAAGGACAAACAAACTGTAATTGACTTTACTTCACTACTAGCACATGGACTTATCTTGGTCAACTGGAAGAATCCTAACTCTCTTATTCTAAGTCAGTGGGTAACTGATGTTATATACTATACTAAATCAAATTCTCACTTAAGAGGATCTGTACAAAACTGTTTCAAAACCTGGCACAATCTGATCAATACATTTTAGAATAAGCATTTTAATTGAGTAAGCAGATTCTCTCTCCTCTTTTTTAACTCTATTTATCTTTATTCATTTATTAATTTATCTATTTACTTCTTATTATCTTAAAGTTTTACTCTGCTGGCCTAGCTCTCTTTCTCATAAGTGGGGTTTGATTTGTTTTGAACCTATTTTAGTAAAACTTGACTTATTTGTATGGAATGTTATTTGATTTTAATTAAATCAATAAAATCCCAAAAAAAAAAGATTTAATTAACTATTAGAGACTCGTGAACTCAAGCAAAACGGACTGTGTGGTATTCAATAGACCTTCTATGATGAATAAAAAATTTCCCTCGCCCAGACGCAGGTCACCAGGGCCCCCCTCTAGGGCCAGGCCTGGAGGTGGGGCTCGATGGTAAACGCCTGGTGGCCGGGCCTGCACCCATTGGGCTCGGCCGGGCACAGCCCGAAGAGACAACATGGGTCCCCCTTCCCATGGGCTCACCACCTGTAGGAGGGGCCAAGGTGGTCGAGTGCAGTGTGAGTTGGGTGCTGGCTAAAGGCAGGGACCTTGGCGGCCCGATCCTCGGCTACAGAAGCTGGCTCTTGGGACGTGGACTGTCACCTCTCTGAAGGTTAAAGAGCCTGAGCTAGTTTGCGAGGTCGAGAGGTTCCGGCTAGTTCCGGCTTGGACTCTGGAACCAATCTCCTTCCAACACTCTGGAGTTGCCCCCGTGAAAGGCGCCGAGCGGGTGTGGGCATACTTATTGCCCCCTGACTTGGAGCCTGTACATTGGGGTTTACCCCAGTGGATGATAGGGTAGCCTCCCTCCGCCTTCGGGTGGGGGGACAGGTCCTAACTGTTGTTTGTGTGTTTGCGCCGAACAGCAGTTTGGAGTACCCACTCTTTTTGGAGTCCCTAGAGAGGGTGCTAGATAGCATACCTTCTGGGGACTCCCTTGTAATGCTGGGAGACTTCAATGCTCACGTGGGCAATGACAGTGAGACCTGGAAGGGCGTGATTGGGAGGAATGATCCCCCTGATCTGAACCCGAGCAGTGTTTTGTTATTGGACTTCTGTGCTCATCACGGATTGTCCATAACGAACACCATGTTCAAGCATAGGGGTGTTCATATGTGCACTTGGCACCAGGACACCCTAGGCCTCAGTTTGATGATCGACTTTGTGGTCGTGTCATCGGACTTGCGGCCTCATGTCTTGGACACTCGGGTGAAGAGAGGGGCAGAGCTGTCAACTGATCATCACCTTCAATGGTGGGGAAGGATGCCGGTCAGGAACGGTAGGTCCAAACTTGTGGTGAGGGTCTGCTGGGAATGTCTGGCACAGTCACCTGTCAGAAGTAGCTTCAACTCCCACCTCCGCAGAACTTCGACCATGTCCTGAGGGAGATGGGTGACATTGAGTTCGATGAGTCATGTTCTGTGCCTCTATTGTTGAGGTGGCTGACCGGAGCTGTGGCCGTAAGGTGGTCGGTGCCTGTCGTGGCGGAAATCCCCGAACCCGTTGGTGGACACCGGCGGTGAGGAATGCCGTCAAGCTGAAGAAGATGTCCTACTGGACCCTTTTGTCCTGTGGGACTCTTGAGGCAGCTAATAGGTACCGACAGGCCAAGCGGAATGCGGCTTCAGTGGTTGCTGAGGCAAAAACTCGGGCATGGGAGGAGTTTGGGGAGGCCATGGAGAATGACTTTCGGACAGCTTCGAGAAGATTCTGGTCCACCATCCGGCGTCGCAGGAGGGGGAAGCAGTGCAGTGTCAACATCGTATATGGAGGGGATGGTGCGCTGCTGACCTCGACTTGGGACATTGTGGGTTGGTGGGGGGAGTACTTCGAAGACCTCCTCAATACCACTAACATGCCTTCCAATGAGGAAGCAGAGCCTGGGCTTCCCCCATCTCTGGGACTGAGGTCACCGAGGTGGTCAAAAAACTCCTTGGTGGCAGGGCCCTGGGGGTGGATGAGATACGCCCAGAGTTCCTCAAGGCTCTGGATGTTGTAGGACTGTCTTGGTTGACACGTCTCTGCAACATCACATGGACATCGGGGACAGTGCCTCTGGATTGGCAGACTGGGGTGGTGGTCCTCCTCTTTAAGAAGGGGGACCAGAGGGTGTGTTCCAACTACAGAGGGATCACACTCCTCAGCCTCCCTGGAAAAGTCTATTCGGGGGTTCTGGAGAGGAGGGTCCATTGGATAATCGAACCTTGGATTTAGGAGGAACAGTGTGGTTTTCATCCTGGTCGTGGAACAGTGGACCAGCTCTACACCCTTACCAGAGTCCTGGAGGGTGCATGGGAGTTTGCCCAAACAGTCTACATGTGTTTTGTGGACTTGGAAAAGACATTCGACCGTGTCCTTCGGGGAATCCTGTGGGGGGTGCTCTGGGAGTATGGGGTACTGGACCTGACAGGCTGTTCGGTTCCTGTACAACCGGTGTCAGAGCTTGGTCCACATTGCCGGCAGTAAGTCGAACCCGTTTCCAGTGAGAGTTGGACTCCGCCAGGGCTGCCCTTTGTCACCGATTCTGTTCATAACTTTTATGGACAGAATTTCTAGGCACAGCCAGGGTGTTGAGGGGGGTCTGGTTTGGTGGACTCAGGATTGGGTCACTGCTTTTTGCAGATGATGTTGTCCTGTTTGCTTCATCAGGCCGAGCTCTCTCTGGATCGGTTCACAGCTGAGTGTGAAGTGGCTGGGATGGGAATCGGCACCTCCAAATCCGAGACCATGGTCCTCAGCCGGAAAAGGGTGGAGTGCCCTCTCAGGGTTGGGAGCGAGATCCTGCCCCAAGTGGAGGAGTTCAAGTATCTCTGGGTCTTGTTCACGAGTGAGGGAAGAATGGAGTGTGAGATATTGATCGTTGCGGCGTCTGCAGTGATACGGGATCTGCATCAGTCTGTCATGGTGAAAAAGGAGCTGAGCCGTAAGGCAAAGCTCTCAATTTACCAGTCGATCTACGTTCCTACCCTCACCTATGGTCATGAGCTATGGGTAGTGACTGAAAGAACGAGATCGCGAATTCAAGCGGCTGAAATGAGTTTCCTCCGCAGAATGTCTGGGCTTTCACTTAAAGATAGGGTGAGAAGCTCAGTCATCTATGAGGGGCTCAGAGTACAGCCGCTGCTCCTCCGCATCAAGATGAGTCAGATGAGGTGGCTCAGGTATCTGATCAGGATGCCTCCTGGATGCCTTCCTGGTGAGGTGTTCCGGGCACGTCCAACCAGGAGGAGGCCCCGGGGAAGACCCAGGACATGTCTCCCGGCTGGCCTGGGAACGCCTTGGGTTTTTCCCAGAAGAGCTAGAAACAGTGGCCAGGGAGAGGGAAGTCTGGGCCTCTCTGCTCAAGCTGCTGCCCCCATGACCCAACCTCAGATAAGTGGAAGAAGATGGATGGATGGTTGACAACACAATTACTTAGAAGTTGCCCATTGCAATGCTTGGATCTTGTATTGCTACCCATCTGGAACAGATTAATTATGTTACATGTTCTTCTCATGTTCATATTGTTTTTTGTCCAGGAGCTCCAGCCAGCTCACTCCAGGCTAAAATGTGGAATCAGCTTAGCTCAAGGCTTTAAGTTGACACTACGTATGCATGTGCAGGACCTTCCATACTTCCATACTACAGCTAGTATGTCTTGATAGGAGCTTTTACTCACCTACATTCCTGAAGTGGACTGACAGTTAAAACTAAATTAAAATAAGCAAGGATAACAGGACATTTGCCCATTTATATTAAACATATATTACAAGTTTAATACTTGGTCCTGCTAATTTCACATCAGCTTAAACAATCACAGACAATATCTTACTAGCAAAAACCATGCTGGCATTTTTTTGCTCTCCACAGGAGAATTCTCACCTTAGAAATTAAGCATGGTAGAGTGTATGCTGAGCTTAAGTGCATATCCTCAAGTAACATCCTTGCTGATTTCACAGTCCTCACAAGTGCCAAATGCTTTGACCCCGTAAGTTGTTCAATTGCTCACCTGAATTAATTTACCTCCTTTTCAGAAACCTCTTTAAGACCTTACCTTTACCCTACAGAGCTCTGACTACAAATATTATGGATCACTTCTTGACACGGCTTACACTGTAAAAAAATGTGTGCCTTCTATTGCATGTGGTGTGTGTGTGTGTGTGTGTGGTTGGGGGTTGTGATGTATGCAAATTATTCTGTAAAACATAAGTAGATCATTCTGTTTATCCCAAATCAGTTGATTAACTGTGATTTCTGTTTAATAACCCTGGCTGTTGTTAATGGAATGATGCTGTGTTTGATCAGGTAAAGCAGTAATAGTGCTAGTTGTTTAAATTGTGAACTTGATATTCTGATCACGATATTGTCATCTGCACATTTAGAACCTGCCATAGTTAAAATATTACACTTTAACTCCAGATATGAACACAGAAAGTTGTCAGAGATATCTTAATAGCTGCAAAAACACCAAAATCATAGTTTTATGCCTCAAGTTACATAGCTTCATTACCTGTATGTAGATATGCCTTCGCAGGAATTACACCTCTTTATCAAAAGTTGTATTTGTCTATCATGTCAAGGACTAAATACATATATTAAGGGCAATGCAAGAAAACAAACTGTTCCGGGTCTTACTCCTATATACAGTAGACTGCTGTTGAGGCAGCAAAAACATTCTTATTTTTTATATATTATCTCAGTTTTCTAGGGTTATCCAACCATCCATTTTCCAACCCGTTGAATCCGAACACAGGGTCATGGGGGGTCAGCTGGAGCCAATCCCAGCCAACACAGGGTGGAAGGCAGGAACCAATCCCGGGCAGGGCGCCAACCCACCGCAGGACACACACAGCCATACCCAGACACCAAGCACACATTAGGGACAATTTAGAATCGCCAATCCACCTAACCTGCATGTCTTTGGACTGTGGGAGGAAACCGAAGTACCCGGAGGAAACCCACGCAGACAACATGCAAACTTCACGCAGGGAGGACCCAGAAAGCGAACCCGGGTCTCCTAGCTGTGAGGCAGCAGTGTTACCACTGTGCCACCGTGCCGCCCTTCTAGGGTTTTTTTATGAATTTTTCACCTTCTACATTGTGTTACAATGATATCAAGCAATAAATGGGGAGATCCTAATCCTCAATGGATCCACCAAGGCATCACTATTATGTTAAGCTTCATATTGTAGCTTTCACCTGAACACAAGTTTAGTAACCATAACACACATCTTTCCTTTTGTAGACGAACCAATCTTCTTCTGAGTTTTATTTTACATTTTCAAAATGCTTTGGTGATATTCTACTAAATGTATCCATTAGTCCAACCATTTTCTTAATCCTCTTATCCAGAGTAAGTGGATTCTTAAATCTGAATGACAGTATATCAATCAATGAATCAATTGTGGACAAACATTTTGTACAAAGTTTGTAAATATTTTAATGGCCCCTGAGTTACATTCAAATTTCTAGTAAAATTAAATCACAGAAAATCACAGAAACAAAAGTGGGTAGTGAATCATTTCCAGGATTAAAATGTACCAAATCCTGGTGGGGTGGATGATTAGATGTGAACTTAGTTATGTAAAATTGGACTTGCTTGTTTAGAATGTTATTTGCTTTTAATAAATTCAATAAAATGCTTAAAAGAAAATGTAACAAATCCTGTTTTGTATGGCGCCCCTTCTCCCCCTTCAAGTCACTGCCCACCAGAAGGTCTGTGCATGTCACTGCTCTGCTGACACTAATTGGCCAAAGGAGCTTCTTGTGTAATTTCTGTCCTTAATCCACGTCTTTGATCCAGGAGTAATTATTCCAAAATGTTGGGCTGCAGTGGCTGATATTCTTGGCGGTCTATTGACCCTGCCCAAACTATTAGGATGTCTTACCTGTGCTGTGTTAAATAGCTTGAAATTGCCACCTGCTCCAGGTTGTCCATCATACATGCTGAAAACATGTATTTTATTCCAGTTTTTCATCAGGCTGAAACAAGCTCCCTTGCAATATTTTCTCATAGTGTTCCTTTAAAGCTTTCCTTCATCTTAACAAGTTGCCAAGTCCATGCTGATAAAACCCATTTCTGCATCATGATGTACTATAACTGACATCTTAACTAACTGTAGTGTTCCTTGAAGTATGGGCAGTTAAAGTTTGCACCATCAGTAGCATTTTCAATTTTGACTCAAAAGCTCAGTTCTGTTCTCAAACATAACTGTTTTAATTTCATATCAGCTATGTCCATTGGCTTATAATTATGAGCGTTATACGGAATACTTGATACAGATGGCCGAATATTCATCTATTTTATTCCCAGCCATTGAAATCTGCAGGTCTTTAGAGGTGATTGTTGGCTTCTTCAAAGCTTCCCTTATAAGTCTCCTTCTTGTTTGGCTGGCCTTTTCTCTGCAGTGCTTGGGTAGTGTATTACAGCTTCCAATTCCAATTATCGAGTGAAACACTTTGAAATAGTTGTCCAGCCTTGCTAATGAATGCATCTTGCAACTTCCTCACAGTGTTATTTGGTCTTCTTTTTGATTGCTTTCCTTTCTTATTCACTCTGTGACTAATGATTCCTAAAGAGCACATGGCCATGGCTTTAACAGAGCACAGCTAGAGGCCAAATGTAAGATAGAGCACAGGAGTGTTATTACTTATACATGCAGCATACTGATAGCTACTAACAAAAAACATGTTTTATCCTAAACATTTTAAACCTTGAACATATGAGTTACAGGAAAATTGCAGTTTGGAAAAGATGTGTACATATTATTTAGTCCAACAACATCTGAAAACTTTTGAAGTGTTTTATTCTTCTTGCAGAGCACTCTATATAACTGATGAAATTTCGAAATAAAAATGTTATTAAACAGATGCTAATGACAAATCAGCAATTCATGTTATGTTCATAAAGTTACATGCTTATCAGTTGGCTAGAAATTTCTAAGCAGAGAGAGACTGACAGACTTATTACAAAGAGTTATTTTTAAATGGCCTCTAAAGAAGACCATTAAAAATAGTATAGATGCTTGGTTTGCTGATTTTAGGCATGAAAAAAATAACATAATAATCTGTCAGGCAGAAACAGTTTTCACATTTTTAATCAGTTTTCTTACTTTAATTATACAGATGACAGATGCAAAGCTTAAGACATAACAAAATTAGCTAATTAAACTTAATATCTGATTTATGAAATGCACTTCAATTTTACCCCTACTGGGCTAATTTGAACTGTCTGATTTTCCAATTACTGCGTACAGTATACTAACTAACAAAAAAGTGAGCAAACCAAAGCAAAGTAAAAGTTTTTTCTCTTAATACAATTAGAATTTCAGAAGAGTAAATCAACTTACCTTTCACCCATAACCCTCTTTTCAACTACAGGAATACTACTTTTGGATTTTACACCAGGAAGTTACGCTATAACATCGCAGGACACATTTATGTACATACCTGATTGAATGCGCTTTTATTTTAGAAGGTCTTTCAGGGGGCCTGTTGGCTTTTTTAATGTTTCAATTTTAAGTTTTTATTTGGCTAATTTAAAGTTATTAATGTTCTCATCATGCAAGTGTCTGAGGTTCAGAAGGAAACCAAAGTGTCTGGAGAAAATCCAAATAAACTTCAGGACCCTGACCAGGTTAGAACAAAAGCACAAGTGGCCATGCTATCTCCTCATTCAGCTGCTACGCTTTTTACAAGTATCTTGACGTGTTTTGTTTGATGCTATAGTTTCCTGGAAGTAAACTTAGCTCTGCCTTATAATAAACTAGCAAAATACCCGCGCTTCGCAGCAGAGAAGAAGTGTGTTAAAGAAGTTATGAAAAAGAAAAGGAAACATTTTAAAAATAACATAACATTTGCTTTCTATTCATTTGCATAAGTACAGTTCTTCACAAGCAATTATTTAATGTTAGCTCAGATCCGCCACTTAAATATTTCTGTCGCACTTTTTCTGAGTTTGTGCCAAACACGTCCTCTCATTAAACTTGTATCTCACAAATATCGTATTCGTCTTAGGCATGACAAACACCAGCGGCAGTGTGTCTATGAACTTAATTTAAAGTTAAGCTTTACACCTTGCTTTCCTATTCTTTTGCATAAGCACAGTCCTTCACCAGCAATTATTTAATGTTAGCTCAGACCAGGCACATAAAAGTTTCTCTTGCACTTTTGCTGAGTTTGTGCCAAACACTATTCTATCTCTGACCATCTCATCTTCATTTGCATAAGCACAGTCCTTCACTACCAATTTTAACTCAGTTACAAAGTGATCAAAAGTCTCGTTTATACCCTGCGTCCACTCAGTAAACTTGTATCTCACGAATATCGTATTAGTCTTAGGCATGACAAACGGCAGCGGCAGTGTGTCTATGAACTTAATTTAAAGTTAAGCTTTACACCTTGCTTTCCTATTCGTTTGAATAAGCACAGTACTTCACCAGCAAGTTTAACTCCGTTACAGCAATTTTAACTCCGTTACAAAGTGATCCAAAGTCTCGTTTATACCCCGCATCTTCTCATTAAACTTGTTTCTCGCGAATATCGTATTCGTCGTAGGCATGACAAATGCCAGCGGCAGCGTGTCTATAAACTTAATTTAAACTTACAGTTTACACCGTGCTTTGTTTCTGCAGTAGCTGCACTTATGAATATGCTCGCTTCATATTATTTTGCTGCCTTCTCAATTGTGTAATGCGTTTTTTGTTCAGCGCTCTTTGAAACTCTTGCTTGTTCTCTGCGTACTACGTTCACAGTCAGTTCACGTGAGCCGCTCGGAGTACATGTATTGAAGGTTCTCAGCTGTGCTTGTGCTATCTCGTGTGATGTCCACGGCTTTATTTAATGTTAGCTAAGACCCGGCACTTAAAAGTTTCTCTAGCACTTTTACTGAGTTTGTGCCAAACACCACCCTGACCATCCCATCTTCGTTTGCTTAAGCACAGTCCTTCACCCGTGAATATTTAGCGGCAGAGTGTTTCTATTGGATTGCCGCTGACGGACGGCCTTATATGGGCAGGCACTCAATTATGTGGGAGGCGTGACGATGAGGGACGCATCTCCGCCTCACATGGCGACCGAGCTGCAGGCTATGGCCGTATATATGTACATAAGTAGGTTCCAGTTATGACCGTTAAGCGTAGAATTTCGAAATGAAACCTGCCTAACTTTTGTAAGTAAGCTGTAAGGAATGAGCCTGCCAAATTTCAGCCTTCTACATGCACGTGAAGTTGGAGAATTAGTGATGAGTCAGTGAGTTAGTCAGTCAGTCAGTCAGTGAGGGCTTTGCCTTTTATTAGTATAGATGATGTGCCTTCCTGGTCACTAATACTGCCTTTTTCTCCTAGATTTGGTGTGAACTATTTTGTCAATGTAGATCTTCTTCTAGATGTTTGATTTTGTTTCACAGAGATAATTCATTGTTAACATAGATAATCAACTGATTGTCTAGGATAGGTGGTTGCCTCTTTCCAAATACTTTCATAAAATCCTGTGAATAAATTTAAGACAGACCATGTAAATTTAACATCATACAGGTTAGCAAATGATACTATTTCCATTTACTTCTGTCTATTTTTGCAGGTCAAAGTTATCTCTGTACTAATGCAATACTGATCTGCCACAGACTATTTTACAGTAGAAGTAATACACAATATAAGATATTACCTTGAAATTATATAATATTAACCTATCAGTCACAAGGAAAATAAAGTAAGATAAGATTTGTTAGGAGGTTAATATGAGAACTTTCCAAATTAAACATAACATAATATCATCCAACCCTTTTAATCCAGTTCAGAGTTCAGAGTACTGAGAGCAAGACTGAAACTGAACCTCTCATGCAGACACCAACACTCAAACTCACATAAGGTCAATTTAGAATCACCAATTAATCACCTTTGGAATGTGGGAAGAATATTGGAATAGCTATAGAGAAACATACACAGAAACAGGGAGAAGATTCCTACTCCATATAGAAAGTGACCTAATGTGCAATTTCAGCTGACGAGTGGGAAGATGTAAAGCAGCAGAACTACTCACTCTGCTGCCTCTAATTCATACATTTAAGTAATATTCGTTTTTAATATATGTTGTTTAAATCATATGTTACTGCATTTAACTATTATTTTTATTTATAATTTACTAAAGGTAACAGTTGTTGCAGTGCAGGCAATAATTTTCTGCAAATTCACCCTGATCATTCATTCAAATCATCTAAGCAGTCGATACAGATATGACATTGCATTTATTAATGGACATGATTCTTTGCAGCAAAAAATGCTGATACTCAGTGTTCACCAGTGTATCTGTTGAGCCCCTTTAACCCTATCATAGTCACTTGGGGTGACATAGCCCATACTGGCAACAGTGAGTTTAAGACTGAAAACAATCACAGACATTGCACCAGTTCATCACCAGACACACACACACAAACACAGACACACATATTATGTCAATTTAAGGATTAATCAGCACATACACATCTTTGAGATGTGAAAGGAAGAGTGCAATTTGCTGTCTTCGGCAATCATCTGGCATATTGCCACCTCTTAGATTTAACAGCTAGATTAATTTTTTACTTTTAGAAACATTTGGACGACTAAATTTCTATATGTTTTAACTTGTACATTATGTACTACAAAGTAAATATTATTTTTGATTGATAATTTTAGTTCTTAAATTTCTACAAACAAATTTTAGTATAATTTAAAAAGAATATCAGTAGCATTATCAATTATTGTAATGGTGTGTACTTTTAGATAATCTTAGGCAATACTGGGAAAGGTACCTTTCTATTAACATCTCAGGTATGACATGGAATTCAGTTATTCATAATATCCACTCTTTATCAACCTGTGTAAAAAATGATGTAATTGAGCCTAAATTACACTTCATACACATCCATCCCGCTACACCTTAACTACAGGGTCAGGAAACAAACCCCGGGCAGGGCGCCAGCCCACACATCCACAATTTTAGAATCACCAATGCACCTAACCTGCATGTCTTTGGGAGGAAACCGGAGCAAACCCACGCAGACACGGGGAAAACATGCAAACTCCACGCAGAGAGGACCAGGGAAGCGAACCCCGGTCTTCTAACTGCGAGGCGGCAGCGCTACCCACTGCACCACAGTGCCACCTTTATACACATCCTTCTATTAATACAAGGGTAAATATAAAAAATAAAGGCAATTGGAAAATGAGTAGTTCCGATACACACAGTGCAGAGCTCGATGAAGCCAAGGTCTAATAAACATGGAAGCTGCACTGTAGGATTGCACTATTGTTGACATGCTACAGTGAGTTTTCTTTGAGCAGAGAGAGTAAAACCTGCTGAAATTCATACAAGGATGTTGGTCAAGTATGGAAGTGAAAAAGCATGACTCAATGAAATGTTTATGAATGGGTAGAAAGGTTTAAAATGAGAAGATAAAGTGTAACCAATGACACTCAAACTGGTCGACCATCAACATCACACACACCGGCCCACATCGACATGGTGAGTTCCTTCATCAGAGAAGACTGACAGATTGTTACCCACTATTGCTGCTCATTTGGATATCAGTTATGAATCCACACATGCTATAATGCATGATGACTTGGGGGTACCATAAAGTTTATGCAAGATAGATATCCAAACAGATTGATGATCTGCACAAGCCAACATTCTTTGGAGAATTTCAGCGGGTTTCACCTCATCTGCCCAAAGAAATCTCACTAATGTATTGTTCAACAATGATGAAATCCCGCAGTGGAATGTCCATGTTTATTTGGCCTTGACTTCAACTACATTAATGGCAGTGTGCTATGCTGTGTGTTTTTGAACTTCCATAACCTTCCCAACTGTGTTGTATTGCATCAACTTCTGTCCACTGCAGTTAGAGTGTTCTTTTCAAAAGTGCCTTTTCCTTTTTGATAGATAGATAGATAGATAGATAGATAGATAGATAGATAGATAGATAGATAGATAGATAGATAATTTATTAATCCCAAGGGGAAATTCACATAATCCAGCAGCAGTATACTGATACAAAGAAACAATATTAAATTAAATAGTAATAAAAATGAAAAAATTAAAATAAAATTAATGTTCGCATTTACTCCCGGGTGGAATTGAAGAGTCGCATAGTGTGGGGGAGGAACGATCTCCTCAGTCTGTCAGTGGAGCAGGACAGTGACAGTAGTCTGTCGCTTAAGCTACTCCTCTGTCTGGAGATGACACTGTTAAGTGGATGCAGTGGATTATTCATGATTGACAGGAGTTTGCTTAGTGCCCGTCGCTCTGCCACAGATGTTAAACTGTCCAACTTTAATCGAACAATGGAGCCTGCCTTCTTAACAAGTTTGTCCAGGCGTGAGGCGTCTTTCATCTTTATGCTGATGATTTAGCCTTGTATTATTTAAAATATGTGAGGGACTCAACTCTAACTGTTAATGATGCAATCTAGCATCAGTCTCACTAGGTATTAATTTTTTGATGTTGTCCTACCTGATAACCATTTTGAGGGAGGATATTTGTTATCTGTAGATTGAGTCAGACTTACAATAATTCCTATTCTTCCAATGGCATTATTTAGAGTATCATCAGATGGATAAGACTATGTCTTGAAAAATTCATCAGGATTTCCTACACTAGCACATTGACTAATCTCACTTAACTGGAAGAATCATAAGAACATAAGCAACTTTACATATAAGTGGAGTCCATTCGGTCCATCAAGCCTGTTTGTTTAGTTAATAGCTAAGCTGTGTCAATATCTCATCCAGATTCTTCTTAATGGTTGTCAAAGTTTCTGCTTCAAACTATATGGCTGGGTAGCTTCTTTAAGATTTCAACAACTATTTGCATAAAGAAGTGCAAACTCTCTTCAGTCCTAAATGCTCTTCCCCTTACTTTCTATTGGTGTCCTCTAGTACGTGATTCAACCTCAAGTTAAAAAAAAAACTTCTGCTGGATCTACTTTATCAGTGCCTCTGAGGATTTTAAATACTCAGAATACAGTCTCAGGGTTTAATCCTTGGAGTCAGTCAGAGGGAGACTTGTATTTAAGTCCTGGGATTCATTTGTTTGCTCTCCTCTACACAGCTTCAAGTGCTGCGATGTCTTCCATGTACCACGGCGACCAGATCTGCACACAGTACTCTAGATTTAGTTTTACTAGTGCATTATGTAATCTAAGCATAATATTCTTTGACTTATATTCAACAGTTTTTATGATATCATCTAAAATTTAATTTATATTTTTAATTGCTTCTGCACACTTCATGGACGAGGAAAATGTTGTGTTCCTCCTATAGGACATTGTCTCCCATCTTGCAGTAAGGAGGCTGTGGGTTCACTTCCCGGAAAAAGCTTTATATAAATGTAAAGAATTATTATTATTATTTTCTTGTATTTATAAGTGACATTCCTTTTGAAACACTCCTTTGCACTTTTCTAAATTAAACCACTTTTTCCAGTTTACTAGTCCAGTTCTGAAGTTTTTTAAAAATGTTTTTGATGCCTCTTTAGTGTCTGCCATCCCTCCAATTTTAGTCTCTACTGTGAATTTGACACGTTTACTAACTATACCAGAATGTATGTTATTAAAATAAAACAGAAAAAGTAATGATCCAAGGACAGATGCCTGAGGGACTCCAGTAATGAAGATTCTCCTCTCATCTGCACTCTTTGCCTCCCACCAGTTAAACAAGTAATGTTTTTTTTTTTCCATAACCAATAAGAAAATTATGTCTAATATTACCTGAAACTAGAAAAAACAACTTTTTTTACATGAAGTGGTGCATTTTTTCATCTAGAATTTGGCAAGAATGTACTATATTAATGGTTTTCTAAATCAATTCTGCTGCATCTCTGCATCTGTTCTGTTTCTGCTTTTTAACTTAAATAAAAAACTGGTTCACATAGTTATCTGAACATGTTAAGGGTGGGGGATTAAGTGCTACAAATATTATGCTAATTGCATTTTTGCTTGGATTGTGTTTTAAATACTGTAATGTGACTAAAATATTGTAAATCCTTCTGATTGAAAATATGATTGATATATTGAAATACTGTAAACTTTGTTACATCTTATTCTTTGTTATGCAAAAAAACAATCTTCTCTATATATATATAAAAATCCAATGTCTGTGTGTCTGTCTGTCTGACCGCTTTCACGAGAGAACTACTTAACGGATTTAGATCAGGTTTTTTTCTATAATTTGCTGGAACATCCCGGTTGATTTTGCAACCTCTCTCATCGCTCTAAGTATCATAGTTCGCTTGCAGTACCGATTTATTTGCACGAATCTGAGAGACATATTAACTATCAGCTGAGAGGAAGCAGAGTGCGAGAGCTGGAATGAGTTAATCTTATTCAAGTCGTGCTTGGACACAGCTTGCCTGCACTTTCCATTTGCCTTTAAATCATGTTTGTCTTAACTCTGTAAATCATACTTTCTGAAGTAGAAATGTGACCCTGTGGTGGCTATAGGAAGGAAAGTGAAACACAGGCATTTTTTTTATTCGCCTTATTTGTATTTTTAAAATATTTATCTTTTTATACTTTTAAACAGAATTAGCTTTATTCCAATTTGAGGTAATACAGATCATCACTTTCTCACTGAGGTATAGATTTACATTTTTCCAGTTACAATACATCTTCATCCAAAGAGTGTGGTGTAGGATATTTCAACTAAATTTGCCATATCACATTTTTATTCCCTCTGTCATTACACCACAAAACTGACTTTAGTGATTTTTATTTCTAATTAAACTTTTTCTGCACTTATTACATTTTTTGATGATTCATTTTGGTGCTCTGTTAACACCAAGATTTCTCAATTTTATATGTGGTGTTCTTTTGGTTTTCGCCATTGTTTGGAAAGATTTCACTGCTAGCTGTTTCACACTACTCTATAAATGTGTTGCTATGGAGGAATATTCAGAATACTGTAAAGACTTCATTGATGTGTTCAAAAAACTAAAGGCTTTAGAATGAGCTCCACATAAGTAGCACAACTATGGTGTCAAGGTATTGCCAGGATCGCTTTTATGTAAAGGATAAAGCCAAGAGTTTTCGTTATCAGAAGCTCTGGCACTGCGTCACCACCACCTCATCAAAGCACCATGATGTTCCTACATTGATGGATTAAAAGCCAAAAGTCCACATGACCATCATCATCAAGTCCTTCCATGAGAACCCTAAATACAGAGAGGACTGTGTCATTTATGTTAGGTAGAATGCCCAGAGGGGGCTGGGCAGTCTCATGGCCTGGAACCCTTGCAGATTTTATTTTTTCTCTCTAGCCATCTGGAGTTTTTTTATTTTTTTCTGTCCTCCATGGCCATCGGATCTTACTCTTATTCTATGTGAATTAGTGTTGTCTTATTTTAATTCTTACTTTGTCTTTTTTTCTCTTTTCTTCATCATGTAAAGCTACATTATTTGTATGAAAATGTGCTATATAAATAAATATTGTTGTTGTTGTTGAATAGGAGTCTATGAGGTAGAATTTAAACATTGACTTTATAAATCCATCTAACAGTCCTGTAATGGATGCTTTTTTCTTTTTGCCCAAAAAAGGGGGTTAAGATTGTGAATTGATTTCATAGATTTAAGTAGAATTACTATAAAGAAGACTTATCTATTAAGCTTAGTTTCATCATTACAGAATCAACTTAAAGGATGCACCATATTCAACAAATCAGAATTCTGTAGTGTATATAATCTGATATATATGAAGCAGGGATACGAATGGAAAACCGCTTTTAATACCACATCCAGACATTATGAGTACAGGGTTATACCCTATGGATCGGCAAATGCACTAGCTGCCTTCCAGAACTTTGTATTTGTACATGACATGTTTTTATGATATACTGGGACTATTTATCTTACTATATGTTGTTAACATCCTTATTTTTTGTAATAATTTAGAAAATCATGTTAAATATGTGTAAAAAATATGAAACTCAAAACGTACACACATTAATTAATTTGCAAAACTTGAGAAATGTGAATTTCACAAACCCTCTCTTCTGTTTTAGGAACATGAAATTAATTAATTAATTAAATAATATAAATAAAAACAAATTAACAGCAATCCTAAACTGTAATGGAAAAGGTTTGTGGATACATTGCATAAGCTCTGCACGGAATTGTAGTACATTTCTGGCATATGAATCCTAGTTGTGTCTCTTTTGACTTTAATTTTTGATCTCCCCTTTGGTTTGATGACAGATAGTTTTGAACTCTGTATTGCTCGGACTTATGTCTCATTTCTTGGTCCGGTATAGTTTAAGGATTTTTTACATTACACGACTTTTCCAGTGATTGCTGGTCGCAGACTTAGATATTTAGAAATCTGTTGCAGTCGCATCATGCTACTGTGACTACCAATTGTGCAGTCTGACATACCCAGTATCTTAATTCAACCAGCCTCTGACTCATTATGACAAAATCAGATAGGTTTGAGTTTGTGTTAAGACCTAGGGACAGGCTCAGACAATGCACATAATGTAACTACAAGGAATTGGCAACACAGGTGTTTTGGACCTCACAAACAGAACAGAGGCTTACTTGTCTTTTGTCTTGAGTTTTATGAACCGTGACAGAAAAAAGAAAACAAAAGGGCTGAGATTGTGGAGGAACTTGACGTACCTCTAAAGCACTCATCCAAAAAAAAAAGACGAGCAACAATTATTTGGAAATGTGTGGCTGTGCTGATAGTTATCATGGAGTTGTCTAATTTTTCATGACCTGAAAATTGTAACTTTGTAATCTGGCATACTCAGGTGACGAGATCTGCAATTGTGGTCATCAAGTTTGACATTCTCTCTGATTAGAAGTTATGTAGAACGGCCACTGTTTTTACTTCGGTCTAAACAGTAAAATAAATAGATCTTAAACCGATCCAAGATACAGCCATATTCTCTATTGGTTATAACTAATGACTAGTCTAATTTTGGTATAGATGCAAGTTAATTTATAAGTCCTTCCTCGCCAAGTAGGAAAATAGCATTTGTGTTTGTTTATGAGCAAAGAAGATGCTCATGTGGTAAGGAAGCTGAATTGTAAACTCCTACAGATACAAATTGCTATGTTGGGTCACTATGAAATCTTTGCGCATGTTACTCAACCTGTCTCAACTTCCAGTGTTAAAAAATAGGTACCAAATTATTGTTAATGTAAAGCACTTTCAAATGGTGTTCATCAGAAACCATTTGACTGATTGATTGATGGGAGAAAAGGAAAGCAAGGAGCAGTTGCAGGCTCTTTTTTTTTTTAGAAATGCAGGCCACTTCTATTCATTCACCAGACCATCAAAAATGGCTCAAAATGCAACTTACATGCTTAACGTCTGATATGAGCTCCCCACAGAGCCACTGTGATTAGCAATTCCTCACAATACGTCAGATCTTCAAATGGTGAAGAGAGTCATGCTGAGACATAGCCCGAAGACTCCAGATCACAAAGAGCTAGCAATTTGTTGTCTGCATGAAAGGTTTTACTGAAGCACCTTGTGTGTGGGGTGTGTAACACTTCAGTGAAGTCTTTTTCGCTGCCTTTTATTAGAAAGCAGGCTGTTGCGGTGATTCATTTTAATTGAGTTCTTGGGCGGTCCTCTTGTAGTTAGCTGATTGCATGTAAGAGAGACCATTTATAAGGCTGCAAAAATGTCACATAAATAGCATGTGAATAATTTACCAGGTTGATATGTAACAATTAGTTTCTAACAGTTGAAACAAATACCACAAATTGTTCTTTAAAAGTGATAGATGTTGTTTATTTAAAAGACTCAAAGAGTATCTGATTTAAAGAGAACATGCCTTAGCGCTAAGCGTAAATGGAGAAAAACTAAACTAACTATCCATTATGAGATATTGAAGGTTAAAATAACAGAATACAATAACACAGTCTGTCTTGAGAGGGGCTTCTATTTCTCTAAGATTATAAATAACAATGCTAGTATTCACAGAATCTTATTCTCTACAATTGATCATCTGCTAAACCCAGGTAATGCAAAGGAATGCCTCCAAAATACTTCCAGTGAAACCTGTGAGGCTATTGCTGTATTTTTCAATCAAAAAATTAATGATATTATAAATAATGTAGTATATCTCCCCAACACTACGGATTCTCCTAAGCCCCAGTACTCCGTTCTAAACAAAATAAATTCTTTCACCAGGATAGATTTACCTGATTAACATAGAATAATTTCTCAACTGAGACTCTCCACCTACGACCTTGACCCAATACCAACAAATTTTTTTAAAGAACAGGCGTGCTAATTGATAGTAATCTTGACATAGTAAACTCGTCATTAGATACGGGGGTCTTCCCAGACTGTCTTAAGACTGCTGTAGTTAAACCCCTACTCAAGAAAAATAATCTTGACCCCTCTGCATTTGAAAAATTTTAGACCCATTTCTAATCTGCCTGCCTTAAGTAAAATTCTAGAGAAGGCAGTCATTATGGAGTTAAATGACCACCTCAATAAACATGCTATCCTTCGTAAATTTCAGTCGGGTTTTAGAACAAATCACAGTACAGTACAGAAACTGCACTCGTTAGAGTAGTAAATGACTTGTGGGTAAATGCAATGCTTAAATTGGTTTGAATCCTACCTGGCAGGGAGAAAATTCTTTGTTAGTTGTGGTAATTACAACTCAAAGACACATGATATCCGATATGGTGTTCTGTCCTGGGTTGGCTGCTCTTTTCAATCTACATGCTTCCGTTAGGTCAGATTATCTCAGGGCATAACGTGATTTACCACAGCTCTGCTGATGACACGCAGCTATCAATAGCACCTGATGACCCAGACTCTGTTGTTTTACTAACACAATGTCTTACTTGTGTTTCAAAATGGATGAAATTTTAGTGATTGGCAATAATGGATATAGATTATTAGAAATAAACTTGATGCATTAAGATTAAAAGTCAAGACGGAGGTAAAGAACTTAGGGGTAACTGTTGACTGTAACCTGAATTTTAAATTGCATATTAATCAGATCACTAGGACAGCATTTTTTCACTTAAGAAACATAGCTTTTCTTTTCAGTCGACTAGTAACACACTCCTCTCAGGACTACCCAAAAAAGACATAAATCGTTTGCAACAAGTGCAGAATGCAGCTGCTAGAATCCTATCTAGGAAAAGAAAATCCGAGCACATTTCCCCAGTTTTGATGTCACTACACTTGGCTACCTGTGTCATTCAGAATTGACTTTAAAATACTGCTTATGGTTTATAAAGCCTTAAATAATCTCGCTCCATCTTATATATTGGAATGTCTGACACCTTATATTCCAAATCATAACCTTAGATCCTCAAATGAGTGTCTGCTTAGAATTCCAAGAGCTAACCTTAAAAGAAGTGGTGAGGCGGCCTTCTGCTGTTATGCACCTAAAACCTGGAATAGCCTGCCAATAGGAATTCGCCAGGCTAATACAGTGGAGCACTTTAAAAAACTGCTAAAAACTCATTACTTTAACATGGCCTTCTCATAACTTCATTTTAATTTAATCCTGATACTCTGTATATTCAATTTATTATCATAACTATTCATGGTGACTCTAAAATCCATACTAACCCCTACTCTCTCTTCTGTTTCTTTTCCCGGTTTTCTTTGGTGGTGACCGGCGCCACAACCACCTAATCAAAGCACCATGATGTTCCTACATTGATGGATTAAAAGCCAGAAGTCTACATGACCATAATCATCTAGTCCTTCCATGAGAACCCTAAATACAAAGAGGACTGTTTCATTTATGTTAGGGAGAATGCCTATAGGGGGGCTATGCGGTCTCATGGCCTGGAACCCCTGCAGATTTTATTTTTTTTCTCTCCAGCTGTCTGGAGTTTTTTCTTTGTTTTTTCTGTCCTCCTTGACCATTGGACCTTAATTTTATTCTATGTTAATTAGTGTAGTCTTATTTTAATTCTGACTTTGTCTTTTTTTCCACTTTTCTTCATCATGTAAAGCACTTTGAGCTACATTATTTGTATAAATAAATATTGTTGTTGTAAAATGGTATAAATCTTAGCACACAGTCTACCCAAGAGCACAAGAGAAAAGACAACTAGTTATATTATTTAAGTCCAAGCACTTAGCTCAAAGTACATTTATTTAAACTTAATTTGTTTTGCTTGATAGTGTTTTTAGTTTATGATTGTGGATAATAAGTATTAGTATTTTGCCAGAGGAGGGATAGATTGTGTTGTAAAAAAAACTTTCCTCCATTTTCAAAGAAGTCATTCGCAAAAACCAGATGAGAATGCAGAACAATTCTTTATTTGGAAAATAGCATTTGCTCACTAGCTTTGATAATTCCTCAAAATAAAAGGTACAGTTTTGATGCCATAAATTCAATATTATTATTAATATATAACATCTAGCTAAAACATCAGCATATAAATAAAAAGATCACTGAATTTCTTAGTCTTTGGCTCAGAGCACAGTAGCCAGCTAAAGGTACTTATCCCCACCACTGCCTTATTTTGCAAAGATTTCTTCACACTAACAGATTAAGCAGACACGTTGCAAGCAATAAATACTATCATCTAAGATAACTATAGATGTATATATTTGATTTTAATTATGTTATTTATTTCTGAAGTTTTAACATGCACAGAGTGGTGGTGCGCAACTAGTGTTCCTGTGACACAGCGCTATTAGCTTAGGCTTGATTTCTAGTCTGGTCAGTATATGTATGGAATTTACACATTCTACAAATGTGTAGGTGAACTGCATGTGTGTGATTGTGGAAGATGTCAGTTTTACAGGTGGATTTGTTGTGGGAAAAACTTTCCTCTGAGTCAGATGAGAATGCAGAACAATTTATTCTCTTGTATATTTTCCTAATACCATTACCTTATCTAATATGTCATGTCATCTGACTCTTAACATGCAGAATTCTATCATCTTAACCAATCAACTACAGCCACCAGTAATTTCATATACATGTCAATTCTTCCATTATTCTAAATATTGCTTCATTCAAATTGGGGTGTTTGGGCTTTCTCACTAGTTTGTCCTCATGTTTTAAGGGGGTGTTCATTACTCATTTACTTCATTTTAACCTTAGTAATTACATTGGTGGCACCTGTAAGATGAAGTAGACCTCATGTGTTTAACTTTTAAGCTAACATTTGGTTAACCCTTTAGTTACCTTCATTCCTTTTCCTTTGTTTTAATAATTCATTGCTACAATTTAATTTAAGTGTATCCTTGTAATAATTTGCAAATGATTATATATTATGCACTGCTATGGGCTGGCGCCCTGCCCGGGGTTTGTTTCCTGCCTTGTGCCCTGTGTTGGTTGGGATTGGCTCCAGCAGACCCCCGTGACCCTGTAGTTAGGATATAGCAGGTTGGATAATGGATGGATGATTATATATTAACTAAAAATTCCATGCAGTCAAACTAGAGATAGATAGAACTTTATTTGTCCCTAGGGGAAATCTGGCTTTTTACAAAGGCTCCTAAAATTAATCAATGTATAAATATACAATAAATGTATTTTTTGTATAGCCCAAAATTCCACAATAAGTGCCACAATGGGCTTTAACAGGCCCTGCCTCTTGACAGCCCCCCAGCCTTGACTCTCTAAGAAGACAAGGAAAAACTCCCAAAAAACCTTGTAGGGAAAAATGGAAGAAACCTTGGGAAAGGCAGTTCAAAGAAAGACCCCTTTCCAGGTAGGTTGGGCGTGCAGTGGGTGTCAAAAGAAGGGGGTCAATACAATACAATACAATACACATAACAGAACAAATCCTCAATACAGTATAAAAATAAACATTTTAGAAGTATGGAGTAGAATTTAACAGTAGATGATATCACATAATATGATTTGGATTTTTTAGAGTCCTGAGACCTCATCCATCAAGCTGCCTCCCCATTTGGCCATTCCACAGCTGAAAAGCGCTAATCCATGAAAGGACCCTCTTTCCCACAATTCCTGTGGTCCTCCATCAGGGATGACTTTACCTTAGGCAGGTAAACAACTTGGCAGTTGGGCCGTGGCACCAAGTGCCACATTTGAGTCACGAGAAAAGAAACAGAATAGGTGAGGGTTAGTATCAAATTATAACTATCATGTTACTTATGTTTTAGTGCTAATGACTAACAACAGAGATGCAGTCTGTACAGTTAATCAGCAGCTCTAGTCAGGATATGCTAAACTGAAGTAGTGAGTCTTCAGCCGGGATTTAAAGCTGAGACCGAAGGGGCATCTCTTATAGTAGCAGGCAGACCATTCCACAGTTTAGGGGCCCTGTAACTAAAAGCTCGACCTCCCACTGTTATTTTATTAATCCTTGGAATCATAAGCAGACCGGCATCTTGAGATCTTAATGTGCTCAGGTTTGTAAGTCATGATAAGTTCAGACAAGTAAGCGGACCTTGGCCATTTAATGCTTTATATGTTAAAAGGAGGATTTTGAAATCTGCCCTAAACTTAACTGGGAGCCAGTGTAAGGATTTAAGAACTGGAGTTATGTGTTCATATTTTCTTGTTCTTGTAATAATTCTTGCAGCAGCATTTTGGATTAACTGGAGGCTGTATAAAGAACAGTTTGAACATCCAGTGAACACCGCATTGCAGTAGTCAATCCTACTAGAAATAAATGCATGAATTAATTTCTCAGAATCCTGTTTATTTAGAAAGCCCTTAATTTCCTAACATTTTTAAGATGGAAGAAACATGTTTTGGACAACTTTGTAATATGCGCTTTAAATGACATGCTAGAGTCAAAGATAACTCCTAGATTGCGGGCTGATTCAGTAAAATTAATGGGATTCCAACTGAGTTAAATGATGACAAAATATTGCTGTGATCAGCGTCATTCCCTCCAACAATTAACATCTCTGTTTTATCTGTATTTAAAGACAAGTAGTTCTCATCCATCCACTCCTTTAATTCACTAACACAACTAATTAAAGACAACATCGGAGAAACTTCATTTGATTTAAATGAAAGGTATAACTGGGTGTCATCTGCATATGAGTGAAAATTAACATTATGTTTCCTAATGAGAGATCCCAGTGGAAGCATGTAAAGTGAAAACAGTAAAGGTCCCAGTACTGAGCCCTGGGACACCATATTGAACTTCTGTGTATAATGATGGAGTACAGTCAGCACATTTCTGTACATATTGGGATCAATTTAATAAATAACTAAACCAAGTGAGCACAGCTTCTGTAAGCCCAACATCATTTTCTAGCCTGTGCAGTAAAATAGAATGGTCAATGGTGTCAAATGCTGCACTTAAGTCCAACAACATAATTACAGTGGAGTTTCCTTCATCAGAGGATATCAGAATGTCATTTACAACCCCGTTAGTGCCTTTCTGTACTATGACCAGTGGAAACCAGACTGGAATTTCTCAAATAAATTGTAATGTGTAAGGTGTGACTGAAGCTGACTGGCGACTACTTTTTCTAGTATTTTAGAGAGAAAGGGTAAATTTGAAATAGGCCTATAATTATTTAGTATGTGTGGGTCTAGGTCTGACTTTTTAAGTAATGGTTTAATGACTGACACTTTTAGTGCATCAGGTACTGTGCCATGCAATAATGAACTATTGATAATGTTTAGAATAGGCTGCAAGAACATCCATTGCACTTTTACTAGTTTTGTTGGCACTGGATCTAGGGAACAAGTAGTGGGCTTCATTTTAGAAATTAAAGTTAAGACTTCCTGCTCAGTTACAGGATTAAAATTACTAAAGTGCTGAATGCAATGTGAGCAGGGTCTGCTAAGCTAGTATTTGGTTTGTACTGTGATGCTGAGATCTGGGATCTTATATTTTAAATGTTCTAATTGAAGAAGTTAATAAAGTCTGTTGGTATTTTGCACTGTAAATCTGAATTTCCATTTGTTAATTTAGCCACTGTTCTAAACAGTACCCGAGGATTTTTATTATTGCTATCTATTAATGTAGAATAGTATTCTGAGCGAGCTTTAAAGAGGGCTTTTTATATTTTTAACACTCTCTGTCCATGCAATTTGAAAGACATGTAGCTTTGTTGTTCTCCATCTGCCTCCAGTTTTCGACACTCTAATTTAAGAGCTTGAGTGTTTTCATTAAACCAGGGAGAGTTTCTATGTGCTTTGATCACTTTTGTTTTAGGGAGCCACTGTGTCCAGAGCATCTCTCAAGGTCACATTATAATGTGATGTTAGCTGATCTAAATTGTTTTCCACGTTTACATTTGATGTTAACTGATCTAAATGGCTTTCTACAATTACACTCAACTTACTCAAAGGATCTATAAATGTTGAAACAGAATTACAATCTAGATGTTGCACTGTCTTTGTTTTAATCTGTGAGTGCGTCGGCAAAGGCAGAACTAAATCAAATGTAATTAAGTAGTGATCGGAAATAACTTCATTTAATGGAGTAATATTTAAATTTTGAATTTCAACTTTGTAAGTTATAATTAAATCTAATGTGTGGTTATGATTATGAGTTGGACCTTTGACATTCTGACGAAATCCTACTGAATTTAACAAATAAGTAAAACATTTGCTAAAAGTGTCAGTTTCCACATCAATGTGTACATTAAAATCCCCCATCAGTACTATGTGATCAGAATTTATAGCCAAATCAGATAAAAGGTTGCTAAATTCAGTCAAACAATGAATATGGCCCTGGTGGTCTGTAGACTAGCACTATAATTGTGTTGGAATCTGTTTTAATATTTATGAATGCCTCAAAGGACGTAAAGTCACCTAAATTTTTAGACGTGATTTGCATTTTGTTACAGTCAATTATTCCAAGACCTCCTCCTCGACCAGAATCTCTAAACTTATGAAGGAATGTGTATCCATCTGGTGACGCCTCAGCTAGGGTAACAGTGTCGCATTTACTAAGCCAGGTTTCAGCGAGAAGACACAGATCAGATTTTGTACTTAATATAATATCATTTACCAAAACAGCTTTATGTAAATACGTAAATATTTAGATAAGTAAATAAATAAATATACACACACACTGGTCTGAACAAAGAAGAAAATTAAAAAGAAAGAAAACATCTGACTTGGCAGTCAGTCATAATGAGGCATTATGCAGAAATATTACTGTTGGTATAAAGGAGCCCCAATAGCGTTTCTTGGCTCACTTCTGCTGAATCATTTGTTGGCTGGAAGTACTCAGAGGTAGTGTGTCTAAGAGAGGATGTGAAGTATTGTTCTTAATGACACTCAGTTTTGTTTTAATTCTCTCTTTTGCTACTACCTCTGTGGGGTCCAGAGAACGGCATATAACTCATTCTATGTTACAGTTACATCTCTCATTTGAAGAATTTGGTAATACATAAAGGTGCTCAATGATTTATTAATACTATTGATGTTTACAAAAATGCACAATTCTATACATCTAGTCATTTTCACTGAGATGGATAAGTGGCAACCAGACTTGGTTCCTGCCTTGAGCCCAAAGCTACTGGGATAGACTGCAGCTTGCATGACCTTAAATATGACAAATCCATTACAGATGAGGAATGAGTGGTTAATCATTGATTTATTGCAATTTCTTACATATTCAACTGCTTGAACCTAGCTGAATTTACCTCACAATGCTCCCTTTGTGTTCACACATTTAGTTGAAATGCTGGGAATATCCCAAATGATCTGAGACAATTATGTAATGTCGGCTTTTCTTACTGTCAGGAGGCAAAGTATCCCCACCCACATTCAAATACACAGAATGTTTATGAATTAAGTGAAAGCTGTTCTGGTTTAGAGTGTATGAACAATGCTGAATTGGTCAATAAATATAACAGTAGATGCCAGTTGCATGAATTGGACCATATGTGCTCTTTAATTTTGATTTTATGTAGTCATTGTGGTATGATATGAGTTTTCATGCTAAGTTGACTTTCTTCTGCATCCTGCTGTTTATGGTGTTGACAGATGAAAGCAAGCACTTATAAATGACTGGCTTTTTTCAAGTGAACTGTTTGCACTGATCAATGCTTCAATTAAATCATAAATTAAGTTATTCTGCCCTTCTTTACTTTGTTAGTCCTTGCACAGTTTCCTGATAATTGTCATTTAGTTGAATAATGAGTCATGTGTCGTTCTTAATTATCAAATAATCATATAATATGGGGCAACTTGTTAGAGACATTTTAAAGAAAAATGCCAAAAGGCAATCTTGATGGCCCAATACATTGTTAAAGAAGTTAGACTCTAAACTAATGATTACTTTATGGAGACACAGGATGTTTTTGTGAAAAATGCACCAATAAAATTAGTTATCTACATTTTGAGGCTTTATTTCTTTTTTAGAAAGCTACCTGTACTTTCATGTCATAGTTTCTTTGACTGGTATTTTGAAATTAGACTGTGATGCCTCACTGAGCTATCATGAGTACTGTGGGTTTTCTTTCTTTAATAAACTCCATCTTTTAAATATTAAGAATTGATCAGCAGAATAAGAATCTTTATTGCTGAGTAGGATGGATTGTATGTTGAAGTTAATTGCAAAGAGAGACGATATTTGGTTTATAGCACAACACTTCTGGATCAGGTAGTCTTCTTAATATACACTCAATGTGTTCTTACGTTTAAGAGAATTAAATTATTCATCAACCATTGAGTCATTTTAATAGGCTCAGAAGCATGTTTTCCTCTCTTTTGGTATTATTAAGGTTGCAGCTTGAAAAGATGTCAGTGTTTGTAGACTTAAAAATGGAAATGAATGCAAACACCAAACTAGAGCTCCACTTATCAATCACAATTTTATTATTTAGATGAAAAGGGGTTTAATTACAATGAGTTCCATGAAGAAGTCAGTCTACTTTTTTTTTCTTATAGTGGCTGTCTACATTGACTATAGTAACTTGAAAATGTATTTTAACCATTTCCAATTTTTTCATTATTAACAATTTTTGAAAACTAAAATCAGTTATTAAAAAATGGGTGCCTAAGTGAATATATAACACATTTTTTGAGTATGTCATTTATTGAATTAACAACATTGTACACAGGCATTATGTCAAAGCATAACTGACCTCTTTTGAATAATCATTACCATTAGCTTTAATGACTGCAACCAAAAACATCCTAGAATTCATCATCAGGCTTTCACTTCACTGTGGAAGCATTTTATCCCACCTTTTTTTTATTAATTTCAGGTCAAACTGCAACATCTGTATTGTGTTTATACCTAGAATTTGACTATGTCAGTCCAAAACTTTATTTTTGCTTGATTTCAGCAATTCTAATCTAGACTTGCTTTTGTGGACGAAAACTCAGACCAGATAGCAGATGCGGTTATAAAGCAGCTTTATTTTTCAGAGTCACAGTGAGAAAAGTTTCAGAAAAGCAGACAATCAATACATAAAAGCGGCAGGGCTCTTCTGAACCCCGTTTGTTGGGTGGGGTCCGGTTTTATACCCCTAGAATGCGTGATTTAATATCAATATAAAATGCAACAGTCAACACATTTATTATATACAATCCTTGAGCACCTTATAAAACTTGATTTCTTGGCTCCTTTTGTTATGGCGTTCAGATGTAAGCTAAGGAACAATGTGATAAGGCAGACTCATGTGTGGAATGCATAGACCTTGAGTCCTTTGCTCAAATACTTTTCTGTTTGCTAAAACAAAACATGCTTTTACAGGGTTTTGCAAAACTTACTTCTCAGACATGAATTAGTACAAGGGAATGAAGAGAACATTCGTCTTCCACACTTTTTACATTTTGAATCACTGTCTTGCTGTTTCAGCTCAAAGACCCAATGACCAGACATGCTGCTGAAGAATTTTCTGATATGGAGCAGAATGTATGGTTCCTTCAATCATCTTAAGTCATCCAGGTCTTGAACAATTTCCAACACCATCACACTTCCCTCCACCATGTTTTATTTTATGTGCAATATTCTTAATGTATTTGCTTGATATGAAACATAATGGGACTCATGCTGCTAGAGATGGCCATTTATGTTCTTCTTGGTTAGCACTGGTTTCAGGCTTGCTACCTTCTATTGAAGCCCATTTTCGTGCTAAGTCTTCATTAGTGCAGTCATATGTTATGTTTCTGCCAGTTTTTGTTACCTATCTTAAATATATTTCTCTGTTTCTTCTTTTAAATTGCTATTTTGATCTTTTTGTTGTTGTATAACTTTTGTTAATATTGTTATGTTTAATATTTAATGTATTTATTACTTAATATTTAAGTTGTTTTCTTATGTCCCTTGTGGTCTTTGGGGGGATACCCGAGACTTTATTGCTGCTGAAACTGCCCTCAGTCTTTACATTCTTGTTCAACAGTTGGCCCCAGCAGAGGTTCATTGGAGAATTTAGACATTATTTTGGACTTTGGCCTAAACGTCAAACTGTACATTAACCAGATTACTAATACTAAGTTTTATCATTTAAGGAACATTGCAAAATATTATTTGCACTTTTGTTTTTAGTCAACTAGATTACTATGATGCAATTCTAATCAGACTACCTAAGAAAGATCCTGTCAGTTCAGAATTCAGCAGCAAGACTCTTAACCTGTTAAAGAAAATCTATGCACATCTAATCAGTTTCAGCATATATTCTTGCTACTTCTTACATTTGGAGTGCCTATCAACCTTATATTCCCAGCCTTAATCTTAGAGCCTCAAAGTTTGCTTAATATTCCAGGAGCTAAATATAACAGAATTGGTTATGCACCAAAAATCTGGAATGCTTTACTGAAAGAGCTATTTCAGGCTAACACCGTGAAACATTTTTTCAAACTTACTTTTTTAATTTGGCATTTTCATGGCTCCATTTTAATTCAACTCCTAATAGATTATATTTGCATGAAAGTATCATATACTTCTTGAATTTCGTCTTTGATGTTGGAATGAAGGTGAATACTCCAAATGTCAACAAGATCCACTGCATGGAACTTCTAGGACGGAGCTTATAACACAATAGGAACTACTTAAGTGCATTTATGTTATGTAGATATCAGCGTTTCCTATTTTGAATATCTTTTGCATCTCTTGGGGATTTTCTGCTTTAAGGGATTCATTGGTTTCATTTATTTTTGATACATATTTATGATTTTAATCCTTGATTTAGGCCATTATATTACTGCCATTTTGATGGTGCTATTATTAATTCCTGCTTTAAATACCATCCCAGAGTGGGTGTGTCCTCTAAGATCACTTCTTGTCAATCTTGATGGGACAGGATTAAAAGTAATCTAGGGGAATATTCTCTAGATTTTGAACTCTCTGCAATCCTTCTGACTTCAATTTTGGTTTGGATTACTGTTAGTTATTCTTCTGGTTCTCTTCATTTTTTTTTTTTTACTTCATCCTTGTTTTCCAGTCGCCCTCTGAAATCTCATGACTGCTTGGCATAAAAGTAGAATGCTCGATGGGGTCCAGGAGGTCTTTTGGCTTTGGAACCCCTGCAGATTTTGTTTTTTTCTCTAGCGCCTTATCTCCTGAGTCTTCCTCAGCCATCTGATCATAGCATTAAACTTCTCGTTATAATCATGACAAACAAATCTCTAATTAATGACTCTGCTTTATCTATTACTTGTACTTCTGTATTATGTAAGTATATTTTGATCCTGATTATATTTTGATTCTTATTATTTTTGGCATTTATTTTATTCGTTCATATACTTATCTACTGTATTTATATGTTTTTCTTTTATTCATGAAATAAAATTTTTTAACCTGTTGTAAAACACTTTGTGATACATTGCTTGTATGAAAATGTGCTAAAGGCATACAATACATTTTGTTGTTTGTGGAGTAAAGATCATGTTGGGAGTATTGCATTGACTTTTCTCATTGTCTGGATTTTTGAAATTGCTTTGGGATTTTTGCTATTGGATTGTGGATTTGGATTGGTGTGCTTTGGAATGTCGTCTTCTACAAATCATTTTGCTTTTTTTGTCTTTTTCAATTTTTTGTTCTTTTTTTGTTTCTTTTAAATAAATCTATTCTTTATAAAGGTTCTTCACTTGCCTTGTCATTCAAGCCAAAGCTTGTACGGTTTACACTCTCATTTAAAGGGTATTTTTGTGTATTTTGAGAGTTTGAAGTATTTTTCAATTTTAAAAGTCCCAATTTGTATCTGAACAGGCCAAGGCCTGACTGTAGAGTTTGGTGTCAGCTTGGCTGGAGTGAGGCCTATCTTTAGGAAGGCTAGTTAAAGTCTGGCCTGGTTTGGTGGTCTTTTGGAGGCCAGTCACTCCTTTTTGACCACTTTGTTCTGCAGATTCATAAGATCATGAACTATGACCTTTGTTGAGACAACAAAAACAAATCGGATTACATTTTTTTAGAATTCTAATAACTTCCTACATGATTTAATGCTGTGTAATTTTGGCAGGCTGGCCACTCTTAGAAAGATTTATTACCCCTTCGAGATTATGCTCTCAAGGTAGTTCTGTGGAATACCCGAGTCACAGTAATGGCTTTGGTATTATTTCCAGACAGATTCATGAAAAGGTATCTGATCCAATTGTGCAACTGCACCTAGAGATCACGCTAGTTTCCTTTAGTATCAATAAATATAACTATAAATTTCCTAAAAATATCACAATTTGGCAGACTTTCCAAAATTGCTTCAGGGGGATTTTGAGCAAGAACTGCCTGTTTTGGGTTATGCCAAAGCCTCTCAAATGATTTTAGTTGAGCAAGTTAACTCACTCCAAACTTTATCATCTTCAGATATTCTGATGTAAACTTGTTTGAGCATTTTTGTTAAAGTCATTGTCTTGCAGTGTGCCCAAGCTGTTGTTCAGTTTCAGTAAATGGACAGATGGCTATTTCCTCCTGAAAAACTTTATCCTTTGCCTTTAGGATAATTTGAATCAAATGCCCGTGATATAAGAGAGAAATTATTTCTATCCTGCCGCTTTACAATAAAATACCATTTTTGGCTTTCTGGTGTTTGAAAAGAATAATTTTTGACAAAGATGACAGAAGCCCACAGAACTGTAGAGTTTGTGATTTCATAAAAAATTAGTACTAACTCCTGGGTGCAGCGAGTACTCTGCCACACTTTCCAATTTGGGGAGAATGGCTGCAACTGAGAGTCGATAGTACCCCAACAATTTGTGTTCCTCAAAGTATTTTCAGAAATTTATTTACTTTTTTATGGTTATGCAATAATGACTGCCTACACCCAGTGTGCCAACAACATTTGATTGTTAGGACCAAAGGGTAGAACTGGGCAAGTTCAGCCTTGATTGTTAACTAAACTATACAAACAACTGAGCTCAGTTATTGCTTTCATTTTCCTGTTTTCATTATGGGGACAACAAGTGAAGAGTACCTGTTTGATTACCTTGACATGGGAGACAAATGCATGAAGCAGCTGGAGTTTTTTTTTTCCCTCAGGCTTCCTTTTCTATAATATTACTAGCTGCAAAAGGCCTGGACTACAATCACTTTGCATAATATGCTATGATTGTTTCAAATACAGTAGGTCTACTTTGTAATTTGAAAGGATTAAAGAAGGAAGACATATATGAATTCTGATGACACACTGAAAATTAGACAATGTTTTCCTGTAAACATTTACTTAGTGAAAGAGGCTTAGAATGGGAGTTTCTCATAGCTACATAGATAGTGGATGATTTGGTTTAACCCATAAAGCTAACTTGTAATGGAACTTCCTGAGCTACAGTAATAGAATGTTAATTAATCTTTAGTTGGAAACTTACCTGTTTCTGGTTTGCCTAATCTATACTAATAAAAGGCAAAGCCCTCACTCACTCACTCACTGACTCACTGACTCATCACTAATTCTCCAACTTCCCGTGTAGGTAGAAGGCTGAAATTTGGTAGGCTTATTCCTTACAGCTTACTTACAAAAGTTAAGCAGGTTTCATTTCGAAATTCTACATGTAACAGTCATAACGGTCGATAACAGTCGACAACGTCCGCCATGTTGAACTTTCTTATTTATGGCCCCATCTTCACGAAATATGGTAGGCAGCTTCCCTGCGCTAACCGAAACCAATGTACGTACTTATTTCGGTGGTATGACGCCACTGTCAGACGCCATATTGAACTTTCCAACGTCACTAATTCTCCAAATTCCTGTGTAGGTAGAAGGCTGAAATTTGGTACTTATTTCGGTGGTATGATGCCACTGTCAGACGCCATATTGAACTTTCAACAGTCTTTGTTACTTATGGGCCCATCTTCAAGAAATTTCGTACGCGGGTTCCCAACGCTAACTGAATCCTACTTATGTACATATATATGTCCATAGCCTGCAGCTCAGTCACCGTGTGAGGCGGCATTGGGTCCCCCATCCCAACGCCTCCCACGTTGTTGGCTGCCTGCCGATATAAGGCCGTCCGTCGCTCCAGTCTCTACACTCCCTTCCTTGTTTCACCACGGGATTCACGTATCCTTGCTGATAACTACAGCCTTTTTATTTAATTCACGGCTTCTCCGCTGTTTTATTGTTCATTTATTACAATTATAGTTATTGTGTAGGTATTTTAGACTTACTTTACATTGTTCAGGTACCCATTTCCTTTATCATTCCAACCTTACCCGCATTAACATGTCTATCGAGGTGATCACCATCGATCAAAGAACTGCTACTTACCGAGTGGTTTCCATGCCCAGAGATGGCACCTATCTTTTCTATTATCTTTGTTACATATTGCACGGCCATATCAGGCTCACTCTTGAAATCTGGAGAAACATTGTGTCTTATGTATTGAATGACTGGGACAGGTTCAAGGTGTGGACTGATTACGGTACAGGAGATAATTATACTACACAGGAGCACTATAAGAGTGAAATGCTTAAGCCCTTCACCTATGCATCTGCATGTGAGTTGATGGCTGCTGCTGAATTGTTCGGTTGTCGCTTTCAAGTGTACCAAAATGGCCAAATATTTTACACCTTTGGACAACCGCCAATGCCTCTTAAACATCTTAGATTCACAGGTGACGATTTCAGTAGTGGACACTTTGATGTTTATGAATGTTTAAACTCTCAAAAGCTGGATGTGAAGTTATCGATGAAACCGGTTGTATACGTACAACGCTTGACAGATGACGAATGTCTCTTCAACACAAGTCCTACAAATGCTGTCGTCATTGAAACAAACCATGAAACTCAAACTGATTATGACCGCAGCAATCCAAGCTGTGAGATATGAAACAAGATTACTGTTCACATTGCCAACTGTACGTTGCATGCTCAAGAGTAAGCTCAGTGCACAGCTTGGTCATATTACAACCGGAGGGCCGAACTCACAATGTGGTATACAAAGAGATCCTTAACAAATAATCATTGGTATATTTTCCCTCAGTTTAAAAAGGTTTAATTTTCTTCTTAATAAAACTTTTAAGGCAGTACTTCGCCGCTGCGAAGCACAGGTATTTTGCTATATATATAGATATAGATATAATATGTGTGTGTATGTGTGTATATATATATATATGTGTGTGTGTGTGTGTGTATAAATATATATATAGATATAGATAGATAGATAGATAGAGATATATAAATATATATAATGTGTGTGTGTGTGTATGTATATATATATATACTGCTCAAAAGAATTAAAGGAACACTTTTAATCAGAGTATAGCATAAAGTCTATGAAACTTATGGGATATTAATCTGGTCAGTTAAGTAGCAGAGGGGGTTGTTAATCAGTTTCAGCTGCTGTGGTGTTAATGAAATTAACAACAGATGCACTAGAGGGGCAACAATGAGATGACCCCCAAAACAGGAATGGTTTAACAGGTGGAGGCCACTGACAATGTTCCCTCCTCATCTTTTCTGACTGTTTCTTCACTAGTTTTGCATTTGGCTACAGTCAGTGTCACTACTGGTAGCACGAGGTGATACCTGGACCCTACAGAGGTTGCACAGGTAGTCCAACTTCTCCAGGATGACACATCAATACGTGTCATTGCCAGAAGGTTTGCTGTGTCTCCCTGCACAGTCTCAAGGGCATGGAGGAGATTCTAGGAGACAAGCAGTTACTCTAGGAGAGCTGAAGAGGGCCATAGAAGGTCCATAACCCATCAGCAGGACCAGTATCTGCTCCTTTGGGCAAGGAGGAACAGGATGAGCACTGCCAGAGCCCTACAAAATGACCTCCAGCAGGCCACTGGTGTGAATGTCTCTGACCAAACAATCAGAAACAGACTTCATGAGGGTTGCCTGAGGGCCCAAATGTCTACTGCGCCCTGTGCTCACTGCACAGCACCGGGGAGCTCAATTGGCATTTGCCATAGAATACCAGAATTGGCAGGTCCAACACTAGCGTCCTGTGCTTTTCACAGATGAGAGCAGGTTCACCCTGAGTATATGTGAAAGACGTGAAAGGGTCAGGAAAGGCCGTGGAGAATATTATGCTGCCTGTAACATCGTTTAGCATGACTGGTTTGGTGGTGGGTCAGTGATGATCTTGGAGACATATCCATGGAGCGACTCACAGACCTCTACAGGCTAGACAACGGCATCTTGACTGCCATTAGGTATCAGGATGAAATCCTTGGACCCATTGTCAGACCCTACGCTGGTGCAGTAGGTCCTGGTTTCCTCCTAATGCACGACAATGCCCGGCCTCATGTGGCAAGAGTATGCAGGCAGTACCTGGAGGATGAAGGAATTGAAACAATTGAATGGCCTTCACAATCCCCTGACTTAAACCCAATAGAACATCTGTGGGACATTATGTTTCGGTCCATTAGGCGCCGCCAGGTTGCTCCTCAGACTGTACAACAGCTCAGGGATGCCCTCATACAGATCTGGGAGGAAATGCCACAAGACACCATCCGTCATCTCATTAGGAGCATGCCCCGACGTTGTCAAGCATGCATACAAGCTCGTAGGGGCCACACAAGATACTGAAAAGCATTTTAAGTAGCAGAAATTAAGTTTTTGAAAAAATGGACTAGCCTGCCACATCGTCATTTCACTCTGATTTTAGGGTGTCTACACAATTGGAGCCCTCTGTAGGCAGAAAACTTTTATTTCCATTAAAATACTTGGCATCCTTTTGTTCCTAAGACATTGCCCTGTCGTTATTTGTATAGATATCCAACTTCATATTGAGATCTGATGTATCTAATGTGTTTCTTTAAAGTGTTCCTTTAATTTTTGTGATATATATATATATATATATATATATATATATATATATATATATATATATATATATATATATATATATATATATATATATATACATACACACACACACACACACATTATATATATTTGGGGCCATAAATAAGAAAGTTCAACATGACGGACGTTGAAGTGATAAAATAATTACATTGCTGATCATGTTACGTTATTTTCAAGATGTTTCCTTTCCTTTTCTTTTTCATTACTTCTTTAACACACTACTTCTCCGCTGCAAAGCGCGGGTATTTTGCTATTTACAATAAGGTAAAGACAGCATACACCTTTCTGACTGTTTCATGTCTGCCTGTTTGACATATGAATATTTGACTGTATGTTATATACAGAACTAATAAAAGAGAAATGCAAAGAAACATTACAAGATCTATAAGCCTTGAACAGAAACATATTATATAAGAATTTTTATTTTGTATTATCAATTTTTCTGTTTATTTTGTGGTGAATGTTTACTAAAGCGTTTAAAATGAAGACATTTGAACCGTGGAAATGATTAGAATGCATGCGTGTCAATTCGTCACAGTCATTGCCTGAACTCCATGAATTTTCAGAAACCAGATGAACATAGCTACACTTGACATGAAATTACATTTAATCTGTTTTTAATTTTTAAAATGAATTCTAGACTATAAACTCTGAACTACAAGAAACACAGGATCATGACAATGGGATTAAAACCTGCAAGGTCTGTGTCACTTTAAAGCTCTTATTGTAGTCAGCTTTATAATAAGCAGATATATGCCTAGTACATCTCTGTGTTATTCCTGTTACTTGACATCAGACCTTATTATCTACTCTTCTTTTGGGTTTATGTTTTATTAATATCTTTATGAACTCAATTATAGATACAGGCTGATTCCCTACTTAACAAAACACTGGTTTGTATTTTGCATTTGATTTTGCTTGTATAGCTTATAGCTCTTATACTAGATTAAATGTCTTATTATAAGTAATTAGTAATTTATTTTAATAAAATATCCAAAATAAATTGTTTGAGCAAGATTTGAAATCAAAAGAACACATTGAAAAGCAAAGAATTAAGCAAAGTATAACTTATAATAAAATGACAAGCAATTGCAAAATGTATAGAGAAATTAAAGAACAAACTAAGAGTTCATCCACAAGGCCTTTACAGCAGGGCTATTCAATTACAAATTCAGTTGGGCCAGATTGTCAAACCAAGAAGTTTAGCTGGGCCAGTCATTTTAGCGGCAAAGCAGCTCGTAATGACAAATTTTAAAACCAACACAAACAAATTTATTGAAAAACATAAGGTTTATTCGTTGTTTCTCTTTTAACTTTGGTCAGTTTGCAGAGCAAAAGGTGCATACAAAAAGAGCTGAATTAACAGAATCTGAGGTAGCCCCTATTTTTTCCACTTACAAAAAAAAAAACTGACCTAGGCTACATATCTGACCTATCTGATCACAAAGTGCATAAAACAAAATAGTGCACAGTAGTAGGCTATTAGAAATAACATTGTTTCCTTTTGAAACAAAATAAACAACTTGCACACATTTGACCCAGGAACATCTCAAAGTGCATAAAATAAAAAGTGCACAGTATTCACAACTATAACAACACTGAGGGAACATATTTTAAATCACCATGTGTGATTAGGCATGCCTCTGTTACTCATCCCACATTATATTGATGTATTGTAGGCTACAGTTACCCTGCTGACTTAGTGGGAGAAGTGACATTTTTTGTTTTGAACGAGAGCAGTGACTTTAGGCTCGTAAGTTGTCAATGCAATTCGAAGGCTTTGGTGGAGACTATGGTCAGTCAGGGAGCAAGGAGAGTTGCTTTTTATGGAGTTCATGTGTGAAAAACTGGACTCACATGTATATGTTGATCCAAACATACTGAGCATGACGATCGCTACTTTCTTAATGTTAGGGAACTGATGTGCGTTGACATCAGTCCAAAACATTGCAGGCCCGTTAGTGGAAAGCTCCTGTGCCATGGTTACAGATGACTGCATGTCAACAAGTTCAAGTGTGAATTTCCCCTCGTCAATGGAAGGAACCAGTTTCTTAGCTCTGGCGGATAAGTCCCCTTCTATTGCAACAGTGAACGGGTCTCTGACAAAAACGGCCAACTCTGTGGGCAGATCAAGTCCATCCAATCGACCAGCAAAGTTATTTTTCAACATCGCAATGAAATCTGTCATCACATCCGTGATTTGTGCGGGGGATGAGATGCATTTGCGGAGTGTCGGAAAATGCAGCATTCGCCTGTGCTCAAATCATTTGCGAAAAGGTCCAGTTTAACTTGGAATGCGCATCTGTTCCACAAGGTCGATGACAGTTTTGTCTCTGCCTTGTAGTCCCAAATTGAGATCGTTCAGGTGTTTGAATATGTCGCTCAGAAAGCAGGCATCGGCCATGAAGTTGTCGTCCAGTATGTGACTTAAGTGCGTTTCTGCCTTTTTTTGTTTGCTGCCGTGGAGGAAAGTTATGATCTTTTCTCTGAGACCGCAGAAACGCTAAAGTGCTTTGCCTTTGGACAGCCACCTCACGTCATTATGCAAAAGAAGGTCCTGGTGCTCAGCAGACATTTCTGACAGCAGCATGCGGAATAAGCGGTGTTGGAGGCTTGATGTGGAGCGAATAAAATTAATTATAGCCATAACGC
The DNA here is from genome assembly GCF_016835505.1 of Polypterus senegalus. Taxonomy (NCBI): domain Eukaryota; kingdom Metazoa; phylum Chordata; class Cladistia; order Polypteriformes; family Polypteridae; genus Polypterus; species Polypterus senegalus. The sequence goes on along the minus strand of NC_053156.1, from coordinate 98,195,234 downwards.
TGTCCATTGTCGCTTTGAGCGCCCCACTTAGTTTTGCGCACAACACCGCCTGATGCACAATGCAGTGTAAGGAGATCAACTGAGGTGCAACAGCGGACCAACGTGCTGCCAAACCATTCACTTTCCCTGTCATGGACGGAGCCCCATCTGTCACAAGCATGCACACACGCTTCATATCCAGACCACTGTCTTTAAAAAAGGCGGAAATTTTCCCAAAGACTATATAGCCAGTTGTGTGTCCTTCTAACGGCAGTAGGCCGAGCAGCTCCTCTCGGAAGCATTTGCCATCAAAAAAACGGACATATATGCACAACTGAGCAGTATCAGTTTTGTCTGTGGACTCATCTACTGCTATAGACATAGTATCAGCTTTCATCAGGTCTCCTAACAGCGTTTCATACACATCTGCAGCAAGAATTTCAACCCTACGAATGTTTGAAGTATCTGACAGGGGTACGTTTTTTATAGCAGATACCACGCTCATTTTAATTTTATCGTCATTTATCACCTCATCCACGACAGCCAGCATACAGTCCTTCACGGTTTCAGAGTCTGTGAATGGCCTTTTCTTTTTTGCCAGTATCCAGGAAACACGAAGGGATGCTGCAGTAGCTCTCTCTTGGGCTGTGAATGACCGCACCATGGTAGTACTGCTCCGGTTGTAAGATGCAATCAAACTCTGCACTTTTGCAGCCCTCTCTTGAGATCCCTCTGGAAAATTGGTGCGAAAAGTGTGGTGTTTCTCAACATGATGCCTCCGCACATTGTAATCTTTAAATACTCCAACGCACTCATTACAAATTAAACACATCGGTTTGGCGTTTGGATGTGGCGGTAAAATAAACAAGTATTTGTCAGTCCAGGCAGGGTTAAACTTACGGTTTTCATTGGCAATTTTACGTTTCAGTGTTGAGAAAGACATATTGATAGTAATCTAAGCTACTACCGGCACGCTCTGCATTGTTTGCGTGTTGCAGGCTACGTAATTTACGTAGGAATGCGCGTTTTTGGCGGGACCATAGACATAATAAATACTTTATACTGTATTTATATTAATATACTATATATTTATATTAATATAATATATATATTTATATTAAATTATATTAAATAACAATTTACGAATAATATATATTAATTTATTATCTATGGGCGGAACCACGGGCTGGGCTACTCGGAGGTTGATTCTGGGCCTCATGTGGCCCGCGGGCAGCCAATTGAATAGCCTTGCTTTACAACATCTATTTTAGTAGCTTCTTTGTGCTTGACTTGCCAGGTATGACCTGCTGCATGCTCTTGGTCTGAATGTTGTTTCTGGATTAGATACTTGTACTATTCTATTCGTCTATCTATCTACATATAACAAACAATATTTGTTTTACACTTAAACATGCCTGTTTCTCAGTTGGTATACTCTGATCTGCATTTAAACATAAGTATACAAGGCCAGATGTGCTTACAGGAGTGAAGCACTGTAGTGCAGTTATGATTCTTTGTGTGTTAATGTGTGTGCAAAAAAAAACAATAAATACTTAAGGTACAGTAGCTGCTTGTTTTTAACATTATACAGAGCTAACATTTTTTATCACATGTCCCTCAATTTTGTGCATATTCTCCATATTCATTACTATATTATTTATAACAACACCTGTTGCCATCCATATGACTGCTGGGGGGTATTTTCGGTACGTTGCAGATGCCTCATCTTGGATGAGTTAATGCCGGTGAAACTCATCCGGGATATGTCGGTTTTTCAAACGCAGTTGTGTAGTAGATTAGTTTAGCCTGGATCTAATCATCTGAGATGATTGCGCGCGCCCGCGCCGATTAAAAGCCCATACATATTGAGTCTAGAAAACATGATCAGCAAGAATGGGCGCATTTTATTTTTCACACAAGTGGAGCAGGACCTTTTGTTCGAAGGATATGAAGAATTTCAAGATTTAATATGCAGTCAAGGTTAACACTGCAAAAGCAGCCCAAACCAGAAAAGATGGTTGGCAAAAAGTACCCGACAAATTAAAAGTGTAAGTAGTGTGCATTGTACTTACTGAATGCAGTGTTTCATTTCCTATGTGTGAGATTAATTATTCCTTAATATTGTATGTCAACATTCCAGATCAAACGTGAGCACAAGGAGAACATGGGAACAGGTTAAAGTGAAGTACAAGAATATACTTCAAACTGGTAAATATTGGTATATACAGTAACTAAAGAATTTTTGATATAAAGAATCATATATATATATATATATATATATATATATATATATATATATATATATATATATATATATATATAATATAAAAAACATTAATTTAAAAGCTAATAAGAAGGCAGACAAGCAAAAAACAGGTGGCGGCCCACACAGTCCAGACCTAACCCTTGCAGAAGAGTTGGCTGTCCAGCAAAATGCCCATCGCCCTGTTTCTGAGGGCATTCCAGGGGGAAGCTCCTCCTCTGAACCACTGGCAGGATGCAGTGGTCACTTCATTTCAGGTAAAGGATGGTCATTACATATATTTGTCGTCAATGTGTGCCATAGGTATGTTCCATATATCCTTCTTTTTTTGTTGGGTCAGTTGCAGGGAATGTCATATCCCTAGAACTTGCATCTGACCAACGAGATATTGACGAAGGTCAAATATTTGATGAAGACACTGTGTCTGATTATTCATCAGGAGTGTTTCACTCTTGTTCATCCTCTAGAGTGAGTATATAAATAACTCAGACTACTACCATTATGTTTGTAACTCTCTGTTTACTGAACAGCCTTTTTTACTTCTTTAACAGTGCCACATACTAAAAAGTCCGTGCTACAACATGAGTCAAATAATCACATTGTTACATCCTTCCTTTTTTTTTTTTTTTTCTCTACTAGTGCAACTTCACGCCATATCTCCAGACATGAACGCATTTACTGTCTGAACATACTAAAACATTTACAGTGTAACTTAAGTAACATAGTCTTTCAAATACTGTGGTCTGGCACTTATTCGACCTGATCTGGCAGTTACAGTATGTTTTGTGTCACCAATTGGCTGAGTACAGTGATCCTTTGATCTGCTGTTCTCAGCACACTGTTCTTGTTTTATGACCAGGTCTTGATGGCCAGTGTGCTTTAGGTACCTTCTGTTCCTCCTCAGAACACCACCACTGTCCAGTTCAATCTTATATGACCGTTTGTTGACCGGTTCTATTACTGCTGCTTTCTGCCAGACCTTTTGTGACTGTGTTGGCTGTACTCTTACTTGATCACCTGGTGTCAGTGCGGTCATGTCTTTCGCGTGTCTGTTGTAGTACATTTCTTGTCACCTTTGATTAAGTCTCAGTGTGTTGTGTCTATTACTTTTGGCTTCAACAGATTGTTGTGTGTTGGGAGTAGTGTTCATGTCCTCCTGCTTAGTAGTCTCTGAGCGTGGCTTGCATTTAGACCCTGTGATGGAGTGTTTCAGTGATCTAAAATCACAAGGTATGGATTTTGTCCTGCCATCTTGGCTCTCTGCATCAGACGTTTTGCTGTTTTGACAGCGGACTCCGCCTTCCCATTACTTTGCGGGTGAGTGGGTGACGATGTTTTATGCTGGAACTCCCAACGTCTACTGAACTGTTGGAATTCGGTTGACGTATATTGTGGCCCATTGTCTGAAAACACAATGTCAGGTATACCTTGCCTGGCAAAATGGGCTTTCAACTTGTTAATCACAGTGGAAGACTTTGTGTCTTGCAGGTAATCCACCTCCCAGAAATTTGAAAAATTGTCCACAGTGATCAGATAGTCACGGTTATTGAAAACAAACAGATCTGTGCCCACTTTAGACCATGGTCTTTCGGGCAATTCATGTGGGCAGAGTGATTCCTTCTGTTGTTTTACTCCCAGTGTTCTACACAGATCACACTTCTCAATGTATCCCTTTATCTGCGCATTCATTCCGTGCCAATAGAGGTATTCCCTTGCTCTCCCCAAACATCCTTCAATACCAAGGTGTGCTGAGTGAACTTGTTGTATCATGTCACTCCTGAGAGCGTCTGGTATCACAACTCTTTCCCCTTTGAACACAATATCATCCTGTATTGATAGTTCATCCTGGATTGCGTAGTAGTGATTTATTTTACTTGGTATGTCTCTTTTGTTTGTTGGCCATCCTTCTCTTAATGTTTTTATTAGTGTCTGAAGTGTGTCGTCTTTTGCTGTTTCACTTCTTATTACATTTATTCTTTCTTCAGATATTGGGAGGTACTGAATCATGTTCACACTTTCGATCTCTTTTTCCACCGATCCTTCCTGTACGGTGTCCTCCAGATACACTCGGCTTAGTGCATCTGCCAATAGCATCTCCTTTCCAGGAACATATGTAATGATGAAATCATATTTCTGTAATCTCATTAACATCCTTTGCAGTCTCTTGGGTGCATGCAGCAGTGGCTTCTTGACAATACTCTCAAGAGGTTTATGATCAGACTGTATGATCACTTTTCGTCCATATGTGTAGTGATGAAATTTCTCCATGCCATACACTATGGCTAGGCACTCTTTTCTATTTGGGCGTAACCCCGTTCAGTCAGTGACAGTGCACGGCTTGCAAAAGCAACAGGTTCTCCACTCTGCAATAATGATGCACCAAGGCCTGATTTCGAGGCATCACATTGTAGAACTAGCTGTTCCTTGAGGCTGTAGTAGCGCAGTACCGGTGCCTTGGTTATGAGGTCTTTTATGTTCTTGAAGGCTTGTTCATGAACCTCAGACCAGTCCCACAAACTGTCCTTGTGTGTCAGCTGTCTGAGCACTTCACAGTGATCAGAAAGGTGTCTGCAAAACTTGGACAGATAATTTACCATGCCCAGAATTCTCTGTACACCTTTCACATCAGTTGGTCTTGGCATTTCTTTTATGACCCATACTTTCTCTGGATCTACTTTTAGGCCTTCCGATGTGAGCAAATGTCCAATGTATGTCACTTCACTTTGTCCGAGTCTGAATTTGTCGACATTCAGCTTAATGTTTCTCTCTCGGCATCTGTCTAAGAACAATCTCAGTTTTTCATTATGGTCCTTGCTCGCCATCTCCAGTGTTTCACCTTCCTCTGTTATCAACACATTATCTGCGATTATGTGTACACTTTGAAGTCCTTCTAATGCCTGGTTCAGCATTCTCTGGAAGACCTCAGGTGCTGGGCTTATTCCCGTAGGCATTCTCAACCACCTGTATCTCCCATAGGGTGTTGCAAACGTGGTGAGATAACTCGATGGATCGTCCAATTGTACATGCCAGAAACCGTTCTTTACATCGCAGACTGTAAATACTTTTCCTTTTAACAGCTCAGGTAAAATGTCCTCAATTGTGGGCAGAGGGGAATGGCTCCTTTTTAAAGCCTTGTTCAACGGTCTAGGATCTATGCAGATTCTTAACTTGCCACTGGGTTTCTTCACAACAATCAGACTGCTTATCCAGTCAGTGCTATGTTCTACTGGTGTGATTATCCCTCGTTCATGTAGATTGTTCAGCTGTTCCTTTTGTGTTCCTATCATTGCAACTAGTACTCTCCGCTTTGGCAGTTTCACTGGCTCCACCCCCTGATCTATCTCTATCTTATAGTGACCTGGCAGACAGCCGTCTCCTGTGAAAACGTCTATGAACTCTCCTGTTATTTGTTTCATTGTCCATTGTCCGACTGTGTCCTCTCTGTCCATCCTTGTCATAACATTATCCACCACCAGGATATTCTCAGATTGTACTTCAACCAGCTTCATGCCCTGGACTGCTCTGCTTCCTAGTAACGGTACGGCAGAGTGTGCATCAATGACCATAAATTCCAGTCTGTACAGCTTTTTGTTACATGGATTTCTCAATTTCAGATGGCATTTGCCTACTGGTTTTAGTGTACTTTTAATGTACATCACAAGTACTTGGTCTGTCTTCTGTATTTGAACATCTGGATTTACTAAGTTTATGGGGATAATGTTACACGTTGCACCACAATCCAACTGGAATTTAACTAAGCTGTTTTCAAGCAGCATAGCGGCGAACAGTTGACACGGCTGCCCATCTTGGCTCTTTGTGACTTTGTTCATAGTTTCAGTTGTGATGCTCCATATATCTTCATATTGCTCACTTTCAGTTTCCATTAAATTGTGTACACCTTTTCTTTGTTCTCATTTTGATTTGCACAATGTTGCGAAATGATTGTCTTTTCCACATTTCCTACATGTTTTCCCATAAGCTGGACATTTCCGTTTGTCTCTTTCGTGCGTCTTTCCACAAAATTTACAACTAATGACAGCTTTCGGTTGGTCATTCTTTCCTGGTCTGTGTGCCTGTACCTGCTTTAAAGCATGAATTTCCTCCACCACTTTTTCCTCAATGGTTTTGCTGTTCTCCCTGGACAACTCAGTAGCCCTGCAAACCTGTACACATTTTTGCAGAGTTAAATTTTCCTCTCTCAACAATCTCTCTCTCAGATTTGGACTATTCATGCCGCACACAATCCTGTCACGTATTAGAGAATCTTTTATGTCACCAAAATTACATGTGCTAGCAAGCATTTTCAGTTCCATTACATACTTGTCAAATCCTTCATCATTTCTTTGATTTCTTATAAAGAAACGATATCTCTCAACGGTTTCATTCAATTTTGGGTTGCAGTGTTGATCAAAAGCTTCTATTAATAACTTCACTGTCCTGCCCTCCGTTGATGAGCCCAGTAAGGTTTCACATAACTCTCTACCAGTTTCTCCTACCAGGTAGTAGAAAAGTTTTACTTTCGTGCCTTCTGACGCCTCTGCCAAGGTCAGATCCAGATACAGCTGAAATTCCTCTTTCCACGCCTTCCATATCTTTGCCAGATTGCTTGAATCCAGCGTCAATGTCGGCGGTGGTTTTAGTCCAAGTGTGCCATCCATCTTGTCCGACGAGGCTTGTATCAGCGCGTCAGGATTCGTATCTTCACTAGCACGTTATTTTCTTTTCCCCTGGCGAACTTCGCGCTGCACGGCTAAGGACTAAAACAAGACACGTACGTGGTCAGGGAGAAAAGAAAAAAATCTCGCCGCTGCCACCATGTTTCACTCTTGTTCATTCTCTAGAGTGAGTATATAAATAACTCAGACCACGAACATTATGTTTGTAACTCTCTGTTTACTGAACAGCCTTGTTTACTTCCTTAACAGTGTCACATACTAAAAAGTCTGTGCTACAACATGAGTCAAATAATCACATTGTTACAAGGAGGAGAGGTACATTTTCCAAATAATGTTTGATCAAACTCCACTCTGCTCAGTCCCATGTGCCCCAATCACATTTGGAAATCCTGGGTAATGAGAATGTTAGGCTGATTGTGAGATTCTTTATGGAACTGTGGGCGTTTTTGCCTGTGTACCTGTAATGGCATGAAACACCTCTTTTATTGTCTGCACACGCAGGTGTCCAGGAAACACTATGAGAACCCGAAGGAAATATTTCAGAGCCAAACAGACTTTATGAATTACCAGGCAAACTGTACTTTTAGATAGATTTTCTGCATCGCCTACAGTATATAAAAAAAGGGCAGCTTCCAAAAAACCTCAAAGCAATGCATACTGTCTGTATGGTTGTGAGAGTCCGACTTTATATTCCACCCTGGCTAAAGTGGGATCTTTCGAAAAGAATTTCCTACGGGAGCAATAAAGGATCTTGCCGATCATGCAAAACCCTCTCTATATGAAATTCTCTTCTTATAATTTGCGTACCGATATAAATTGGCTGCTCATTCATGAATGGTGAAGCCATGACTGAATGAATTCCATGCACGGAAACTGATTAAGTGTGTCAGCTAATTCTTGTTTACATAGAACAAACCTGCTCCGAGCAGGTTTGAGGATTTGGATGCGCTGCTATGACATCACATCCAGCAAGAGTTTCAAAAAACCGACAGATCCAGGATCATGCCAAATCGTCAACAATTACATCCGGCTAAACAAGTAACCCACATACAAAAAATACCCCCCTTGTTGTGCACTATAGATAATATTTTGAATCTTGGTGACCTTTGTGGCACCTCAAAGCTTTGGAAACTCTTAGTTTTGTTACAGTCGGTGTGTTTATGTGGTTTGATTTCTATGCACAGTGAAACATAGGGGCTTTTTTCCAGGACTGATTCCTACCCTGAGCACCATGCAACAGGCATTGGCATTATACACTCACCTAAAGGATTATTAGGAACACCATACTAATACGATGTTTGACCCCCTTTCGCCTTCAGAACTGCCTTAATTCTACGTGGCATTGATTCAACAAGGTGCTGAAAGCATTCTTTAGAAATGTTGGCCCATATCGATAGGATAGCATCTTGCAGTTGATGGAGATTTGTGGGATGCACATCCAGGGCACGAAGCTCCCGTTCCACCACATCCCAAAGAGGCCCTATTGGGTTGAGATCTGGTGACTGTGGGGGCCATTTTAGTACAGTGAACTCATTGTCATGTTCAAGAAACCAATTTGAAATGATTCGAGCTTTGTGACATGGTGCATTATCCTGCTGGAAGTAGCCATCAGAGGATGGGTACCTGGTGGTCATGAAGGGATGGACATGGTCAGAAACAATGCTCAGGTAGCCCGTGGCATTTAAACGATGCCCAATTGGCACTAAGGGGCCTAAAGTGAGCCAAGAAAACATCCCCCACACCATTACACCACCACCACCAGCCTGCATAGTGGTAACAAGGCATTATGGATCCATGTTCTCATTCTGTTTACGCCAAATTCTGACTCTACCATTTGAATGTCTCAACAGAAATCGAGACTCATCAGACCAGGCAACATTTTTCCAGTCTTCAACTGTCCAATTTTGGTGAGCTTGTGCAAATTGTAGCCTCTTTTTCCTATTTGTAGTGGAGATGAGTGGTACCCGGTGGGGTCTTCTGCTGTTGTAGCCCATCCGCCTCAAGGTTGTGCGTGTTGTGGCTTCACAAATGCTTTGCTGCATACCTCAGTTGTAACGAGTGGTTATTTCAGTCAAAGTTGCTCTTCTATCAGCTTGAATCAGTCGGCCCATTCTCCTCTGACCTCTAGCATCAACAAGGTATTTTCGCCCACAGGACTGCCGCATACTGGATGTTTTTCCCTTTTCACACCATTCTTTATAAACCCTAGAAATGGTTGTGCGTGAAAATCCCAGTAACTGAGCAGATTGTGAAATACTCAGACCGGCCCATCTGGCACCAACAACCATGCCACGCTCAAAATTGCTTAAATCACCTTTCTTTCCCATTCTGACATTCAGTTTGGAGTTCAGGAGATTGTCTTGACCAGGACCACACCCCTAAATATATTGAAGCAACTGCCATGTGATTGGTTGATTAGATAATTGCATTAACGAGAAATTGAACAGGTGTTCCTAATGATCCTTTAGGTGAGTGTATGTTTTCCAAAACATTTTGGGAGAGCAAAGTCACCTGCATGCATTTAAGTAGTGCAGTGTCACATGCATAAACGTTTGTTCTTTGGGTAGACTTTCTGTAATATTTCTAGCGCACATGTAGCAGTAATGCACTAGTAGTACACAAGCAGAACATTGTTAAAATGCTAATCATATATTGCTTATTGAGTGAATAATTTGACATGATGTTTTAGCAGATGTACAGTATATGACAAAAATTTGCTTTTAGAAATGCACAATGCAAATGGCAAAATTTTCATATATATTTCTGTTATTACAGATTAACAGAGTGCAAGTATTGACTTCAACATTATGTAAAAAATAATTAAAAAGAACTACCTGAAGAAAATACACTTTGAAAATTGGAAATGGGTAGATGACATAAAGTCAGCTTCTGTGAATATTAAGAGTAAGTATGACATAAAAGAGTATATGTGTGTAGTTATCTTATTATTAGCAAAGGAAATCACAAGAATAAAAATGAAGGGTGTTTTTTTTGCTTAAATTTATTGCAAGTTAAGGTAACAAATTACATCAGAGCATACTAGTAATTTGACTCTTGATTTTTTTTATTATACTGGAAGCCTTGGACTGTCACATTCTCAAGGGAAAATGGAGTGCTGTCACAGATAGTAAAATTGTATGTTTCATATATTCATGTATTAAGCTGACAGCTATAGAACATGAATGACATATTATTTGACAAGTATCAAGAAAACTGTGTTTTAGACTTGCAAAACAGTGTCATTGTCAACATTTTTGACAAAAAACAAAACAAAATGTGAGAAAAACTAGAGGTTAATTGGTGAAAGACTAAACTTAAATAAAAATGAATAAATGTAATCAACAACTAAATTAAAGCTTAAGTTAGAAAGTGCTGAAAAACTAAAATGTAATAAAAAAATGAAAAAAAAAACCCTTAAAACTAGAAAAACACTTCAAAAGCTGGAGCAGTATCCAAGCAAGGAGCACCATTGAAAAATGTCAGATACAAAAATAGTTTACACAGTAACCAGAGGAAAAGAGAGCATCATTGGTTGAAATGTCAAAAACCACAAAATCACTACATCAAAATACCAAAACCTAAAACACAATACAAAATTAAGAATCAAAAGACACACAACATCCTGACTTCCTAAATTGCTTTTAAATAGCTAAATTTACAACAAAAATTGGTCACAATATTCCGGGAAACTGTGAGTGGCGTGTGGACCTCACTGTCTTATATAGAGGAGCGATGATGTAATATGTTGTCACATGACTGGCAATGTACATAGCAGCCATAAAACATTTAGGCGATGCCCGTATATAAATACACAAAATACCAGTGCCTAAGATGTTGAGACAGAAATTTAATAAACGGAACAACAAGAAATATTCATAAGGTGAAAATTAACGAGCACAAAAACTTTTGGCAGAATTGACAGGTGTTACAAACACCAAATGTTTACAACAGGCAGGTGGCCATACATAAAAAGTGGAGCAGGAACAGGCAAAAGTATTCAAATGGGAAGTATAAGGCAAGATCCAATAATGTTTGAAAAGGTTAAAATAAATAATGCAGACAAAAACGTATCCAAATTAATGGACAAGGATCATTTTTCAGACGAGAAAGCTAGGAGAAGTCAAGATCACAAATATTCCTAAAAACCACAACACTGAGAGGCACAGGTGATTCTGAGCAGGATAGCTGTTACAAAAGCACAAAGGTACACCAATCTACAGTGAGCCTCTTGGTTTTATTTCCTTTTCCACATCACGTGACTGCTGCATAACAGGTATTGCTTAGCAAAAGTCATGGCCAGGAGGAGTTATGAGGGAAAAAATCCCATTTCCATTGTCTCTATATAGATTTTATGATGTCTCCATGAGGTTTGCATATTAGACAAATTAGAAATTCTACAAAGGTTGAATGTAGGTACGTTCAGGATTGAACACTGTGTTAAACTGGTGTTCCATTTGGGGTGTTGTGAGTACACCTTAATTACAGCATTGCGTACATATTACTGTTTGGCTCTTTGATGTATGCCATGCCATTTTGGTTGTCAGTTTTCTAGAAGCCAGCTGTTTAATGGGAGAGTACCTTCATACAGTGTGACATGTGACATCATCAGCATGACACAATGCTCTTTGTTTGGGTAAACAGAGAAACAATCTTCATTTTGTATCCTACGTCTTTATTTTGGTTTTCTGATAACAAATTTTCTTATCTGTCCTTTTGGTTTCGAGTCTGTTTTTCATTTCGGCTTTCAATATATGTGTCCTCCCGGTACCAATGTCCATTTTTAATACCCAAGCTAATTACATTTTTCTGGTTTCAATACCAGTCTTTTTCTCATTAGTGTGGTTCTGCCAATACACTGGGTTGATTACCAATGTGTACTCAGTGTTACTGCAACCCTTGACCATGCATTAAGGTAAAAGTTCTGTCTTTTACAGTGTCTATGGTACAACATGTTATAACAAAAGCCTAAAAATAAGCAGAGTACATCCATTTTCAAGACAAGAATTTTCTCAAGTGTTAATTCTTGGTTTGATATTGCACAAATATTGTTATAAAGTATATCTGTGTCATTTTCCAAAAACAAAAAATTGTGATATTCTGCCATTCTGAAAGAAGTCTCACTGTGCTCTTCACGTCATTGCCTGTCCCGAACTTCAGTAACCTTTCATGCCCAGGGTTTTTGTTCCTTGTAGCTTGCTTTGTGAAAGCCGAGAGTTGTTAAAATGTTGGGGAAAGATTTTTTTTCAATACTTATGCTTTGACACTTCAACAAAAACAATAATAACATTGAATGTATTTCTATAGCACATACAAACAATGTAGCTCAAAGTGCTTTACAAGATGTCATAGAGGACGTTACAAGAAAAGAAAAATAAATAAAATTAGGCAAGAATATTAATGAATGAACAGAGAAAAAACAAATAAAATCTGCCCAATTTTCCTCACCTCCCACCTATTTCTATTCCAGAAGAGAGATTGATCAGTCTTAAAGACTCCGACATCATTTTTATAATATATAAAAAAATGTGAAGTCCCTTTCTTTCAAAGATCCCAGCGTACAGTGGGAAATGATCTCTTACTCAAAATTGCAGAAATGGAGTGGAAGGCAGCCATGCACAGAATTCACTCGAGCTCAATACGTGCAAAACATTCAATTATTCAACTTAAAATCTTTTAACGTTGCAATCAAGCTCCAGCATCATTCTGGATGAAAATTTTGAAATCCTATCAGACAGCCTTGGTGTTACAATCCCTCCTAATCCATTAACAGCTATGTTTGGTGTACTTCCAGATGGGCTTAAAGTGGAGAAGGACAAACAAACTGTAATTGCCTTTACTTAACTATTGTCACGTAGACTTATATTGCTCAATTGGCAGAATCCTAACTCACCTCTTTTAAGTCAGTGGATAACTGATGTTATATATTATTTGAAATTGGAAAAAAAAACATATTCTCACTTAGAGGATCTGTACAAACCTTTTTTTTTTAAAAAAAACCTGGCAGAATCTAATCAATAATATTTTAGAATAAGCATTTATATTGGGGAAAAGGATTCTTTCTTCTCTTTTCTACTCTTCAGGTTTTACTCTGGCCGATGGTCTTTCTCTCTTAGTCATGGGTGGGGGTTGAATTAAATTTAGTTTTGTCAAGTTTGACTTGTTTGTATGGAATGTTACATGCTTTTAATTAATTCAATAAAATAATAAAAAAAATCTGTACAATCTTATATAACGGATATATATATCTAATTGAACAGTAGCGTCCTTATATACAACATCATGATATAAGTCTCTAAAAGTAAGTCTGGGGATGAGATCAGAAAAAAAAAACAAGAAAATCCTCAATTTAAGGTGGAAAAAAAATCTGCAGGGGTTCCAAGGCCTAAAGACCACCCAGCCCCCAATTTGTTTTATATGAGAGGATTTAATGATGTCAGTCTTGTTAACAGCTGGGGCACCCACCTTCATTCAAAGATCACAGGGGGCTGCACGGTGCCTTGATCAGGTGGTGATGGCGGGAAAAAGAACCGGGAAAAGAAAGTTGAGAAAGTAGAAATAAGTAAAGAAAGAAATTACTGCACTTGTTTAGAAACATGGATATTAGTATCTATTTTCGCCTTTCGTCCACACTACCCTGTCGTTTTTAAACCCAAAAAATGGAGACTTTTAAAAATCTTTCTGAAAACACTGGCTTGGTGTGTGGATGGGTGAAAAATCTGAATTTTGAAAACACTGATTCTAGTCAAGTTTTAATTGGTTCATGCATTTTACTTTCCATGGCCTTTCTCTAACTGGATTCTTCTCATGACAAGATTTTATTCCCTGATTGGTCACCTTTCATGGAAGAAAACCATATTCCAACGTAGTGGAAATAAAGAAGTTGCTTTCCATTATGCTGTTCGTGTTGCTTTCCTGTATGCATCTGATTTTCATTCTCTACAGTTTGAATGCTGTATATATTAGCAAAAAAAAAAATATCAGTTCCTACAGTTTGACAATAAATCCTGTAAACGAAAGCATAACCAGCTCTTTAAGGAAGACATTTACTCTTCCTATTTCCACTGTTTTATGCATGCCCAGCGTAGGTCATTTTAGTGTAGGCAGTAATACTTTTATAAATTATGTTAAAATGCTTGTGTGGGCAAAGATCATTTTTGCTTAAAAATGCCATTTTAAAACTGAAACATTGTAGTGTGGACACAGCCTTAGAGAAATACACTGTCATTTCCAAATATAAAGAAGTAGAAAGACAATGTTGTGCTAAACAGCTGGAAAGCAATTTGCGGTTTTGTTTTATTTTAGTCCCTTATCTACTGTTATGATGTCACTAACTTTTAAATTAGTGCATATTTAATTAGCAGTTATTCTCCCATTGTTGACAGTGACGTTGTACTTTGTTTAAAACTCAAATAAAAATGAAAAGTGCTTCAACATGAGTCTCTTTATTAGCTGAATTAAGGAATATATTAGTAGGATTTTTTTCTCATTTATGTATTTAACACCATTTCTATCTATTTAGTTGATGCGTTTAATCATAGATCAGATTTTAAAGATACCTGGCTTACTGAACGTACAACTTCAAATTATAAGAGAATCTCCATGACCCTGAACTTTATTAGGTGGATTTGAAAAGGATTTTATGTTATGATAGAGAACAACTAATTTAAGACTTCTTTTTTAATAATTAACAGTGGTTTTCTTCATTGTCAAGACTGTATAAGCATAAAGGAGTCAAATCATTTTACACAGGAAGACTTCAGTCAAGAAATTTTCTTGCTCCTGTTAACAATCAATAAAAGGTATAATTACAAACTGATTGCTTTGTAAAACACACATTGTTAAAGAAACACTTAAAAAATAAATGCTCAGCATCATAAAACAATCAAAATACTTTAAAAGGCAGACTACAATAAATTTGCTTTCCTCTTTTCCGATATGCAAGTTTCAATGTCAATATACAAAGAGTGCACTTTTTCAAGGTTTTTTTTCATGTGACAAAATGGAAACAGGTTTCTATGTGTTGGTGTGAATGTTGCCAGCTTGTTCAGTTTTCTCCCACATGCCAAAATTTGGTACATTACATACATTTTGCTCCACATCTACATTCTTCTTCTTAATTCGCCCATGTAATACGTCTGCCTCATTAACTCCTCTGGTTTCCAATTGCAGCTAATCTGCAGTTCAAAACTCTTTTTTTGACCTAAAGTTTCCTACATGGCGGTGCTCCTCAATGCCTCCAGTCTGTGCTCTCTCCATGCTTTCATACAAGGTTTATAGGTTTTGTAGCAGCATTACTACCACACGTGCAGGGTACAGTGAAATTCTTACTTGCACTTGCTAATCAATATGCAACACATCGCCTCTATCTGACACCACAATTTGTGAGTATAACTATCATATTGTTAAACGTCTGTCTTCCTTTCCTGAAAATCTCAAAGTACAGTTCACAACAAATGCCAAAACAAGTTTTACTGAATATTGTTCTTTTCACAGAAAGCATCATTACAAAACAATCTTCAGGATTGTATGTGAGATCTGTGTGACAAATGTAGAGGGTGTAGCAGCCACTCAACCCGACACAGACAGACGCAGGAGGCACACTGATAAAACACAAATGTTTTATTTTATTTTCTTCAGCTAAACACAATTCTTTTACTCTCTTCTTTTCTCCTCTTTTGTCTCCTCCATCCTCCTGACTCTGGCTCTCCGAGTGGTGTCTGCTAGCTCCTTTTATATCAGTCACCTGGAAGAACCATCCACACAGGCTCTGGACAGATGCAGCACCCCCAGATAACAACAGAGATAACTCCATCTCCCATGAAGCCCTGTTCGAGTCTGAGGCACCACTGCAACCCATGGGGGCTGCCATCTAGTGTCCCGGGGGAGGTACTGTTCTGCCCATCCTTGTTCCCCTGGTCCTCTGAGTGAAGAGGCTTCCTGGTCAGGCAAGGACCTTGGCTGTCTGTGACACCTGATTTAATGTTAATACATAATCTAGGTACCGTTTCTCTTCAAACTTGTCATCTGAGATGGACTTAATTCTACCTAAAAGCTATTTCCTCTCAAATCATACCACTGTAATTTATGAACACATTGAGGAACTTCCATTCTGTTTCAGCCTGTCTGCTGATGGACTTGGGTTTGACTCTGGTACTATGATACCTGTGCTCTGTCTAATTTGAATTCTCCTCCTTGTTCCTTACTAGTGATGAGTGAATCACACAGAGTTCACCTCACTATGACTTTGGTGAAATTAGGAAAATGTTCTGGAACTTTGCAGAACTCCACAAAATGCATTGAAGTTAATATTAGTTACAGTTCCTCCTTCTTCATTAAGTGGAGTATAATGGCGCAATGGTTTTTTAAGTGTCCCTAAGAGCTAGAGTCTGCTAATTGTACTGGACCAATTATTGTGGCCGAAAATGTGACCTGAGCTGTGAGGCAGCAGTGCTAACCACTGCAACATCGCAGTGTGAAGTAGCAGGGATGGGGATCAGCACCTCCAAATCTTAGGCCATGGTTCCCAATAGGAAAAAGGTAGATTCTCTTCTCTGAGTAGGAGATGAGTTATTGTCTCAAGTGGAGTAGTATAAATATCTCACGGTCTAGTTCAGGGAAAGGGAAGGGAAAGGGAAAAGAATGGTAAGACTTGGATCGGGGTGGCAAGAAAAGTCAGACTACGAATCATTGGAGATGAAGAAGGAGCTAGTTAATAAGCAAAGTTCTCAATTTACCAGTCGATCTATGTCTCTACCCTCACCTAAGGTCAAGATCTTTGGGTAATGACTAAAAGAATGAGATTGTGGTTACAAGCAGCATAAATGAGCTTTCTCCACAAGGTGGCTGGGCTCTCCCTTAGAGGTATGGTGAGAAGCTCAGACATGTGGTATAGGCTTCGACTAGAGCTGCTCATCCTCTGTATTGAGAGCAGCCAACTGAGGTGTTTCAAGCACCTGATGCCACTGCCTCCTAGACGCCTCCCTGTTGATGTTTTATGGGCTCGACCAGCTGGGAAGAGACCGTGGGGAAGACCTAGGACTCTCTGGCAGTCTTATATCTCCCAGATGGCCTGGGAATGCATTGGGATCTCACAGCATGAGTTGGCAAGTGTGGCTGGGGAAAGGAACGCATGGGCCTTACTGTTAACACTGTTGCCCTGGCAAACTGGTCCTAGATAAACAGTGGAAAATAAATGATGAATAAACAAAATTCCTTACTAACTTTGTCCTTTTCAGTCATTTAAATTGTATGAATTCTTGTTTGATTTTTTTAAGTTAAATTGAATAAAGGCAATTGCTAATAAAATCAAAAATTATAATAACCTATATTTCAAACCTGCTTAGTCCAGTTCAGATGCCATAGCATGTTCTTGCAGCATCAGTCAAAAGGCACAAGCCAACCAGGGATTGGGCAATAGTCCATTGCAGAAAATAAGCTCTAAAATTGTCCTGCTATGAGACAATGGGCACAGGTGCTAAATAATGTACTGATGTTCCACCCATAGCTGTTTTTCACCTTGCTACTGATTCTGTAGCGCCACATTAACTTGTATAGAAAAAGTGGCTTTAGGAAACAGATGGATTATGAGTAAAACTTTTGAGTTTAAAACACTTCAAATGAGCCTTTCAGTGTTCTCCCAGCATTCAAATGGGTTTTCTTTAAGGGGTCTGAATTTCTTGCACAGTCCAATGAGCATTAGGTTATTTGACGTATTGGTCCATCTTAATAGGTTTGACTTCAGACTATGAAATATGACATGCTTTACACACTGACCAAGCTCCAGAGTGTGGGTGCCTCAGATCTAAAAGAAAATTTGCAGTGAGTAATATTCATCCTTGAAGAGGATTCTCATCCTTGAGGAGCATGCTCAGATCAAAGAAGTTACAGGTTGACAGAAAGCTCTGTGACAGTCCCCACAGACTGTAAGATTCCAGCTGCAGAGACATATGGCAGATGTAGTGCCATTATTTCTACAAACTTCCATGTTTACTCATTGACAGAACAATCCCATGAATTTCAATTTCACTGCTATCTAGATACAGAACATTAATTGGCAGAAATAACTGGCTTTTGCTGAACTGTCATTTATTGTGATGGACAGCAATGGTGCATCATGGGAGGGAGATGTAAATGAGAGTAGATGGAAACTCAATGCAACTTTGTCTAACAAATGGGTCCAGGGTGGCTTAGAAACAGACTAGGTAGGGGATATGGTGCCCTTCAACAGCCTTTTAATGCTACTGTAGGCAGGAATTATTGATTACATTATTAATTCTATTTTGCAAAAATTTGGATTGTCTGCTGCTAGAATTTATCCTTGAACCAGACGTGGATGTCATAAAGATAGCCATATTATCTTTATACTTTTTGAAAGTTGTAATGAAAGCAAAAAAATGAGAAGGAGAACAATAAGAGAAATGGATCCTAATATGTCAAAGTAATGTTTGTGTATTGCCTTTTTGTTAGTTTATTGCTTTTTTCAGTACGGGTCCAGTGACATCAGTTATATAGGCTTTGTCCATTTTTTGTGAAGCTATGTTTTTTGTAGTCCCTATTATGGAACATTTTGTATATTTATTTTTCTGTGTTTTCTCATTATCTGTTTATCATTGACTCATCTTTTACTTTAAGGTGAACAGAATAAAATCATCTAACTAGGAATGTTCCCATCCATACATTGTCTGAGGGCTCTTGATATTTGTCGGCGTCACACAAAACTTGAATCTCAGCTGTGTCAAGCATAAGGCAGGAACAAACTGTGGAAGGGAGGCAATGCCAGCACAGGACATACTCACAGATGCTAGGCCAGCTTTACAAACACATCGGTCTAACCTGTGCGTCTTTAGAATTTGCATGGAAACCAGAATGAGGAGAAAGTCTTCTCACGGATGGGGGGAAACTCCATACAGGCATTTAGCAGTCTAGGAACAGACCAAAGGTCAATGGAGCTGATAGACTCACAAACTTAAAATAAATGAATTTACTGAATTTTACAACATTGAACTCCACAATCCAAGTTTTTGGAACAATACTAGATGAATCCCCATATACCACACTAAGAAAATAAACAAGAACAACAGGCAGAATGAAATGTCTATTGCATCCAGTTACATTTCCTTTTGCTTGTCTTTGCTTTTTTTTAGATATTCATTCACAAAGGAAGTCTTAGTTTGCATGAATAAAATGTGTTTACCAGAAAATCTGAATATATAAAAATTTATTTCTTAAGAATTTTTAAAAAAGCTAGCAGCTGGCTATAACAGAGTCCAATACCAGTTCAGGAATTAGATTTAGCAGCTGAGATAAAGCTTACAATTATTCCAGCTATTGTTCAAATATTGGCCTTGACCAGCAGAGCTAAAGAAGTGACCTCTAGAGGAAGATGATCTTTGATTTATGCTGCATTCAAAAGCAAACTCCATTTTCCATGAGAGGAATACATATGTCAGAAAAAAAAATTGCTACTGTAAACTAGGCATCAGTGTCTTAAGAAGTGACTGAAGCCAAAAATATTATGGCCAGAAGATGAAAAAAATAGCAGGTCCAAGAATGGATAAAACATTGTAGTGACTAAAAGATAAAACACCAGTGAATAAATACTAAAGCATAGTAAGAACGACAGGCAAAGGTCTGAGCTAAAAGACTGAAAGAGCGATCTAACAAATGTAAAATGTGATACAAAATTGAAGGTCCAAAAATACTAAAGGTCCTTTCCTTAGCTAGTTTAGCAAATGCACCATCAATGATGGATTTTTTAAAGGTTATTTACATAATGATAAGGATGAAAAAGTAAAAAGGTAACACACACTACTGCTGTAAAGCTTTATCAAGTGTGTAACTGAAAAGATAAGAGGAGGTACCATGCATAGCAGTGGCAGGCAGAAACAAAACCAGGACAGATGAAAGAAAAGATGAAAGGAGTGAATGGTGAGAGTAGGTGAGGAAAGTTGCAATCAAAGAAGATGAAGGGCACATTACAATGTTAGTCAGTCACTAAGACCTGGAGAAACTTACTTTATACTTGCTCTTAGTGTAACATGTCCCTTGTCTGTTGTTAAGTTGTAACATAAGTAATTTCCTTCGGTATTAATAAAGTTTCTCTGATTCTGATATATATATATATATACTGTATATATATATATATATATATATATATATATATATAGTGCAACCGTAAAGTATTCACAACGCATCACTTTTTCCACATTTTGTTATGTTACAGCCTTATTCCAAAATGGAGTAAATTAATTTTTTTCCTCAGAAATCTACACACAACACCCCATAATGACAACATGAAAAAAGTTTACTTGAGGGTTTTGCAAATTTATTAAAAATAAAAAAATTGAGAAAGCACATGTACATAAGTATTCTCAGCCTTTGCCATGAAGCTCAAAATTGAGCTCAGGTGCATCCTGTTTCCCCTGATCATCCTTGAGATGTTTCTGCAGCTTAATTGGAGTCCACCTGTGGTAAATTCAGTTGATTGGACATGATTTGAAAAGGCACACACCTTTATATATGAGGTCCCACAGTTGACAGTTCATGTCAGAGCACAAACCAAGCATGAAGTCAAAGGAATTGTCTGTAGACCTCCGAGAAAGGATTGTCTGGAGACACAAATCTGGGGAAGGTTACGGAAAAATTTCTGCTGCTTTGAAGGTCCCAATGAGCACAGTGGCCTCCATCATCCATAAGTGGAAGAAGTTCGAAACTACCAGGACTCTTCCTAGAGCTGGCCGGCCAATTAAACTGAGCGATCAGGGGAGACGGGCCTTAGTCAGGGAGGTGACCAAGAACCTGATGGTCACTCTGTCAGGGCTCCAGAGGTCCTCTGTGGAGAGAGGAGAACCTTCCAGAAGGACAACCATTTCTGCAGCAATCCACCAATCAGGCCCGTATGGTAGAGTGGCCAGACGGAAGCCACTCCTTAGTAAAAGGCACATGGCAGCCCACCTGGAGTTTGCCAAAAGGCACCTGAAGGACTCTCAGACCATGAGAAACAAAATTATCTGGTCTGATGAGACAAAGATTGAACTCTTTGGTGTGAATGCCAGGCATCATGTTTGGAGGAAACCAGGCACCGCTCTTCACCAGGCCAATACCATCACTACAGTGAAGCATGGTGGCAGCAGCATCATGCTGTGGGGATGTTTTTCAGCGGCAGGGACTGGGAGACTAGTCAGGATAAAAGGAAAGATGACTGCAGCAATGTACAGAGACATCCTGAATGAAAACCTGCTCCAGAGCGCTCTTGACCTCAGACTGGGGCGACAGTTCATCTTTCAGCAGGACAATGACTCTAAGCACACAGCCAGGTTATCAAAGGAGTGGCTTCGGGACAACTCTGTGAATGTTCTTGAGTGGCCCAGCCAGAGCCCAGACTTGAATCTGATTGAACATCTCTGGAGAGATCTTAAAATGGCTGTGCCCCGACGCTTCCCATCCAACCTGATGGAGCTTGAGAGGTGCTGCAAAGAGGAATGGGCGAAACTGGCCAAGGATAGGTGTGCCAAGCTTGTGGCATCATGTTCAAAAAGACTTGAGGCTGTAATTGGTGCTAAAGGTGCATCGGCAAAGTATTGAGCAAAGGCTGTTAATACTTATGTACATGTGATTTCTCAGTTTTTTTATTTTTAATAAATTTGCAAAAATCTCAACTAAACTTTCTTCACGTTGTCATTATGGGGTGTTGTGTGTAGAATTCTGAGGAAAAAAATGAATTTAATCAATTTTGGAATAAGGCTATAACATAACAAAATGTGGAAAAAGTGATGCGCTGTGAATACTTTCCTGATGCACTGTGTATATATATATATATATATATATATATTGTCACACACGTGTGCATGGGGGGCAGCTGAAGGGCTTAGAAAATACTGATTATACATCTGCCCAGGGGGGAGCGGGGTACGCTGACGCTCTTTCTGAGTTCTCTGCAGGTCTTACCCGGGAAATCCCACCAGGAGCCGCCATTTCCAGGAAGGACACATCACTTCCGGTTCCGGCCCCAAGGATAAGGTCACTTCCGGTTCCGGCCCCAAGGATGATGTCACTTCCGCCCTCTGGACTATAAAGCCCACTGCCTTTGCTCTGGCAGGCAGTTCTGTTTTGGACTCTGTTGTGTAAACTGTTATACAATGCCTCAAATACTTTTGCAGCCAGGAAACCGCATTAAACGGGTGGCTGCCCCAAACCTTTCCACGCCTCTCGTCTCTACTTATTACAATATATATATATATATATATAGTGAGCTGGAGGGCTGAACGCACCCCAGATAGAGACAAACGCCCCTGGGAAAACCACAAACCCTGAAACACTGACTACCCTCATATTGCTCCTTATCCTTGCACTATAACGCATAATACAAGCCTCACGCGGTACTCCGCCGACTTAAAAGCCGTGCGCAGCGCCTGTCAGATTTGGAATTGATTGTTTGCTTTTATCTCTCTCTCTGCTCCTAGTGGAACTGTCATCTCTGACTTGTCATGGAGCACTGTGTTTGCAGTGTTTGAATAAAAATCCTTCTTGTTTCTATGACCTCCTGTGTCTCTGTGCAAATCTGTGACCCAAGCGTGACAAGTGGTACCAGAAGTGGTTGCACAGATGGATGCCGCCGAAGACTTATTTCAGAGGTCTAAAACTTATGCACTTAAAGACTGGAAACTAAACATGGATGACGCAATCCGTGTGCAAATTCAAGATTTGATACATAAAGTGCACTGCTGGTTTGAGGGAGACATGATGGAAACAGTTGTCGTGAATATATTACTGGCCGGCATACCTGCAGTTCTTCGAGATGAATTTCTACGTCATGATATTAAATCATTAACGATTATGTCCAGACGATTAGAGGGTTCACAGTCCGATTGGAGAAAGAGCGGTGGATTTCATGCTGCTTCGCAACCTGTGAACGAACGTCCAGGACATTCTCGTCGCTTCGATCGACAAGCTGCAGGACCTGAAACTCGAATGGGGTCAGGTTGGACCCCGGGAAATCCAGTCCTAGATGAGACGCCTGTTTCTGGGGAGACAGCGGTAACAGCGGGCCGAGGAAACCGCGGACACTACAGAGCACGTGGACGTCGCAGAGGATATTTCGGAAGCGGAGCCGACCGTAGATGTTTCCGGTGTGATCAACTCGGCCATTTGGCAAGAGAATGTCGCTTGTCTCCAGCTCATTCAATGGAGATTGGACTGGCCGAGGTTTGTTGCTCAACTATTACATATCCTTCGGATGGAAAAGATGGCTTGTTGATCCAGTGAAATTGGGGGGGCAGAGAAATCTCAGCATTGTTAGACTCGGGAAGTGACCTTTGTATTGTGAGACGAGACTGTCTTAATGAACAATGCCTTAGAGACTGTAAAAATACGCTGTGTACATGGTGATGTTAAAGATTATCAGACTTTACTTCTTCCTTTAACTTATAGGTGTCACCACTTTAAGGTTTGGCCCTTTTTCCGAAACTGATTAATAAATGTAAGGGACCAGTAGTCCAGTCCACTAATGAACTTAGTGGGGGGGGGGGAGAAGAAGAAAACCAAGACGAAGAACTGGTAGCGGCCAGGGAAAATCTAGAGCCCAACTTAGATATTGAACCCGATCTCTCCAGCGAGACGGAGGAGGTCACCCCCGACAATCTTCCAGAATGGACTGGTCCTTTTACATCTTCCCAGATTGCAAACGCCTCCGAACACAAACCGAGCGTTAACGAACAATCAGATTTTGTGCGTTGGCAGCATACTGATAGCTCATTAGAATATGCATTTAAACAGGCTCCCCTGCTAATGATCTTATTACCAAGAGCGTAATTCCGGGGGTGAAAACCCCACACTTTATAGAAAAGGACGGTTGCCTTTTCAGAGTGATCTCAGATCATTTGGAGGGGGAATTTATTGAACAACTGGTGGTACCTGAAGCACATAGGGAAACTTGGGGGGGCACCTCGGTGCCGACAAAACTAGAGACCGGTTATCAAAACGATTTTATTGGCTTAATATGGGAAAAGATGTTGAACAGTTTTGTACTTCATGTCCAGACTGCCAGATCATCTCTGCTTATAAGCCTCCTCGGGCTCCCCTTTGTCCTATGCCCATATTGGAAGTTCCCTTTCAGCGTGTGGGATTAGATATTGTGGGACCTTTACCTAAGACTAAGGATGGGTACCAATATTTGCTGGTGTTGGTTGATTATGCGACACGATATCCAGAAATGATTGCTGAAAAGGCCAACTCTTCAACTGTAGCCAAAGCACTATGTGATACTTTTACTCGTATTGGTATCCCTAGAGAAATCTTAACTGATCAAGGCACACCTTTCACTTCTCGCGTGATGAAACAATTGTGTGACAGCTTTGCTATTAAGAAACTGAGTACTACTGTTTACCATCCTCAAACGAATGGTTTAACCGAGCGATTTAACAAAACTTTGAAACAAATGATCAGAGTTGCTCATAATGATCCCACAACCTGGAACACTGTCCTACCTTTTGTTTTGTACGCGGTGTGAGAATCACCACAGTTGTCCACTGGCTTGAGTCCCTTCGAGATGTTATTTGGCAGGCGGCCGAGGCATCCTGGATGTGGTACGTGAGGAATGGATAGGGAACGAGAGAGCAGCTAAAGGTCCAAGCTTTGCAGATCGACTAATTTCATTGCAAGACAGAATTTCTATGCTTTCCTCTATTGCTGTGGAACACCAACAACGAGAACAGGAAACTCAGAAGCGTCTTTACGATAGGCGCAGTAAGCTCCGTGAATTCAAACCTGGCGATCGTGTTTTGGTACTGGTTCCCTCGGATCCACACAAATTCTTAGCTAAATGGCAGGGCCCGCCATTATTGAGGAGCGTGTGAGTCCGGTAAATTACAAGGTTAGAAAACCAGGCCGACGCAAACCATTCCAGATTTTACACATTAACCTCTTGAAGGAATGGCACGACTGACAAAAGGTTAACACTTTCTTGGCTGCTGTTTCTCAGACTGATGTTACCATTGGTAACGATCTTACTGACACGCAAAAGACAGAACTGTTATCTTTGATAGAACGGAACACTGATGTCTTTTCAGATTTACCAGGCAAGACTAACATTACAAAACATAAAATTACCACTGAACCTGATGTTCGTGTACAGATGCGGCCGTTCCGGATACAGGAAGTGCTGCAAAATATTGTGCGCGAAGAGGTAAAAAAGATGCTGACACAGGGTGTAATTCATGAAAGTAGAAGTGACTGGTGCAGCCCAATCATATTAGTCCCAAAGCAAGACGGTTCGGTTCTGTATCGATTTCAGACGCTTGAATAAGGTCTCTAAATTCGATGCTTACCCCATGCCCCATGTCGATGAACTGTTGGAAAAACTGGGTCAGGCGAGCTATATCTCCACGCTAGATCTCACGAAAGGCTATTGGCAGGTGCCTTTAGAGGCTAGCAGTTGTGAGAAAACGGCATTTGCGACTCCTGACGGACTCTATGAATTTACAAGACTCCCGTTTGGTCTTCACGGGGCACCTCTGACTTTTCAACGCATGATGGATCAGATCCTGCGTCCTCACTCTGAATATGCTGGGGCATATCTTGACGATGTCGTGATTTTCAGCAATTATTGCTGAACACACTAAGAGCGGCTTCAAGCTGTTCTTGGAAGCTTGAAACAGGCTGGCCTTACTGCTAACCCAAAAAAAAATGTAAACTGGGCATCTCTGAGACACATTACCTAGGCTATTCTATGGACAAGGGTTTACTTAGGCCACAATTAAGGAAAATAGAAGAAATGCTTGCTTATCCGAGACCTGGGACACAGAAGCAGGTGTGTGCTTTTCTGGGGCTTGCTGGTTACTACAGAAGATTCATCCCAAATTTTGCACATAGAGCTGCTCCCCTTACAGAACTTACTAGAGGCAAGAAAAACCGACCTATCTTGTGGACAGAAAATTGCGAACATTCTTTCAGCGATTTAAAAAAAAACATTGTCTTCTTACCCGGTTCTAAGAAACCCAGATTTCACCACAGATTTTATCTTGCAAACAGATGCAAGTGCGTTTGGTGTGGGCACAGTGTTGTCTCAGATTTTTGATGGAGAGGGACATCCAATCACATATTTAAGTAGGAAATTATTACCTAGGGAGCGTAATTATTTTACAATTGAGAAAGAATGCTTGGCAATCAGGTGGGCTGTGGAAGCACTTCAATATTACTTGTGGGGACGAAACTTTACTTTGGTAACTGATCATGCTCCACTCCAGTGGTTGTACCGACAGAAAGATACAAACTCTCGTCTAATGAGATGGTTTCTGGGTTTACAACCTTACAGTTTCACAGTAAAGCACCGACCAGGTTCTGAACACGTCAACACAGACGTATTACGTATCTATATACAGGTAGTCCCCAGTTTACAGACATCCAATCTACAACTTACGAACGAGGATGCAGCTGCAACGAATGCGCCTCAGTAACTGCCGCTCCATCATCTTCGGCCTGGGGATGCTGCAAGCGGAGGCTGGAGAGGGGCGATTTATATATATATATAGTGAGAAATAAACAAACAGAGACAAAAAATACGAGTTGGGGAAGCTTCCCCATGTAATGTCCTGACAGATGAGTCATAGAAAGTTCATTGATTTCAGTCATAATTGTATAAAATACATCAGACAAAGTGGTATAGTTGCTTTATACAGTATATCATGGCTGAAGGAAAGAAGAACGGGTTTTTGGACCCAGAAATGATGTCATCATTGCAGGACCGGAAGTGATGTTATTAGAAGGAGCCAGAAGTCAATGTCATCATTGCTGGGCTGGAAGTCACGCCATTGGAGGGAGCTGGAAGTGATGTCATCATTGCGGGACCGTAAAGTGACGTCATTGGATAGAGATGTAAATGATGTCATCTTTGGAGAGACGGAAATGATGTTGCTGGGAAGGAATTGGAGTGAAAAACAAGAATTATTCTTCTGCTGGTCTGAAGGAAGAGGAAAAAAGTCATTAGTACACTATTCCAGCCCCCCATCTCCTGATACTTCACTTAAAATTGGACCCTTTGGCTGCTCCCTAAGCGCACTTGTGTAACAATATATTTATAGTCAAATGTATGTTTGAGAGACAACTTCAGGGCATATCAGCCAGTAATACCACCCCAGGTCAAAGGTTAGCACTGTCACCTAATGCCTCTCCTCTTGTTCTACAGACCCAGTGACTGGTTTCTGAGTAATCTCACTTCTGCATTCCCATAAATCTGGACCCGCCTCTTCTTCCTCATACACCTCATAACCGGGGCTGCTGCCATCATGAAGTCAGTCATCATTAGGACTCATGTCTGGAAAACATTTTCGTAACTCTTAAATTTGTTTTGTTATTTTTCCTTCAATATATGGGATTTGTCAACCGGTGCCCCAAATCTTTGTCATCACTATTGTGTTTATTTTCTTACTATATATATAGGTCATGTGAAAAGTAAGTACACCCAATGAAAAGTTTTTTCTTTTCTAACATATGTGTAAATTTTGATCTTCGTTTAAACGGTATCTTTAAATAAAGGTGATGTAATTGGAATAAGAAAACAATGAAAGGTTGACTTTCCAATAAATTATTCAATGAAAATGGAAGAGATATGTGATTTAAATCTGAGAAAAAAGTAAGTACACCCTTGGCTCTAAAAGCTGTTATTGCCCCCATCCAGTCAGAGTTTCCTATAATTGTCTACCTTTTCTCAATCTACATGCTTCCATTAGGTCAGATTATCTCAAGTTACAACATGAGCTACCACAGCTATGCTGATGACACACTGCTGTACTTATCTATAGCACCTGATGACACCGACTCTCTCGAATCAATAACACAATGTCTTACTGGTATTTCTGAATGGATGAATAGTAATTTTCTCAAGTTAAATAAAGAGAAAACTGAAATTGTATTGATTGGCAAAAACGGATTCAATGAGGTTGTCAGAAATAAACGCATTAGGATTAGAAGTTAAGACGGAAGTAAAAAACTTAGGGGTAACCGTTGACTGTAACCTGAATTTTAAATCACATATTCATCAGACCACTAGGACAGCATTTTTTCACTTAAGAAATATAGCAAAAGTTAGACCTCTTATACCATTGAAAGATGCTGAGAAATTAATTCACGCTTTTGTTTTTAGTCGATTAGATTACTGTAACGCACTCCTCTCAGGACTACCCAAAAAAGACATAAATCATTTGCAACGAGTGCAGAATGCAGCTGCTAGAATCCTAACTAGGAAAAGAAAATCCGAACACATTTCTCCAATTTTAATGTCACTACACTGGTTACCTGTGTCATTCAGGATTGACTTTAAAATTCTGCTTATGGTTTATAAAGCCTTAAATAATCTCGCCCCATCTTATATATCGGAATGTCTGACACCTTATATTCCAAATCGTAACCTTAGATCCTCAAATGAGTGTCTCCTTATAATTCCAAAAGCTAAACTTAAAAGAAGTGGTGAGGCGGCCTTCTGCTGTTATGCACCTAAAATCTGGAATAGCCTGCCAATAGGAATTCGCCAGGCTAATACAGTGGAGCACTTTAAAACACTGCTGAAAACACATTACTTTAACATGGCCTTTTTATAACTTCACTTTAACTTAATACTGATACTCTGTATGTTCAATTCTTCATAATAACTATTCACAGTGGCTCCAAAATCCGTACTGACCCCCTACTCTCTCTTCTGTTTCTTTTTCCGGTTTTCTTTTTTCTCCGGCCGTCTGGAGTTTTTTGTTTTTTCTGTCCCCCCTGGCCATTGGACCTTACTCTTATTCTATGTAAATTAATGTTGACTTATTTTTTTTTTTTTCTTACTGTGTCTCTTATTTTTCTATTCTTCATTATGTAAAGCACTTTGAGCTACATTTTTTTGTATGAAAATGTGCTATATAAATAAATGTTGTTGTTGTTGTTGTTACCTCTCTCAGACTGTCTGGTAGAACATTTTTCCTTTTTTTTATTATTTGTAGATAATGTGAATCTCAGTCTTTAATTTGCAAATATTTATTTATTTGTCTGTTGACTTTATCCAAGATGACTTACAACATCTGAGATATAGAACTGCTTACATTTCTTTTGTTCATCTAATTGCAGCACAGACAGGTCAAGTGTCTTGCTCATGGTCACACAGCATCAGTAGCAGGATTTGAACCCAAAACCCCAGGATTTAAAGTCCAAATCCTTAACCACTACACCTCACTGCTTACAATTATCATAACATTCTCAAATCGACTTAATCTAGTTTAAGGTTGTGGGAGGCTGGAGCTTATCCAACCAGCATTTAGTGCAAGGCAGGAGCCAGCCAAGGTTAGACATGAGATTCAGTCTCAGGACACTAGATTAGTGACGCTATAGAATTAGCCACTGCATCACCATGCTGCCTGTGGACAAACTAAAATATCAGTCTTGCAAGCCAGTCTTGTCCTTCTAGTCTAACAGAATTGAACAGATAACTAATAGATGAGATGTCCGGATATGCTGTCTAAATTTTTGTACAATTCTCACGGTCTCCATTTCCACTACATTACTCATAAGGTTGTTTTTGACTCATGCAAAGTTTGATGTAAAAAATGGCTTTGTAATTACGCCATAAATGGATTTATTTTTCACAGAGGAACGTAATAATTGTTATAATCACAGTTTAATTTGCTGGTGAGTATTAAATGAAACCAGCTGAGAGAGACATATGCAGAGGCAGCTTCCATCCTCGTGTGCCAGCAGTTACTCTATGATCCTTCCTAATAAGCCCCCCAATGTATCTCTAAATACCATTTGCAGCAGACAGTACAATGAAGCCAATAAGCCACTGGAGAACCCCTCAGCCCTGCACTGCCATAACACAGACAGTTCAAATTTACTATGTAAGGCAAAACTGCTCCTAGTACACGAGGAGAATAGTGTGCAATTCATAATTCAGTACATGACCACCTACCACTAGAGATACCCTCTTATAAATAATATATGTATGAATCAATTCACTTCTAGAATAATGAGAAAAAGCAGGTTTCTCATTTTTGTGTTTTGTTTTCTGCACAGTTGTTGGACTATATTGTCTTTTGAGTCTAGCAGAATGAAACGGAATGAAAAACCCGACAGACGTTAAACATTTTTCTCACAAAAATCATACTGCTAAATAGTTGGTCTAGATCTCATAAACAAACACCCCATAAATAAAGAAAAAATTCTTAGAAAGTAAATTTAAACTTTACATGCAGTGAATATAAAAGAATCTAAGCATCTTCATATAATTTTCACCTTTCACTGATGCAAAGACTGAAGTCAAGGCAGATCGTGTTCGATACTTTAAGCCATATAATAAGGTTAGTTAGGTACAAAAATAAGTGCATCATTTTTTAAAAAAATAACTGATAGCAACTTTCATGGACTCTTATCTTAGAAGTATCAGTGTCAGTCAGTTCATGAATGTTTTCACAAGCATTTTAAAAAAAATACTCAATCTGTCCAGTCCAAATAATTTTGTAATGATTCAAAGTGTGATCATATTCTCCATTGTTGTCTGCTTTGGTTCAGCAATGGCACACTCCAAAAATGGATTAGAGCATGTTGTGAAGTCTGCTGAGAAAATAATTGGCTGTGCTCTTCCATCATTTGCAGAGCTGTATACATCTTGTGTATCTAACCCTATCAAAAGGATCACCACAGACTCACCTCACCCAGCTCATCACTAATTTCTTATTTCTGGTAAATGCTTCAAGTCAAGTAAGACAAAAACTATCAGACACCTCAATAATTTCTTTCCCAGAGCCATAGCCCTCTCAAACCTCTTTGTATATTCATGCGTTCTGTCATATACATATCTGGACTCCTCATCTGGGGCCTCATGTATAAACGGTGCGTACGCACAGAAATGTTGCGTAAGATCTTTTCCACGTTCAAATCGCGATCTAAACTTGGTGTAAAGCCACGCACTTTTCCACGGTACCTTGTCGTACACAAGTTCTCTGCTCGGTTTTGCAGACTGGTGGCACCCAGCGTCAAAGCAGTGCTACTGCTCCTATGTGGTTACTGACGAGGCTTTATAAATGCACTGAAACTAACCGCATATTGTTTGTTAGTGTAATGCATCTGATTGTAATTAACTTGTTAACAATATAATGGTCCAGGGAATAGCCATAGTATTCCAAATACCATAACTGCTTTAGCGTTGTTACTCTCACTGCACCTTCTTCTTCTTTCAGCTGCTCCCTTTAAGAGTTGCCACAGTGGATCATCTTTTTTCATATTACTCTCACTGCACCACTCAGAGTATTCATATCACTGTATCTGAGTGAGGAATCACAGCAGCAGCTGATCTGAAAGAGAATTATCGGTATTACAGCATTAAGCCCACGCTGCCAAAGCCACGGCAAAACACTTCAGAGCCTTTCCTGTACGGACTTTGCAATTCAGAAACAGTTTCATCCCAAGAACTATAAATGCACTCAATCAATTGCTCCTTGTAGAACTGTTTGTACTTATAAGTACAATTACCTCACTGTAAACTTGCACTACAGTTATAATATTGCACAACCTGCGCCACTTTATAAAGCCCGCATTTACATATGATGACGATATAATGTGTTAGATGAAATGCAACAAAATGTTTATTATATTATACAGATAAAACTTTAACTTCATTTAAATAATCTCTATTGTTAATAATTAAACATGTGAGGACATGGTGGCACAAGGCTAGCAAGTTCACATATTGTTCCTGCTTTGCGCTGTATATTTACTGAGGCTGGCGCGACACTGTAAGGACAGATGGATAGAATAATTAAACACGTACTATGAAGATATTTCAATGTTCCTTAAAAGTTTTGAAGAATTGTCGTTGTTAAGCTTACAGATGGCTTAACGTCTATTACAGAGCTGATTGTATGGTGATTGGGTATTTGGGGAAAGAAAAGTAAGGACAGGAATTGGAGGTTAGTATGTTTGACTGAGACAGGGCTGCTACAGTAAAGTATTTCATCGAAGGTCGCACATGGCGCAGCAACATTTTGTATGAGACATGAACAATCACTGTGCCATCGTCTTCTTAATAACATGCTTTCATTCCAATCATCATGAAAATTATATCACGTATACATCTCAGTATTTTAATTATTCAGAGAGCTGTAATATCGTGAATTTAATGGATTCTGTGTCCTGTCGGAGAAAGAGAAAGCCCATTTAAGAAGCACGTAGTGATTCACACACAGAGCACATAGAAGATCAAATACAAAACAAAGTATTTAACGTGCTACTTTAGTTACGATGGGATTTGAGAAACTAGTAAATTAAATGAATTTAAGATGAAGTTTATGATGTTCTACTTTAATGACAAAAAAAACTATGTGATTAAAGTGGATATTTCAAGATTGAAGTTAACATTTCGTGCTTTTTTCCTACTCTGTGCCTTTTTTTCACACTGTACCCTAATAAGCCTCCATGTGACACTCAGACAGTGGGTCACGTCTCGCCTTTTCACGGCGACTTTGATATCTGACAACTTCTTTTTTATGTTAGGCACTGTGCGACATTGTGAACTTGAGCTTGTTTCTCCCGACACACTATGTCACTCGATCAACTTCCTTTTCTTGTTTATTCCACTGATAAACCAACAAATAGTACGTTTTTCCTTGCCTCCACTTGGTATTCGCTGAAATTCTTCTATTTTCCCTCTTGCTTTTCCCATTGCCTTTTCACAGAAAACGGAGCTTAAGGTCTATTTATATTGATTTGCATATTCAAAGAGGCGTAATTCTGGGAGGAGTTGGGGTGTTACATAAAGCGCGTGCACGAGCGTTACTTTTCACGCTGACCGGGATTTATGTAGCGGAAGAATGCAGAAGTTGGAGTACGCACAGATTCCTGCATCTGGATTTTTCCGTGCGTAAGCACATTTCGGCTTTTGTGCTTACGCCATGTTTTAGTGCGAATTCTACGCACGGCATTATACATGAGGCCCCTGGACTCTATCATACAGCTCGCCTCCTTTGGTACTGTGTATCTTCTGAGAATCCTTGGGTACCGTTGGTTTGACCCAAATGAGGCACATGCATTGTGAGGGAGCATCAGTTATGACACTACAGCTGTTCTGTTACAACCTTTTAAAACTGTTTTTGTATTAAGATTTGCAGTTTAGCTCCATCTAGTGGGTGTAGCTGGAATTTCTCCTCCCCTCCCTTGCTTTCTGTCATGTGAGGTAATCAGGAAGTTAATTTAAGAATCAGGAAGGCTGCTGCCATGTGCATGGAAACGCACTTGTCAAATCCTCTGTCATCTGTGCTTATCTTCAGTGCTTGTGATGGCATTGTCTGTATGTATTATTTTATTTTAATGTTATCTTTCACTATATATATATATATTTGCAGTGAAAAGTAACTCTTTACTAGTTTATTAATAATACATGTGTAAGGCACAGTAATATACATTTAGAGGATATGTTTGTTGTTAATATAAAGCCACTTAGCGTTTGTATCCTTTTTTCTCTGTTTTAGTTTCACCCTTTTTAATTCCAATAAACCTGTGGATAAAGAAACAACGTCTATAGAGTTTTGGATATGGAAAGGTGTTTATCTGCCTTTCAAAACACGTAGTCTGTGTAGAGGACAGAACAACAGCCATGTGGCACAATTCCCCGAGGGTGATCCAGCTCGCAGGATCCTCATTGTTGAGGACCCAAGTGGCTGGGCCTGGTTAAGGGGATGCCCACGTAATACTTGGTTGTGGCAGATAGAGAGTCATTTCTGGATGTTGTGATTGGACTGCATATCTGCCTTGGGGGTTGCCAACCAGGATCTCGAGCTGTTTTGTCATATAGTGGGTGCGGCAACGTGTTGTACCAGTGCATGCTCCCTGACCAGACCTGACCTGTCATATACTATTTGAAGGTATGTGTGTGTGTACAGTATATGTATATGTATGCATGTGCATTTGCATACACACTATACACATATAGTGACTTGCTTATCATTTCTTTTATAATTGCACTATACAGCAACTGTGTATAAAGTTTTTTTTTGTTTTTTTTTTTTAACCAACAAGTGAAAATTCTCTACCAAGTGAAATTCATGTACATTAAGTACTGGTAAATAAAATTGATTCTGATTCTGATATTTACGCTTTTGGAGGTGTTACATTTAGAAAAAAACTAATGCGACAGATTTGACTAAATATGTTGTTGGAAACAGAAGAGTTGTATCAGATTCTTCTGGATTTCTATCTTTTTTTCTTTTTACTTTAAGATTCTTTGCCACATGTCAAAGCCATTTTAGTAATTCCACAAATTGCTATTTCTTATACCTTTATTTATAGTGTCCAAGCAGAGTGGTTAACTTGTAATAGAAGGCATTTGATAGAAATTCTATGAACGTCCTGTCAAAATCTTATGGGAAAAGTACAGATAAAGACATTTTGCACTCTACTATAACTTTACATTCTAAAGGCAGGAAAAAAATTGCATTAGTTAGGAATTAAAGGCATTTCAGTTACCTTTAACAATTTGTCTGTTTCTGAATCATCAATTGTTTAAAAGAAAGCCATTAGCTCCATTGCAAAACAAATAATATAATGAAACTCTGAAAGATAATTAAATGTTTCTAAAAAATGATACAAACAAAGGTATGTCATTTGGACATTTAGGAGGTAGGATTAGTAGGCACATAATGAATAAATATTACAGAGCAACTGGGTCTGCCTAATTACAGTCTGTTTTTCTTTTAATTAGGTAAACAGGTAGGCTGCTAAAACAACGAGTGAAGGTTTATTTCAGTACCAGCAAGAAACCTCTTCAAAAGGATATCCCCAGTTTAAAAGCACGTGACTCTGATCTGTTTAAACTAATTTTCAAAATGACTTTCACTTGAACACACAGAGCTGCAGATTTACATAATCTTTTCAGGCTCTCATTTCACTCCTGTGGTGCAACAAACAAACTCCACAGTAATCATTTAAAACATTTTCTGGAATCAGAAGTGATCTACCATTGTTAAGAAGTAAAAAGAACTCTGTTCCTCACCATAATGAGTGTAGTTTAGGAAAATGGAATAATAATAATCACGGAGTATGTGAATTTCACCTTGGGAATTAATAAAGTATCTATCTATCTCTCTGATATTGCATTTTATATAATATAGAAGTACTGTTCATAAACAGTCAAGGACACTATACACTAACAAGGTAAAATAAAAAAGTGATAAAAGAGAACAAATACATCAGACAATCAAATTATAACAAAACCATGCATAATGGCCAGAATAAAGTTTTCAATTAAAAATGTCAGTAGCAAGTAAGTCTTGTGCATGGGAAAGGCACTATATACATACAATGTATTATTATTATTATTATTATTATTATTTATTATTCAGGTAAAGCAATGTGTGGAAAATTTATACCCTCCTGATACACAGGCCTATTCACCACTAGGCATGAGTGTTATCAGCAGAGATGGGTAGTAACAAGTTAGATTTACTCCGTTACATTTACTTGAGTTAAAAAAATTGTACTTCTGATTGTACTTTTACTGCGCCATACTTTTTACTTTTACTTGAGTACATTTGTAAAGAAGAAACGCTACTCTTACTCCGCTACATTGGGCTACACTTGACTTGTTAGTTTTTTCCCATTTACAAATTACACTATATTTTTGCCAGAGAGAAAATGCCAATGGATCTACTGCATGACTGTTTCACCAATCAGACGTACCAACAATAATCACATGACTACGTTTCACCAATCAGACTTAGCAACAATAATCACATGACTCCGTTTCACCAATCATACGTAGCCATGCAGTCACATGACTACACACAAACTTCCTGCATCTTCAGCCCACCTCCTTCTCATTCTCCTGGCTCACCCATTGCTCGTGTAGCCGGCAGAGACTGAGCAGCCACGAGATTGTTTTGGTCGACCTCCGTCTTGCCTACCTCCAGGCATCACGGCCAGACCGTCCGAGGTTGGCTTTCCTCCCTTCTTCCTTCACGTTCACGTTGCCGCACCTCGGAAGCCTAGGGGGGGGCACCTGCCTTGCTCACCACACTCCACCAGAATGTTCAGTGGAGCGAACTAGCCCCTAGAGCCCAGAGGGGACTGGGCAGTCTAATGGTCTGGAATCCCTACAGATTTTATTTTTTTCTCCAGCTGTCTGGAGTTTTCAACCATGACACGTCATTTTGGTGGAGATTTCGTAGATCGGGGTAAACATTTTGAAGAAGACTTCAAAGGTATTCATGATGAGACAGAGATTTGTAGGAATATGTATTTTACAATTTTCTTGTATGAAGGTCCCATCACCTATACTCATCAGAAGAGCAGAGAACTCCCCGGCTTTTTTGTCACCTTTCAAATGAACTCTCATGTTTATTTTTAAAATAACAACATTGATTTGTGGCCATAGGTATGAAGATTTCAGAGATGCTTTAACTTCATCAGCGCGTGTTCCTCTGGGCACGACTGGTAGGGTTTAGCGGAAGTCTCCAGCCAGTAACACTGTCAAGCCTATCATAAGTTTGTTGGTGTTTCGGATGTCTTGGAGGGTCCTTTCTAAAGCCTCAATACCTGCTCTGTGTGCTATAGTGCATTCATCCCAGACAATAAGCTGACAATGTCGCAGCACTTCAGCCATGTTGCTCTGCTTTGATATGTTACACATGGGGGATTCAGTATGGTTCAGGTTCAGAGGTAGTTTGAAAGCTGAATGAGCAGTTCTGCCACCCTCAAGAAGAGTTGCAGCAATGCCAGAAGAAGCCGCAGCTATGGCAATCTTACGTTTTGCTTGGATTTTTGCAAGGAGAAGGTTTATTAGGAATGTCTTACCAGTTCCTCCTGGAGCATCAAGGAAAAACACTGTGCCAGTGGCTGACGCAACGCTGCTCATGATTTGCTCATAAACTGACTTTTGGTCACTATTTAGCAACCGCTCGTTATTTGTGGCTATATTGGCCAATTGCGAGGTGTTGTAAGATGTCTCTTTCAAGTACTTGGGATTTGACGTAAGTTGTGCAAATTCTGTTAAAGGTGAAAGCAAACCGTAATGATGAAGAGATTGACCTCCAATAGCAATTACGTAGTTTTCAAGCAACTGTAGACACTTGTTATAGATCAAATTTAACCACTGGTGGACTTCTGTTCGTATATATGATCTCTTTCAGTCTGTCTCCTAACATCTTCTGCTATGCTGTCTTTATGTTTTTCCCATAGGTTTAAGGGGTTTTCCATTTGGCAGAACACCAACATGACAGCAAACAGTTCACGGATCTTTTGAGGTGAGCGAGACAGAGCAGCTTCCTGTAGAATCTCGTCCCAGTTGATATCGTCATATAATAAACCGAGTGCCCTGCAGGCTGACTTATAGGTCGGATGTAGGACACCATCAGCTGTTCTGAGAGATTTGAAAGATGTGGGACCTGTGATTTTCTTGAGCAGGAGTCGAAGATGGTAGTATTCAGAGTTATTCGGGTGTACAGTGTAAACCCGTCCCAGTACATTATCCTTTTTCACTCCTGAATGTCCTGGTACAGGGTTGCCCTGTTTCCTCCGACAAAACATGTTGTTTGCCCACACATAATATGATGGAATTTCATAATAATTAAGTTGTTTTGCAAAATCATCGTGTTTGCAAAGGTCAAAGAACGC
The DNA here is from genome assembly GCF_016835505.1 of Polypterus senegalus. NCBI lineage: Eukaryota > Metazoa > Chordata > Cladistia > Polypteriformes > Polypteridae > Polypterus > Polypterus senegalus. The sequence continues at coordinate 98,157,689 of NC_053156.1, read as the reverse complement.
TAAAAGGGTCGTTTGTGCTGGATTGTGTACTTCATCGGCAACATTGCCTTCTGTGAAATAAATTCTTTGTCTGTTTTCAAGATGCACAGCAAGATGAACGACCGGAGGGAAACGTTCCTTAATGGGAAAACAGAAAATGCGCCAGGCTGCTTCAGACCTACTAATGTAACGACCAGCTTCGTATCGAGAAACTTCGTCATTTTGATTTTGTATTGTAAATACTGCCTGGTCACTTCCCTTGTTAACATACTTGCAGATGTATTTGATCGATTTTACTGAATTGCAAAATTCGACATTGATGTGAGCATTGAAGAGGTGGGACAGCACAGGCCTATAAGGGACCACCCATCTGTTGTCGATATCTACTCCTTTGATGTTAATTGTATGACCTCCATGAGCAGGTGCCCGCCGGCGGTACTGAGGGTAACCATCTTCTCCAGTCTGAGTTTCTGAGATGAATGGACGCGGGTACTTCTTAATGCATATTCTGTTGATCATGCAGGGTGAGTTGATATTATGAGGTCCACATGGGCCGTGAATCATGGTTGATTTTACTATATTGTGTAGGGCAAAGTCAGTGTGTGGATCAGGAATTTCCTCACGGATGACTTGATCGATAAGAGCTGGTTTAATCCTATCCTTTAGGCACAATAGAATGTGTGCATGGGGAATACCTCGCTTTTGCCACTCTATGGTGTACATTTAGCAATTTGTACAGCCGAAAATGTTACTCTTCGTGAGCAAGTCTATCATTTTGCGAATCTTGAGATGAAATACACGACTGATAAGGTTGTGGCGATCGTGAGTTTTTTGACGTGGAAGGAGAATTTCAGTGATGTCAGTCCATTTAGGATTGCAAGTAAATGTGATGAATAAGTCAGGGCGCCATAATGACGTATGTATGTCATTGCGTCTTGTGTACGCTCATGCATATAGCGAGGTCCTCCAGTGAAGGAAGATGGTAATATCACAGCTTGACCAAGTTGTATTAAATCAGTGTCGTTTTTGTCAATAGCATCTTTTAAGTGAAAGTAATTTTCAGCTCATAGTTTTTTCTGATTTAGTCTGATATAATTTAGTACATATCAACTAAAAACTGATTTAATAAAGTTCGGAAGAAAAGGATAGTATTATCATGATGTTGTCTGATCATAAGCCGGTATGAATAGAAGTTTGCTGCAGAGACGGTTTTGTTCATAGGTAACTTACTGGCAGCATGAACTTGAGGTATAGACACAGAATAGCCATCTTCACCATAGCAGAACATGAGAGGATATTGAAGTGCATCATAAGATCTGTGGGTTTCCTTAATGCGTTGCAGTTTATTGTCTGTGGTTTTCAAGACAATATCTCTATTGTTGAGCGTTTGCCCAACGATGACAACACCAACTTGATGAACTGTGGGTTTATTAAATCTGCCTTTGTGTGCTTGTAATGGTTAGTTGTCTGCGTGAATGACAACTTTGAATTCTTTGTCATCATCTGAAATACTGTCCATTGTGGAGTGGAAGTCCTGGATGTAAGTATTACAGTCATGGAGCATTTTTTGTAATTGCTTGACCAGGGGTATGTTAAGTCCAGAAAAATTAGTGCAGCGGATTTGTGCTTCCTTTTCATCGTTCCCGACGAAATAAATTTGCAAAAATTTGTGTTCCTCACTCGGCATAGGTAAAAGACTGCCAATCAAGTGATACACTTGTCCCTGAACTTTAAATGAAGGCAAAAAATTTCCCTCAACGATTTGGTTAGCACCAAATGATGTCATTTGAAATGCGCTGTTGTACTTTCGAATGTTGTTCAAGAAACGCTCACTTTGAGGATGTTCGCCATTTAACAGGCTCTCAAGAAGGTCAGGAAGCTTACGTAAAGAAGTGAGACAGACTTTACCACCGTTACAGCACGAACCAGGAGACTTGCAGTTCCACTTCTGAGCTTGACAATAGTCACAGTGAACATCCATGGCTCCAATGTGTACTGTTTTGTCAGACTCATAATGTATGTTTGGGTCATACGCAAATCCACAATTGGCTTTTTTGAGCCAAACCTGTTGTTTTCGTATTAGCCGCTTTTTATTATTGGGATCGTATCTAGAAACAGAAGCTGTATTAACTTGTGGATTTGCCTCCTTGTATTTAGCGACAGCATCTCTATAAACTTGTGGATTCACTTTTGAGTATTTAGCGACAGCGTCCCTATGAACTTGTGGATTCGCTTGCGAGAATTTAGTGGCAGCGTCCCTATGAACTTGTAGATTTGCTTGCAAGTATTTAGCGACAGCGTCCCTATGAACTTGTGGATTTGCTTCTGAGTATTTAGCCACAGCGTGTTTATTAACTTGTGGATTTTTCAGCGAGTATTTGGTGGCAGCTGCACGAAGTTGCTTCCGTCTAGCTGCATCAGAAAATCTACCACAACGTCTGATACGCCTCCTTTTTACTGTGTTCTCACAGCTTGGATTGCTGCTGTCATAATCGGTTCGAGCTGGGTTTGTGAAGTGACATTCCATATGTGTCAATCGATGTAAGCATACAACCGGTTTCATCGATAACTTCACATCCAGCTTTTGAGGGTTGAAATATTCATGAACATCAAAGTGTCCACTGTGAATCTAAGATGTTTAAGAGGCATTGATGTTTCTCCAAAGGTGTAAAATATTTGGCCATTTCGGTACACTTGAAAGCAACAACCGAACAATTCAGCGGCTGCCATCAACTCACATGCAGAACCATAGGTTGAAGGGCTTAAGCATTTCAGTCTTATAATGCTCCTGTGTACTATAATTATCTTCTGTACCATCATCAGTCCACACTTTGAACCTGTCCCAGTCATTTAATACATAAGACACAATGTCCATGCAGATATCAAAAGTGAGCCTGATATGTCCGTGCAATATGTAACACAGAGAATGGAAAAGGCAGGCGCCATCTCCGGGCATGGACACCGCTCGGTAAGTGATAATAAGTATAATCGAAATAAAGGAACAAAAAAATAGCGAAGAACCCGCGGATTAAATAAAGGAAATAAGTACCTGAACAGTAAACTAAGTCTAAAATAGCTACACAATAACTATAACAATCGTAATAAACGAATAATGAAACAGTAGAGAACCGCGAATCAAGGAGAAAGGACGGCCTTATATGGCATTCGTTTATAAAACAGCGAAGAAGCTGTGTAAAGGCTGCTTCACAAAAAAACAGCGGAGCGCCTTATATGGACAGGCAGTCAGCCAAAGAAAGGGAATCAAATAACTATAATCGTAATAAACAAACAAAACAACAGCAGAGAAGCCGCGGATTAAATAAAGGAAATGGGTACCTGAACAGTAAACTAAGTGTAAAATACCTACACAATAACTATAACAATCGTAACAAATGAACAATAACACAGCGGAGAACCCATGGATTAAATAAAAAGGCTGCTTCCATGGCGAAGCAAGGAATAAAGACGGCCTTATATGGCGTTCGATTATAAAACACAATAACTATAACAATCGTAATAAATGAAAAATAAAACAGCGGAGAACCCGTGGATTAAATAAAAAGGCTGCTTCCTTGGCAAAGCAAGAAAAAAGGACGGCCTTATATGTCATTCGTTTATAAAACAGTTGAGAAGCTGTGAAAAGGCTGCTTCCTTGGCAAAGCAAGGAAAGAAATGAATACACCCCAGCGAAGAACGGCTTTATATGGGCAGGCAGTCAATTATGTGCGAGGCATGCTGATTTCTGCAGCAGCCGCACTTATGGGCAGGCAGTCAATTACATGGGAGGCGTGCTGATTTCCGCAGCAGCCGCACTCATGAATATGCTAACCACAGTCCTTCACCCGCGAATATTTACCTTATATGTGCAGACACTCAATTACGTGGGAGGCGTGATGATGCAAGACGCAAGACGCAACCGCCTCACATGGCAACCGACCTGCCCGTTATGGCCGTATACAGTATGCGAAAGTAGGTTCCAATTATGACCATTATGCGTGGAATTTCGAAATGAAACCTGCCCAACTTTTGTAAGTAGGCTGTAAGGAATGAGCCTGGCAAATTTCAGCCCTCTACCTACACGGGAAGTTGGAGAATTAGTGATGAGTGAGTGAGTGAGTGAGTCAGTCAGTCAGTCAGTGAGGGCTTTGCCTTTTATTAGTATAGATCTATGTACTTATTTAAAGAGTTAAAAAGATAGTTTAATCTATCTATCTATCTATCTATCTATCTATCTATCTATCTATCTATCTATGTACAGTTTTCAGACTTGTACAGATTAACTGTCTCTTCAGAAAGGAACATGAAATGGACAAAGGCGTAAAGCTATATGTTAAAATCAGGTCAGGTCAGGTTGGGGAGCAAGCGCTGGTACAATGTGTTGCCACACCCACCACATGATGAAACAGCACAGGATCCTGGTTGGCAACCCCCAAGGCAGACACGTTGTCCAGTCCCACCCTCCAGAAATGACCGTCTATCTGCCACAGCCAGGTATTATGTAGGTGTCCCCTTAACCTGGTCCAGCCACTCGGGTCCTCAACCATAAGTATCCTGTGAGCCAGATCACCCTTGGGGATAACCATAGTGCTGTAACTGACGCTCCCTCACAATTCAGGTAATATGCCTCATTCAAGAAAAATTTAAACCAGCAATACCCAAGGATTCTCCAAAGAGGCACAGTACCTAAGGAGTCCAGTCTTCATCTCAGGTCACTGGATAGTGTCCATGTCTTGCAACCATATAGCAAGACAGGAAGCACCAGGACTATGATGACTTGGACCTTCGTCCTCTTGCATAGATATCAGGAGCACCACACACCCCTTTCCAGTGACCTCATGACCCCCCATGCTCTCCCAATCCATCTACTGACTTCATAGGAAGAGTCAACAGAGACATGAATATTGTTCCCGAGGTAAGTAAACCTCTTAGGTCAACATTCCCTCCACAGACAGACACACTGCTGATGGTTGTGCCCAAGAGGTCATTAAAGGCTTGGATCTTGTTTTTTATCCAGGACCCTCACAAGCCCAGACATTCAGACTCCTCGCTCAGTCTCTTGAGAGCCCCGATCAGAGCCTCCATCGACTCCTTCAATATCATCAAATGGAAGCAAAGATTGCTTGCAATGCCAGGAGGACAGCCTTACCACCAGCCTGGAGAAGTTCACCTCAGGTACGACAGATCCCTGTTAACACTAGAATTACCAGAGCCTACGAAAAAACTTGTAAATCTGGCCCACCTTAAATCCCTTTGTGCCTCTCTGTCAACCCCTTTTTTCTCTTGTAAATGTGTAGTTAAGCACAAGCAGCAAGCAGCCTGCTACCACATCCCCACCATCACCGCAGAACGGGCAAGAAGTTCTACCAGTTCCTGTCTTGATTATATGGGAGTGAGCTACCTAGAATTGTAAGGGGAAATAATTTCATGTGTGTTCTGTGTCTACAACAATCTATGTAAGCACATTGTTAAAACAGAAACATTTTTCATGTTTTAGTAATAAATGACAAAATGTAGACATGAACTGTATAATGTGTGAAGGCTGATGGCCAAATATCAAATAAACACAAAAAGTACAAGTACAATACAACAGCATCTGTGGTGCAGCAGTTAGAACTTTTGACTTATAATCCAGAGGGTGTAAGTTCAAAACCAGCTCCCCTGCAAATATACCGTTTTGAGTAGTGAGCTACTCTTATTGTTAATATTACACAATAAAAACACACATTTGATTTGTGTCTGTAACAGCCAGAGTAAATTTATAGTACTTGTCAAAGTTGGTGTTTTTTTCACTTTTATTCTCTCAGTCTCGATCACGATACAACACCCACCCCCTGCCCCAGATCTGATGCGGTTACATTTTATCTGAAACTAGGAACAACTGTAGATGTGAGTGGTGTTTTGAGACAATGGAACTGGAAATTCTCTGATCTGGAGGGATAAAAGGAGGGACACACAAATACTGGTGAATGTGCCTTCTTCGTATCTCACAGTCACTTGAATTTTTTTTTTATTCAGTTTTATTGAGTGTTCCTGCTCACGCTGAATTAGTATGCACCTTATGGTTCATAATGTCAAAGCCGCACTGGGAAAAAAACATATGTATATATGATATTTGGAATAAATCATTTTATGACCTGTATAGTACATATCGGAAAACATTGTGGCACTGACGCAACATTATTCATATTCATTCGCATGCCTTCTTTTTTTTTTTTTTGATCGTAGCCAGTCTCTACATTTTGATGCATAGTGGTGTTTCTTTTGTACTCCAGGATAGTAAGACTAATTGGTCTGTAATTAGCAGGATCCATTTTGCCTCCCTTCTTGTATATTGGAATTACAGTTGCAACTTTCTAGTCCTGTGGTACTTCTCTGTTCTGAAGTGACCACTCAAATATGCCTAAGAAAGGTTTATAGGTGATGTCATGCATTTTTTTTCAATACAATTTGTAAAATTCCATCAGGTCTTGGGTTTTAATTAGTTTTCAATGTATTGAGGGTTTGAAGTACATCAGACTCATTCATTTTAAAACGTATGATTACTGGGATTGGGTTTACTTCTGCTCAAGGTTTCCCATTTGTTTCTTCCTTTACAAATATTTGGTACTAAGTTAACTTAATTTTAGGTAACCTTAGCAATCATCTTTTTTATTAGGACACATTCACTTGATCCGTTAAGATAGATAGATAGATAGATAGATAGATAGATAGATAGATAGATAGATAGATAGATAGATAGATAGATAGATAGATAGATGCAACAAAGTATTGTTTATCTCCAAGACTGTGTTACATTAAGTACATAAAGGAACATAAATGTGTTAAATACTTACTTTAGAAACACCATAAATTAATGATAATGGGGAGTAGAGTAGGATGTGCAGTTCCTTTTGTTCAATCTTGACTATTGCCTGAACTGATTCAGTTGCCCACAAATCCATGCTAGATTTTAAAATCTTTTTAGTTTCTTTGCACTGAATGCTTTAATGGCACCTTTTTCAGTTTAGTTGTGTTTTTTCACAGTAGATTTACAGTTGTTACCTTGTGCTAAATTATGTCAGACTAAACAAAATAAATCTGTCATAAACTCAAGCTCTGCTTCAAAATCTCCATTAACAGTATAGAAATAAAAAAGGTAACCTGCAGTAAATATAATCCGATATGATTTAATAATCTAAAGAGACTGGAATATTCTGAAGGAAACTTCCAATTGTCTGTTCAGAAGCCTGTGCCACCAATCCACCAGCTCATCTTGTGGAAGCCAGCATTAGTTTTCCAGGATTTAAAAGTTCGAATGTAGCATATACACCAACTTTCATGACTTGTTACATGTATTTTACATGACTGACTTTTCTCTAAATTAACAGATGTTTTGTCTACTATTTACTTTCCTGTAACAGTATGGTATTCCTTTTTTTTAAAGCCACCAGTATTTTAGCATATGTCTAGGGGTTGGAAGGCATACAATATTTTGAAATTTAAACCAACATGGAATAACCAAACATGAATTTCTGCATGGTAGTGCTTCACTTTGATTTCCCGCATCAACATACAAATTAAAAAACAAAGACATATCTGAAAAATACTGTAATGTATATTATGTTGAAGTGAAGATGCATTCTCATTTGTCACTCTCTTTTATCTGCTCATTTAGTAAGAGAAATGGTGCTGGATGTGCACAATGATAAAGTGTTGCATGAATCTAGATATTCTTTTGTTGCATTTAAGTAATAAAGAAGTAAATGGATACATCCCTCATGTGTCATGCACATAGTTGTTGTGTAAAGAGGGTACAATGACTAATAAAGGGAGGGAATTTAAAAAATGTACCATCCTGTCAACAGAGTAGCTGCAGAGCGGAGGTACAGTGCAGCTCGAGACTGTTACTCTCTCTAATATAACATTTATGCATCATTTCTTAGCTGTTGAGAAGCTGATAGAAATAAAGGAAATATCTACTTAGTAAGCTACACCCATGTCTACAGAGTTACAGTTGCTTGTTAGAGCCATGGAAAGCAAAAATAGTGATTCTGTTAAATTAACAAAAATATGTCTGGTGTTCTAGCTGGCGTGCAGAATAGTCAGGATACTCTCACTACTACAAAAGCACAATAGATAATTTTCAACCAGAAGTAGGTATCAGCTGCAGTATTGTTCACCTTGATATTATATGACTACTGCATACCATTAGATAATCACCCAGATATACATGTATGCGCAGATTGGTTACATGATTTAATGGCTAGAATGGAGGTGAGAATCAGTTTGCTTTGTCGTAGCACTGTGACATCCAGTCAGAAAGTCTGGATATAGATAGGTCACTGGTATACTTGTGATGAAGGTTAGCCAAGGTTACACTGGTATGGTTGATAATAAGGCTATGGACTGTCCAAAATAGTCTGTTCATGTTAAACTAACCGCTAAACGAAGAAACCAAAGTTTTAGTAATAAAATGGTTCCAAATTCTAACAATATACATTAACTGACAAAAGAGAGGCCAGTTCAGAAAAGGTGCCAACAAGACAAGCAGGAATTATCTCAATACCCTAACGGTTAAACTGGGACTCTGGGAGGTCTTAAACAGCCCCGTAGGTGGCTGCCACCGCAGACTTACGCATGCATAATTAGAAGGTCCCACATCTTAATACTAAACAGTTTAACAGCAAAAAGATTAGCATTAACAAATAATAAGCATAATAAAAAAGATTAGATAGCTATTAAGACATATGACAACAAATTACAATACTTAATATTCGCCAAGAGCAATACCCACAAAAATATAAGAGGAAAAATGGCAAAAACAAATGCTGCAAATGAATAGTCGGCTGACAAAGTATTTTACTGGGTGGTGAGCCACATTACAAGTACACTGTGGGGTTGATTTGTTTTCGATCCTATTGTAAAAATTGACCTATTTGTATGGAATACAAATTCAGGTTCACCGATTTCCTTCCACAGTCTAAAGAAATGTATTTTAGGAGAATTGCCGTTATAAATTGACCGAAGTGAAAGAGTGTGTGTGTGTGTGTGTTTGCCCTGCTATGGACTGGTGTCCTGTCCAGACATTGTTCCTGCCTTGACCCAAGGCTTGCTGGGATAGTCTCCAGCTTCCCCATGAAACTGCTCAGGATAAGCGAGCATGGACAATAGATGGATGGAATTCCAAAATCTCTTCAAGTGAACTTTTTCAATGACATAGAACTTTAGCCTGGCCAGTTAGTTAGAACCATTAAACTCATTTAATTCAGTTTTCATTTTAGCAAGCTGTTGCTTACAACATTTCTTATTTTAGTTCATAACGCAACCAGGCTGTGTTTTTTTCCAGCTTTCTAGGTAACTCTGTCTATTTTTAAAGTACTAAGCTGTTCTTTGTTGTGTAACTGGACAATAAAGCCTTGGATTTTTTAAGAAGATGCAGACTAACATGTTGTCCTTTGAAGGTAAACTCCAAGTGGTAAAGGCGAAGGCATTACCAATCCTGTTCTTTAAACTAATGCGCTTCAGTTAGGGCTGTAAGTAGAAAGAAGGATGAATTCTGTGGGACTACAAACATAAATTGGCTTTCTAGTATCCCATAATCATTTAAGGGAGTGGAGGCTGACACTTCTGTAATGTAATGTAAGGTATTTTTGTGATGTAAGTGTGGCCATTATCAAAATTCTTAGTAGTACTAAAACAAGTACTAAATCCCATTGTGGTTCAGCATTAGCAAGCCTGTTCACTGTTGCAGTCTTTATTCTAAATGAAACCCCACCTATAATATTTACATAAAAGACTCACTTTGACATGACATTACCAAAATTTAGATGTTCAAAACTTTTTAAAAACTTTGCTGACCTTTCTTATAGAAAAGTCCAGCTATACACATCAGTCTGAATTCTTGAGAAGATTTAAAGTGCATATACAGGGTGGTCCAGATCTAATTGTGCAACTGTTAATGCAATGCAGGAAAACAATACAAGACAAAAGAATTGTTCAAAATATCTTGTAATAAACAAAAATGGACTTACATTGAATTAATTCACTGATTTCGCTGCCATCTATTGGCAACAAAAATAATTTTTTTGTAAATTCTCTATGTAAATAAACTTAATAAGTTATAGCGTAATGAAAATTGCATCATTAGATCTGGATCACCTTATACTGTAGATCTGAATGGACAGGATGAGAAAAATGTGAAAATGTTTTGCAAGCAAAATAGCTCAATTCTAATAATAATTTGATGTTTAATTCACTTTGGATAAAAGTGTCTATCAGTCAACTAATTAATCAATCTTTATTTAAAATGACACATTCACAGAGTACACTTTATTTAGCACACACGGAAACCTTCATAATATGCAGTAAATGACAACATGCAAGTAATAATTTTATTGTCCTCTGTACTCATGACAATATGATGGTGACTACTACTACTACTACTACAAGAGTTTCCAAATGATAAAGCCAGATAAAGAAATAAATGAAAATCAAAGCCTGGCAGCCACCATTATTGAAAAGGTATTTAAAACATTCAGGCTTTCATTGAAGATTTTGACCATTGAATTTAAATTAAATGAATAATGTAGTGGCACAGAGGATAGAGCTGATGCCTCACAAATTCAGAGGCCATGGTTCTGAGGATCATCTCTGTGTCCACATGCACAGGATTTTCTCCAGTCTCACTAGTGTGTACCTTAGTTCCATTAGTGAAATGTAAGTGGTTCTTTATGAGTAAGTGTAGGACTGTGCCTTCTGACAGACTGCTACTCCATTACGAGTTGGCTCATATTTTTCCCCTAACACTGTCTTGGCCTCCTGTAATCTATTAATGAATAAATTAAGGCTCAAACAATGGATGGATGTAAAAACGGGTGCTCTGTCAAGAGATTGTTCCAGCTTTGAGTCGAATGATTTTGAAATACGTTTTGGTACTGTACATTTCTATGAAGGAATAAAGTGGGTTGGTTTAGAAAATGGATGAATAGATTTTAACAAAAGTTGGAGTACCTCATTTTTTTTCAAGATTCTTTTAAGACTCCACACAGAACACCACTGCACTTCCAATAAGGTCTACTACATCATCATTTACTGAGTGTTCATTGATTACAGCTTACTTTTCTGTTCTAATTCTATAGCAGCATTAAAGAATAACACCAACTTGTGACACAGCAATGCATACATTGGATAGATTCTAATAATACACCACTGTGCATAGATTAATATTAGAAAAATACTGGGTGATTTTTTTTTGTTTCCAGCATGATATTGCTGTCATATTTTGATACTGAATTATTAAAAAATTGACATTCTGTTTTATAAATGTTAAATCCACACATTATTTTGAATAAGGCATGTTATTGAGAAGTATCCATGAGGAGGATTAAGTAGAACATAATCTGTCTCAAAAAAATTTGCTTTATGTAATCATTTAATATTCAGTGATAGGTGGTTACTAGTTTTAAATGCAGAAATCTTTATTTTGTGACTTAATTGCTTATCATTAGAACAGTTATTTATTTTATATTTTGATCAGATACACCTGCCTTCGAACTATATTTCAATTATTTTTTAGTATCAACCATTTCTTTAAAAAGAAGCTACAAGATTGCCAGAGTAATAGAGCTCACCTGTTTTTTGGCTCATACCTGTTGCTCATGCTGCTTTGTCCAGTTTGGCATCTCAGTTGTCAGGAGTTTAGTCCTCGCACCCCACATAAATGGAAGACACAGGAGAGAACTAGGCCTCAATGCAGAATGATAAACAAGCATGTCCAGTCTCTACCTATCCAAGCACCTTTAAAAGTTCTTCTTCTAAGGACAAGTAATCGGATAACCCAAGAGAAAGTCTGGGCAGGGTCCCTGCATGACAGAAGTGCTTGGGGCTGAGAGAACAACAGTTCAACAGTTGCTGGTAGTGCAGATCAATGAGCAGAACAGGAAATCAATATGGATATAGGTCTGAAACCCTAAATCCTTATACTGGCTTAAAGTTGTCTCACGATACAGTCTAAAGCCAAATTTAGCCGGACTAAGTGGGTATTTGCCAACAAGTGTGGCTTGTAATCTACTAGCATCCTTTCCAGGATTATTTCTTACTCTCAGGATTTTGGAACTGGTTAAAGTGAGGTCAGAAAATGGTTGCTTAGCATTTTTAAAACTGTTGCACTTGCTTTATTAATTTTTTAAAATTTATTAGAAACTCAATCTAAATTAATTTGAAAAACACAAATGTAATTTCCCTGGTTGGTATTTAGACTTCCATATTGCTGAATATCTGAATTCATTACTCTACAATGCTTTTTAGTTTTTTTAATTTTTCCAGTTTGAATGCATTACAAAGTGCATGACAGTAGTTTTTCATTTGTGTGCATTATAATTGGAGAGTGCTCTCCTGGCATCTCTCCACATCTGAAATAATGCCAATAAAGAAAGATCTTTCCAAATAAGTGTAATTATTGTACACAATAGGAAGGGTTAAACTCTTAGAGCTTACAAACTGAAAAAAAAACATAAAAAAGGGAAATATCATAGCTGTTATACTGCGCTAGACTTCTTCGCCCCACGTTTCAGTTATTTTACCCACCTGCATATATAGTACCAAAATGATACTCCTCCTTCACAGTGACACCAGCATCTCTTTACCCCAAAACTGGAATTTTATCCTGTTATGACTACCTAGTGGTAGACATGTGTTAAGTGGGATTCTGCAGAAATAAAAAACAACAACAAAATGGAAAGAATAAATATGGGCAGTCAGAATTATTATCTGTGTAAGTACAAGTCAAGAAAACAAAACAGGCCGTCATAGTCAAAACACAAAACCAAAGTCGTATTTGTAATCGAGCTAGAAGGACATTAATGAACTCTGTCTTTACTTGTACAACAACTCAACAAATCACCACACTTGTATAGGTGTTTGTAATCAAATACATCTGGAGGGGAGACATCACTAGTAGAAACAATGCTATACACTACATGTCACATCAACAGTAGTTGAAAGTAACATTGCAAAGTTTTCAAGCTAACTTGCTTTATTTGCCCCAACAAATGCTAATCCACATAAATTGTTAAAGAAATCAGTTTGATGCCTGCATGCCCTGGGGGTGTGTGCCACCATCTTATATAGGTGTTAAAGTTTTTTTTTTTTGCGTGTGTAATTGTAGTATGTGTTTATTAAGTTAAATTGTTTGGATTTGCACTTTCCTTGTGTTTTGATGTGAGATTGTTTTTCTTTTTGAGTAATTAGTTAATTGATGAGCTAATTGCATGTGTTACTGTACTTGATTGCACAAGAGAGATCAGGTGGCCAAGGGAAGGCATCGGATCAGAAAAAAGACTATGAAAAGCAGAGTGAAGGTGTGAAAGATCGCCTTAACGAGACTGGAAAATAACTGAGAGGGAAAGAAGGACAAAAATAAGCAGGGAAAGATTTCCTAACTTTTAATTTTATGGTGTCTGCCCAAGATCCTGTTTCTTACTTCTTGAATTTTGTTGGGTGAGTTGCTGTGAAGGATGCTGACGTGAATGCTAGGAGAAAAAATCAAGGTGAAGCCAGCTTTTGGAGTGAGTGCTGAAGAGTATTTCGATGGTGATCAATACACCTTTTAGGGAGATGCAATCAACACCATTTTTCTTAGAAGCAGGAAGTCACTGTATATACTTAAGTATTCTGAAATGGTTTCTGAGTCACTGGTTGTGATCAATTGACACCCTTTCTGCATTGAGCCCAAAGAAGTCTCTCTATGGCACATTGTTCAACAATGGTGCAATCCCGCAGTTCATTTGACCTTGGCTACAACTAGACTAATAGCAAAGTGCTGCACTGTGCATTTTCAAACTACCCATAAGCCATTGTGAACGCATGGTATTGTGTCAGCTTCTATCCCTTGTGGTTACCGAATAATTTTCCAATTGCCTTTAGTTTTTGATTTTCCATTTGTACTGCATATTTAATGTTAGCTCACTCTGTTGCATTGTGTCAGCTTCTATCCCTTGCAATTACTGCAGAATTTTTAAATTGCCTTTACTTTTTTGATTTACCTTCATTTGAAAAGAGGTTAGCTGAAACTATTAGTATACTGGCATAAGAATGTTGACAAACCTATCTTACCTTCTTGGTAAAGGAATTCCTTCATGAAAATTTTATAGCCTTTGTCTGTTAAAATAATTGTGTTGTACAGAGCCTTTCAGCAATAATTTTTACATTGCTAAAATTGATTATTGGAAGTGAAAGGAGAAGGGTAAAGTAATTACTATCCATTGCTTGCTAACTAATGTAAAGCAATTGTTTACTTGTCATTGCATCACTTCCCAGTCTTGTGAAAAGGATCAATTGAAATGCTGTTACACTGTTAACTGTTATACAACTACAGGCAGCTATTTACTGAATTGGTCAGCACTGGTCTGAAGGCATCATCCAGAGTTAAATGGTACCCAGTCCATTGCTGGATACACTTATGCACATGGCCATACTTCAATTTATAATTAGCACAAATGTAGGTCTTTGACATGTGGGAGGATATTTGTGTATCTGGGCTGAAAGATGAGAATATTGAGAGAATGTACAAACTTCATACAGACAATGAATATTACAAACCCATGTTGTGTTCACAACTGTATATTTTTTTTTCTTTTCTCCCATACTTGTATTGCTATTGCATGTAAAACCCTTTCTCCCTTATACTCAGCAAGATGCCTAATGATGAGATGTAGCATTTCTGTTTTGAACTACATTTTTCTGAGTGAACATGACATGGCATCCAGATTACATCAGAGTTATTAGTATTATCCCTACATATAAAAACATTCTCAAAAATAACTGGATTAGTAAATCCAAGAACCAGAAACAGTATGGGGGCAAGCGAATGTGGATACACAAAGAACCCAGAATTGTAAATGACAAAGAGCTAAAGGTCTCCTAACTGAGAAAAAGAAAGCATTCAAATCCAATGACAAAGAGGCTTTGAATGATTAACAGCATGTGCCTAAGAAGGAGCTAAGTAAAGGAAAGGATTTTTACAAAGCAAAAATAGAAAACACACTAACTCAGAATCACATGAAGGATGTCTAGAATGGAGTGGTCATAATTACTGGACTCAATTCAGGGCTCAGGTGCTAGAAGGGGATGTGGATAAAGCTAATGCCCTGAAGGAACATTTTTTATTGATTTTTCCTCTTACTGTCACCATCTTTCAATGACCTGTCTCCCCAAACCATCCCTACTTCAGCAACAACTCCTGCCCCATCAACTGGAATGGTCAGTGATGAGTCCACCTCTGTTTATCAGTGTGTACTGTCTATAAGTGAAGATCACGTAAGGAGACAACTGAAGAAGCTACACACCGGAAAGTTATGGGAACAGATGGAGTCAGTCCTCGAGTTCTAAAGGCCTGTGTTGAGAAGCTTTATAGAGTCCTCTGTCAGCTGTTCAGTTTGTCCCTAAAGCTTCATAAAATGGTTCTGTGGTAGAAAAGGCCCTGCATTGCTCCTTTTCCAAAGAAGGCAGGTGCCTCTTCACCTAATGACTACAGACCAGTGGCACTTACTTCTCACATCATAAAGAACTTTGAAAGACTGGTCCTGGACTGTGTGGGTTCACCTTGATCCACTGCAGTTTGCTTATCGGACAAAGATTGGAGTGGAGGATGCAGTTATCTATCTTGTCTGCAAGGTTTATTCTCGTCTGGACGAAGCTGACAGCACTGTGAGGATTATGTTTTTAGATTTCTCCAATACCTTCAGTACTATCCAGCCATCCCTGTTAAGGGGTAAGCTCAGAGATATGCAGGTGGGTCAGCCTATGGTGTACTGGATAATAGACTATCTGCAAGGCAGACCGCATTTTGTGAGTCTGAAGGACCATGTTTCTGTTACAGATGTGAGCAACACTGGAGAACCACAATGAACAGTCCTGTCTCCTTTTCTCTTCACTTTGTACACCTCAGGCTATAAATACAACAACGATCACTTGGAGAACAGATTCTCTTTCCTTAGAAGACTGTGTTCCTTTAATGTGGAAAGTGATCTTTTATAACTCTGTGATGACAAGTGCAATTTTCTACACTGTGGTGTGCTGGACTGGTAAACTCACTTCATGAGAAGCCCACCGAATCAACAAGCTAATCAAAATGACATTTGCAGTTATGGGATGCACTCTGAACCACCTGGAGGACATAGTGAAGGAGGGAATTAAAATAAAACCATTATGCCATTATAAACAATGCTGTACATTCTCTTTCTGACACACTAACATTGAGGACTTTCACCCAACAACATTTTCAGCAGAAGTGAAGAATATATATATACAAACAGCAATACTCCTGCATAATGCCTCACTGGGACTGTGACTGCCAAATCAGAAGTCTTTTTAATTTTCTTGCTTTATATTAATTCTGGTATGTGTTCAGACTAAATTGTTTTTGTGTACAGTGCACCCCCAAAATTCACAGGGGTTACGTTCCTAGAGCACCCGCGAATTGTGAAAATCCGCAAATTTTGGATGTGGTTAAAAAAAATTGCCTATTTTTATAGTTTAAACCCTAAATATGCCCACAACACTTTAATTTCATTTCAAAATCAGCTTAATACATTACCTAAAAAAAGAGTGTAAAGGTAAACCTGTATACTGCACAGTACTGTACTGCTATGTCTCTTGCAGTGCTAGAATGTAAAATACAGATGTTACCACTATATACATTGTAATTCATGCAAGTGCGTTTTCATTGCCAGAAGCCTTAGAAGGTGCAGGGCCTTTCTGTGGCATCTTGGGGCTTTAACTTAAACTGCCACATACTTGGGGGTTAATGACATCACTAAGGAGCTAAAAGTCTCCTTTTTATTTCCCTGGAAGGCAAATACTTTTATGCTGCACTTTAAGTAAACATCACAATACACAAAGAAAAAGTTACATTTTAATGGAACACTTTTTTCATGCAAAGAGCATCACAATTACTGCAACACTGATCATTTTAAACACTGCTAATGAACTGTAAAAACTATTTTAAAAACTACTGGAACAATATGTACAAGGTGTAACTGACGCCATGGTTGAAATCACCGAGCCAACTGTGCTTTAACTTGCTGCACTCAAGCACACAGAGGTAAGCGCTGATGCTGGCAGGTTAGTCTAGTGCAGTGGCTCAATCCCAGAGACAGTCAGGCTGCAGTGCTGCAGGGTGTCATGCTTGGGTTACAGAATTGCCCAGAATCACAGGAGATTTAGAGACAGGAACTTTATTCAAACGCTTCAAACAAACATGTCTCTTTCAGAAGTTAAACAAGCTCAGTATGCAGTTAGTTATCGATTAAAAGAATAGGCAAACATCATAGGGGAGCACAACGGGTGTAGGACCCACAACAGGAGCAGAGAATGATTGGGGGGGAAGAGAGAGAAACAAAGCAATCAGTCAAAAAGGACACATGCTGTTCAGTCGCAAGTAAGTCCAGCAAGTAAGGGGGCAATGTCAAAGTAGTCTATCAACATTTTTTAAGAGGGTGTTTTTGATAAACACTCAGCTGGGGATGCATCACAGTCAATCAGCAGCAAGGAGAAATGAATAACGCTGTAGTGGTCCAGTGACGCTAAGATTCACGCTGTCGAGAAGATGGCGATTTATTTATTTTTATGGTGGAGATTCCAGGGACGCACCCAGCCTTGGCTTGACCCGCACGCACTCACAAACAGAGACAAAACCAAAGCAAACTGGTAATCAAACAGCAAATAAAGAATGCAATGAAAACAAATAAAATAAACGAAAACAACAATACCACTCCTGTTCCCCTTACGGCGATTACACGTAAAATACAACAAAGCACAAACAAAACACACAGAGTAAATCATGAAAAACGTTCATGAAAAACGGCAATGGATTAAAATGTAATGATGAAAATAGATAATTGAGAGATCCGCATATTGAATGGGAATGTAAAGACAGTCCTACCGCTAGTTCCTGAAATGGTGAAGACGGGTGGATGAGTTCAGGAGCGCTCCTTTCTTTGCAGGATGGCAATGAATCCACTTACAGTCCTCATGTAAACAGGTAGACAGCAGACAATCCAGATGCATGAAACGATCCAGGACAAAATGAATAAGTACAGGTAACCCAACAGAAGGCAGGCAGACAGGAACTTCAAACACATATTACAAAAACTTTTTTTTTGCTTTTGGTCACCGGCCCCCTTTTTAAAAGCCGCGCTGACATCCTTTGACCCCAACAGCCCCAGCACCCTCAACAGAAGACCAATCAGAGCCACTGCAGGGACTGTTGGGAGTTGCAGTTTCAAATTCTATTTGCTACTTTCACCATCCCAAGCCGCGTTTTCCATTATAGTTGCTTCCTGGCATCTCTACAGTGCAGTATTGCCATGATAAAAGCCATAAAAATTGAGAAGGATATTTGCGGTTTCCACTAACAATTATTAGATAGGTTCTAAGGAAAAATCCGCGAATGACCGAGGCTGCGAACTCTGAACCGTGACTTCTTGGGGTTCTACTTTATATTTATTTATTTACTTTTCTACCAATTTATGTGTGTATTCATTTAAAGAGCTTCTGTAAAAAGCCAGATTTCCCCTTGAGAACAAATAAAGTTCTATCTATCTATCTATTACTCATACATTTGGACAGATTAGATTTAAGTATAAATTTATCCTGGTAAAGAGTCTGGACAACCTAGGACCCAAATGCTGTTGCAACTGTAATGGAAACTATGTGGCCTCTGTATGCCTACCCCTCAGGTCTAAGAGGCAGAAGAAATGAGGAAGAGAGAGTTGCAAATGAATTTGAGAAAGCTTCATTGATTAGGAGTATACATTGAAAGGCTCCATTAAAAATTTAAAACTGGAATAAAAAAAAGCATTGATTTGTTGTGAAAAGTGAACAAAGCACAACTATTCAAACATTTAAACTGCACTGAAGGATTTCTGCTGAGACCCTCCAGTTCCATTTTTAAAATGTGCTGTCTATGAAAATCCACACTTCCACAGTAATAATGAGCAAATGCACTCATTATTAGGATTGATGTCTTCACAAAGATAAAAATGAAAGAGAGAATCAATATTCAATTTCTCACTGGCCTAATAAGAGGTAGGTCACTGGAAAGAGGTCTGAAGTTAAACCTTGTGCTACTTGTCTCACATATACACATTTTCATAAATCCGTCCCTGGATTATTTTTTAAAGCCTCTTGTGATTCTTCATGTTGATTTTCACTTGTCCCACAAAACAACAAGTTCACGGTAGAATAGCACCATAAATGATTTATTGCTTCAAACCCTGGCAAACTGTGCATCTGCTGAAGCTCTGCTGCGTAACTCAGCAGTGTCTGGATTTTAATTTTATGCACCATGTATATCAGTATTAGTGATTATGCAAAAATGTGTCTTCATGAAGGATCATGGAAAACATTATGCATTTGAAAGTTAGCCCAGCAGCACTAGGATTTTTGTGACTGACTCGATATTCAAAGTCATTTGAAAGATGTTGCAAAGCCCAGATTTTAACAGTTGATTAAATATTAAAGGAAAGCATTTTGTGTTCCATTATTTATGATACAAATAATGACAAATAAAGGAGAATTTTTGCCTTAACATTCCAGCACACTTTCTCCTGCAAAAAGGTTTGAAATGTCTGAAATCCCCAAATTTATGTGTTTACACTGAGAGCTGATCCGTGTTCTCTAGTTTCCTTGACCTGGAATAATCAGTCTTTGCAAACATACTGTACACTGCATGCCTCATTCTTATTCGATTTGCTGGTTGACAAAACGGACCTGCACACAGCATGATTTCATGCGGCCACATCATGAAGCAATCGAAAAATATCAGGCAATTTGGGTGCAAGAGATAAATAACGAGTTTTAAAAAGCTGATCTAAGGCATGTTAAAGTTTACAGCCAATGAAAAGTCAGAATTTCAGCTGTTTCCATGCATTTTGTTATTAATCATGCTTATAAGCATTAAAATTGCATTCGTCTCTCTCCAGAGATGCTGCATGATTCATTTTTAAAATATGCTTTCTATGAAATTCAGACTTCTATAACACTAATGAGTAACTTTTAAGACTGTCATGGGAACAGTACAACATAACAGAGTGTAAGAGCCAAATGTTTCAAGTTAATGTTAGTGGTAAATTTTCCTTAGTTCTGAACTTGAATATAATAGAGCTTAACGTAGATAATGGAAGATTCAGCTTAACCGCCTAAGCTTAACCCTGTATGACAGTAGAATAGTCCTTAGAATGAAGTTAGGCAGCTAGAAAGAAACATAGACTTTAAGGGCGTAT
The DNA here is from genome assembly GCF_016835505.1 of Polypterus senegalus. Taxonomy (NCBI): domain Eukaryota; kingdom Metazoa; phylum Chordata; class Cladistia; order Polypteriformes; family Polypteridae; genus Polypterus; species Polypterus senegalus. The sequence continues at coordinate 98,137,449 of NC_053156.1, read as the reverse complement.
TGTTTTCTGATCATTACATAGAGCATTGCATAAAATGTTAGAACATAGAAACCTTAATAAATATAACCTAGATATTTAAGCATACAATCATAAGTTTCCCTTCTTTCCCCTTTTTATTTTTTTGTATGAATTATCAATATTTTTCTCGATTTTTTGTATGAAGAGTTTGCTTTGAATTTCACTAAAATCTTTAAAAACGAAGAAAACTTGGACCGTAGATCTTTTTTGCACAACAAGTCATACTGTTTTCTGAATGTCTATCTAGCAGCTGCAATTAAAATATTTTGAACCATTTGGAAACCTTCATCAAAAGCAGCTACATAGAGAGTTATCTTAAATTTAAACAATCATTTAATTTTTTTTTCAATGTGGGTAGACAAGGCTTAAATTCAACTGAAGAGGTACTGTAATTTGTAAGAAATATAATTGTATTTTATATAGCACTTAGTACTATCTCCAAAGGCATTATAATGCAATTGAAAAATTGAAACTGTACAGAAATATATACTTAACTAGGTGGGTAAGGCCCCCTGGTGCCTTTGGAGCCTCGACCTTCCACTAACTAAATCACCTAAATACAAACTTTGGTGTTATAAATAGATACATTTTTTAATAGTTTGTTCTTATGAAAGAAAGTTTACTCAATCAAAAATAAAAACCACAACTTTCTTGATATTAAAAACCACGACTTTCTTGATATTTTAGTTTATAATTTAAAAACGAAATAAAATCTGAAAATCTAACATCAGATTAAAATTCGTTCAAATCTGAAAAGAATGATACCAAACATATATATATATATATATATATATATATATATATATATATATATATATATATATATATATATGTAGGTTTTAAAATAAGCCCCATTTAAAGCATGACAAAAAATGTCACCTTTGCACTTTTAGGCTTAGGATTTTATATGTATAGAGTAGATAAAAGCTCTTTACCCACAATGCTCAACTGATCCACTTATCCAGTAAAATAACAAAACCAATAAAAGAATAAATGGGAGTTTTTTAAAGGGGATTTTTGCAGTCCAATCCAAGAAATACTGCACAATAAAACAAACCTTTACTGTGGTCTGATGCTTAGACGTTAAGCATGGTTACAGCATTTAAAGTTTAATTTTCTTCAGATCAAAACATAATAACTCAGACCTTTGTCTAAAATGTAGAAGTTAGAGGTTTGCGTTTCATTTTCCTACCTTTCTAAGCTCACAGCTTTTTTTTGCTCTTTTCATTTTATTGTTTGTCTTGTTGTTGTGACATCACCCAACAGATGTCATTTCTTTGTTGCTGTGAATCATGGGTATTTGTGCCTTACTTAGTGTATCCATGCATTTGTGTTTGCTGCCAGGTTTCCAAATTTGAGGGTAAAGGTAAGGTGTCTGCTTTTCTGATCTTTTCCGACTGCCTTATGATGTCTGTCTTTGTGCTTTTCAAATTCTGGTTTTCATATTGGATCTCCAATAATTGTTTAATTTGGTTCTATCCTTTGCTTTCCCTCCAATTGTTGATTTTTCTACAATGGGTTCTTTAATATACAGGTAGACATTTGCTAAAATGCCTCCCTGTAATCAGGTTCCTTCAGTTATCTGGCATAGATTTCAAAATTCTCAAATTTTCCAGGCCACCACTAACACCTACCGCACTCTGTTTTGGTTGTGATACATCCATTGACGTGTTGGCATACTCTTGTAAGCACAGGAAAACACTGACTTCTTGTTTTTATACATTTACAGGTATGCCCCATTTAACGACTAGATACAGTTCTGGGCAAGTGGTTGTAAAGTGATGTATGTCATTAAGCAGACCCAAAAAATTCAGGCAAATATCCTTTTTCACTTGTAAGTTTGTCCAATTTTTCAACTACTTTCCTTACCAGTCACTTTTACATTGTGCAATTCAAAAACTTCTTAAAACACTCAAACCATCCTGAGCTAGCAGTACAGTGCATCTCATATTCAGGTGCAGCTTTTCCTTTCATTTCAAATAGGCTCAGCACCTTTGCCATGATCCTGATGGTGCTCAGGGAGATTTCATTGTGAGACTGGTGCTTTATCTAGTCCAAGCAGGCAACTTTCCTCTATTTGATATGAGTTGCGAGTCTTGCCTTAATCTGGTTATATGTTTGTGTGACATGATTTACACAGCGGAAACCTCGAGAAGAGCCTGGCTGCGGTTTGTAGCACTCACAGTGCTCCTACTACACAACAAACCCCCCATTAAGACATGGCTATTCAACAGAGGTCATTACTCCTGAGTAAGATAATCCTCCCATATTAATAATTTGAACTATAGTGTAAGTTTGTTTTATGGGAATGACACACAAAGTATGTCTTGAAATGGGCATGTTGAGAACGGCGTGAATGACTGGGCGTGTCACATTACATGACGGACATGCAAGGACGAGGCCACAAAACCTCATCCGATGTATGCAATGTGATTAGCTCTATTTCACTTGCTTTTTCATTTAATATTTCTGTTCAAAGTATGATGAGCTGTTTAGCTACTGTTTGGAGGTGATCCTTTTGTGATCCAGCATTTTCACCAATCTGACACCATTCTGGTCTCACAGGTGCTGGTTTAGTGAAGGGCTACCTGTAGTTGTTTAGAGTAAGGTGGTTTTTGGATCATAGACAAAGTAAATCCTCCCCAGTTATATTGTATGTAATCCATGAGCTTTAACTACTTGTTAGGCATCAAATAAGAGCTGCCTTTCAAATCAGCAGCAGGACTAATTTTCCTTTTCTTGTGTGTTAAGAATACATTAATATAGCATTTATTTAAGTTTCTGGCCATTATCATTCTTTTTATTCTTGTATTGTTTTGTTTTACTTTTCACCATTTTGTGGATTTTCTCAATGATGCTACCATGTTTTCCTAGCATTTGTTATAATAATAATAATAATAATACATTTTATTTATATAGCCCCTTTTTCCATGCTCAAGGCACTTTATAGAATTTAAGAAAGAATGGCAGGACATGCAGTATATGACATTGTACAAATCAGATAAATAAATAAAGAAGATTAAGACAATAAATTCAGAGAAAAAGCCCAACAGACAACATAATTGATGGTCTAGCACACACACATACAGGTTACATGAGCATCTTGACATAGAGGTAAACTGAGAGAAGGGTAATAAAGTCAAGTAGAGCTAAAAGCCTTCCTGAACAGATGAGTTTTGAGTTATTTTTTAAAAGAATTCTGGAGTCAGATGATCTGATTAATTGCGGTAGGTCATTCCAGAGTCTGGGAGCTATACAGCTGTCACCAATGGAGTGTTGTTAAACATGTTATACACAAGTCCTGTGTCCTGTGACATCATGGTGGTGTGAACACCTGACAAGAAAGTGGTGTTTAGAATTGTATTTTTAAAATTAACAAACAACAGGCGATAGAATGAAACATAAAGGAAAACGTAAATTTGTTGTAAGGGCACAAGCAGTAAGTTCAAAAACTAGAAAAATCTAAACAAAACCAAGAGACAGGATCAATACTGCAGGAGTCTGAAAAAAGGAGATTCAAATCCAAAAGACTTAACTTTACTTTGAGTGTTTTTTTCCTTTACTATAACACTACAAATAAAGATTGGTCTTTTTAAGACAGATCTAACACTAGAACCTGAGAAGCTGTGCAGTTATACTTGGAGCAAAATGTCACACACCAGCATGTGAGCTTAGTGTCACAAGGCCAGCAATGGGCACAGCGACAACAAACAAGCAGTTGTGACCATGTACACTGATCACAAAATGGTCGTAACCACAGAAACACAAAGTGGTCTTGTGATCATTCCACCACGATAATTTAAAACATACAACTAATGAGAAAAACACATATAAAATTCCAATAATTGAATGAAATTGCTTCATAGAAAGTATAACACCAACTTATTACACACAGTGGGCAGGTGTGGTGGCACACTACTCAACTTGTCTGTACTTTGGGATTTACTAGGAGGAGGCCCAGTAAAGAAAAAGTTTTGAATTCAGTAATTGTTACGGTCAAATTTTGGCCCTCAGAAAGTTTCTTGGCCATGAATTTTGTTCCTTATTTTTGTTTTGTAACCATTGTCACACATGTGTGCATGGAGGCAGCTAAAGGGCTCAAAAAAGGACAATTCCACACTGGACCAGGGGATGGCAGAGTGCAATGATCCTTTCTCTTTTTCCTCTCCAGACCAAACACGAGAAATTCCACCTGAGCTCGATGACGGCACTTCCAGTTCCAGGCCCAATGACGGCACTTCCAGTTCCAGGCCCAATGACATCACTTACGGTGCTTGCCCAGACAACATTACTTTTGGTTCCGGCTCGGGTGAGATCACTTCTGCTTTCTGCCCAGATGATGTCATTTACCCTGCCCAGCTTTACAACCGCCATGTATTTGTCTGTCTACCAGTTCTGTTTTGGACTGATGTCTGTAAAGACTTGCAAAAATCAACTCTTCACTTTTGACAGCCAATTTCAAGTATATGGGTGGCTACCCCCAAATCGTTTTCTGTGTGGTCTGAGTGCTTTTACTTCATTTAAAAGATTTTCACTTCTTAATCCTTGTCTGAGTTTATAACTAGTCTTTCAGACAAATGTTAAAATTAAACATATTTTAACTTTCCTGTTTCCGAACAGCTTCACAATCTGAACATCTCTCTTCAAATCCATACACACTGACATAGATGGGAAAAAATAAAAAAATACAGTAAGAAAAGTATTTAATTCCTGACAAAAGGACAAAAATATGTAATTACTTGTAACAGCATTCTAAAAACAACTTAGAGTTAACTAGCTAAAGGATCACCATTGATTTTTAAACTTTGCTTTTGTACATCATATGTTGAATCAAATATGCATGAAAAAAACAGTGGTGTATTTAAAATGACCGTATGTTGATGGACATGGTATTAACATTGCTGTGTCATTTATTTAAAACACTCATTGGATGTTGGGATGTCTGGGTCAATGAAATTCAAAGACACTTCAAAGTGGGCCAAAGCCTAAAAAAATAATATTCATTAACAAAGCTCACAAAGCCAAAAGCAAAAATCAGAGCTAATCCAAAATCAAAGTGAGAAAAAAGAACTTAAAGAACAAACAAAGAGGTCAATATGAAAATTTAACATAAAGGGGGACCCAAACCTTAGGGAGCAGAATAAATTAAACAGGAGCTAATACCTTAGTACTCGGCCTTGTGGCAAGAATACACAGGAGACATCAAAGGTTTGGAGTAGCCACCCGTACAAAATGCCCTGGCTGCAACTGAGTATCTTTTACGCTGAGTTGTGCACAAAACAAAAGACCAAAACAGAATTGATTAGATGTGTAAAGATGGCAGCTTTAAAGGCCAAGACTGGAAGTGACTTCATCGGGGCCGGAAGTGATGTCATCGTTGGCACCAGAACTGGAAGTGGCATAATCGTCGGCACTGGAAGTGGAAGTGATGTCATCGGGGACTGAAGTGATGTCATCATTGGCGCCAGAACCAGAAGTGACTTCATCGTTAGTGCCATAACAGAAAGTCACATCTTCATGAGTGTCGGAACTATGTGAGATTTCCTGTGAATGGTCTGCAGAGGATCGAGAGAGAAATTCAGTGTATCTCCCCATCCCCTGGTCTGGCATAGAACTACCCTTTAGTTTCCTCCCATGTGCACGTGCGTGACCGTCTTTAAATAGACTCATATAGGCAGCCAACTCAGCTGCAATGTCAGGAGACCATGCCCCATACGACTGTACATACAAAAGGCAGCTAACAAATAATACTGACATAATAAAAGACCAGGAAAACAGCGAAATGATTTAAAAACACTTAACAAAAATAATGAAATACAACAGGAAAAAAAATTAAGACAAACCTTTACATTAAGAAAATTAACTAAAACAGCAAAATAAGTAAAGGGAGATATGGAGCACTCTTGAGCAAGTCCCGAAGCAGAAATGGTGCCAAGAAGAGTACTGAGAAAAATACTTAACAGACACACTGAGCACTAAAAATGCAACTCACATCAGAAGTAAATCAAGAAGCTTGTGGTCTTTTTCGACATAACGAAATGCATGTGACCTTCTTTCTAACAAGTTCATTGATTAGCACACTTGTCCACTAATATGCAGAAAAACAGTCCCCTTTCTCATATCTCTCTCTCGTTTTTCTGCAAGTCCTTGGCCTTTTCCCCATCAGTTAGGCCCTTGGCTGACTGAATGAGTAGTATAAAGAAGCTTTTAAGTTCCAACTAGGGTGTTAGCCATTTTTGCTTGATTTCTCACTAAGTTCTAACCAGAAATCTGTTAATGGGTAAATCACTTAATCATTTCTGGGACTAGGAATGCCTTTCTGCTAACACTGGAGCTGTTCTTTTAGGCTAGGGATATACTTAACGCTATTTTATGCATGAGGTTGAGGACACTGCTGTGTTGTGAGCTGAGGGAAGAAAATTGTTAAAAATAAAAGTAATTTGCATTCTGATGCTGTTGTGATAGTAAAAAAAAAAAAAAGACAGCAACAGCGACATAGAATGTTGTTACAGTATGTAACACCTTTAAATGTATCGAGTCATTACAATGGGGAATATGTGACGCTTATATTGCCTATGTGAGAAATGGTTGAAGAAAAGCACCATGAAGACATTTGCATGTCAACATTAAAGTCTGATGATTTGCTTCACCACATTGAATCATTCATCAAACATCAAAGCATGGAAATTGATCCTGTTCGAGCCGCAAGCCTGCCATCCCGTTGCTAGTAAACAAAGATGCTCACGTCAGGTAACAAAACCTGCATACACATGCCACCCATATTTTAGCTGGTACTGCAACTTGCGCACGCATCACATTAGTTTTAAGGATGTGCTCAGAGGACGTGTCAAAAGAACACTGGAAACGCGTGGCAGCCATGATACATGCACGTACGTGTTCTGAGCATGAAGTATAAACCGGCCCCTAGAGCTCCCTCTGGTGGCCCCAGCTGTTCTTGATGTCCTTAAATCTAGCTTCTGTTCAAAGTTCAGACAATTTTTTTTGTAGTCTTGTAAACTGGAGCTGCCTGGTGCCTAATATTAATTATTTCCAAAGCATTTTCTTTGAAATAATATACTTTCTGCAATGGTACTCCATCAGCCATCCAGATGTGACACCTCTGTTGCCTCCATAGCCATTATTTTTTAATGAAAGTAAACATTAGGTATTACACATATGAAGTGATAAATGTTAGATCTGAATACAAAATGAGAGGTCTGAAACTTGAAAGTGCACCATATCATAAAGACTTAGGTGTCATAGGGGACTCATCATTATCAACCTCCAGTAGTGTGCAAAAGCCATTAAGAATGTTAGTAGAATATCAGGATATATAGCACGATGTGTAGAGTACAAATCCAAGGAGGTTATGCTCAAGCTTTATAATGCACTGGTGAGGCCTCTGGAGTATTGTGTGCAGTTTTGGTCCGCAGGCTACAAATAGGACATAGCAGCGATGGAAAAGATCCATTGAAGAGCAACTAGGCCTAGACTAGACTTATGAGGAAAAATTGAAGGAGTTAACCCTTTACAGTTTAAGAAAAAGGAGATCAAATACAAAAAAAAAACAATTCCTGCTTTTAAGAGTGTGTTTAAATTGTCTCACGTAACTTGTTTATAAACATAACTGAAAACATTTTGCAGTTGTTGCATGACAATAGTTTTGTATCAGTGTAGTTATTGACTATTGCTGCAATTCTCAGCCTTGCGCTACAGTGTATTCATATAGCTGTCAGCTGATATGTGAGGAAACAGACAAAAAAAGAGAGGCACAAGATAGTGAACCTTAAAATGGACTGTCAATTACAAAGTGGCTGAACCTGAGTCTCTGTGTCAGGCTAAATTTCAGTTTGATCACTCTGCACTGACTACAATATTATGGAGTGCTTTGGCTTAGAAAAGTTGTCTTGATATTGTTTTGAAATAATTATGTGGATAGGATTGGCAAGGTGTTGGGCTCAATGTCCTGTTTTCATCAAATATTTATCTAATGTCCTAATGTTTTATCATTGTTCTGTATGACTCATCAGTTTTTCTATAAGTCACAGTATGTGCCTGAACCCAAGTTTAGTTTAATATAAGTATGTCATGGGGTGTTAAAAGGTGCTAACTTTTTCAAAGGCAAAAGGATTACCTTAAACTAAAAGACGAGACAGCTGTCAAGTGCTTTGAATAAGGGTATGCTTCCATTGCACAACAAGTGTGACAGAAAGGAGGAAGAAAAAAGGAGGACAGAAGCTTTGATTCAATTTAGATTGGGAAATGGAAAAATAAACTAGAGAAAACATGGACATGTGAAAGAATGTGAAAGAATGTGAAAATTTGAAATATAATAGGTTTGGGACTTGAAACCATGCCCCTAAAGCTTTAAGGTAAATACTGCACTACTGTGCCACACACTTTTATTATCTTTATGTGGTCTCAAAGGCATAAAAGATCACCATCTCCACAGTCTAACAGCACCCTGTCCTTGGCCACCTTTTCTTTTTCTTCCTGTAATTTAGCTAAGGATGAGACTTGATTCTATTTAAGATCCCTGAACCTGGCCTGCCAGGGAGCCACGCTCATAATGTGAGAACATTTTACCTAATGGGACACCAGTTACACATGCATATGCATAAACATAATGTTTTCAGTTTAACACGCACCCAGTCAACCTGACAGCCTGTCTGTTATAGTAGTATTATATCAAAGCTTTAAAAAGTGTGAATTGTACTCACTTCCCAGGCCATCTATTTTAGTTCATGACTAGAAAAGAAGGCATGTTTTGCTTTCGCGGCTACAGATGGTCTGAAGAACCTGGCAGAGCTCCCTGCACAGCAGCCAACAACACAGAGTTTAATGAAATACTGGCTTAAGCACAAGTGAAAGTTCTGCCAATGTTGATATATTTGCAGCAATAGAACTACTAGTGTACTTTATTTATTTAGCACTCTTTTAAATATCATTCAATGCATCCTGCTATTACATTACGCTACATATGATGCAATTTAGAACTTTGCCTTTGATATATAATATCCTGATAAAATAATCTTTTTTCAACTATGTGGATTCTCTAATAAGTAAGTGCAGTTACAGGCCTGGCATGTGTTGTCTCTATTTTGTGGGCACTCCACTATAATTCAAGCTGTGGCTTTGATGCAATTAACCTAATAGTCAGTCACGGAAAAATGTTTTTCATAAAAAGCAAGATGACCTCTTAACTGTTCTCAAAGTCTCATTGGCTTTGATGGAGGCACCAATACAAATCTATCCAATCATAATTATGAACATCAGAAGTAAAACCCACATAAATAATAAACAACTGGAGCACACTCAGAATGCTCACTTATTTGTTTATCTCAGATAAAACACATTTAAAAAGTAGGTCAGGTTGTGATGTTGGGGCTCTTGTCATTTTTGATCTAATTGGATTTCAAGGAGGCAACTGCAAATATTGTGCTAAGCATTTGTACCCATTCTTTTTATTTGTAAATGTATCTTCTGAATGAATATTTTAAGTTCAAACTAATTAACCCTTTTAAAAGCACATGTGCCATCTGTTGTTTTATGTATTTTAATTAATTTCCCCCTTCCCTTCATACTGTAAGTTTCATCATCTTTATGTATGAAGAATACAATATAACAAACTTTAGGTCTAATTACAGCTAGGTACTGCATAAACACAGATAAGGGCTATTTGAAAGAGATGTGTACTCTAATGCATATTTAGAATGCTAAATTGCTTGTAAATTTAAAAATGCTAGGTCACAGACACTATTAAAGGCCAGCTAGACATACTGTACTGCAGATCTCTTTGCTGTCAAAGAGCTGTCATGAACCCTTTGAGCCTGACTGAATAGATAGGAATTTCACTTTGAAATTTAAAAAAACAGATACAAAAGGGATAAAGTAAATGAAAAAATAAAAGTGAAGCAAAGTGGTTAAATATAAAGGAAACTTAAATCATCCTAGAACTTCTCTGTCTTATAACACAGACATTTTTCTTTACCATTGAATCTTGAGCTTACCTGATTGGCTCAATCTTGATTTCTGCCTGATTGTTGCTGAACTTGGTTTACCCAGCTTTGTTCATGATTTTTGTATTTTTGGCATAATCTCTGCTTAGGTAAAATGTAGAGTTGCTCCTGGATAATCATTGAAAGATGCACCTTAGTAAAAATTGTTTTTTGTCTGCATCTGCCCCAGAAGTAAATAAGAGTATGTTTAAATCTACTTAGACACTCGAAAAATCCCTCCAAGGTGCAAGGAGTGAATCTCATGTTAATATTATATTCTGAATTAGAATTATTACAATAAATTCCTCAGATAGGTCTCCTGTGAGCAGAACTGATTAATAAACTTACCAATTATGTAGTTTACACATATAAAGTAACACTGAGTTGTTAATAAACTATTTTGAGATTTAAAAAATCTAGAAATTAATGAAGTCATCATTCCATTTATCCACCATTTTTCCATTATCCAAATATGCCTATTACAATGTAGGGTTGTATGGACCATGAAAGCAGTGCAATATGCGTAAAATTAACCCACTAAAAATAAGATTTTAACTTAATTCTCAAACCTAGTGGATATAATTGATAGTTGTGTGGAGGGACTGACGGCTTCCTAAACAGCACTAGGCCAAAGGCAGAAAACTGCTGTCCATCACAGAGCCCACACTTGCAGATGCCCCCACAGGGAGCAAATGTAGAGTTTCCAATTAACTGGGATGTAAGAGCGTTTAGGTTTTATTTTTAATTGAAATATATTTATCAGTAAATTGAGAGATAAAACAATTAAGGCTAAATTGGAACAGCCATGTAATGACACAACTAAAAGGAATTTAAATGGAACAAACAAGAAAGCAAAAGAAAAATTGTGATATAGGGAAACATTAAATACAAAAAAAAGAACAGAAGAGCAACTTTTTTAAACTACATCTAAAAAGAAAAGAACTAAAACTTGAGAATGAGAAAGAAGCAAACGGAAATATAATTGAGCTCAAACATATTGCAATGTCATCTAGGCCTAAAATAAAATCCCAAACGTTAATTAAGTGAAAAAAACCTGAATGCACAACACTAACGTTATATTTTTGAATTTTATTCTTTCTGGCAGCTGTCTGATGTGGTTTGACTGCACCGTAGCTTGTTCCAGTTGCCAGGGTAACCTTTCTTGTTGCTGGAGGGTGTGGCCTCTGAGTTCTTCACCCGCTAAAAACTGGAGCGGTGGGTTTAAATAGCTGCCTACTTCTCTGTGTCTTTATCTGAGCTATGGATAAAAATAAAAAAAATTGCAAAACCCTTTGCAAATAATATTTGCTTTATGAATTGATCTATTGGGTTCCAGACTTTAATTCTTTCCACCTGACTTTGATTTTCATCTTGCTCTTTGGCTTTTTTTTTTGGCACTGTTCGATCTCCTGGTTTTGACGCTTTTCTGTTTCGTGTCTCTTTCCTTGCTTGTCCTTCAAAAATCTTGTTGGTTTTTCAACATTACAGCTATAAATGCAAAACATAGAATATTCTGTAAACAAACATTTATTGTAATATAAACCTACCAAAAAGAAGCTTGAATATAAAGAAAAAGCAAAAGCCAAAATGCAAACATACCGAAAGTGCAGCTTTTGTTTTTATTTTTGAAATTTTCCAAAACGTCTACTAAAGGGCATTATGTCATGTCTGCCCACTCTGACAGACTATCCATAATGTAGTGATGACAAAATGAAAAGCATGTCAGAGTCAATGCCAGTTTACAACAACAGAGAATTAATCCTATCTTTTGTATAAACCTAAACAAAAGAAACCAAAAATTCAAGTCCTAAGATATGCAGCAAAGATCTTTAACTATCAGAAAGCATACAAACTCACAGAGAATTGTTATGATTTACCTGGAAACTTTAATAGGGAAAGATCCACAGTACTACAGTAGTATTTAAGCCATTGTGCTAATGATGTCATAATTCACAACTGCCAGGATAAACTCCCTAGCAATACAACAACATGTTCAAGAAATGGAGTCTAAAGATATCAATATCTATGGAAAAGATGTAAAACAAAATCAACATACTGTACTTTACTGTTATTCAAATAACAATAAGGACAGAAACAAATTTAGCATTTAACAATACCACCAAAACCAGGAGAAAATTTTAAAGAAGCAAAATAAATACAGAAAAAAATTACAGCACAGGTGTTTTGTAACCCAGGGGAGGAGCTGTGAGCAAAGCTAGAACTTTTATTTCCACATGGTGACTGCAGCTCCTGAGGAAATTAGGCTTATAATTAATACATCAATTAGCAGAACAAAGTCACTGGTAAAAGCTAAAGGAGAGAAAAAAATGTTGCTAAGGACAAGTTATGAGCAAAACCCTAACAGAGAGGAAAGTACCTAAGAAAAATAAATAGATAATAATGAGTTAAACAATTCACACCCAAATAGCAATCAATACACTACCACACTATTCAAAATAACAGTTTTTTGTGTGATATTTACTTTAATAAATATAGGGTTATGTATAAAATTAGGTTTACAATTACTCAGGCTGTCATTCTGTTTGAATCAAATTCCACCTTCTGTGCGCTGTAGAAGAGAAAAATAAATTTTAACTTTCCCACCCTGGGACAGTCATAATAAGGTGGGAAGAAGGAGAAATCAATTATTGGTCTTGATTAAATTATTCTGCAAGGTGACAGCTTTATTTACCTTACCTCCCTCTGAGGTAGGAGGCGGACTTATATCAAGGTAACTCGAGAACAATCATTTTAAGAAACAGAATAACACTTTTTATTGCAAAGATTATATAAATATGATAATTGCATATATACAGTGCATCTGGAAAATATTCACAGTACATCACTTTTTCCACATTTTGTTATGTTACAGCCTTATTCCAAAATGGATTAAATTCATTTTTTTCCTCAGAACTCTATGCACAACAATCTATAATGACAACGTGAAAAAAGTTTACTTGAGATTTTTGCAAATTTATTAAAAATAAAAAAATTGAGAAAGCACAAGTATTCACAGCCTTTGCCATGAAGCTCAAAATTGACCTCAGGTGCATCCTGTTTCCCCTGATCATCCTTGAGATGTTTCTGCAGCTTAATTGGAGTCCACCTGTGGTAAATTCAGTTGATTGGACATGATTTGGAAAGGCACACACCTGTCTATATAATGTCCCACAGTTGACAGTTCATGTCAGAGCACAAACCAAGCATGAAGTTAAATGAATTGTCTGTAGACCTCCGAGACAGGATTGTCTCGAGGCACAAATCTGGGGAAGGTTACAGAAAAATTTATGCTGATTTGAAGGTCCCAATGAGCACAGTGGCCTCCATCATAAGTGGAAGAAGTTCAAAGCACTATAACATGGCGTAAGCACAAAAGCCGAAATGTGCTTACGCACAGAAAAATCCAGATGCAGGAATCTGTGCGTACTCCAACTTCCACGTTCTTTCACTACATAAATCCCGATCAGCGTGAAAACTAACGCTCGTGCACACGCTTTATGTAACGCCCCAACTCCTTCCAGAATTACGCCTCTTTGAATATGCAAATCAATATAAATCGCCCTTAAGTGCAGCCTTCTGTGAAAAGACAATGGGAAAAGCACGGGGGAAATATAAGAATTTCAGCGAATACCAAGTGGAGGCAAAGGAAAAACATACTATTTGTTCAAATAAACCATGGTATAATCAACAAAAGGAAGTTGATCGAGTGACATAGCGTGTTGGAGAAACTTGAAAGCTCACATTCACAAAATCGCACAGTGCCAGAAATAAAAAAGAAGTCACATATCAAAGTCGCCGTGAAAAGCCGAGTTGTAAGCCCACTGTCTGAGTGTCATATGAAAGCTTATTAGGGTACAGAGAAAAAAAAAGACACACAGTGAGGAAAAAGCATGAAATGTCAACTTCGATCTCGACATTTCCACTTTAATCACGTAGTTTATTTTGTCATTAAAGTAGAACATCATAAACTTCATCTTAAAATCGTTTAATTAACCAGTTTCTCAAATCACATCGTAATTAAAGTAGCACGTTAAATGCTTTGTTTTGTATTTGATCTTCTATGTGCTCTATGTGTGTGAATCACTACTTGCTTCTTAAACCAGCTCTCTTCCTCCAACTGGACACAGAATCCATTACATTCGTGATATTACATCTCTCTGAATAACTAAAATACTGGGATGTATACGTGATGTCATTTTCATGATGATAGGAGTTAAAGCACGTTATTAAACATGTGTTTCACTTCGATGAAATAATTTATTGCAGCAGTACTCAGGGGTGGCTCTAGTCTTGTGGTGACACTGGGCAGAGGAAGAATCGGTGGCTCCTTCGTCCGTCAATGTCAGTAAGGCAGCTTATGCAGCACGGTGCATGGCCACGTCCGTTGCAGACACTGCTCATGACAAAAGCATTTAACTTTTACCGAAATTTGCCGCTACGTTTTTAGCTGAGTTGTTATTTTCTCTTTCTGTTTTATATTCAATATATATTGGCGTAGCCGTCACTGCAGTCAGTGCTTTTCTTTCCCCAAGTAACCGATCACCATAGGCCTACAATCAGCTCTGTAATAGACGTTAAGCCACCTGTAAGCTTAGCGCCGATTCTTCAAAACGTTTAAAGAACACTGAAATATCTTCGTAGTACATGTTTAATTATTCTATCCTTAACGACACTCCCAGTGAAGAATATAGATTACTAGCAAAAAATCAGTGCTTCGCAGCGGTGAAATACTGCATTCAAATTTTTATTAAGAAGAAAATTAAACCTTTTTAAACTGTGGGACAATATGCCAATAATTATTTGTTAAGGATCTCTTTGTATACCATGTTGTCAGTTCGGCCCTCCGGTTGTAACTTGACCAAGCTGTGCGCTGAGCTTACTCTTGAGCATGTAACTTACAGTTGGCCATGTGAACAGTAATCTTGTCTCAAATCTCACAGCTTGGATTGCTGCTGTCATAATCGGTTTGAGTTTCATGGTTTGTTTCATTTACGACAGTATTTGCAGGATTTGTTGTGTTAAAGTGACATTTGGCATCTGTCAAGCGTTGTAAGCACACAACCGGTTTCATCGATAAAATCACATCCAGCTTTTGATAGTTTAAACATTCATAAACATCAAAGTGTCCACTACTGAAATCGTCACCTGTGAATCTAAGATGTTTAAGAGGCATTGGCGGTTGTCGAAAGGTGTAAAATATTTGCCATTTCGGTACACTTGAAAGCGACAACTGAACAATTCAGCGGCAGCCATCAACTCACATGCAGAACCATAGGTGAAGGGCTTAAGCATTTCACTCTTCTAGTGCTCCTGTGTAGTATAATTATCTCCTGTACCATCATCAGTCCACACCTTGAACCTGTCCCAGTCATTCAATACATAAGACAGAATGTTCCTCCGGATATCAAGAGTGAGTCTGATATGGCCGTGCAATATGTAACAAAGAGAATGGAAAAGGTAGGTGGTATCTCCGGGCATGGAAACCACTCGGTAAGTGACAGTTCTTTGATCGATAGAATTTCTTGAAGATGGCCCCATAAGTAACAAAGACTGTTGAAAAGTTCAATATGGCGGCCGACAGTGGTATCATACTACCGAAATAAGTACGCATTGATTTCAGTTAGTGGAGGGAAGCCGCCTACCAAATTTCGAGAAGATGGAGCCATAAATAAGAAAGTTCAACATGGCAGACGTTGTTGACCGTTATGACCATTACGCGTAGAATTTCGAAATGAAACCTGCTTAACTTTTGTAAGTAAGCTGTAAGGAATGAGCCTTGCAAATTTAAGCCTTCTACCTATACGGGAAGTTGGAGAAATAGTGATGTTGAAAAATTCAATATGGCGGCTGACAGTGGCGTCATACCACCCAAATAAGCACGTACATTGGTTTCGGTTAGCTAAGGGAAGCCACCTACCAAATTTCGTGAAGATGGGGCCATGAATAAGAAAGTTCAATATGGCGGACGTTGTTGACCGTTATGACCGTTACGCGTAGAATTTCTAAATGAAACCTGCTTAACTTTTGTAAGTAAGCTGTAAGGAATGGGCCTGCCAAATTTCAGCCTTCTACCTACACGGGAAGTTGGAGAATTAGTGACATTGGAAAATTCAATATGGCGGCGAAAATGGCGTCATACCACCGAAATAAGTGCGTACATCGGTTTTGGTTAGCGCAGGGAAGCCGTCTACCAAATTTCGTGAAGATGGGGCCATAAATAAGAAAGTTCAACATGGCGGACGTTGTCGACCGTTATCGACCGTTATGACCGTTAACGTGTAGAATTTCGAAATGAAACCTGCTTAACTTTTGTAAGTAAGCTGTAAGGAATGAGCCTGCCAAATTTCAGCCTTCTACCTACACGGGAACTTGGAGAATTAGTGATAAGGGAGTCAGTCAGTGAGTGAGTGAGGGCTTTGCCTTTTATTAGTATAGATTTAAATGAAGTTAAAGTTTTATCTGTATAATTTAACAAACATATTTTGCTGCATTTCACCTTAAAAATGATATTTCATCATATGTAAATACGCGCTTTATAAAGTGGCTCAGGTTGTGCGATATTATAACTGAAGTGCAAGTTTACAGTGGGGTGATTGTACTTATAAGTACAAACAGTTCTACAAGGAGCAATTGATTGAGTGCATTTAAAGTTCTTGGGATTAAACTGTTTCTGAACCACGAGGTCTGTACAGGAAAGGCTTTAAAACGTTTTGCCGTGGCTGAGACAGCGAACCTTGAAGCTGTATACTGATAATTCTCTTTCCGATCAGTTGCTGCTGTGATTCACACTCAGATACAGTGATATAAATACTCCGAGTCGTGCAGTGAGAGTAATATGGAAAAAGATGATCCGCTGTGGCAACTCCTAACAGGAGGAGCTGAAAGAAGAAGAAGAAGAAGGTGCAGTGAGAGTAACAACGCTAAATCAGTTATGGTATTTGGAATACTATGGCTGTTCCCTGGACCATTATATTGTTACAAGTTAATTACAATCAGATGCGTTACACTAATAAACAATATGTAGTTAGTTTCAGTGTATTTATAAAGCCGCGTCATGAAAATAAGGAGTAATCACACAGGAACAGTGGCACTGCTTTGACGCTGGGTGCCGCCAGTCTGCAAAACCGAGCGGAGAACTTGCATACGGCAAGGTATGAGGTACCGTGGAAAAGTGCGTGGCTTTACACCAAGTGTAGGTTTTATACATCGCAATTTGAACGTGGAAAAGTTCTTACGCAACATTTCTGTGCGTACGCACCGTTTATACATGAGGCCCCAGGACTCTTCCTAGAGCTGGTCGTCATCTAAACTGAGCAATTGGGGGAGAAGGGTCTTAGTCAGGGAGGTGACTAAGAACTGAATGGTCACTCTGCCAGCGCTCCAGAGGCCCTCTGTGGAGAAAGGAGAACCTTCCAGAAGTACAACCATCTCTGCAGCAATCCACCAATCAGGTCTGTATGGTAGAGTGGCCAGACGGAAGCCACTTCTTAGTAAAAGGCACATGGCAGCCCACTTGGAGTTTGTCAAAAGGCACCTGAAGGACTCTAAGACCATGAGAAACAAAATTCTCTGATCTGATGAGACAAAGATTGAACTCTTTGGTGTGAATGCCATGTGTCACGTTTGGAGGAAACCAGGCACCGCTAATCGCCAGGCCAATGCCATCCCTACAGTGAAGCATGGTGGTGGTAGCATGATGCTTTGGGATTGTTTTTCAGCGGCAGGAACTGGAAGACTAGTCAGGATAAAGGGAAAGATGACTGCAGCAATGTACAGAGACATCCTGGATAAAAACCTGCTCCAGAGCGCTCAACCTCAGACCGGGGCGACGGTTCATCTTTCAGCAGGACAACGACCCTAAGCACACAGCCAGGATATCAAAGGAGTGGCTTCAGGACAACTCTGTGAATGTCCTTGAGTGGCCCAGCCAGCGCCCAGACTTGAATCTGATTGAACATCTCTGGAGAGATCTTAAAATGGCTGTGCACCAATGCTTCCCATCCAACCTGATGGAGCTTGAGAGGTGCTGCAAAGAGGAATGGGTGAAACTGGCCAAGGATAGGTATGCCAAGCTTGTGGCATCATATTCAAAAAGACTTGAGGCTGTAATTGCTGCCAAAGGTGCATCGACAGAGTATTGAGCAAAGGCTGTGAATACTTATGTACATGTGATTTCTCCGTTTTTATTTTAATAAATTTGCAAAACCTCAAGTAAACTTTTTTCACGTTGTCATTATAGGGTGTTGTGTGTAGAATTCTGAGGAAAAAAATTAATTTAATCCATTTTGGGATAAGGCTGTAACATAACAAAATGTGGAAAAAGTGATGCACTGTGAATACTTTCAGGATGCACTATACGTTAACACATAAGACACAGACAGACTAGACAGACACACATATAACATTGAGAGGCTGGCTGCTTACTGGTTCTTTAGAGTTCTCATTTATCTGGCACAGATAGTTTTACAATATCAAGTCTTTAAAGGGGATCTCCAATGTTGTGTGCAGTTGTTGCTTTGTTGCTGTTCTGGCTTCAAATGGAGGATTCTTCTTCTTCTCTTTGCTGCATGGTCCTTTGTTTTGTGGTGTTCTGTGATGGTGATTTCTCAGCTTGCTTTCTGCTGTGCTTTCTGGAGTCCTCTCAAAAACAAACTTTTCATTCCAGGCTTAAGGGGCCCCTCCATCCAGTGGGTCCTGGGTAATCATTACCCTTTTTCCTCCTACTACAATGCCTATGGCTATGTCATCTGCAACTTCATAGGGAAAATTATTATTCTTTCTCCCACAAAAGTTTAAATGTTGAAATTCCCTTATTGAAGTAATCACTACTTCTTAGCCTTTTCAGACTACTGGCACACAGCTTTAGCTTGGCAGCCTGGATCTCGGCTTTCTCGTCCACATTGTCAGTTTCAGCTGCCTAAAGAGATAGTGGCTCATCAGTTTTTAGTTTTAAAGAGAGATTTCACAGTGTATGAGAGCAGAGTGAAACCCTGAGAGTTTCATCAGAGTGCCCTCAGAATTCTCCTGAGAGATCAGTGAATGTGTCCCTCTCTCAGAGAGTATATGTGGGACAGCTACTTTTTAAGAAGAAATTCTAACCTGTCCTGATTGGATTAAAGACATTTCCAGTTACAAAAATAGTGTCTCCTCATAGGTGAATTCTTCTGTCATTCTCTGTGGTCATCCCTTGAATTATAGGAATTGTTCTTGCTTGAGCCTCTTTTGCACATGGTGGCTCAAGAAGTCTGCAGAGGGGCCACTGGAAAGAAGTCAGTTCAACTATGATTTACATCTTAATCAGTTAATCCAAAATGCTGCTGCAAGAATTTTTACAAGAACAATAAAATCCAAGTTTGCATGTTCTCCCTGTGTCTGCGTGGGTTTCCTCCGGGCACTCCGGTTTCCTCCCACAGTCCAAAGACATGCAGGTTAGGTGGATTGGCGATTCTAAATTGGCCCTAGTGTGTGCTTGTTGTGTGGTTGTGTTTGTGTGTGTCCTGTGGTGGGTTGGCACCCTGCCTGGGATTGGTTCCTGCCTTGCGCCCTGTGTTGGCTGGGATTGGCTCCAGCAGACCCCCGTGACCCTGTGTTTGGATTCAGCGGGCTGGAAAATGGATGGATGGATAATAAAATCCAAACACATAACTCCAGTTCTTAAATCCTTACACTGGCTCTTGCATAAGTTTAGGGCAGATTTCAAAATCCTCCTTTTAAATATAAAGCCTTAATTGGCCAAGGTCCGGCTTACTGGTATGAACTTATCATGACTTACAAACCTGAACATACATTAAGATCTCAAGATGCCAGCCTGCTTATGATTCCAATGATTAATAAAATAACAGTGGGAGGTCGAGCTTTTAGTTAGAGGGCTCCTAAACTGTGGAATGGTCTGCCTGCTACTATAAGAGATGCCCCTTCTGTCTCAGCTTCAAATCCTGACTAAAGACTCACTACTTCAGTTTAGCATATCCTGACTAGAGCTGCTGATTAACTGTACAGACTGCATCTCTGTTGTTAGTCATTAGCACTAAAACATAAGTAATATGATAATCATCAACTATTCTGTTTCTCTACTTGGTGCCACAGCCCACCTGTCTAAGGTAAAGTCATCTCTAATGGAGGATTGCAGGAATCAATGGCTAGATGGGTCCTTTCATAGGATTGGCTGGCCCAGTACTTACCTAGCTGTGGAATGGCCAATAGGGGGTGGCAACTTGATGGGTAAGGTCTCCAGGACTATTTCTATTGCACTATTATATTGTATTGAGGATTACCTGTGTTCTGTTCTGTGTATTGTATTGACCCCATTTTTTGACACTCACTGCACGTCCAACCTACCTGGAAAGGGGTATCTTTTTCACCTGCCATTCCCAAGGTTTCTTCCATTTTTTTCCCTACAAGGGTTTTTTTTGGGAGTTTTTCCTTGTCTTCTTAGAGAGTCAAGGCTGGGTGGCTGTCAAAAGGCAGGGCCTGTTAAAGCCAATTGCGGCACTTCTTGTGTGATTTTGGGCTATACAAAAATAAATTGTATTGTATTGTATCTTTGTTATTAGATGAATTCCAGGTAGACCCTGGTACAAACAGGAGTTCAGTTACTTAGTTTGGAATTTAAGTGAATGTTTTGTACAGCTGGATGTCTGTTAAATCCACTGCCTTAACAGGCCTGGAGTGTCACTACAACCAAGCAGAATGGGCATTGCCCACTTTGTTCTACAGATCATAATCCCACAATAAACAAACAGTCCGCCACCTCAGACGGAGAAAACCCACCTGTAGCCACAGTAGCTGCTGTAGTGTCATTGTTATCTGTAAAAGTGGTCCTGTTAATTTCAAGTTCATGATTAGTGCTGTAAGGAAAAAAATCAACATGCAACAAATTTCCTCTCCTTGGGGTCATAATGAGCAAGTGCTATATATTAGTCACGCACGGAACAAACAATCATAACAGATCTGAATTACAAGCACTATTTGTATACATTTTTCCTGACTTAAATCTTCAATCCTTGACACTACTGTAAACAAAATTGGATTCATACTCAGCCCCTTCCATGATTTTTATCTACATGGGTTCAAACCTTCTCCCTCATACTCACATTCCACTAGGAACCAAACACTCACGCAGCCTAACGGGGCGAGATGAAGAATTACTTTTTGCAGGCCAGTTACCAAACATCTATTATGGCAGGTTGGTCATTGCACTATAACAGCATGGATGTGTTCAGATTTGTTAAATTGTGCGTAAATTGTGCTGTCACAGCACTCCTTCAGGATCTAACATGCCCTGTCCTTGACTGGTGCTGCGGAAAATTTTTAACTTCTCCAATCCAATTTTAGAGCAAGGTCTGAGTACACAAAATAAAAGGCCAATCTGCTCTGGCCTGTCTCTAATAATAGGAGGCAAAGAGCAAAATGAAAAACTCACTGGTCATTTTTTTTTTTATGATGCCGAATTTTACAAACAGACTAGGTAGGGAGCCTTTTGATTTTACCTTTATAGTCATCTCTGGCAATTAATCACCCGTACAATAGCACATGTTTAGAAGGGCTAGACCATAAATAAAGAAGTAAGAATCCAAAATGAACAAAATGAGATGTGCCATCTGTGTAACTGTCCATGCCTTTCACCAAGCTTTAAGTTTGCTGTCGCATATTGATGGTAACTGCTCACTTTATATCACCTGAGGCTCATCTGAGCTCAATTTACTTTAATATTTAATAGGCTGCTTGCACTTAATCAGTACTGTTATCATGGATTCAACTTTTGTTCTTGTTTCCTGACCCTTGCATTATTAACATCCATATTTATGACATTAATTTTGTTTTATTTAAACTGAGAGTACTTTGGTTGAAACCCTCAATTAAAATGTAGGCAAGTATAACAAACATTCATAAACATAAATATAAAAATCAAAAATGAAAACATCCATCCATCCATCCATTTTCTAACCCGCTGAATCCGAATAGGGTCACGGGGTCTGCCGAGCCAATCCCAGCCAACACAGGGCACAAGGCAGGAACCAATCCTGGGCAGGGTGCCAACCCACCGCAGGACACACACAAACACACCCACACACCAAGCACACACTAGGGCCAATTTAGAATCACCAATCCACCTAACCGGCATGTCTTTGGATTGTAGGAGGAAACCGAGCACCGGAGGAAACCCACGCAGACACGGGAGAACATGCTAACTCCACGCAGGGAGGACCCGGAAGCGAACCCGGTCTCCTAATTGCGAGGCAGCAGCGCTACCACTGCGCCACCGTGCGCCAAATGAAAACATTAATTCCAATAATAAAAAAAAAGAAAACAGGTAAGAAATAAAAAATAATAATAATTTGTCCCATTTGAACAAAAGTGCTCATCTCTTATTTATCTTGTAGATCATTTCGGATAACTGGTGCACAATAACTGAATGTAAACCCTTGAAGCTCAGTAAAATCTCCAGGACCTGAAAAGTAATCTGGCCATTGGAGTGACTTTCATACGTTTCATTGGTAATGGCTAGCATAGAAGCAATATAACATGGCAATAGTCAGTAAGGGTCTTATAAATAAGGCCAATCTACTGTATATCTTGTCTCATCCCAGTTTTACCATAGAGAATGCTATGATGAGAACTATAAATATTACCAGTAATAAATCTAAGGGCAGAGAGAAAGAATGAATCCAGCAACTCAAGAGTAGTAAATGAAGCATACCTAGATAATATACCATCATAATCTGAAACTCACAGGAAAGTTTCCTTAACAATTTACTTCCTACTATGCACAGGGTACAAGTTCTATTTCTACAGAAGAAACCAATTCTTTGTCTTAATTTGCTTAGAAATTGCTTGAACCTTGTGGCGAACCTTTAGTAATTGGCAGAGATTCAGATGTAATGTTCCCTGTGGCAACACTTTGCTGCCTATCTGACAGATAATTCTGAAACCATTCACATGCTTCATGATCAAAACTGATCCTAACCTTTGTAAAAGAAAAACCATGATTTACTGTATCAAATGCTTTTAAAGGATCAAAAAAACATTTCTTTGTGTCTAGAGCGTTAATAAGATCATTCAAAATTAAGGTGATAGCAGTATTGTTCTACACTCTTGTCTGCTTCTGATCAGGGCTCAGGAAAGAGTACAATAAAATTAGTGATATTAAATGATCTCTTACTCAAGATTTTTTTTCTAGATATAACAATTTAAAAAATCTGTCTACAATTATTGATATAAGATGTTTCACCTTCTGTTTGCAATGGAAATACATGAACAGGCTTCCAAACATTAGGAACGATATCAGATAAAAGAGAAAGAAAATGTATAATCAACACCAGTTGATGTCCTAGAATTAATAGGTTGTAGTGATTCAGTAACAACACAAAGACATAAAAGGCAAAAAGGCAAAACAAGTATATATCACACAAAATGAACCTGGTCAGTAGCAGTTAGTAAGAGCCCTGTGTAAAAAAATCTGAATTTGCTTTTCTTGCTGAAGATGTAAAGTTGTTTCTAAGTTGGCTAATTTCAGGCAAATGAGTTCAGTCCTTAATGTGTGTAGCAGTTGACCATGCTGCATTTCTTGGCTTGAAAATAACTGTTCCTGTTTTTTCTTTGAGAGCATATGATGACATGCAGTATTGAGACTATTAGGGTCTATCAACCCAGATTGTCCCAAACTTAGATTGGAACCGTATCCTGAAAATGTTTAGGAAATTTAAGAATAGCTTACTTGACTACAGCATTTATTGACAATAGTCATAATAGTAAAAAATGTTGAACTTGGCTTTGTATTAAGGATATTAGATGTGTTCATTGTTTTATGCTACATTTGTATGATGTCTGTTATAACACAATTACCACACAATTAAAAGTCAAACAAGAGGAAGTAGCTTTCAAAACCTCTTGGAGGTTCTTTGCTTTTCCTGTACTCATACTTCACATTTCATTTGGAGAGTGAATAGAATGGGCACTGTTATAATGTAAGAAGGTCATAAGAGACATGTCTACTACAGAGTATTTACAGATATTCCTCCTTTATTTATAACAAAAATGACCAGACTAGCAACACAGCTTCAATGACAACAACAAAATTGCACAGTCATTAAGTTATACTTGGCAGCAAAAGTACACTTTTTAAAATTAGTGAAGAAGCAAATTGATTTAGGCACAGAGTAAAGCTGCTGCTGCACATCTTAAACGACTGATTCTCCACCATGTGGGGATACAGCTGATAGCCTAAGGGGCTTCCTGCTGTACATAAATAAATCAATCTCCTAATCAATCTGTTCTAATTAACTACTAGAAAGACATGATCTGAGAGTGAAGCTACATTTCTGGGCTGCTCCTCGGTCATGACCTTTATAGTTCATTGCCATCTAGAATATAAACATGCTTCTCTACCTTGCACATTTTAAAACTGATAGCTATGACCATCATCTGCATGTTTTATTTTTCTGTTTTCACATTATTTTCACTTGCCTGTTGTTTGGAATTAATTTTTCTATGTATTTATACTTTCTCCATTCTTGGATATACTGTATATTAATGTATGCCAAACTGGAAGAAGAACAAGAAGCAGGCGACATGTGTTTTCCACATCTATACATATAAAGAAGAGTTGGGATCCGAGAGACTGTGTTTGTGTGTTTGTGGAGGGATCGAGAGTTAAGGCGGGTGGGGGAGTCACGTGATCATCTCCTCTCCCATTCACGTCATTTCATTCACTTCATTTCGCTCTGAGCTGAGCTCCGCAGCTGACGCGGTCTTGCCGTTCTTTTTCCTTAGTGTTTAGTCCTCTCTCCTTTACTGATTTACTTTTTACTAGACTCAGTACTTACTGAATAGTATTCTTTCCTTTAGTGTTTCTACTTAGTGTTTCTTAGTGTTTAGTAGACGCGGTGTGCCGGTGTTCCCGTGTGTTGCGTTTACTGTTACTTTCTACTTCATTTTTGTACTTTAGTGTTTAGTAGAATTTTACTTTATCTCATTTACTGTTGTTTTTTACTGTTGTTCCCAGCGCTGTTGCCCTTTTTTACTTTATATCATTTAGTGTTTGGTAGACTTTTACTTTATCTCATTTACTGTTGTTCCCAGCGGTGTTGCAGTTTTTCCCGTTTCTATTTTTTATGTAGCATGTTCACGAATTAGTCATAGAGAAAATGTATATATTTTGGCTCCAGGAGGTCAAACCAAAAATGTTGTATATAAAGAAGCTCTATAAGTCGCATGTAGATACATAATTATTCCAACTACAGCAACTGCAGCGAAGTGCATGTGGTCTGCTAGTATGGAGTAAAAAAAGCTTACAAACCTGGCCACAGCCAAATGTTGCCAATTGCAAGATAGGATAGTGGCTGCAGTTGGTGATCCTCCATGATCCCAAAGAAATTCAGGTCAGATTGGCTAGTCTAGTGACTCTACACTGGGTGTGAGTGTGTATATTAGTGTTCTGTGTGATGGACTGAAGTTCTGTCCTGGTCTGGTTTCTGCCTTGTGCCTGATGCTGCAGGGATGCACTTCTGCTTTCATCCCCCTGAAATGAATTAAGCAGGTTTGATAATGAATGGTGTCACACACGTACGCTTGGGAGACAGCTTAAGGGCTCAAATTATTTTGTGTTTCTCAGGTGGACCAGGGGTTGGCGCTGTCCTCTGAGGTTTTCTCTATTTTTTAGTGACATCATTTCCGGTTCTGGTCTCTCAGATCCCTCCTCCACACAACATCACATCACTTTCACTGCTGGTCCACCAGGCCCCGCCTCCAAATGACATCACTCCAGTTCCTGTACTACGGATATATGTATGCCATCTTTTGTTTCACAGTTCCATTTTGAACTTGAGTCTGTAAAGACGTGATTTATTTGTATTTATTTTCGAGTATATGGGGTGGAACTCTCCCAATCTTTATGATCTTTTTTGTGTTTTATTACAATGGATTGTCAGCTTCTTGGATCTTTGAGTATTTCATGTGTAGTTTTTTTTGTTTGACGGCTTCTGTGCTCTCAAAATGTCAGGCTTCAATACCTGTAGACTGGCAGAGTAGCAGTTTGGCTGGCACTGCCAACTCACAGCTCTAGGTGACTGAACCGGAATTTCATCTTGGCCCCCCATCTCTTATTTTCCTTTCACATTCCAAAGTTTCTATGCATCCTAGGCCAACTGTCATTTTAACATTGCTTAGTATGAGTGAAAAAGAGTAAGTGTGAGTTAGTGTGCCCTGTGATGCACTGGTAATCCTTCACTGGTTTCTCCTTGGGTTACACTGCAGTCCACCATAACGGAAGGCTCTTTTTTCCCCATGGCTACTACATGAAAAAAAATGTGATTTTATGTTTCAAATTAGGGGTGCAGCATTATAAGCATCATTTCTAAGATATATTAGAATGTTCCATTTGTCACAGGAAATTACCTGAAATCAGTTATTATTGAAACACACTCGGCTATTTTAATGGCATAAAGCAAATTTACCTTTGTACTCCATGCAATAAAGTAACACAATTTCATTGAACACTGACAACATTAAACCCAGAGTCTGCACTGTTAGCCGATGATCACAGATTTAGAAATGATTATAGCCATCCAGCAGAGACAAGCCTGCCACAGCATATCAAATATTATTCTTTTCATAATGTTAATGCAAGTTGCCCTCATGAGGTTGAAGTTATTCACACTTGTACTTTACCTTGGCAAGAGATTCAATAAGATTCAGCTTAAATAATTCATTTTTCTTTATTATGTGAGCTTATTTATCATAGAAATGACTAAAGTTACTTTTACATGAAACAGAAAATCTATATTATATATACATGCTGTAAAAGATGCCCGGACACAGACAGACACTGAGACAGCCAAATCCAAAACACACGCTATTTATTTTCACGTCACAACACAGCCACAATAAACTCAGCTGACAGTCCTTTTCCTTTTCTTTCCTTCTGCCAACTCCACTCCTCTCGCAAGCTTTGTCCACTACCACCCAACTCCGGCTCCTCGAGTGGAGTGAGGTGGCCTCCTTTATACTGCACCCGGAAGTGCTCCAGGTGCTTCCTAATTAAGATCCGGCAGCACTTCTGGGTGTGCCGGAAGTGCTGCATGTGAGTTCAGCTCCTCTTCTGGCAACACATCCTTGTGTTGCTAAAGTGCTTCTTGCCAAGGCACTGGAGCTGTCCAGGCACCTTCCCAGCTCAGTATCCATGGCACTGATGCTTTCCAGGGGTGCTGCCCTCTTGCGCCCCAGGGGAGATATTATACTATGCAGCTCCCCAAGTCCCAGGCATGCCCTGCGGGAATTGGTGGTACCACAGCCACTCAGGAGGGCTGCCCACTAATGTCCCAGAGGAGGTAGTGCCTTAGAGATGCCCTTTCCCCCAATCCTTCTATCCTGCTGACATCCTGGCCAGGTAATGGCTGAAGTCGCCCGTCACAATATATAATATGTGCAATCATTACACTTGTGTCTTTTTGAACTGATTTTAAAATACTACTAATGGTGTATAAAGCTTTAAAACGTAATCTTGCTTTTTCCTATTATATCCCCCTACGTTCCAAGCTGCAACCTTAGATCTTCTAATGGTGGTCTGCTTATTATTCCAAGAGCTAAGCTTAAAAGAAGTAGTGAGACAGCCTTCTAGTGTTATGCACCAAACATTTGGAATACTTTAGCACCAGAGATACGCCAAGCTAACACTGAGGCTGCAGGTTTTTGTTCCAATCCAATTTCTTAATGAGAAGTCAATTTTTACTCATTAAGCACTGATTTCTTAAGCAACATCTTTCTGCTTCATTTCATTTGCCTCATTTGTTAAGATTTCCCATCCTTAATTGTTTATTTTAGTCTAAGATAACTTCATTCTCTGTTTTTAATGGCTCCTTATTAGCAATAAGGTACAGATGACAAAGGAACCAACGGTTGTCTATTTCACTTGTCTACATTTCCACCTCGTATGTATTTATTGTGAATTATCTGATTTAATAAAATATTTGGAAGATAACTGAAGAGAAAATAGTGTAGGAAAATTACTCTCTAATTTGCTTCAGGATACAGATCACGTGGATGATATACATGGAAAGAAAAAAATCTATGATCCAAGAATGACCTGACATTGCAGTGTTAGAACACAATCAATCCATAAATTCAAACAAGATCTGTTATTGGCAAGGATTAGTTTCTAATTAAGTAATGGGGCAGGAACAAATACCTGAAGCCACTGCAGCCCCCAGGACTGACATTGCTCATCTATACTGTAGATGATTTTTAATTTGGACTTTTTGTAAATACAATTTAGTTCTACCCTTGAATTTGAAATACATGAAATTATCGCACTCTTCCATGAATCTGCAGTTATTATTAAACTTTACTTCTCTTTTTCGGTTCTTCTGTGGTTCCTGTGTGTCCTGTGCAGCCACTCATGATGTGTGAATGAAATCGAATACCCCAACTTGCCACGAGAATGCACTGTGTCAAATCTTCTAAGATAAAACCTTAAAAAACAATACAGAACTACTTAAGAACATTTACAAAGTATGATCAAAAAATACGGTGAATGTTGACGCAGAGCACCATCCAAGAGCAACACAAAACAATTCAATACAGGATCTGACATGTCCATCCCAGAGCCTAGTTTGTGACAAGTTTCAACTTTTTTGATACTGTCAGTCATTTGTGAGCCACTGTTGAGTTCAAATGTTTTTTCAAGTTTGTCGTTAATAATGGATATCAAGCAACACATTAACATGAAATTTTGTTTCAAATTACAAAAAGCTCAGAAAACCCATCAGATGTTAAAATCAGTTTATGGTGGCACTGCACCAACAATTAAGACTGTTTACAAGTGGTTTGATCAATTTCGTAATGGATCTCACTCGGTTGAAGACGAGAAAAGATCAGGACGTCCTTCAACATCAATAACCGAGGAAAATGTTGAAACAGTTTCATTCTTCATCATGACAACACTCCTTGTCACACATCACTTCTAGTATGACAATTTCTGTCGAATAAAAACATTACGCTGTGTCCGCATCCACCTTATTCACCTTATTTGCTGGATCTGGCACAGTGCAACTTCTGGCGGTTCCTTAAATTGAAAATGACCATGAAAAGCAAACGATTTCAATCCATAGAGGACATCCAGGCAGCTACGACACCCCAACTAAAGACTCTCTCAAAAGAAAACTTCCAGAACTGCTTCGCAAAG
The DNA here is from genome assembly GCF_016835505.1 of Polypterus senegalus. Lineage (NCBI taxonomy): Eukaryota > Metazoa > Chordata > Cladistia > Polypteriformes > Polypteridae > Polypterus > Polypterus senegalus. The sequence continues at coordinate 98,108,253 of NC_053156.1, read as the reverse complement.
TGGCAGGAGCATTGGGAAAAGTATATTCGAAGTGGAGGAGAGTATTTTGAGGGTGACTAGTAGTTGTAAATCTTTTAGTGCAATAAACGTTTATTTTGTAAAACATTCACCATATTTTTTTGATCGCACCTCGTATGTTAGTCAGAATGGCCAGTGGGGGCTAAGTGATCTTTTGGCCTGGAACGCCTACAGATTTTGCTTTTGTCTCCATATTAACAGGAGTTTTTGTTATTTTTTTCTGTCCACTCTGGCCAACATTTAGAGGCTTAAAATAAATAAATAATGAATACTTATATAAGATAGATGTATAATTATTTTTGTGGGCTATTTATATATGATTTTTCATATCAAATTTGAATTTGCTTTTCTTCACATTAACTATTTCTTTGACATCTTGTAAAGTACTTTGAACTACATCGTTTGTGTAAAGATATGTCATAGAAATAAATGTTTTTGTAATATTTTGATAGAAATACTCAAAAATAAACCCTCTTCAGAAGAACTCTCCTCTAGGAAAAGTTATTATATGACTGGAATATTATGTAGTGATTTACCCTAAACAATAACCATTTTTTACTTCACATTTGGAAAAATTGGAAAATAAACATTTATGCATATTAATTTTTACAAAATACAATTAGAAAAAGTAGTACTTTTAGTTTTACGAGTACAACTTGTATGCATTTTATTTGTCGTCAAATACATGTTACACATCATATCTTCATCAGACCTCCGCTGACTTTTCATTTACTCTCTCCTTTACCTATACATGGCCTGAGGATTGCATATCTATCTCCTGCTGCTTTCAATTTTTCTTCCTATCTACTACTTTCTAACTAAAATCAGACGGGACCTGATTTGTGGAGTAGCCCAGATCTGACTTTCAGCAAAAAAAATTTTGTTTTTTTATGTTACATACACATTTAAATCCATATGACTGATTGAAATATTGGGTGACAAGTTAATAAATAAAACAATTCCAGGATGCATTCATTAAAAATTACAATATGTTCCCAGCTGAAGCGTAATAATATTGAAAGGTAGGTACAGATTAGCACCTTACTTCATCATTTACTGCTATCTCTACTCATCTACTTTACTAGTAAATGATAAGGTTTTAGAAGCTAGCAGTGAGAGAGATCACCTTCAATCGACATCCATTACTAAGCTTCTGTTTAGGGTCTATTAAGTTTTTAATTTCCCACGGCTAACTGAGATGCACAAAAATCAGCCTTGGGATGGCGGAAGGTTGTTGATCACTGGGACTCTATTAGCAGGACTCTTGACAAACTGGTCTAAATTGCAATACCCAGTAAAGAGTTTACACCTATTGCAACTCACTCCAGTTCAGTCCAGTGAGGCATATCTTTATCCCTACTACTCTAGAAATGAATTTAAACAGACGTTTAGGATTATTCTGGATTTAAAAATGTGTATAGGTGTGCAGGCAGACTGCATAAAAAAGAAGACAATGCTTTGATGCTGAATGCTGTGAACTTTCTTCTTTTTCTGCATTAAAACGGGAAGGGTGTAACATTCACGTCAATAGGTTGTGCTACATAAACTGCAAATATCACAATATCTGACAACACTAGGGACTAGAATTTAAAGGATTGAATGGATATGAATCTATAGGAATGAGTTCCTAATGTGTATATAGTGTCCTCTAAATAATCTACTTTGTACCATCTTGGTATTCCAAAATAGTTGTTGGGAAAGAATTTGAAAAGTAACAGTTCGATTTCTGCTCAGTACTGCGAGAACTCAGTTGGTCTCAGTTTCAGAAAAATCTTCTAATTCCATACCAATCAACACAAGGTTTGTTAAACTTTTCATATCTTTAGCCAACCATTTTAGATGGCTTGCTATAACTTGTGATTGCAGTTCCAACGATCTCCGCTCTTTAAAAAGAGGCCGAGACCACAACATTATCATGTCTTTCCCAGGTATCCCAGTCAATCATGTGCTTTTCACTACTTGCAGAGCCAGTTTTATGTGCGTAAAGCAGGCTCAGCACTTTATTTACAGATGTTTCAACTGCCATTGTCCATTTGTTGTAATATTTGCTAAACTTGGTATTAATATGAGAGTTGATTGCTCAGCACAGTGTCTCTGTCATTTGATCTGCTGTTTAATGACAGCTGGACGTCACTACAAACCCATCAAAGCTGCCTTTCTCCTTCTTCTGTCAATTATCATTTAGAGGTACAGCGCTCTGCTGCAGCAGACATCTAAATCATTTACTGACATTTTTGATTAAGCATAATTGATGGACATCTTGAGGAAGGCACCATCCTTTCCTCTATTGAAAATGTGCACTTACTATCAAGCTTTCCTGCTGATCTCTAAAGCTGCTAAAGCACTGGTTAGCTTACCAGTGCTTTAACAGATTTAGAGATCAGGATTCATTAATTGAACTACATATATTTATTCATTTGTTTTCGAGCAGGGAAGCTGATTTCTGTTTTCTCTTTGGATGTCCTACTGGTTTCTGTATTAGGCTATGTCAGAACCTATAAGAATTAGTGTTATTTTTTTATTTCTCATACCAAAAACAAAACTGGATAAAAATGTAGCCACATAGGCTGACCACAGTTCCAAATGAAGTTATGTGTAATAGTAGAGATAACCTCATCTGTGTTGAATCCCTGTAATAAGAAGAGAATAGTAACTCAAAAATTAGGACCCAAAGAACTTTAAATAAATAGGCAGTTTCCTATTTAGGAAGATAATATTTCTTTATGAAATGTTTCAAAACCTGGAGGACTCATTACTAGCCCTAAACAGACAAATAATGCACCGTGAAATCATCAGTGTTAAATTAACTGCTACAGTAACAGTAACCTTTAAAAACGTGTATATTTAAAGAGCATCTTATTTGACATTTTTGCTGAGTAGAAGAAGCTGGGTGAACACTAGACTTTACAGTATAAATCAAGAAAAGTTACACTTAAAGAAATACTCTGCCTAAAATGAGATTTTTGTCACTTATATTCACCCCACGCAGTTTGTAGTGATGGCAAAAAAACCTTCTAATCTCATGTTTTCAAGGAGAAATTTAATATTTCATATTCAAACTCAATGAAGTCGATAAGTGGCCAAAGCTGGCAAGTGCAAAACAATGTCAAAAATGTCCAGGTTTTTTTTTTTTTGGTCTCGTCCGATGCAAGAGATGGACGTCTGAAGTGGAGCTCCGCTAGCAGTGGTGCTATTTTTCATATTATTTGCTTATTATTCTGAGATATCCTGTATTTATTCAACCCGAGAGGGACCGCTACAGTATATGTAAACACATATAAACATGGCCAACAAGAAGGGGGGTCCGAAAGAATCGAAGACTAAAGCTACATCCAAGCTGCGATCAGCAAGCCCTAGTTCGAGATACGGCCTCTCAGAGACAGACCTGGATCAGATGGGCGAAAGTACAGACTCCTCGGGACCACGGTCCGCTACATCGCCGCCAGCTGAGAGCGAAAAGGGGAGCGAAGGTGCGATCGTGAGTGCAGATGTGGATAGCTCGCCGATTGGAGAGGATTACCTGAAACTGGAAAAGGCCGGGAGGTCCGCGGCTTCAGTTACGCAATTACGCGGGACTGGAGCAGCGGGGACACCGGCTTCAGCAGAGTCTGCTGCTTCATCTACGGCACAAGAAGGCACATTTGAGCTATCTGAACTGAAAGTGTTGCTCGCTGAGCTCAGGCAAGATATAAAGAAAAGCGAGAAGGCTAATGAGAAAGCAACGGCAAAGGCACATGAGAGACTGAAACAGGAATTAAACAGGAAATCCAACAGGCAATGAAGGCTGCGACAGGAAATCCAACAGGCAAATGAAAGGCTGCGTCAAGAGGTACAACTTGAACTTCGACAGGTGCTGGGTAAAATTGAAGAGCGCATTGAGAAAAACTCGTAAACTGAGCACGCTTGCTGATCGATTGGAGCATCTTAGTGAGACATTCACGAATCGGATCGAAATAGCCGAACATCTAGCTGCCAGTGCCGAGGAAAGAGCAGTAAATGTCAGTTCGAATGTAAAAAACTCGGAGAAAAACTTGGAGACAGACTGGCTGCTTTAGAAGATGGGAATAGAAGGTATAATGTCAGAATTGAAGGCTGCGGAGAATCGAGAAAGTTTAAACCCGTGAAATTCGCAACTGAACTTTTTCTAAAATAATCGGGGCGACTTTAAAGCAGAATCTGAGATAGCAGCGGCTTACAGCGCACGCTGATCAAACACCGTCAGACCCGACCAAGATCTTTTATAGTCCGTTTTGAACGATTATCATTTAAGTTAGAGGTGATGGAACTCCTCAGGAAAAAAAAGGAAGATATTATATATGAAGATTGCCACATTCGCGTCTTCCCTGACTTCTCTCCAGCAACAGCTATCAAAGCGCCGCCTTCTATAATATTAAACAGCGCTACGGCAAGCCAATGTCAAATCGGCCTCCTGTATCCGGCAAAACTGAAAGTGGAATGGCAGGGTCATTTCTATGTTTTCGCTAGCAAGGAGGAGGCAGAAAATGAGTTAAGAAAGCGGATCCGGGACTATTCTGATACATAATTGTGAGTCATGGCGGTAAATGATAAAGCTAGGATTAATAATCTACTGTCTGATCTATTTGTTTTAAAATACGGGTTTTTATCAGCATATATTCTCATATTCTTATATTATTATTACTTACTTATTACATATCATTACTTAGTATTACTAGGGCTAAATGTTTATGTTTTATTGTGCTTAATTACGTTTTCCTCCTCTTTTTTCTTTTCTAATTATTTCATGTGTACCCTAAATGAGACTGTTCAATATCATACCCTTGGTTTGCTGTTATTGCTATTACTGCATTAAGACTTGTTATGCTTGTTTTGGACACATCTTTAACACCATCACCTGGGTTTATTATCTGGGGATATCATCTTAATGCACTAAAATTGATGAAGATTATATGTGTATATATGTATGTGTATATGTATATATATATATATATATATATATATATATGTATATATATATATATATATTAAGTGCAAAATTCTTTTCTTTTTTTTTCTTTTTCCTCTTTTAAAGACTATATTGGTAACAGATATCTCTATCTTTTAACCTTAAAGCGCCACTGCATGGGGGCTTGATGTGCTTTGGACGTGCTCTGTCTCTGGGTATGTCAGAGGACTGGGACTGCATGAAGTGGGTTTTAGCCTCACCTGGGGAGGCAAAAAGGGAGGGTGGGGGTTAAGGGGGGAAGAGAAAGAGAGCAGGCTTGATCTATATCTAATCTATCATCTCAATCTTTATAATTATAACTATCAACGTAATAATAAGCTGCATGGCAACAACTCTTGGGGAATAGGAAATTAAGACCTAAACTATTTCACTTCCAGTTAAGACTATAATATGACACCAAAAACTCAGAATCAGTGTCTCCATGATGGGACAGTTAACTTCGTAAGCTGGAATGTTAAAGGCCTGAATCACGAATTAAAGAGAAAGAAAGTACTTTCTCACCTAACAGGTCTAAATGCTAAAATAGTATTTTTACAGGAAACCCACTTACTAAGTAAGGATCAGTTCCGGCTGCAAAAGACTGGACTGGCCAAATGTTCCATTCTAGTTTTACAAAGAAAACTAGAGGGGTGGGAATTCTCATACATAGAACAGTACCATTTGTAGCATCAGATGTAGTATTGGATCCTGAAGGGAGATATGTGATGGTCATGGGAGACTTATCTAACTGTAAAATGATTTTGATAAATGTTTATGCACCTAATGTTGATGATAAGGAATTTATACAAAATTTATTTGCATCCATTCCCAATCTGAACACTCATAAACTTATAATGGCTGGGGACTTTAATTGTGTTCTAAATCCACTTTTAGATAAGACTTCCTCCACAGGGGGAACGGCAACTAACACCGCAAAGATAATTACAAAGTTTATAACTGATCACAACTTATCAGATCCCTGGAGGTTTTTAAACCCAAATTCAAGAACATATTCTTTCTACTCACCAGTACATCATTGCTACTCAAGGATTGATTACTTCTTTATAGATAATAACTTCTTGCCTAAGATTAAATCTTGTAAATACGATGCTATTGTTATTTCAGACCATGCTCCGATGATCTTGGAGCTGAAATTACTAAGCCCCATACACTCACCCGCAGATGGCGTCTCAATCCGCTTCTATTAGCTGACGAGAATTGTACTGAATTTATATCCAAACAAATTGAATTCTTTCTAGAGACAAATACATCCCCTGAGATCTCTGCAGGAATACTCTGGGAAACTCTTAAGGCCTTCTTAAGAGGACAGATTATCTCATATCTTTCCCACAGAAATAAATCCAAACGAAGAAAGTAGCAGAGATAAAAGCGAAATTACTAAAATAGATGAAGAACATGCCAGACTACCAAGCGAGACTCTACATAAGAGGAGGCAGGCTCTACATTCAGAATTAAACCTCTTGACAACTAAAGAAACCGAACAACTAATTTACAAATCCAGACATCATTATTATGAACATGGAGAGAAAGCTAATAAGCTTTTAGCGCAACAAATTCACAAGCAAGATATGCATAGCGCAATCTCGGTAATTACTAACACGAATGGAGATAAAATCATCGAACACAAAAATATAATGTACACTTTTAGAGACTACTATAAATCCCTATATACTACTGAGTTTAAAGAAGACAATATACAATCTAATGCATTTCTGGATAAATTACAGATACCACAAATTGACGCTATTAGTGTGGAGGAGCTCGATAAACCTCTGTCATTATCAGAATTACTGGATGCTATAAAGTCACTCCAAGGTGGAAAAGCAGCAGGCCCTGATGGCTACCCTGCAGAGTTTTACAAGAAATTCTCCGCTCAGCTAGCTCCCTCCTATTAGCAACATTTACAGAAGCCAGAGATAACCAATCTCTTCCACAAACCTTTCGCCAAGCACTAATCACTGTCTTTCCAAAACAAAATAAGGACTTATTACAATGTGCATCATACAGACCAATTTCACTTCTGAATAACGACGTTAAAATACTCTCTAAAATCATAGCTAGAAGGATGGAGAAAGTGCTCCCTCAGTAATATCACAAGACCAAACTGGATTTATTAGGGGCCGACACTTATCTTCAAATCTTGACGCCTGTTTAATGTAATATACTCACCAACTAAATCAAACACCCCAGAAATATTATTATCATTGGATGCAGAAAAAGCATTCGACATGATTGAATGGAAATACCTTTTTACTATTTTGGAGAAGTTTGGGTTTGGCCCGAACATTTGTGCATGGATTAAATTACTGTATACTAACCCAGAAGCTTCAGTTTGCATCAATAACATTTGCTCAGACTACTTTAAACTAGAGCGTGGCACAAGACAAGGATGCCCTTTGTCACCACTGCTGTTTGCAATTGCCATTGAACCACTGGCAATACATTGTCGAAATACTGATCAGATAAAGGGGATTAGCAGAGAAGGACTGGAACAGAAAATCTCATTATATGCAGATGACATGGTACTGTATATATCGGACCCAGAAAATTCTGTGCCTGCAGTCTTAGCAGCACTCACAGAATTTCAAAAGCTCTCTGGTCTCAGAATTAATCTGAATAAAAGTGTACTCTTTCCGGTGAATTCGCAAGCATATAATATTAGATTAGACACCCTTCCTTTTATCATTGCAGAACAGTTTAAATACCTCGGGTAAACATCACAAGTAAACATAAAGCTCTTTATCAACAAAATTTCGTCTCTGTATGGAAAAAATTAAACAAGACTTGCATAGATGGTCAACCCTTCATCTCACACTAGCTGGAAGAATTAACACTGTTAAGATGAATATTCTTCCTAAGCTCCTTTTTTTATTTCAAAACATACCAATATACATTAATAAATCGTTCTTTAAGCAATTAGATTCAACAATAACCTCATTTATTTGGAATTCTAAACATCCACGCATCAAAAGAGCGACCCTACAAAGACAAAAGGCAGAAGGCGGCATGGCTCTACCTAACTTCCAGTTTTATTACTGGGCGCAAATATACAGTCGATAAGAACCTGGACACAAATAGAAGAACATACACAGGCATGGACCGCAATAGAAGTAAAATCCTGCAGTACTTCTTTGTATTCCTTGCTTTGTGCTCCAATAAACACACGTTATCGGCAATACACTAATAACCCAATTGTGCTCCACTCACTTAGAATCTGGAACCAATGTAGAAAGCATTTTAAGACGGAGAAGCTTCTTTCTGTGGCACCCTGCAAAAGAACCACCTCTTTCAACCCTCACAAACATATGCAGTTTTAATATCTGGAAAAATTTGGAATTAACTTGCTTAGAGATCTTTATATAGACAACGTCTTTGCATCCTATGAACAATTACATTCCAAATTTAACATTCCAGCTACAAATTTCTTTCACTATCTTCAAATCAGGAACTTTGTTAAACAGAACCTTCCAGATTTTCCTCATCTTGCACCCTCATCCACGCTGGAAAAATTATTGCTCAATTTCAAGGAGTTAGACTCCATCTCTACAATATATAAAATCCTTTTACAATCCCTTCCTTTCAAAGATCCAAGAGGACACTGGGAAAATGACCTCTCAATTAATATATCAGAAAAGGAGTGGAAAGTAGCAATGCAGAGAATTCACTCAAGCTCCATATGTGCAAAGCATACAATTATACAACTCAAAATTATATATCGAGCACATCTGTCTCGACTAAAACTCTCAAAATGTTTCCAGGGCATGATCCAACCTGTGAACGCTGCAAAAGCCCCAGCCTCACTAGGTCACATGTTCTGGGCCTGCTCCAAATTAACATTATTCTGGACAAAAATTTTTAATTACCTCTCAGACAGTCTTGGACTCACAATCCCTCCTAACCCATTAACAGCTGTGTTTGGGGTTCTTCCAGAGGGTCTTAAAGTGGAGAAAGACAAACAAATTGTGATTGCATTCACTACACTGTTGGCACGCAGACTTATTCTGATAAACTGGAAGAACCCAAACTCTCCTCTTTTAAGTCAGTGGGAAACTGATGTGTTATATTATTTAAAATTGGAAAAAATCAAATACTCAGTTAGAGGATCTGTGCAGACTTTTTCAAAACATGGCAGGATCTAATCAGTAATATTTTGAAATGATTTTATAAAGCACAGAGAATTTGTTGATTTAGGTATTTTTAAAAGCCTTAAATTTTACACCGTTTGGCTTGCTCTCTCTCTCAAGGGTGGGGATCGATCTGTTCTTAGCATAATTCTTTTTTTTTGTAAAAACGTGATTGCTATGTATTGATTGTAATAAAATTAAAAAAAAAAAAAAAATGTCCAGGTTTGTTCAGCTATGAATGGAGGAAGAGGCAGATCGTAAATTCAAATGCACAGCATTGTGGGAATGACACCTTCCTGTTTACATTCAATGTGGGGCTGCAGTAATTAACTGTTATTGATATTTTCGCAAAAAATGTACACATTTGACATGTTTTCACCATACAAATGGATATTGGAGTTAGTAGGATTTTTTGTTTCCCATGGATGTTTTTTTGAACATGCTTTGGCAGTATTCATTGTTTGCCACTGTATTCCTTTAAGCTATATAAAGCACCACAACAGTGACACATCATCTGGAATATGGTTGTCACATGTGTGAGTACAGGGCACCTCTTCCAGAGACCGAATGAACAGCTGCCCTGCAGAGGGATCTGCATATGAAACCATTACTTATCCATTTTTCTCTTCTGCCCAGGACCCAAAAGTTGAGTAGTGACGTTATCTTGGATTCCATTTGCAATCTCACCTCATTCCGATTTTGACCAGATTAAAACAGAATGATATCTGCTGATGAAACTACACCAATGTTTTCTGTTTTTATTTCCTCCTAAAATTTCCATCTTTAACAAATAGCATTACCTAATCACATCACATATAAAACCAACATGAATATATAGCCTAAAGAATATAATGACATGAGAAATAATTAGAAATTTATAAAAACAACAAGATCTTGACCATACATTGTTCTTCTCTCTCTTGTTAAATCAACCCTAGCCTGAATGAATCTATTAATTTTTTACATTTAAGATTTCTCATTTAAAGATTTTCCAATGTTGTTTCTTGTCCTAGAGTGTATATAAACACAGGGAGCTCCAGTTTCTGTATTACATCTTGCCTGAAGAAGGGGCCTGAGTTTCCTCGAAAGCTTGCATATTGTAATCTTTTTAGTTAGCCAATAAAAGCTGTCATTTTGCTTGGCTTTTCTCCAAAAACAATAATAAAACATGACATACACATAACTTCAGACAAACACTTGACAATGGCAGCATATGTAAAGTTGTTGTGTTACAGCCAGGTTTTTTTTTATTTTTGTGTGTTTCATTCTGCTGTGACACGGAGTCACAAACATGGCATAAATGGGTGTGAGGTCTTCTAAATAGTAATGTAATGTATGAATAGATATGAGAATTGTACTGGTTTTTTGTATGTATTATGCCAGTTCTGCGAGCATAACATGCTGATTTTATGCGTGTACTAGATTGGTTTCACAAATGAAAATACTCTTTATACGTACTGTCACACACGTGTGCTTATGGGTCAGCCAAAGGGTCCAATTCTGGGTGATCAAATGGGAGAAAAGGGTTGGTAATGAGTGTTCATGCCTTTCTCTTCTTCCTACAGACCTACGTAAGAATAACAATTTTCTCCAAACACTTTTATTCCGATGACCTCATTTCCACCCCAATTGCTTCACATCCGTCCAATCCTGATGAACTCGCTTCAATCCAACCTTGCTGAGCTCACTTCTGGTTCCTGTTCCAATGACCTCACTTCTATTCTGTCCCTTTCCTATAAGAAACATCCATTAATTAATTTTTCTTGTCTTGTGTTGTTCACAGCAGTTTAAGATCAGTATCATTCTTTTTTGACTACTGCAGGCTTCACAGTATACAGGAAGTTTCCCCAAACCTTTTCTTGTGTATGTTTACCTTATTACAGTATGTACCGTATCGCAGCTTTGTGTGTGAACTATATCTGTTCTGTGTATGAACTATATTGGTTGTTCATGTGATCTTAAGAGCCAATGGGAGTTGCCAATAGGTGTTTATATATATGAGAAATTTGTGATTTCTGGCCTGTTTGGTCCCTCATACCATGGTTTCTGGCTGTAATGTTTAAGCTAGGGTTTCTCCCCTGGCTTATGTTTACATTTCTTTTTATGTCTTTTTAATTTTTTTTTTTTATTCACAATTTACAGTTGTATTATTAATATTGTTTTCTTCTATTTATTATTTGTCTAATTATGTATTTGCTGTTTATTACATTTATTTATTATTTTATTTATGTGCTCGATTACATTTATTGTGTTTTGTGAGTGGATTCCCTAAGAGGCCAGGCCACCCATACCTAAGAAATTCCCCAGCCTAAAAAGGCAGACCAAGAAAGTGACATCCTATCAGGTCAGGCAAATGTGCTTTTGTTGAGTTCAGATTTGTTTTGTATCACTTTTCTTTTCAATTTTAGTGGTTTTCTTGATTTTTTTTGCCTGTCTTTGGATTTAATTTAATAGACTACTGTATTGAGTCTTGGTCATTTTGGATTGTGTTTTAGACCTTTTTGTTATTTTTGGCTTTTTTTTTTTCATTTCAAAATAAAATTGTTTTTAATAAAGATTCTTTTTTTGCCCTTTATTGCACAATTCAGGTGTTGACTGTTGTCTTCTCCCTTGTAGGGCATTTAGAATATTTTTGGGACGTTGATATTATTTATGCATTTTTGAAGCCAAAACCCCTTTTGTCCAGTTATGGGCCAAAGTCATGTCAGTCAGTGAAGTGGGTACTTAGGCAGCCTTGGAGCACAACTCATCTGGGAAGACTGATCAGGATTTTGGCCTGATTTGTGGCTCTGTTTAGAAGGCCTCACACCATTCTCATTTTTGAAAGCTGTTAGTCACAAAACTGGCGTTCCACCCTCAAACAACAAGAAATGGACACTACTTTAACAAAACAGTACATAATAAACAAGTAAAAAACAAACCTAACAGAAATAACACAAAACCTGAAAAATAGTAATTTAAAAATAACAAATACAGCAGAAAAGCAGACAGTAAATAAAAGCCAGAGACAAAACCCTGGTTGTCACACAACACACGTAATGCCAGAGATTAAGATTTAACATCATTAAATGGTTTAAAATTATGAAGGGAATTAATGGATTGCTGCTGTTACTTTAAAATTATTTCTTTAACCAGTACACAGTGTTGCAGAGAGAAACGTGGGGGGTAAATATCACTTTTACAAAGAACCCATTGTGAACACTTATTAGTATTCCGAGTTTTTTTACTTTTGATTTTTTCCTTATTGTTATTAAAACTTATGGTTATTTTTGTGATGCCAATGGAACACCATTTTGTGATAGTTTTTTTAAAGGAAATAACCATTTTGAGACCTTTGTTTCATGGTAATGGACATATTGTTTATAGCAACAACACCTATTGTTGGTTATACAGGCATGACATGTGATGTTGCATGACTGAACATCACTGCCTTATCACAGTATCCCCGGCCTCAAAGCTTTTGGATTTATATTGAAGAAAAAAGAAGAATCACTCAAAAATTTGTTTGAATAAAGGAAGGATATTATACAGTTTTAAGATTTTTTATTCTGCTTGTTGAGTTTGAGTTTAAATTTTGACCAAACTTTTATTAACGTTTGAGATAAATTTGCAGACAACATTTCTGGTATTCAGATTTAGCATTTTGACCATTCTTCTGTATCTTCCATTATGTCTAGATTGTCATCTCCAACGCTTCTTAGACAGATGTCTTTCTATTACAATAGCACAGGCACATTAAATAAGTTACCAAGAAGTATGCTTGATCACAGTACTTTGGGTCCTTTCAAAAGTAAGGACTCTTGAGAAGTGAATGCAGGGAATAGGCAGGTCTTCAATACAAAGGAATGATCTTGTAAGAACAGGCTTCCTTGTTGTGGACTACTTTCATTTTCTAGAGGTATTTATTTAGTTGTGATGATACATCTACTGATGCTACCTAAGATGATGTTACCTAAGGACATTGAGTGTTTTGAGTTTTTCGAACATCAGGCACTCTCATCCAGGGGACCCAGCTAAGGCTAATCAAGCAGTAATGGCACTGCTGATGGTCTCCACGAGGGCCTTAAGTACCTAATCATGCCAATCAGTGATATCAGCCTTCCCCCAAATCATTTGGATAGTAGCTCAAAATATGCTCCAGAGGTCACTATCCTTGGCATAAAAGAAAGTCTCTTTTCTCTACCATGATCCAACAGTACAGGTTGTGTGGGCTTGGGAGGACATCATATACTACCTGAGCAAGAACTTGATGTGGTGATATTCTGCCCTCCAGAGGTCAATCCATAGGATCTCCACAACTTATTTTCATCTCCTCAAGTAGGAAATTCCTTTCCTCTCAAGGACTTTGATAGTAGAACTAGGGAACTCGTATAAAACAAGTAGCCATAAGTTCATCAGCAGTAACTCATGTTGGTATATCCATGCCCTATATTTTCCCAGGACGCTTGACCTTATCGACATATTTCAGCCATCCATTCAGGTGATCTTTATTGATGCCACATGTCTGGGGCTGCTATCAAAGAAATGTCCAAGGCTTTTCACTGGCTCTTCGGAGATGGTGGGCATTGGTAAGCCTGAGATGAAGAACCAGATTTTTTCTATGACCCTTATTTTTATTCTGGCCTATCTCACCAATCTCTCCAGCTCCTTCATGATCTTCCAAGCTCCAGATCCTGATTCAGTGATCACAGTAAGGTCATCTATGAAGACATGAATGGGTGGTTGGCAGATTCCAGATTTGATCTTGGAGCTTCTACACTCTGGTCTAGTTGATTTCACTATTATGTTCATTGCCAGAACAAAACAAGATCACTGAAATGGTGTAGCCCTTGATGACTCCCACCACTAGTCTATGTCACTTTGATATTATTGGCCCAGCTGAGACTCTCAAGCAGAAATCACTGTGGCAATCCTGGTCTCTAACACTGGCTGGAGCATGGTGCCTCTCCAGTGTAGGTCATTGAACCATAGGTGCTGGCAAGATCTAGCCACAAAAATATATATATATGCAAAAAATACATGCATTTTGCACATTGTGAGAATACAACTGAATGACCTGGCATGTGAATTGTGCAACATGAGAAACGTAAGACTGTTTCATGGACATTTTTTATAGTTTGCCATTGTTCAGCATAAATCATCAAAGGTGCCCATTCTAATTTAAATATTGTTATCTATGTTCTTCATGAAAACATGACATTACATTTTTTCCCAGCCATCACTGCAATCTACTTGAGGCAAGTAACATATATAAAATGTTATTTTTGAGTGGTATATTCCTTTAAGTAAATGTCAACTTTTCTGCTTCAACTACCTTTCCAGATTCCTACAACTCACTGCTTGAAGACTAATCAGTCTGTTCTCAAAAAACTTTTTAAATGTTTTAATTCGATTTTTTTTTTTTGCTTCTCTTACATTTGAATGTATTCCAGAACTTTGATGGCTAAATTAAAAATTATGGGTAGTAGAAAAGGTAAGTAGTAGTAGGCTGTGGATATGAGGGTGTTTTTATTTATTTATTTCTTATTATGGCATTTAATCTACTGTGGACCAATAATGTCTACTGAATAAAACAAAAGGACAAGAAATACCAGAAGTTAACATCCTCTGTCCTTGGGGGATGCTGTGTCTGTGGATTTTCACTTAATTGTTGAAGTATAACTATCATTGAAATGGTCATTTTCATGATAAGTATTTTATTAGAGCATTTCTCACTTTCCAGAGGCAGCAGTCTATTCAGCATGACTGCTAATACGAGTGAGTGAAATGAAATGAGGTGTCATGCAGAATAGTTGTAGGAGTGTGTTTAGATATCTAGAGCTCTGAAATTAAATAGCAGAAATAACCAGAGATATCAAATGTGCATGACTACATATAAAACAAATGTCTCTCTGCAAAAATTGGCCTTTTTGTGTTTTTTGTACAGGTGATAGTGGACCTGCATCATGGGGTTGCTAGGATCAAATATACGTGTGTTTCTATTATTAGTTGTTAAAGAAGTGAATTGAATAACAGAAAGCAGTTGCAGTTATCCAATATCAGAGTTCTTTTTAATCAGATATAAGTGAATAATAGACATAAAGTGAGACAGTTAAAAGATATCTCAACAGCGGAACATCTCCAGAAGTTACTAATTATTTTTAAAATAAATTTCTGTGTTGCTAAACGACTATGTGTAGTACAGTGGTGGCTTCAGACAACTGTTGCCAGACTTAAAAAGGCTGATTTTTTTTGGCAGGGATGAATTGATAGCTGGGACTGCATGGTTAAGACACTCCATGGTGCTTTATAGTTTACTGCATTTTTACATTTTTTCCTGACAGGAATTCAATTTAATGGAGTTTACTAAAGCAGATGTTAGAATGAAGAAAATCTGACTAGTACAAGTTTATTCCAAATTTCAGTTGATAACCAAATATCAGCTATGAAAATTAACAACACTGTTTATATCATGAAACAGTCATGCACATATTCCAAACTGCACATGTCCATTGAACCAAAATAATGGAATATAATAAATGAGCTGTGCAACACATCTAAGTCGGGTTGATATCCAATTAGTCGACATCAACCTCAGTATTAATATTTGAAGTGCACCATCTATTAGAATGTATTGTGCTGGTTTCATTTGGCTTGAGCCACTAACAGACATACAAAATAATCAAAAAACTGTGCTTATACTGATTTTTTTGGGTCATATTTCTAGTTATGGCACTAATGAGAGCACAAGTTTAGAGTTACACCATACTGGGCTAAGTCATCTCTTTTTAGAATCTGAGCATTTCCAATGTGTTGCTCGGTCAGATTAAAACATGTTAGCAGTGCTGCTTCCATGAAAAAGGGCCCAGCCATCTTGCCCATTCTTCTTATGGTTAGGTGTACCTCTTAGCATTTCTCTCAGACACCAGCAGGTATGCTTCAGTGTTGTCTCAGCCGTGAACCTGTGCAAATACCAAGCAGGTAACCCCTTTTATTAGCCAGACAGGCTAGGATGACGGAGCTTTTATGAAAAATGAAGTTTAAATAGTCCTCAGTGGTAGCAGTGCCTTCTTTGTTGTCTGATCAGTGAATGACAACTCTTATTGATTGTGCTGGTATTTAATTTACGGAAGTGGAAGGGGCGGAGTCAGAGGTGGAGTCAAGGCCGGACTTGCAGTTCCTGCTCTTTGAAACTAAGGTTAGAAGGTTAGCCAACCACAAAATCGTCCCACTGTGTGCCCTTATAACCCTTCCCAAAAGAGATTCAAGAGATCCATGCTCACAACAACAGTCACATCCAAGACACAACTGAAATGCATATTATTTGAAAATATTAAATCATTGCCTTTGTCAAGCCCCTCCTCTCTACTGCAGCAGACTGACTTTGTACTCTGCCTCCAATATTTTAGCTTGCACTTATCAATAAGAGCAGTTTTCTAATACTATAGCGTCTTTGTTTTTTCACCTGGATATATTCCTATTGTGAACAGATGGTGCTGCTTATAAACTGTATTATTATCAGGATTAAATGGATTGGAGATCCATTTTGTTTTTTATTGATTTTTATTATTAGCATTATTATTATTATTATTATTATCTAGAGGAAGGCATTTAACAGCAGTTGAGTAGCTACAAATAACTGAATACATTATAGAATCTTGGAGATCAGGAGCATTTCCCTACAGCACAGGACTATTATTATTATTGACTAGTAGTAACATTTTCCTCCGTTAGCCATACAATATATTCTTAGCCAATTCACCCTTTAATGTACATCACTTCCCCCATTACTCCATTAAATTGAGTGCTTTCATAGCTTTGGCTGTCATCTAATGGCTTTGGTAATTTCTGTATCTTGTCAGTCTTTGGCTATACATTTTTTTCTGCTTGCCAGGCATGGCCCCTCAGAGATGGGAGATCTATCATCAGTGCAGATTGATGCTGGATCTGTTTTAACACTTAGCTTGACAGTTTAGTCTGTGAATTGAATTTATGCAAGAACCAAGAGAAACCAGGTGTTTGTTTATCTGTATGATGTGCATATTCACATTTTATTATTTTTTTTAGTCACAAAGTCATTGACCTTTGGCAAATGTAGTGTTCTTTTTATTTATTAATTTTGTAAGACTGTATTTCACAGACTTGCTGACTATACACATCTGCTAGTCTGTTCAGTGAAACATATAATAGAGATTGCTGCTGTCATTGTATCCTAAAATTATTGGATCCAAAACAAGATATTACATTAGACAAAATGCCAACCCAACACCAGGTGCATACATGCTAACTAGCAATGCCTGCTAGTTTTATATTATATGTTGCAAGAAAGAAAAAAACAATCATATTATACATTGAAAATCAGAAAAACAGAAGCCAAATCAGTATTCTGTTTTGAAAATCATAAAGCTCACATCTGCTATGTTTATTTCACCAGGTGAATTTAAAGGAAGTAAAAATAGAGAAATTGGTACAAGAAACAGAAAACAGTCCAGTAATTATTGATTTATTTGTTATTATTATAGTTATAATAAACTAGAAGCCACACCTGACAACACGGGTAAGTAATTTTAAGCTCTGATCAATTTGTCAGCAAGTCTGGCTTCAGTCAGTTCTGTTGATATTATTGCCATATCTTAATTGTATTTTTTTTCTTATAACTTTCTTTCGTCATCTCATACAGCACTTTGAGCTCCATGGTTGTATGAAATTGTGCTATAGAAATAAATGTTGTTGTTCTCGATGTTGTTGAATTGGGCCACCAGGTCAGAGTATTATTTAAACCAGGGGTATTGAACTCCACTCCTGGAGGGCCGCAGTGGCTGCAGGTTTTCATTCCAACCATCTTCTTAAGTATTTTTTTCTTCTAATTAACTTATTTTGCCTTCATTTTAATTAACTTGACTCAATCCCCTTAGTTGTTTCTTTTTCCTTAGCAGCCAAACAATAATGAGACACAAAACAAGCTGACATTTGACCAGCTCACCTGTGCCTGTCACACAATAGCTGAAAATAAAGAAAGGCGATGGTCTCTGTAAGGTTGATCTCTCAGGTCAACCTTTTGACAATGTACTTAGAAAAAAAAACTGAAAAATCAACACTTTTAGAAATGTCTGCTGTGGCAGAATGAGAGCAGCAACAAGTCATGAAATTCAATAACAGCTTTAATTAATAGTAAGAATTGGCTTCTCATTAAGAAAGAACAAGTTGGAGTTTGAAGCCCTAATTTAGCTGGTCATCTGTTGGTTCGTTTCACATCTCATTTCTGTTTGGCACTCACTTAATGAAGAAAAGAATACATTCAGATGACTGAATCCTTAAAAACAGGGTTATTAGAATGAAGGGAAAAGAAGTTAATTAGCAGTGAAAACTGGTCACTGATTAGGAAAAGAGTCAGAATGAAAACCTGCAGCCACTGTGGCCCTTCGGGCCTGGAGTTTGACACCCTTGATTTAAATTGTAATAAAATAAAAAAATATATATACCCCCAGGTCAAAATTATGGGCCATGACATAGTTTACAGTCTTCCCCTGACCAAATGGTGGGGTGGGCAAATTTTGTAGGATTTGTACTGGATTTTACACATACATACATACAGTACATACATACATACATACATACATACATACATAAACTATGCAGATAGTGAATGGCCCTGAATACTTTCTGAAGCCACTTCAAATGTTTTGAGTTAAAATGGAGAGTAAAGTCAATATGATTGGCATCCAGTTTCAAGAAGTGAAATACATACAGATATTCCCCATTGAACAGCTGAAGCAGATAGTCAATCCAATGGACAACAGGATCATTGTCTTAAAAAAGAAAAATAATTAACTCCAGAATAAATGAATAGACTTGAATAACTGGGCTATGTGGAACAATTTGAGAATACTTGGTGAAGAGGCAGAATGTGAAAATTCTCCAAAAATCATGTTGGAGTGCATCATTAAATTCTGAGAGTCCCTATTAAGGAAAACTGAATGAGTGCATTCATTGCTTAGCTGCCAAATATTCTCCTTGACCTTTTTTTCATCATGGTCTACAAATATCAGGTAAATGAAAAGGTGTGATTCCATGCTAGAGAGAGAGGAAAGAATTCTTTTAAAAACAATATTTTTCTGGGCTGGACCTGAGTTTAAAAGTATTAAGTAGCATCAGCACTTGTTAGGCCTCCTCCGTCCAAATAGACTGGTGTTTGTGACTGAAGATGAAAAGTCTATGAAGCCATATGTAGTCTTTCTTAAGGGGACCTGTTTAAATATGAAGGATCAAAAAGTTTGGGGTGGCCTGGTTTTCCATTTTAACTAAATTTTCTAAATTTTAAGAAGACCAGAGGACTGGGGATTTAGAATCATAATGCAAGTCGTTTTTATAGCTACTGAGATGATTGTAGCTTAGTGAAGCTGAAACATGCTAAACTGATTCTCGCTGATATATACTCCCAGTTGGGGTGTTAAGGAATTTACAGTTGTTTTATTCCTTAACTTATAATATCAGCACTAATTAAGAAATAATATAAGGAGATTTTACCATTTTGTTTAATCCTATTTTAGACAGGACTTCTCCAACTGTACCTGCAATGGCTAAAATTGTCACATCAATTTCATACCATACCAAGGACAAGAACTTGTTATGGTCATGGATGTTTCTCCACCCATACTTAAGACAGTATTATTTTTTGTCACTGCACGATAGTTAATTATGTCTTTTTGCAATTTATTTTTAAATTCTACTAATTTTCACTTTAGAATGTTACAGATTTGAAATTTACTTTCAGTTTCTAGATACATTAAAAAATTTTTTTTACATTATCGTTATATATTTTGAAAATGCTGCAACGGAATTTTGAAGTTTCATTGCAGTGACACGATGGACACACCATGTCATTGGCATGAGGATATTTGCCATTGCCAAGAAATAGTCATTTTCCAAGTTTATGGATAAATTTGCTGAGAATTTGTTTGAATAGTTTTATCCTTTTTTTTTTCATTTTATTGATTTTATTGAAATCCCACAACATTCCATACAAATAGATCAATTTTACAAGAATAGGATTGAAAACAAATCCACCCCCACCCCTGAGAAAGAGAGCATGGGCAACAGAATAAAACTTAAACCTAGTAAAAATAAGTAAATAGATAAATTAATAAGTGAATATAGATGAATGGAGAATGAAGAGAAAAAAAGAAATAGGGAGAGAATCTGCTTCCTTAGTGCTTTAAAAGCTTATTCTAAAATGTTATTGATTAGATCCAGGTTTTGAAAAAGTTCTGCACAGATCCTCCAAGTATGACTTTGATTTTTTCCAGTTTCAAATAGTATATAACATCAGTTACCCACTGACATAGAATAGGAGAGTTAGAATTCTTCCAGTTGAGCAAAATAAGTATGCGTGCCAGTAGTGTAGTAAAGGCAATCACAGTTTGTTTGTCCTCCTCCACTTTAAGCCCATCTGCAAGTACACCAAACACAGCTGTTAATGGGTTAGGAGGTATTGTGACACCAAGGCTGTCTGAAAGGCATTTAAAGATGTTGGTCCAGAATGATGTTAATTTGGTGCAGGCCTAAAACATGTGACCCAATGAGGCTGCAACTTGATTGCAATGGTCACAGGTTGGATCTTGCCCTGGAAACATTTTGGACAATTTTAAACAAGACAGATGTACTCGATATATAATTTTCAGTTGACTATTTGTATGTTTTGCGCATATGGAGCTCGAGTGAATTCTCTGCATTGCTACCTTCCACTGCTTTTCTGATATCTTGAGTGAGAGATCCTTTTCCCATTGTCCTCTTGGATCTTTGAAAGGGAGGCACTGTAAAATGGTTTTATATATTGCAGTGATGCTGTCTAAGTCCTTGAAACTGATCAATATATTTTCTAGCATAGAGGGAGGTGGGAGGTGAGGAAAATTGGGCAGGTTCTGTTTAACAAAGTTTCTAATCTGAAGATAGTGAAAGAAATGTGTTGCTGGAAAGTTAAATTTAGAATGTAATTGTTTGTAGGATGCAAAGACTATCTATGTACAGATCTCTAAGTGATTTAATCCCAAATGTTTTCCAGACATTAAAAACTGCATATGTTTGCGAGGGTTGAAAAAGGTGGTTCTCGTGCAGAGGTGCACGAGATTCTCTATCTTAAAATGCATTTTACATTGGTTCCATATTCTGAGTGAGTGAAGCACAATTGGGTTGTTAGTATATTGGCGATAACTTGCATTTATAGCGGCACAAAGCAAGGACTATAAAGAAGTACTACAGGATTTTATTTCTATTGCGGACCAAGCCTGTGTATGTTCATCTATTTGTGTCCATGTCCAGGTTTTTATAGTTTGTATGTTTCCTGTCCAGTAGTAAAAATGAAAGTTAGGTAGAGCCATGCCACCTTCTGCCTTTGGCATTTGTAGGGTCACTCGTTGGATATGTGGATGTTTTGAGTTCCAAATAAATGTGGTTATGGTTGAATCTAATTTCTTAAAAAAATGATTTAATGATGTATATATATTGTATATTGTATATGTTTTGAAATAAAAAGAGAAGCTTAGGGAGGATATTCATCTTAACAAAGTTAATTCTTCCAGCTAAAGTGAGATGAAGGGTTGACCATCTATGCAAATCTTGCTTAATTTTTTCCATACAGACCGCAAAATTTTGTTGATAAAGAGCTTTATGTTTACTTGTGATATTTACCCCTAGATATTTAAACTGATCTGCAATGATAAAAGGGAAGGTATCTGATCTAATATTGTGTGCTTGAGAATTCACTGGAAAAGAGCACACTTTTAATCAAATTAATTCTGAGACCAGAAATCTTTTCAAATTCTGTTAGTGCTGTTAGGACTGCAGGTACAGTATTTTGTGGGTCTGATATATACAGTACCATATGATCTGCATATAGAGAAATTTTCTGTTCAAGTCCTTCTCTGATAATACCCTTTATCTCATAAGCAGTGGCCAGTGAACTGCCAGTGATTGCAAAAAGCAGTGTTGACAAGAGGCATCCTTGACTGGTATCACGTTCTACTTTAAAGTAGTCTGCATTACTGTTGTTTATACAAACTGAAGCTTCTGGATTGGTATACAGTAGTTTGATCCATGCACAAATGTTTGGGCCAAACCTAAATTTCTCCAATGTAGTGAAAAGGTAGTTCCATTCATATCATATCAAATGCTTTTTCTGCATCCAAGTATAATAAAATCTCTGGGATGTTTGACTTTGCGGGTGAGTATATTACATTAAACAGGCGTCGAAGATTGGATGCTAAGTGTCCAGTTTGATCTTGTGATATTCCTGAAGGCAATCTAGCTAGGACTTTGGAGAGTATTTTAACATATTTTAACATTATTCAGAAGTGAAATTGGTCTGTATGATGCACATTGTAATACGTTCTTATTTTGTTTAGGAAAGACGGTGATTAATGCTTGACGAAAAGTTTGATGTGGAATTTTATTGTCTCTAGTTTCTGTGAATATTGCTAATAGGAGGGGAGCTAGCCGAGTGGAGAACTTCTTATAAAATTCAGCACGGTAGCCGTCGGGGCCTGCTGCTTTCCCACTCTGAAGTGACTTTATAGCATCTAATAATTCTGATAGTGCCAACGGTTTATCCAGTTCCTCTGCACTAAGAGTATCTGTTTGTGGTATTTGTAATGCATCCAGAAATGCATTAGATTGTGTCTTGCCTTCTTTAAACTCAGCAGAATATGAGGATTTATAGTAGTCTCTAAATGAGTGCATTATATTTTTATGGTCAATGATTTTGTCTCCGTTTGTGTTGGTAATTACTGGGATTGCATTGCAAACTTCTTGCTTGTGGATTTGTTGAACTAAAAGCTTATTAGCTTTGTCTCCATGTTCATAGTAATGATGTCTTGATTTAAAAATGAGTTGTTCAGTTTCTTTAGTTGTCAGGAGGTTGAGTTCTGAATGCAGAGCCTACCTTTTCCAATGAAGAGCCCTACTTGGACACCTGGCATGTTCTTCATCTATTCTAGCAATTTCACTGGTTAGCTTTGATACCTGCTTGGTTTCCAATTTATTTCTGTGGGAAAGATATGAGATAATCTATCCTCTTAAGAAGGCCTTCAGGGTTTCCCAGAGTATTCCTGCAGAGACCTCTGAGTTCTCGTCTGCTAATAAAAGTGGGTTGACACCATCTGCAAGATGAGTATATGGGGCATAATGATTTTATCTCCAAAATCAGACAGGCATGTTCGGAAATAACAATAGCATCGTACTTGCAGAATTTAATCGCAGGCAAGAAATGGTTATCTACAAAAAAACAATCAATTCTTGAGTAGCAATGATGAATAGAAGGAATATGTTCTTGAGTTTGGGTTTGGAAATCTCCAGGTGTCTGATAAGTTGTGGTCAGTTACAAACTGTGTAATTGTCTTTGCAGTGTTAGATGTCATCGCCTCTGTGACAGTAGACCTATCTAGGTCTGGATTTAAAACACAATTAAAATCCCAAGCCATTATAATTTTATGAGTGTTCACATTGGGAATGAATGCAAATCCATTTTGGATGAATTCTCTATCATCCACATTGGGTGCATAAACATTTATGAAAATCACTAAATATTAACTTTTAATATTTTATTTGTTTTGTGCTTAATTTAACTGATATATGCTGCACCAAGCATTTTTCATGCTATTAAGGTTGGGTGCTGTTAACAGATAGCTGTTGTCAAAAGAGCAATAATATGTTAACATGTTGGATGGAACTGCAGCACAGTGTTTAGCACTACTGCTGCACAGCTCCAAGGAATTGGGATCAGATCCCTGATCAGTCACTGCCTCCCATCCCTTAAAGGCATGCATATTAAATCTGCTCGGCAGGAGCTGGTGTGGATGTGAGTGTGTACATAAGTGTTTCTAGTGAAGAACTGGCACTTATCCCAGGATCAGTACCAGTCTTGATGCCAGAATGGGCTCTGCTTCCTGACAGCCCTGCAATGTAATAATCAGCTTAAGAAAATAAATGGACGGATCATTTGATGTTCTTAATATATACATTTCAGCACCTATTTAAGGCTATATGTATTGGATATCAAAAAATCTACTTAAAAATGAAAACACAAAGTCTACCCTAAACAGGTAACATACACAACCAGCATTGCTTTAGCTGGTGACTACAGGATTGGTGACAGTTGTACTAGCAAATGGCAGATCTCAAAAGTAGGGCTGGTTAGGGCAAACATGATGTTGATGATCACAGTGAACCTAACTAGTAATATGGCAAAGCATTGCTAGTCTCCTGCTAGACAAATAAAACCATGTATTTAAACAGATGTTAAAAACACAAAAAGTACCTATTTGAGCTTACCCCTTTGATACTTGTCTGCCAAGGTAACTCTCATCTCAGATCATCATTCCCAAAGATGTCTCAGTACAGTATACTCCATATCATTTTTACATTCTGAAAGGTCAAATGAAATCTTTTTAAGCAATTTTTTTTTGCAGGAGAAATCAGAAAAACAGTGGTTGTTTTATTGAAAGGCTAATAGACTTACAGTAAGGTGAAAATCATAGGCCAACCTAGCCATATTTAAAATTTTGGTCTTTTCAAAAAAAAATCACAGTGTACTTGAAGAATAAATATAATCTTTGTAGGAGTGTATTTTCTCTGTTTTATATATTTTCTGTTCTGTAAAGTGTTTTGTGATCGTGTTTCCTGTAAAAGTTATTAATATAAGGTATTGTGAAGGGGAATAGGTTCCTGACCATAATTGATGTGGGCTCCTTACTCAGACAGGACGAACAGGGGAAGGCAGTGCATTCAGCTTATTGTCTTCCTCATATGTTAGGTGGCAGCATCCCTGGGATGCGGTACTAATTCGGACACCCAGAGAGAATGCCGGGAGTAGTCCGGGGGCTCAGGCTGCTGGGATCCATGGGTGCCGCTAGGGGGTGCTGTAGGAAATTACACTCCATATTCCTAGACTTATGTATGGCCAGGGCTCCAATAAAAGAGATCACACTTCCTTGTCCAGGCGAGTCGGAGCTGGGAGCAGAGACAGGCAACACTCACCTTAGAAGAGTAACAGTGCGGAAAGAGAGAAAGAAAAAGAGACACTTTTGAATTGTTGTACAAAAAAATATTTTTGTAATTAAACCCCCCTTTCTATTTGACCTGTTGAACCTGGGACTGTGTGTTTGTGTTTGGGGTTTGGGGCTCAGTGGCACCTCCTAGCCTTCACAGTATTCTATATATATATGTGTATATATATATATATAGTTATATAATATAATAATGTAAAATAAAGAGACAATAAGAATTGGGAATACCACCCTGTATACTCTGTAATCAGGCAAAATAATCAATACATCTTTACAGACACAAGTTCAAAACAGAACTGAGGTGAAACAGCAAAGATGGCTTTTATATATTTGGCAGAGAGGAAGAGGAGAGTACAGCGCCAACCCTGGTCCGATTGGGAAACATATTCATTTGAGCTCGTAAACTGTCTCCCATATGCATGTGTGTATATATGTTTCACTTTAATTGGGGCTTATCAGGGGTATGTGCCTTTACTTGAGATTGCGATTTGGACTTATGAATGTAATACTCCGATCTTCACCCTGTCAAGTAATTGAACCCTCCACAGTGGCGCAATGCTTGAGGCTTTGCCTCAGTCGCTGACATCCAAGGTGTGATCCCCATAAGGGGACACTTGATGAGCCCCAATTAGGGAAAAGCACATGCTGTGCAGTCTTCTTATGATTTGGTAGGTACTGTATCACATATCTATGATCTAAGGGTGTCCACCGAATGGCTGACCAATCACAAGCATTACCTGGAAGGTAACCATCCAAATAATCAGATTGCGATTCAGACCTATGAATATATATATAGGAATTGAATTATTGTAACTACGGTGCATTTGTTCTTTACAGATAGCAGTAGTTATGAAACCTTTGACAAATGCACAATCAAATATTACACCAATACTGGGACAACAAAAAGTTAGCGATGTAGTCTACACAGGTCAGTGACTGGGTCCTTTTTGTAAAGTTCATTTTGAATTCAACTAAAACTTTGCTTTAAACTGAGACATATCGATATATAAGACATGTGTCTTAGATCTTCAGGTGTATGGCTGATCTTAAGTTTCTTTAACATCAAAATAGAATGTAGGTACAACAACATTTGTTTCTTTTATTTTATCATTTTCTGCTTGATTTTTGATAAATTTAACTTGAAAATAAAATTTTGACATGTCATATATGTTTGATCTTAATTATTAAATATTCAGTGTTATTATAATTATGAAGACAATAAAAAAAATATTAATCAGACTTTTATATATTTTAAGATCATTTGGTCCTGCACATAAATACTTGAAAAGCACTGAGAACAATACGGAGTTGCAAGTTGAAGGTGATACTTAACAAACTTTATACTATTAAACATAATAATATTATTATTATTATTAAAATAATAATAATAATGATGCACTGACAGATCCATATACTTCACCGAGATAAAGTTTCATAAAGTAAAAAAATATTAATTTTGTCAAAATCATCTGAAACATATTAGACAATGTACACATGGTGTAAGGTTTAGATGCACTTCACAATTCATCCAACAGTCAATTATTACATTTTTGTCTGTTAAATAGTTTTGTAACAATGAGTTATCTTGAAAAGTAATAGCGATTGAAGAATGCAACTACATGTATTAGTGGAGTATATGAAAAATGTACATTTTAACAGCACCTTACAATTGAGTTAAAAATAGAGCACAGATTAACTTGTGGTGGCTCAGTAGATTGCATGCACAGCAGATTGCAATTCAAGTGATTTGAAAAATAACATAGACTGATGTGTGTTAGTGGTGGAAGGTATGGGACTAATTGTTTTCAATATACTTAAACATAACATTTTTGAAAGTATACCCATATAGAGTGGTGTCCAATAATTAGCAATTGAAAAACAGATGTTAATACTGAATGACTAATACTATTCAGTATCAATACTACCCTATGAAAGGAAAAAGGAACTGAAATAACTTCCCCATGTAGCATTTAATATTAGTTAAAAAAAACAGTAATTCTTTAAAACTATATAAATAAGTAAAACTTGGAAAGGTACTGATTTATTGTATACTGGGAATACGAATGGTCCAAAATGAAGATGGACATGAAGACTGAGGGCTGTCACGATTGCTTGTGTATGTCTGGGACTGAAGTTTAAGAGCTGAACACCTGAGATCA
Organism: Polypterus senegalus; assembly: GCF_016835505.1. Lineage (NCBI taxonomy): Eukaryota > Metazoa > Chordata > Cladistia > Polypteriformes > Polypteridae > Polypterus > Polypterus senegalus. The sequence continues at coordinate 98,080,931 of NC_053156.1, read as the reverse complement.
GGGACTTAAGCCACTAAAGCCTCCCACCTCCATTTATTATGCTTACGTAACTGCTTTCCCCTTCTGTTTATTATTCATAGTGAAGTAACTTTTCTGCACTCATATTAGTTAACTTACCAAAAGCAGCCGGAGAAGGGTGTTGCTGTGTGAGCTGCTTGTATTCTCGCTCTTCCCAACGTTTGACTCACTTGCATTTGCCTTCTGAGCAGATGTCAGACAAGTAAAGGAGGAAAATATACAAAATACACAAGTTCAAGCAAGCAGTTTCAAAGTAAAATTAAAACTGTATACAGATTCCTAGTTGAGTGTTTGTCCATGTTAAGATGGACAGCTTTACAAATTCAACAATGTTTTTTCACTGGGAAATTTTGAAAATGTAAAACTTTGTACAACGTGATCTGTTTGAGATATAACAAAACAAAACAAAAATGGAACAGCCTCGATAGATGTCTTTAAAGAATAAGTGTGCCACATCTCAACACAAGTCGTCTATGAGGGGCTGAGTTCATGCAGACAGATGGACACAGACAGACAGATGGGCTTTCACAATAGGTGCTTCTTACATTATATGAGAATGCACCTAGAAAGGTCCTGATTTGTGTTGTTTAAATTTTACATTAATGTTGTTATGTAATCTGGTAAGAGATTTTAATTTTTTACTCTTGTTATTTTTGGTGTTTAACCATTATTTAAATGACATCATCATTGTGTCATTTAATTTTGAGTTTTCTTGGGAGTTTCTGACATTTAGTGGATTGTACTCATGGACAGTAAGTACCATGTTGTTGATGGTAATGACATTCGTTGAGTACATGGGCAGATATGATAAAAGATGTCCGCATACAAAAATGTGTGTCTGAGGTTTGTACCAATAATAATAAGAAAAGGAGAAATATTCATTACAGGAAAAAGCTAAAGCAATTCAAGAAAAAAGGGAAACAAGGTTTAATTTGGTAACAACTATGATAGGATTTGACAACGACTTAGAATAACATTTTTGTTTTTTTCAGTAAGAAGTCTTAGGGGTAACAACTGAATTAAACGCAAGGTTTACCTTTCTAACAACTGTGAAAAGAACTGACTCCAATTTTTGAATAATGTTTTGACTTAGATAATAGACCCAGTAGACTTACATTTATCAGTCTCCTGACTGTTTCACAACATTTTTGTTGTGCCATCACTAAAACTTGCAATGATATCTCTTTTCCAGTCAAACAATTTCAGATACAGTATGTTCTTACAAAACAAGAACACAATAAATTCATGACTGTAGAAGTCCTGCTTTTTTCTGTTATTGAGCTAAGTGTTCCCAGCGTCATTCTCATCAGCATTTTCACTAAAGCAAGAAATTATTCCAAAATCAAACAGCAGTCAATTATAACACACACCAATACACATTTCAGCTGATCAAAAAAAAATCTGTACAAATATTTGTAATATAGAAAGATATTGAAGTGCCCTAATCAAACTCACAATATAATGTACAGAAAAGTGCTGTAGTTTATAGAAAAACTCAATTTCTTACACTAATGATTCACACTAAACAATGCACATTTACAGAAATCTTATTGTAGCCTGTAGAATTGTATTGTCTTCCTAGCCACGTTATCTGTTGAACACAGGTAACAGAATACACTTAAAAATATTTGACGTTTTTTACCAAATGTAGAGTCTGAATCTCTGTTGCCTGGAGCTCCCTCTCTCAATTGCTTTCCCATAAAGTGTGCTTCTCAGACTCTCCCTTGCTCATCTCTTATCACTTTTTGACTACCACCAATGGTAGACAAGCCCCCATTACACACTGGGAAAACATTATTCCTATTCTTGCAAATATTTTCCGTCTTTGAAGGTGGCTCTCATTGTGCATTTTAGGCTTTTATTCCTCCTTGTGTGTCTCACCCAAACTTGACTGATTCTTCAGCTAAACGTATCACCGATGCCAAATTGACCAATCAGATTAAAGTTAAACTGACTAAACAGATTGCTTGGATGGACCAGACACATACACAGAGAGTAGCATTTTTTGTATAGTAGATATATTAAATGACTATGCTTTTTATACTTTTATAGATGTGAGCACAATTCTAATCGACTGTACCACCTTTGCGGTGCCCACCACTTCATCAAGTCCTATCATGAAAAAATGCAATATGAAGTATGTAATATATGAGATAACATAAATAGCAAAAGGGAGGCACGGTGGCGCAGTGGTAGTGCTGCTGCCTCGCAGTTAGGAGACCCAGGTTCGCTTCCCGGGTCCTCCCTGCGTGGAGTTTGCATGTTCTCCCCGTGTCTGCGTGGGTTTCCTCCGGACGCTCCGGTTTCCTCCCACAGTCCAAAGACATGCAGGTTAGGTGAATTGGCAATTCTAAATTGGCCCTAGTGTGTGCTTGGTGTATTTGTGTGTGTCCTTTGGTGGGTTGGCACCCTGCCCAGGATTGGTTCCTGCTTTGTGCCCTGTGTTGGCTGGGATTGGCTCCAGCAGACACCCGTGACCCTGTGTTTGGATTCAGCGTGTTGGGAAATGGATGGATGGATGGATAAATAACAAAAACAAGTAGAATGGACAAGGGTATCAAAAGTGAAGTAGAGCACAGTGGGAAGATGATGGAGTCTGAAAGTCAACCTAATACTGAAGCAAACAGAATCCTAAAATAAAAGGTGGAGGAAATAGAAATGGAACTTGTACCTGAAGAAGTGGCTGTGGCTCTGACTCCCATACACCCTATGTGCACCCTTGACACTTGCTAAGTTTTTCTCATAATTTTGCTAGTAGATTCTCAACATCCTGAGGCTGTTCTGTTTAAAATGAGCTAATTTAGCCCATAATTAGTCCTGATTACAAAACGGGTCATTGCCACGTGCAATTAACAGACTAATTAGGTTCCCACTGAACAGTATAGCAACCTCTGTAATGGAAGCCACACTGCTTGACAGCAGCCTGTTACAAAAGCAGCAAGAGGTAAGTACAAGCAAACTGCTTAATGTGACAATTAATTAGCTGGATTGCCAGCTAACAATTTAATTGTGCCCTTATTGCCAATAATTTCTGCAAGGTGGTTCTTGCGCAAAGTAAAACATTGTTTTAACGGCTCTCTGTGCCGTAATGCCATCTACACTCAGTAGACGGTGCCATCACCAGCAGCTTTGCCCAGTAAACTTGAGACTTAGTTTTATTCAGGGTAGCTTTAATTACTAATTACTGACTAGAACAAGATGCATAAGTTGCTCAAGTTCTTCAGGAGAAGCCCTGGCTACCCTTTTCTTGAGGGATTCCTGACAGTCAATGTTTTTGGTTGACACTTTAGTTCAGCCACTGCACAGAAATGCATCTATTACTCACATACCATTATGTAACAAAACCTTAACAAAGTCTCCTTTACTTAATCACATTTACAAAGAATCGGTAAAGTGGTTATTCATCTCTGTGCAGTATGGCTTATTAAGAACATTAATAAAACCACTGGGGAAAAGGAGGGATTTAGAGACAATGTGTTGAAATATGCAATACCAGGAGAAATATGTCTTAGTTAAGCCACCTCTGACCACTCCAAAGTAAAGTAATTTCAGTAGGCCATGTTGTAGACATGAAGCATCACTTTAAGAGCAAAAGAAGCCTTTGTTTAGGTCTTATTACATAACATTATATGAGTATTAGGTGCATTATTGTAGCACCTAAAGTACTAGGGTGTTGTACCGTGTTAGCCATTATGAATGTAGTGAGAAGTCAAACAAAATGACACCTTTTATTGGCTAACTAAAAAAGATTACAATATGCAAGCTTTCGAGGCAACTCGGGCCCCTTCTTCAGGAAAGATTGTCTCAATAGCTTGCTTATTGTAATCTTTTTAGTTAGCTAATAAAAGGTGTCATTTTGCTTGACAACTCATTGTTGTACCTAAACAATTGTTTTACCAAACTGTTGATATTAAACGTAGTGAGTAAACCTGAACATGGCCCAAGAACACAGATTTGATTGTCTCAAAACTTAGACATTTTCTAAACAGGCAAAGTCTATGTAAGGACTGGTGAGAAGATTTGAGGGGTGAGCCAAAACTGAAAAATAGAGCTGAAACAGGAAAAAGTTAAAAACACAATATAGTCTGAACCCACCAACCAACTTTAAGACTTCAGTGCTTCAACATTCTCTTAATAAGACACTCCAAATAGCCAACCAAAAATCACCTAAAATGTTTCTGAGCTGCAGGTCACCACACAATATCAACTTTACTTTTCCTGGACTGACTGCATTACTTAGAGCCTGAATGACAACAGAGAATCCACAAATGTGAATAAACCAGAAGCACACCTACTGTCCTTGGGCTGTTGCATTGTTATCAATGTACTGAATATATCTGAATGTACATTATAGTTTGAATTTCATCAATGGTGTTCAATCCTTCCACTCAGCTATACACTACAAGGCACTGCGGATTGTTTGAGTTTAACCATATTAACACTTTCTGAAATAGCCCATGCTTGGAATTGGTTAACATTTCCTGATATTAATAAAATGGACAAACATTTGTGCAGTGTGAAAGAGAATAGTCAAATGAAACACTATTTATTTTTTTATGGAGGCAATGGTTTTCACCTCAGGCCATTTATTTTTTATGTAGGCTTTGCCGAATAGAACATATTGTTATGATCTGGTACTTGCTCCACTCTTGGCTGTACCTTTTTGATCTGCTTTTACCTTCACATTTACTGCCCTGTTAGCCCTGACGGTTACAAGCATTGGCTTGTCAAGCTATAATATCAGAGTTTTTTTCCACACTTCGGTCAGGTACCTTATGACCAGTAGAGCATTGGACAAGTGTTTGATTTTGTTCCTTTTAATTTTCCAGTGAGCTCTTCTTTGGTGCTACACTTTTCTGTTTGACAAGATTTATAGTCCCTTTGATATTTTAAAATTTGTTTTGTAAATGTTTTAATTTTACCCCAATCCTTTTCCCTATAATTATATATTTGTGACTTTTATGAGGTATGACAATTTAATTACTTCAATGGCCATGATGTGTCACCTGTGTGGGGAAAAAAATTGTGTTTTTTTTTTTTATTACAATGGGGTTAACACATTTATTGAACAGGGAAAAGCAGTCAACAAACAGTGCAGTTTGGAAGTGTTGAAAACGTTACTAAATTCTATTTGAAGGAAAAGACTTGAACTGTGGCCTGACAAGTGGATCATCCATCATGCCACTGCCTCAGGCTATGATGCGCTCAGAGTCTGGCTAAGAAATCAGTTACCAAACTGGATCATCTACCCTATTCACCTGACTCAGCCCCATGTCATTTCTGGCTCTTGCCAAAAATAAAAACTGCCATAAAATGACAAAAGATTTTCAGACATTTCTGGCATCCTGCATAACAAGACAAAGGAACACCAGGGTATTCCAGAAACAGAGTTGCAGGTATGATTCCAGCAATGGCAATGCATATCTGCAGAAGGAGATTACTTTTGAGGGTGACAGAAGCCGCTAGTGCACAGATACACACTCATTTTTCCTACAGGTTAATTTCTGGGAATGAAATTGTCACACCTGGTACCGTATATTCCACCTCACTGCCACTTCTCTTTTTCAAGGCATTTATCAGCTTTGCTTGTTTTACTCTGTCACTCACTTTTGCACTTCAGTGTCTTTAAAGTTTTCTTAGTCTTTTGACCATTTTTATGTTGATTTTCTATTTTTTTTACATTGGCTGGTTATTGATTTTTGGTTACCAAATTGGACCAGGCCAAGGGGACGCCCACGTAACACCTGGCTGAGGCAGATATACGGTCATTTCTGGAGGGTGGGACTGAACCACGCAGGATACCAGGCTATTTCGTCGTGTGGTGGGTGCCGCACCAGTACCAGTGCATGCTCCCCAACCTGACCTGACCTGAAATGAGGGTTTGTTTTCATTGGCTTGCCTTTTTTTTTTCCATGTTTTTGTTTGATTTAAGATATCTTTTGTATTAGATGTTGCTTCTTTGAAATTAGTTCCTTTGATATTTTATAACTCTCTTGTTTTAATCATTTTGGTGCTTTGTTTTACTATATATATTTGGAACATCTTTATTTAATTCAATAAATTACATTTAATATAAAAGTTTTACTTACTTGGACCAGGGCCTCTCTTGAATCTTTGAAGTCTAAAATCATTAAAGACATTAAGCCTTTGCACCTTTTGTTTCAACTAATCTAACTGGAAATACAGAAGGTGGAGAGCAAAGACCCCAGACAAGAAACCTACCCATGATCTTGTTCTATCCAGAAACTCTCATTCTGATGATGAGATGCCTTCCTGTGCCTTAAAAACTGTTTCAAACACTTAAACCGGCATTAAAAGCAAGATAAGTGCCAGTTTTCCTATAATATTTCATTGATTTGCCCTTCTCTACCTGTTATAATGTTATGTATACATACAGTATGTGTGTGCTTTTGAGCTAACAATGGTCTGCTGGGTAAAAGAATCTATTTTTCAGGGAGTACGCGGCTCCTAAAAATACAATAGTAAATTATTTTCATAATGACTAATTACCCTTTATCCTTAAGAATTTCATGCTTAATTTCTGTCAAAATTCATTAACATTTTTATTGTATCTTTTGTTACTTTATGCTTTAATTTAATTAACTGTTCAATTTCATTTGCTATTTTTTTCAATAAAATAAATCTGTTTTTACTAAATTGAGAGGTTGTATGCCATTAGGATTCTGTGGTTTACAAGCTCTGTTTAGGTATTTAGGACCATGGGACATTGACACAAGAGTGCCAGGGAAGCCTGTTCTTATTTAGTTTGACTGATCATTTCCTAATCGATACAACACTTTAAAAATAACCATCATATAAAAATACCACTTGATGTCAGATGAGTGCCTACCTACTTGTCTTTTGTATTTTGCATTGCAGTTACAAAAAAGAAATATAGGCCTATTTGTCAATCCATTCATTCATTCATTTCAAAACCCATTTAATGCAGTGTTGGATCATAGAAGGCCGAAACCCACGTACAGCATCAGTACCCAGTGCAAGTGTAACAGGTGTTTTGGTCATTTAGATCTTCACCAAATCCTGATCACATGTGTTAGGTTGTATATTTACCCGTTGTGTTTCCCGTGTTGTGTTACATCATCAGTGTGAGCCTCTCTCAGTGTTCATTGAGTAGAACTGTGAGAGGAGGTGAGCACGCTGTACTCTCTGTAAAACAGAATTAATTAAAATGAACTGCTTCTGTTAATTTTTATATGGCAGTAATTGTAATATGATCTTTTCAAAAATATGTATTTGTTGTTTCAAAGTGTTTGAATGAATGATTTTGTATTAACTTTAATTACATGTTAATGGGAGTGCCTTGTGGTCTTTCACATGTCTTCTTTTGTCAATGAAAACTCTATGGCCAGAGCTTGAGAATTCACATTTTTATGTTTTATTTCTTAACTTTCAAAGTATGTTTATTTTTCCTTTATTGATATACTGTCTTTCTCTTTTTTTCCCTGCTGACATTTCATTATGCTGAGTGGTGTGTGATTATGTATGCAATTAATGTTATGTGGAACTGGCATTGACTTGTAAATTAGCACCGCATGCCAGGTATCATTGTAAGTGCGAGAAGAGGAACTATATGAACACAGCTCGGAAATTCATGTTTTGTATTTTGTTTCTTAACACTTTGTCCTGTTAATAAAAGAAAACAGACAAAGGTCCTCAGTGTTGCTGCGTTACTCCGAAGCGGCACATCATGAGTCACAACGCAGAAGCTTCAAAGGTTAATTGGAGTTAAGCCAGAGTGCAGCAGTACAGTGTGTGCAGTGAACACGGCTTACACAAGGCAGGATACAACTCTGGACAGACGAGGAGTCCATCGTATTATAGATGTTGTAAATGCTAAAATTTGATCCCCTCTTATAGACATTTTTTTAGAGTTGAAGGTTCATGCATTTTTATGTGTGGCTGCCACACTTTTGTTCGTTTTTCTTTCAGTGTTATACGTATGTGTTGTGATCTCAGTAGACACGGGCAAAAGATCTTGACGCAAATCAAGCAGAGGTCACTGCTCATTGACAGCTGCCCTCCTCGAGTGTACACTTAAGCTTTGAGACTGCATGACATCAGTGGCCTATTGAATGGAATCACCTGCCTAATTTATCATTTTTAACCGTGATGTTCTTCAATGCCCGGGTGTACTTATCCATCAGTAATTGCAGGCAAGACACCACGACAAAGGATATGCAGGATCGAGGAGTCAATGGGACAAAGAAGGAGGCCAGTAACACAAAGAAAGTTTTTTTATTGTGCAAAATCCATTAATAACAAATAATAATAATACATTCAAGTGCACTTTGAAAGTGATGAAACTTAGTATTAAACCAAAATAAGTAAATAATATCATGCTGAGTAAAAAAGTCATTTACAAAAATGCTCAATAAATGTACAAGTTCATAAAAAAGGGTATATACTGTATACATTTTATTTAAAACATGTTCTTCTCCTGGTGCACACCTTTCCTAATTTTCTTATAATTCCCCAAAAACAGTCAACAACACTCAGTCCATACTAGGACTACTTTAGAAAAAATGCCAAGCCCACATTTAGTCAATATGAACTCCTTCCTACATCCATATGCTCAAAAGGGAGTGTAGGCTTCACCTCAAAGAGATATCTTCTACTATCTGAGGAAACCCAATCGGCCCATAATCTCTGAAGCATAAAACCAGACCCCACTTTGTCTTAATAACTTCAGCTTGTATACTTTCCCCAGCCTCCTCCCTGCCCCTGGCTGAAGCATACCTGTGCCCTACTCACGTGCACGCACAGTCTCTAAGTATAAGCACTTCCTCTCGCACGCGTGCATACTCCACCCTGACTGACTAAACCACGTGCATTCACAATCACCCTTGGAGAAACCAGGAACGCGAACTAAATCCCACAACAGCAAATGCAGAGAGGACCCCCTGCAAAAGTGGCACCAGAAATGACTGAAAACTGAACAAACCCAGGCCAAATACCCACCCGATCCACCCCACAAACGACCCCCACCACACTACCAGCACATAGACGGCACCACCAGCCACAGTAAGTATACAACCACTTGCCCCAAACTTAAAGCTCACTTGTTGAAATTCGTGCTCCATCACAATGGCGCAGACCAGGTTAATATAATTAGTGAATACAAGGTAAGACTATAATGCTTACCTCTACCCCTTTATTCATTCATGAATTCATTTATGAGTTTATTTCTGTGTTTAAGCTATTTTTTGCCTTAATTCTTTTAATATTATTTTATTTACGTATCCCTTCAGTATTTTGTTTTCCTATTTTGACTTAAGAAAGACATCATTTTGCAACTTGTCGCTGTCAGAAGTTGTGTTGTACGGCATACGTGACTGAACATTAATCCCTCAAGGCAGTAAAGTTCACTCCTCTTCATACAAGATTCTGAATTCCTAAAAATCTAAAATTGAGATGTTGGAGTGCTTTTTTTTTTTGATTTATTGGACATGAAATGTTTCCAGTGCTTACTGACAACATCATGATTTGCGTATTCATGCTTTGCTGTTTCATTTCTCAGTTGTGACTTCATCCTGTTTTTTGACTAAGATTTATCGTGTTAATCTTCCACTTCACTATTTCAGTTTTATTTTCTGTCTTATCCAAACATTGGCAGAACAGCCATGTCATTAAAAATGCAAGAGCACTGTAAAGCAATTCCAGTTGTATAACTACTGAGCTGTGGACATGGTGCTTAATAAAAACAGAGAACTGATCCAAATGGCAATCAAAACAGAGTGCATTGCAAGATCCAACAATCTGAGAACCCTTTTACAGGCAACATCGAGATATTTTCAGTCCATTGGCAGTGTGTTACCAGAGGAGTGTCTGGAACATAAAAAAATGGAAATCAAATATAAGTAGTACAATTAATTAGTTTATACCGCACTTTTTCTACATGAAAGACTTGACACCCTGGCCAGGTTTGCTTCCCACCAAGATAGGCACCAGCTTCCTGTGACCACACACTGGTTGAGGAAGTCAAGAAATGGTGATTTTCCTGTTCATGCCCCACAATAAGCTTGTGTCTTATTCAGGCTTAGTTTCCTTCCTGGCTGCCTACAACCCTGAAGTAAATAAGCAGGTTAGAAAATGGATGTGTAGATGGATGGACGTTTCCTCTTTAGTAGTGTGACTTTTTATTAACCAAAAAATGTCTTGATTGTGCATGATAAATTATATTTAAAACACAACCAACAGCTATATTTTAACAAGCCCCCAAGGAAGAGGGGGTCAAGAATGTTGACATTGAGACTGAAGACACTGACACGAACAGAGATTTCCAAGCAGTGGTGGTCATTTGCTAAAAATAGGACAGAGAGATTTCGGAATAGCAAGGCGGCTGGCTTCAAAGGATTTCTTTTGTCGCTGAGGTTTAATTGGGGTCAGCAGCATGGACTGATTTTTTTTTTTTATTTCTTTACAGGTGAGTAAGCGGGTGTGAGCAGAACCTTTGTGGCTTTACAAACCTGATTTTATTCAGTTCTCTACAGTGTATTCATTCATTTCTTTGTTCCAGCAATTGTCACTTTTGGTGACGTTATTGGGTACTGTTCAGTAAGACTAAGGAAAATAAACACAAAACATTGTACAGGTATATAACATTTGCACTTAAAGAGAGAGCTAGAAAGGTTAATAAAAGAATGAAACATCCATAATAATAAGTAAGCTGACAAACAACATAAACCTAATTTTATAAATTTTATTATGTGTATTGCCACAGTGACCACAATATTTCTGCAAATATACCTTTCTCATCACACATTTTACAAATTACTGTATTGTTTTACAGTTACAATTTTGCTTTCCTACTATATATCAAGGTTGATTATTTGTATTCCTGTTTTGGTAATACCGTAGCATGATAAAAAGCAGTGTTCATTTTTTGCAGATGTTATTTCGTCACTTTTTAACCATTCCCATGAGCTCTTATTGCTTTTTAATGCACCTTTTTAAAGAGTCATGCATGCAGTGTGTTTAGAAAGATCAACTGGGAATGGAGTTGAAGGATGTCGTGGTAGATAAGCTTAGGTGTGCAAGTGGGCAGTCAGAAAGTACACTATGAAAAATAAATGTGAGCGGATAGAAATATGCACTAAAATCATTCCTCTGCTCCCTTAAAAGGGCTGAAAGCTTTTTTGTAGACTGTATGGCATATTATTAACAAGCAATAAATACTTCAATATGAAAGTGACATCAGCCCATAATGCCCTATTCCTGTACCTATTAAGCAGCAATTAGCTGGTGTGCGTTACATGTCAAAAGAATGTGAACCTTGTTTGTTACAACACTCCTCTTCATGTTGAGATAAAGAGTATCAGTCAGTGTTTGTCTATTTGTGTCAGAAATATATCTGTACAGTACACTGCATTTGGCTTGGAAAATGTGATGTAGACCTGGAAAGTTCAGTCAAACATCACACCATTATGCTTGGAAGCACAAAAGTGTTTGATAACCATGCCTTGTCTTTGTGTGTGACTTGACATTGAATGTTCACAGTTAGTGTAGCTAAGTGGAAACAAGCAAAGCTGTCTGGTCTTGTTGTATCTCGAGAAGCTTGAAGCAACATAAGAGATCTGTGAGGCAGAAGCATCTGAAAAAGGCTGCGGGCGCCAAGAGGTGACCTAAGGGCACACTTGTTTACCTGGTAGACTTGATAAATAGGGAGTTGACCACAATGTTATTAGGATGCACATTTAAAAGTTAGAGGTAGGGAAAATAGATATATCAAGACACCAAGTAGAAGAAATTATCCACAATATCAAGCCATATGTGACAGAGTATTTAGCTTAGCTCCTATTCCAGAATGTGGTCCTGTCACATCTGGGCCACAGCAATTCTCTGCTGACAGGAGTACCAGCACATGTCACTTCACTTTCCAGATCACTACATTGGCTTCCTGTAAAACACTCATTTTGAATACTTGAAGCTGGTCTACAGAGTAGTAAATTGATCAGCACTTGTATATGTGGAGACATTTGTGAGTCCCTATGCTCTGTCTCAACCACTCAGGTCTGCTAATGAATTGCATCAATCTCTGTGTGGTACTGAATCTCAATCCAGACTTTTCATGTGTAGCTTTTAGGCAGTGAAATGAGCTGCCCACCTCCATTCAAACTGCTGTTTCTCTCACTGTTTTTAAGAAGCCTCTTGGCTTTGGTGAATTTCTGTCTAACTGATCATATGCTACATTTAGAATTCCCGTCTCCCAAAATGTCTCCTATAATCACAATTTAAAGAATGATAGTGATTCTCTTTGAGGGCCAAAAAGCCCAAACAGTATCAAGACAAATCTGAAGATGTAAAAAGGGGCTCAACAAGAAGGACTCCTAGTCTTGCCAGGTAACCATGCTACATTATAATTAATTACTTAGACAGCACAGATGACTTTATAGATATAAGAAGAAAGGTCTGTGTGGGACTTAGAGCCCTGAATGAGCAAATTTTCATTTTGTTCCATAACATTGTGGTGCTGCCACATAAATATAATATGTTTTCTGCTGTCGATCGGGTGTTGTGGAGATGATTTTTACATCCGGAGATTGCCAGCGGTGCCCCAGAGGTGGAACTTCCAGTTTTACTGTTTTCTTTCGAGGAGTCATTTGCATAAAGCGTGCCGTTTTAAAGAGAAGAGGAGAAGAAAAGGAAAAAGGAGAATCGGAGAGTAAAAAGCAGATCAGCTACTGTGCGGGCCATGTAAGAAGTCCAGGAGCTCCTACAGTCCTGTCAGAAGGTGTAAGTGATTCTTTTGATCGAGGAATTGCTAATTCCTACGTACTTGAGTGAGCTATTTTCAAAGGACTTATAATTTTGTGTCATGGCGCAAGACTGACTGTATGTCTTTTATGACGAAGATTACAACTAGGAGCCCGCAATTGTTAGAACTCCTCGTTTTGCCTTCCGGCATTAGCGGGGCAGAATTGTGGACAACTGTCGATTTATTTACCATATCTGGATGGGGAATTAAGGAAGGAATATTGTTATTGTGAATATATATGTATATATTTGTGGCACTACAATATAAAGGTTATTTAGGGTGAAAGGGGGTGCATGTGTAACGGATTGTATTCTTTTTTCATTTTATGTAATATTTCATTATGTGATGATTGATATTGACTATTAGTTTTTGTGGGCTATAAATGTATATAGGTATTAAAGGACTGAACAGAGTAGAATAATGAGTATATGGGAAATTTATTAGGGTGTGATATTGGCCTATCTTTTTATCGTCTGCTGTCACCTAGGTCAGATAAGTGGTAGCAATCGTCTCGTGCAGTGCGCGGGATGAATTGTTACATTTTGATTTGCATCACAGTTGATTCTCAGAGTTTTGATCATATATCCACCATATATTACAGTAATAGTATTCAAAATGGAAACCTGACTTTGTGCATTAGGTTGCCCGCTTCTGTGCCTCATCAAGTGACTATAAGGGCCAGGGTTTCATCATAGTTGTAGCATGAGCTACAGTTAGCTCTTTTAGTGTGCAACATTTTTTAATTTGCCTAACAGATGTGTCTTTTAACCATGCTTTCTCATTAACAAAGTGTTTCAGAATGGTTTCCTCATTGAAGAATTGAAGCCATACTGGCAAATCCTGTCAGTCCCTCTGTCTGGCCTTAAGTGAATTCAATTACAACACTTCTAAAGTTCATCTAGTCTTGTGTAATTATCTGTGTATGATTTGGTCTAAAAGTGAAAGCAGCTATTGTGTGTCTTGGGGTATGACGTCAAGCTGAGTGCATCTGATTTGTGTGTGTGGAGGCAGGCATTTTGTATGTTGGTCTGATGTTTAATGTAACTGTAACTGGAATGGACTGAGAAGCTAATAAATATTCACTGAATCCATCCTCATCTCTTCAGTCTAGGTACACAATGGAAAAGATAAATCAAGAGACAAGTACAGTAAAACCTCAATTATCTGTCACTCAATTAACTGTCAGGCTCTGTTAACTGTCAAGGCCAAAGAAAAAATATAAATGAGCACGCCATCGCCTACCCATGTGCACATTGCAACAACTCTCCGTTGTGCTAGCATGTTGTGTTCTTCCCCAGCACCACTTGTCATGTTGTATTTTGATATCACAGTGCCAGTTACGTACCTTCAGTTTTAATAGCATTTCTTAGCTTTCCTCTTTTGTTATAATTAATCTACTATTCATTGTTATGGCTAATAAATGTAAATGTGTAGTGTTGGAATTGTCACAAAAACTTGAAATTATTAAATGTTTACGAAACAGCAAAATTGCATCAAGTATCGCTTTAATTTACAAAGTAGGAAGAACAACAGTGAACGATGTAAAGCGTGATGCTGACAAAATTGAAAAAACGTGTTGAAAATGGATACCACAGACTGTAATGTTAATGTACTGTATTAATGTCAATATTCTCCTGTATTGTAATTTTCCTTTAAAATTCTGTTATATTATGTTTTGCCAATATATTGCAACATGGGGAGCATAAAATGTGTAATGAATGCTGTAAGTAATGGGACTGGGTGAAGGGCTTCTGTTCTGTGAGGGTCGGACACATCTGTTAGGAGATGAGTAACAGGAAAAGTTAGGAGAAAAAGGAAGGTGCAGCATCAGGAAGTTTTCAATAGGGAGTCAGGAGACAATAAGCAGGAGTGTTTGCAGTATAGAAAAAGGCAGAATGTGAGTGTCAGGAGATAAACTGATGGGTAAGGAAAGTTTTCTTTTATTGCTTTGGAAGTGCGCTCCGTAACCCAGATAATGAAGTATAGGACAGGCCACAGTTTGTTACGGAACAAAGTCTCCAAGTAAAACATAGAAAACTCCAGTACCTCAGAGTTGTGTTCGCTTATTGCACTGGTCGTTACAATATTATATAAATACATTTTGTTAATACTATATTACATCTTGTTAATATAACTTTGTTTTTTAAATAAATACGACTATTTGCTAAACTAATCTACTGCATATCATTTTTAAAGTAGCTGTTCGGTTATCCGTCTTTTCTCTTATCCATGACAGCCTCAGTCCCAACCCCTGACAGATAATTGATGTTTTACTGTATATCTTGTTTAATATCAATAATTCAAGAAGCCAATCACATTCCTATTCAGAGTGACTACTTAAAAAGAAGCAATAATAGACTTAAAACCTGAAAAGAACATCAACCTACTCATTAGCAACTTAAAAACTCCCTTTATGAAAATTGTAATTTACAATAAGATTTTTTTAACGCTGTGAGACAGTGTTTTGCTCATAAATTTGGCCACACAGAGCAAACTCTTTTCATTTTATAGCAGAGTGTTTGACGTTTGTGGCGAAGTATGAGTATGGCATGTTTGACATGCCGATTGACTGCTAATGCAGGTAGCTAATTTGTTCACTGTATGAGAAAAACTACAGTTATTGAAACTGGGAGTCCTGAGGGGACGGCCAAGTTATCCATCATCTGTTCTCAAGTGCAGGAGTGAGAATATATTGGCAATAGTACCTTTTGCACTCTTAACGCATTGACTGCTGGACCATTTATTACCAGGATGCTGTAGTACAGTAATCCCTCCTCTATCGCGGGGGTTGCGTTCCAGAACCCCCCGCGATAGATGAAAATCTATAAACTCTCCCAAACTGTTAACATTATTAGAGCCCCCTAGACATGAAATAATACCCATTAGTCAAAAGTTTAAACTGTGCTCCATGACAAAACAGAGATGACATTTCTTTCTCACAATTAAAAGAATGCAGACATATCTTCCTCTTCAAAGATGTAAACGTCAGGAGCAGAGAATGTCAGAGAGAGAGCGCGAGAGTAAAGCAAACAATCAAAAAATCAATACGTGCTTTTTTGCTTTTAAGTATGCCAAAGCACCGCGATAAATCGGCATTTCGTAGAGGAGCGTCCGTATCCTCTAGGCAAACAGCCTCTGTGCAAACAGCCCCTCTGCTCACAACCCCTCCGTCAGGCGGAGAGAGTGAGAGAGACAGAAAAAAGCAAACAATCAAGCACCGCGCGGGAAGCACATCGTATATCATTGAGGAGTTTTATTTAATATGTAATACATGCTCTGATTGGGTAGCTTCTAAGCCATCCGCCAATAGCGTCCCTTGTATGAAATCAACTGGGCAAACAAACTGAGGAAGCATGTACCATAAATTAAAAGACCCATTGTCCACAGAAATCTGCAAACCAGCGAAAAATCTGTGATATATATTTAGATATGCTTACATTTAAAATCCGCGATGGAGTGAAGCTGTGAAAGTCGAAGCGCGATATAGCGAGGGATCACTTTATAGATCTATGCATATATGATAAACTAGGGGGCTTACTCTCTGCTCGTTTCGCTCGCCAACACCCCCAGCCTGTGCTACGCAGCAGCCACTTTGCGTCTCTGCTGCTCGTGTTGTGAAGAGTTGGGCTGAACACACCCCAAGGAGACACGGTTGCTCCTCTGAAACCCCGTTTTAAATGGTGATACAGTTGGAAACAAATACAGGGTTTTTTTTTACCTCCTCTTTGTTTGATCAGCTAATGGCTTGCTGCTGCTGCTGTGCTGCGTGATCTGCATCTCACATGGCGCTTCGAACATTTAAAAGCCTGTACAGCAGCTGTCTTTGTCATCTACTCTTTGTCTTTTATTTCCAGCCCCGGGTGTGGTTAAATCTTTTGGCACAAAGTCTTGTCTTGCAGGACGTGAGTTCTTGATATTTTAGTTTAGAATTTAAATACTGACTCTTTTAAGTCAGTGGGAAACTGATGTGTTATACTATTTAAAATTGGAAAAAATCAAATACTCAGTTAGAGGATCTGTACAGACTTTTTTCAAAACATGGCAGGATCTAATCAGTAATATTTTAAAATAAGTTTATAAAGCACAGAGAATTTATTAATTTAGGTATTTTTACAAGCCTTAAATTTTACACCTTTTGGCTTGCTCTCTCTCTCAGGGGTGGGGATCGATCTGTTCTTAGCATAATTCTTTTTTTTGTAAAAACTTGATTGCTATGTATTGATTGTAATAAAATTAATAAAAAAAAATTAAAAAAAAAAAAAAAAGAATTTAAATATGGAATAAGAATCTGAAAATCTAACAAAATCACATTAAAGTTCAATACATTCTGAAAAGAATGATACCAACCATATATATGTAGTTTTTAAAGTAAGCATGATTTAAAGCGTGACAAAAAATGTGACGTAAAAACGTGACAAAAATCGTTGCACAATATTGTTGCACATGTAGGCTTAGGATTTTATAAATATAGAGTAGATAATTAACTCAATCAACAATTATAATAAATGTATCAGAAAGCAACAGTTGTATTATCAAAGGAAACTCTGTTAAAAGAAACTGTCAATTACTTTATTTTGACCAGCAACATGACAAAGTCTCCATTTGAATGATAGCAGAAACAAGGCACCTCGCAAAGTGCAGAGTTAAATGATCATATGCCACAAATATAACTCATGTTCTCTTACACTGCCCACCCTTGTTGCACACAACACATTTGATACTTGGCAACTGTTTGCACTCAGTGGACAGCAGAATGTCCTGACAGTTATGACATGTCAGAGTCCTTATGATGAAGAAACACCTCCAGGCTCCAATACCAATGAAAGTACAATATGCGGACTCCAGTGGAGATTTAATATCCAGGACATGCTACACACAAAGACGCAGCATCTAACTAAAAACTGCACAAGAAAGACTTCACTCAGGTCAACATACCTTTAAGCTGGGGCCATCAAAATGGAATGATCAATAGCATTTAAGAAATCACTGCTGTCCAGCAATAAATCTGCTGATTGCATGTCATCGTGGGCAGCAATTAAAATGCCATTGACTGTCGTAGATACACATGCTGACTAAGTGCTGTGTGCGACTGAAAGCCAAATGGAAATATGTTCATGTAAGACAGATGGCAGAAAGATGACAGAGTAAATATTTAAAAGACCTTTTCCAGCAACCAGCCAGTACAGTAAAGTAAGATTTCAAAACTTTAAAAATGAGTTAAAACTGTTCAGTGCTCTGCATTATACAAATTACATATTGATGGCTGTCAGGCTCTAGTTATCATTGAGATGAGCATAACAAGAATCTCTGAGTAATTAGAGTACATGATAGGAGATGGATATTAATTATAAGACATCTCCTACCACTACTACTAATACTACTACTAATTTTGACCCATATGCAGATGTAAA
The DNA here is from genome assembly GCF_016835505.1 of Polypterus senegalus. NCBI lineage: Eukaryota > Metazoa > Chordata > Cladistia > Polypteriformes > Polypteridae > Polypterus > Polypterus senegalus. The sequence continues at coordinate 98,062,727 of NC_053156.1, read as the reverse complement.
AATAAATGTTTAGTAAAATACCTTTTCTTTTTGTTAATGCCTATGATTGAAAAAGAGTCCATTTCCTTAAATGAAATGTAACAACTTTTATTCAGAGTAATTTGGGCTTGTAATGCTTTGGAAGTCTGGTCCCTATTTATCTGTAAAAATAGGAAACCGCAAATAAACTCCAAGCGGCCTCTCTTAACACTATCTTTCTCCTTGGCCTTTGCATTTGGAGTCTCTGCTTCTTCTTTTGGAACAGAATTTGAACCCCCCTTTGGTTGGCATAGTGATAGCACAGCTGTCTCATGGTAAGGAGACAAGGGTTCAGGTTCTTGATGCATGGAGTTTTCATGTTCTCTCAGTGTCTTCCTCTGGGTGCTCTGCTTACCTCCCACCATCCAAAGTTTGCAGGTTTGGTGAAATGGCATCACATAATTGACCCTAGTATGTATTTGTTGTTTGTGTTTATGTTTGTGTGTGTGTGTGTGTGTGTGTGTGTGTATGTGTTCGTCCCATGATGGACTAGCCATGATGGACTAGCATCTTGTCCTGGGTTTGTTCCTGTCTTGAATCCTATACTAACTGGGATAGGCTCCAGCGCCCCAAGCATGGCCCTGTTTTGGATTATGCAGATTAGAAAATGACTTGACATAAAATGAGCTCTCCTTCACCTCAGTCATAAGACTTTTTTAAGGGTAAAAGGTTTAGATTTATGGCCAGGTGTCTTACATTAGAAGCAGACAGAAATGTTGGCCTTCTAGCATTAGACACTTTGCTGTGTTCCCTTTTTTCCCTCCTTAATGGCAGAAGAATTGTTTCACTCATTACTCGCCCCCAACCAAATGTGTCTTGTATATCAAGGCATAACCTATCATGAAACTGTATAATCTGGGCAGGGCCATCATATGAAAACTTGTCTTATGCTCCCCCTAGCTACCTGCTGTGCTGCCAAGATGGAAAAGTACAAACCAGAACAACCTTCCGATGGATACCAAAGCCATATAAGTAACTTAAAATGGATGACTGTTAAGCAAATCAAATCACAAAATGTAAAATTGAGTCACAAACATGGCAAAGGAGTGCCTGAGGCCTTCACTACACCAGCAGAGCCAGTCAGGATCTTCACTGACCTACCCAGAAGAGGTTCTCTTTAAATAAGCTACTGTAGGTAACTTGCTGTCATTTTTCAGCCTACATTTTCCTCATGGCCAGTGTTCACAGTTGTGTTTCATGTCTGTATTGTTTAATTTTGTACTATTTATTTGTATTAATGCTTCATTTGCTTATAAGGTACCTTTTTCTATGTGTGTGTGTATATACGTGTTGGGAAAGGGGCGTGGCCTAGGCAATATCCCTTGTGTATTGTACGTAGATCCCCAAGGGGCATGGTCACCTGCCATTCACCACCAGGAATGGCCCTCCGCCCTATTCATGGGAGGACCTCCCATAGTTCCTGTCGGTTCATTGAACGCGCTTGAAGTGGAGTGTCATTGTGCTTTTGGCTTTTGTTATTGTATTGTGATTCCCTGGGTTTTTGAATTGATCTTTGGATATCGCATTGGTCCTGTGTTTTTTGATATTTTTGAAGCCCTGCTCTGTTTTCGACCAGGAATTTGGATTCTGTATTGGGACTTTGTTTACTGTATTTCGCCTCGCCTTTTCAGGCATGTCATTTGTGCTCTTTGGAGCTGTGGGGCTTGCATAGCCTTTATGCTAAAATAAACCTTTACATTTTATAAGGATTATCTGGGTTTCTAGTCGGGGTTTTTCACGGTGTTGCCGACACTAGTGGGCAACTTTTGAAAGTATTCTGGTTCCTGTGCTTTCGGGACACCATGATCGCAAAACTTGCTGGTTTTATACTAGTGGGGCAAGCAAGCATATTTCTTGATTTGGACTAAAAGATGAGACATAGTTAGAATGCAAAAGATCAAGAAATCAAGTGTCAGAATAGATGAGGCAAAATCAAAAGTCAAAAAACATCAAGCAAAGTGTCAGCGTCAAAGACAACTATTGAGTAATTAGTATGGAGAATAATTACGTTCAACAAAAACGGTTTTGTATCCACAAACTTGGATAAGGAAGTGACATGACATTTTAACTCTTTTTGTCACAATCAGGAGGTCTTGATCTTTTAGGAAATACCACTAATAGAAACAAATAGTGACAGTCATAAACAACCAAAATGGAAACGATGATGGTGTATTATAATCCATAAAATAAAATATATTATTATTCAATAAACTAAAAAAAATTAAAAAGACATATTTTAATACACAAACAATCAGAAAATAATTTAGACAGACAAATTTTTGACAGCTGGCTTCAGCTAAAGAAGGCTCCCCAAAATAGGGGTCTGGCTTTAAAGAAATTACAAAGAAATTCCCACAAAATATCGAAAGAGGAGATAAACTATGAAATTCTAGTCTGAAGAGACAAGTCTGACAAAGAATGTTTATACATTGAGAGATTGATTTAACAGGCAATCCATGGCAAACAAATCTACAAGCAGAATACAATAAACAGTATCACAAAAAATCTAAGAAAGCAGAAAAATCAAAAAATAGCAGTGCTTGCTTTTAACTCCAAATACAAACTCAGTGTTCTACTGCAGAGTCAAATACAATTCAATACACAGAAAAAAAACATAAGTAATCCTCAATACAATTAGATAGATAGATAGATAGATAGATAGAGTCACATAACACAAACAACAAACAATCTGTAAAACTAACAGAGATTACATAAAAACATAAAAAGTAATCATTCAAAATCCAAAGAAACAACTATTAAAATGGAATTACACACAAGCCAGAGAAAGAATTCTGGCTGTAACATTACATTAAAAGTTTAGGTAATAAACTACTTCCACAGAGAACATTTGTTTTAGTCACAACTTTGGAAGAAAATTAAAGTGCAGCACTGGTTTAACATCCAGTGTGCTTCTTACATCATATATTGTGATTTCTGGTGATACGGATGATGGTAAAGGGACTGTTGCTACTGGTGCAGTTGCCCATAATCAAAATGGAGACTCAACAGTGTGATTGTAAAAAATTAAAATTAAGTTCTAAATTGTAACAAATTTAAAAATCTATTGCCAAAATGGCAAAATCCCAAAATTACCACACCAATTGATTACCGTCCATTCCAGAGCACAGGAACATGAACAGTGATCAAGGCAAAAATGTAGTGTCATAACTGGAAGACGGCAAATTTAATGGTAGGGGTTTCTCTGTAAATAATACTGTATCTTTCTTTATAAAAAGGCATTTTCCAGCTAAAAAACATGACAAGCTGTTCTCTATTGATAACTACTACCTGTTCCCTTTCAGACGCATTTTGACAAATGAGAATAAAATTAAGTACTGTATAAGCCAAATTAGCACAAAACTTAAGGCTTTGTTAAAATTTTGAAACATGGCTTCAGCAGCAAGATTTAATGTCTCAGAATTGGGCTCCCTTTTCATATTAGTTCAGTTAAAGTCCACCACTCTGAAGATTCAGTCTGGAATGAACCTTTGTTAATAACCTGCCGTACTGTACTTCACATGGTAACGACAGTAACAAATTTTTAATTAGATCCAGGAGGTGGATCGAAGTCAGAAAACTAGCAGAGGTCTTTACTTCAAAGTCAAAAAGTAATCTTGTCAACAAAGCCAAAAACGTGTGTGATTAAAGATCGAATGGTTGAAACCAGTGAGCTTATAAACGGTAACACACTAATTATAAGAGTTTATCTTTGAAAATATTCACAAACTTGAATAGGCAGAGACTGCGCAACACTGACCTTTGTTACATTGTGGTAATGATGTCATGCATCTCACACACACTCCCAGTCCTCCAGTCTAGAAACATCATGGCAACCAGATCAAAGAAAAAATACATAATGGTGATGCCCATACCACAAACAAAATGATGCTGCTGCAGAACATACGTAGTTTGTAACACTGTTAAGTTTCTTGGCATTAGCCCTTAAATATGGTTAAGTCTGGGTGTATTACAGGGTAAACTGTAGTGTTCACATGTAAAGTGTTAAGCACAAAAGCAGTCAGGACAGTATGCTGCTGCCATCTAGTGGTTAAAATAACATCATGTGGTTAAAAAATAAAGAAACATTTCTATGTGTTTTGCAACTCTGTGGTGATCTATTAAGATCCAAGAGTGGGGCACAGCCTTTAAAGAAAACACCCAATGCCATATAAAAGAAGAAATGTAAAGCCAGTTTTAGAACAAACTCAAACTGAACCTTTAGTTTAATCAAGCAGTAGAAATGACAGCATGAATTAGTAGTCAGATCTTGACATGAATAGTGAAACTGGCTAAAAAATGTTAAAAAATAAAGAAACATTTCTATGTGTTTTACAACTCTGTGGTGATCCATTAAGATCCAAGAGTGGGGCACAGCCTTTAAAGAAAACACCCAATGGCATATAAAAGAAGAAATGTAAAGCCAGTTTTAGAACAAACTCAAACTGAACCTTTAGTTTAATCAAGCAGTAGAAATGACAGTGTGAATTAGTAGTCAGATGTTGACATGAATAGTGAAACTGATGCACATCTGAGAAACACCTGATGAATTCAGTCCCATGAAGCTTCAGCGTGTCGAAAAGGCAAAACAATTGCAATCATTTAGAAGGACAAGAAAGACATTAGCTCCTAAGCATTGTTCACAATGCAGAAACTGTCAATGTCCATGTCAGGGGAAATGTGGAAGTCACTGTGGTAGCCTACAATCACATAATTGGCTTGTCCATCATGCAGTTCAAACACTGACATTCTACACCGTCATGAACTAGCAACAGAAAAATTATCACGAGAAAAGTGTGCAAAGAAACATGCTTCTACTGTCCCGATTTCAATGTTAGACTACTAGGTGAGACACAAAAATAACCGGACTGGGCTTGGGGCTTTCCTGGAAAAATGTCTGGAGGTCAGCTAGACGTGAATCATCGAACTATATCCCCTACTACATGCCCTCACAAACCGCCAACCGGCTAGGTATATCCTGTGAATAGCCCAGTCAGCATTTGCACAACAATCGCTATACGAGTTGCCACGATATTGTCGGTTGAAAAAATCGAATTGCAAATCAACATCAAATTTCTCGTGAAACTGAACAAAACGGCCACAGAAACTTATGAAATGATAAAAACAGTGTATGGTGATAACAGTTGGTCTCGCACACAGGTTTTTGAGTGGCACAAACACGGTTTAGCTCCCTGTGATTTTTACTTGTTCCTGGAAAATCAAAAGTGACCAGAAGGGAGCACATTTTTCTTCAGTGGATGAAGTGAAGACAAAAACAGTAAGCCTGTTGAAGAGCCTAAAGCGAGAAGACTTCCAGTACTGTTTCAATCAATGGAAGATACGTATGGAGCAGTGCAGAGATCGGGAGGGGAAGTATAGAGAAGGTGACAATGTTTAGAATGTTGTCATTCACCAATAAATATTTTTTTTACCAATCTGGTTAGTTTTGTGTCTCACTTTGTATGCGTTGGTGAGTGTTTCAAAACATGTCCTCATTAGGACATTTACTAAATCTGCATCAGTAGAGCAGTGGACACTAGACATTATGTTGATGTTTTGCTATTTTCATGCCTATATACATATAATAACTTTTACCAAATCAGAAATACAATTCAATGCTTTCTGGGGTAAACATAATACTAAGGAGGCAACAAACATGTCTTTATTTCTTGACCTTCATACCCTAAAAATGATGCCTTAGTGATTTTACAATGATAAGGAACAATTGTAAAACATTAAAAATACAAGTAAGATCATGACACCTGTCAGAGCGAGTAAACACATTTTCTTGGGTCTTATTATTTATACAAAGCCAAGGCATGACAACCTCTGTCTCTGATATTGGTAGCTTTATTTTTCCTTGACTCCCTGACCATTGTAATCAGAGCTTAATGCAATGTTAGTGTCTGTGAACACAGCTGACTGTGGGGGGTGTTGCTGTGGTCTACTAAAGGACGTATGTCAGGTCACAGCCGCTTAGACTGCTGATCCACTGTTTGATCATGGACGTCTGTTTAAAGGTGATGTGCGGTATCATTTAAATCTGACAAAATATAACAAATGATGTTTAAAAATGTGAACTATTACATCTCTTCTTTCACAAGTGAAAACAAAACGGAAATGGAATACATGAAATAGTTTGTTCGCTTGTTATTTCAGACGGCCTATTCATTTACCCATTTTTGCACCTGTTTATTCAATAGCATTTCAAATCGGTTCATTTGATATTTTGTTAAGTACTTCTGCTTCAGATTGCTCAACACTTTACCTCTAATGAGCAATACCCAGTTTAATGGGTTCTTTTGTGTACACCTAATTTACTTTCTTTCTCAATCAGAAGCCCCTCTCAGATATCTTGAGGTACTGACTTACAGTTCCTTTGCCTTCAGCTCTCATTGAAGCTTTCTTTCTGACTCTCCCAGGATTCCCCAAGGTTTGCTTTCACAATGTTTAACAGATTCAGGTGATTACGAGTTTGGGTAAATTGATCCTTTCCAAGGATGCACTAGTTAGGTGACTTTATATCGGTTTTATATGAGTGAGTGAGAATTTGGCCTCGATTTCGGATAGGAGTCCTGCCTTATGCCTGATAATTTCCAGCTTCCTTCAGTCCAGTAATAGAAGAAGTGCCTTTAGAAAAATGAATGCATGAATTTCTAGTTTGTGCATTGATGGGGTACATCAAATATATCTTAATCCAAAATATGCTTTCCTTTTTTCTATTTTCTAATGGCTAAAAAAAAATATATAACTGTGAACAATGAGTTTAAGATTTACATCCCCGAAAGCAACTTCTTTGCTCATCCATGTCCAATTTGCCATCTTTGACAGGTTGTTAGAAAAAATGCAAGGCAGCATCCTCCACACTGCCTCTTTAATATATATTCTGTGGAATTATAATAAAAATTAATAAGTAGGCATGGTCTGAAACTAATTGGTTTCATCTCATGTTTATACATCTATAAGATCACCTCATTTTGATAACAGGCCTGGCCAAAAAATTAAAATGCCTTTAGCTCAAATTTTTCTGCTTACTTAAATATTCCTTTTTAAATAGTCTCCTCCACATAGAGTATATTATATTAAAGTAAAACATCCTATTACGAGGTGTTAAATTCATGCATTTCACTGCTATAACTACTTGGGGGTTTATATCAATGACAGGCTGGAATGATCTGAGGAACTATATAAGAGGCTCTTTTTCCTTAGAGCACTGTGTTCCTTTATTGTGAGAAGTGACATCCTGCACATCTTCTGTGATGGTCAGTGTAATTTTCTATGCTGTGGTGTGCTGGGCTGGTAACATCACTTCAAGAAAAGCCCATCGATTCAACAAGCTAATTAAAAGGGCAAGCTTGGTTATAGGACTCAGTCTAGACCCCCTAGAGGTTATAGCGAAGGAGACCGTTAAAGTAAAACTGAGTGCCAATATGAACAATGCTACACATCATCTCTCTGACACCCTAACATTGAGGACTTTCAGCCAATGAATCATTCAGCAGAAATGTGTCAAGAAACTCTACTGGAGCTCCTTTATACCAACAGCAATATGTCTGCATAATACCAGACTGGGACTGGGACTACCAAGTGAGAAGTTTTTCTTTCTTTTTAAATGTTGTTACTTTCTATTCATTCTGGTGTATATCTAAGAGGGGTGTGTTGTTTGTCATATTAATAATAATAAAAAATATCTATCTATCTATCTATCTATCTATCTATCTATCTATCTATCTATCTATCTATCTATCTATCTATCTATCGTGTTTTTACCAAGCAGGTCCCTTAGCTACTTTCACACACTTGACACCTTTGCATTTTCTCTCACTTTGCTCTCAATGCAGCTGCCGTGAGCTGAGGCTTCTTCCAGGCCTGTGATGGACGAAAGGAAAAAGCAGGTTTAGAAAATGGATTGAAGGAGTAAATGAAAAAGTAACAGGATCATTTTATCTTTTTCCATGGCCCACTCTAATTATAACTGCCAGGCACTGCATATATTTGAATTTTTTGTCAGTCATATCTGCCCTTCTTTGTGTCTAACCTGCTGTTTAGAATTTGTTTAAATGTCACCGGTTTTATTCTTCATGTTTCACATTATATAACAATTATTTTATTGTAGTTTTCTGCATAGTGATTGGACCACTTATATTAAGAGTATATTTGTAGTTGTGTGTCTTATTTATGTTTAGTTTTTGTGCATTTGCAAAATTGAGACTTATTTTCTCTATATACAGTAACTGTTTCTTATAAAAATAATTTATAAGCTGATATGGGACATAATGTAAATTTATTTATAAAAAACAAAGCAAATATTTATTTTAAATTAATCCTTTTGATATAATTTTAATAATAAAATTCATGGCCTCAACAGTACATTTAACTCATTATTTTCAATCCACACATCGAAGGCAAGAAATATGTGTAGGAAAAAAGGAACGTCTAATTGTTATTATAAATATTATCTCTTTTCAGGTATGTCTTCCCTCTTTTGGTATTACTATTAAGCATGTTATTACTAACAAAATGATGTATAGTGGACATCTTTAACAACCCATCAGTGTTTTTAAAGTAGGAGAGCACTATGACTAGCAGAAAGCGCTCTGGAGTGTATCCCCATACTCAATGTGACACCACCTGAATTCAAAAGATGAAAATGGGCATGTGTTACAAAAAATACATAGGAGGACTGAACAGAAGCCATTTATCTGAAGAGGGAATAACTCTTGATAACAATGGCTATGTGTCTTTACAGTGATGGTGTCCCAACTGGCACTGGTCAACTATTCCACCACACTAGGATAGTAAGCTGTTCCAGAAAGCTACTAAGAGAATAAAAAAAAAGTACTGAGTCATTGTTATAAATGTAATCTAAAGGCGTCCTTTATTTAATATGTCACGTAAATTAACCCTAAATAATAAAGAAAACTTTTCTGTTACTTTTTCAGTTGGCCATGATCCTTTAAAGAAGGAACATGTGGGCTCCACATATAGATGCAAATAAAGGACAACCATGTTTGAATCATGCATAACAATGGCTCTGGACTCTCCTTTATTTAGTATTTTCTGTAACATAATCCTGCCTTCATGCCTCCAAATGCTGTCACTAGCCTGCGAGATGAGCCCCTTGCCTCTGACTAGGGATGAGGAGGCCCTCACGTCCAGACCCAGGGTTATATCCATTTTCGTTTGGCTGAGAATTACATCCATGTCATATCTAAATTCATATAATTATGGCTTTTACAGAAACTTCATCTCCCAGAGTCCTTTCCAGAAGACTGGACTGCAGCTGCAGAATGTTGGGGGAATTAAACAACTTTACCAAACATACCCAGCTGTCTTTCCATTATTTTGGCCTACCAGCTGTTGAAAATATTTTCTCTATTTTCAAATAAGTCATTTACAGAGACCAGATGAGAATGCAGAACAATTCTTTACTTGTACATAGATATGCACAAATTTCTCTGTCCATGGAGTGAGCAATTAATTCAACAATTCATCCACTTTTATCTTTTCTATTGCCATTACCTTATCTAATACATCATGTCATCCAACTCTTAATATGCAGAATTCTATTATTTTAACCAATCAACTACAGCCACCAGTATTTTCATATACTGTACATATCGATTCTTCCATTCTTCTAAAGACCTCTTCATTAATAGGGGTGTCCTATAGGTTTACCCATTGATGTTATCACCACTCCGTAATAGGAGTGTTAGGCTTTCTCACTAGTTTGTCCTCACTTTTTAAGGGGTGTTCATCACTCGTTTTCTTCAGTTTTAACCTTACTAATTATGTTGGTGGCTCCTCTAAGATAAGCAAGAAGCCTCTTGTGCCTAAGCTTAAATTAACATTTAGTTAACCCTTTAATTACCTTCAGTCCTTTTCCTTATGTTTTAATAATTCATTGTTACAACATCATTTAAGTATATACTTGTAATAGATTGTAAAAGATTATGTATTAACTAGATTCCAAACATCTTGTTCCTTCCATTATTCTGCTTTCCTTTTGAGCACATTCACTATAAATAAAAATAACATTACACTCACATTGACTAACCCATCTGATGACCTGATTTTAAATTTCAGGTCCTTTTTCTTTCCATATTGATTAGTTTAAGAGTAAGATTGAGTGTGTTTTGGAAATGAATGGGTTTGTTAATTAAAAAGAGGAGCGTGATTCTTTCTTCTTGCATTATAATAGTTGAATCCTTTAAAAATGTCCCAAGAATTAAGTGAATTTGAATATTAAAAATATATAAATCCAGGTTTGAACATTACTGTAGAAGAGCTGTTCATGAGCTGTTCGGACATGTGTCAAGAGTTCTGTTTCAAACTGCACACCAATAATGTTACGCCAGCCGCATTATCCAGACATGTTCTTAATGCAGTTCAGCAGATCAACACCCATCTGCTTTTTTAGTTCTGGCACACCCACCTGAATTGATTGCTGGCAAGAGAAAATATGGCTAATTGCTAGGTTGAAGTTAACTGTACAAGGAAATGTGTTGTATATTCAAAAACCCAAAGTGAGGGTTATTACTAAAATATCTGAGAAAGTATAGCCAAAGCAGAAGCAATAAGATCCGGTTGTAGCCAAAAGTTGAGTACCAAGAAACGTATCATCACAAAAAATAGATGTAAAACTGTTAATGTTGAAAGTTGAACTGCCAAAAATCAGTGATCAAAAAGAGGTGCTGTCACAAAAAAAAAAAACTATGTTAACAGAGTCGAGAGGCGGAAGTACTACGGGATGAAAATTAAAATATATTCAACGTTCAAAGCACAGAATGAGTTTGTTTAATGTTTGCATCCTTAATCTCAGACTCTGCACTGAAAACCCTAAAACTGACCCTAACCCAGTTTTATAAAGTGTAAAATCAGTGACGTGGTGCATAGTGCCTTCTGGGAGTGATGCTCCTGGTCTTGACAACTTACAGGTGTGCAATGTGGCAAACTCCAAAAATAATGATAATAAAATTCTCTTTCTTTTTAGAAAATTATTAATATAAAACATCCAATTATTAAAATATCTCAATGTATAACGCTTCCAAGAAACAGCAATAGAGCAGTAGAAAAAAATTACTTGATTAAAATGAAATTAACAAGACGTCCCACATTATCAAATCATAACATATTTTAGTGCAGTGTTTCCCAACCTTGGTCCTCGGGGCACACTGTGGCTGCAGGTTTTTGTTCCAACCAGATTCCTAATCAGTGACAACACCTGATAGCGTTAATCTCTTTTAATTAGCTGGTATTATTTTTCTTTTATTCTACATTCAGAAAAGCACAGCAGCATGATTTTTACATTTATAAGACATTTAGAACTATTTCTGCTTTTGCAATAGATTTAAATGGTTAACTCTCTTTTGTTGATTTCATTATATTTTGCCCTTTCTCTGTTCAGTTTTTTCCCTTCATTTTATCTTATTAACAGAGGTGGGTAGTAACGAGTTACATTTACTCCGTTACATTTACTTGAGTAACTTTTTAAAAAAATGTACTTCTAAGAGTAGTTTTACTGAACCATACTTTTTACTTTTACTTCAGTACATTTATGAAGAAGAAACGCTACTCTTACTCCGCTACATTGGGCAACACTCGACTCGTTACTTTTTTCCATTTACAAATTAGACTAGATTTTTGCCGGAGAGAAACCGCCAGTGGATCTACTGCATACATGACTGTTTCATCAATCAGACATAGCAACAATAATCACAAGACTCCGTTTCACTAATCAGACGTAGCAACAATAATCACATGGCTCCATTACACAAGTCAGACGTAGCCATGCAGTCACATGACCACACACAAACTGTTACAGCCTTAGACATAGAATTACTAGACGCTGCATGACCAGCAGCATCATACATCAACGTAGCTGCCATATTGTGAGTGGCACTGCTGTGGAATGAAGTAATGGATTAAGATGCCTCATGCATGTGCTGCTTGGGATTGTACAAACCACTGTATGCTCCAAACCAGATCCCAGGGGGATTACATTTCATATGTAAGGCTGAACAATTGTTTTGGTTATATTTGGCCATTAGAAAATCCCATTTAGAATTTTAACTTTAGCTACGCCAGGCTAAGCTAGCAAAGCTATGCATTCATGTGCTCAAGTGAGCCTCCAGACAATGTTTTGGCTCAACGTATTTAGTCACTAACTATGTAGATTGTTGGTAGCTGTTAAAGTTTCTCAAACTTTGAAGGTTTCCCAAAGAAATCCACCTCAGGAAGCAATGGAAGGTAGCCTTTAGATGGGATTTTGAGAAGCTGTCCTGTGATGTGTGCCGTGCTAGTTTGGTAACACATGCTGTACCGGCATCATATGATCAAAGCTACCACTTGTTCACCCTAAGGGTACAGTCAAGGTGGTCAAAGCAGCTGAGCGTGTTATCCAACAGTCGACATAAGGGCAAGCTGTCAGTATATCTTTGATCAATCAGTTTGTTCGGGCTGATATCGGTTCATATGATGCATTTTTTCTCAAGGAGCACAGTGAGGAAACACAGTTTGAAATTGACAACCACCATTTTATGCTCATGTCTTTAGTTATAAACTAAGGCTGCACCATATTGCCAGACTGAATACTCTCAAATTACAGAGTGGCAACACACGGAAACAGTTCTGTTTCAAGGATTTTAGATCCTATCCTGTATATATTTAAGTAACCATATCGTGTGTGTGTGCGTGTGCGTGTGTGTGAGAGAGAGAGAGAGAGATTGAGAGAGGAATCAGTGAAATGTTTTCAGAAATTATTAAGCAAATTTGTATACAATAAAATTGTTTATTTTTGTCATTGACTGTATCAGTTCATTGTTAAAAGAAAGACCAGACTGCCATTTGCAGTCTTACTATTTTGACTTTAAGACATTGGTCAAGTTTTTGTCTCAATAATTGCCATTATTTTGTGTATAAATGGATATAAATAATTGCATTTAAACGATTCGCCAAAATCTGTTGTATGTAAACGCTACTGTTTTAAACATTATTGTTTTTTTTATCAGAAAACCCGGTTTCCACGTCTACCTGTATTAGTTTAAATGGCACTTTTGCCACTCACAATATGGTGGATGCACTGACGTATCATGTTGACTGGGCAACACAGTGAATGCGGTGTCGACCTATGTATGTCTATGGTGGCGGCATAGACACTGCCTGGCTGCTGTGTCTGTGTATAGAAGAGTGACAGATCCCGCTACAATAAATAACCGCGCTGTTCCTGTTTCAAGCTGAATAAAGACGGTGTCCTTAAAGTATTGAGATTCAGCTACATGTTTTGAGGTGCAAGACAGGGACTCAAACGTCAAAGCATACACACATGGTCACAATGCTGTAGTAAACAGTATACACTGGAACCTTGGTTCACAAACGTCTCAGAACACGTACAAATCGGTTTACGACCAAAAAGTTTGCCAAACTTTTGCATCTGTTCACGACCACAGACTCGGTATACGAAAAATCCCTTTCGGTTTGTGCGCGCCGATGATTTCTGCATGTGTTCAGTCTCTGTGCATTCCCTGTGCAGCAAACGAGAGAGAGAGAGAGAGAGAGACACACGCAAGAGACACACACACCGACAGAGACACACACACTCACGCGCGCACGCGAGAGAGACACACACATACGCGATAAGGCCAAGAAGACAGTTAAAGAATGCACCAGGCTTGTTTTTAAAGAGACAGATCTAAGCATTGTTTTAACCTGTTGTATTTAATGAAGACTTTCTTCTATTGGATTTTAACCTCCACTTCACTTCTGTTTACAGCAATCAGTTTGTAGCGTGCATTTTTGCAATGTTACTTTTCTTGGTGGTTTATTAAATTATGGATTTTTCAAATGTTCATTTTTTTCCCTGTGCTTAAAACTCATTCGTTCGTTCGTAGCACTATAGCACAAACTCTTGCAGTGTTAGTTTTCTCTTTTGTTCAAGGTTTTCTCAGTGTTATTCAATGTTTTTACATTTAGTTTACTATTACGCTGTGCATTCTATGGTATGATTAACTATATTTGTGCTTAATAATCTTTAAAAAAATATATTTACATACAGTTTGTACGGTCTGGAACAGATTAATTGTATTTACATACAATCCTATGGGGGAAATGACTTCAGTTCACGACCAAATCGGTTTACGACAAGAGTTTTGGAACGAATTATGGTCGTGAACTGAGGTTCCACTGTACGCTTGTACGGATGTTGACTATATGAGTGAGGCACGCTGAGTGACAATTGCTCTCAATCCCGCAGCGAGAGAGAGAAGAACCATCAGTTCAGTTGTGATCATGTGACATTTGGCAGACAAAGCGTATACGGACTACTCGTATTGCAAGACCTCGCTCGTTGAAGCTTAACCATCGCTTCACTGAGTGAAGAACAAGCACATTTTAACCAAACATGCACAGACACAGAGAGTCAAGGTAAAGTGAGACTTCTTGTATGTGCACAAGCTGCCTTTTTCTAATGTTATTTTCTATCAGCTGTGCTATTTGGAGGGCAAGCAAATATACAGCATTATACTGTCAGTGTACAGTATATCTTGTCACTGTAAGTAGTTTGCACTGTTCGAACATACATGTTACCTACTGTAGGTATTGGCTTCAAAAGCTTTGTTGTGAAAAACTGAGATTTGGAACTTTGTATTATTTGTGCATCTTTATATTGTAAAAATGTTATTTATTTTTACACATGTTTTATTTTATTATTTGGAAATAGCAGAATTTGCACATTATTTTATATTTTTGTCTGTCTTATTACAACATTTCTAAAAAATAAATAATTTATTATGATCAAACAGTTACTCAGTACTTGAGTAGTCTTTTCACCAAATACTTTTTTACTCTTACTTGAGTAATTTTTTGGATGACTACTTTTTACTTCTACTTGAGTAATATTATTTTGAAGTAACGCTACTCTTACTTGAGTACTATTTTTGGCTACTCTACCCACCTCTGCTTATTAATGACAATTAAAAATGAGCAGAGCAGACACACTGGCAAACAACACTGAATAATCCAAGGCTGCAAGTAAGAGTAAAATAAATAGAAAATATTATAACTGCATAAAATGGCCCTTTACATATTTTCAAATCCATTCTTTCAAGTTTCAAGTTAAGGATGGCACACAGACTTCACTTTATTTAAATACAAGAAATCAAAGCTTCAGTTTTGCAATACTGTATTACTGTCTTTCCAATGTCTTTTAGTAACAAGTGAGGCAACTCTCCACTCAGTCCCCATTTCCTAAACTTCATGTCACTGTCTCTCTATCTTGAAATTTTGGGCACTGTGATGTGAGTTGTTTCTTTAAGCTTACCATTTAGCTCTTCTGATTCATTGATTAGTAAAGCTGGCAAATATTCATTATTTTCAATTATCTAGGGCAGTGATTCCCAAACTCGGTCCTGGGGACACCCTGTGGCTGCAGGTTTTTGTTCCAACCAGATTCACAATCGTGATAATAATCGATAACAACTGATTTCATTTAATTAGCTGGTCTTTTTTACTCTTCTCTTATTCTGCATTCAGAAAAACACAACAGTATGGTTTTTACATTTATAAGACATTTAGAAATATTTCTATTTTTTTCTAAAGCTATTAATGCTTAACTGCCTTTCGTTGTTTTCCTATTATTTTCCCCTTTCCCTGTGTAGTTTGCTCTCTTCATTTAACCCTAATAATGACAATTAACAACCCAGCATAGCAGACATGCAGGATGATAAAAGCAGCAATGACTTCAGTGTCAGACCTGCTAATTAGTAAATAATCAATTAAATAATCAGAACACCTGGAAAAGCAGAATGAAAATTAGGCTGAAAATACTGTTAACGGCTTTAAAAAAACTACATATTCCCCATATAAGTGCTTATTACATTTTAATAAAAATCTACCAAAGTTAGTTTGTAATTTCAACATTGACTCCAAAACACAGAAACAGGGAATAATGACTCACTTAATTAGGCTAAGAGTCCAATTAAAAATTAAAGTTGGTTGGAAAAAAAAACCTGCAGCCAGAGTGGCTCCCCAGGATCGAGGCTGGGAACCACTGAGCTAGGCAGCTCCACAGCAGACAATGTCTCTTTACTCATGTCTATTGACAGATTGTAATAAACATGTTTTTAAAAAAAGGAGTTCTCTGACTTTATCTAATTATATAAATTCCTTGAAAGCTCTAGCTTGCAAAAATTAAATTAATTACATTTACTAATTAATCAATTAAAATTTTCCTTTTTATTATTACATAAGCATACAGCTGGTACAGTGAACAGAAGGTGGTGTTGAGTGCTGCCTGAGGATGGTGTGTTTGACTCTTCTTTTATAATAGACCAAAGTCACATAAGTGGTCTTACACACACCTTAGGTGGCACATGTATATTCAGGCCATATTTCTCAGTAGTGTATATTGTAGTGTATTTTATTGTAGACAAAATTGTAAAAGATTCCAAATTTGTGCAGTCAAAGCCTTACTCTAACTTATCGTAAGAAGAATAGAGGGACACAGGTAATGAGTTGGGGTTCATAGGAGGAAAATTGTTTAATGGCCAAATGTCAGCTGAAAAGAAAAGACAACAAAGCACAATAAGACTTCCAAGTTAGCCTCTTGAAGTGGGAGCTCTGTTCTCATCCAAGGCTGAGTGCTGAGTTCCTGTTTAGCACCTCCTTAAATAGCAGTTACGACAGAAAAGGCAAGACTTTCTACACCAAGCTGGAAATGACTTAGAGGTCCGATGTGTGTACTTCTCTCCCATGACTTGACTCTCGCTCGCTTTTTCATTTTAGTTACTTTTCTTGTTTTCTGGTTTTGCTCAGATGGCACGTTGCCACACTGGTTGATTATCTGCCTCACAGATGTAACACCCTGGATTTGAATTCCATGCCATGTTGCTGTCTGTGTGGAGTGTGGATGTTCTCACTGTGTCTGCATGGGGTTTAACCCAAGTGCCACAGGTTTATAGGGGTGCTTCCTGGCTTTCATCTGCTCCAGCACCCCACCACTCAGCACAGGAATACATGAGTCAAAAATTGTACACATTAGCAGCCACTCGAGCCAATCTTGCAATGTTCCACACTGGCTGATCATATTGAATCTGCTTAAGTCGGACAGTATCCTGGATCAGGCTGAATGTTTTTGATCTACTAAGAACTCCGTTTTGAATTTCTTTTGAACAGGAAGTCATTGCAGGAAATGGAAAACTGTTAACGTTCTAGGATGTCAGAATGAATGCAAATCAGGCTATTGTAAACATTACTCTTCTGATTAATAGCATTTGATCCAGGTCCAACACACTGCAAACATTTGAAAAGCACTTGAAACGTAATGCTTCCCTATGATTTCATACTAGTTTTAACTCCCTTTGATTTTTTTTTAAATTAAATGTAATGCACAGGTGTACTGATGGAATAGTTGATGGAAAACAAGAAAGCATTTCTTAGAGATCAGAACAAATTGCTCCTTTTTCCAGGAGAATCACAGTGAAATAGTGGTTTGCAAATGGAAAGCTCCAAGGGCAAATGGGCACTGACATTATGAAAATGTCAAATCCCTTAAGCTACAATGCTGTATTTTAAAAATTCAGTGTCATTTCTTCAACCTTACGGCCTTCATGGTCACATTCTATCGCTGAATCTTGTCCTATTGTAGAACACTTATCATCTAATTTTAAAGAACATATTTTTCAACTAAATATGAAACCTACAGTATAGATAGACTAAACACTGCTAAGATAACTGCTTAGAGATATGCAATATATGTAAGAACATCTCAAAATATTATTAACTTTATTGTTAAAATCTCTATATAGGCAGAATATTCTGGTTAATATTAAAATGATTGTTTCTGCTAAAATATGTCCACTATTTTTGGCTGTGTCATATGAGGACAGTTGAAATGCAACTTTTCTGTGGAACTGTTTTAAAGGGAATACTAGGGAAAGATTTGGAGGTTACACTGCAGTTCACATGTTTGTCTATTGTTTCTACAGTTGGGAGGATAATGGCCTACAAGAATTCCTTTTATCCTTTATTTAAATCTTTTCCAATTTCACCCCATCCAGTGTCCAGGCTACATTTTCTTGAAGATCCAACAAAAAGCCTTCAGTTGAGACCGACTCCTGAAGATATTATACTGGTGTGACCAAACAAAAGAATCCTCACTTTTTTTTTGTATTTCATTCCCTTTTCCAGACAGCAATTAATTGGGAGTCCTTTGCAGATCCCCAACACTTTTTACACTTTCTTGTAAGGTAGGTGACAGTCCTACATATGCAAGCCTTGAGTAAGCTTCAAATCCTGACCTTTAAGTTTCAAGTCAAGTCTCAAGATACAAGGATTAGAGTCAAGCAAGTCAAGTTGAGTCACTGGATTTACTCAAGTGAAGTCGAGTCATAGTTGAGAAGACTTGAGTAAAAAGTTGCTTACACTTTCGTCACTTTCTGCTGTTGTATGTGATGTACTGTATACTAACATCTAAGCTAAGAACAGACTTTCTCAGAGAAGACATTTCTTAGTTAGAAGTAACAGCGACTGCTATACAAAATAATTGGTTTTCTTTAAAGTAATCTTCATATGTACTATCATTTAATTATGGAACCCTAATTATGGAAGGACCGGGGGAGAGAGTACTTCCAGCGAGGCCATGGTTCATGAGCATGGAAGCTCAACCTTGTTGGGGTCTGTGGCCACTGCCAGGGGGGCCCTGGATGCTAGCAGGGCCCTATTTGGCAGCACTTCTGCCACACTTGGAAATGCTGCCGAAAGAAGTTGGTTGGGCTATAAAAAAGGGGCCAGTCGCCAGCATCCAACAGCCAGAGACGGGAGGAAGAGGAAAAAGCCTGTGTGGAGGACTGAAGGTGGCGGCAAAGGGACTGTGCTTTTAGTGCTTGCTGTACAGTGTTCTGCTGTACCCGCTCTTAGGCATCACATCTCATAGGTGCCCTGCATTTAAAGAAAATACATTTTTGAAATGTCACTTCACATTTTTAAGTAAGTTAATTTTGCATATTTATAAGTTAGTGAAATATTTCAACAATCCCTCGTAATTTAAATGCATTGCATTGCAGAAAATTTAGTGTGACAGGATTTTATCACTAACTTGTGAATTATGTGGCCACATTATCACCCCTCCATGACTGAGCACCTGGCTCAACAAGATAACTGGATGAAGCCGCTGCCAGTATTCTCACTGCCGCTTTGCACGATGTGGGAATGTCAGTTAGACTGCTCTGACCATCGCAAATATCCAAGGAGCACCACAACTTTCAGTTTTGTTTTTATGCATTTTATAGTTCAATGCAGACAGCCCTGATTCACTCCTGCTTTCGCCTGGGCCCTTTTCTTCATTTAAAGAAGTTTTAGGCTGCATTTGTGCCAGTGGTTTGTTAACCTATGTTGCCTGTTCCACAATCACCTCTAGCAAACTAAAAATATTGAAAGTTGTTCTAAAAGATAAAATATGTAAAATAAAATAATGCAGTTTTAAATACCTGTATAGGAACATGCAGCAATGTAATGAAATGCAAAATGCAGATTGTACTGTATATCTGTAAAAGTGTTTAGCTTGTGCCATATTTGTTTTTTAGTAGGCAATATTTTCTCATCTCTCATAAAAAAAAAACAAAGTTGCCACACTACACTGAAAAGTGTACAAGGGTTGCATACAGCCAATGAGTTCAATTGTTAAAGCAATCTTAACTATGGTCGCTTAATTAAGGTTAAGCATCTAAACAGCTTAGCCATCAAAACATGATCTATTTATGTTTTTTGCAACTCAGGCTGCAATGTTATCCATAAAAGTAACCTTGAATAGCGTTTAGTGAACAGCATTTATGGGACATCACTTACTGTATGATAAAGTACTTACAACAACTTCCTCTGTGGCACCCCTTTGCACAGCTTGGCGGTAGGACTAGGCTACGTTTCTCAAAAACGATGAATCTTAACAACTAATGAGCAACTTCACAATCCACATACTGTACATAACATACAAGCTAGTGTTTCATGCATTTCTCAAAACCTTTCTTAAGCAGCCACTTAATGAGTGAGCATCAAATGCTTCTTTGTTAAACTCACCCTGAAGTCACCTACACAAAAGCATCACAGGTTGATTGAAAATTAATATATCATTATATGTTTTCAGAATTGGTCTTTCACGGGAACTAAATAAACTTGTGAAAAGTGATATGAAGTAAACGTGACTTCATAATTTTCTAACCAAAAGCATATTAATAAGCACAAAATTGGACACATATTGGACACAAAATAAATGACAGATCAAAAAAAGAAAAAAATAACATGTCTACTAAGATAAGCCTGTTCTACTTTTACATGATAGCAGAGTTCCGTTGCTTAGCAAGACTTGCACTGGCTTTTCCAACAACGAATAAAACAAAAGCAGGACAATACAATGAAGAGAATAAGTCTGCACATCACACATATTTTATTCTTTTTCAGACACACAGACACCACCTGGACAACACGGTGGCAATTTGGAAATTCTTTTTGTATACTGTATGTTTAATTTATATAATCTTTTGTTTTCCCACAGTCATTTAATGAAATAAATAAATTGCTTTATATATTAAATATTCACACATTCCTTCAGGTGGTTTATTTATTTCTCAACTATACAGGCAATAACTTAAGTGTAATGAGATGATCCTGTTCAGTGGATGCAGTGGATTCTCCATTATTGACAGGAGCCTGCTCAGTGCCCGTCGCTCTGCCACAGATGTCAAACTGTTCAGCTCCGTGCCTACAATAGAGCCTGCCTTCCTCACCAGTTTGTCCAGGCGTGAGGCATCCATCTTCTTTATGCTGGCTCCCCAGCACACCACCGTGTAGAAGAGGGTGCTCGCCAAAACCGTATGATAGAACATCTGCAGCATCTTATTACTGATGTTGAAAGACGCCAGCCTTCTAAGGAAGTATAGTCGACTCTGTCCTCTCTTGCACAGAGCATCAGTATTGACAGTCCAGTCCAATTTATCAACCCAGGTATTTATAGGTCTGTGCCCTCTGCACACAGTCACCTCTGATAATCACAGGGTCCGGGAGAGCCCTGGGCCTCCTAAAATCCACCACCAGCTCCTTGGTCTTGCTGGTGTTCAGGTGTAAGTGACAAAGTCCTTGATTAGGTTCCTATACTCCTCCTCCTGCCCACTCCTGATGCAGTCCACGATAGCAGTGTCGTCAGCAAACTTTTGCACGTACAGGACTCCAAGTTGTATTGGAAGTCTGATTTATATAGGCTGAACAGGACCGGAGAAAACACAGTTCCCTGCGGCGCTCCTGTGTTGCTGACCACAATGTCAGACCTGCAGTTTCCGAGACGCACATACTGAGGTCTTTCTGTAAGAACATAAGAAACTGAAACTGCTGAATTGACTTTGTGGGTTGTGGGTTCTGCCAGGGCACCTTGTCACAAAATCTGTCCTTAGTAATTGCAAAAATGCCTATATATGCAAAGCAGAGAAACTTTATGGCAGGTGTAAAGAGGCTTCAAGAAAGTTGGTGTATGATTGGATATCTTCAGAGGTGGGCAATGTCGGTCCTGGATAGCCCCAGTGGGTGCAGGTTTTTGTTCCAACCCAGGTTCTTAATGAGAAGTCAATTATTGCTCAATTGACATTTTGATGCTTTGTTTCAGTGGTCGCACTTGTTAAAGTTCCCCACCCTTAATTGCTTATTTCAGTCTTAAACAGCTGCATTCACTGTTTTTAATGGCTCTTTATTAACAATAAGATGCAAATTGACAAAGGAGCCAGCAGTTCTTCATCTAACTTGTTTCCATGTACACCTGGGTGAAATCATCATGCATTATCTGGTTTAATAAAACACTTAAGAGAAGAATATGACAGACTGAAAATTACTGAAGCTTTAGGCTTCAAATCATTTGGTTGATATCATTTGAAAAAGGCAAGGATTGGTTTCCAGTGAAGCAATTGGGTTGGAACGAGAACCTGTATTCACTACAGCACTCCAGGATTGACACTGCTCACCCCTGTTCTGCTTAATTTTATTTAAAAAATGTGTAACTGTTGGGTTTGTGAGCTGGTGGTTGGAAACACATACACAGAATTCAATGGATGTTTTTCTTAGGTTTAGTTTATTACAGGGGCGGCACGGTGACGCAGTGGTAGTCCTGACCCAGGTTCGCTTCCCGGGTCCTCCCTGCATGGAGTTTGCATGTTCTCCCCATATCTGCGTGGGTTTCCTCCCACAGTCCAAAGACATGCTGGTTAGGTGGATTGGCGATTCTAAATTGGCCCTAGTGTGTGTTTGTGTGTGTCCTGCGGTGGGTTGGCACCCTGCCCAGGATTGGTTCCTGCCTTGTGCCCTGTGTTGGCTGGGATTGGCTCCTGTGACCCTGTGTTCGGATTCAGTGGGTTGGAAAATGAATGGATGGATAGTTTATTACAGCCATACTCTCTCTATTCAAATATATCAATTCCCAGTTGATGTTCCTCCCTTTTCTTTCTTCCTTATCCTCCACATAGCCATTTGAAATAGCATTCATGTGTTTTGTTTTAGAGCTGCAAAAAACATAAAGGTTGAAATAGATAGCATGCATGGGCTGGCATCCCTCTCAGGGTAGGTTCCAGTTCATTGCCTGGCCAGGAGGCCAGGGGAAGGGAAAAGCAGGAAGAACTGAAGGATGTTCCCTGCCAGACATTTACTTACACTGGCATCCCTGCCAGAACAGGTTTCGATTTCTTACCTGGCGGAGGTAGAATTGGCGGAGTTAACCTGCTCGGACTATCTGCTGCTCTGATATGCCTGATGGCAGCATCCCTAGTTTAGGATTCCCACACAGACACCCAGAGCGAATACTGGACCTGTAGACCTGTGGGACAGCCCTGCTTTTAGAGACTTCCATTTGACCCAGATGTACTTCTAGCGGCTATGCCCTAGCACCAGAAGTGCTCCCAGGTCATAGATAAAAGAAGCTCCTCCATCTCATCCAGGCGAGCTGAAGTCTGGAGTGGAGGATGGACAATGAGATGTGGAGGATAAGAAAGAAATAAAAAAAGAAAGAAAGAAAGAAACAATTATATTGTGCTTGTGCTACTATCACAAAGAAGTCTTTGTAAGGTATTGTAATTACAATAAACCTTGCATTTTCACGTGGAACTTGATCTGTGTGGTTGTGTCTGGGGGTTGGGGTGCTGCAACACCCCCTACTGGACACAATGCATAATTTTCAAAGCATAAACCCATCCTAAAAAAAACTGACCTTACCAATTTTAGTCTTAAAATAAAGTATATTTTTACCCTGTCTCTATTTATACATAAAGGCAGAAATTACATGTATATACCGTATTTACTGATATATGAATCCGTGTATTTTATCAAAAGTTACATTTCAGGTCAGAAATGTTCCTTGGTATACTTGTGCTGTAGGATTATTGTATGTGACCAATTATTAATTAAATTACACGTCTTCGTGAATTTTAAGTTGCATATGATAATTTTAAAAATTTTATTTCAAGAACCAGCTTGTTCATGTGGACGACAGTTCCTTAAGTGATGTTTGTTGAAGAGGTCTTTGCCCTGAGAGTCGGCACAAGTTTTAAAGGAATAAAAAGAGAAACAATAATGAGTTATTTGTTATCTCATAATTAGACTAGTGCTGGCCTGAGTCATTAAAGACATTTCATTAAGTTAACAAATATCCAGCAAACGAGATTACATTTACTCAGTACCATTTCTGATATTGATCCAGTTCATTCATGAATGTATAGCCAATATTTACACAAAATATGCCTGTAATGAAGGAAATTAGAATCTTTCTTAAACAATTAGCAGTGGACACCACATCCTTGACACATCTGACAATGCACTTCATTATTTAAAAAATTGCTCACACATATGTAAACATTTTAAATAAACATAACACTTTCACTGACAGGATGTTAACCCCTGTTTGCTTTAGGTGGGTTTTGTTTACTGTCACAAAAATGTATCAATAAAGTGACACTCTTGTATCTACATGATGTTTCCTTTTCACAGATGACTGTAGGCTTCTTGTAACCCAACCCAGAAAAGGATCAACTGTGAAGGATCACCTCACTTTACTATTTGATGTGAAATATTTGGCCACATTTGGAAATCTGTTTGCTCCAGTGCAAGTAACCTGTGCAAACTATAATATTACAATAATTGGTGTTGCAAGGTGTAAGGGACGGCTGGCAGTTTATCCCAGCTGGGGCGCCCCAGTAATGGAAGTATGGGGGAAGGCAGTTTATCAAGGACACTGCCTCCCCCAAGACGATAGATGGTAGCTTCCCTGGACTGCAGTGGTGCCCCAGATGCCCGCTGGGGCACTATGGGACTTGCAGCTCAGCAGCACAGTCCTGCTGGGTACCATGTGTGCCGCCAGGGGACGCTGTGGGAAGTTGGTGGGAGAACAAATTCTCACCTAGCCCAGAAGTACAACTGATCTATGACAACTTCCGGGCTAATTAAAAACCTGAATTCTCCAGCTGACCAGGAAGTGCTGACAAGTCACTTGGGAGGAAGAACAGAAGCACTTCCGAGTCCAGGACTATTTAAAGGATTGTTGGAGACTCAGCAAGTGAGATGGAGTTGGGAGGTAGATGTCAGAGCTTGCTGGGAGGTGTGGAGGAAAGAATTGTATGATTAATATTGTGATTGATTAAATTGTTTATTGTTGTGGAGGTGCTTTGGGCACTATTTACTGGAAAAAGAAGAAATTAAGCTGTTTCGTTGCGTTTTTAAAACGTGTCTCAGTGTCTGTGTGTCGGGTTAAGCGCTGGTATAGCACCATCTAGTGTTACAAAGGTTATTATAAGAGGTGGGATAATAATATTGACTGTTAATGTTCTAAACAGGCTCAAAGGAATCAATCAGCATATTTTGTCAGAAGCAAACTAAAGGATTAAGTTACAAAGCAGCCATACCACATGCACTTCAGAACAGGTCATCAACCTGAAGCTAAACATGTTCAGGCCCAATTAGCTCTTGGTTTGCTGCTGGAAGAGGTGTTGAAGAGGCCAACAATGGGTTCTTACCCTGTTGTTTGTATGTGGATCCCAATGCCCTGGTGCAGTGATGGGGACACAGTGCTATAAAAATGGCTCCATCCTTCGGACAAGATGTAAAATCGAGGTCCTAACTCTCTATGGTCATAAAAGATCCCTGGGCATCCTTCATAAACAGTAGTGTATATCCCAATGCCCAGCCTAAATTGACCACCTTGGCCTGGTCATTCTGTTCCTCTAATTATCCTCTGTCTCTTATTGGCTATCTGCCTCTCACCACTTCACCACCTAATAGCTAACGTGTGGTGTGCATACTGGTGCAAAAATGACTGACATTCCAGGTGGATACTGCACATTGGTGGAAGATTGCTCTCCCCTCACTACAACTATGCAAAGCAATTTGTGTAGTGAGAAAAGCTCTACGTAAATATAAAGAATTACTATTATTAAATATACAGTACATATTAAAAGGTTGGTCGCAAATAAAAATAGAAAATCAAAACATTCAATAAGACACACATTCCAGATTAAAAAGTCTTCTTGAATAAAGTACATGTCTGACTGACCAAAGGCACCTAGATACCCAACTCTTCAGCGGGCTTTCAAGTAACACAGAAATAAAACTGTCAACACTAGTGGCCAAGGATATAGCAGTCATGCACTGAGAGATGCAAGAATGTACTTGTAGATCCAACTCTAGGAGCAACATTAATGACAAAAAAACATCTCCCATCTGTTAAGACATAATAATAATAATTATTATTAACAGAAAGGGTACTAAGAAGGCTAGAGAAAAAATATACAGTGAAACCAGTGGCTGTGATAGTCATAAGCACCATAATAACTGAAAACTGATACGCAAGTCTTACTGTTCACACAGTTTAAAACGGTAAAAAACAGAACTGAAACATAATAGAAATTAACTTAATAAACCATCCATTATACAAAAATGTTATCCCTCTGACAGGTGACCTTTTTAAAAACTGTGGGATACAGCCCGGACACAGACAGGTAGACATTGTTGGTTTCAACCCACACACGTTTATTTACAATAATATTTACAAGACAGTGAAGCACACACCCCAGCACCAATCACCCTCAGTCCAGGCCCTCAACAATGCCTCTCTTCACTGCCTCCACTCCTCTCCTCCGAGCTCCATCCTCTTCCACCCGACTCCAGTCATCGAATGGAGGGAGGCAGCCCCTTTTATGCTCACACAGACGAGCTCCAGGTGCCTCTTGATAACCTTCCACCGGCCCTCCCAGGTGTGGGGGAAGTGCCAGCTGAGCACCCGGAAGCACTCCGGGTGTCCCTGGTCTTCTTCCCCCCAGCACTTCCGGGTGTGGTGAAAGTGCTGAGGGCCAGGGCTCCACAGGCATCGGGGTTCCCCCCGGTGATGACCACAGGCCCGTATAGGGTTGAGCTTTTAAACTCTGTTCCCGTGGTACCCAAAGGTCACCCCCTCGTGGTCTGGAGGAGGCGTAAGCCCTCATCTGGTCCTTCTGGGCATCCTAGCTGGGCACCACCCCCAGCCACTCGCCACAAAACTAAATTTCATGAAATAAAAGGAGTACAGGAAAAACCTTGGTGACAAATTGACTAAATTTATAACGAGCGATGGGATACCTTACAAAGTATTGTGTATAAGGTTGATAGTGGTTTACGACAAGGGGTCAAAGTAAGCAAGAAATTATACAGAGGATGAGAAGCAAGGGCAGAAGGGACTGAAACCCGACAAGCTTTAAAAACAGATTTATAATGCAAGTAAAAGAAAAAAAGAAGAGGAAAGGATAGAAAAGGAAAATACTGGAAGACATTAGAATGTTCATCAAATATATCACCCAGAGTGTGAATACCTTTGCTAGTCCAGGACTGGAAAGCAATGGGACCACCTCCAATACACAGGACCGAGTTGTGAAAAACATGGACAGTAGAGTGTGTGTCGGGCTGGGCAGGGGGCCAAGATGTACTTCCACCTTTATCACCTTTTTAGTGCATAGGTGATTAACAAACCCATTCTTGAAGATTGATCTCTAAGTTTAACACCAGAAAAGGGGAAGGTGGGAATGAAACCTGGAGATACTCATAGCAGTAGTCATGAAGGAGGGTCAGGGAAATTCCACCCTCACCCTTTCCTGAAATCAGTATGGAGTGGTGAAAACCAGATCTTATTTTGTGTCAAACAGTGGGAAGGGATAAAGTGGAAGAAGAAGAAGAAGGAGGAGGTAGTTAAAAGTCTACCACATTGGACCAGTTGGATGAGATAATGTGACAACTTAAGTGTTGGCCAGCCAAATAAGCTTTATGGTTTTTATAGTCTTATATGCTTATATCTTAATAATGTTCACAAAAATTAATTGAATAAAAGCTTCAAATCTACATCTAGATAGATAGATAGATAGATAGATAGATAGATAGATAGATAGATAGATAGATAGATTTTGTCCCCAGCAGGGAATTTGGCTTTTTACAGAAGCTCTTTAAGTAAGTAAATAAATAAATAAACAAACAGACACATTTTGGTCTGAATACACACCAGAATGACTATTAAAAAAAAAAAAGAAAACCTGGCCACAGTCAGGCATTATGCAGATGTATTGCTGTTGGCATAAAGGAGCCCCGGTCACTTTTGTTGTCAAACTAAAAGGTGAGCTTAACATGATCAAGCAAAAGCAGCTTTATATTGGGAACAACCTAAGACTCTTAACTGCAAAGGTCCCTCAACTGTTTCGGGGAGCACTGAATCTTTCTGGTAAAATCACATTCGAGCATGCTGCCTCAGAAGGTACTGTAAATGTGTTTGAGAGCTTCTGCAAAAAAAACATTTCTTACCTAAAAGGGAACAATCATCTGATCAATGATTACTTCTTTGCAAAACATCTCAAGAGACAAGCTCTCCAAAAGCTAAACGTGGCCACAGAATCTCATTGCAGTCATTTTTTCAGCTGCTGTAACATCAAAGAAAGTGCTAAGTAAACAGCATCGATTCTTAGAATAAAAATTTTGTTCCAGCTTTTTCTGTAAGAATAAAAAAAAAATTATTGAATTAGCCTAGGAAGAACACAAGTCAAAAAATTCTGCAGTCTGACTTGTACTTGCCCAGTGCTGCCATTAGATTAGTGTATTTTGTCCACTGAAAGCATCCTTTAGCCAAAAGATAAAAGCTTTGTTCAAAAACAGTCCACTAATTTATCTGTAAAGGCTGAAAAACAGAACAGCTGAAAGGGGACTCAAGCAGAAATATAATTATTTATGGATGAAATAGCAGTGTTTTGAAATTAGATGGTTTTTTGTCCTGCAAGAAATGAGATTGAGTACCAAAACATTTTTAAAATATTTTTTTATCTTTCTAAAGAAATGCAAAGTCTAGTAAAATATCTTCCAAAAGGTCGAATGAATTCCAGGGCTGTGTCAATGTTTAGAAACTGTAAATGAGAAAGCATCTGCTGTTTATATTATGGATTTACAGTAAGTCACAGAAATGTCCCTGGCCTAAGGATCTCAGAAATCTAACGTGACAAGCTGATACAAAATGAAATTATTCTGAGTACTGAAGCAGTAAGCACTGCTCTCTCATGAGTCAAGACTTGGGTTTGATTTCTGATCCACTGATTATCTCATTTATATAGAGTACCTTTTACTTCTCAATACCAATGATGTCCATACAAGGGTTGATGGTAGCTAATGTATAAACTGGCACTGGATAGTTTTGAGTTCTGGTGAACTCAGTGAAGGATTTCTGAAGCGATGTAATATTATGTTACTGTATACGCGAACCTATAAAGTTAAAAATGTAAAATTTTAAAGTATGCATTTTGAGAGTCATAAAAATCTAATTGTTTCTAAACACTTCAGTGGTACAGTCTGTCTGAAGCATCATAAATAAGTAACTACACAGGCAACATTTGCTAGGATGTGTCTTGTGTATCCATTATTCAGAGTCTCCCCCATAAAAGCTTTGCTTTAGAAAACAGATTTATAGAAAGACAGATAGAATAGACACTATATGATAGATAGATAGATAGATAGATAGATAGATAGATAGATAGATAGATAGATAGATAGATAGATAGATAGAAAAACAAAATGTATTTCTATAGCACATTTTCATACAAACAATATAGCTCAACATGCTTTACATGATGAAGAAAGAGAAAAACAAAAAAATAAATAAGAATTAAAATAAGGGAACACTAATTAACATAAAATAAAAGTAAAGTCCGATGGCCAGGGAGGACAGAAAAAACAAAAAAAAAAACCCTCCAGACAGCTGGAGAAAAAAATTTAATCTGCAGGAGTTCCTGGCCATCCCCTCTCTAGGCATTCTACCTAACATAAATGACCTCACAATCAGTCCTCATGGAATTCATGGTTCTCATGGAAGAATTTAATGATGATGGTCATGTGGATTTCTGTCCTTTAATCCATCAATGTAGGGATATCACAGTGCTTTGATTAGGTGGTGGTGGCACAGATCACCACCACAGAGAAAGTAGGGGTTAGTACAGATTTTGGAGCCACCATGAATAATAATGATAATTAATTGAATATACAGAGCATTGTCTTTACTCTCTTTTACTTTGCTGCCTCCACTATTCTCCCACAAGCTCTGTCCTCTGCCTCCCAACTCTGGCTCATTTGCTGGGTTTTCACCAGTCCTTTATATAGTTCTTGACCCGGAAGTGCTTCTGTTCTTTCTCCCATGTGAATCGCAAGCACTTCCGGGTCAGACGGAGAATTCAGGTTTTTAATCAGCCCGGAAGTACTTCAGGGCTTACGTTGTCGTAATCCATAAGCACTTCCAGTTTAGGTGAGAATTTGTTCTCTCACCATCTTCCTACAGTGTCCCCTGGCAGCACCCACAGTACCCAGCAGGGCTGTGTTGCCAAACTCTATGTTCCACTGTGCCCAAGTGGGTATCGAGGGTAATGCTGCAGTCCAGGGAAGCTGCTATATAGCATTTTTGGGGTTTAGTGTCCTTGAAAAGCTGCCTTCTCCCATTCTTCCATCTTAGAGCCATCCAGGCTAGGTTAAGCTGCCGGCCATATCTTACACCATCCTTTGCCTAAGACTACTGGAATCAGTTTTAGTTCCCAGTAACACTGTAATAGGAACAAGAACTTCCGAAAATTAATGAACAAATCAACCCTGGCTAAGTATATATTATCTTCAACACTGATTTTCATAAAACACACATCTTACACCACTCCCAACAGGTTTCAGTTACTTAAGAGATAAGAGATTATCCCTAAATGGTGCCCAACAGTTTGCACCTCTGGCTACTAATGGTATATTTTAGTAATGTGAAACAGACCACATGACTCACCTATACTTCCAATATATAATGGGACATGGGAGTGGGGCCACATTGCAGTGCTCACTTGTTGGATCAAAGGCAAAATTGGTGAGTGGGGTTTTAATGTAATTAAAGAAATAAAACACACAACAAGAGTCATGTGTTTCAAGCAGCATATTGTAACATTGCCTTTCTATCAAATTATTTTGAAAATGCATGTATCCAGGATATAAAAAAATGGAAAAAAATGATTTTGCAGTTTCCATTGACCCTCTTATGGTAATTGATTTCTGGATCCACTGATAAAGTATTCATCACAACAGAATTTCAAACAAGCATATCAGTGACGTCCGATCACAAGACTAATGAATGTGGTTGGAATAAAAAAAACATGGCACTGGCCATGCAAAACTACAACAAAGGTGCCCACAAGAAAAATAAAAATTAAGACTGCATAGTAGTGATATAACTGCCATAACAATTAAACGCTTTGAGCTTAGGAAAGGTTCTATAGAAACAAAATGTATTATTATTGTTAATAGTATGTCAAAGGGTGTATAAATAAAAAATAAACCTATAAAAAATGCAAAAATAGTAAATGGTGATCCCAAAACTCAGTTTAGAACATTACAGTATAATGGAAATGCTAAATGTATCGTTTTTATAATTGGGCACGTTGTCGGTAAAAAAGAACAGCACATTATATTTTGGTTTGCGTTAAGAAGGTTCACCAAATGTCTGCTGAGGCCTTATGAGTGCACACTGGACTCCATCTTTACTGGTTGCATATGGCACTTGCTTGGCTCACGAACATAAAGCACTGAAGATGGCTTGTGGTACACATGACTAGTGGCGCCAAGCAGCATTGTGTTGAGGACCTGTATCGCATACACTACCTCTGCACGTTTGCTTTTTTCACTCCTACCTTCTGACAAACAGTACAGGACCTTTCAAGCATATAGTTTCTGAGACAGTTTCTATTCATAGAGTGTTAGGTTACCAGACAGCCAGCCATGTTAACAAATGCAGTATGTGCACAATTATACTGTATATTTGCATTGCATTCTATGAATGCTGCTTTTTGAGTGCAACTCTTTTTAGTATTGGGTTACTGTCACTGCAATATGTACACATGAAAATCAACTTGAACTTGTAGAAAAATCTTGCCCTGACCCCTGGAAACCCTCACCACAAAAATGACAGCATTAATGAGCTGCTGGACAGCACACGTCGAAGAGCAAAAGGGACACTGGCAATGATGTGAAGAGCACAGCCAGGCATCTTTAAAAATGGAAGAATCTCCCAAAACAATTCCTTTTTTTCCAGAAAACAACACAAATATGCTGTTTTAAAGTATTTGTGCATTCTCAAGATGCTAATCAATATTCTAAACCATTCCTGGCTTGAACAATAGATGTATTTGGCATGCTTTAAGACGTATATATTCATGGAGAGAGAGCTCTGTACTAGTGGACACATTATATGTGTCTATGCACTGAAACAGGCGCCAGCATGGAAAATTCATTTGCATTTAGTTAACTTGGCTGTTGCCAGCCATAAGCAAATCTCACAATAGTCAGTCAGTAGTCAAACCACAACAATACATTTTGAAAATGGTTGTGAATTCTCTTCTCTACAATGCTGCATGTGATCTGAGAAGCCTGGGCACATCTTGGCTACTCACATAGCCTTGACATCCTGAGGCAAGATACAAAACATGCTATCAAACACGTTCATGACTCATTTGTATTCAATATGGGTAGGCTTTTTGGTTCAGTTGCTATTTGAGAAATATAATGTAAAGCAGGTTAAAACATTTTTTTCTTTTTTACCTGAGCATGCCAGAAAGCACACTAAAGCAGTTTGATGGCAAAGTGCCGGGAAAATCTTTCCATTAGCCTCAGAGTAAAGATTAAAATGAATTAGAACATTCAGGTCAATCAGTCTTATCAGCGATTTTGTTCCAAACCTTCATCTTACATTGTTGATGGCACAGGGCCTCCATCATCTGACATGTTGTAATACTGCACATTATTGATTAAAATCAAGAAAAATAAAACTGTATTTGGATTTGTATTAGTTGTTGCAGTCCAAACACACCACCTCTGGACTCTTCTACTAACCTCATTTCACATTTTCTTATTTTCTCTTTAACACCACAGTGTCTATTTGCCTGTATTTGTACTGAGGATAGTCTGCTGGCCTAGTGGATAATGCTGCTGCTTCATAGCCCCAGAGGACAAGGTTCAAAACCTCTTAATACCACTGACTAACACACATTCTGTCTGTGTCCACATGGGTTTTCTTCAGGCCAGGGATGTGAATTTTATGTTTGTTTGTGCCCCAAAGTAGCCCGCTACAAATGAGTCTGAATGCCGCATGAAGGACTAGCACCCAGTCCAAATCTGGCTCCTGCCTTGCACCCCCATACTTCCAGCATGACAAATTGTAAGAACTCAATTTAGAAGATGGGCATTGAAGGTCAGAAAAAGATTTACTTCCTAATTTATGTCACACACATGCGATTAGGAAGCAGTCAAAGAGCCTAAAGGTGAGTGAAATATTAGCGAGATAGAGGGTCATCAAGTGGTACTTATCTGAATCTCTTTTCATCAACAGAAAATCTGAAGAAAAATTACCTTCACTTCCGGGTACCAAAATAACCATGATGATGTCACTTCCGGTCAACCATGATGACATCACTTCCGGCTCCATCAGATCACTTCACTTCTGGCGCACCCTGATGACGTTGGTTCCTGTTCCTGCCTCCAACGTCACATCCTGCCAACCATTTCCTGTCCCATAATCCTTTTGCTATAAAAACGCCATTTTTCCAACAGTAAAACGTTCATTGTACAAAAAAGACTTTGAATCAGTTTATTTCTTTATTGTCTGGATGACAATATATGGGGACGGTCCCCAAAACTTTATTTGTTTATTGTGCAGTATTGAGTACCATCATGGGCGATCTACGCACCCTAAAAATACAGATGGGCGAAATAAGTACCCAACTAGCCGAAGTTAGAGGATTGTGCCACAGCCGAAGTACTGACGAAGGCCGCTCGGTCACTACCTATTCAATTGACGAAACTTACAGAGTCAGATGACATTGAGACTTATTTTTTGATTTTTGAGCGTACCTCTAAGCAGAACGCATGGCCAAGGTCGGAGTGGGTGTACCAACTGGCTCCCCACCTGACTTAACTGAGGAGCAGGC
The DNA here is from genome assembly GCF_016835505.1 of Polypterus senegalus. Taxonomy (NCBI): domain Eukaryota; kingdom Metazoa; phylum Chordata; class Cladistia; order Polypteriformes; family Polypteridae; genus Polypterus; species Polypterus senegalus. Next base: position 98,029,200 of record NC_053156.1, on the reverse strand, counting down.
CACTGATTATGACGCTCTGAAACTGGAGGTGTTCAAGCGCTACGGCGTATCTCCGGAACAGCAGGCGAGAGAATGGAGGGAGTGGCAGTTTGATCCTGAGAGGCCATTAAGAACCCAGGGCTTTGAGGCTTGGGGAAAAGTTTGTCGCTGGCTACGGCCAGACATTAACACCTCTCACAAGATGGCCGAGCTTTTAGCGTGTGAGACCTTTGTTCATTCCCTCCCTGACCATATCGCCCGGAAAGTCCAGAAGCATAATTTTGAGGACATAGACACCTTAATAAAAATCGCGGAGCGCCACTGGGCAGCTTGTAAATCAGGGCGGTCAGAACGGTTCTCCCGACGTACCCAACAGGCACGTGAAGCAGCTCCTGAGCCCACCTGACAAGCTCCCGAGCCTGCTGTCCATAAAAAGGACAGACCAGCCAGTCTTCCCTGCTGTTTCAGGTGTGGGGAGATTGGACATCTGTCCCCCAACTGTACATTCAAGCTCATGGATTGCTCATTGGTAAAGGGAGAAAGGTATTGTGCCACGGTAACTAACCCTTTGTCTCTTCCATGTACAGGTGCAGTTTTTATAAATGGCAGGTAGGTAAGGGCAATGTTTGATTCTGGGAGTAATATTTCTATTGTTGCTGCCCGATTCGTTTTACTGCAACATTGGACTAAAATAAAAACTAGTCTAAAATGTATTCATGGGGGCATCCAGTATTATAAAACAGCTAGATGTGTAGTATCTGTGAATCACAACCTAACAAGTATGGCCATGGCTGTATTACCGGATCACCCTTTTCCAGTCATGTTAGGAAGAGATTGGAATAAAATTACCAGCGGTAATAACATAACTGTATCTAAGAAGTATTTGGGCTTAGTAATGGAGAATACTGCTCCGACTGCCTCCACGTTGTGTCCATCAGTAGCACGGAACCATATGGGTACCCAATGCGAAGAAATCGATGTCCCATCATCCTCTGCGGGAGCTAGTACAGTTAACGTGGAGGACAAGGAGGCAGAAGCCCCTCCCATTGAGGTCGCACGAGGCCCAATTCAAGATTTAACTGCTCAATTCCTATTAACACCGTCATCTTTTAAAAGAGAACAATGGAACGATGATTCCTTAAAATTCGCTAGGAATGCAGTAGTATCTACCAAGGGTTGTACAACCCTGAATCCCATGCCACTGATGCCGTTCTTTATAATTAAAAACAAATTATTAAATAGAGTGGCAGAACACGGGGGTGAAGTGCGAGCGTTGCTGTTAATTCCACGCACTTTTCGGTGACAAGTGTGTGAGTTGGCACATGCTCACCTTCTAGGAGCCCATTTAGACACTGATAAAACATTGGAGAGAATAAAACTCCAATTTTATTCGCCGGGAGTTAATGATGAGGTCTGACAATTTTGCACTTCCTGTCCAGAGTGTCATCTTCGCCAGATTCCAAGAAAGACTCGAGCTCCTCTCGTTCCCCTTCCCCTTATTGATATCCCTTTTCAACGAGTTGGAATTGATCTCGTAGGACCCCTAGAACCCTCGTTAAAGGGCTTTAAGTATATATTAGTCCTAGTTTATTATGCCACTCGCTTCCCCGAAGCTGTTATGTTGCGCTCAGCTAATACTAAAAACATTGCACAGGAATTAGTAGGGATATTCGCTCGTGTTGGGATCCCCAAATAGGTTTTAATGGACCAAGGGACTCCCTTCACTTCAGAGACGTTCAGGGAAGTAGCTAAATTACTCCGAATAAAACATCTGAAAATGTCTGTCTATCATCCCCAAACTGATGGGTTGGTAGCATGTTTTAATCAAACTTTAAAACAGATGTTATATAAAGTAGTTAACGAGGATGGAAGAAACTGGGATCAGTTGCTTCCTCTCGTTTTGTTTGCCTATCGGGAAGTCCCTCAGACCTCTACTAGTTTTTCTCCTTTTGAATTATTATATGGAAGACAACCCAGAGGACTTTTGGATATGCTAAAAGAAGGATGGGAGGAGGAGGTCCTCCCTACTTCAAATATTCCTGAATATGTCACCCAATTACAGATCTCCCAGATTGGAGAAAATTAGACCTATTCTAAAAGAGAATTTGGAAAAAGCACAAGCAGCGCAGTCACATTATTACAACAGAAACACCACCATTCGGGAATTCGTGATCGTGTAATGGTACTTTTCCCAACTTCTCATTTAAAGTTGTTAGCACATTGGCAAGGCCCTTATGAAATTAAGGAAAGGAACGAGTGAATGTGTATATCATATTAATTTGCTGAAGCCGTGGAAAGACAGGGAATTTGATCCCTCCTCTGGCCAGCCTTGTTCTCTTTTTATGTCATGTGCCCACCTTGATTTCGGTCCCAAATTGACATCTGAACAATGACAAGATCTCGAATTGGCTACCTTGTCTGTATCCAAAGTTGTGGATGAAATACCTGGACGTACTGCGTTGATTGTTCATGACATCATTACTAACCCTGGAGTGATTGTCAGAGAGAGACCTTATAGGCTCCCAGAGGCAAAGAAAGCGGAAGAAGAGTTGAAAATTAGACGAATGCTAGAATTAGGGGTTATTGAGGAAATCTATAGCCCTTGGTCTAGTCCAATTGTCTTAGTTTCTAAACCTGATGAGTCATGGAGGTTCTGCAATGACTTCCGTCGACTTAATCATGTCTCTAAATTTGATGCGTATCCCATACCACGAGTGGATGATTTACTTGATCGGTTGGGGAACGCACAATTCCTAACTACTCTTGAAATGACAAAAGGGTATTGGCAAATTCCCTTAATGGACACCGCAAAAGAAAAAAACACTTTTAGTACACCCAGTGGACATTGGCAATACTGGGTCCTTCCTTTTGGCTTGTATGGGGCACCAGCTACTTTTCAACGTCTGGGAGACACACTGCTACAGCCCCACAATTCATATAGTGCTGCCTACCTGGATGATGAGGTCATTTATTCCGGCACGTGGAAGGACCATGTATGGCAGGTTAAAACAATACTCTCCACGCTAGCATCAGGGGGGCTTCATATTAATCCGAAGAAATGTTTTTTTCGGATTAAGAGAAGCCAAATATTTAGGTTACCTAGTAGGAGGGGGTGTTGTTAAGCCATAATGTAATAAAATTGATGCCATCATGAATTGGCCCCGTCCGATAAATAAGCGGCAGGTACAAGCATTTTTGGGATTGGCAGGTCACTATCGCCATTTTGTAACGCATTTCTCTGAAATTGCTACACCCTTATCTAATTTAACAAGGAAACAAGCACCTTTAAAAGTGGTATGGGATGATTCGGTTGATAAAGCATTCAGTGACTTGAAATTGGCCCTTACTTCAGCACCTGTATTAAGATCTCCTGACTTTTCTATTCCATTCATCCTTCAGACCGACGCTTCGGCCACAGGATTGGGTGCCGTGCTGAGCCAATGCGTCGACGGTGCTGAACACCCCATTATGTACCTTAGCCGGAAACTGCTGGACCGAGAGACCAAGTATGCTGCGGTGGAGCGAGAAGCCTTGGCAATTAAGTGGGCTATCACGTCATTAAGGTACTACCTATTAGGGCGTGAGTTTACTCTGGTGACGGATCATGTCACTTTGCAGTGGATGTCCCTTCATCGTGAGTCTAATCCTAGCATCACTACGTGGTTTTTAGATCTTCAACCTTATCGTTTTAGTGTCATTTAGAGTAAAGGTTCCTTACAGGCCAATGCAGATACTCTCTCCCGTGTCCACAACCTCTTGGTGCAGGTCACCCGACCAGATGGGTCTGGGCTGAGGGGGGGGGGTCATATCACACGTGTGATTAGGAGGCAGTCAAAGAGCCTAAAGGTGAGTGAAATATCGGGAGATAGAGGGTCATCACGTGGTACTTACCTGAATCTCTTTTCGTCCATAGAAAATCTGAAGAAAAATAATTACCTTCACTTCTAGGTACCAAAATGGCTGCGATGACGTCACTTCCAGTCAAACATGATGACATCACTTCCGGCTCCATCAGATCACTTCACTTCCGTCGCATCCTGATGACGTTGGTTCCGGTTTCTGTCTTCAACATCACATCCTGCCAACCACTTCCTGTCCAATAATCCTTTTGTTATAAAGACACCCCAAAACTTTATTTATTTATTGTGCAGTATTTTTTCTTCATGAATAATCTCCACATTCAGAAGTGCTCAAGCATAAATGTCATGCACGCGCACATAAGAAGTAGCTAAAGGGCTCAAAAGAAGCTAAATCCATGCCGGACCAGGGGGTGGCAGAGTGCACAGCTACCTATGTCACTTTGTGGTCTTCTGGGCCTGCTAATACCACTTCCGGTTTTGGGCATGATGATGTCACTTCCGACTCTGGGCTCGATGACATCACTTCTGGTTCTTTTCACAATGACATCATCCCCCCTGTCTAGCATATTCCTTTTGTTACCTCCATTCTATTTTGGACTCTTGTCTGTAAAGACTTATTGTTCACTTTTGTAATTATGTGGAGTGGCTGCCTAAACCTTTTTGTTGTGTCAAGGCATATCATTTCACAACATGAAATTAAATGGGATGTTGAATTTAAATGCTCATGTAAGCAAGTGACATATTTAAATCAGAGCATACCTTTGCACAGAATTTACAAAAAGGTAACAATTAACTTTGAAGGAAGCTTTTATGAATAAAATGCAAATGCAAAATGCTTCTAAATAATTTGCCTTTCTACACTGTATTCAATATTTTTGGGGCAGGTTATCACCCTAAAATCCATTACTGCTTTGAATTGTGTCCTACTGGACTCAATTAGAGGTATACATGACATGAATGGTATGCATGGATGTTGTTGCTGCCATAAAGTTGGCCACTAAGTTTTTTAAATGAATACACCACCCAAAAATGATTTTACTTGCCCCATGTAGTTTGTAGTTATGGCCGAAAAAAAAATTTTATATCATGTTATTGCAGAGAAGGGACATCTCAAAGGGATCTGATAGTGACCAATACTGGACAACAGCAAACAATTTCAAAAACTTCCATGAGAAGTCAAGCAAAGTGATACCATCTCATTGCATCCATTATTGCTAACATGGTATGACACCCTACTACTATAATATCTAATTTTACTCATGTCTCACAGGGGTTGTGCTTTCAAACTGAAAAAACAAAAAAGATCTTCCTAATATCTTTTTGGTTTCTCATAGACGACAATAACATCAAAAAGAAATGGAGACATAAAAAAATACTCCAGTATTCTCACCCTTGTCTCCCCAGAAGTTTCAGCAGAGATCTCACCAAAGTCAAACTCAGATTTTGACATTTTTTTTGCAGTTTGAAAGTATTTGCATTATGTGCTCAGTAATATCTGGTGCAATACATGGACGGTTATTTGAGGTAATAAATCACATTACTATGATTACCAAACTAAAGTCCTTGCTTCTGAATGATACTATTAGTGGGTCTGACTAATATTGCTGTGCTCCAAAAAGATCATCCTCAAATCCAGAGGCTGTGGATTCAAATCCCACTATTGTCACCGTGTGACCACAAGCAAGTCGCTTCATCTGCCTGTGCTCCAACTGGACAAGCAAAAGTAGTGCAACTGATCGTAAGTCTTATGTTGTAAGTCACCTTGGATAAAGGCATCAGTCCAGTAATAAGGAAATAATGTAACATTTTGAAAGAGATTAAAACAGGATTTGAAAAAGATCTCACAAAATATAACATGCTTTTCAAACTAAATTCTCAATTTAAAAATCTTTTACCTCAGTTGTATCTCGAATCTTCTTGTTGTCTAAAGATATTTCTCATAAGCAATTTGAGAACATTAGAACAATCTAAACAAGAACAGACCATTTAGCTCAACAAAGCTCACCAGTCCTAGCTACTTAATTCTTCTAAAAAACCATGAATTTCAGTTTTGAAAGTCCCTAAAGTCCTACTGTCTACCACACTACTTGGTAGTTTATTCTATGTGTCTTTGTGTCTCGATCCACTGTACTGTACTAATTCAATCATGACACCTCTTAATCTTCTTTTGCTTAAACTGAAAAGGTTTTGCTCTTTTAATCTTTCCTCATAATTCATCCCCTGTAGCACTGGAAACAGCCTAGTTGCTCTTCTCTGGATCATTTCTAGCGCTGCTATGTCCTTTTTGCAATCTGGAGACCAAGAACTGTAAACATTACTCCAGATGAGGGCTCACCAATGTGTTATAAAGTTTGGGCAAATCTCCTTGGACTTGTACTCTACACACCGTGCTATATAACTTAACATTTTGTTAGCCTTCTTAACAGCTTCTGAACTCTGTCTGACAGTTGATACTGCCAAGTCTACTAGGACTTCTAAATCCTTCTCATAAGGTGTGCTGTTGATTTTCAGACCTTCCTATGTGTAATACTTTACGTTTACTGACATTTCATTTCATCTGCCACAAATCTGCTCAAGCCTGTGGGTACTCCAAGTCCCTCTGTAATGATTCAATGGATTCCAGATTATCTGCCAATCCACCTAGCTTGGTATCATCTGAAAACGTAACCATCTTGTTACTTATATTGTTATCCAAATCGTTTGTGTATATTAAAAACAGCAGCAGCCCTAGCACTGACCCCTGTGGAACACTCTTAGGCCATGTGACGCATTCTCTAGCAGATGCTATTGCTACACAAGCATTTTACTGTTCACACTTGCGCACGTACTTTACATAAATCTTGAATATTTAATGATTAAACCCATCAATCCAGGGATGCGCCCACTCCAGCTAGCATTGGGCACAAGGCAGAAACAATCCCTGGACAGGGCATGAGCTCATTGCAAGGTGAATACAAGCACACACTTACACTGGTGTCATTTTAGCATCACCAAATCCCAAAATCTGCATATCTTTGGAAGGAAACCAGAGCACTGTGTGGACATTCAGCCGGAAAACATGTAAACACCAGGCAGGGAACACCAGTGACATGACTCCCTGCAAGACAGCAGTGCTACCGCTCCGCCACCGTGTCACCCCTATGTGTGTAATTATTAATAGTATTCAGTATTTAAACGAAATGAACGATTTATCTGTAAAATGTAGCATACACACTTTAATGCACTTCATCATGAAAGTTATCCATCCATCCATCCATTTTCTAACCCGCTGAATCCGAATACAGGGTCACGGGGGTCTGCTGGAGCCAATCCCAGCCAACACAGGGCACAAGGCAGGAACCAATCCTGGGCAGGGTGCCAACCCACCACAGGACACACACACAAACACACCCACCACACATTAGGGCCAATCTAGAACCGCCAATCCACCTAACCTGCATGTCTTTGGATTGTGGGAGGAAACCGGAGCGCCCGGAGGAAACCCATGCAGACACGGGGAGAACATGCAAACTCCACGCAGGGAGGACCCGGGAAGCGAACCCGGGGGTCTCCTAACTGCGAGGCAGCAGCGCTACCACTGTGCCACCGTGCCGCCCTCATGAAAGTTATATCAAGTATAAATCTAAGGATTCTAAATGTGCAGAAAGTTGGAATATCAGATATTTAATATGTTCTGTGTGGTGATCTATTGCTGCTGATGTCAGGTTAGGAGGAAGCCCAAGAAGTGCGTAGCAATTAACAACTGGGTCAGTTTTAAGATGACGTTTATGACAGTCTACTTTAATGATAAAGTAAACTACGAGTTTAAAGTGGACATTTCGAGATTAAAGCCAAAATTTTCACTTTAATCACAAAATACATCTTTTCACCGTGTTCTTAATTTTTTTTCTCTGTGGCCCAAACGCAGCGCTGTACATTATGTTGCTGTTGTGAAGGTGCAAAAAAAAAAAAAAAGACGGCACAGAAGATATTATGTGAGACTTTTAAAATGTATCGTGTCATTACGATGAGGAATATGTGACGCTTGAATATAAAACCACCATAAATGCGAATGTACAGTATGTCAGCATTTTGCTTCACCACATCGAGTCATTCATCAAACATCGAAGCAGGCACATCGATCTACCTAAGGCTTTCTGTCACATTTAAATAGTAAACAGAGACTCTGATGTCACATTCCAACTTTTATCACACTGCGTCGCAAACCTGGACTTTTTTCTGGGACTGCAACTTGCGCATGCGTAGTATTAATTTCTGAGGATGTGCTCAGAGGACGCATCAAATGAACGCTGAGAACGAGTGTCAGCCATGATGCATACGTGTTCTGAGTGTGAAGTATAAACAAGACCTTAATGTCAGCCAGTTCTGATAGGATTTCCCGCACCATCACCCTCTGCTTCCTGTGTCTGAGCCAATTCTGCACCCATCCATAACACCCTGAACTCCCAGTTCTTTTACTCTGATGCCCAATCTCTCAATTGGCACAGTTTAGGGGAAATATTAGTGACAAAGTTGATTCTCAAATTAAATATAAATAAGTAACCCTTTTAAATCTCATGAGCCAACAAAGATTTCCCAGAATTGTTTATTTAACAATATTTGTTAACAGTTGCTGCCTCACAGTTAGGAGACCCGGGTTCACTCCCTGGGTCCTCCCTGCGTGGCGTGGAATGGAGTTTGCATGTTCTCCCTGTGTCTGCGTGGGTTTCCTCCCATAGTCCAAAGACATGCAGGTTAGGTGCATTGGCGATTCCAAATTGTCCCTAGTGTGTGCTTGGTGTGTGTGTGCGCGCCCTGCCCAGGGTTTGTTTCCTGCCAGCAGAACCCCGTGACCCTATAGTTAGGATATAGCGGGTTGGATAATGGATAGATATATTTTGCACATTGTGAGCATATAACTATATGACTTAATTGTTTTGGATTATGCGACATGAGTAACATCAATTTTTTTCTTGGACATTTCTCATATTATTGGCTGCAGTTCTGTGTTAGTCACGTTTTGGTCCTGTTCTATCAAAAACTTTATTATGTCTTTTGAAATTATTTGACTAGCACTTTTTCTTGGCCATCACTACAAACTACATGATGTAAGGAACATATAAGAAATATTAGTTTTGGGAGGAGTATAGCTTCAAGGTCTGGTTGATAACAGATAAGTTGTCTCATGCTGACACTTTTTAAAAATTGTTATGGTTTCTGCATCAACTACCTATAGATGAGCGAAACAGTCAAGTTTCTCTTCTCCTACAGTTTCACAAAACCAACGCCAAAATTCATATTTTTTTCTTCAATCACTGGTGTGAATTGTTTTACTTTTAGAATTTTAAAAGTGCACAATTTATTTATTACTTGCTGAGAGCATACAACTTAACAAAATAGCCTGCCCTTTTGCATTTTGCAGAAAGCTGTTGCCTAAGTGTGTCATTCTCTCACTGGGGGACTCGTCAACTACAAGATGTCAGACAGCTCGACATGTGCTAAGCTGAGGGCATGCGGCATCACACCTCTTCAGGAGAAATATGCTTCCTTATGATCAATTGTTATACTAACATAGCTTCTGGCTATGCTGTTTATATTTTTTGAGATCAGTTAATAAGGATAAAACTTTCTTGAACATCACGTCCGATGAACTTGAGATTATTATTATTGAATATATAAATTAAAATTGTGGGTAGGGATTTTTAATGTGTTTTTTGAAGCAGTTCACGTGTAACTGTATGCGGTGTAGCGAATCATAATGTGTGTATAGATTTTAGAATAGCAATTGGAGAAAAAATGAAAGAATAAAAATAAAAGGAAATGATGACATAGAGTATTTGCTGTAGCACCATGGTTAGCTGCAAAGAGAGTGTGCATCATAGTGTGACATTTACATAATGTCTGTGGGCACCCCAGTTGCTTGCTGGCATTTCTCTGATATGTATAATGAGCGAAATTACATTGCATCAGCAGGTCAAAATCCCTAAAGCTGCTTTTCATGCTCATTTACATCTACATATACTATGTTCATGCATGTTTTATGTCCTCTTTAACTGCTCCTCATCTGTTATACAGGAGTGGGAGAACCCCACTGTAGTAGGCAAGATCATTACTCACAAGGCTGTAGGCACTTTCTGCTTTGTGCCCGAGACAAACCCCTCACATACCCCCCACTCCCCCACCATTAAAATATATTATGCTTTATTCTTTGTAGGTTATTTCCTTGTCGCCCACCTTCCGGCAATCTAGCTGTCCTTATGATTAGGCTCTTGGATTTAAAGCATGTCATATAAAAGGCCTGCAAGCGATATCATTTGAAAGTCATGAAATTGTTAAGAATAGGTACATGCATTGAATACCTTGTGACAGCTTTGTGAATGTATTACCTAATAACCTTGGGGTCACTGACCTTAATGGTTTTCTGAATTCTCTAACATGTTACTTAAAATTAACTGCATGTCAGTGCTTTCAATTTATTCAGATTCTTTCATGCTGAAATATGGAATTATGCCAATTTTTGCTAAGCATAAGCAGCTTATAGGCCCTAGCACTTTAAACCAAATAACATTTACACATAAAAGTATATCATATTATACATTTATTGAATTTGAAATAAGACAAGTCTTTTAAAAACAAAACTGAATAAATTTTTTTTTTCTTTTTTTACATTGATTTTGCTCAGTTCAGAGAAAGCTAAATTGATTCATTCATAACAAGCTGACAATTTCCAGTGTGTATTAGTGATTCCATCAAAGCCATTCCATAAAAGAGAGAGCAATAATTTCTGAGCTCAAATGTTGCTACTGCTCTGTAGTCAGATGGGTGTACTAGAAGCAGTGCATGTAATTGTTACAGCCCCACTTTCATACGCTCACTGATGACACAAACAGTAAATCCCATTATTGGCAAACAGTCCTGTGAACAGCTAGGCGGTTATGAGGGCCAGTACTCATTACATTATCTTGTCTGATGCTTGCCAACGATTGCTGGTGCACTTGTTAACAATAAATATGGCAGAGAAATAATAGATAGATAGATAGATAGATAGATAGATAGATAGATAGATAGATAGATAGATAGATAGATAGATAGATAGATAGATAGATAGAATGCATTCCATCTGAAAACACACAGGTTGGTACAAATATAAAAGGGGATTCCAACTGGCAAGAGCCTCAGCAAGGTGGGAAAGGGCAGGGGGAAATCCGACAAAAGATGTCAGGGAGGGAGAGAGATACCACAACACTAGCAAAAAGAGTAGTGTTTTTGTAGCACCGTGGTTCTAAAACGTTTTTTGTGTAACCCAGTTTTGCCCTTTTTGTGGCTTCATAACCCCAAAATCGCACAGAGTGTTATACAAGGGATCCAATCCCCTTGCAGAATCACCAGCAATTGTTGTCCCGGGGGTCTCTCTTGAAGAATTATCACGATCATTGTCCTGATGGGGGCTTTTGGTTTCCCCTTGCCCACGGCAACACAATGTTAGGCATTCTGCAAGCCATTCATGACCCTTTCCCATTCAGTACTATTGTGATTCGCTAATCAGCAAGACCCAAGTTCAGAAATCATATTATCATAGTTTAAAAAAGACTGTTCATGGAAGTTAGAAAAGCATGTGAACCAGCCAATGCTAGAACTTGCAAAACAAAAAATTGTGATACACTTCTAAATGGTGTGGAGAGGGCCTGTCATAACCCTTTAGAAAAGAGACAAACACCATGAAGATCTATCAAAAGGTATAGAGAGTTCCTGGTTGGCACAGGCCAAGCAGTTCAATAGGATGGTGTCACAATACAATAAAAAAAAATAATACTGTTTTGTTTTTGTGTTTTTAAATGAATCTTCTATACTTGCATTTTACACTATTTCTTTACCTCAGTGGTAAACACATGCCACCATTTGGGAAAGGGTTTTTAGGATTGTATCTTTGTTTTGTAGTGTTTTTGGAAATCTTGTAAATTTCACCTGTTTCCTTGTCTGTTTCTTATTTACATTTTTTGGATTATTTAGGTTTTTTTTGGCTCATTACTGTCCCATGTATAGAATGCATTAAAATTCTTACTTTCGCGTGCTAATCAACATGCAACACGACTTCACTTTCTTGTGCCATCTATATATATATATAATTCACTAAGGGCACGCAAGACACTGAGCGCAAGCAAGACAGTGAGGGCAAGCAAGACAGAGCCCCGCCCACCAACTCTAAGACCATGGGATATGCTCGACAGAGCCCCACCCACCAACTATAACCCTCCAACCGCGTCACGGGATACGCACGACAGAGCTACACACACCAACTGTAACCGTCCTCCCAAGTCCAGCATCTCTCTCGAGACGCGCAACAAGGAACCACTGTATTAGTTTAAATGGCACTTTTACCACTTGAAATAGGGCGGATGCTCTGACTTATCGTGTCAACTGGGCAACAGTAAATGCGGCATCTATATATGTCTATGTTTTCCGAGGCCTGCTACACGAAGGTACTCTCTCGACCATTGGCATTGGCTTCGCTCCTTGTTATTTTCGTTATACTGCAATGGTGGTTTCCTAAGCCTTTGTTATACTGAATTCCTTTCTCACCGTTTTCCGTTCCTATTCTTACACCTCCGTATGCTACAGCGGGCTTTGGCTAGTATACTATATAACAAAACAGTAAGGTTGGTGTGCATGTCCAGTTCCTCTGAGCAATGTGATTGATCAGTTTGGCTTTGGTGACGCAGTATGAGGAATAATACAGTGTACCATATAAAAAATCAAAAGCGGAAGGAAATGCAAGGAGGAGGGAAGGCATAGGAGCCATGCTGAGAGTCGCCTTCAAAGAAGGAAGTATAAAAGAAAACAGAAGGCAAGCAAGGGGCCTTGAAATGACTTGAGTCTAAGAAGTAGGCATTATGGGAACGTACTTGACAGAGGGACTGCTGAATAAGAAAGGTTCAGACACACAAGGATACTGAAGTAAAGACGATGAAGGCACATGTAGGACGATAGAGATCAGATATTTTTTGTTCTGTTACCTGTCTTTGACAAGTAATGTGGCTAGTAATTAATAATTCAGGTATTACCTTACATTTACTTATTTGGATGACACCTTTTTCCAAGGCAATTTACATCATTTATGATACAATTCATTGCATTTCTTTTGGTTTTTCAATTGGAGTACAGGCAGGGCAAGTGACTTGCTCATAGTCACACAGTCACTAGTAGGATTTGAACCTCAGAGTTTGAAGCCCAAAGCCTTAACCACTATGTCACACCACCAATTATATACTTCTAATATAAGCTATGTAAATATTAATTTACTTTTGTTTACTAGCGTTAAGCGTTTTAGGACTTCCATATGTAAACCTTCAATTGCTGGAGTCAGTTTCATTATTTGTTTGGTATTTAAAAAGTTGATTGTTATTACCATTTTATTTTAATTTCTATAACACCATTTTGTTTTCAGTTACATGACCACTGTCATCATGCTGCTGATGTCACAGAATACAACAATGTAAATTTGGCAGGATTCACATACTACTTTAACCCTTGGTGGACATAACTTCTCTTAGAAGTAGCCTTGTTTTGAGGCTCTTTCATTTTGTTTGTTGGCCTAAGTCACTCAGGTTGCTTTGCCATCCAGGTTTTTGACACTTTGCTCACCTTTTGACCATTTTTTTCACTCCGCTTTCACTCCACATCCTAGTCATTTGTTCCTCACAATAATCTTCAGGTGCAGTAAACACGTCCATTACAATATCCCACTTGATTGCCTCAGCTATTTACTGAGACATTAGCTTTTCCCTAAAGTTGTTTTGGCTCCCTTTTTGCTTCTGTTTTTTGATCTGTTTGTAGGTTGTTATTGACCTTATGGATTCAATAATTAAATACAGTGGTGTGAAAAACTATTTGCCCCTTCCTGATTTCTTATTCTTTTGCATGTTTGTCACACAAAATGTTTCTGATCATCAAACACATTTAACCATTAGTCAAATAAAACACAAGTAAACACAAAATGCAGTTTTTAAATGATGGTTTTTATTATTTAGGGAGAAAAAAAAATCCAAACCTACATGGCCCTGTGTGAAAAAGTAATTGCCCCCTGAACCTAATAACTGGTTGGGCCACCCTTAGCAGCAATAACTGCAATCAAGCGTTTGCGATAACTTGCAATGAGTCTTTTACAGCGCTCTGGAGGAATTCTGGCCCACTCATCTTTGCAGAATTGTTGTAATTCAGCTTTATTTGAGGGTTTTCTAGCATGAACCGCCTTTTTAAGGTCATACCATAGCATCTCAATTGGATTCAGGTCAGGACTTTGACTAGGCCACTCCAAAGTCTTCATTTTGTTTTTCTTCAGCCATTCAGAGGTGGATTTGCTGGTGTGTTTTGGGTCATTGTCCTGTTGCAGCACCCAAGATCGCTTCAGCTTGAGTTGATGAACAGATGGCCGGACATTCTCCTTCAGGATTTATTGGTAGACAGTAGAATTCATGGTTCCATCTATCACAGCAAGCCTTCCAGGTCCTGAAGCAGCAAAACAACCCCAGACCATCACACTACAACCACCATATTTTACTGTTGGTATGATGTTCTTTTTCTGAAATGCTGTGTTCCTTTTATGCAAGATGTAACGGGACATTTGCCTTCCAAAAAGTTCAACTTTTGTCTCATCAGTCCACAAGGTATTTTCCCAAAAGTCTTGGCAATCATTGAGATGTTTCTTAGCAAAATTGAGACGAGCCCTAATGTTCTTTTGCTTAACAGTGGTTTGCGTCTTGGAAATCTGCCATGCAGGCTGTTTTTGCCCAGTCTCTTTCTTATGGTGGAGTCGTGAACACTGACCTTAATTGAGGCAAGTGAGGCCTGCAGTTCTTTAGACGTTGTCCTGGGGTCTTTGTGACCTCTCGGATGAGTCGTCTCTGCGCTCTTGGGGTAATTTTGGTCGGCCGGCCACTCCTGGGAAGGTTCACCACTGTTCCATGTTTTTGCCATTTGTGGATAATGGCTCTCACTGTGGTTTGCTGGAGTCCCAAAGCTTTAGAAATGGCTTTATAACCTTTACCAGACTGATAAATCTCAATTACTTCTGTTCTCATTTGTTCCTGAATTTCTTTGGATCTTGGCATGATGTCTAGCTTTTGAGGTGCTTTTGGTCTACTTCTCTGTGTCAGGCAGCTCCTATTTAAGTGATTTCTTGATTGAAACAGGTGTGGCAGTAATCAGGCCTGGGGGTGGCTACGGAAATTGAACTCAGGTGTGATACACCACAGTTAGGTTATTTTTTAACAAGGGGGCAATTACTTTTTCACATAGGGCCATTTGATCAGAAACATTTTGTGTGACAATCATGCAAAAGAATAAGAAATCAGGAAGGGGGCAAATAGTTTATCACACCACTGTAAATACACATTTAATTTCAATAGTGACTTCTCATGCTCAAAGCACTTCACAGAAATCCAAAGTGAATAACAGGGTATATACAACATTGGGCACAAAATAATGTCCCCATCCTTCTATATAAAAGCGGTCAGGATTGTCCTTCCATCCCGTGAGTGCTACGCAGGCGCGGAGTTTCACACACGCCCCATCCATTTTGCAATGCACAATGGGATTTGTAGTTTTGTTTTTCCAGGTAAAAGATGATTTTCTACTCCAGACTGTGCGATATCTTCTTCTTCTTTCTTACTATATAAAATCAGCAGTCGGGATTGTCCTTCCGTCCTGTGAGTGGAAAGCGTAGCGGTATTCCGCTTCTCACAGACTTACTACTTGCAGCTTGCGGTACGAAGCGACATGATGTGAGCAGAGTTCTGGTGCTCCCATCGTTCCCTTGCTTTTGTACGCAATGCGCTGGAAAAATAGACAAAATTATGTCCCTGGAAATAATTAATGTTGATGGAGTACAAATGCCTCACCGCATAGTAAATATCAGGGGGGTTCAAAACGGTGACCTGAATATAGAAAAAAAGTTTAAATTTCATCACAAAAATAACAGAAACTACGAGTATTAAAGTAATACTGCTCAAATGCAATATAACCAAATTAATGAGTTTGTATAAAATATCAAATTGATCTACATATTGAATTGCCTTAAGAAGTGGTCAACTTAAAAGTCGGTTGCCTTAAAAGGCGGGTCAGCCTAGTAAAATAATAAATAAAGATAGACAGAAAAACACAAAGCGTAGAATAAGAATAGAAGACAGCAGACCAGAATCTTCTTCTTCTTCTTTCGGCTGCTCCTATTAAGGGTCACCACTGCGGATTATCTTGCTCTGTATCTTCCTGTCCTCTGCATTTTGCTCTCTCACACCCATCTCCTGTATGTCCTCTCTCACCACATCCATAAACCTTCTCTTAGGCCTTCCTGTTTTCCTCCTATCTGGCAACTTCATTCTAATAAACCAGAATAAAAAATACAAAATACTACAAGAAAACCCTGAACAAGTAATATAATTTATGTTGCAAATACAAATCGTCCTGAGCACCGGGGCAGAAATGGTTAACTGAAAAGGGGGTCAGAAAGTCAGGATAAGTTAAATGCCCTCCTGAACAAATTAGTTTTTAGTTGTTTTTTGAAAGAATGAATTGGGTCAGCTTATCTAGTTAATTTAGGGAGGTCATTCCAAAGTGTACACACTAAACAACTGAATAGTCTGTCACCCATAAAGCACAGGTTTGTTTGGGGCACCACGAGATGGCCAAAATCAATTAACCTTAGTGGGCGAACAGGAGCATAGTGATGGAGGTGCTGACTGATGTAAAGGCCATTTAAAGCTTTATAGTTTATTAATAGAATTTTATGTTTAATCCTGTAAGACACAAGGAGCCAGTGAAGACAGAGCAGGGTGGGTGTTATGTGCTTGCAGTTGCCTGTCTGTGTAAGGACTCTTACTGAGTTTTGAACCAACTAGAACTGAGATAACAGATTAGAAGGGACACCTGTCAGTAGAGAATTACGGTAGACAATGCTGGATGTACTAAAAGCATGGACAAGTTTCTCAGAATTAGAAAAGGAGAGGAATGAGTGAATACATGGCATGTTACAGAGATTGAAGTAAGAAAGTTTATTAATGGTATGTATGTTGGTAGAATATGAAAGGTAAGAATCAAAAATGGTTTCAAGTTTCCTAGCAGAAGAAGAAAGTCAGATGACGTCATCTCCTAGAGTGATTGAAAAGGAGCCAGTTTAGCATGACTTTGTTTTATTGCAGTTTAGTTATAAAGAGTTATATTCCTTTCAGATTTTAATTTCACTGAGGCAAGTTGTGAGCAGAGTAAACTCTGATGAACTTGCATATTTAACACTAAAATAGATGAGTATCATCTGCATAAAAATGATAACCCAGCCCCAGGCTACAAATAATATGGCTAACAGGAAGCATACACATAGAGAAGAGAAGACGACAGAGCTGTGCTTGATCTGCTCTTTCCAAGACTAACAAACATTTGTGTCTCAGTCAGGTGGGACTTAAACTACTAGAGGGAAGTACCAGAGATATCCAGAATGTTCTCCATTCCAGAGAGTGGAATATCATGCTTGACAGCATTCTGAATTAAGGTCTAGCAGAAATAATAAAATTGTGCAAAGTCTGCTGCCATAAGCAAATCTTTAGCTACATGAAGCAGAGCAGTTTCACAGCTGTGCAATATTCTGAAACGAGACCAAACCAGATTTGGCCTTTTGCCTTTTGTGTTTTCGGTTTTACATTTTTTATTAGTACATTTGGATGTGTTTGTTATAGGTTTTTTTCTTTTGGATTCTTTTTTACTTTGGAATTTTTTTGTATTTACTTTTGATTTTTTTTTTTGTATTTTTGAAAGTTTTATATTTTTGTATATTTTGGATTCTTTTTTTGTATATTCTCATTTAATATAATCAATAAAATATTAATATTATTGTTATTTAATTGGGACAGGGTTTTTAACCTGCCCTTTTGGGGGGCTTTTATGCTTTTTTGAGTGTGTTATGATAGGTTGCCAAAACCGAATAAAGATTTTATGACACCACCTGTTGTTGGGTACATGGCTTACATGAGTTTGCATGCATGAGACGTCGTTACAGGGAGCATTGTTACAATGTTCATTTTTAAAAGACAAGCCATAGTCTCACAACTAGTTTCTTAAGTATTTTTTTTTATTTTGGTTTGACTTTTTTTGCTTGGTTCTGTAAAGAATGTTTGTAGAATACAAAATGATAAAAGAAAAAAACAATACTGGGAGATGATGTGGGAAAAGACAAAGTCAAAGGGAGGGCAGAATGTCAGGTAAAGGCCAGGAAAGGCCAAATAATAATGATCTTCAAAGGTCAATCCACAAAACTGGAGTTGAGGTCAAAAGAACAAGCAAAGATTCTTGTAATAACCGAAATTCCTTAGATGCAACTACCCAAAAGAAATATTGATTTACTTTATGATTTTAGAAAGAATCCCAAAGCGAGGGAACAAAAGGTAATGGGCACCACATATTTTATGGAAGAAGGGCATTGAAAGCATGGGCCACATGCTATGTATCACATAGTTAGAAAAGGGTAATTTCAACAAATACTATGGCTGAACCCATATATCCATACACAAAATAGCATGGCTCATACGAGAAAGGTGCTCAGCAAAATGGCAGTGACCTGACATCACTGTAATAATGTCATAATAAATGAATAACAAAACAAACGTATACAACACAAGCACACATATGAGAAATACAGTAGATTCTCCCACATAACAAAGTGTGGTTCAGCTTCCAGAATATGAGTTTGAATTGCCTTGTTGTCCTGTCGCTTGTCATTTGCCAGTTGAGTGTACAGGACCCTGCCATTCCTGACTAATCTTCCTATGTACCTCTTAAAAATCTCCATCACTTGCTATTTTATAATTATATCCGCTGCATTGTTTTTTAAATGGAGCCATCCACACAGATGAGAAGGTGGAACCGTAAAAGGAAGATGCCATAGAGGAATGACAATTTAAAGGCTAATGAGGGCTATGGGATACAGGAATGCCTGGTACAATTAGAGGGAAACCTAAGTCCAGTGTCTAATGTGACCAAAGAAAGCCTAACCTCGAAAGAACTGCCATCCAAAAAGTGCTAACAGGGGGCCGCAAAGAAGGTTACAGGTTTAAAGCTGCACTGTGCCAAAGGCATATTGAGTACAGAATAAACAGAAGGGTTGGTGCAAGGGCTCGTTAGCAGGAGGAAGAGGCCAGGGTCATGAAACAAAGAAATGTAGGAGCTGAAAAAGGCAGTTGTTTGTAACAGTTGACTGGTGGAGAAGTGGTAAACCACCTTACCTGACAGACAGAGAATTAAGACCTGTGCATATGGGCCCAGAGTGCAGGGATATGCATGTCTTCTTTGCTTTTGTACTTTATTTTCTTTTTTGATTTTCCCTTGTGTGTTATTTTTGTAATAAAACTCCTATGGAGTTATTCCATGTGAGGAAAGACATCACAATAGATCACAGTAATATACAATTTTTACGTTTCTGAACACAAGTATAATATAGATGCAAAACGTGTGGCTACAGCAGGAACTTTCGTGTATCCAGTCCTTAGCTTTTCACATTAATCCACTTCGTTGTTGTGTAAATCAAACAACATTTATTTTACACATTATATATTTCCAATGTTATAATTGAAACTCCAAACAGACATGGTAAGAAAACCATGTGTTTCCACAGTCCTATTAAATCCACGCACAAACATTAAATAACTTCCTAGTTCCCATAACTCCTGCTACCCAGCACCCCTTCTTAAAGTAACAATACCCCATTAAAACTGAATGATTATCTAGCCCTATTCTTAATATATAAACTAATCTTAAACTATTAAAATAAATGTAACATAATTTCAAATTAATTGATTATAAAAATGTTAATACGGAACTTGGTTCACACGTATATTATAACATTATCAAACTACCTTCCTCCATTTCAGGGTCTTAAGAGTTAGGAGGCTATCCTAACATGAAGCAACACTGGATATATCACCGGTCCATTGAAGACTGTACACATGTGCATATTAAAATTACTTTCATGACATGAATCCAAACCTATGTGGGTTTCTTTATGCCTTCCACATCCTACATCCTGGCTCCATATGAGGGGGCATTGGGATAGACTGGAATTCCATCTAGATTTCCTGTGTGGCAGGATAAACCTGATACATAGGAAAATAAAAATTTGATGTCGACATTCAATTCATCAAACTTCTTTGTTAAAATAATGGCTAAGATGTCCCAGTGTCTCATCCAGAAACAACTACATGATTTGGTGCCTTGCTCTAGATTCCTACAACTCTTTGCGTAAATGCACTTGACCCCTTAATTTCCACAGATGTCCTCGAGTGAGTGATTCATCATGTAGCTGAAAGATAACCTCACCTTAGGACACACAGGTTGAGAAAATGGCAGATCAGATAAATATATGCTCTTTAGGTAGTTCCCACCTCTTACTAAGGCTCAGTAAAGAGAAGACTTTATTCCAGAATGCAGACTGTAGCAGTTGACAGTTTGTAGTAAAGACTTCTGAAAAGGAAAAAAGATCAAAGTTTCAACAGAGTTATAGTGATTTTTACCTATCGATTTTTTATAAAAAGGGAAAGGGTAAACCTTACATCCATTTTTAATATCTATTTAGAGTTGGTAACTGTCATGAAACTTGTAACTTATCCATACAAAATAAGCGTTATTCTGATAAGCTTTAAAATCAGAACAACATTAATTATTGATTTCAGTTAAAGTCATACTGTGGGCTTTCTCCCATGAGATTTTGGGCAAGGCAGTGTCCCATCTTGCTTGCATTTCATAACAGAGGTGGACGTGTGGAGCAGCAGAAAGAAAAATTGGCTTAGAAAATCAAATAAAGAAAGCTTTAAACAAATGGCAAGGGATATCCTTGAATGCTACTGTCTTTGCTGGGTTTTTTTCTCCACTCCAAAAGCTCTTTTACTCATTTTATGCAGCTGGCGCCTGAGGTACTTGGATACACAGCTATCATTTCTAAAGTTTTCATTCGAAATCTATTATGTTAGTCAAAGAATGTACCCAAACTGCATTCCTGATAGATCTTGTAAATAACACATTATAAGGACTCTTTACAAAAGTAAGTTGAAAGCAAACACTCAAAAGAAGGAGAAATTATCATGTTAGATGGATAAAAAAAGGAAAATTTCATGCAGAGGTGGTCACATAAATGAACAGCCAAAAGCCAGTTTTAAAGATAATTGTAAGTATTATAATGGTTGAAAAACAAAGAATAAAAATAAATAGTACACAACTAATCATGGAAATGGCCATTGTATAAAATAACTAATGGGACAGGAGGGAGCTGAATTATGCCCTGACAGCAACAGGAATAAGGCTGGAACAAACCCTGAATGCGAAGTTGACAACGTTGAGGCACATGCTTGTGAACAACAGACCATAATTCAGACCAACAAAACAAAAAATGCAGTATCAGAATGGATATTTTTTACCATAACATCATGCACTAAGAAGAAAAATCAAGACCAAGCTCTTGTACCAAGTAGAATTACTTGTATAGATATTTAGATAAAAAAATCAAATAAAGCATGCTTCCTACGTAATTAAAGTCAAGGCTAAAATAAAATAGATCAGTGGCTCTCAAAGTGTAGTCCACAGACTACCAGTGGTCCCCAAATGCCATTCAAAGGTCTGGAAGCTGACATTCATGAGGGCAAAGTGACTTTTAAATGTCTCAATTATGTTAGTCTGCATTGTGTTTTATTAAGCATTCATTTACACATAACTCCACTTCTCAAGTCCTTACATTAGCTCCCAGTTAAGTTTAGGGCTGATTTCAAAATCCTCTTTTTAACTTATAACATGTCTTAAATGGCCAAAATCCTGCTTACTTATCTGACCTTATCATTACTTACAAACCAGAGCACACATTGAGATCTCCAGATGCCAAGGATCAATAAAATAACAGTTGGAGGTTGAGATTTTAGTTAAATGAAGGTGTGGAATGATCTGCCTGCTGATATACAGTATAAGATGCTCTTTCAGTCTCAGCATTGAAAATTCAGGTTGAAGACTCATTACTTTAGTCTAGCATACCCTGACTAGAGCTGCTGATTAATTCTGCATACTGCATTTCTGTTTGTTATTTATTTATAGAGAAATACAAGTATTACAATATTTTTAAACTGTCACTAACCCTGCTCTGTTCTGTTTCTCTTCTTGGTATCTAGATGCGGTGCTTGTTGAGCTGATCTCCTGATTCTCCTATATGGAGAAGTCATCGTGGATAAAACAGGGTTAGAATTATCAGATGGAAAGATTCTGTCATCAGATTGGACTCCCAGCACAGACTGCACTATAAAAATACCAGGAGCAGGTAGGCATTTAGTTTGCAGAGGTCTCCAAGACTGCGACTTTATTTACTTCCTCTTTTACAATTTTAACACATTGGACATCTTGTAGTTCAGGATCGACCGGGACCAGACTTGAGAATATTGAGACATGGAGACACAGACACAAAAAGGTGGTATTTCCCAAAAACACAGAGATAGAAATTGGGAACATGTGCTGA
Source organism: Polypterus senegalus (assembly GCF_016835505.1). Lineage (NCBI taxonomy): Eukaryota > Metazoa > Chordata > Cladistia > Polypteriformes > Polypteridae > Polypterus > Polypterus senegalus. The sequence goes on along the minus strand of NC_053156.1, from coordinate 98,006,853 downwards.
TTGTGCATTGCTGAACCCACCACACAACCAATCACCAGGCTTGGGACCCGAGTGAAGAAAGTGACACCTCAGCACCACACTGGAACACTGTGATGTTTTTCACAGCAGCTGGAGTGCCAATACTGCCACCAACACCCACGTTTTCCCTGTAAGTTGGAGGACCTGCTTGCAGGACTGGATGCAGATTAACATCATATCCAGGTCGAAGCAGTTACAGGTTAGGGGCCTTGCTCAAGGGCCCAATAGAGTAGTGTTACATCTGGCAAGTATGGGATTTGAGCCAGCAACCTTCTAATTGCCAGTGTAGATCTCTAGCCTCAGAGCCACCACTCCCACAAAAGTGGGTTTTATTTGCAGGTGCAAAAAACACAATGTCCCAATCAAAATTAGTGAATGATATTTACAGTGAATTTGCCATTGCCAAAATGAAAAATAAAGACAAAAATGTATATATGCAAAACCGTAGTCTTCTTTTTTTATTTTATTGATTTTATTAAAATCACACAACATTCCATACAAATAAATCAATTTTTACAAACATAACATCGAAAACAAATCAAACCCCACCCCTGAAAATAAGAGCTAAGCAGGCAGAGTAAAACTTAAAGCTAGTAAAAATAAGTAAGTAGATTAATTAATAAGTGAATTATGATAAATGAGGAAAAAAAGGGAGAGAATCTGCTTCTTCAATGCTTTAAAAGCTTATTCTGAAATGTTATTGATTAGATCCTGCTAGGTTTTGAAAACGTTCTGCACAGATCCTTTAAGTGAGAATTAGATTTTTTCCAATTTCAAATAGTATATAATATCAGTTACCCACTGACTTAGAATAGGAGAATTAGGATTCTTCCAGTTGAGCAAGATATGCTGTGGCAGATAGCTGGGACTAATGCCCGGTCGGGACGCCCCTTTGACACTGGATCCGGGGGAGCTGTCATGGAATGGACACTACGTCCCCCAGAACACTTGTTGGCAGCCCTCCTGGGTTGCATCAGGGCTAATAGTTTGGAACACCGGAGCTCATTACTGTTGGGCTCCGTGGCCACCGCCAGGGGGAGCTGCACAGCCTAACGAGCCCATCTGGACTCAAAGATGCAGTCGGAAATAGGTCAACAAGCACCTGCAGCACTTTCAGGTGGGCTACAAAAGAGGCCAACAGTCACCATTCCGGGTACCAGAGTCTGGAGGACGAGGATTAGGACAAAGACAAAGACAAAGACAAAGATGAAGACAAAGACAAAGCTGCCTCGGAGGCGTGGAGGAGAAAGAAGATTATTTTGTGGTGTGGTTTTTCTTTTCTTTGCTGTTTTTGGAGACTGTGTTGTGCCTGTGGGACACAGGGAAGAGTGTGCCACAGGTGAAGAAAATAAATCTTTTTGTTAATTTATATGTGCTTCCGTTGTCAGTCTGTGTCAGGTTGACACCTATATAGTGCCTTTGCCACAGTGCCAATAGTGTAGTAAAGGCAGTTACAGTTTGTTTGTCCTTCTTCACTTTAAGCCCATCTGGGAGTACACCAAACACAGCTGTTCGTGTATTAAGAGAGACTGGGACACCAAGGCTGTCTGAAAGGCATTTAAAGATTTGGGTCCAGAATGATGTTAAATGGTGCAGTCCCAAAACATGTGACCTAGTGAGGCTGGAACTTGATTGCAACGTTCACAGGTTAGATCTTGCCCTGGAAACATTTTGGACAATTTTAAGCGAGACAGATGTGCTCGATATATAATTTTGAATAATTTAATGCTTTGCACATATGGAGCTCGAGTTGATTCTCTGCATTGCTACTTTCCACTCCTTTTCTGAAATACTGAGTGAGAGATCCTTTTCCCACTGTCCTCTTGGATCTTTGAAAGGGAGGGACTGTAAAATGGTTTTATATATTATGGAGATGCTGTCTGTGTCCTCAAGACTGATCAATATTTTTTCCGGCATAGAGGTAGGTGGGAGATGAGGAAAATTAGGCAGGTTCTGTTTAACAAAGTTTCTGATTTGAAGGTAGTTAAAGAATTGTGTTTCTGGGAAGTTAAATTTGGAATGTGATTCAATCCCAAATGTTTTCCAGACATTAAAAACTACATATGTTTGAGAGGGTGGAAAAAGGTAGATCTTGTGCAGATATGCCACAGATAAAAGCTTCTTTATCTTAAAATGCTTCCTACATTGGTTCCATATTCTGAGTGAGTGAAGCATAATTGGGTTGTTAGTAAATTGGCGATAACTTGCATTTATTGGGGTACAAAGCAAAAAATATAAACATGTACTGCAGGATTTTATTTCTATTGTCGACCAAGCCTGTGTATGTTCATCTATTTGTGTCCAGTTTTTTTTTTTATTGCTTGTATATTTGCTGCCCAATAATAAAATTGAAAGTTAGGTAGAGCCATGCCACCTTCTTCCTTAAGTCTTTGTAGGGTTGCTCTTTGGATACGTAGATGTTCTGAATTCCAAATAAATGTGGTTATGGTTGAATCTAATTTCTTAAAACATGATTTATTGATGTATAGTGGAATGTTTTGAAATAAAAACAGAAGCTTAGGAAGGATATTCATCTTAACAATGTTAATTCTTCCAGCTAAAGTGAGATGAAGGGTTGACCATCTATTCAAGTCTTGCTTAATATTAATAATATTTACCCCTATTTATTTACACTGATCTGCGAAGATAAAAGGGAAGATGTCCAATCTAACATTGTATGCTTGAGAATTCACTGAAAAGAGCACACTTTTAGTAAAATTAATTCTGTGACAAGAAATCTTTTGAAATTCTGTAAGCGCTGTTAGGACTGTAGGCAAAGTATTTTGTGGGTCTAATATATACAGTACCATATAATCTGCATATAGAGAAACTTTCTGTTCAAGTCCTTCTCTGATAATCCCCTTTATCTCATAAGCATTTCGGCAGTAAACTGCCTAAGACTCAATGGTGATTGGAAAAAGCAGTGATGACAAGGGGCATCCTTGTCTGGTACCACATTCTATTTTAATATAGTCTGCATTAATGTTGTTAATACAAATAAGCTTCCGGATTGGTATACAGTAGTTTGATCCATGCACAAATGCTCTGGCCAAATCCAACTTTCTCCAATGTAGTGAAAAGGTAGTTCCATTTAATCATATCAAAATGCTTTTTCTGCATCCAACAATAATATCTCTGGGGTGTTTGACTTTGTGGATGAATATATTATATTAAACAGGCGTCGAAGATTGGAAGCTAAGTGTCGGCATTCTAGCTAGGACTTTGGAGAGTATCTTAACATCATTATTCAGAAATGAAATTGGTCTGTATGATGCACATTGTAATAAGTCCTTATTTTGTTTAGGAAAGACGATGATTAATGCTTGGTGAAAAATTAGAGGTAGAATTTTATTGTCTCTAGCATCTGTAAAAGTTGCTAATAAGAGGGGAGCTAGCTGAGTGGAGAATTTCTTATAAAATTCAGCAGGGTAGCCATCGGGGCCTGCTATTTTCCCACTCTGAACTGACTTTATAGCATCTAGTAATTCTGATAGTGCCAGAAGTTTATCCAGTACCTCGGCACTGAGAGTATCTATTTGTGGCATCTGTAATGCATCCAGAAATGCATTAAATTGTGTCTTGTCTTCTTTAAATTCAGTAGAATATAAGGATTTATAGTAGTCTCTAAATGTGTGCAATATATTTTTATTTTACTATATTCCTGCTTGTGGATTTGTTGAGCCAAGATCTTATTAGTTTTCTCTCCATGTTCATAGTAATGATGTTTTAATTTAGAAATGAGTTGTTCTGTTTATTTAGTTGTCAAGAGGTTGAGTTTTGAATGCAGAGCCTGTCTCTTCCTATGAAGAGCTTCACTTGGACACCTGGGGCCTCATGCATAACGCTGTGCGTAGAATTCACACTAAAACATGGTGTGAGAACAAAAGTGGAAATGTGTGTATGCACAAAAAAATCCAGATCCTAAAATCTGTATGTTCATCAACTTCCACATTCTTCTGCTCCATAAATCTGGGTCAGGGTGAAAAGTAACGCATGTGCATGTACCTGTACCTGCAACCCCACCCAAACTCCTCTCAGAATTATGCCTCTTTGAAAATGCAAATCAATATAAATAGCCCTTAAGATCAGTGTTCTGTGAAAAGGTAGTGGCAAAAGCACAGGGATAAGAAGAATTTCAGTGAATACCAAGTGGAGGCAAGGAAAAACTTACTATATGTTGTTTTAAACAGTGATATAAACAACAAAAGGAAGTTGAATGAATGACATAGAGTGTCGGAGAAACTCGAAAGTTCAAGTTCACAAAGTCGCACAGTGCCTGAAATAAAAAAGTTGTCAGATATCAAAGTCGCCATAAAAAGGCAAGTCATAGCTCACTGAGTATTATATCAACCTTATTAGGGTACAGAGAAAGGAAAAAAAACAAAAATTCGAAATGTCAACTTTAATCTCGAAACTTCCACTTTAATCACGTAGTTTATTTTGTTATTAAAGTAGAACATTATAAACTTCATCTTTGAATCGTTTAACTTACTAGTTCCTCAAATCCCATCGTAACTAAAGTAGCACGTTAAATCCTTTGTTTTGTGTGTGTTCTTCCATGTGCTCTATGTGTGTGAATTACTACGTGCTTCTTAAACGGGCTTTCTCTTCCTCCGACTGGACACAGAATCCATTACATTTGTGATATTACAGCTCTCCTAATAATTTAAATACTGAGATGTATACTTGATATCATTTTCATGATGATAGGAGTTAAAGCATGTTATTAAACAAGGGGATAGTGATGAGCTGGTGCTCTGTCCTGAGATATTTCCTGCCTCACGCAAGATGCTTGCTGCGCTGTGCACGACCTTCGATGAAATAATGCATTGCAGCAGTACTGTCTCTTTCAAGTGTACTAACCTCCAATTCCTGTTCTTCCTTTTCTTTCTCCAAGTAACCAATCGCCACACAATCAGCTCTGTAATAAATATTAAGCCATCTGTATGCTTAGAACGATTTTTCAAAACTTTTAAGGAACATTGAAATAACTTTGTAGTACATGTTTAATAATTCTAGCCATCTATCGTTCCAGTGTCACGCCAGCACCAGCAAGAATACAGCACGAGGCAGGAACAATCCCTGAACTAGCTAGCACTGCACCACCATGTCCTCACATGTTTAATTATTAACATTATAGATTATTTAAATGATGGTAACATTTTAACTGTATAATGTAATAAGCATATTTTGCTGCATTTCATCTTAAAAATGATATTGTCATCATTTGTAAATATGTGCTTTATAAAGTGGCTCAGGTTGTGCATTATTATAACTGTATCGCAAGTTTACACTGAGGTAATTGTACTTTTAAGTACAAAGCATTCTACAAGGAGCACTTGATGAACTGATTGAGTGTGTTTATAGTTCTTGGGATGAAACAGTTTCTGAACCACGATGTCCCTACAGGAAAGGCTCTGAAGTGTTTGCCGTATGAGAGCAGTTCAATAGACATCATGGCTGAGGCAGCATGTGCTTGATGCTATACACAGATAAATCTTTTTCCAATTAGCTGCTGTATATCTGTGATTCCATACTTAGATACAGTAATATAAATACTCTGAGTGGTGCAGTGAGAGTAATATGGAAAAAGACGATCCACTGTGGCAACCCCTAATGGGAGCAGCTGAAAGAAGAAGAAGAAGGTGCAGTGAGAGTAACAACGCTAAAGCAGCTATGGTATTTGGAATAGTTTGGCCATTCTGTGGACCATTATATTGTTACAAGTTAATTACAATCAGATGCCTTAAACTAATAAACAACATGAGGTTAATTTCAGTGTATTTATAAAGCCGCATCAGGGATGTGCATCTAAAAAAGAAAGGGAAACCACACTGGAAAAAAAACACTGCTTTGACGCTGGGTGCCGCCAATTTGCAAAACCGAGCATAGAACTTGCATACGCCAGGGTTTTAGCTAGCGTGAAAATTTGTGTTGCTTTACGTCAAGTTTAGGTTTTATACATCGCAATTTGAGCATAGAAACAGGCTTATGCAGCATTTTTGTGTGTACGCACCGTTTATACATGAGTCCCCTGGAATGTTCTTGGTCTGTTCTAGGATTTAATTGATTAGCTCTGATACTTTCTTGGTTTCCAATTTATTTCTGTGGGAAAGATATGAAATAATCTATCCTCTTAAAGCCTTCAGGGCTTCCCAGAGTATTCCTGCAGAGACCTCTGAGGATGTATTTGTCTCTAGAAAAAAGCTGATTTGTTTCGATATAAATTCTGTACAGTTTTTGTCTGCTAATAAAAGTGGGTTAAGACGCCATCTGCGAGATGAGTGTGTGGGGCATAATGATTTTAGCTCCAAGATTAGAGGGGCATGGTCGGACATAACAATAGTGTCATACTTGCAAGATTTAATCATAGGCAAGAAATTGTTATCTACAAAGAAATAGTCAATTCTTGAGTAGCAACAATGCACTGGTGAGTAACAGGAATGTGCTCTTGAGTTTGGGTTTAGAAATCTCCAGGGGGTCTGATAAGTTGTGATCAGTCACAAATTATGTAATTGTCTTTGCAGTGTTAGATGTCCTCACCCCTGTGACAGGAGACCTATCTAGGTCTGGATTTAACAAACAATTAAAGTCCCCAGCCATTATTTTATGGGTGTTCACATTGGGAATGGATGAAATACATTTTGCATGAATTCCCTATCATCCACATTGGGGGCATAAACATTTATCAAAATCTCTTTACAAGAAAATAATATTTACAAGGTAAATAAATCACTCATGACAATCACATACCTCTCTTCAGGATCAAATATTGCATCTGGCACTACAAATGAGACTGCTCTATGTATAAGAATTCCCACACCTCTAGTTTTCTTTGTAAAGCTGGAATGGAATATTTGGCCAGTCCAGTTTTTTTGCAGCCAGAACTGATTCTTTCTTAATAAATGGGTCTCCTGTAAAAATACTATTTTAGCATTTAAACCTGTTAGGTGAGAGAATACTTTTTTTTTCTCTTTAATTCGTGATTCAGGCCTTTAACATTCCATCTCACAAAGGTAATTGCCCTATCATGGAGACATTGATTCTGAATTTTTGATGTCATTTTGTAGTCTTAACTGAAAATGAGACAGCTTTGACCTAAATTTCAAATTTTCCCAGGAGTTATTGCCAAAACTGTAGTCTTCTTAAAGGAACACACAGCATTGTTCAAAGAACCCCAAAAATATTCACAAAAAGAAAAAACAGTGTATATACAAGAAAAACAAAATGCACCACAAATCCAAAATCTATATAAATACCCTCACCGAAACAATAAAATAACTAGGAGATATCTACACTTCTAGGCAAATGAAAATACATACAAGTAAGGCACAAGCTGCTGTTTAGCATACTAAAAGAAATTACTATACCAACAACACCACTAAATACAACCCCTACAGGCATGAAGTAACTTTTATACCTGGATTCGAATCCTGCGACACGCTGCTCCCATACACCAATCACGACTGACGCAGGTGCATTCTGCACAGATGCTGCACTTAGTCCCTGAGTGTCAGGTAGTAAATAGGCTAGCAGCATTGTGTGTGTGCAAGCAAACACGGGTGTGAGCTGAGTGCATCCTAACACGCTCTCTTTGGACAAACTGATATGTTCTACAAATGTGAGTTACTTTTTCTTTGTAATTTTACCTTAAGACTTTCTTTTGGGGATTCTCAGACTGACACATGCATGCATGAAATTAACTAAACTAAAACACTCTGCACTTTTCTCTTTATCCAAGGCAGGGGATAGGGAGACACACGCCTTTATGACGAAGTGCGTGCAGCAGGCTTGACTCATATGTACGCCCGAACCGTTGCCATCTATGCACCATGCTTAACTGCCGAAGGCAAAGTTAAAATCCTCGCAGAAACACACCCCTGCACTATGGCAATTCAATCAGGTAAGTGCTTACAATACAATTATACAATACAATTCAATTTCTTTTTGTATAGCCCAAAATCATACAAGGAGTGCTGCAATGGGCTTTAACAGGCCCTGTTTTTTGACAGCCCCCCAAGCCTTGACTATCTAAGAAGGCAAGAAAAAACTCCCCAAAAAAGCCCTTGTAGGGAAAATATGGTAGAAATCTCGAGAAAGGCAATTCGAAGAGAGACCCCTTTCCAGGTATGCTGGGCGTGCAGTGCATGTCAAAAAACAGGTGCATACAATACACAGAACAGAACACAAGTAATCCTTGATACAATAATGCAATAGTACAATAGTACTTTAACAAGTACAGAGCAAAATGCAAGAGTAGATTATACCACATAATATGGATCAGATTTGTTCTTCTTTTTACTACCGTAGATCCCGGAATACAGGCCGACCGGTATATTAGCCGAACCCCTTCTCTACCTACTAAATTACATGTATTTGCCGATGACCGGTATTTAAGCCGACCCCCTTCTCCAAGCAAAATTTTGTAAATTTCCTTAAAAGTGTCTCTTCGGGTATATTTATAATGTTTATCGGAGAGAATTTGAGACTGCAGGCATTTTTGATACATAATATAATGTGCATAATTTACCAAAACACCAATCATTTTTCTAATGTACTAACCAAAAAGTTATAAAAAGTGCCAAGCCTACTTTGATTATTTTTTTTTTGTCCTTGTTTGTGCACGATCGGTTTGGCGAACATCCGCTACACCATTCAGAACCTTGTAGACATCGGTGTCCAGAGCCAGACATCTGTTTCGAGTGTTTTTCATCACACGCACAACATCCCAGACAACACAACGAGACCAGCGGGGTCTCCGTGGATTGTTGTCGGGTCTAGAAGACAACACAGACGGAGGAGGGAAAGAAAGCAGAAGCGGGGCCGCACATCCGGCGTTATGCTAAAGCTAAAAAAACAGCCCTATACAGAACTTTTTTCTGCACTGAAGGAGCTGCTTTTAATCTCATTGTAGATGCGTATAGTGACAATAAAAGGCATTCTATTCTAGAAACAATTTCATACTGTACTCACCATTTAATTTGACATTTTTGGGCTGCAGTAAGGGAGGAGATATTTCCACACAATGTCCATCTTCGCTTCGATTATGATCGCTTACTTTTACCTTCTCTTCCTTCCTTAGCAATTATGTGTCTTGCTTGCATGGTCTTAATGAATTATATATATAGGTAAATCACTGCAATGACAGAAATTACATCCACAAACACATGTATCTGGGCGCCGACTGACGCTACTAAAGCTCTCGGTTGTTTGTTTACAATTGCGCAAGCGGATACACGTGACCGCATCCGTTTCGTAACGCAAGATGTTGATCGTAAATCAAAACAAAAAATTTCATTTTAACTTCCCGATAATTTATTATAAATTTTATTAATAAAATCAACAACTAAAAAACTTTTTTGAATAAATTCGTTATTTAATTTAAAGTACCGGTATGCAAAGTTACTTCTTCATCTGATAGATGGCTCTGTGGTTTCGTCATTATTTACTTCCGTATTCATCGGCAAAAGCGGCATTGCGCTGGAAATCTTGAATCTGAAACAATACTCGTTGTATAAACCGACCCCCAAACTCCAAGCCAAAAATCTAGGACGAAATTCTCGGCTTATATAACGGGATCTACGGTACATAAAGTTGAGTTTTGTTTAAATTGGTATTTGGTAATAGATCACCACACCATAGATAGAATGGACAGACATTGCTGTTTTAACAAATCTGTATTTATATTTGTGCCAGTTCTGTATTTTGTAAATAGTATAATCTATACCTGTATTTTCACTGAGAATTCACAATACTCTATGCCTGCCTGCAAAGAGCACTATAAAAAACAAGTTGTATTTTATTGTATTTGTAACAATCATGGCAGCTAATCAACATCAACACTACTAAATCACTTAGTTTCATGAGAAATGTGTCCAGAACTACCACCACAGAGCGCACCATTTTAATTTCTTGCGAATGGTAACAACTTTTGCTTCAGTTCCATGTTTTCTGCTTTCTTCTTTTCCAAGTAGGAAGGACGGTCCTTGAATTTGATCATTGTATATACCGCAGAACTAACCCCTCTGTTCTCTCTGTTCTACAATCATTCCCAGTCACGTACACCAGTCACACCCGCATCCACAGTTTTCTCAGTGACAGTCTCGTTCACACACAAGATCTGACACTGTTTTCAAATTTAGTGGTGGCATAACAAAACACGTTTGTTATACCACGTCTTTATCTGAAAACATTGTCAGATCGGGGTTTGTTGGGTGGGGCGGTGTGGGAACGTGAACGTGAGTGAGAGAATAAAACTGAAAAAAACTTTAACTTTGATAACTACTATACATTTACACTGGCTGTTACAGACACAAATCAAATGAATATTTTTATTGTATAATATTAACAAGAAGAGCAGCTCACTACTCAAAATGGTTAACTTGGAAAGCAGCTGGTATCGATCCCGTGACCTCTTGATTGGGATTCAGCAGTTCTTACTGACTCCCTACCGTAGCAGCCTACCGTAACCTTCTTTCTTTTTCTTCGGTTATATTCTTGAAGAAAAGTGCACTTGATTTGTTATACTTGTACCTTTTGTGAAAGTGTTTATTTGATATTTGGAATTCAGGCTTCACACATTATACACTTCATATCTACATTTTGTTCAATTACTACAAAAACATGAAAAACATTTGTTTTAACAATGTATGTATTCCAAATGTCGATATATTATTTACCCTCCACAACTCCAGGCACTTCCCTTCAAGATAAACACTGAGTTCTGTGAACCTTCTTTGTGAATTGAGCTGCATGGATGTGATAGGAGGCTGCTTGTGCTGATCAACACATTCACAACACAAAAGACGCTGATGGAGAGGTGCAAAGGGATTTAAGGTGTGCCGGAAGTACAGGTTTTATCATAGGCTTGGTAATACTAGTGTTAACACCCCATTCAAACTCAGCCTCTCTCAAGTCCACCTCAGTCTGTGCACACGATTCTCTTGTAAACTCACTCTAAACTTTAATATCAGCCTGGAGAGCCCATGTCTGATCAAGGCAGTCTTGTCACTCCATGCTGCCTGTGACACAGGTATCAGTGCTGACAGCCTGCCTGCTGTTAATCGATCTTTGAAGCTAAGGTGTTAATTTGGATCACTGATTGAAATTTGGGACTTTGAAATGTAAATACAGCAACATTGAATCTTAGCATCGTTCACATAAATACATTTCCCAAATTTATGAAAAGCAATGCAGAATTACACAGGTGGTCCACTGTTTGATTTGACATTAGCAAAGTGGTCCTTGGCCCAAAATATTTTGAGTACCACTGGCATCAGTTGTTAAAGTTATAACCTTTCATTTTTGTAGAATGCAGGTTTTATAAACAAGAAAAATAACTCATTTCAGATGAGTGAAATAAAAGATGGACCATTTCTTTTGTCTTATCAATAAAACACTTACATGTCAAAGAAATGTGCTGCCACCTTTTGATTGTCTTTTATCTTTGATCCAACATGAAGAGATCATCCAGAATCCATGCATGTATAATCTAAGTCATTGATTTCTAAAGCTAATATCAGACTAAATGCTATCTTCATTTTCAGGATTGCATTGTGCTTTTTGCTCATTCAATCTCAGTTTAATCACATTTTTTAAAGTAAGGGAAAACACAAATTGCTTTAGCTCGGTGCTAGTTTAACTGGAGATAAGAAGGTGTTTTGTGAGTTATTAACTAGCACATTACTACCACATTCTGTGTCTCACTACAGAGCTAAATGTAAAATAAACTTTTTAATAACAGCTTCTGCAGCGATCACATGTCTTTCTTGCAAATAAATGGGATATAAACATGTAGGCTAACAGCTAATGGGGCTGCTAACCACAGAAATATATATGGCAAGGAAATAAAGCCTGGAAATAAAGATAACCAAGCCATAATATTATATCAAGCTCGGGCAGACGATTGAAATGAATGTCCAATAATTTTCAGCATTTCTCTCTAATAATATTTTTTGCTGCAAGCTGAAAATAATTTTTGCTGGGAAATCAATGTTTTCTTACATATACTCCATCAAAACAAAACTGGAACTGAAAGTTAAAGTTCCTTATTTTCTGCCCCTAAGCTTAGTAAGTTTCTACAAAACACTTACAAGTCACACACCATGCAAACACTGAACGCATCTTCAATACAAAAACAATAATTCCTAACATATGAAATAAAAATAAACTACAGGAGAGAACAACAATAACGTAATCTAGTACAAAGGGTAATGAAGGCAGCAAGTTCATAGAAGGTATGACACGTTTTGCTCCTATAAAGGTGTTCCCACAACCCAAAAATTCATAAAACTCTTTGCTCCAGGGTTTTTTTGGCTGCACAAATTAAAAGAAATTATCATTTCAGATTTCACTCGAAAATATTTGAACTATTTCTGTGCTAAAGTAAGCATGCAATTAAATTTGAGATTGGGGTATGACTCCCAGTGTAAAATCAGTTAGAATGCTTTCCTTACCGTTGACTGTGCTCATCTCTTTATGGCTACAGCCTACACTTTGTAAATGACTACTTTCAGTAGGGTAATGTGCCATGTCACAAAGCACTTGTCGTCCTAAGCTGGTTGCATAAAGGTACAAGTGACTCCAGTGCACTCCAATAGCCTGCACACTCCCAGATGTTAAGCCAACAGAGCACCTTTGGGATGAGGTGGAGTTTGAGGCTCACAGAAAGAATGTAAGGACTAAAACTGTATGAAACTACAGTGAAAACTTGCACTAAAATCCCAAAACTGTGTTTCCAACATTTTGCTGAGACAAATGGAGGTTATGCCTGGTACTAAGTGGGTTTTAGGTCTTTCTAATAAAGTGGTCAATGATTTCAGTAAGCTGCAAATACATTAGATATCAGACGTTTGCACACCACTGCCACTAAAACAACTGCTCTGGTTGATGTAAGTTGTAATGGGGTGAGTGATAAGGCAGAGTGAGTCCCAAATTAGTTTGGATGCTAGCAGAGCAAATTCCATTTAACCTCCTTAGCATTACATTTTTTTCTCAAAAACACATATGAAAAGCATTGAATTAAATGGCTTGATAAATTACATTTTTATTAAATCTCATCCTTCTACAATGAAACGTTCAAAACACCAAAAGTACAAAGTCTGAAGTGTAGAAAGTATAATAATGATAGAAATAATAATAATAATGGTGAATAATAATAATATGACCAGCATACTGCTCATGTGTGAGTGACATGAGCGTCACTTTCGGATTCACTAGAATCACTTTCAGGTTCACTGCCTAAAGACAGATTCACTTCGACATCACTGCTGATGAGAGGTGTTTCTTATGTGACAACAACAACAACATTTATTTATATAGCACATTTTCATACAAACAATGTAGCTCAAAGTGCTTTAAGATACGTCTATACGTTTGCCTGGGTAACGCTTAGGCCTGACATTTACACAGGACAAGCCAATACCCTTTACCTGAGTAACGTTCAGCGGTAACGCTATCGGTACCTTTGCAGCCCAAATAATCCTCGGGTCTTATGTGAGATGCATCTATACCACTGCCTGAGTCTAATGCTAAGGAGGTTAATTCTAAAAAAGAAAAAAGTGCTAAACAATCGACTAATAGTCTGTTATTGTCCTTTAGTGGCATACGTATGAAGGGCTGGTGTGGGGTCGTCCCTGACAGTCTGGTTCTCAGGTCCGAATTTGACGCCACCTTCTGGGGAAGTCTCCCTTTAATAGTCAGGTCTAAAACTGTTTGACCTCAATGGGCAGTTTCTTGTTACTGTTGTGGAAGACAAATGTTCTCTTCGTTCCCTTATACTAATTAATATCTGAGAAGTACGCTTTACTAAACCATGCAAAAGCATGCTTTGTTTTAGCAAACAGAAAAATGTTTGTGCAAAGGACTCAAGGTCTGAGCATTCCACACATGAGTCTGCCTTATCACGTTTTCCCTTAGCTTACATCTGAACGCCATAACAAAAGGAGCCAAGAAATCAAGTTTTACAAGAGACGTTAAAGGGGCTCAAGGTTTGTGTATAATAAATGTGTTGACTGTTATATTTTATAATGATATTAAATCACACATTCTAGGGGTATAAAACTGGACCCCACCCAACAGACGGGGTTCAGAAGAGCCCTGACGCTGTCATGTACATTTGATTGTCTGCTTTTCTGAAACTCTTCTCACCATGACTCTGAAAAATAAAGCTGCTTTATAACCGCACCTGCTGTCGGGTCTGAGTTTTCGTCCACACTGTGAGGGACAAAGGAGACAAGACGGTTAGCGGCAGCTCCCCCTCTCATCCCGGGGTGGTACCACATACCTTGGGCGAGTCTGGAAGTCGACCCTTTGGTGTGCATGCAATGTAAATGGGACCTGCTGTATATGTCCTTTTAAATTATTAATAAAAATGTCCCTAATGTGCCCACATTTACAATATTCATTTGATGTTATTTAGTTAACATTGTGGTTAATTTAAAAAGGTTGTAAGCTATTTAAAAAAGAATGACCTGCCAACAAATCAATTTATTGGTACACATAAAAGATGGCTCACAATGCTATGTCTATTCAGTTGTTATCAACTAAATAAAAGAATGTAATTACAGGAGGACACCAACATTCAGGGACAGAATAATTAAAATTCTAAGAGGTGAGAATCACTACCCGCATTACAGCAATAATCAACATGCTGCTTGTATGTATAATTGCACACGGGAAAGCAATCTGACCTCTGAAGGTTAAACATATGGCAACAATACATACAATTGTTTATTGATTTTCTATACAGCTATATTAGAGTTTATTGGTTAATTTGTTAAGTGGATGACTGCTTCCAGTCATCAGGAAAGGAAGATCATTACACTGCTCTGCATTTTCATTAAAGTATTCATGTGCAGTGTGTCTTGCAAAGTGTCTGCTGTTCTAGAGTTACAAGTAATTACCACATTGGAGAAAAAGAACAGATACTCTGATTAATGTTTTCGTATTCTCGCAGTATAAAAAGAAGCCGAGGTGGTTGTGGTACTGTTTAGTATTGGGATCATTTTCTTCTAATTTGATTGTAGACCCACAATTACATTAGAGAAACAATGAGCAAATGTCTTGCTGTTGAAACTTTGAGTTTATTTTTCACATCACACGGCTGTTGCCCTGTCATGTCTTCATAACAGTAATATGACAAGACCCTTCTGCCATATCACTGCAAATCTGGCACAAATTAGAAACGCTAATGAATACTCTTAGGCTTACAGTGTTTCACAGCTGTTTGGCTCCTGGATATGTAGATCAAGCTTTTAAGGCCACCCACAGAAGACAAGAGATTTTCATCCTCCTGGCTAGTAACAATATAGCCAGGTTTTTCCAGCAGGATGACGATGACATTTGCATTTAGTAGAAATACCACAAGCTGACCTCATACAGCTGTCAAGTGCCTACATGGCGGCAGACAACAGATACGCAATTCAAGAGAGGTCAAAAGAGGAGAGTTAAAATTTGCATAAAAATATGCTTCTATTTTTACCTAATATGACAAAATTGATGATGAGTAGGAAAACAAATGGTGAACAAATTGTTTTTACATAGTTAAGATGAAAGGGAAGCAACTGAAATGGGAACTAATTATAATACAAAGATCAGCTTTTTTATATCTGTACTTGCCAGACAGATGATTTTTGTTCTCCATGGAGAACAGGAGATTCCTTTATTATTTTTTTTCACAATCTCCAGTTAACCCAAAGCACGAGAAAGAGGAAGATAACTGCCGTTCAATTAAAGCTTTCTTTTTATTGCTACTGTATTTTGAAACACTCCTTTTACTTTCTCTTTCCTTCATTTTCTAATGGCACTTATTTCTCTAATGGGGAGGATAGGGTCAGACCTTATACCTGAAGCACCAGGCAGAAGACAGTTGTTGACAAGACACAAGTCCATCACAGGCTGCACTCGCTCATCCACTCAACCAGGCCTTAAAATATTAAAATAGGAGGAAATCTGTGATGTGATCAGGCCATTCAGTCCAACAAGCATTATAATCTCTGATATTCATAAATTTTGTGTTTTGTTCTAGCATTTATTTAGAATTGTTATATATTGTAGCGCTGCCACATAAAGATAATGTTTTCTGCTGTCGATCGGTTGTTGGGGGGGAATAGTCTTCTGACAGAGATTGACAGCGGTACCCCAGAGGTGGAACTTCCACTTGGTTCAGGGATTCATTTGCATATAGCGCGCCTTCTTAGAAGGAAAAGAGGAGAGAGGAGAAGGAAAGAAAGAAGAACATTGGATAAAAGAAAAAGGCAGATCAGCTTTTGCTCTGGCCATGGGAATAGCCTAGGAGCTCCTATCAGTCCTGTCTGAAGGTGGATGGTCTTCTGTTTAGTACCTGGGAATCGATCGTTCCGCTATTACCTACAGATTCGGGTGAGCTATCAAAACGGACTTACTATGCTTTAATCATGGCGCAAGTCTGACTGTATGTCTTTTATGACGAAGAGGAGATTGGTTATATAGTCCGCTATTTTCAGGACTCCTCATCAGCTCGTCGGCCGTAGCAGGAGAATTACAGTGGACTACCTGTGGATCTATTTGTTATCTCTGGAACAGGAATTGAGGGGATGAAAACTGTTTATGGGTAGATACATGTATATGTATGTGGCGCTGCAAATTAAGGGTTACTTAGGTTCGGGCGGGGCAATCCAGGTGTAAGGGATTATTGTTCTATTTGTTGTTTATTTTATGGACTGCAAGGATAAATTTGGACTATGAGGGGCAGTGACCTATAAATGTATTGATATTTGGGGGTTGTTTTATATGAATAAAGGCGATACGGGAAATGTATTAAGGTGTGATATTGGCCTATCCTTTTATCATCTGCCTTTAGCTAGGTCAGATATAGTGGTAGCATTACTCTCAGGCTAGTGCTCGAGACGAATTGTTACAATATGAGGGATGTTCAAAAAGTTTCCTCACTTTTTAAGAAATTCAAAAACAAATTACAACACTTTTCTAAATAGTTACCTTCCTTTGCAATGCATTTTCCCAGCATCATACCAACTTTTTAATGCCATCAGCAAAAAATGTTTTTGGTTGAGTGTGTAGCCACTGAGGGGAATCAGTTCCAGGGTTCTTTCTTCATTCCTCGTGGTCATGGCTGTAGCTGGACATCCAGAGCACTCTGCATTCATCACACTAGTAAGAACATTTCAATCCACTCATAAATGACCCTACGAGAGAGAACTTTTTCCCCATACTGAACACACATGCAGAAATTAATTTGTGATCCCTGCACACCTGCTGTATGACAGAACGCAGTTTACCTTTGGTGAAATTTATAAGTTTCACAGCCATCTTCACCACAGGGTGATAACTCTTATACTAAAGTGCAAGGGCGGCAGTCTTGCCAGACAGAACTAGTCACATGACGCTCTCAGACATGACCAATTACAACTCCTCCCGCCTTCACAGTTTCAAACAAAAATATAAAAGTGTAGAAGCTTTTTGAAAAAGTCCCTCGTATCCAACACAGAATTTTGAAGTACAGAGAATTTGAATCTGTGGTCATCTTTTGTGGTTTTTCCTCCTGACACAGCTGAAGATTTGTTTATGTTTCACACTGCTGCCATTTTGTTTGCACACCAGGTGGTGAGCATTGTGGTAACCTTGCCATGAAAACCTCTCTTGGAATCAGGGCCGTCTTAATGTGTGGGCACACTGAGCAGTTGCCCGGAGGCCCCACGAGCATAGGGGCCCCATGCTAATCTATGTATGTTGTGACTTGCTGAGTGGTTGTGTAGATAGGGGCTCCAGTGCACTGCTTTGCCGGGGACCTATAATGCTGTTAAGATGGCCCTACTTGGAATTCCTGGGGTGATCTAATTGTTGACATCAATCTTGATAATTCTGGGGTCTCCAGGCTTGATGGATGATAACTTTTTGCCTAAGAATTAACTATAACTTTTCTTTTGAATTTCGGGTCTGGAATCTCCACTTTTTTTTTTTTTTGACTCTGCACTTTGATTGCACTTCGGGATCTGACAAAAGGTTCTCCCTGATTACTGATTTTACCTTGGCCCATATTTTGGTTGTTTATATTTTCTGTTCATTTTCATTTTTTCAGTCTCTGTCTCTCTTAGGCAGAATAACGAGTTTGTCCATCCTATTCACTAGATTGTCCAAAATAACATCAAGTTGACATTTGAAGGTCCCTAATATCCTGATGTCCACCAAAACTTTCAAACATTTGTGCATAATCTGCCCTTTACAAGTTTCCAACAATATTCCTGTCTGCAGAATGTATTTTAAAGTAAAAATTCATATTTACAACATTGTACTAATTCTATTTATAATTTTAAACACTGTCCTCTTTCAATCTTCATTTGCTTAAACTGAAAAGGTTTGACTCCCTAACTCTCTCCTGATAGGACATACCTCTTAATCCTGGAATCAGGTTTTTCACCAGCTCCACGGTGTCTTTTTTATAAACTGGAGACCTAAGCTGAGCACAGTACTCCAGGTGAGCTCTCACTAGTGCATTATAAACTTAAAGATAACCTTCTGTGACTTGTACTCTATACATCATGATTATATATCATAACATCCTATTAGCTTTTTTGAGTACTTCTCTAAACTGTCCAGATGTGGATAGTGATGAGTCCATTATGGCTCTTAGATTCTTCTCATAAGGGGTGCTTTCACATTTTAGACCTTTCATTGTGTATTGAAACCAAAGACCAGCACGTTTTTACATTGGGGAAGGAAATCAGAGTGCAAACGTGGACATGGGGTGACAGGCAAACCCTAATAGTAGTGGCAAAGCTAGCTTCTGGACCTGAGGTTCTGGAGTTTTAAGGCAGTTCCTTTAACCTTTGTATTACCATCTGATTGCTAAACGCTTTGTAAAAATAATATTTTCAAAAGTTCTCAATTGCATATTTAAATAATTTACTTGTATTGTGTACTCACAGATAGTATCTTGGCCATACATCATTACACCGGTTATTATTTAACACATGAGAAACACTTTATGAAAGACCAGTCTTTAAGGAAAGTGGTGCAATGGGGTATGTAATGTATCACCACAAAAGTACTTACTCAAATCCCAACATTGTGCGGTGCATCCTTCAGCCAAGCACTTAAGCCTGCTTGTGCTTTTGCTGGCAAAAATGAACACTTTCTAAACATGAAATGTGATGTCAAGAAGTAGTGGGTGAGAAATAAAATCTACAGCAGAGGAAATAATAATTGCTTTTAATTAATACTTTGTGATGTTTTTGACCGTTTTTCTGATGTCACCTTTACATTTTCTGAAATTTATTGTGCAGCAACTGCTGGGAGTGTGCTTTTTACACTGGACGTTGACATTGTCATGCTCATTTTCACCTTTTTTGATTTCAAAAAGCTAACGATCATAAATGGATAGATATACACACACTATGGTCTGAACACACACCAGAATGACTAAAAAGAAAAATGAAATTGAAAACTTCTGACTTTGCATTAACAGTCACAGTCAGGGCCAGATTAAGACCTTTAGAAGCTCTAAGCACTTAAAAGATTTTGGTGCCACCATAAATATGAGCTGCACTCACTCCCAGTGGATTACTAAATGGAACAGCCGACATGACAAAGACGAGAACGATCACTTGAGCCTCAGTGGACCATTTGGCAGTTACTAGGTTCTAATTTAGTTTTATTCTCAAGATTAATATGTATCATTAACCTCTATTATTACTATTTTATTATTTATATTATTGTATATTGTCAAACTTGGGTCACAGAGTTGCAGAGGAGACTGGAATAGAGATCAGTTCACCAAGGTACAAAATCTTTATTGCTGAACTGGCAGACACAAGACTTTTTTCAGAGGGGGATTATCAACAGCAGAAAAGCACACAGGTTGCAAATGTGGTGGTCCAGCTCCCCTCTCCAGGTAAAAAGAACACAAAGTTCTCCTCATCAAGCAGGTTTGGCGGCTCAAATGCAACAACTTGGGCAGACGCAGTCTGAGGGAGAGAGGACAGGAGAGTCAGCCAGTACGTTTGTCAGGACTTGGTCTTTTAAATGTTCTAAACCTTATGCGAGAAGCATGTTGCGCAGTAAGCCTGTAGCTGATCCCGCAAAGGGGACAGTTAAGAGTGTGTTTGATTCTTATTGAAATGCTGTTTAAGAGGGAGTTTCTGAAGGACAGCTGTGTTTCTTTACCATAGATTTACTGTTTAACAGAGAGGCAGTTTGTAGTTAAGAGCGTGCATCTGGTGGCACTATGTGGGAGGAAAACGGAGCAGGGGAACTACTGAAATGCACATGAACAATAGTCGCCACCAGTTAGCTGCACTGGTCACAATATATATGGATGAGGGTTTTTTTATAGTTGGTTCCCAGGAAGTGACGTCCTCGGGGCCGGGCCAGGAAGTGACAGGATTTCTCATATATGGTCTGCAGAGAGAAAAGTGAGAGGTTTACCAGCTGCCCCCTGGCCTGGCATGGAATTAGCGTTTTCTGGTCTCTTTGGTTGACTCCCAAGCGCACGTGTGTGACAAAATATATATATATATATATATATATTGTCACAAGAACGAGACATTGACAGATAAAGAGTTGGGGCAGCCACCCGTATATTGTGGTATCCTGGCTGCAAAAGTCGTTTTTTTTAAAATACAGAGCACTGAAGTGCACACAACCGAGTCCAAAACAAGACTGAAGAAACAAAGGAAAAGGGGCAGGTTTTAAAGGGGGAGACAGGAAGTGAGGTCGTATGGATCCGCACGTGGTCTTCCACCATTGGCTCGAGCGGAGGTGACATCAGAGGGACTGGAGCTGGTGTGGCCGACTTCCATTGGCTCAGTCCCGAAGTGATGTCAGGAGATCCAGGTGAAATCCCCCGGGTATGGTCTACAGGCAAGGGAGAAAAAGAGTCAGTGCACTCTGCCACACCCGGCATGCCTCGAACTGCCTTCACTCAAGCCCTTTAGCTGCCTCCCATGCGCACGCAGTGTGACAAGGCCCCCTTAGCCCAGACCCGGCGGGTCGGGCGACCTAACCGAGAGGTCGTGAACCCGAGAAAGCATCAGCGTTGGCGTGGAGCGCCCGGCGAATGAGCGAAAACTTGTGCGGCTGCAGGTCAAGAAACCACCGGGTGACCCGCGGATTCGACTCCTTGTGGAGGGCCATCCACTGTAGGGGTGCATGGTCCGTGACAAGGGTGAATTCCCGGCCCAACAGGTAGTACCTCAGCTGAGTAATCGCCCATTTAATCGCCAGAGCCTCCCTCTCCACCGCAGCATACCTGGTCTCCGGTCCAACAGTTTCCGGCTCAGGAACATGATGGGGTGCTCCACACCATCGACGCTTTGGCTCAGCACGGCGCCCAGGCCTGTGTCCGGCGTCCGTCTGGAGGATGAAAGGCAAAGAAAAGTTAGGTGCCATCAAAACAGGTGTGGGCGTAAGGGCCTGCTTTAAGTCACCAAATGCAGCGCCTGTTTTTCAGTCCATACCACAATGTTCGGGCCCTCTTCTTTGTTAAATCAGTCAAGGCGCCGCTCTCCAAAACCGGGTACAAACCGGCGGTAGTACCCGCTAACCGAAAGGCTTGGACCTGCCGCTTGGTTCATGGACGGGCCATTTCAGAATGGCATCAATTTTGGAGCACTGTGGCCTTACGGTACCCGACCCACCAGGTAGCCTAAATATTTGGCTCGCTTAATCCAAGAAGCATTTCTGGGATTAATCCGAGCCGGCCTCACCAAGTGTCCGTAATACCGCTTGGACATGCTGTAGGTGTTCCTTCCATGTGCTGGAATAGATGACCACGTCATCCAGGTAGGCAGCACTGTATGAGTTATGAGGCCGAAGCACTTTGTCCACCAGACGCTGAAAGGTTGCTGGAGCCTCGTGTAACCCAAATGGAAGGACACGATACTGCCAGTGTCCGCTAGGGGTACTAAACGCGTTTTTCCTTCGGAGTCCGTTAAAGGAACCTGCCAGTACCCTTCGTCATGTCAAGTGTGGTCAGGTATTGAGCCTGTCCAAGCCTCTCGAGGAGGTCGCCCACGCGTGGCATTGGATAAGCATCAAATTGGGAGACTTGATTAAGCCGACGGAAGTCATTGCAGAACCTCCAACTTCCGTCAGGCTTACCGACGAGCACAATGGGGCTGGACCAGGGACTATAACTTTCCTCAATCACACCTAGCTCCAGCATGCGCTTGATCTCAAGCTCCACTTCAGCCTTTTTTGCCTCGGGAAGACGATACGGGCGTTCTCGGACAACAACCCCGGCTCTGTCACGATGTTGTGCTCAATCAGAGAGGTCCTTCCGGGTTCTCACTGACTACCTCCCGAGCGGTCCGGATAACTGTTTCCAGCTCCTGCCGCTGTCTGGGACTTAAGTCCGTGCGAAGTTAAGGTCGTGTGTGTGGCGAAGAGTGAGCGGGGCTGGCCGAGGAGGGATCGGGGTCCCTGTCCTTCCACGGTTTCAGCAGGTTCACATGATAAACCCGCTCCTTTGGCCGACGATTGGGTTGACTCACCAAATAGTCGACCAGTCCCTTCCTCTCCTTAACCGTAGGGGCCCTGCCAGTGGGCAAGCAATTTAGAGTGGGAGGTAGGCACTAGGACCATGACCCGATCTCCGGGCGGAACTCCCGAAGAGGACGTGCGCGGTTGTAGTACCGGCCTGTGCTGCTTGAGCCTCCTCCATGTGACTTTTAAGGACAGGCGAATTTTCCAAATCTATCGCGTAACTCGCGATATATTCCAGTATGTTTGTGGAGGGAAGAGCCTCTTCTTCCCAGCCTTCTTTCAAAATATCTAATATGCCCGAGGTTGTCGCCCGTATAGTAGTTCAAAGGGGAGAACCCGTGGAGGCTTGTGGGACTTCCGATAGGCAAAAGGACGAGGGGAGGAGCTGATCCCAGTTCCTTCCATCCTCGCTGACCACCTTACGCAGCATTTGCTTGAGAGTTTGATTAAACCTCTCTACTAATCCGTCGGTTTGAGGATGATACACGAGGTCTTTAAATGCTTTATTTTCAGTAATCTGGCAGTCTCCTTGAACGTTTCCGAGGTGAAGGGGGTCCCCTGGTCTGTCAAGACTTCTTTGGGGATCCCCACGCGAATACCCCTAGTAATTCCCGTCGCGATGGCTTTAGAGGTAGCTGAGCGCAACGGAACAGCTTCGGGGTATCGTGTAGCGTAATCCACGAGGACTAAAATGTACTTGTGTCCTCGGGCTGAGGGCTCCAGGGTCCCACCAGGTCGACCCGATTCTGTGGAAGGAACGTCAATCAGTGGAATAGGAATGAGAGGAGCACGGTCCCTCCTAGGAATTTGTCGCAGTTGACACTCCGGGCAGGAAGCGCCAAAGCGGCTAACCTCCTCATTAATTCCTGGCCAGTAGAAACGGAGCTTGATCCGCTCCAGAGCTTTTTCGGTGCCCAGGTGGCCACCTAGGAGGTGGGCGTGTGCTAGCTCACAGACCTGCCGCCGGAAGGTACGCTGCACTAGCAGCAGCCTCGTCTCCTGCCCGTCATGCATTGCTACACGGTAAAGGAGGTCATTATCTAGCACAAAGTAGGGGCCCTGTGGCATCGACTGATTAGTGCGCTGGCCATTGACAAGGACCACTGCATTTTTTACAAACTTCAGGGAGTCATCATTCCATTGCTCCCTTCTAAAAGAAGCCGGCGTTTCTTTAAATTGGAACCGCAACACGGAGAGAGGGTCAGCGTCGACCTCAATGGGCGTGGTTTCCTCCCGCTCCGCCGCGGCGTTGGTGGATGACGTGTTAGCCCGCGACGGCCCGGGAGTTGCCACGTCAGTCAGGGCGACCGCTTCGTCTCTCTCTGCCGGCTGATTACACGGCGTGGAGGCAGCTTGAGACGGGTTATCTCCGTCCATAACGAGGCCCAAATTAACCCCGGGAGTGGTATGTGTCTCACCGCTTTTGATTTTAGACCAGTCCGCCCTAGTATCACCGGGTGTGGAGGATCAGGTAGGACGCTACGGTGAGCTACGAACTGACCCTCCGTAACTGATGACACAGCGGCGGACCTGTACCAGCGGATGTCTCCGTGGACACAGGTTATACCGGTCTTAAATTTAGCCACTGTTGCGGTTGCACAAAGCGGCGGGCAACAATGAAATGTTGCTGCGGAGTCGAACAAACCTGTGGTCTTGTGTCCGTTGACGATCACCACGCCAGTATGTGGGACCGCCAACGGATTAGCCAGAGCACACCAACCCCTCCTCACCCTCCACCTGCATTCCTCCTTGCCTCCAAGCGGTTTGCGCGCCCGCGGACGCCATACGGGCTCCGGATTGTACAGGGTGGGGCTAGGTCTTGGAACGTACCCCGGCTGAGTTTGACATGAGGACGGTTCTGCTCCCCCAGAGTGTGAGGCCGCCCTCTGCGTCTCCATAAGCTCTATGAGCTCAGACATGTTCTTAAACCGCTCGCCCCAAACCGGCTGGGTGAAGCCACGGGGAAGCGCTTCCAGGAGCAGATAGCAAGCTACCTGCTCTATTATTTGGTAGGGCGTGTTTTCAAATGGCGTAGCCAATGCCCTACCATTGCCCATAAGGACCAGGCTTGTTTGTTGGTTGGCCGCTCAGGGTCCAACCTCCATTTTTATTTTATCCCCCTGCCAGTCTGGGGCACCCCTAGGTGGTAAATGGGGCTTTGGTTTCGCAGGGAGGCAGGCACTCTCCCCCAAGAGAGCATACTGAGTCCCTTTGCCTCCCCCTCCAGGGCAGCCCAATTCTGTGAGCCCCACCCGCACACTCCCTGGCCACTCCAGATGGGCTAGTTATGAGTGCCGGGAGCGGAGCCCGCACCGGGTCACGCCGAACCACGGGGCACCCTCCCCGCCTGAATACTCGGCCCCGGTACGCTCCCACCTGGGTATATTGCAGGTCCTGTCCCCTTCTCCTCGGGACTTCTCCATCCTGCCGACTACGCCACTGTCACAAGAACGAGACATTGACAGATAAAGAGTTGGGGCAGCCACCCGTATATTGTGGTATCCTGGCTGCAAAAGTCGTTTTCTTTAAAAATACAGAGCACTGAAGTGCACACAACCGAGTCCAAAACAAGACTGAAGAAACAAAGGAAAAGGGGCAGGTTTTAAAGGGGGAGACAGGAAGTGAGGTCGTATGGATCCGGCACGTGGTCTTCCACCATTGGCTCGTAGCCGGAGGTGACATCAGAGGGACTGGAGCTGGTGTGGCCGACTTCCATTGGCTCAGTCCCGAAGTGATGTCAGGTGATCCAGGTGAAATCCCCGGGATGGTCTACAGGCAAGGGAGAAAAGAGTCAGTGCACTCTGCCACACCCCGCATGCCTCCGAACTGCCTTCACTCAAGCCCTTTAGCTGCCTCCCATGCGCACGTGTGTGACAATATATATATATATATATTGTAGCAGTAGGGGGCACTAGTGCTCTCCTTGAACCCTCAGGTACCACGTCAAACACCAGGTAAAAGTGCTACAATTATTCTTTTTATTATAAGAATTACGTGCACTAAGCACCCTCCACTCCACACTACTCATAAATAAACGACTAACTACAATAATAAATCACAATCCTTCACTCCCAGACGCATTGCCCTCCTACCACCCAGCTCAGCTCGCCGTCTGGGAGCTCCCATAGTCCTTTTATAATTCCTGACCCGGAAGTGTTTCTCATTCTTCAGTCCATAATTCCTTATCACTTCGGGGTCAGATAAAAGTCCTTTTTTTCACCCTGGAAGTGCATCATCCCTTACGCTCTTGTGATTTGAAAGTACTCCCGGGGCATAGGGCAAATAGCAGTCCCTGGTTCTCCCTGGAGCGACCCCTGACGGCCCCGACGTTATCCAGCAGGGCTGTGCACTACAACTCCAAAGTCCATGATGCCCTGCTGGAATTCGGGGCATCTCCACATTGCAGGGAGAGCTCCATCTAGCGGCTTGGGGGTCTTGACTGGGATAAACAGCCAGGCATAGTCCACAATATGTATATATATACAGTATATATATATGTATGTGCGTTTGTGTGTATATACAGTATATATATATATATTTTTATATATGTGTATATATGTGTATATATACAGTACATGGATGTGTATATATGTATTGTTGTTGGTATAAAGGTGCCCCAATAGCGTTTCTTGACTCATTTCTATTGAATAATTTGTTGGCTGAACGTCCTCAGTGTTAGGCGTGGTTTATACTGTACTTCATGCTCAGAACGCATATGTACACGTATCATAGCTGGCAAGCGTTCCCAGCGTTCATTTGACACATCCACTGAGCACGTCCTCAGAAATTAACGTGACACGTCCAAGAGTTGCAGTACCAGCAAAAAGTCGGGGGTACAGTGTGATGCTGGAGTCTCTGTTTACTATCTACATGTGACAGAAAACCGCTTTGTTATATCCCACGAGATCGATGTGCGTGCTTTGATTTTTGATGAATGGTTCGATGAGGTAATGCAAATGCATTCCTGGTGCTTTTATTTTCAACCATCACATATTCCCCAACGTAATGACATGATACCTTTTAAAAGTCTCACATAACATCTTCTGTGCTGTCTTTTTTTTTTTTTTTCTTCATCTTAAAAACAGCATCAGAATGTACGGCAGCGTATTTGAGCCACAGTGAAAAAAATTAAGAACACAGTGAAGAGGTCTATTTTGTGGTTAAAGTGGAAATTTCAACTTAAATCTCGAAATGTCCACTTTAATCTTGTAGTTTATTTTATCATTGAAGTAAACGTCGTCTTAAACCCGACCCAGTTGCTAATCGCTACGTACTTCTTTGACTTCCTCCTGACCTGATAGCAGCAAACACCACATAGAACACTGATATTCCAGCTCTCTGCACATTTAGAATCCTTAGATTTATACTTGATATCACTTTCATGATGGAATGCATTCAAGTATGTATGTTACATTTTACAGATAAGTCATTAACTTAATTTAAATAATGAATACTATTAATAATTTCACATGTGGGGGCAGCACAGTGGCAGTGTGATAGTGCTGCCGCCTCGCAGGGAGTCATGTCCCTTGTGGTTCCTGCCTGGAGTTTGCATGTTTTCCTGGTGGGTTTCCACTGTGTGTTCCAGTTTCCTTCCAAAGACATAAAGGTTTGGGGATTTGGTGATGCTGAAATGTCGTTAGTGTATGTGTATGCTTGTGTTCACCTTGCTATGAGCTGATGCCCCTTCCTGGGATTGTTTCTGTCTCACGCCTCATGCTTGCTGGAATGGGCATGTCATTGGATTGATGGATGTAATCATTAAACATCATTTTCAGAAATTTTGTCACAAGGAATTTAATGGATGTTTCAGGCAAAGCAGAACGTTTCCTCACAATGATGATATCTCACACTGCCACCTGGTGAAATCTTCCAGATTTACAGAAATTACATGTGCACATGTATAAACAGTACAATGCTTGTGTAGCAGCAGCATACGCTGGAGCACGCATCGTGTCGCGTGAAGTATAAACCCGGCCTTAGTGTGTCAGAGCAAGTATGTGCAGCATTGTTCATATTGGCACTCGGGTTTGTTTTAATTATTTCTTTTGCTATGACCTCCAGGGGGTTCAGAGTGTGTCCCATAACTGAGCCTGTCATTTTAATAAGCTTGTTGATTTGTTGGGCCTCTCTTGAAGTGATTTTACCAACCAAGCACACCACAGCATAGACGTTCACAGTAGCCATCACAGAGTTATACACTAGAAGATGTGCAGGATGTCACTTCCTACATTTATGTGAATTTCCCCTTGGGATAAATAAAGTATCTATCTATCTATCTATCTATCTATCTATCTATCTATCTATCTATCTATCTATCTATCTATCTATAATTAAAGGAACGCAGTCTCCCAACGAAAAAGAGTCTGTACTGCCCTTTCTTATATAGTTCCTCTGTGTTACAAGACCAGTATTACTTGTCATTGATGTGGACCCCTAAGTACTTTTAGGAGCTGACCACCTTTACATCAACTCCATGAAGAGTGACTGGATATAGAGGCTGTTTGTTGTGTTGCAAGTCAATAACCATTTCCTTAGTTTGGCTAATGGTAACTTCCAGACAATTTTTCTAAACCAAGAAAAGTTCTCCCCCTGACTCCAATAACCTGTCTCATATAGCAACACACATACAATTAAATGGCTAATGACAAAATTATCTTAAGAAACCTTCACTGGAAGAACCTGAAATAAACGTACACAATGGTCAGTTACGTAGATTATGTACCTCCAATTCTCTTTGTAAAATAGATAGGCAAAATTATGAATGAATATGCAGATGCTACCAAGACACCGGCCTACGTTGTGAAATAAACGAGTTTTAGAGATGTGATGCAATTGTTTCACCTTCATGCCACACAATAATTTGTGCATAATGAAAAATCCATGAAAGTGTGGGAGTATTATTTCAAAATGAAAACCAAATACTATAAGGGATTATCTCTTGATTAATTGTCAATGAGGGAGAAACAGGAAAAAAAGAAAAAAATCTTGTGAAATAAGTTCTAATATGCAATTAAAAAGATGGTATGTAGGAGTTTAAACCCAACACAGAACAAGTGGAGACAGGCAGTTCCAAGCAGCACACACCGTTGGTGGCATTTTATTTTACTAAGATTTTAAAAGGCCGAACTTTGCAGTTTGCAGTCCTGCCACAGCTGACTAAGAGCACAGAACAGTCCCTGACAGATAACAGGCTCCATAAAGAACTAAGTTTAAAAGAGCTGTGGACGCTAAGGGAGGATAAATCAGAGCCAGATGGATTGCTACCTCATGTCCTGAAGGAGACAAGATAACTTACATCTCCTCTTGACACAAACGCATATTAGATCAATGCAATGAGCAAGGTGACTAGAAAACAGGAAAAATACTGCACATTTTCAGAAAAAAGGAGGTAAAGAAAACCTTTGTTAATAATTGGTCAGTACATCGGACATCTATAATAGATGAAGAAATGGAAACTGGTTACTAATTATATGGTAATAATGCTGAGGTGAAGCAACTTGGGAATGGTCTGGCTTGTCATGTAAACTTGACAGATATATTGGGGGGGGGGCAACAAGACTCAAAATAGAAAGTCAGCAAAATGAATCTGAGTATTTGGGTTTTGAGAATATACAATACAATACAATTTATTTTTGTATAGCCCAAAATCACACAGGAAGTGCCGCAATGGGCTTTAACAGGCCCTGCCTCTTGACAGCCCCCCAGCCTTGACTCTCTGAGAAGACAAGGAAAACTCCCAAAAAACCTTGTAGGGAAAAATGGAAGAAACCTTGGGAAAGGCAGTTCAAAGAGAGACCCCTTTCCAGGTAGGTTGGGCGTGCAGTTTAAAAAAGGGGGTCAATACAATACAATACACAGAACAGAACAAGAATGTGCTACACAGTGGGACAGTGGTTAACACTACAGCCTCCTGGGTCCAGGAAACCAGGTTTGACTCCTGGCCTGCCTGTTTTCTATGGAGAGCATGTGCTCCCCATGTCTGTGTGAATTTTTCACTAAGTACTAAGATTTTTGTCATACATCCCAAACGCATATGCTGGCACGGTATGTGTGTGATTGTGCCGTACAATGTAATAGCAATATGTAATCCATCCATCCATTATCCAACCCGCTGAATCCGAACACAGGGTCACGGGGGTCTGCTGGAGCCAATCCCAGCCAACACAGGGCACAAGGCAGGAACCAATCCTGGGCAGGGTGCCAACCCACCGCAGGACACACACAAACACACCCACACACCAAGCACACACTAGGGCCAATTTAGAGTCGCCAATCCACCTAACCTGCATGTCTTTGGACTGTGGGAGGAAACCGGAGTACCCGGAGGAAACCCACACAGACACGGGGAGAACATGCAAACTCCACGCAGGGAGGACCGGAAGCGAACCCGGGTCACCTAACTGCGAGGCAGCAGTGCTACCACTGCACCACCGTGCTGCCCGCAATATGTAATATAACCTGTAATTTCAATAATGGGATTAATTATGTCAACAGTAATTGCTGCCTTTATTTGAAAAGAAACCAAAATTAAGGAACAAATGGAGAGGCGTTACAACAAACAAAGAAAAGTTAGCAGATGTCAATTTTGCATTTATAGTCCACAAAGTGACCCAACTGTGGGTCTGTCACAGGCTGAAAGGAAGATGTTTGCATTAGCCACAAATTATTGGCTGAAGATGCATCACCATAGCAAGAACACGTCATTTACAAATTCAAGCGTTAATTATAGACACAGTATTAAGTTCAATAAAACTAAAAATGTGAGACATTTTGTGAAAGAGCCGAGCTTTAGAATAGTTACATGACAGACATGTTATCTCTTTTCAATATTTGTTTTAAGTTACTTTCACTTGGTTAAATATTATAGAAGCTGATGAAAGAGACAGAGCAAACATTTCAGCTGAAGTGCCCCAACCAGTCGGCCAGCAGTTTATTTGAACACTCTGCTTGCTGTCCCACCCATCACCTGCTGCCTACACCTCACAACTCTCAGTCTCTTCTCTCCTTTCACCTTTTACTTTATATTTTGTCTAATCATTCTATTTCCCTGTCACGATATGGCGCTTTTGATTGGAACATGTGATACTTTTTGTTATATATATTAAAGTAAACTATCAGTGGTTTATTCTTTCATTAATTTCATACTGGAAATCCATCCAACTATCTCTTTTTTGACACTTATCTGGGACTGGGTCAAAGGTGCAGCAGTCTAAGCAGAGATGCCCAGACATCCCTTTTCACTGCCACCTCCAGGGAGGACATGTTCTGGGTCTGCCCAAGGTTTTCTTCCGGTTGGAGATACTAAAAACAATTCCCCAGGAAGGCATTCAGGGGGCATCCTAATCAGATCTCCAAAGCTCCTGATCTGACTGTTAATGATGCAGAGGAGAAGCGGCTCTACTTTGAGCTCCTCCTGAATGTCTGCACTCCTCTCTTTATCTGAAGCTGAGCACAGACACCCAGCAAAGAAAACTAATTTTTGCCGGTTGCTCTAGTTCTTTCAGTCACTACCCATAGCTCGTGACCATAGGTTAGGGTAGGAATGTAGATTTACTGGAAAATCAAGAGCTTCGGCTTTTGGCTCGGCTCTCTCTTCACCAAGACTAACTGGTACAATGTCCTCCCACTTCCTTCTGTTGTCACTCATGAACAAGGCCCAGAGATAGTTAAACTCCTCCTAAAGGCAAATGTGTCATAGGTGAGGGTGCAGTCTAAGTCATGTCATGTTATTTTCCTAACCTACTTAATCCAGACCAGGGTTGTGGGGGGAGCTGGTAGACCAAACTAAGTCAAGTTTATGTTGACATTTGTGAAAAGTCTTATTAAGGACTCAGTTAACTTACCTGGAAAAGTAAAAGCAGGGCCCTGCCTGGTGGTTGGGCCTTTATTCAGGGGAAGAAGCAACATGGGTTCATCCTCCAGTGGGCCTATCAGAGGAGCCATAAGGGTCCGGTGGTGTCTCGCTTGGGCAGGCAGTGTGGTGTAGAGGTTATGGCTTTGATCATTAGCAAGTCACCTGACGTGCCTGTGCTCCCATTGGAAAACCAAAAGAAATTAAATCAATTGTCTCATGAATGCTGTAATTTGCCTTTGAAAAAGGTGTCAGCCAAATAAGTAAATGTAAATGGGTGAAACTTCAAGGGAAGTGTCTTGGTGAAATGGCTGCTGAAGCTGATACTAGGGACATGGGATGACTGCAATATTTGATTTATATTGATTTTCATGGTTGATGACTCTTGCTTAAATTTAATAAAAATGTAATCACAGGCAGGCAGTGTGTTATAGTGGTTATGGTTCTAGACTTCAGACCCTGAGGTTGTGGGTCATATCCTGCTACTTACCCTGTATGCCCATGAGCAGGTCACTTCATCAAACAAAGTGTAACCAATTGTATCTCATATGTTGTAAGTAGACTTTAATAAGAAGTAATAAAGCCCTGATTTATAACAGTGTCCAAGCACACCAGCCAGTTCTCCATTCTATAATAAACAGGGTTTCCCCACCTGGGACCCTAAATCTTTCACTTTTATTTTGTGCTTTTTAAAACTTTTTTTTTTACTCATAATTTGTGAAAACAATTGCCTAAATAACTACATTTTTTAAACATTCTGCCTAATTCCCATACTCTTTACTCCATTACATGACAATATAGAACAAGAGAATATACCAGCAGCATTTGGTGCAAAGCTGGAACAAACTCTCAGTGGGCTGCCAGCCCATCACAGGGCACACTCATTCACAGTGGGGCAATTTTAAGTTACCAGTTAAATAAAAACTAAAGGACCGCCCAAAAAACAATAAGTTCTAGGAGAATGAGGAAACTCTATGGAGATAATGGACAAGCTGTACAGTAAACTGAACCCAGGTCTCTGGAGCTAACAGAGTAAAGAATGAACCACTGTGCTATTTTTTGGGGAGCCATAGCTTTAAATGTTTAATTAATTCACATATTTAAACTTACAGGGAGCCTGAGAACCAGAAAAAAAGATTTGGTAACACTTAGGTACTGAAAAAATGTATCTGTTATTCATTTACTCTTGCGTAACAAGACCTTAACAAAGGCATCTTTAGGGCTTCATAACACTTATAAAACATCAGTAGATGGGTTAGTCATTGCTGTACAGTGTGGCATGTTGACATGATGATAGTAAAATTACTTGTTAATATGAAGGATTCACCAGTCTTATACTAAATATGTAACAGCAAGAGAAATGTCTCAGTTTAGCCACCTAAGATCACTCGAAACTGAAGTTTTGTTAGTTGGCCACATTGCACAGATGAATAAACACTTTACTAATGCTTTGTAATTGTTTTGAAGGCCTAAAGAAGTGTATGTTAAGGTCTTGTTGCACAGTAGCAAATAAGTAACAGATGCATTTTTGCAGAATCTAAATGAAAGTGTTACCAAAGATCTCTATTTTTTTCATGCAATAACAATGAATGTAAAAAGATGTATCATCATCACGTGATGCACCACCATGTTTTGCTGGTGAAATAAATCATTTCTGTTGGGAAATCTCTATAATACATTCCAAGGTCAGTGTTAGGGTCCTCAGCTGATTTTAAATTCATGTTTATTTTTTTTTCATACTATGCATAAATTTGATTTAGGCAAAGATATTACTATGAATGCAAGATTGTGACTTTCAATATGGCTGCTGTAGATAAGAATGACATTGTTTGTTGTTGATATACAGTATAGCAGATGAAGTACATTTCAGTGTAAGGTAATCCATGAAGGGCAAAACGACATATAATGTGAAAAAAACGGAGCCTATCTGTGGTTCCATATGTGAAGAATCTTGGAAGAGTGGTGGACCTGTCCTTCTTTGTCTCTGCCTACAGTGTGGTCTGTTAAGACAAATAAAATGTTGTTACGTGCACAGAAGAGTGCAACTAAAAGCAGAAGAGATGACCAGTCAGAACATATTTTTGCCAGTAGCGCCCTAATATAGGAAAAAATAAATAAAACTGGCATCGTTGAAAGAGTTTAACAAGACCATCATAGTTGATACCTGGAACTTGGAACGACACCTTGGTTAATGGAATGTGATTGAGAAAAGCTAAATTCAGAATAATAAAAGAATGGAAAAGATCTTTACTCATATTTCTTTTTCAATATTATGTTTTGTGAAGGAAAAATTAACTGCTTGCAAGCTACTTAGAGTTAATAGCTGACAAAGCCGTTTTGCTCTAACGGCAGGTTATTCATTCAGGTGTCTGTCGTAAGACAGTGTGCAGTAAGCTGACCAAAGACAATTTTCAGTTTCTTTAGGAACGTGTCTTATTTGACACAGGAAAGATGACCTTGCCTTCTTTAGGGTCTATCTGACAAGTGAAAAAAATAAGAACAGATGGCACATTAGCGTAATAAAATAAAATGCTTAAGTAAACGATATTATGCTTTTTGATTAAGTTAGGGGAAGGGGGAGGAAGAAGAAATTATAAAAAGCCAATTGAAAAATGGAACTTTGCTCTTCTGCCTTGCAACGTAGAATCCAGGTACTCATCTGTGACTGAATAAAAATCTAATTGATTGAAATATTCCTGTTTTCCTTGGGGGTTTCTTCCACACTTTGTTCAAACTCAGAAGCTGTTACTTTTGTTGTTTCAAAATATTTTTTTATAACCCTTTGTGTCTAACATAGGCTCATGGGACAACCAGTGTATGTCACAAACAAAGGAACAAACGCTGAATGGAACACCAGTCTGCAACACATTCCCATACAATATGCACATTCACCCACACTGAGCCTGTTAAGAGCTGCCAAATCGCCTAACAGGCACGTTTTTGGAATTTAGTGGAAACCACATGTCATGGAGAAAACCAGGTGAGATCACGTAAAACACTGGGATAACATGTTAAATCCACATAGAGGGTTGCTTGCTCTCACATACAAGCCAAGTCCCAGGAGTTCACAAACTCACAATAAAACTGTTTTGTATAGCACTGTGTTCAGGCACAGAGCTCTGTGAACAATACTCAGTTTAAATACATATACTAATTACTAAATACAGAACAGGTTCACATGTAAATGAAGATTTGTGAAAACACACAAAGAACATGGTGGAAACTGATTAAACATAAGTGGAAAGCAGCAGCATCTGTCCATTATTTAATTGATGAAGAACCACAGCAAGTTGACAACAGAGGAGATTAAAGTTGTAAAAGGGAAAGTCAAAAATAAAGTCACATACTTCTATTGTGGTGTCTGTGCTGGCCATCCAGTCCGATGGGAGAATCTGTTGACGCCAATGCTCCTTTATCCAAGATGACTTTTCCTTATACAGGAGAGCAGCCCTGCAGTAGAGCAGTGGCACCAAGAGCAAATCCTGTTACTGAGATGAGAAACAGAATAGAGGAGGGTTAGTAATGGTTTACTACATACATAACGTACAATTCTCAGACCTGGTTGATCCGTTTCAGGATTGTAAGTGGGCCAGAGCCTATCCCAGTAGCTCTAGGTGTAAAGTAGGAAGCAGGTGTGGACAGAGAATGGATCCATTATGGGGCACACTCACACACGGGCAATTTGGAATCAACAATAAACTTAGCCAGCAAATATTTGGGGATATGGGCGAAAAACTGTGCACACATAGGGAGAACATGTCCAGATGGACAACAACTGGATACAGGATGCAAACCCAAAACACTAGGTTCAGGAGGTAGCATTGCTACTCACAGATTTCCATCTGCCTGCTAAAATGAGTCAAATAAATGTATTTGTACCTAGTGCTCAGAGTATACGTATACACATGGTAGTGCAGTGTGGAGCACTTCTTTGCATATGGTTCCACAGGAGAGACTTGAGATCAAACTAAAAGGATTAAATTAAATTTATAGATAGATGTTAAATTGACTTAAAGACAGATGTGAGTAACCTTATCAGAATTGGGTGATGTTAAAAGTGGAGCCCCTCAGAGAGTAGTGCTGGGCCACAGGTCTTTCTACTACATACAGTATTAATGATCTTAATAAGAACATACATAACAAACAGAATAAGGATAAGGAAGTGTAGATAATCCAAATCAATCAAAGCGTTACAGATGGGCCTAGTCAGAATTTACTCTTGGGCAAACTTGAATCAGGTTAAATTTATTGTAAGTAAATATAAAGTATTACAGACTTACATGGATACACAAAGGGAGAGTTAAAAATGTAAATGTACACCTTTTGAGAAAGACCTAGCAGTCCTAGTGACGTCACGTTTTATAACCAAGCAGTGGGGTTCCTGGTATGAAACTACCTGCCTGCAACTCCATGCTGCTCAAGAATAGAGGAGGATTATAAGCTGTCTAAACTAAAAACCTCAACACCTCCACAAGTTTAGAGCTTGAAAAGAACACACAGACTGCACACACTGCACCATTAAATTGAGCACTGCATTTACAGGATGCTGCCAGATGTTTTTGGGTAGAACATGCCCAGAAAAGAGCTTTCTTCATGAATAGTACCAATAGTACCATATTTCCCCTTTAGACAAATATAAAGCTGCTTTTGCTTGATCATGTTAGCTCACCTTTTAGTTTGTCAAGAAACGCGACTGGGGCTCCTTTATGCCAACAGCAAAACGTCTGCATAATGCTTGACTGTGGCTGGGACTGCCAAGTCAGAGGTTTTCTTTTTTTTTTTAATAGAAATTCTAGTGTGTATTCAGACCAAAGTGTGT
This sequence comes from Polypterus senegalus, assembly GCF_016835505.1. Lineage (NCBI taxonomy): Eukaryota > Metazoa > Chordata > Cladistia > Polypteriformes > Polypteridae > Polypterus > Polypterus senegalus. Next base: position 97,970,683 of record NC_053156.1, on the reverse strand, counting down.
CTGTTTGTTTATTTATTAATTTACTTATTTAAAGAGCTTTTGTAAAAAGTCAAATTTCCCACTGGGAACAAATTCTATCTATCTATCTATCTATCTATCTATCTATCTATCTATCTATCTATCTATCTAATCTATCTTTTCCAGAATGGCGCACTTCTTTGAAACAGGAATATCTTTAGGAAGAACATGGGGACACAGATGGACATTTGCTAAGAGAAGATTTTGCATAAATGTTGCGAAAGTTTCTTCGCAAAAAAGAACCACAGATATATGGAATTAGTTATCAGATAGTGTGGTAGCCATTAGTATTTTAAGCTTCTTTAAGTCTCAACTCGGTGTTATTTTGGAGAAATAAGGGACTGGTAAGCTTTGTTAGGCTGAATGGCTTGTTTTAATCAGACATTTTTCAGATGTTCTAATATTTCTATTTTATACACTATTAATGAGATACTAATATATTTCATGAATTTCTTTGATATAATTCATTGTACTTAGTAGTTGCACACACAATCATCAGTTTTATCTCACAAAAAATATTAAAATGTTCAAAATCATTAATGTAAATATTCTTAGTTCTTTTGATTTTTTTTTAGAATATTTGACCTCTAGTTTAATATTTCCTGATTATTGTCCTATTGTCCTATATCATCCATAAGCCTATCATAAAATTGAAATTATATCAAAAGTTAGAAATCTGTACAGCATATTTTCTTATTAAGATGAATAGTTAAAACTTTTGAGTTTTTACCTACTGTGAGCAGTAAAATCTTCTTGAAGGCTGTTTGTAGTCTTCCTGTTAATTATTCACTTATTTGGCTGACGCCTTTATCCAAGGTGACTTATAATATTTATGGTACAATTGGTTACATTTCTTTTGGTTCTCCAATTGGAGCACAGGCCGGTCAAGTGACTTGCTCATGGTCACACAGTGTCAGTCATGAGATTTGAACCCATAACCTCAGAGTGTGATGTCCAAAGTCTTAACTACTACACCACCCTGCCTTCCTGAGTCAGCAATAGTCGCCTCTATTTTTGTTAACAGACAAGGATACTTTTGGCCCATTCTTAATGGCACACTTCTACATGGAAAACTCAGCTGGTCCGCTGTTCGTGTTATGCTCATCCAGATGCACACGACACTGACTACCACATTGCTTTCGAAGTCATTTAAAACTACACGCACACAGAAAAAGTCATTTGATACGTACCACCTTATTTTAGCGAGCACTGCTGGAACGTCTGCTTTGATAGAGCATGTACTGTATACCAGATAATAGTGACACTCAGTGGACATATGGATGGTGTAAAAGTCCATCCTAGAAAGAGGAGAGAGAGAGGTTAGGAGCAGGCACTGATACAGCACATTGCCGTACCCACAACATGACAAACCAACTCAGGATCCCAGATAAGCACCCGAGTGCAGCCATGCAACAGGTGACACCTCAGCACCATACTAGTTCAGATGGAGTAGAACAGTGTGAGGTTTTCTATAGTGGCTAGAGTGCCCCCAGGTTTTTCCCTGCAGATTGGAGGGCCTACATGCAGGGCTGGATGCAGATTAACGTCATACCCAGGACATACCCACCCTAGAAAGTTAACATTAAATTCACATTCACCTATAGATATTTGCTTAAGTAGAATAGAATGTTTCATTGATTTCACACACTGATTCATTTTTATTTTACTAAAGCTTTTAAAACAAAGTGTGAGCCACTAGGTGGTGTACTGCCACCCTAAACCCCGACACAGACAGGCAGGACACAGGTTCAGCTCAACATCAGTGTTAATTTACAGTTTTTTCACCAATCACCAACACCACACTAGTATACAGTCCCTTCCCTTCCTTGCCGTCAGTCCATCCACCTCCACTCTTTCTTATGCTTTGTCCACTCCTTCCTCCTGGCTATGGCCCCCTTATGGAGTGAGGCGGCTCCTTTTTATCGGACACCTGGAAGAACTCCAGGAGCCTAGCGAGCTTCTTCTGGCCACACTTCTGGGTGTGGAGGAAGCGTGACCAAATAGGCCCTGGAAAGGTCCATGTGCCCCAAGCGGTGGCCACGGGTTCCAACAGGGTTGACCTTCCATGACGCCACTGGAAACCAACCAACCAACTGTCCTGATAATACTCTCTCCTTCCACACCTTCAGCGTACTGGCCGGGTAAGGATTCCGGCCAGCTGCCACAAAAGATACTTGGACTTTAGAATTTCTTGCATGGTGTGTCCAGGTGCAGGAATGACAAGAAATAAACTGGGGGCACAAACCATGTCCTTTTGTTTAAAAAAAAAACCCACTCCATAAGTATTATTGCCGTTGTCTCTGGGATTCAAGTACAAAATTAAAGCTTGTCTTCTAGCTACTTCCTGCAGGTCGCTCTTGCCAAAGTGACGCCTGCTTTTGGGAAGGGCAGAGGCGGAGTCAGGTAACCCTCACTGAGTGGTTTCTCTGTGATATGGGGAGAGAAGGAGAAGACAGTGTTAGCGATAGCACCCCCTCTTGCCGCGGTGGATTATTACATACCTCAACAAAGTCATATGGATATCCTCTGACACGCATGCATGACAGTACCTGTCATATTTAAACCTGGAACCTTTCCAGAAACTGCAGAATTCTGGAAACATTGTAAAAATGTGGAATTATATAAGTGCATATGGCTAATAATCTAATTTAAGCGTGGATTAGAAACTTTAATACAAATGGTACTGTTATTGACAACCTCATCACTGGTTGATTTTCTTCTTGATCCTGAAGTAAAAATAAAGGACGAAGAAAAGTTAATGATGTAGCCCGGAATTAAAAAGCTTTTCTACACTGACAGAAAATCCAGTCGCCTAGTGAGACAAAACTCAGGGGGCTGCTATAACTGCTGACCAGCTTCATTAAAAATAACGAGGGTGTGTGGTCTAGTAGTCAAGGTTGTGAACATGAATCCCTGAGGTCAAAGGGCCAATTCTTACCTCTGCTAAGGCTGTGTGAAAATGAATAGATTGTACTACATGGTTAAAAGAAAAGATTTTTACGCTTTTCACATTCTTTGGAGATAAATACAATATAGATTGACTGATTTAAACTAAGATTCAAAAAACAGCATTGAATATATCACTATATCAGAAACAAACCTGCAACATTAATGTGAACTTTATACCAATTTACTTTTAGAAAACAAATTGTTTTTAATTTGTATGTGTGTTAGAAATATAAGGAAGAACTTCACCAGAAACAGACATCTAAGGTAAGTAAACTGCCAGTCAGTTAGTTGAAAGCTACATCAGACCAGCGCATCCCAGCTGAGTTAGTCTTTAAAACACAAAGGTTTTCCACACATTTTACTTTTTCTGTATCACAATTTGACTAAAAGTGTACAGTAGAGCAAGAAGTGGATGGAAATATAACAGAGATTTCCATTCATTTGTCTCCTTGTAATGGGGTTTAAACATTTGCAGTGTTTTGGTTTATTAAATAAGTCTCATAATGTTTAATTTGTGCATTTTACTTTAGATAAGATGTAGCTTGTAAGTGAATAAATAGTGAGACTCTAGCAATACTATACGGCTTACATGGGAAATCTAGCATTAATTTTAAGTGTGTGCTTTTAATTAAGAGTTAGTAAAAAAGGTGTGGAAAAAGTTAAATGCAGGCAGGCAGGCAAGAAATCCTGAGCAATTTAGCCCAGCGATGGCATCCTACTGTCAGGAGCACCTAGGGGAAGGGGGAGTAGATAGAGGTGAATGAAGACAAGTACTGTATGTACTCACGTATAAGATGGGTCTTGAAATGTGAAAAATTGATCATAATCAGACCCCGACGTATACGCCTGTTCAAAAACGTGACACTTTTTTTTCATTTTCTTGCCTCCTCCAATCTCGTATCAGTTTCTCAGACGCATCGAATTTTGTTGCAGCAGCGCAATTATCAATGTCTTTCGCTACTTCAATGACGTTTAATTTAAAACCAGCTTCATATTTTCTTCTGATCGAACACTTCTTCGTAGATAAGGGATTCTCTTAAGATGAAGGTGTATGAGGGTGTGACATACAAAAAACACAAATCAGTGCAAATGTTGCTTTGGAATAGTTCGGGACGGATATTTCCGTGTGGTCACTGAGGCACAATAGAGAGAGAGGGAGGGAGAAAGGTTAGGAGTACGAGCTGATACAGCGCAGTGCCACACCCACATAGAAAAAAAAGGCAGTGTGCTCCGTGGTTACTCTCTCAGGTATGCATTAGCATATCATAATCTCTTGGACCAATAGCGTGAGTTTTCTGCATTCAATTTATACGACCAACATTATAAAATACCAAAAATTATACAGTAAAATCCCAAATTATCCGTGGGAGAACTTATCCGCGAGTGTATACGGTAATCAAGGGGCTAGTGAGAAAAGTCAGTTTTCAGAGCCAAATATTAGAACTTTAGCAAGGGACTCACTAGATCTGTTATTCTTTTGAACCATCAGTTAAACAAACTGAAGGAAATAAAAATGTATTTTAAAACAACATTGAATTTTGGAATGCAAATTGACATGCTAATGCAGAGACCTCAGGGAGAAATATGCAAATATGCAGCAAACATCAGGAAGAAGTGTCACCTGTTATGTTTAAGCTCATATAAGCTAACCAGTGCGTATATTGTATGTAAGAAAATGTGGTGGCTTTAACTTGTATATTGAAAAACACACATACAGTATACAAATACAGTACTAGACAAAAAAAACTTTAAATAGGAGTTGGTTTGTTTTATTTAGCAAAAAAATCTGCCAATAGGGGAAAAAAAAATTACTTGACAAGATTTCTTAAAGTAAGGTAAATAACCTTAAATGCAAAGTCAATAATTCTTAAAATAAGGAAAGCAATATTTAGTGTCATGATATAAATACTTTTCACTTAGATATTTTGCTTACGTTTTATTTTTTTCAGTGTACTTCATAATTAGCTTAAAGTAATTTATGTTCTTAACTTATGTTACTGATGTCCAGGCTAAATTGCCCTCCATTGGTCAGTCATTCTGGCTCTATAATTATCTCCTGTCTCTAACTGGCTAACTATCAATCACTACTTCACCACCTAACATCTAATAAGTGGTGAGTGTACAGGTGCAATAATGGCTGCTGTCACATCATCCAGGAAGATGTTACACATTGGTGGTCGTTGAAGCATCTCCCCACTCACTTTCTACAGCACCTAGGTTAGTGAGAAAAGTTATATATATATATATATATATATATATATATATATATATATATATATATATATATATATATATATACTAGCAAAATACCTGCACTTAGCGAGAGAAGTACTGTGTTAAAAAGTAATGAAAAGAAAAGGAAACATTTTAAAAATAACGTAACATGATTGTCAATGTAATTGTTTTGTCACTGTTGTGAGTGATGAGTGTTGCTGTCATATATATATATATATATATATATATATATATATATATATATATATATATATATATATACACATACACACACATATAAACATATATATATACATATCCATACATATATACATATACACATATATATACACACACACACATATATACATACTGTTGTATCCAGACACAAAAACTCGTCACACACGGGTTTTGCCCAAATGTTTTCTTATTGTCTTTTATTTCCAACCTTCTTTTTTCCCCAAACCCTCAGTTCACCACACCCTATTTTATACCCATCCTGCCTTGTCTTTTAGTAAAAACTATGTACAAACTTTTACAGAAACATAGGGTTAAATTCTGGACATAACATTTTCCCCCCTTTCCTCCTTAACCTTCTGTTACATAATCACTGAGCCAATGTGGGGGAACCCGTGCCCTTTGCGGTCGATGATAAGTTTGTGAAGAAACAGGAAAGGTCTGGGAAGATAACCCCAAAGATGTAGCTTCTGTTGTGGGGCACTGCCAAGTGAGGACCGAAGTCTCCGAAAGTGTAGTGCTGGCTGATGAAGGTGGTGGCACTGCACAAAGACGATTAGCATGCCAACGTGACCCATCTGTAAGCTGGAAAGTGGAAGGACCCAGTTGCCTTAAAATTTGAATGGGATCTGACCAGTAAGACTGTAGCTTGTTCTTGCGATTTGCATGCTTTACCCTTACCCAATCTGAAACAGCCAGTCTGGGTGACTTTGCATGTTTGGCCCTGTCATAATTATGTTTGATACTGTGACTGTAGTACCTTTTGAGCTGCTTTTGTGGGCATCTGTGCCCCATAACCAGGTTTGGATTTTGGTGCTAGTCGCGTTAAAGGCAATTTTAGTTCTCGGCCTATCATTAAAGAAGCAGGGGAGACACCTGTAGTAGCATGCATGGAAGCTTGTGTGTGCAACAGAGTTAGATGGAGAGCATCATCAAAAATCCTTCCTTCCATTAAGTATGCTCTGATGCCCTCTTTCAGTCTACAGTTCAGGCGTTCCACCCCACCATTAGCTTCAGGGTGATACACTGCTGTTTTGATGTGTTTAATACCATTGTCTTTGAGAAAAGAAGTAAACACTGCTGATGAAAACTGGGGTCCGTTGTCTGTTGTAATAACACTTGGCAAACCCCACTGACTGAAAAGGTGGCTTAGAGAGCGTATGATAGAGTGTGTCGTGGTGGAGCTCAGCATGATGGCCTCAGGCCATTTTGAATACAAGTCATGCACAATCAAAAGGTACCTTGCATGAGCCGGAGCCCCATGGAGTTCCCCACAAATATCTATTTCTAAGTGTGCCCAAGGGGATGCGGCCATGCCACAGGTCTCAAAGGAGCTGGTGTGGGCCTCATTGTCTTGCCACTCGCTAAACACGCTGAGCAGTCTTTCACCAGCAGTTCCACATCACGATCAATGTTTGGCCACCAGACCGTGTCCCTGCAGCGTTGTTTTACTTTCACAATTCCCAAATGGCCCTCATGGGCCATGTGGAGTACTCTTGCCGGAGAGATTCAGGAATTAAGGTTGGTGGCCCCTTGCTACACATACTTCATCCCAACAAGAAAGTTCATCTCGCACCCGATAAAAGGGAAGAAGTGCTGGCTCCACAACTTTTGGCCATCCCTCCACAGTATATTTTCGTATCAGACAGAGTAGTTCATCCTCACAGGAGGCCTGACGTAGTTCCTCTATGGCTACTGTGCCCTTAAGTGCTTCCTGCAGCGTGTGAATCTGGGCACTCTCCTCCTCTGAGACCACACCCACAGGCAGGAATATGGAAACAGCCCTAGAAAGTAAATCAGCAACTGTATTTTCATAGCCAGGTGTGAACTGTAGTTTAAAGTTGTACTGGTTTAACCGATCTGCCCACCGGAGGAGCCGGAGTGGCTTGTGACCTGAACCCCCTTGCCCAGAAGAGCGGTTAATGCCTGGTGGTCAGTGCGCAAGGTAAAATGCCGGCCATAAAGATAAATATGCCAACGTTCACAGGCCCACAAGCAAGATAGCGCTTCTCTCTCTCCCACAGAGTACTTCTGTTCAGCTTCTGTGAGGGCACGGGAGGCAAAAGCAACTGGGCGCTCCACACCATCAACTATCTGGGATAGAACAGCACCCAATGCCACAGCTGAGGCATCACATGTGACCAGAGTGGGGGCAGCTAGGCTGAAATGAGCTAGTGTCGGTGGCCTTGTGAGCTGTTGTTTGATGTCATGAATTGCCTGTGTACAAGCAGCAGTCCAAACCCATGTAGCATCCTTTTCAAAAGGGCCCTCAATGGTGCTGTTTTGTCAGCATAATGTGGTAGAAAACGAAGGTAGTAATTTGCCATACCCAAAAATGAGGCCAACTCAGTAGTTGATTTAGGCTCCAGCAAGGCCAGTATAGCATCCACATTAGACAGCAAGGGCTGGATGCCATTGCATGTAAGTTTGTGCCCCACAAAGTCAATTTCTGGAGCGCTAAAAATACACTTTTCAACATTTAAGGTGGCCTGGTTTTGCTCCAGTCGGTGCAGTACCTGCTGCAAACGAACATCATGTTGTTCTTGTGTGGGGCCATGTACCACAATGTCATCTAAATATATCGACACACCAGGAATGTTTGCCAGTAGTAGTGACATGATCTTTTGGAAACAGCTTGGAGCAGAGCTTAATCCAAAAGCCATCCGTGTGAACCTGAAAACCCCCAAGTGAGAAACAAAAGCAGTCAAATCCCGACTAGCAGCATGTAATGGCACTTGTAAATAACCCTGTGCAAGGTCAATTTAGTGAAAACGGCTGAGCCCTGGAACTGCGTTGTGAGCTCCTCTGTTGTAGGCAATGGATATTTATCAGGAATTATGGCTTTATTAACTTCCCTCAAATCCACACACAAACGAATTTTGCCATTCTTTCTCCGTGCCATAACAAGATTTGATATCCAAGGTGAAGCATCAACTGGCTCAATGAGGCCAGCCTCCTGCAACCTTTCCAACTCCAGAGACCTCCTCACGTAGTGCCAAGCGGAATCCGGCGAAGGGGCTGAATCACTGGGGCTATGTCTGTGTTAATCATCGGCTTGTGGACAAAACCAGTGATACAGCCAAGACCTGTGAATAAGGCTGGAAACCTCTGTAGCCAGGAGTCCACAACTTGCAAAATTTGGCAACCCTCAAAGTCTGATACTGTAAAGCTTAAAGTAAGGAAAAGATCAAGCCCTATGATGTTAGCTCCACCTGTTGTGATGTGGAAAGACACTGCTGAAGTGGTTCTATCTTTGTAACTCACAAAGTAACTGTACCCAGGACATTTATAGGAGACTGATCATAGCCAGTGAGTTGTACAGCTGCAGGTTTAACAGGTACATGAGAAAAAAACCTGTCAAACGTGGTTTTATTTAAAAGAGACACTCTAGCACCAGTATCTAGTAGGAGTGGGATTTCCACACCACCCACCATGCAGATGAGGTGTTTTAAGAGCGGTGTGTTCCGCTGCACCCAATTTATAGGTTCTGGCGAGTGAGCACGCCCGATACTCCCGTGCAGGCTCACTTGCAGTAACAGGTGCGAGAGCTGACCGGCACCAGCGTCGAAATGATTAAGTTTATTACAGCGGCATCGCTGGCCTTGTGCAGGGCATGTGGCTGCCCTCGTATTATGCTGATTTGACCCACAGTTTGAACAACGTTGCGATGTAGTCGCAGCTGTGACTTTGTGCACAGGGATTTGATTTGAAGTCTCCGCGTGCGCTCCTTGCAACTTTGCGCATCCGCAACAGCGGTTTCTGTCTGTTTTCCTAGTGACACCGTTTTCTCTAGTGTGAGGTCATCGGGTTCAAGCAGTAACCTAGCGCGCAGCTGATTGCAATTGGTTTTCTCAATGATTTGATCGCGGATCATTTCGTTTTGCAGGGTTCCAAAATTACAATGCCGCGCCAGTTCATGTAAAGCAGAGACGTACTGAGTTATCGACTCACCCGGCTGTTGTGCTCGTTGGCGAAAATGAAAGCGATGCATAAGGACACTGCGACCAGAGCTGAAATATGCGCTAATGCTGCCTTTGCTGCTGCATGCGTAGGTGCGTCCGGTTGCAGCGTGGAGAAAATGCGCTGTCCCTCTACTCCCAAACAGTGCAACAACAAAGCCCTCTTCCTAACATCCGCCATATCCTGAACATCAAGGGCTACCAAATATAGTTCGAGCGACTCAATCCATCTCTGCCAGGGCACGAGGCTCACCTGGGATGGTCAGGAGCGGGTTAGGAGGTGGTAAGCGTGAACTCAGCCATCCACGTCTGTCAAAATGTTGTATCCAGACACAAAACTTCGTCACACACGGGTTTTGCCCAAATGTTTTCTTATTGTCTTTTATTTCCAACCTTCTTTTCCCCAAACCCTCAGTTCACCTGAGAAAGAAAAAAAGACTTACAACATTATTAGCTTGCATTTCTTTATGAGGAAAGACTGACCTTTGATACTATCAGAAGACCCTGTGAAGATTGTAAGATCTTTTTAGACTATAAGAATGTTTAAATTGATTCTAAGTGTGTAGAAATAGAAGGGTGTATTCCTTAGGAATGCAAATGGCTGTTTGTTTAATGGTTTAGGACATTTCAGTATGTCATAACTTAAGAGTTAACTTTTAACTATGTATAACCTCAGAATGAACTGCTAGGGTTTTTCTTTTCTTTTTAGGATATAAAAGAGAACAGGTTTACTTTAGGTATTCTGCTAAAACCCAAATCAGTCGACTGAGTTGGAAAGAGGCAGTCTCACATTTTTTCTACTCACCAAGAATTAAGAATAAAAGAAATTATTTTTACTTTAATTGGGTTTAAGTTCTTCCGTTGTTTACGACTTCAGCGCTCACAGTTTTTGGCGCCCAACGTGGGGCAGAGGCGCAGCGACTCCTTGAGCGGGATCGTCCAGAGGACGGTAAAGGACCGACACCGGCCGGGTCGGGAGGACCAGATCCGGAAAAAGTTAGGACTGGCCTGCCTCGGGCGACTCCTGCATGGGGAATCCTTGACCTCCTCTGATTCTTCCTGAAAGTCGAGTAAACTGGGAACTTCCAGGCGGGAGGAAAAATTCTTGGTGAGTAGACCGAAGGAGTCCGACCGGGGAAAAGAAACCAGGCAGTGAGTGGACCGGAATGTATAGATAAGCTCTCGGAAATAAAACAGTGTAAAGATTATGAATGTTAAGGACATGAGTTAGTACACTCCCTAGGAAATGAAGAAGAAGTCTCTTAGAGGCTTAAAAGTAAAATAAAGGAAGGGAGTGGGAAGAATAGATAAATAACTGAACATTTCATGATTGGGAAAAAAGCACTGTTGCGGGAGGGCGAGACTCTTTGCTCTAACGGTCTGGTTATATTCTGAACTCAACGGGTCACTCAGGGAAATGATCACCTAAACAGCGGTAACCAGCGTCCTTCGGGTGAAACTGTCAGTCCGCTAATCAGGTTGATCATCCCGGTGGACCGGAGAACAGGAGGGACCGGGAGTGAAGTGACAATTGAGGCTGGTTTAGCAAAAAGAGTGCGGAAAACTCACTGACCATGGGGAAAACTAATAGCAAACCGGTTAAAACTCCTTTGGGAAACAGAAAGCATGAATTCACGTACTCATCTGTGACTGAATAAAGACTAATTGCTTGAACTATTCCTGTCTTCCTCGGGTGTTACTTCCACTGTTTATTTGGCACCCGAACAGTTCCACTCATGTTGGAGAACCCGAGAAAGGTGCGAATTGCAGACAGGAATAAGATCGGTGACCGCTGAGTACAATTGCTTTACCGTCCGGGAGAGGTACTGGGGCGTAACGATTAGAGCCCTCTTGGAATGAGACGGAGTCTTAAGGAGACTTATAATTAGAAGGGAGAGGTGGAAATTTAATAAAAAGGGAAAGTACCTCCCGGTCGGGAATTCGCTAAAGAAAGAGATTGAAAAAACAGGGTGTGAATGAGGAGCCTCTGTTCGGAGGATTGTTCTTGGAAAACGTACCAAGGAAAAAAAAAACGGCTTTCCGAGATGCTACATAGAACGGAAAACAGGCTTAGATTTAAAAAAAAATGTAAACGGTGGAATAAACAGAGCAGGGGCAGGTGGCCAGTAGAAGGCTCTGGTGGTATGAGTGAACTACAGGAAGTTAGGAAGATTGTATATAGAAAAGCACGAGGGTGCTCTAGTCGAGAAAATGGAAATGTTTTAATAGATGGGAATTGATAATTAAAGATAGAGCCCTGAAAGCGATGCAGAAGTGCAATGAGGGACTGCAAAGCCAAAATAAACTTATTGCAGAAAGAGAAAAGTTGTCCTTGATAATGCAAGAACTGTCCCAAAAGTCCGGATAAAAAATGGAAGAATAAATAAATAAAAATATATGAAAAAGAAGAAGAACAGATTATACCTTGATTTAGTGACAGCATGTGTTTAAACTCCCTTTGAGGACAATAGTCCATCACCACCCCTTGGGGCAGCTGGAGGAATTAATGAGGGAGAGGAAGAAGATGGTCCCGATGATTTTTTTAAAATGAACAGTTTCAGCCAGAGAGGGATGAAGAATCGGGAAAAGGGATGCCTAATATGACCCGATTCTGACTCCTCAGGATAAAAAAACATGAATATGAAAGGATGGAATTTCAAGCACCATTAATACAAGTGCCCTTTCCGCAATATAATGTACAACAGCCTGACTCAGATTAAAACTGTCCCACCTTCATGGTGCAAAGAAACTGGGACCTGCAAGAATTAAAAGAGGTGGTGCAGGAATTGCTGAACCAGTTCATGACAATGAAGAAACAATTAGATGACATATATAAGCCAAATACTGCAGAATGGATTCAGGTCCTTAGAAGGAAAGCTCATTTCAGGCTGAAATGATGTGAGAGTGCAATGGACAGAGACTCTGGGACGACAGCGGGTTGATAGTGGCCAGTTCAGTGTTCAGTGGACAGTTATGAGCACAAATAAAAGCAAAATATATCAGCCCTCTAATGCCCAGTGAACTTTGACAAGACTTGATGGTCCGCCTGTGCCTTTGCATTTCAGTTACAAATAAGGAAGTGAAGGTTGCATCAGAACACCACACCGCCATTGCACTGACCACCACCATTACATGCTTGTATGCTTCCTTGATTGTTCATGTTTGTCTCAAAAACAGCAAAAATCTCTGCTGTCCTGGGTTCCTCTTGGATTACAGTATTCAAAATCATTTTACTGTATTGCATGATTTTTGGACTGTATTATGATGAAGTCTGACTCTTGGACTTTTCAGCTGCTGTTTTCAGAAAAAGAGACTGCCTAACGAACTGTTATATCTCAGCAAAACTGGCTGGAGCAGTATTACTCCTTTACAACAATCGCTTTTCTTCTAAAGTGGTTTTACCACATATCCTCATTGCTAAATCCTCTCGTTTTCAGTGGCATAATGTGAGACAATTGGTAATAGCATGTCCAGAAGGGGAGGATTGGGAGTATGTGGGACCTAACATTTAGTTCACCTAGACAGATCTGTTAAGAAAATAGCAGTAGAACTAGTTGTACCTGTAACCCGATCCGTTCTGTCATTTATCTTTCACTTCTCCACCTAAACCCATGCTGTTTACCCTTAAAATTTTTTAATTAGATTTGCTCCACTCATCTCTCTGGGTACAAGGGAAATAATATTTTGTCTGAATAGCTCATGCTGAACCCTTGGTCATTTTCCCAAAGTCATCCTTCCGTTTACATTGTGCACAATATCTTATTTCGTTTGAGGCTGGACTGGTATTACAATTGTTTATGCTGATTTAGTTAAGCGGGGTGCCATTATTCTGATCCAATATTCTCCTATTCTTCCAGTTAGAAAGCATATGATTCATGACGATTCATTCAGGACCTCCGTGGAGTCAATGCTGCTATACACCCTAGGACTCCTATAGTCTCAAACCTTCCACTATTCTCTGTACTGTCCCGGCCACTGCTATGTGGTTTTCTGTTACTGATCTTGTGAATGCTTTCTTTTCAATTACTGTACACCCTGAGTCTCAGTTCTGGTTCACATTCACTTTTAAAGGGAAGCGTTGGACCTGAACTGTGATGCCGCAGGGATATACAGAGGCTCTGTGTGCGTGCATGTGAGTGTGTGTGCATGGGTGTGTTTGTGCATGTGTGGGTGTGTGCGCGTGTTCGTGTGTTTATGGACAAGAATTAGAAAAGATAAAAAGTTGAAAGGTTATTGGCCAAAGGGGGGTGGTGTCCTGGTGTAATATGTAGATGAGTTGCTTTTATGTTCTGAGGCTCAGGAATAATGCAAAGAAGACACAAAGGCTTTGTTGGTCTTCCTAGCGGAAATCGGGCACAAAGTGTTCCGGAAAAAGTTGCAACGGGTTGAAAGAAAAATGAAATACCTGAGTCATGATTTGACTTCAGGGGAATGTGCACAGTCTGCAAGACGGCAAGTTATGTCTGTTCTTGGAATGTTATGATATTGATATTGCCGGCAATGGGTTAAAAAAGATTTTTTTTTTTGCTGAAAAGCACAGCCACTCCAAGAATTAGCGACCTTTCTAATTTAGTTTTAACTGATAAAATTTCATGAATGGAGCAGGCTGAGAAGGCTTTAACTGATATAAACTAAATTTTTATGTCTGCCTGCGTTAAGAGTTCGGACTACGGTAGTCTCGTCCTTTCACTCTGTTTGTGGACGAGAAAGGGGGGTGTATGACTGCAGTATTAACTCAACAACAAGGAAATAGACAATGACCGGTCACATACTATTCTAAAAAAAAAAAAAATTAACAAATAAAACTGGATCCAGTGGCTGCTACAATCCCGGCCTGTTTGAAAGCAGCTGATGCAATAACAGAGGCCATATTAGCATGCTCAGATGTTGTTCTCATGAGTTTATTAACTGTTAAGGTACCACATGCTGTACATTCCATCTTAGTACAGACAAAAACATCTCATTTGACAGGTGCGCTGCGGTAGTGAAGTGTCAAGCTCACACAGGGAAGACGAATCCAGTAAGTGAGGGAAATGCGCAAGCAGACATGTGGGCAAAGAAAGCCGCCTGGGACCCTACTTCACCACTAACTTCTTTATTTCTATAACAGAAGGAGGAACAAGAGTCACACGAGGATGCAGTATTATCTCTACGAACTGTAGCAACAGAAAAGGAGATAAAGACGTTGCAGAAAGAGGGATCAGATAAAGCTCTGAAAGGAATTTAAATCCATCCATTAACCAAACAAACTTTTCCTCCAAAAAGCTTCTTTTCCAGGAATGGCAAATTCTCAGATGGCCTGGATCATGCAGGAAAAGACACTATGACTCAGGATGTCGAGTGGCATTGGGAAACCACAGGGTTCTCTACATATGCCAAAGGTTTCATGTAGGTAAAGGTACTCAGGTAAGCCCCACCGTCACTCCTAACCCAATGGGTCCCTTTGAAAACCTCCAAATGGATTTCATTGAGTTAACACTGTCTAAAGGCTACCGTTATTGCTTGGTAATTGTCGATGTGTTCTCCCGATGGGTGGAAGTTTTCTCTCTAAACATGCAGATGCAAAAACTAAAGCTAAAGCTTTAATAAAAGAAATCATTCCAAGATGGGGAATATCACAGAAACTGCATACCGATAATGGAACCCATTTTGTGAATTCTGTAATAAATGAGCTGACTACTTGGCTCCAGATAAATGTGCATCATTACTGCAAATACCATCCCCAAAGTGGAGGTATTGTAGAAAGATGCAATGGTAACATAAAATCAAAATTGGCAAAAATCTGTGAGCAGACAAACTTAACCTGGCCAGATGCTCTACCCCTGGCCTTGATGGGGTTGAGAGGAAGAACACATCGGCAGTTGGGACTATCCCATTTGAAATTTTAATTGGATGCCCCATGCCCATTGGCATGGTTATCGGAAATGTTACTCTGCATACTGTGGACAATGATCTTCTCTCTAGTCTTGCAGGTCTCGAGCCTCCCTGAAGGAAGTCCACGAACAAGTTAACAAGGCTTGGCGGACCTGTCCCCCACCAATGAAGTTCCAGATCCCCCTTGGAACCCGGATACTGGTCAGAGACCACCGGAGGAAACATTGGCATCAACCTCGCTGGAGGGACCATTCCAGGTGCTATTATCTACACCTCAAGCTGTTAAAGTCGAAGGACTTCCTGCCTGGATCGTCTCAACTTGCAAAGAATGGCATTCTTAGTTCTATTATTAATAACTTTTTCTGTCCCCTTGAACATGGGACAACAAACTTATGGGGACCTTCCCACACTAACTTTCCAAGTAGGGAAGACCACCTCACTCCAGATTGACTTTTGTACTGTTGCTCCTTGTGGAACCGGCAGCCATGAACAATGGACTAGGGCTGAAAAATATGTGTGTGTGATTACTGTCTCCACTCATTATGGCAGTAATTGTGAAAAAGGCAGTGGGTATTTGCAAATACAGGTACCTATGACTGGGGTTATCAGCCCTGGAAGGCTCAGCAACATGATCTCAAGACAAGGTTCTCTATCATTAAAGGACATACTAGCAGAACATGTTCACATAATAATTGTAAACCCATTAATTATCACTTTAAAGATCCGTCACCCTATGATGGGGTATTTACCTATTAGGGGCAGATGTCTCTGGAAAAGATCCTCTTGGGAAATTCATTATTCGAGTCACAGCACCAACACCCAATTCTGTCACCCCTACCTCCTTAACCTTCCCTACCACTGTCCTTCCTGATGACTCTCCATCGCACCCTGTACAGTATTTATGATCTGGCAAAATCGGATAGCACTTGATATGCTTTTAGCTGAGAAAGGCGGTGTATGTGCCATGTTTGGGGACAATTGCTGTACCTTCATCCCTAATAACACTGCTCCTGATGGCTCAGTATCTTGTGCACTTGCTGGTCTTACTGCCCTTTCTGTAGAACTTGCAGAAAATTCTGGTATCTCCAATCCCCTTGATGAACTATTTGAACTGTGGTTCGGAATTTGGGCTGGATGGTGTAAAACTATTTTCACCACTGTCCTCATTTCCCTTGCAATCATGGTTATTTTTGGTTGCTGCCTCATCCCTTGTATTCGTGGCCTTCTTCAGAGGCTTATTGACACCTCTCTCACAAAAGCCTATTTTCTTCATGCTGACAATTCCCAAAACCCTGATTACAACCCTTTGCTTTCAGAACTTTCTCCCTCTTCTGAATATGATGATATTGGGTCTGTTCATCCTCATGTGCACATTTTTTGTGCAAATGGGGGGAACTGAGAAAGAAAAAAGACTTACAACATTATTAGCTTGCATTTCTTTATGAGGAAAGACTGACCTTTGATACTATCAGAAGACCCTGTGAAGATTGTAAGATCTTTTTAGACTATAAGAATGTTTAAATTGATTCTAAGTGTGTAGAAATAGAAGGGTGTATTCCTTAGGAATGCAAATGGCTGTTTGTTTAATGGTTTAGGACATTTCAGTATGTCATAACTTAAGAGTTAACTTTTAACTATGTATAACCTCAGAATGAACTGCTAGGGTTTTTTCTTTTCTTTTTAGGATATAAAGAGAGAACAGGTTTACTTTAGGTATTCTGCTAAAACCCAAATCAGTCGACTGAGTTGGAAAGAGGCAGTCTCACATTTTTTCTACTCACCAAGAATTAAGAATAAAAGAAATTATTTTTACTTTAATTGGGTTTAAGTTCTTCCGTTGTTTACGACTTCAGCTCACACACCACACCCTATTTTATACCCATCCTGCCTTGTCTTTTAGTAAAAACTATGTACAAACTTTTACAGAAACATAGGGTTAAATTCTGGACATAACACATACATATATACACATACATCCACATATATATACATATATACAGTACATATCTACATATACACACATACATATACACACACACACATATATATACATACATATCTACGTATATACATACTGTATACACACACACACATACATATACATATATATATATATATATATACAGTCTTTGGGGTGCAAGCAACTGTTGCTGGGGGTGCCAGAATCCATGAAGGAAGAAAAATGAAAAACATTATTTGTACAAAATCTTAATTTATTTATCCATTCCTAAATAATTAAATGGGCAGGCTATTTCGTATCAGTGCAATATGCTGCTTGTTAAAACGGATGACTCCCGCTCTTATGTGCAAGTCTGCGTGGATATTATGAACTATCGTATCTGTTCAAGTTCTATTTAAATTTTAAATAGAAGGAATTTTTATTTAGTCAACAGAATATTATTCCGGAATAAATCAACTCAAACCTTAAATAACTTATAATATTTTGCTCTACATAAAAATATATCCTGTCTAAATTATACAAGTTAGAAATAAAGTAAACGTTAAAAGAACAAACATTCAAATTTCTTTACTCTTATGTAATCTATATATATAATTCACTAAGGCAAGACAACCATGAAAAGCACGCGGAAGGCGTGGATTCACTAAACGCCGACAAGTGAGACACCTATGGCGCGCAGGAAGGAGCCACGCCCACCAACTCAAGACCATTGGATATGGCGACAACTTCGCAGGGCCACGCCCACCAAGTCGGACACGAGGACACAGAAAAAGTGGCGTCATTTATATTCGTCTGTCGTGGAGGCCACATGCGGTGCAGGTCTGGTTAATGCCATGTTCATGTCATGCACCTCCGAGCTACGTTGACTGTTCATAGAGGCATGTTTCTCGCGGAGGTGAATCGCCATATGCAGCATGTGAAACGGTTTGCGAGGGGTATCTCATGGGATCTTTAAGACAATCATTTACAACTGAGGTTAAAACACAATGAAGTAAGCAGTCTACGAGTTTTTGGTTACAACGCATGACCGCTTGCACCACAGCAAACTGTTTTACATGCTACATACAGCAATTCGCATCCGCAACAAACATGCATCTTCTTAGATGCTCCTGCAGGAACACGGAAGACGTTTTCCTGCCCACCAACACTCCTTTTTCACCGGCCCGCGTCTACCCTCGCTCTCTACGCATTCACACTGCCTACCCATGTGCCCGAACGCAAAAACTCACCGACCACCCAGTTAGCCCCTTTTGTCTGTGCTAGGAGTCCACATGCCGCGTCTAAGCCGCGTTGACTTTTCATTATTCTTTTGGTTTCGACACCAACGCGTCCACCATGAAAAACCATGCGAAAGGAACAAGCGAAGCCCGCCCACAAACTCTACCCCTCCTCCCCGTGCTCAGGAGCGCACCTCAGACCACTGCCCGCCAAATCAAACAGCTCATCAAACACATACTCACTCGCTTTGGTCTGTGCTGCGGTCCAAACCCAGCTGTGAGCCACGTTGACTATTCTTTTGCCCTCCATGGCTGCCGCTTCAAATGTATTTCATGGAAACAACACTTCTTTCAATGTTATAGAAATTCCTGCTTCAGGTAACTGTTTGTTTCTGTCAGTCGGGTTTTTTTGGAGAAATGTCATTGATGAAACTGTTGCTAGTAGTATAGGAGCGTCACTATTATACATCATCAGATTTTGACAGGTGTATGTCCGCCCCTGGCATTTCCGGTACCCACCATATGCCACCTAGTTAATGGTCATTTCCCCCCGCGGTCTGATCTCTGCCTGTTGTTGGGTGCGCTGTTTGACCGGCATCGGACCTTTTGTCAGTCGTGCGCAAGGAAAATGGTCGGCCGATCTTAGCCTTGATGCTAAAACTGGGGCTGATCATCTTTGTGATCCGAGACGGACCTTTGGGAGCCTGTAAGGTGTCATAAAGGTAAGTCATCAATGGGGGGAGCAGACATCCTGCTCCTATCTGCTTGCAGCGCTCGGGGTGTGTACAGAGAGTACAGAGGCGTGATTGACAGACCCGGCGAGAGGATGTACAAGAAAACTTTAGAGAGAATCTATGACACACCCAAGGAACCTGGCAGTACAGCCCAAAACACCCCTTGAGCATCCCGTTACCTCGCCCACCTTGTAAAACCATGCCCCTTTATAAAGCAAGGCATATTTCAGATACCAAAAGTGTTTAAAACAATAACTTTCAGAGTGGATGTACAAGGAAAGGTTTAAGAGAGAATCTAGGACACATCCAGGGAAAAAAAACCTGGCAGTGCGTCCCAAACACACCCATGGGTATAGCGTTACTTTGCCCACCATGTAAAAACCATGCCCTTTATAAAGCAAGGCATATGGTAGATGCCCAAGTGTTTAAAACAATAACTTTCAGAGAGGATGTACAAGGAAAAGGTTTTAGAGAGAGTCTATGACACACCCAAGGAACCTGGCAGTACAGCCCAAAACACCTCTTGAGCATCCCGTTACCTTGCCCACCTTGTAAAACCATGCCCTTTATAAAGCAAGGCATATTTCAGATACCAAAAGTGATTTAAAACAACAAGTTTTATTCAATGATTCAAAAAAAGATGCCAAAGTGTCTTAAAAACAACAAATTTTATTGAAGCAAAATTCCAAACATAGCAAAATAAGATCTGGTCTTCACTTTGAGTTACAAATTTGTTTGCTATACATTAAAATTGTTTAAACTATGACTAAAAGCAGGAGAAACAGCCGTAAAATAATCACACAAGCTTAATTGTATAAAGATTTGCAATTCACTTGAAAAGAAAAAAACACAAGAAAATGTATACATATAGGGTGCATAAATGAAAATTCAAAACCTGGTCCAACAGTGAGTCGGTAATACACCTAAAATAAAAATGTTTAAGCCAGCAAATATACTTTATATATTTATATTTCACTAAATTATGCAAACCTATTTTCTGTTTGGAACAGAGCCGACCACATAAAGCTGGTCTTCACAGGCTGAATCAGTTTTGCATATCCATCAATGGGTCTCTCTCCTGCTCAAATTCAGCTATAACATCATCCACATCAATCTTGATAGCTTTACGAAAACAAGGGAGATTGTACATTTTAACAAAGCACGCACACAGGACACAAATCTATCTTTTCTAGCCCTTTTGAGCATAAATAAGCTATGTCTATATGCAATAATTGGTTATATTACAAAATGTGTCCATCTGGTATGCATTTTTTCTCTTGACATTCCATACATTTTTCCACTAAATGTTCAACAGAGCTAAACACATAAGCCCAAATGACTGAGCGACCAATATGGTCATAATGAATCTTTATTAGATATAATAAAAGGAGAAAACCTTCTATAGGTTGCATTACGTGTCACGCTGGGCAGGGACCTGGTTTTCCTTGTTCTAGCTGCCGAGTCTTGGTTCCTCTGACAACAGAAACAAAACACAAACAGTTAGCCGACAGAAAATATAACTCAAACAGATCTTGTTTAGCATGGATAATGCAATTTGCTTAGGTTTCTGTAAATTAATGTTGGTTTTAAAAAATAACAGTAATGGTGATTAGAGACAAGTTCAAAAGCTGCTGTCCGAATCTTGGACTTTGTTGCATGGTCTTTTGTATAAGCGAAAGTGTTTACTTCAGCAACAAACTGCTTCAGACAGTTTAGTATGAATTTTACTCGGTTTCACAATTCTTAAGCCACACAAGGCTTTAACCAAATAAAACACCGTGTGTATTAATCTTTAAATACTGATCTGTCGACAGATGCTGGAAACACAAGGGTGTATTTCCTCAGGATCACATTCTAGTAAAAGACAAGTGTGCCCATCCTGAGATTGAACCCAAACGGCATGCTAAACAAGACCCAGTTAATACATCTTACACAGGTGCAGAACACGTAAGCTACAACAGACTTTACATAATGCTTCATTAAAATCAATCCGGCTCTGTGACTGCGATGGCTGACAAGTGTTTGAGAAAATACACAGGTCTTGAGACTTCCGCCTTGAAGTTGAACAATCTTTCACACTGTGCTTAAATACGTCACTGGCCATCGTCACTCTATGGGGGAAAAAAAGAAAAGAAATGTCAAGCAAAAACGTGTTGGAATGGATGAGTGAACAATACACTTACAGTATGCACAAACAAGCACAGCTGAGGTTCAAGAGAAACAGAACAATTGTTTCAATGATCAATTACCAGTAGCAAGTAGATTTAGCAGAGATGTCTTATTACTCAAAATTCAATGATGGATATAAAATTTATCCTCACTTGTATCAATGTGCTCTCAAAATATGCTTGGGCTGTGTAAATAAAAGGCCAAGACAGTTTCTCTGGGTTTTAGTTTGATCTTTAGACAGAGTCGAGTTCCTAAAAAGCTACATACAGGCCAAGGCAAAAAAATTTATAACACATTGGTACAAAAACTTCTAAGACAGAACAATATTGTACATTTGTACATTTGTCACGAACAGCGATGTAAAGGCCAGCATAGTAAAACGGTTCAAAAGCACCTTAAAATCCAAAATGTGGAAATATTTTACATATGCCAATACTTTTCGGTATATAGATGTCCGTCAGGCGTTCTGCAGAGTTATAACCACAGTTTACACACCACGATTAAAACAAGACCTGTAGATGTGACTCCTGAAAATGCCCCGAGTGTTTGGAAAACAATCTATGGTAGGGCGGGCAAAGAAAATCTACTCCGTGCACCTTCCAAACCATACCCTTTATAAAGCAAATCATAAAGTAAACACCAAGGTGTCTTAAAACAATAACTTTATTGTATATTTCAAGGACACACACAGTTTGCATCCTTTACCTCATGATCTAACCCAACCCATCTGTTATAACAGGATACATAAAGGGAGAGAAAAAAGGATATCAAAGTATCTTAAAACAACAAGTTTATTGAAGCAAAATTCCAAACATAGCAATTAACACGTAGTCTTTGCTTTCAGAGTTACACACTGTGTGCTATACATTATATATATATATTTTTTACATGTATGAATAAAGCAGGAGAAACAGCAGGAAAATATTCACTGATACATACAGTATATGATGTGGGCATCATAAATGTTTATGTTGGTGTAATGCACTCCTAGACAATAATGTTTTGTACTGTATGTTGCAAACTTCATTGAAAAGATTCCTTGAGCATTCTGTTCATAAATTTGTCAAAAGAGACTTTGGGTAAATTACAGTATGAAACTGCTTAGGAAAATTATACAAACAAGCTTGTGTGAATGAGATCAGTAACCCATTTGAAAAGAAACAAAAACACAATTGTATACAAGTATGAGAACACAATCTAATTGCAAACCAGGTCCAAACCTATCAGGAACCAATAATACCCCTAAATAAAAGTGTTTAATTCAGCACATGTTTAATATATTTGTATTTCACCAAATTATGCAAGCCTATTTTCTCTGTTTGGAACAGAGCCGACCACTAAAAGATGGTCCTCACAGGCTGAATCAGTTGTGCATAAGCATCAACGGGTATCTCTCCCTGCTCAAACACCGACAGAACATCATCCTGCACCTTTCTCTTGACAGATTTAAGAAAACAGGGAGATTACACATTTTAGCATAGCACAGACACAGGACACAAGTCTAGCCTTTCTACCCCTTTGGAGCATAAATAAGCTAGGTCTATAAGCCCAAGAACGTTTTTAGACAGGCATAGATCCAAATTACCTGTTTAGATTTCTCTGGTTCATGTTCTACCGACTGGTTATCTTCTATAATGATGACACCGGTCTCTGCTTTAGCGGTATGTTTTGTTGTTGCAGAATCCATGTTTTGCTTCTTTCTAGTAAAAGAAAACAGATAATGGTGTGTCTCGGGGATGGACCAGCAAGCTCCAATGCCACGAGGGACCAGCGAGAACGCTCGACTGGCCAAGCGACACAGGGACACGGGTAAGCTGGGATCGGCAAGATCCGATGCCGCGACGGACCAGCGAGGGCACTCGCCTGTCCAAGCGACACAGGGACTATGGTTAGCGTAGCCAGTTAAAACCTTGCAAAAGTGGTGGACTCAGCCAACCAACTTAAGCTCGGTCAAAGGAATTGTTAGCTGTAAAACAAGCGTTGGTGTCTCCTTTCTGACTTGGACAGCGGTGGACTCAGCCGACCTGCTAGGTCTCTGTCATAAGGAGATGGCTACCAGTGCTTGGTTTTAATCAAAGGAGAGACAGAAAATAAAAGGAGAGAGAAAGAAAGAAAGAAAGAAAGAAAGAAAGAAAGAAAGAAAGAAAGAAAGAAAGAAAGAAAGAAAGAAAGAAAGAAAACACAGCACAACTTACCCAATTCTTATTACTGAGGAGCCGGGCCTTTGGGTCCAAATATCTGTACTTAAATATGCTTTTGGGCGAGGCTTTTACAACGCTGGGGCCAATCAAAACGTTTTAAGAAAAGATTTTTTAAGATAACCCGCCAACATATTTTTAACCAATCAACAAACACATGCCGCATGTTAAGCTAGCCAATGGAATTACACCATGCTGGTTCGGGCGTGTGCTGAGTGCATCCAGCGCTTCCCAAATTCAGAACCGACAATCAGGATACACACCAGGCAGCTGTGATGTGAATGGTCTCATATGGCTAAAAGGCAATATGGCGCGACTGAATAAATGTGTGAACTGGTCTGTCAATGAAAACGGTGTTAGCATATGAATTTAACAGTAACAGACAAAATCTTTGTAATACTGCACATGCAATGGTGGCGCACTCTAACCCAGGAGATCTGGTTTTGCGATTGGGGACGAGAGCAAAAATAAGACGGGTCTATCTATCTATCTATCTATCTATATTATCATGATTAAAATATGAATGTGTGTTATTCTAACATAGCCCCATAAACAATTAGTAAAAAAAAATGGAATGCTTTTCTTGTCATTCTTAATAAACACAATTTAATTTATAATACGCCTAGAAGTTGGTAAGACACGCTAGGGCTAATGGTTTTGTAAATAAATAAAAATCCGGTAACGCTTTAATATTTATATATAAGTCATGAATGTGTGTACACGTTTAATTAGTCTTTTCATTCCTGGCATGATTAACTTGTACCTTTAAAAGAAGAAAATGCATTATTTTGGTGCATAGCACCCATTTATTAAGTAACTAGGATATGTTAAGGAAAAAGAAGCAGCGTTGCTACTCTCTGTATTGGCCCGTGGCGCATGTATAGAGCTGTCGCTTTCTAAATCAGCACATCGGGGTTCGCACCTGGACAGTACAATATGACATTGACTCTTAAAATGTGTATGTTATTATGACCTTACATTAGGCCTACGGTGTGTCATTCTTTTATAGACACATAAATGAAAAGGTAAAATGGAATTCTTTTGTCGTTATTCTTAATACGCGCAATTTAATTTATGATAGGCCTAGAAGTTGGTAAGTCACGCTGGGGCAGACGGTCTTGTAAATAAATAAATAAATAAAAACCCGGTAACGCGTTAATATTTATGTATATATAGGTCATGATGGTGTGCACGTGTAATTTGACTTTTTATCCCTGGCATGATTAACTTGTGCCTTAAAATAAGAATAAGAAGAAAAAATGAACCAGAGCAGCGCATGCGTGTGTTGTCCGGTGGCGCACCCGTAGAGCTGTCACTTTCTTAAGATAGGGGATCTGGGTTCGAGTCCGGGCAGACAACAAAAGTAAAACATTGACTTTTCAAATGTGTATATGATTATGCATTACTGTATGTTATTCTATTATAGCCAAGTAAACTAAGTGGTCAAATGGAATTCTAGCAGGAGTTTGAAATGAGTAATAGATTTTACTCGCGAAGGCAGATAGGAAGAGCATGCCAAATTTTAGGGGCCATCACACTGAAAGTTCTGCCACCCATAGTTACAAACCTGTATTTAGCTACGGTGAGTAAATTAGCGTCACGATGATCTTAAATCCTCACCCAGGGTAATCCGAAACACGTTTCTAACGGTTCAAAATCCTTATAAATAATTTTTCTTTACAAAAGTAACACTCGTCAGGGGGACACTGGAATCTGTTGCTGCTCTTTAAGATGAGGCGAGTGTAGAGGGCCTTGTTGGAACATTCTAGATGTACTCTATTACATAAAATGAAATGATAAAATTCATTGGAATATACGTTTCATCGTCTGTCTATAAGTGATAACGGTGGAACATTCCAGAGGTATTACATATAATAAATGATGCAATTTAATTGTAGCACCTGTTTTACAGTTATGTTTCACCATGTGTCCATAAACGATAACAGCTGATTACGTCATGTTTGGTGGTTATTGGTCTATTATATATAACATGGACGGAATTACACATTAAATATTTTATGCATTTTGCATTATGGAGCATTATGGCTCGCTTCTTAGATTCGGATGAAACTGATGATCACCTTTCCGATTGCCACAGAATTAAGATTTGTATATTATATATTCATGCATAATTAGTGAAAAAAAAACTTACTTTGTCCCGGTCTGGAGATTGCTCCCGAAGGGGATATAATGCTATTTGTATGTACAAAAAGTGGATATCTTTTGGTTTTCTTCACTTAAGGATATAAACTCGTGAAATCGTAGTAATATATTTTTTCTCCAGCGCACACCTTGCAATATAAAAGTGTTGCAAACACAATCTTATTCGCTGTTATACAATACTAACACGTACATCCGTTCACTCAGCTCGCCGATGGGCCCCAATAATCACACACGCCCATCCTCTTTTTCTACCGTGTGCCCATTTGTGAGGCCCTTGGCCAGCAAGGGTCTTATCGCTGCGGTCCATTGAGCTCCAAGCAATGAACAGTGGCCCTGGACTGAACACAGGCCCCACTGCTTGTTGGTTGAACAAATACTTACAGCATCCAGATCGGTTTTAATAATGAAAGGATTCGTTAAACAACCAATGTTTATTTATTTATTTATTTATTTTGTTTTTGTTTTGTTTTCGTACCTGGGATCTGTCATACTAATAATGTCGTTAAGACGTGTAAGGGTTCCTTTATGGTGCTCTTTTTTCGGCGAGACAGTCATCAATAGAGATTCAAGCAATTTCTCACGTGCTGAAAATCCTGGTAAGAAATATTGTGGCGGTATTTTAAAATTGACTTTGTACATACAAATAGCATTATATCCCTTCGGGAGCAATCTCCAGACCGGGACAAAGTAAGTTTTTTTTCACTAATTATGCATGAATATATAATATACAAATCTTAATTCTGTGGCAATCGGAAAGGTGATCATCAGTTTCATCCGAATCTAAGAAGCGAGCCATAATGCTCCATAATGCAAAATGCATAAAATATTTAATGTGTAATTCCGTCCATGTTATATATAATAGACCAATAACCACCAAACATGACGTAATCAGCTGTTATCGTTTATGGACACATGGTGAAACATAACTGTAAAACAGGTGCTACAATTAAATTGCATCATTTATTATATGTAATACCTCTGGAATGTTCCACCGTTATCACTTATAGACAGACGATGAAACGTATATTCCAATGAATTTTATCATTTCATTTTATGTAATAGAGTACATCTAGAATGTTCCAACAAGGCCCTCTACACTCGCCTCATCTTAAAGAGCAGCAACAGATTCCAGTGTCCCCCTGACGAGTGTTACTTTTTGTAAAGAAAAATTATTTATAAGGATTTTGAACCGTTAGAAACGTGTTTCGGATTACCCTGGGTGAGGATTTAAGATCATCGTGACGCTAATTTACTCACCGTAGCTAAATACAGGTTTGTAACTATGGGTGGCAGAACTTTCAGTGTGATGGCCCCTAAAATTTGGCATGCTCTTCCTATCTGCCTTCGCGAGTAAAAATCTATTACTCATTTCAAACTCCTGCTAGAATTCCATTTGACCACTTAGTTTACTTGGCTATAATAGAATAACATACAGTAATGCATAATCATATACACATTTGAAAAGTCAATGTTTTACTTTTGTTGTCTGCCCGGACTCGAACCCAGATCCCCTATCTTAAGAAAGTGACAGCTCTACGGGTGCGCCACCGGACAACACACGCATGCGCTGCTCTGGTTCATTTTTTCTTCTTATTCTTATTTTAAGGCACAAGTTAATCATGCCAGGGATAAAAAGTCAAATTACACGTGCACACCATCATGACCTATATATACATAAATATTAACGCGTTACCGGGTTTTATTTATTTATTTATTTACAAGACCGTCTGCCCCAGCGTGACTTACCAACTTCTAGGCCTATCATAAATTAAATTGCGCGTATTAAGAATAACGACAAAAGAATTCCATTTTACCTTTTCATTTATGTGTCTATAAAAGAATGACACACCGTAGGCCTAATGTAAGGTCATAATAACATACACATTTTAAGAGTCAATGTCATATTGTACTGTCCAGGTGCGAACCCCGATGTGCTGATTTAGAAAGCGACAGCTCTATACATGCGCCACGGGCCAATACAGAGAGTAGCAACGCTGCTTCTTTTTCCTTAACATATCCTAGTTACTTAATAAATGGGTGCTATGCACCAAAATAATGCATTTTCTTCTTTTTAAAGGTACAAGTTAATCATGCCAGGAATGAAAAGACTAATTAAACGTGTACACACATTCATGACTTATATATAAATATTAAAGCGTTACCGGATTTTTATTTATTTACAAAACCATTAGCCCTAGCGTGTCTTACCAACTTCTAGGCGTATTATAAATTAAATTGTGTTTATTAAGAATGACAAGAAAAGCATTCCATTTTTTTTACTAATTGTTTATGGGGCTATGTTAGAATAACACACATTCATATTTTAATCATGATAATATAGATAGATAGATAGATAGATAGACCGTCTTATTTTTGCTCTCGTCCCCAATCGCAAAACCAGATCTCCTGGGTTAGAGTGCGCCACCATTGCATGTGCAGTATTACAAAGATTTTGTCTGTTACTGTTAAATTCATATGCTAACACCGTTTTCATTGACAGACCAGTTCACACATTTATTCAGTCGCGCCATATTGCCTTTTAGCCATATGAGACCATTCACATCACAGCTGCCTGGTGTGTATCCTGATTGTCGGTTCTGAATTTGGGAAGCGCTGGATGCACTCAGCACACGCCCGAACCAGCATGGTGTAATTCCATTGGCTAGCTTAACATGCGGCATGTGTTTGTTGATTGGTTAAAAATATGTTGGCGGGTTATCTTAAAAAATCTTTTCTTAAAACGTTTTGATTGGCCCCAGCGTTGTAAAAGCCTCGCCCAAAAGCATATTTAAGTACAGATATTTGGACCCAAAGGCCCGGGCTCCTCAGTAATAAGAATTGGGTAAGTTGTGCTGTGTTTTCTTTCTTTCTTTCTTTCTTTCTTTCTTTCTTTCTTTCTTTCTTTCTTTCTTTTTTCTTCCTCTCCTTTTATTTTCTGTCTCTCCTTTGATTAAAACCAAGCACTGGTAGCCATCTCCTTATGACAGAGACCTAGCAGGTCGGCTGAGTCCACCGCTGTCCAAGTCAGAAAGGAGACACCAACGCTTGTTTTACAGCTAACAATTCCTTTGACCGAGCTTAAGTTGGTTGGCTGAGTCCACCACTTTTGCAAGGTTTTAACTGGCTACGCTAACCATAGTCCCTGTGTCGCTTGGACAGGCGAGTGCCCTCGCTGGTCCGTCGCGGCATCGGATCTTGCCGATCCCAGCTTACCCGTGTCCCTGTGTCGCTTGGCCAGTCGAGCGTTCTCGCTGGTCCCTCGTGGCATTGGAGCTTGCTGGTCCATCCCGAGACACACCATTATCTGTTTTCTTTTACTAGAAAGAAGCAAAACATGGATTCTGCAACAACAAAACATACCGCTAAAGCAGAGACCGGTGTCATCATTATAGAAGATAACCAGTCGGTAGAACATGAACCAGAGAAATCTAAACAGGTAATTTGGATCTATGCCTGTCTAAAAACGTTCTTGGGCTTATAGACCTAGCTTATTTATGCTCCAAAGGGGTAGAAAGGCTAGACTTGTGTCCTGTGTCTGTGCTATGCTAAAATGTGTAATCTCCCTGTTTTCTTAAATCTGTCAAGAGAAAGGTGCAGGATGATGTTCTGTCGGTGTTTGAGCAGGAGAGATACCCGTTGATGCTTATGCACAACTGATTCAGCCTGTGAGGACCATCTTTTAGTGGTCGGCTCTGTTCCAAACAGAGAAAATAGGCTTGCATAATTTGGTGAAATACAAATATATTAAACATGTGCTGAATTAAACACTTTTATTTAGGGGTATTATTGGTTCACTGATAGGTTTGGACCTGGTTTGCAATTAGATTGTGTTCTCATACTTGTATACAATTGTGTTTTTGTTTCTTTTCAAATGGGTTACTGATCTCATTCACACAAGCTTGTTTGTATAATTTTCCTAAGCAGTTTCATACTGTAATTTACCCAAAGTCTCTTTTGACAAATTTATGAACAGAATGCTCAAGGAATCTTTTCAATGAAGTTTGCAACATACAGTACAAAACATTATTGTCTAGGAGTGCATTACACCAACATAAACATTTATGATGCCCACATCATATACTGTATGTATCAGTGAATATTTTCCTGCTGTTTCTCCTGCTTTATTCATACATGTAAAAAATATATATATATAATGTATAGCACACAGTGTGTAACTCTGAAAGCAAAGACTACGTGTTAATTGCTATGTTTGGAATTTTGCTTCAATAAACTTGTTGTTTTAAGATACTTTGATATCCTTTTTTCTCTCCCTTTATGTATCCTGTTATAACAGATGGGTTGGGTTAGATCATGAGGTAAAGGATGCAAACTGTGTGTGTCCTTGAAATATACAATAAAGTTATTGTTTTAAGACACCTTGGTGTTTACTTTATGATTTGCTTTATAAAGGGTATGGTTTGGAAGGTGCACGGAGTAGATTTTCTTTGCCCGCCCTACCATAGATTGTTTTCCAAACACTCGGGGCATTTTCAGGAGTCACATCTACAGGTCTTGTTTTAATCGTGGTGTGTAAACTGTGGTTATAACTCTGCAGAACGCCTGACGGGACATCTATATACCGAAAAGTATTGGCATATGTAAAATATTTCCACATTTTGGATTTTAAGGTGCTTTTGAACCGTTTTACTATGCTGGCCTTTACATCGCTGTTCGTGACAAATGTACAAATGTACAATATTGTTCTGTCTTAGAAGTTTTGTACCAATGTGTTATAAATTTTTTGCCTTGGCCTGTATGTAGCTTTTAGGAACTCGACTCTGTCTAAAGATCAAACTAAAACCCAGAGAAACTGTCTTGGCCTTTTATTTACACAGCCCAAGCATATTTTGAGAGCACATTGATACAAGTGAGGATAAATTTTATATCCATCATTGAATTTTGAGTAATAAGACATCTCTGCTAAATCTACTTGCTACTGGTAATTGATCATTGAAACAATTGTTCTGTTTCTCTTGAACCTCAGCTGTGCTTGTTTGTGCATACTGTAAGTGTATTGTTCACTCATCCATTCCAACACGTTTTTTTGCTTGACATTTCTTTTCTTTTTTTCCCCCATAGAGTGACGATGGCCAGTGGCGTATTTAAGCACAGTGTGAAAGATTGTTCAACTTCAAGGCGGAAGTCTCAAGACCTGTGTATTTTCTCAAACACTTGTCAGCCATCGCAGTCACAGAGCCGGATTGATTTTAATGAAGCATTATGTAAAGTCTGTTGTAGCTTACGTGTTCTGCACCTGTGTAAGATGTATTAACTGGGTCTTGTTTAGCATGCCGTTTGGGTTCAATCTCAGGATGGGCACACTTGTCTTTTACTAGAATGTGATCCTGAGGAAATACACCCTTGTGTTTCCAGCATCTGTCGACAGATCAGTATTTAAAGATTAATACACACGGTGTTTTATTTGGTTAAAGCCTTGTGTGGCTTAAGAATTGTGAAACCGAGTAAAATTCATACTAAACTGTCTGAAGCAGTTTGTTGCTGAAGTAAACACTTTCGCTTATACAAAAGACCATGCAACAAAGTCCAAGATTCGGACAGCAGCTTTTGAACTTGTCTCTAATCACCATTACTGTTATTTTTAAAACCAACATTAATTTACAGAAACCTAAGCAAATTGCATTATCCATGCTAAACAAGATCTGTTTGAGTTATATTTTCTGTCGGCTAACTGTTTGTGTTTTGTTTCTGTTGTCAGAGGAACCAAGACTCGGCAGCTAGAACAAGGAAAACCAGGTCCCTGCCCAGCGTGACACGTAATGCAACCTATAGAAGGTTTTCTCCTTTTATTATATCTAATAAAGATTCATTATGACCATATTGGTCGCTCAGTCATTTGGGCTTATGTGTTTAGCTCTGTTGAACATTTAGTGGAAAAATGTATGGAATGTCAAGAGAAAAAATGCATACCAGATGGACACATTTTGTAATATAACCAATTATTGCATATAGACATAGCTTATTTATGCTCAAAAGGGCTAGAAAAGATAGATTTGTGTCCTGTGTGCGTGCTTTGTTAAAATGTACAATCTCCCTTGTTTTCGTAAAGCTATCAAGATTGATGTGGATGATGTTATAGCTGAATTTGAGCAGGAGAGAGACCCATTGATGGATATGCAAAACTGATTCAGCCTGTGAAGACCAGCTTTATGTGGTCGGCTCTGTTCCAAACAGAAAATAGGTTTGCATAATTTAGTGAAATATAAATATATAAAGTATATTTGCTGGCTTAAACATTTTTATTTTAGGTGTATTACCGACTCACTGTTGGACCAGGTTTTGAATTTTCATTTATGCACCCTATATGTATACATTTTCTTGTGTTTTTTCTTTTCAAGTGAATTGCAAATCTTTATACAATTAAGCTTGTGTGATTATTTTACGGCTGTTTCTCCTGCTTTTAGTCATAGTTTAAACAATTTTAATGTATAGCAAACAATTTGTAACTCAAAGTGAAGACCAGATCTTATTTTGCTATGTTTGGAATTTTGCTTCAATAAAATTTGTTGTTTTTAAGACACTTTGGCATCTTTTTTTGAATCATTGAATAAAACTTGTTGTTTTAAATCACTTTTGGTATCTGAAATATGCCTTGCTTTATAAAGGGCATGGTTTTACAAGGTGGGCAAGGTAACGGGATGCTCAAGAGGTGTTTTGGGCTGTACTGCCAGGTTCCTTGGGTGTGTCATAGACTCTCTCTAAAACCTTTTTCCTTGTACATCCACTCTGAAAGTTATTGTTTTAAACACTTGGGCATCTACCATATGCCTTGCTTTATAAAGGGCATGGTTTTTTACATGGTGGGCAAAGTAACGCTATACCCATGGGTGTGTTTGGGACGCACTGCCAGGTTTTTCCCTGGATGTGTCCTAGATTCTCTCTTAAACCTTTCCTTGTACATCCACTCTGAAAGTTATTGTTTTAAACACTTTTGGTATCTGAAATATGCCTTGCTTTATAAAGGGCATGGTTTTACAAGGTGGGCGAGGTAACGGGATGCTCAAGGGGTGTTTTGGGCTGTACTGCCAGGTTCCTTGGGTGTGTCATAGATTCTCTCTAAAGTTTTCTTGTACATCCTCTCGCCGGGTCTGTCAATCACGCTCTCTGTACTCTCTGTACACACCCCCGAGCGCTGCAAGCAGATAGGAGCAGGATGTCTGCTCCGCCCCATTGATGACTTACCTTTTGACACCTTACAGGGTCCCAAAGGTCCGTCTCGGATCACAAAGATGATCAGCCCCAGTTTTAGCATCAAGGCTAAGATCGGCCGACCATTTTCCTTGCGCACGACTGACAAAAGGTCCGATGCCGGTCAAACAGCGCACCCAACAACAGGCAGAGATCAGACCGCGGGGGGAAATGACCATTAACTAGGTGGCATATGGTGGGTACCGGAAATGCCAGGGGGGCGGGACATACACCTGTCAAAATCTGATGATGTATAATAGTGACGCTCCTATACTACTGTTGCTCATAGCAAACTGTTTTACACGCTACATACAGCAATTCGCATCCGCGACAAACATGCGTTTTCTTAGATGCTCCTGCACTTTGTACACACCCCCCCTCCTGCCGTGGGCAGGTGTCTTGGTGGATTATATATAGAAAGGCAGCCAAAACCGCACAGAGCAATGAAAAGTCTTCGTGAGTCACAGGTAGGGTTACCACTTTTAATACAAACAAATAAGGGACGCATACTGCAGCGGGGGCCACATCCCTTGGGGGCCAAGGCCACGGAACGCGCAATTTCATTCTCAAATACGGGACGATTCTGTATTTTAAACGACGGGTGGCAACCCTAGCCTCACAGGTGCATCTGCACTGTACAAAGACGACAACGACTCGAGTGACGAGTTGGAGGTGGGCACTTCAGCAGGCGGTGTATGCTGAACGAGAAATCAGCAGACTAGCATGACGGAGGGAGTGGAGGTCGTCCTCCTCTCCTCCTGTTCCTCCCTCCGCGCCTGTGCGCCGCACAGACGATTGTGTGTTGGTTCGTTCCATGCATTGGTTAAAACCCAATGAAGAAAGCAGTCTTTAAAAACCAATAAGCCCTGTGCCTCTGTTTCATTACCGTCTCACCTGATTCACCAATGCAGGCCCCGCAACACGCAATCCGGCGGCGTCATTCCCATGACCCGCCGGGCAGCCAACCGGGTAACCAAAGTCTTTGGGTTCGGGGGAGTATGGTTACAAAGCTGAAACTTAAAGGAATTGACGGAAGGGCACCACCAGGTGTGGAGCCTTTCGCTTCATTTGACTCAACACAGGAAACCTCACCCGGCCCGGACACGGAGAGGATTGACAGCTCTTTCTCGATTCTGTGGGTGGTGGTGCATGGCAGTTCTTACTTAGTGGAGCGATTTGGATGCTTATTTCCGAAAACGAACGAGACTCCCGCCTGCTAAATAGTTACACGACCCAACAGCGGTCGGCGTCCAAATTCTTAGAGGGACAAGTGGCTTTCAGCCACGTGAGATTGAGCATTAACCGGTCTGTAATGCACTTGTATGTCCGGTACTGCACGTGTGCTACACTGAATGGATCAACGTGTGTCTACCTGGCGTGGGTAAGCCGTTGAACCCCATTCGTGATGGAGACCGTGGCTTGCGATTGTTCCCGACGAACGAGAAATTCCCAGTACGTGCGGGTCATACGCTCGCACTGATTACGTTCCTGCCCTTTGTAACCTCACATCTCCCTCACTCACCCAGGTCGGGTGACTTGGTGGATTATATATAGAAAAGCAACCAGAACCGCAAAGAACAATGAAAAGTCAACGTGGAAACCGACTGAGGCGGTGTTTGGAAAATTAACAGTCAACGTGACTCACGTGCGTGTGGACTGTACACAGGCAAAAGCGACTCAGGTAGGGAGTTGGGGCGGGCACATAAGCGGGCAGTGCGTACTGAACGAGCGCCGTTCAACCCCGTCCTTCGCTTTGGAAGGAGAAGGCGCTCTTCCGGTTTTCAGTCACGGACAATTGTATGTTGCTTCGTGGCGTGCATTGTTGCAATGTTACTTTTCTTGGTGGTTTATTAAATTACGGATTTTTCAAATGTTAATTTTTTCCTCTGTGCTTAAAAATCATTTAAAAAGCGGCCTGATTATGTGGCGTATGCTACGCCGCGGGTTGGCTAGTTTTATATAAAAAATAAACTTAAATTTTAAATATCCCAAAAGATTTTGCTCTCCATAAAAATATATCCTGTCAAAATTATACAAATTCAAATATGAACATGCTGCATAACAAAACCTTGAAATAAAAATAAAATGTGTTCTTTTCAGCAATAACAAATCAAATCATTCAGTTGTCTTTGCTCTTATGTCATTTTAT
Organism: Polypterus senegalus; assembly: GCF_016835505.1. NCBI lineage: Eukaryota > Metazoa > Chordata > Cladistia > Polypteriformes > Polypteridae > Polypterus > Polypterus senegalus. The sequence goes on along the minus strand of NC_053156.1, from coordinate 97,935,636 downwards.
CAAAGCTGGACGCCTGGCATCTTTTTTGGCAACAAGTTCGTTTCTGTTTGGTGTGAGGTTCTGTGTTGTGGAGATTCTCAGGATGGACTGCAGGTGCTCATCAGTGAGGCGACTCCTGTGTGCTGTTTTGTTAGTCTTCATGACTGAGAAGAGCTTCTCACACAGATATGTGCTACCAAACATGCACAAGGTTCGAGCCGCATGTAGACGGAGCTGGAGCATTTTTGCGGGAATGGAGTGAATAAACTGTGCGGGCCGTGCAGTATCGTACTTTGCCTTCAGTGTGCCATTACACTGCAGCTCAATCACCTCCATCTGAATCTGCACAGGTGCAGTTTCCACATCGACGGCAAATGGGTTGTAAACAACTGAAAATTCTTTTTGTTCTTCAAAGTCACCAAAGCGCCGTGCAAACTCAGTGCGCTCAGTTTATCAGCAAAGTGCGTATTTGGGAACACCGTAGTGCCGAGTTGGTTCAAGATTACTTGGCAACAGGGAAAGTGGGGCAAGTTGCACTGGTAGATTTGTGTCTCCCATAAAAGTAGCTTCACTTGAAATCACTTTGTGATTTTGCACGGGTAAAACGTCTGCTGAAGTGTCAGATTCTTCTTTAACTCTTCTGCTTTCTGTATCTTCTGCATTGCATTCAGGTCTTTCAGGTTATCTTGATGTTTTGTCTCATAGTGCCGTCTTAGATTAAATTCTGTAATTACAGCCACATTAGCTCCACAAATGAGACACACAGGTTTACCGGCAATGTCAGTAAACATATACTCAGCCTCCCATCGGTTTTTAAAGTCTCTATGTTCAGAATCAACTTTTCTCTTCGGCATCATGTGAGCTAGCTTCGCAGTAACTTGCAGCATCATAAGCTAGACTTGATTAACGCACTAAGTGTTCGGCAAGGCAGCTAAAGCGCTGCATTATGGCATCTGTAGTTTATTGTGTTATCAGTGCTTCATATCCCGAGGCCATTAATAACAATAATATATAAAATGATCTCGCGGGCCAGATATAATTACATGCCGGGCCGGATGTGGCCCGAGGGCCTTGAGTTTGACACATATGGACTAAATAGAACTTGAAAAGATATATTTTTTCGAATATGATCGTGCAATTCAGATCGAGTTGACGCGCACTACAGTACATCAAGCCTGCGTGCCTCAATAAGTTACCCTCCTCTCGCTCTTACTTTTTTACCGTTCATCTAATGAATACACTGAGTATGGCTTTACCAAAACAATCATTGATGGCGAATAAAGTATTCATTATTCATAAAGGTTCAATTGGTGATCTGTCTTTCTGCGTTAACTGCATATTTTTTCATACGTCTCAAATCAAGGGGATGCGAGGCTAAAATGAATTGGGAAGCACGCATACATACTTAGTGCATCCACTCTCGGGATTCGAACCTCGGACGCCGGCACTAGAGGCGAAGCCTCTACTATTGCGCCACGGCGTGTGGTTTGTCTATTTGAGCGTAGCAGTGTAATTCGGTTTTTGTTCAGCACTCCTTGGAACTGTTGCTTTTTGTCTGCGCACTGCGTCAGTTCACGTGAGCCGTTGAATCTGGTTTTATATATCACTCGCTCGCTTCTAATTGTTTCTCTGCCTTCTTAATTATATAATGTATGTTTTTTTCAGCGTTTTTTGGAGCTCTTCCTGGTTTTCTACGTACTGCGTAATTACGTGGGAGGCGTGATGATGTCACATGAAACTCCGCCCCCCCACGGCTTTCGAGCTCAACTCCATTACAGTATATGCAGAAAAACAGCTTCCAGTTATGACCATTACGCGTAGAATTTCGAAATGAAACCTGCCCAACTTTTGTAAGTAAGATGTAAGGAATGAGCCTGCCAAATTTCAACCTTCTATCTACACGGGAAGTTGGAGAATTAGTGATGAGTCAGTGAGTCAGTAGTCAGTCAGTCAGTGAAGGCTTTGCCTTTTATTAGTATAGATATATATTATTAAAGTTGTCAGAAGAGCAAGACCAAGGGTAAATTCTCAATTACCTAATTTTTGGCTAATGTCACTTGGTGAAAAATAGCCACCAAACCATAGTATAAAACAAAGCACCTACTGTTATGACACAGACATTTATTCCGCTCTGGACGTGAGACAGGCAATATGTCTGCTTTCAAAATGGAGGCAGACTCTTAGTATGAGGACGCTGTGCCAGCTATGAAAAGTACAGTAAGTTATGAAATCACACTGAAAATGACATGCTAAGGACAAAAGTGCAGCATCAGCCACAAAGCAAAAATGTAAGAAGGGCATGCCTGCTTTGTTTTGGAACATTTTTTAAGGATTGCATTAGTTAGATTAAGAAGAATGGACATTTTAAATTGTACAAACTTCTGGTGATACTGATGCAATGCTTTCTGTTCCTGGTACCAGTTTGAATTGTTCAGGTTGTATCTTCTGCTTTTGACTTCCAGTATTTAATGCCTGGTTTTTCTTGAAATAAACATAAGTAATAATTTAATTACTTAATCACTTGTTTATTGATATAATCTGCCCTTAGTGTGCTTCTGTGAGTGGTTTGTAATTTTTTAGTTCTATGAAACAGGGCCAGTGCCACCATTACGGCAAATTAGGCATTCACCTAGGGTGTAGATCATAAGTGGGGGAACCCAGCCGCACGGGTTAGCTACCAAACAGTCAGTTGATGCACTAATTATCTTGGCCTATGGCACAAAATAATCTAGCACCACCGCTGCTGTCAAAGTTAGCGATCTGACATTGTTGGAGTATGTCTTTCATGTCCAATCAGATGTGAGCTGTTCTCATTCTGTTAGAACTTTGTTATACCCTGAAAGGGCTGCAATGGGAAAGTTGAAGGATATTGGCGTCTCTCACTGGACCCACCTAAGGTATTTTGATACTGAAGTTGCCAGTCTACATTGCTTGATTTGATTTGTGTGCTTGGCTGATATGAGTGGTGAGTGGATGCCATGGGTTGAACATGTAAATCAAGGCTAATAATTTAGGCATTTCCAGTATTAACCTGTCCACCAATATTAAAAAGAACCTAAGAGGTTAAAGTGGCTTTCGTGGAAACTTTTACATCACAATACATTCCTCAGTTACTTCAGAGGAGAGCCAAAAGCAGAAAAATCTGCTTTTTCTCCCATGTAAGCACGTAATCTATTTTTTTTTTACTTAGTCTCACCATGTTTTAAAGTTTTCTCAAAGCAAGATTTTTTTCCCAGTTTCAAACAGTATAGGACATCAGCTACCCACTGAGTTATAAAAGGTGGGCTGGGATTCTGGCTATTAAGTAAGATAAGTGTACATGCTAGTAATACAATCAATTTGTGTTTCTCCACTTTAAGCTCATCTGGAAGTACCCCAATATCATCTGTTAATGGATTTGGAATGATTGTCACACCAAGGCTGTCTGAATTTTGTCCACAATTATGCTAATTTGGTGCACTCCCAAGACATTTTTTTTTTAATTTTTTGTGTTTCAATTAATAGGCTTAAAAATGTACTTTATATCTGCAGATTTAGCTGGGAATATTATAATCAAAATAATTTCAATTATTTAAATCAACCATGATGCAGTAAGATTTATACATTGATTAATTGTGGTTACATTGTAATAAATTCCCAACCCACTTCAGTATTTTCCTAAGGATTTATTTCACATAATCCTAATTATTCTTCTCTCACTGAGTTGCCCTTCTGTACAAGGCAACACTGACAGCAGCACAGCTGTACTTTCCATTTGAAAAAAAATAACATGTTTGTTATGTTCCATAGTGTACTTTCAGTTAGAGGAATTTTACGGCCTACAGTTTAATGCTTTTTACTAACCTTTTCATGTGTTTTTTATATCATTTACAAGCTTTCATATGGTGAGGTACAACTACATTCATTTATCTACAAGACCGCTGTATGTTCATGTGATTGCTGAACCCTGTGCATGTTTTGTGACCTTGTTTTACTGAATCTTAAGAATAAAAGACTTACAATGTCAGCCAGGTCTCAACAGAGAATTACTAAAGTGGAAATTTCAAAATTACATTCTATATATTTCTGTCTCAGACACAATTTATAACATGTTGATGTACCCCTTGAAATTTGTTCATTTCATTATATTTCTACTTTGCAGTTACAAAAATACTAATTTTCTCACATGATATTGTTTTAATGAAAGCTTGTCTTTTATAACATTTGCATAAAGTTTGTGTTAACTTTCCTCAGTCTAATCCCATTTGTAAATTCATTTGTTTAACTAGAAGCTGTCTGCGTTCCCTCTACTCACAGCTCATCAATTGTGATTTCTTTTTTATGTCATTGCCCTCTCAACTTGTTCAGCGTGCAACACAAGATGACTGATGAAGAGAAACAGAAGTAAAGAGCTTGCTAAACGTGTGGGATGAAAGGTGCCCCTTCCACTTGCTGGGTGGGGAAGCTGAAATAAAACTAAACTGATTATCCACTATGAGATATTGAAGGCTAAAATAACAGAATACAACAACATAGTTTGTCTTGAGAGGCGGTGTTATTACTCTAGAATTATAAATAACAATGCTAGTAATCCCAGAGTCTTATTCTACAATCAATCGTCTGCTAAACCCAGGTCACTCAATGGAATGCCTCCAAAAAACTTCCAGTAAAACTTGTGAGGCTTTTGCTGTATTTTTTAATCACAAAATTAATGATATTAGAAATAATATAGTACATCTCCCAATATTGAGCCTCTTAAACCACAGTACTCCATTTTCAACAAATTAAATTTTTTCACCAGGATTTACCTGATTTATATGAAATAATTTCTCAACTGAGACCCTCCACCTGCATCCTTGACCCAATACCAACAAGTTTTTTCAAAGAAGTATCGGGAGTGCTAATTGATAGTATTCTTGACATAGTAAACTCACCATTAGAAACGGGGGTCTTCCCAGACTGTCTTAAGCCTGCTGTAGTTAATCCCCTGCTCAAGAAAAATAATCTCGACTCCTCTGCTTTTGAATTTTTAGACCTATTTCTAACCTGCCTTACTTAAGTAAAATCTTAGAGAAGGCAGTCATTATGCAGCAAATGATCACCTCAATAAACATGCTATTCTTGACAAGTTTCAGTTGGGTTTTAGAACAAATCACAGTATAGAAATGGCACTCATTAAAGTAGTAAATTACTTGCGGGTAAATGCAGACAGAGGTTTGAGTAAATTGGTTTGCGTCTTACCTGGCAGGTAGAAATTTCTTTGTTAGTTGTGGTAATTATACTTCAAAGACACATGATATTCTGTATGGTGTTCCACAAGGCTCTATCCTGGGTCCACTGCTCTTTTCGATTTATATGCTTCTGTTAGGTCATATTATCTCGGCGCATAACATGAGATACCACAGCTATGCTGATGACACACAGCTGTATTTATCAATAGCGCCTGATGACACTGACTCTCTTGTCTCACTGACACAATGTCTTACTTGTGTTTCTGAATGGATGAATAGTAATTTTCTCAAACTAAATAAGGAGAAAACAGAAATTTTAGTGATTGGCAAAAATGTGAGGGTATTAGAAATAAACTTGATCTATTAGGATTAAAAGTCAAGCCAGAGGTAAAGAATTTAGGGGTAACTATTAAATCTGACCTGAATTTTAAATCACATATTAATCACATTACTAGGACAGCATTTTTTCACTTAAGGAATATAGCAAAAGTTAGACCTCTTATATCATTGAAAGATGCTGAGAAATTAGTTCATGCTTTTGTTTTCAGTCGACTAGATTACTGTAATGCACTCCTCTTAGGACTACCCAAAAATGGTATCAATCGAATTGCAACAAGTGCAGAATGCAGCTACTAGAATCATAACTAGGAAAAGAAAATCTAAGCACATCTCTCCAGTTCTGATGTCACTATACTGGCTGCCTGTGCCATTTAGAATTGACTTTAAAATACTGCTTACAGTTTATAAACCCTTAAATAATCTTGTTCCATCCTATATTTAAGAATATCTTTCACCTTACACACCAGATCGTAACCTTAGATCTACAAATGAGTGTCTGCTTATAATTCCAAGAGCTAAACTTAATAGAAGTGGTGAGGCAGCCTTCTTCTGTCATGCACCTAAAATCTGGATTAGCTTACCGATAGAAATTTGCTAGGCTAATATGGTTGAGCACTTCAAAAAACTGCCAAAAACTCATTATTTTAACATGGCTTTCTCATAGTTTCATTTTTCTGATACACTGTATATGCATTTAATTATCATTATCATTCTTGGTGGCTCCGAAATCTGTACTAACCCCTACTTTCTCTTCTGTTCTTTTTCCAATTTTCTGTGGTGGCGATCTGCGCCACCACCACCCAATCAAAACACTGTGATGTCCCTACATTGATGGATTAAAGGCCAGAGGTCCATATGACCATCATCCTCAAATTCCTCCATGTGAACCCTGAAAACCATGAGGACTGGTTGAGGTCATTTATGTTAAGTAGAATGCCTTTAGAGGGCCGGGCGGTCTCGTGGCCTTGGAACCCCTGCAGATTTTGTTTTTTTTTTCTCAAGCTGTCTGGAGTTTCTTTGTTTGTTTTTTCTGTCCTCCCTGGCCATTGGACCTTATGTTTATTCTATTTTAATTAGTATTGCCTAATTTTATTCTTTGTATTGTCTTTTTTCTGTTTCTTCATCCTGTAAAGTACTTTGAGCTACATCTTTTGTATGAAAATGTGCTATATAAATAAATATTGTTGTTGTTGTAAAGCACACATTGTACACTGATAGTTTTAGTTAAAGCTTTATCTTTAGCAGTGTTTAGGTATAAATACTAACAACAAATTATCTTTCCCAATATTTTAGATATAATACATGTAAGATCAGAAACCTCACAGACTGTAGCAGTCAACATCAAGATTGTTTGCCTCTTAATAAGTTTAATTACAAATATTTTCCTGTCTGTGCCATGCCAAAGAAAAAAATGGCTAACTGCAAAATTACAAGGCAAATGATGGAACACTTTCTGCATCTTCTAGTTATTTCCTACAAATACAATGTGTAAAAAGCTTCTGGAATGAAAAAAATTGTTTAGCTTGAAAATGTGTTTTGGCTATTATGAGTTTCATGCTAAGAATTCATGTTAAATTCTCACATTTAAGACGCTTTACCACTGACCGTTTTGCTTAATTCCTGATTACTTTCTTAAGTAGCTGCAGATGGTTGGATACGTCATAAAAATAAAACTTGGAGAGTTTTGACATTCATTTGCAATATTTTTTTCATATTTAATGCTTTCGCATATCTTATTACTTTAAATATTATTTAACATAGTTAAATATTCCCACCATAAATTCAACTAAGCAGGTTTAGAAAATAAGTGCATGAATGAAAATCAGAAGGTAAAAAGGTTTTATGACAACATCTATCTCCAGGTTTAGTCATTGTCATTGAGAGAACAAGTGCTTCTCCTACTCTGTCACTCTTCTGGAAAGAGTGGCCCTGTGTGCCCTGTCCATTTTTGTCATTGTCTTCCTCTCTCAGGCATATTTTTTGAGTAGACCCTCTGGTCATTGAGCACAATTAAACAAATGTGACACTTGGATTGTGGGTTTAGTCTTCCAAACCTGTTCCTTTGCTGAGCAAAAAAAAAACAAAGACAGTTGTGTTGTTAATCTCCAAAGCAAAAAGTTCCAAGCTAAGTTAAACAGTATTGCCTTCCAATGAGACAGTCACATGATTTCCACTGAGAAGCCAGCAACAGTTTTGCAGCAATAGTTGCAAGAGTGATTATCTTCTGCTGCAGTACATAAAGGGAGAGAGTGAAGAAATCTAAGAGAAGGAGAATATGAGGAGACAAGGGAACATACACAGAGAGAATTGTGGAGAAAGATTTTTCAACATAGGACCAAAGAGAAGCAATCGGGGACACGGCCAGAACAAGTCAAAGAAAAAGTGTCAAGAGTGTTTAAAGAGGAGAAATAACAAACTGGGTCTGGAGCCAAGCCCATTAAATGGCGCTTGCAGGGGGTTAAACACAATCTATTTATAATTTTGAACTGAGTGTGCTGGTGATAGCTAAGTGATATAATAAAACATACCCTAAACTATTCAACAAACAACTAAAATGCATTAGAGTTCATTTCCAATTGGAGGTTATTGAGGTTTTGTTCCCTTTATTATTTGTTTGAATTTCTTAATGATTCCGATGTTGTGTTTTGTTTTGCAACATCTTGGATGTCATTTTTGGTCCTCAATCGCCAGCATTTTGTAATCCCATCATTAGGTCCACTTCCCCACGTTTTTCTAGGAGTGTTGCCTCTGAGGTCGGGACCTGTGCTTATTCGACGTGACAGGATAACAGGATGATTGGGAAGTCATTTCATTATCTGATCTGCAGTTACCAAAAACTCAAAGACTTTTGGAAAAAAAAACTTTTTGCGTATTACTATCATGGTATTGAAGTTTTTCTCTCTTGCTTGTTCTCCTGACTTTGTATCTTGTCTCTTATTTTGGCTTTGGTTTTCTTTTTGTTATTGATCCCTTTTTGTTTTCCAACATGCATCTTCCGGTCGTACTCAAAAAGTTTAAGCCAGGTATTAACAGTCCCAGAATGCTACTTCAATTAGATTTGTTTAGTAAAATGTATGCCTTTATTGCAAACAATATTTATAATTTATTCAAAACCAACAGCTGAATGTCAGTGGCACTTTATTAATTACATTTTAGTGTTTATTTTTTTATTTTAACATGTTAATGGCTTGTTTCTTAAGTCTGCTTTTCTGTCTATGTGTTATTCATTTCTAGATCGATTTGTGTATATGCAGTATTGTTCTTTTGGTCAGCTCATCGTGTTGTCATTTTGTGTATTTGTTTTCTTATTTGTTTCCATTTTGGCTTTAAACGTCAAGCTAATATTGGAAGGCAATGAGCAAACAAAGAAAATTATCTCTAATGCAATGCAAGTGCAGCTGCAATCTGATTGGACGCTTATCTTACCCATTCTTGAATATTCGCGGGGCATTCAATAAAGACAATCTCTTTTTGAGAACTAATTTGGTGATAAAACCCATATATTACTGATGTTTTGGACTATGTCTGTTGAACCTGCTCTGTCCAAATATTTAGATAATTTGCTGCTAATTTCAGCTACTGTGCAGGAGAGTCCAATGACCACATGATCCATAGTCAGGGAATCTACTAACAACAAAAATATGATATCTGCAAATTATGCAAATGAAGAGAAGGTGTAGTCTATCATGCAGGATATCATGTTAAGGTCTTCATCCTGATAATCAGCCTCCAAATTTAGCAGTCAGTAAAAAATCATCAAGGAAATTAGACATATCACTTATACACTCATTCTGCCAGCACCCTTCAAAATACATGGATAAGTTAATAATTATCCACAATTATGGAATAATTTTGTTTGGATTGACTGTACAGCTTTTCCCATACGCATGAGGAAACATGGTGTGTCTGTGGTCATAGTGATAAAGTTTTTACTTTGACCAGTGAATTTCTCTTGTTGTTTTCAAAGGGTAAATATTCCCTCTCTACCCTCTCCAAGAGCAGCAAGCAGTGATCTGTTTTCTGTGGGTTGAAGATGTACCAGTGGCCAAAATCCTCATCAGTTTGTCAGAATCATAGTTTGGACTTGCCCAGTGTTTTAGCTGATAGTGGATATGGATGGTTTTGCTGTTTTTTCTTCATGCTTAACACTTGTCTGGCCATTTCTGAACTTCCCAATCCATTTGAATGTTCTGCTATGGGAAAACACTGTGCAGAAAGTTTACTATGGATTTCAGCCACTAGTACACCTTAAGCCCATAGAAAGTGGTCCACTGCTCACTGGACTTCTCTTGGAGTAAAAAGAAAGCAGACCAGCCATGTTTACTCAGAGAAAGTAACAAGAGAAACTGACTGATCAACATCGAGACTTTACCACAATGGCCACAGACACATTATGTTTACACGTGTGCGTGGAAATCTGTACAGCCAACAGAAACAAAATTATTACAAAACTATGGATAATTATGGGCTTACCTTTGTTAACTGCGAAAAACTTTAACAGCAACAGGGGCAAGGTTATAGTTAGTTAAATTTTTTAAATTTGTCTTTATTTCTATAAAATATTCTTCTGTTCTTTGATTTTCAGTTTACTTTCATTTTAGCTTTATGAACCTTTGGCCATTCTATTTTATTTTTTATTTTTTGTGACTTACCTTAATTAGTATTTATTTTGAGAGACTTATTTAAGTTTATTTTCATTTTATCTTAAAAATGGCTATTAAGAAATGAAAAAAAGGTTAAGATTAAGAAATGCATGCAGTGCCTACATTAGCAAAGGGTTTATAGAAACATAAGGAAGCGTACGTAGGAGACTCAGTCAGGCACTTTTGCCATCTGCACAGAGAACTTTCTTTTACAAAATGTGTGTCACCTTATTGTAGGAGTGTCTATCTGTTCAGGGAGTGGGTTGCTTGCTTAGGCAATAAAAGACATTTTAAAACTTCAAATCAGGGACTTCACATTACCTTATAAAGGGCAGATATGGCATAGCAGGTCCACAGATTAGAAAAAAGGTGGCAATTTTAATAAATAAATAATGTGCCAGCTCCATCTACATGGGTAAGTGGGCTTATGCAGCTGGGGGAGGTTTGGTGGAGTAAAAGGAGAATGACGTACCTGTATGTGAAGGAAAGATCTGTCTCAATTGCTTCAACGGCTTCTTGCGGTGCCCGATTAGGACGCTGCATCTACAGAGGCATACGAGGATGAGCCAGAATGAGAAAGGGGTGATTGAGAGAAGCAAAAGGAAATGAGAATCACAAAACAGTGGAGGTTAAAGGAAGGAAAGAGAAGCAGGCAGGAAGACAGGTGATAGAGCCAGTGCCGGAGCGAGCAAGAGAGAGGGAGCGAGCGAGGAGATGTCAATATCAAAGGGACGCACCAAGGAATGGATTTTAAAAGACAGTTTTCTGTCTGGGATTTTAACCTCGATTTTGAAAAGGATTATGTTTGTTTGATTTTAACTTCCAGAATCACTTTGTTTTATTAAATTATTTATTTATTATGGATTGATTGCACTGGTCTTGCGGATACTTTGCTTTTGATTGTTTTTAATAAAAGCACCTTTGCACTTTTATGCACCATCCTTTTGCTTTGTTCCAGTGTCCTCATCCACTGGCTCATCTCTCAGGTACGTTCTCAGAGGTAGATATTACTGGATTAATAAAAAAAAATTTGCTTTCTTGATTTTTGTGTTTAATCGACTGAGGTGACCACTTAACAGCCTTTTTGTTTGTTTTTTTTTTTTTTTTTTTTGTTGACCAACATTTGCCAGGGGTTAAAAAATGGCAGGGATATAGTAGGAACTTGAAGAAGAACTAAGCAAAACACAGAATTAAAAAAATAATGTGGGTCAAAACCAAAAAAAGGGAAAAACAGAAGAAGACAACCCCCAAAATGTGAACTAGGTCATAGCTAAGAAGCACGCAGTAGTCTGAAATCTATCATTACCATACTAATCACTGAAAACATTTAAGGTAAATGTAAGGTGAGAATAAAAACCTGTTTTTAACTCAAAAGATACTGAATGAAATGAGAATTGCACTATCTGACTTTTCGCATCATTGACGTCATGTCTGTTTTTTGTGCCCAGGCATGTTTTGTGATTCCGGATGCTACTGAACTATGCTTGGGCCCTCCTCTTCCAAGCAGACCAGGGCACTGTATCGTTGGCCCATCATGGAGTGATCACACTAGTCAAACATTCTAGACTTTGCAGGGTTACATGCCGACAAACGTGCTTAGCCATGGAAAAATGCTAGTGTGAATATACCATTAAAACACCACTGCACCATTAAAATCCATCAAAGCTAGTTTGTTTTTTCTTTGCCTATTGACTTCAATGCATTTCAGAGAGTTTGGGGAAGTTCCCAAACATCTCTATGATTTCGCCATACTCCATGAATCTTGCAGGGTTTGCTCATTACTGCCAGTTACAGTTTGCATATCACAGGTAATACAGTATAGTAATTATTTTGTTATCCTGAAGGGATACCTAATTTATCCTAAACCTTTGTCTTAAGGGTCCTCCTCTCATTGACCAACTTGAATTCATATCAGACATTAATGCTATGTTCTTCAAATCAGAGTTATTTGTTTAAATATCTGGTCATTGAGTGTTGTTTCAAAGTAAATAATCACTAAACTGTGCACTCTTGTGAAGGGTGGGAGTAAGAGAAACTTATGGGGTCAGTTTAATGTCAATTTTCAAAGGCTTTGCCCATAATAATAATAATAATTACCTTTGCGCTTTCCTTAACCGTCCCTCTTCTGTAAACATTTAGTGCTGGGTTGGTTTTGTACTTGCTTGGAGAACTGCTGCAAAATGTTGTGTGCTCAGACTTGAACTTGTGTGCACCTGCATACACACACACACACCCCTCCGAAGGATCATTGATCAATGGTAGACTACACGTTTATTTAAAAAAATTGACAGTTTCCAACAGTTTTATATTATTTCAGTTAATTATCGAGTATGCAGTTTTTGTTAATATAATTCCCTTGGCGGGTAAGGAAAGTAGTAGCAACAGCAGCTGTGCCAAAACCATACATAATAGCAGTGTCAGTTGTTTCATCCAAATGAGCAGTTTCAGCACCAGCCTTGGGGGCTACAAAAAGATGTGGCTATGGTGAGAAGTCCATCTATGAATGTCAAGTGTGAAGGCCAGGGGGCACCAGTGAGCCCCAATTATGACCACACAAGACAGTCCCGGGTTCAAACAAAGGGTGTCTTATTACAAAAATATCTTGTTTACAAAGCCAATAAACACAAACCACCTCTCTTTCCTCTCTCTGTCACCACTACACTGCTCTTCTCCATTCGAGTGTTGCCTTCCTTCCTCCCAGCTCCAGCTTGCCTGGAGAAGGCAGTGTGGTCTATTTTATTGTGGACTCAGGAGTAATTCTGATGGCATGATATGGCCAGTTGGAAACACTTCCGGATCACAAGAAAGCCAGGGAGGCCTCCCCCGGCAGGACCCTCTAGCAAGGGACCCCTATAAGGCTACTTCTCCAGACTCCAGCTCCCATGCAGCCCTGTGAGTTTCCCAAATGGGACTAAGTGGGACACTACCACCTATAAAAGTTGGGGGATGAAATGATCCTTGCTGTCCTCTACTGCAAGTTCTGTTATTCTTTGGGCATCCCATCCACTACAGAATATTCTGGCCTGGTATTGCCCCCATTTAGTCCATCCTTCCATAATGGCATCCCGGCCAGGCAAGGATTTCGGCTCCATCCTGGGCGGGATGCCCAACTATCCTTTGGAGTATCAACACAAGATAATTACAAAGGCAACTAAAATACATGTAACTCTATTAGGTAAGCAGTGGCTAGCACCATGCAGCTGTAAAATGGTTCCTTTCATTTAAAAATTATTAGGATGATACCATATACCTGTCAGGCCAACACTCCTCCATCACTTATGAAGAATGGGGAGCCAGAGTATGAGGTACACATAATTACTGACTATTGCCACCTTGATTCTTGGGGCCAGAATCTAGGGTACTGGCATAATTGCATCTCTGAGAACTATTCTTGGGTTATGGAAAAGGAGATATATGCTCCACAAATGACTCCTTACTTTATGATTTGTCAATGAAAACATAAATGTTAGGTTGAAATCGAGGGATGTTCTGTTCAGAACACAATAATGCACTAGTGAGACTGTATCTGGAGTATTGTGTGCAGTTCTGGTCACCACACTACAAGATAGACATAGCAGCACTTGAAGCTATGCAGTTTTTTTTTCCAAGACCTATCCTTCCCTCAACAGACAACACCTACACATTCTGGTAAGAGGTTTATAAATATAAAGAAATTGGGTTGAAGCAAAATTCTGCAGCCATTGCAGCCTTCTTGAACTGAAATTGAGGACCCCTGCCCTTTAGTCTCAATTTGCAACATTCTTAAAAAGTGTCATTTATACAAGTTTTTCTGTTTTTCTGCAGTTTGGAAATAAGTCTTAAAGTTCAATTAGGATATTTGTATATACAGGTAATGTTTAATGAATTTCTAAGATGTTGGGCAACTCCAGAATAATTCCATCCATCCATCTTTGAAAACCAAAGCAGGGAGAAAGTGGTGTCTAAAGCAGCAAATACCAAGCTCAAGGTAGTAGTAAGGGTGCAAACTCATCACAGGGTAAAAACACACACACACAGAGGTGCATCATAAATGACAGTACAGTGAGGCACCAGTTATTGCTGCTACCTCACAGATCCATCATCCTAACTCTGGAGTTACACCTCCTTCTTTTGTCTTTGTCATACTCTATTTTCCTTCCACATTCCCAAAATGTACCCCTTAGGTTAGGGGTACTCAAACGGCGGACCGCGGTCCACAATCCGAACCGCCAAGATGTTTTTGGCGGACCGCGACTGTTTTCTGTGTAAGTCAAAAGTCCGAATATAAAAGCACCAAAATTATTGTTGTTTTATTATTTACTCTGTAGCAGGGTTGCCAACTGGCATTTTTTATGCCAAATAACTGAAATCTGGCATTTTTGAAAGCTGTTTGGCATATAAAATTTGCGCTTGGTCTACTGGCATTTTTTTGGTCTTTTTTACATGCCGCTTGGTCTATAAATTTTTCAGTTGGTCTGTTCACTTTTTGTCTGAGCTGCTACGGGAAAGCTAATGTAACATGTATCAGTTGATTAGGCCTTCGCGCGTTTTTGGTATTAATCGGTGATTAGGCGGACCTGTTTTCTGTTTATTTGAATTATTTCTGGTTGCTGTAGTATACGCAGTGTCGTGTCGTCCGCTCCGTTGATTTTCATTCCTGGTGTACGACGTACAACTGTATGACTTGTATTATTTACACGAATTTTGAATTTTAATCGGTAATAATCGTAATTATGGCAACAAGTTGCAAGCGCAGAAAGATAGATCAAGAAAATCGATCGTTTTAGAAGTCGTGGACTGAGGACTTTTTCTTTATTTTGCCAGACTGGCCTAACGCACGGTCCATGTGCATTATTTGCCAGGAAACGGTAAGCGTAATTAAAAGCGGCAACGTAAAACGACATTTTGAGCCGAAACACGCCAAGTACTACAATGCAAATTATCCACCAAAGTCAGAGCTCTGTTCGCATAAGATCGACACCCTTAAGTCGTCATTGATAGCGAGTTCATCGCTGATGACAAAAGCGACCACCACACAATCAAATGTTACAGAAGCTTCGCTACGCATTGTTTGGGTTCTTGGCAGACATAAGAAAGCATTTACTGATGCAGAGGTTGTTAAAGAATGCATGATGTCTGCTTCTTCGGTTCTGTTTAGCGACAAAAAGTGTGTTGAACTGATTCAGCAGATACCATTATCAGACAGTACTGCTAGTCGTCGTGCAGGTGACCTTTCTGACAATGTCGGTGGTCAGTTAATATCAGATCTTAAACAGGCTGAATTGTTTGCTCTCGCGTGTGATGAATCCTTCGATAAAACTGACAGGTCTCAACTCTGTGTGTTCACAAGATATTTTGATGGCCATAATTTTGTTAAAGAGTTTCTGACATTACTACCGCTAGTAAAACAGACCCGCGGTGAGGATGTGTTTTCAGCATTATCGCAGTTTATGCACGCAGCTGGATTGGATGTAACAAAAATGGTTTCCCTTACAACAGACGGGCACCAGCAATGACTGGTAAAGATAGAGGACTTGTCACTCATATGAAGGCACTTCAGCCCAACCTTGTTGCTTATCACTGCATCATTCATCAGTCGGCCCTCTGTTCAAAATTTTGTGACGATCTGGCGGAAGTGATGTCTACTCTTTTGAAATGAGTGAATTTTTTACGATGTAATTCGTCTCTGCAGCATCGTCTGTTTCGTTCTTTTCTTAGAGATGTCTGCAGAATTTGGAGATTTGCTGCTTCACAATGATGTCAGATGGTTAAGCAAGGGCCGTGTGTTCGAAAGGTTCTGGAATCTCCGTGAAGATGTAGCTGACTTCCTGCAGTCCTTGAATACAAAGAAAGCTGCAGAATTTTTAACATTTATTCAAGACAGTGACAAGGTTGCACTGCTGGCATTTCTTGTTGAAATTCTGGGACATATAAATACACTGAATTTGTCACATCAGGGTGCAGACAAAACCATTGTCGAATTGCAAGAAGAATGTTGTGCCTTTGAAACAAAACTGAGCATTTTCATCAATGACTTGGAAGGTGGCAAGATGCTGCATTTCCCAAACCTGAAGAGCTGCATGACAGCTGATCAACAAGCATGTTTTTAGTTGATTTCCACATTTCTACATCATTTGAAGGTCGAGTTTGGTGAACGTTTTAAGGATTTCAGAAAACTGAAGCCTGTGTTTTTGTTTGTTGCTGATCCTTTCATTGTCCAGCCTGACGGTGAATGGACATCTGTGGATGCCTCAATTTTTCCGAACTCAAACCCGTCACTGTTGCAAATAGAAGCAGCTGATTTGCAAGCTTCTCACGTTTTGAAAGCAAAATTGAACGAAGTCAGCATAACAATTTTTTGGTCAAAGTTTGTTCCAGATTCTCAGTATCCTGCTGCAAGGAAACTGGCAATTTCCGTGCTCACTATGTTTGGTTCAACATATTCTTGTGAGTGTTTGTTCTCCACTATCAACACTATCAAAATGAAACATCGAAGTGTAATTACCGACCAGAACCTCAGGAATGCAATGAGAATTGCACTGACTGGTTACTATGCTGCCATTATGAAATCAAAACAATAGTTTCACACTTCACACTGAGTGACAATCATTTATGTACCAACTGTTGTAATTGGTGTGTTAATTGCAAGTGGTCATGTGACTTTTTTTTAATTGTTTTCCATATTTTGTGCATGTCTTTGTCTTCTGTAAAAATTTTATCATTTGCATTGAATCTATTACTAGCCTCCTACAGACCTACACCTACAGTCCTACAGACCTACATGGTAAACCTGGCTATAGCGGACACCGATGGTTGGTGGCGAACTGAATGTGGATCAGCATTCAAAAACTTTGAGTACCCCTGCCTTAGGTTAACTGGTAATACTAAAATGGCCTTGTGTGTGTTGGCTGTGCACCCCATATTGGCTTGCCTCCTGTCTTGTGCCGGATGGTGCTGGGATAGACATCTGTTCCTTCTATGGCTCTGAACCGGAAAAAACAGGTTTAACAATGTTCAGTGTATATGAGTAAATGCATTGTACTAACTATTTTAAACACATTTCTATTAGAACAAAATGAAAATTTTGAAATTGTTCTTCAATTTACAGTTACTTAATGAACTGTAAAAGACAAGAAGAGGCAAAAGCTAAGCCCATTACATCAATTGTTTTATTAACATGTTTCATAATACAACTCTATGGACCCTTCACACTTCACCCCTTCTTGTAATGCGTCTACCTATTATCAAGGTTTGTTCATCCCATGAAGTATCAAGTCCTTCTGTGATTTTTGTGGCTACAGGTCCACACTTCTTGCTCCATGCACTGTTATGCTGCCTAAATCCTTGACACTATAAACTTCTTCTTCATCTTCTTCTTCTGGTTTTCTCTCTCTGGTCTGTTTTTAAAGGGCAGCTTGCTCATCTGAGTATACGTTTACATAAATTAGGCCTCATTTCCAGGCACCTCTGGCCTGTTACAATTAATCATGCCAATTAAGTTAATTCAGAAGACTTGCAGCACCTCTCTTCTGAACCCCATCAATACATACTGTACATAAAATTAGCGTGGTCATTGTGTGAATGCACTTAATAAATGAAACACTTGGTAATAAATTTTAAAATAAAGTTGGTATAGATTGTATTTATATAAATAATATCAGTAAATAAAACATGGCACTGTATATATTACCTTACCTGCTCTATATATTCCTAAGAAGAGAATACCATAATTTCCTGCTCAGTTTGTTTTTTTTTTTTAAATAAACCCTTTGCTTTTCTTATATCCAGCTCCTCTACATTGTGCTTCAGTGCATAAAGACACAAGTGTGGTGCAGCAGAAGATGTGTGTGCTCTAACAAAGTCATTTGTCATCAATACTTTAAAGTGTGTAATGTTTGGCAGGCACCCATGAGCTATCTCCCTAATCCAGGGAGTTATTAATTAAAAGTAAGTCCACCAAGGTGTAGATATCACAGAACTACTTAAGACAGGTAATGGTGATAAAACAAACAAGACAAGCCTTTCTGAAGCTGCCATTTACAAGGTCAGAGATTCTACCAGTATGGTCCTGTTCCATTTTCTCACAGCATTGACACCAAGAAAAAACTCTTTCCTACCACCTACATCTTCCTTCTGAATTTCTCTGGAATCGCTCCCCCTTTCCTGCCAAGATAACTCTTGTCCCAGCTCTGCAGCAGACTCCCCAGCACATCTGGCCCATGGCAGGTAGATGTTTTTAAGGCCCAACAGTGTTGTATTCCCAGGTCAACCTAGGAGTCGCATCTTTTTTAACAAGACTGAACGTGGCCTTCTAAAATTCCTGGACCCATACCCTCTGAGCTTCAGCTGCAGCCTGAAACACATGAGGAGCTGCGTCTTGTTGCTACTATCTAACATCTTGTGAGGCAAAGACTCCAATAAACCTCTGTGAATCAATAAACTAGTGGAGGTGTTGCAATATTTTAGGTGCCAGCCTGGCCTGGACCCCATTTAATAATAAGGTAAATAAAGTAAAGTAAATCAAAGCAAAGCAAACAATAGAAATCCTGTTCCTTGTATGTCTTACAATTTACAGTGTTCAGAAGCCATTAAGAAGGCAAATAGAATGTTAGGTTATATAGTACGGTGTGTGGAGTACAAGTCCAAGGAGGTTCTAGTCAAGCTTTATAATGCACTGGTGAGGCCTAATCTGGAATACTGTGTGCAGTTATGGTCTTCAGGCTACAAAAAGGACGTAGCTGTACCAGAAAAGGTCCAGAGACGAGTGACTAGGCTGATTCCAGGTCTACAGGGGATGAATTGTGAGGAAAGTTTAAAAGAGCTGTTTAAGCAAAAGAAGACTAAGAGGTGACATGATTTAAGTGTTTAAAGTTATGATATGAATTAGTACAGTGGATCGAAACTGTTACTTTAAAATGAGTTTATCAAGGATAAGGCTTGAAACTTGTTAAGAGTATAATTTTGCACAAACATTAGTAAGTTTTTCTTTACACAAACAACGATAGACACTTGGAATATGCCACCAAGTAGTGTGGTAGACAGTAAGACGTTAGGGACATTCAAAACCAGACTTGATGTTATTTTACAACAATTAAGCAGCTGGGACTGGTGAGATTTTTTGGTCTGAATATCCTAATGTTCTAGTTTAGGAAATTGTGTTTCACCTGGCACACCTCTTAAATGTGACTGTGTTAATATTCCTGTCTTTTTTTACAACTTTTTAAGAATTTTTGGAGTAAAACAGTAAAGAACTAAGTAATATAAAGTTATCTGTATAGTTACAATGCACTAAATTGAAAAAAAAAAAAACACTAAACAAGAAGATGCAGAATCAAAAGCTATAAAGTATAACAATATATAAGACCTGTTGAACAAATGGACTGTTTCAATCCAAATGCAAAGAAACCATAAATGAAAAGTTGCCACTTTTGCAGCAATTTTCCTTCAGAGTGGTGGGTTATTCAGACAGGTTAGATTACAGAAAAAAGTTAAGAATGGCTGCTCTGCTTCTATTATAGCAGCAATCCAATATTTATTAAATACAGATTAATCGATCAAGTAGTTATTGGCTTTACTAGGCTCTCAATCTAGTGCTGCAATTCAAGGAAGCAAAACCTTTCTGTTGTATGCCGCCTGTAAAATGTAATACAGTTGAACATATAAAATGTAGAAACATACTCAAACAGTGTTAAGTTGACAGGCCATTCAAAATTGGCTTGAGGGTGTGAACACTGGTGCCCTCTGACAAATTCACATCCTAATGCATACCCAACTCTTCTGGTTCGCTGTGACAATGTAGAACATACTGAGAGAAAAAAATAAACAGACGGATGTTAGTGTTTGGCTTTATCTACACAGAATCCAAAAATTCTGGAAGGCCGCATTATAAATAGCATATTATTATTATTATAACACTGAAGGATTCATAGATTCTCCTACCAGAGTCTCTGAGAAGTACAACACCAAGCGTCTGATAGTGTCACTTACTTGGACAAGCTCTTGAAAATTTCTAAAAGAACATCTCACCAGACTCATTTAAACATCAAGGCTTGACATCATTTTAAAATCCAAGTGTGAGACCTTATGCAGTTGTAACAGCATCCAGCAGCTCTAAAAAGCTCTTAAAATGGTTTGTACTTGGTGTTAGAAATCCTGTGTCAAGCAGTCATTAAGCTTTCTTTCAGTTGAGTGAGTGCCCCTTAGATTTTGCCAAGAGATAAGACACATTTATTGATTATGTGTGCTTGATGCAGCAACAGAATCCTTTTAAAAAATTGTAAGCAGATGTAGATATGATTTTTCTTCATGCTTGCTGTCCTTTTGAAACGAATAAAAGACCTCAGTGAATTAGATTCAGATAAGAAAATGTGAGAAAGAGATAAAGAAAGTAATGTCCAGTCTCTCTCTTCACTCTCCTCTATTGAAGGGCTGATGCCACTGAGTTGTGACATGTTCACGCTGATAGACAATCTGCAGTAATCCATTTGGTTCAGAGGCTTCACTAGCTCCTAAGCTACAAAGCAGTTGAAAATCAAAAGCAAAAACTATAAAGTGATTAGAAAAAATGTAAATCAAGGTAACCCCTAATATCTATAAATATATACCCGTGCTCTGTAATGTACAGCTCAAGTACCTTATCTTAGAGAGTGACCAATGGATGAAGGGCAGGGGCATACACTCAGATCTATTTTTCAGACATAAATGAAGTAAGAAATTGCTTGGGGTCCTACGATCAGAGGGGGGCATCAAATCACATGGAGAATACTGGTGGGCAGGCAACAAAATACTTCACAGCTACGGGTCCAAAAAGGCTAGAAATATACTGCATCTTATACAGCAGATGAAATTAAATAGCAGAATGAATTGGTGTCATTTTAAATAGCATTTCTAAATAGCATGGGGATTAATGGTGTGTATGAGAAACGAGTTGACAAAGATAAGAGTTGGGGTACCAGCCTGGTAACTGAATTGAGTGGCAAGTAAAAATGAAAACCACACAATGACTGCAGAGAGGTCTTTTTAGACATGGGTTCAGGACAGAACTGTCGAAGAGCTTTCCGGTTTTCAGTACTTCCAGCAAGGGAGACAGACACTGGAAGTGACATCAGAGGTGTGAAAGCCGTGAATCATCTGGAGTATGAGAGAAAGGCATTAGGACCAGAGCGCCAATCCCTGGTGTGGCAGTAGAAGTACAGTCACTAGAGCCCTTCAGCTTTCTCCTGTACGCATACATGTGACAGGTGGTTCCTTAAACTTTCAGGACATTGTGTACAACTCCTTGACTTTTCATTATGTGTAGTGATGAGCATAACCATTTGTGCAACAACTGAATTCACTGCAATAGTTTTTTCTCCAAGTATAGAAGCATAAAAAAAGCTATTCTGGTGCAGAATGTGAAAAGCGGGGTTTAGAGAACAAATACCTGCAAGAACATCAGAGGCACATTTCTACTAAAACCCTGTGGAAGGATCCAGAGTTGGTGAAAGTGAGTGCAGATGGTGTTACCTCAGACCCCAAGTTAGCAGTGTGAGGCATAACCCGTGACATGACTGTGTTCACAGGCAATGTACACGACAAATATAAGTGCATGAAGCTGCCATGGAAGACTGGGGTGGTGTTGGTGGGCAGTGGTTTTGGCTGTGGAATAAACCTTAGGGCTGCTTTAAAACCAAAAAAAAAAAACTTTGACCCCCCACCGAAAAACCATGTTTTGAATTTGCAAAATGAATTTCTGTGCCGAATGCTTGTGAAACAGAACTTAGCTGTTTTGCGTGTCATTAACTGTTTGTAATGTTTGCATGTTCACCCTGGGTGTGGGTTTTTCTCGGAGCCCAATATTGTGTGTGTGTGCTGTACCCTATGACAGACTCCTGCAAAATTGGCTCCCATCTTCTGCTTGATTTTTGCAGGATAGACACCAGCCACCAGGACACTGCCATTAATTAAATAGCCTGAATAAGTACTGACTTGATTAATATTTTAGCAATGCAGTACATCATTTCTGTTCCCCAAAGAGATTTCTCTCAGTATAAATACTTTAATTAAAAATGGCCATTTTATAAGGTATATATACTAATTGCCAGTCAACCTCACCTCCCGTCATTTCCACTGAGAACAGCCTGAATTCACCAAGACATGGACTGTTGTGGAAATGCATGTTAATGCTAGCGTCTCATAGTTACTGCAAACTAACTGATGTTACTAGATCATTCCACACTGCTCATAGCCAGGTGGCATGGACCATTAACCTGTGGACAGCTCCCATCTGCTTTGAAGGGAAACATTAAACGAGCCACAAAGTCCAAATAAGCAGTCAACCACTCCTCCACTTATATCAAAAGACCTTACAACATGTGTGCCATGCTCCATACCGTCACTCTGCCCTAATCAATTATTTACACCCAGTGGGTGCTTCCTTAAGTATGAATTGGAAAATGGGATTCATCAGAACAGCTTGTGCTTTTTAGCCTACTGCAGCCTCACCTTGTTTTGTTGAAACTTGGTTGGGTTGTTAGTGTTCATAGCCAATCCATGACAAAAGTGAGGTGTAGTGGTTAAGGCTTGTGGGTTCAAATCCCACTACTGACCCTGAGCAAGACACTTGACCTGCCTGTGCTCCAATTGGAAAAACCAAAAGAAATGCAACCAATTGTATCATAAATGTTGCAAGTCGCCTTGGATAAATGTGTTTGCCAAATAGGTCAATGTAAAATAAGAGGTGGATATTTAGGTGGGCTTCCTTTAGTATACTTTTGTCCTACATTACTCTGCTTGTTGTATTAGTCTTAAATGATCTTTTAAATCAGTGGTCTATAGCCAGCTACACATTGTAATTGACTGAATGGTTATTGAGTAGAGACTAAACACCCTTGTGACACTCTTTAGGTACGGCTGTTTTTGGGATACATGCCTTCTGGCCTGTTTTGGCATCCACTATTGTGCTGCATTAAAAACCCTTACATCTTTAATCTTGTCCATTATGAATTCCACAGACGAGATTCACTTATTTTAAATAGCATACACTGCATGTATG
Source organism: Polypterus senegalus (assembly GCF_016835505.1). NCBI lineage: Eukaryota > Metazoa > Chordata > Cladistia > Polypteriformes > Polypteridae > Polypterus > Polypterus senegalus. The sequence goes on along the minus strand of NC_053156.1, from coordinate 97,912,453 downwards.
ACATTGATTGATGAATCAATTATGTGGTAAGGATAAGTAGGTGGCCATGTTGCATCAGAATGCTTAGTAAAGACTGAAGCAAAACTGTTAAATGTACATTGGTCATCTATAGGACCTATGGGTCCATTCTGGCCCCATTAAGAACAGCAATCCTTTCAATAGCAGTTAAAACATTTTAACATTGCTAAGAAAGAGAATCCCAGACTCTGTGTCTGCTCATATTGAACCTTAAGATTGGAACATTCATGCCATTTTAAACTGCTGTTTTTATAGTCCTGTAAGAAGCAAGGTGTGGAAGTAAGGAACATTTCGATGATGATAGGATGTACTCTATTTTCATGCTTTTTCTTTGCATGTTAAAGTCCCATTTCTATTGTTTTTATTTGATTTCAGCAGCTGTAAAACATTAAGAATGACTAGCAGCCTAAAATATTTTCCACAGTACATTAATGCAACACATTATAAATGCAATTTCTGTAACTTAATGTAAAAGCTTTAATTTCTGTGTGATATCTTAGAACAAATGATGAAGTGGTGGTGATGCATGTTAAGGTCAGTAAACAGAAGACATTAAAGATGAATTAACAATACATTAGTCATTTTTTTGCATGCCTGTCAGCAATTATCTCAATGACGAGCATACTTGACTTAAATGTTTTTTTTCTCTCTCTCTGTCTCTAAGCAAATAACAGAAAATTAATATATTATAAATTCCCCGACTAATGAAGTATGGCAATTAAAAAGGAACTTGTTTGGTCTAAGGGAAATGACAAAATAGTAGAAAATCCATTGTGAGTATCTGATAATGATGCATTATGTTGAGTGGCATCCTAAGAACGGAGGAAAGAGGACAGAGTTGGCATGAGGAGAGTTAGAGTAGGTAAGGGGAAATTATTTAGGGAAGTAAGACAGGTTAGAAGAAAAAGCCAAAAAATATATAAGCTTAACAAAACATGACATTGGCGGTCCAGGGAAAGTTTATATAGCTTTGGGTGATGTACAGTACAATGAGATATGTCATGGAGGTGAGGATATCTTGTGTCTGAGGTTATGGTCGGTATATGGAGTAGCTGACCAAGCAGACAGACCAATTACATTGTCTTGTAATGAATTTTCTGAACCTTCCATGGTATGTAACATTACACCTCTAACAGAAAAAAAGGAAAGTCAAATTTATGGTTAGATTTAATCAAACGTATTTGTATATAATGCTCCTCCTAATAGGTAGACTCAGAATGTTGCATTTAGTTATGGTCTTCACCTGTGTCAGATATTGGATCCTTTAAGGGCCTTTGAAAGTGCCGATTTAGTGTTGAAAGTTCATCTAAAATAATATCATTGAGAGAATAAAAGCAACGGCATGAACGAATGCTGAAGGCACTCAAAGCCTGGGAAAGATCAGTACTAACTGTCACCCAAACCAGCCCCTAATTATTAGCATTTTTATTCATTCAGAATACACTTTGCCTTTACCAAAGGCACTTTACAAAATATGAAATAACTGGGGTGATGTTAAAAACTTCAGAGTGAGCCTGGATAACATCCTACTGGGCAAGTAATAATTCTGAGGTCACAATATTTAAATATACATTGTAAAATTATTATTAAAGCACATCATCTCTGTGATGAATTGTTTGTTACTTATTATGGAAACTATGACGAAGGAGACAAGGAAGACTTAGAAGTTGTAGTGGACTTGTCACCATCTATATCAACACAATGTGCAGAAGCCATTAAGAAGGCTATAAGAATGTTATACTATCAAGATGGAGCTGGTGTGTGTGTGGCTTGCTGTCTGTTGCTCACTTGCTTCCTTCTTTCTGTTACTCATTGTAAATAGGACTACAGTCTTCCCTCCTCGATTGCGGGGATTGCGTTCCAGAACCCCCCACGAAAGGTGAAAATTTTTGAAGTAAAAACCATATGTTTATATAGTTATTTTTATATGTTTGTTAACTTATAAACTCAACCACACTCTTATAAACATTTCCCACACAGTTATCAGCATAACCCTTTATATTCTCTTAGATATTATGTAAGATTTGTTTTTTACCTTTTCGGCAATCGTTAGCATCTTCTATTGGTGCTTGGGCACGACCCTGGAAGCAGTAGCAGGAGTAGATCGTTTTGGAGACATAACGAAGGGCTTGACTACGCACAAAGATAAACACAAAAGAGCACAAAACTTAACTCTTTACACAGCGAAACACATTGATGCTGAATGAGCGAGAAGAGATGCTGGCTAATGAAAACCGGAATCGAATGCTGCTCTCCGTCGCTGAGCCAATCAGCACCCAGGAACTTAACCGCGTGCTCTGATTGGGTAGCTTTCAGCCATCGGCCAATAGCGTCCCTTGTATGAAATCAACTGGGCAAACCAACTGAGGAAGCATGCACCAGAAATAAAAAGACCCACTGTCTGCAGAAATCTATATATATATTTAGATATGCTTACATATAAAATCTGCGATAGAGTGAAGACGCGAAAGTTGAAGCGCGATATAGACAGGGATTACTGTAGGTCTTTGCTGAGTTACAATCACCAAGCACATTTCAACAATTGACTTACTGCCAAAAAACTGATGAAATATTAACTGATTGAACAGAAAATGGTCATCCTGCCACTTCTATCCCATTCACCTCTATCATGCTCTTATTTTGTTCGCATAGAAAAAGACGGAAAAGATAACTGGACACAGGGAAAGCACAGTGGTTTTTTGATGAGAATTAAATTTCATCTGGCTTTGTTTTCTGGGTTGAATCCCCACTGCATTTGGGCTGAACATGGATCAGATTGTCACCATGTTGTTTCGTGGTGGTTTCGTGGTTTATCTGTTTAGCACCTGTTTGTTGGCCTGGTTGAGGAGATTCAGATTCCTCAATTTCACTCACCTCATCTTTGTGGAAATAGGGCCGATCCTCAAAACTTTAAGCAGCTGTAATGGGTAATAGTTGCTTTTAATGATTTTTTTTTAAATCCTGTAAATCGGATATTTTGTATGTTAGTAAAAACCTTGTTGACTGCTGGTGAATTCAGAACTTTTACTGCAGCATCTATATATATAATTCACTAAAGTAAGACAACCATGGAAAGCATGCCGGAAGGGGCGTGGATTCACTAAGCCGCCGACAAGTGAGACACCTATGGCGCAACCAACTCCAAGACCATTGGATACGACGACAACTCGCAGGACTACGCCCACCAACTCGGACACGACGACACAGAAAAAATGGCGTCATTTATATTCGTTTGTCATAGAGGCCACATGCAGTGCCAGTCAGGTTAATGTCATGTGCATGTCATGCACCTTCCAGCTACGTTGACTGTTCATAGAGGCATGTTTCTCGCGGAGATGAATCACCATATGCAGTGTGTGAAGCGCTACTACTGTGGTCGGGTGTCTTGGTGGATTATATATAGAAAGGCAGCCAAAACTGCACAGAGCAATGAAAAGTCTACGTGAGTCACAGGTGCATCTGGACTGTGCAAAGACAACGACTCGAGTGACGAGTTGGAGGTGGGCACATGAGCAGGCAGTGCATACTGAATGAGAAATCAGCACACTAGCATGACGAAGGGAGCGGAGTGGACGACCTTCTCCTCTCCTCCCGTTCCGCGCCATATGCAGCGTGTAAAACTGTTTGCGAGGGGTATCCTATGAGATCCTTAAAACAATCCTTTACAACTGAGGTTACAACACAATGAAGTGAGTAGTCTTTAAAAAACGAGTTTTCAGTTACAAAGCACGACCGCGTGCACCATAGCAAACTGTTTTACATGCTACATACAGCAATTCACATCCGCAACAAACATGCGTCTTCTTAGATGCTCCTGCACTTTGTACACACCCACCTCGCTACCACCGTGGTCGGGTATCTTGGTGGATTATATATGGAAAGGCCGCCAAAACCGCACTGAGCAATGAAAAGTCTACGTGAGTCACAGGTGTATCTAGACTGTGCAAAGACGACAACGACTCGAGTGACGAGTTGGAGGTGGGCACATGAGCAGCCAGTGCATACTGAACGAGAAATCAGCAGACTAGCATGACGGAGGGAGCAGAATGGACGTCCTTCTCCTCTCCTCCCGTTCCACCCTCCGCGCCTGAGCGCCGCATTGACGATTGTATGTTGGTTCGTTCTGTGCATTGTTACAATGTTGCTTTTCTTGCTGATTTATTACATTACTGATTTTTCAAATGTTAATTTTCTCCCTGTGCTTAAAAATCATTAAAAAACCGGCCTGATTATGCGGCGTATGGTATGCTGCGGGTTGGCTAGTTGTAGTTATTTTAACTCACCGAGAACTAATGAACATGAAGGAGAAATAGCAACTGTTTTAAAGAAAATTTTTAATTGTAAGAAATTGTCATAAACATTTTATTCCAGCTTTGAGCTGAGTATGTTTGAGATGGATTAAATTTATTCTGTTTTGTGCCCCGCGATATACCGTCCACTTAAATGCGATAAGGGTTTCTCTGATTTCTTAGCTGAAATTAGATAACAATATGATAAAGTCCTAATTGTTGGAGATTTTAATATTCATGTCTGTTGTCCTGCTAAACCATTAGTTAAAGACTTTTTAAATATTATTGACTCTTTTAATCTTTTACAGTCTGTGACTGGCCCTACTCAACAGCATAGGCATACATTAGATCTTGTTTTATCATGTAGAAATCCTGTATTTAAAATTGAACTTTGTGATGCCTTGTGATTCTTTTCTGACCTGTGACTATGTGGGTTCACTGCATTCTCCAATCATCCATCCAGGAGCCCTTGAACCCTGCACCGTCGGTAATGTTACCGATGAGCACAGCAATTAGGCACAACAAATGGAGCAAGGGGATGGTGTAAGAAGTGTCAAGTGTTTTTATTAAAAACAACAACAAAACAGTGTCCAAATTAAATAAAGTGCAGTGCTTCAAATCATTAAATAAATAATCTATAAAATAGGAGCACAGTGGAGGTTAAAAACACCAGAGGAAAACAATCCTTTAAAATGACAATGAGGTTAAAATAATGCTGGAAGCAGTCCCTTTAAAAATCCCAAGCCCAGTGTCTTTTACATGGCGGCTCCCCTGCTTCTCCCATCAGGCTTCTCAACAGGGGAGTCGCCCTTCCTGCAGCTGGCCTTCTCACTACTCAACAGATCTGGAGGCTTCCCAATCCCTGGCTTTGTGTCTAGCACTCTCCAAATCGTGACTTGGTATCCCTAACAACCAGGATGCTCACATCAGGGAAATCACCGCCCAAGCCTCCTGACTCCCGCTGCCTTCTCAGCCTTACGCGGCCAGCCGTCTTACTGCCGGTCACTCCTGTTCCTCCATAATATGCTCAGCGGGAGCGACCACTTCCAACTGCACTAGGTATTGGCCAAACACCCCTGCTAGGGATCAACTGTCCAGCTGCCTGCCTGCGAGCCTTCTCTCGCACGCACCGGCTCTCTCTCCACACTGCTTCCTGCCCTCCTGCAACCTCCGCCATCTTTTTCCTTCCTTTTTCTTCTTCTCCCCCTAACTGCCTCATGCTTGTATTTATGACGGGGACGTGATTCACCTGTGGCAATCAGCGGCTCCCAGGAACAATTACAGACGACTCCTCACCTGTGCACTTAAGTGAGACTCGTCTGCACTGCAAATCACCCCTGGAATCACATCAGCCACACATCACCATGCCCCCTTGCTAAGCCGCGATTGCGGTGATTATTTATTTTAAAAATGGCCCTTTGACATGAGCTGTGGACCCGCTATACCACAGACCACATGCCTATTTTATCTGAAATATCATTTTCCCATCATGCCTCTAAATTATGTGCTATGACTTGCTGCTGTTGTTGTATATTTACCTCTTCCATTCCTGTGTAGTTTTCCATGCAGTTTTCTGCTGCCTTTAATAATGTCACAGGGATTCATTCAGGGACCTTGTGTTGTCCTCATACTGAGGAGTTAACCCTACTATTTTACACGACATGTCAGAATTTTTGGATAGTGTTGCCCCATTTAAAATTATGTGTTCTAAATCTAAAACCCACCCATGGCTAAATGACACCACTCATGTTGTCCGACGTAAATGCAAGAGGGCTGAACACAAGTGGAAATCAGATAAGCTACAGGTTTCTTTAGACATTTTGAGGAATAGCTGGGATAAGTACCAGCACACTGTCAAAGCTGAAAAGACAAAATATTATTTTGAAAAACCACTATAGTATTATCAAAGCTGTTCTTGGTACCCCCCCAATCTGCTTGTAAACCTGTTATAATTTCTACTTTTTTTGTCAAAAAGGTTACAAACATTAGAGTACTCATTTTACCTCCTTTTACCACCTCCTTATACCACCTCCTCTGCTGCTTTTAACCAGTTTGACCCAGTGTCCCTTTCTTTGCTAAAGAAAATTATTGGTCATTTGAGACCTTCAGCTTGTTCAACAGATGTTATTTCTCCTCGTCTTCTTGACCTCCTTAGCATTGTATTTTAATAAAAAATAAAGTGCTGCATTTTTTGCTTGAAAAAATTACATCTTCATTAAATCTCATCTTTCTACTCTAAAACGTGCAAAACACTAAAAGTACAAAGTCAGAAGTGTAGAAAGTATAATAATGATAAAAAAAACAATAATAATAATATTAATATGAACAGAACACTGCACATGTGCGAGTGATACGAGCGTCACACTCAGATTTACCAGAATCAATTTTGCTTTCACTGACCATTTCAATCTTACTGCTTAAAAGACAGATTCACAAAATCATCACTGCTGATGAGAATCATTTCATACCAGACGCCATTATGAGGCTAGTCGAAGTCACATTGATACCGGGTAATGCTCATGCCTAACACTTACGCAAGACACACCTATACCGTAGTAAGTAAGCGAAGTAACGCTTGTCACTAACACTGTTGCCACTTTTATAGCCTTAGTAATCCTCCGTCTAACACTTACACTTGTTTATATTGTTGATTTTAGCACTGTGTTTACAGCTTGACTGACACTCAGGTCTAACGCTAAGGAGGTTAAAGAAACTGTTGATACTTTTGGACCAGATATCCAAATAATTATCAATAGCAGTCTCACCTCTGGTATTGTACCCAGACGTTTTAAGCATGTAGCAGTGCAACCACTTATCATAAAGCACATTTGGACTCCTCAATTCTTTCCAATTTTAGGCCAATTTCCAGACTTCCGTTTTTCTCAAAAATCTTGGAAAAAGTTGTTTTTATTCAGCTGAAACCTTTTTTAGACATATATGGTATCCTTAAGGAATTCCAGTTTGGTTTTAAAGCCTTTCATAGCACTGAAACTGCACTATTAAAGGCCATTCTCATGCTTTTTGGATATGAAGTCTGCTTTCGATACTACAGATCACAATATCCTCATTCATCAGCTGGAGTACAAAGGTGGATATTAAGGGTAGTTCTTTGGAGTGGTTTAGGTCTCATTTATCTGACAGAAGTTTTTCTGTTAGCTTTGGTGATTTTGCCTCCTCCTTATCACCTCTTAATTGCGGAGTTTCTCAGGGTTCTATTCTTGAGCAACTCCTTTGTCCTCTGTATATTTAGAAACTGTGACATCTTGTTTCACTGCTATCCAGATGATACGCAGATTTATTTACCCATAAAGCACAGTAATGTAAACTCTTTAAAACTGTCGTTCGACTGCCTTGAGGATGTTAAAGTTTGGATGGCTTTAAATTTTTTACATTTTAATGAGAACAAAACTGAGGTTCTGTTCTGATGTTTGGGCCAAGAGGCATCAGTGATGCCCCTCATATGGACTTGAGTTCCCTGAAACTTTATGTAAGTTCGGTTGTAAAAAAAAATGGCCATTATAATAGATAGTGAATTTTAAATTAGACAAATAGTTAAACTAAATAATTAAAATAAGTTTTTTTTCTACTAAGGCTTTTGTCTAAAGTTAAGTCCTTCCTATCATTTCATGATTTGGAAAGAGTTATACTTGCATTTATTTTATCCCGACTTGACTGCTCTTATGCACTTTATGTTGGCGTCAATCACACATTTACAGTTAGTTCAAAATGCTGTAGCTCATCTTTTAACAGGAACATGCAAGCGAGAGCACATTTTTCCTGCACTGGCCTCCCTGCACCGGCTCCCTCTTCATTTTAGGAATTATTTAAAGATTTTATTAATTGATTACAAAGCGCTAAATGGCTGAGCTCCTTCTTACCTCTCAGAACGTTTACAATTTTATATTCTATCATGGTAACTTGGGTCCTCTGATCAGTTGTTTCTGGTGGTCCCTAAATTAAGACTAAAGTTTAGGGGAAGTCTGGAATGAGCTTCCATTTCATGTTAGGCTGGCCCCTACTTTGCCTATTTTTAAATCACTTCTTAAGGCACATTACTATTCCTTAGCTTTTATTTCATTATAATTATAGAGTTGTGTGTGTTTATTGTCTTATTGCTTATTGTCTTTTGTATTGTATTGTTCTTGGTTGTAAAGCATTTTGGTCAAATATCGTGTGATATATGGCCAGCAGTGTATCCCGGCCAATACCCCGACGCCACTAGGTGGAGTCCTCCCTGTAACCTGGAGGTGCCCCGAATTCCCGCAGGGCATCATGGATATTGGAGTTTTCCTTCACAGCCCTGCTCGATACCATGGGGACTGCCAGGGAACTTTGCAGGGAGACACAAGGATTTATATTTTAACTATAACCCGGAAGTACTACATTGTCACATGGATGGAAGAAATAAAGTACTTCCGGCTGAAGAAAGAAGGAGTTTCCATCTGACCCAGAAGTGATAATGGAATCACGGACTGAAGGACAGAAATACTTCTGGGTCACAAACTATAAAAGGACTGTGGGAAACCCCAGCAAGGGGGCCGAGTTGGGAGGAAGGGTGACTGAGCTGCTGGGAGGTGTGGAGGATTATTGTTATTGTGATTTATTTGAGTATTGTGGAGGTGGAGGTGCTTGTGTGCATTATTATAATAAATAAAGTCATTATTGGACTTTTTACCTGGTGTCTGGACGTAGTGTCTGCAGGTTCAGGGGACAAGAGCACCCTATAGCTGCCACGATTACCTTTTTAAATGTGCTATAAAAATATATTTCATATTAATATTTATCAAAATGTGTAGAGTACAAGTTAAAGGAGGTTATGTTTAAGTTATAGACCTCATCTGGTGTACTGTGGCCAGTTTTGGTCTTCAAGTTATAAAAAAGACCTAGCAGCATCAGAAAAAGTACAGAGAAGAGTAACTAGGCTGATTCTGGGACTAAAAGGTATGAGCTATGAGGCAAAAATAAGGACTTTAATCTCTCCAGTTTAAGCAAGCAGAAATTCAGACGGGGCATTTTCATTTTTTTTTTTAATTAAGAAAGAAATTAGTCCAGTGCGTCCAGGCTATTACTTTAACATAAGTTAAAAAATGGGGACACTTTGAAACTCAACAAGAGTAAATTTTCTAATAAACATTAGGTTTTCTTCACACAGAGATCCATAGACACATGGAATACGTTACCAAATAGTGAGTCAGAGAGCAGGTTGTTAGAGACCTTCAAAAACTCAATTTGATGTTATTTTGGAAACATTAGGTGGATAGGACTGGCAAGTTTTCTTTAACTTAATGGCCTGTACTCATCAAAAGCTTTCTGATATTCTAATAAAAAAAAGAAACAAAGCAGAAATCTTGTCTCCAAAAATATTAGTTTTGGACAGGCTCAATAAACAGTCTTCACTTACTATATTTAACTGAAACAGATGTATATTTTGAGTAAACAAGTCTCGTTCAAATACTCACTAGAAGACATGGAAACTGACAGACTACAGCATGTTACAAAATGTAAGGTGAATAGCTCACAAATTTTGAACAGATGTAGAGTGCATAATTTATAACAGCAACAACAATTTTGAGTGTAATGGAGACTATAAATGATGTGATGCAGTACCCAAAGCCAAACAATTTATGCAACAATCCAAATAATAAATGATAATAACAACAAAAGCAAAAACAACACGAAAAGGAACAACAGATTTTCAGGCAAATATGTGTATTTAGAAAAAAATGTCACAAGCTGCAATGATTTTTCTTTTCTTTTCTTTTGCAGAATTATGTAATGGTTTAAATATTTGCTTTCTGATTCACCTTTTTTCTCTTTTAGTTAATTATTCTATTATCTACAAGCAAATATTACACAAATACTCTTAACTGAAAGCGGTATAGTCTGAGTGCACCAGCAAAGTTGAGGGTTTGTGTGGGTATCTCTTGAGATTTGCCCATCTGGAATAGGGTGTTGAGGCTGGTATATCTGATTGAAAAGATGGACCAGAAATAATAGAACTTTCATCCTGCTGCCACCTATAAATCACAGGTAGATGAGCCACACAAGTCTGGTTTCCATGAGCTGCATGGAAAGCATTAGCAATTTTCTAATTTCTGTGGTGACTGGTCATTGATCGTGCTCTTATACTGACCTTAGATCAAAATATGAAACTTTTTTTGAGCTTCCTGAAATCTGTCAATTTGAAAAAAAGAGAAAATAAGCCTCCAATCTACAGGTTTCTTTCTTCCCACTTAAACATAAGCCGCTTTTCCACTGCATAGTACGGCACGACACGGTTCAGTACAGCTCACCTTGGTTCGGCTCAGTTCAGCTCGGTTTGCTTCGACTGCAGTTTAGTACCGCTTTAGAGTGGGCGGATTATTCACGTGTCGTTATAGTTGCGCCGCCTCTACTGCTCGCTCTTCATTTTTTTTAACTTGTCCCTACAGTGTTTGTAAGTCCTATGGTAGCCGTGTGTGGCCAAGAGCTGAGCGACCTCCTGGAAAATGTTTTCATTCCGCGTCGCCCCATCCAGCTCTCGCTGGATCCGCTCCTCGGCTACCAACGAGAGGAACATCTGTACTTCCTCAACAGACCACGGAACAGCCATTTTTGGTTAAAACCAGTTTGAACCTTCGCGGGTCTGTTGTGTCTCGTGTCGCAAGTTCAGTGTCGCCGTAATGACGATTTTCTCCGGCCAATCAGTGACCAGCAGAGTTTACACGTCACATTTTGGTAACGGTTCGGCACGCTTGGAACCTCGGCTGAGGTGGTACTAAAAAAAGGACCAGGTACCAGGTACTGTTCCCAGTGGAAAGCCCCGCAAAAGTGAGCTGTACTGAACCGTGTCGTGCCGTACTATGCAGTGGAAAAGCGGCTATAGAATCCACTTTACCCCTCACCCACAGCACTAAAATTAGATTATGCACTTCAGAATATTAAGTGGGTTCCAGTGAATTGTTTAAGACTTCCAAATGAATGTGTGTGACTAAATATTAGACAATTTCTTCATCATTTCAAAAAAAACCTTCCTTGGAAATCATGTCGTACAGTCAGATAGCCTGAGAAATAAAATCCACATCTTTTTATGGTCCACTGTTACTTTTGTATTTGTTGCAAATGAGAATTTAATTCACTTTTTGACCGTGGTGCATGAAGAGTGATGGCTCAGATCTGAAGTGCTATTGTGCGCTTTTAAACACTCTCTGCAGCAAGACAACAACAGCTGGTTTCCTTTTTAATTAACCGCATTGGATCACCAACATCTATCAGGTTTTCTTTTAGTTATTTTAACTTTTATAATCTTTAATTCAGGTGTTTCTTCAAGGTGTATGATGCCTTTTCAACTGCCTCACACCACAGAAATGATTTCACACTAATCGGGGTACAGCATCCAATGTGGCAGGAATGTGTTCTACTATCTGTATGATAATTTGGCACATATTTCCTAAATAATGAGGTATAACTTTAAAAACAATAATTCAGATTTATGTAGTAGCTAAAAAAAGATTTTTTTAAATGCTCAAATTAATTCAGTTCCTCTGTTTTAGTCAGTTGGCTACCCCCTCTTATTCCCACTGACAACACTTAAAATTACATAACGCAGCTCAGAGCATTCATGCGGGTCCCACAGGATTACTGTACAAATGCAAGGTCTCTAAATCAACAATTTTCAACATGGAAAACAAACCTTAAGAAATGAAATGGGCAGCAAACTCAAAATGTAATTGTATTGTTGAAATAAATGGTTTCATTTAATAATCAAAGGACCTGAAGCACTTGAACCCTGTCCAGTGACCCATGACTTAAATGTTGCCTGGTCTGCTTTAGAAGGCTCATTATTATAAATATTTTGCGTGACACATTTGCAAAAGTCTGACATAACAGGTCTGAGGTCATGGAGCACATAGTTCAAGAACAGTGCAATCTCATTCTAATTAAGCAAGTGCCACAGCTGTAGGACAAATTGGGAATTGTCCATTCCATGCCTGCTAAGAAAACAGATTTAACAGGGATGCCAACATCCATCTACACCTTCCCCCACTTGCATTCCAAATTAAGTGACTGAACTCTAACTTGTACCAGGATCTGCCTGGACTTCATCTGATAAGAAATGAGTAAATCAGACTAACATTTCTCCAGAGGCCCTCTGCAGACCTGAGTTTGAAGGCTCAAAATGGACTCAATCAAGGAGAAAGACCTATAGCTTAAGGGATGACAATTAAGACAGACAGAAAAACTCGCCTATTGGAAGACAATGATTTTGTAACTGAATGTGATTTTATTTAAGTTATACGTTTCTTTAAAATTCTCTGCAACATCTTGAAGAAGCTCTTTGGGATATTCACTGGACACTCACTGAACTCCTTTGGGATTCTCTCGGGGGATTTGCAAAATGACCTTCTGAAATCTGGTGACTGAAACCTAAAAACATGGAGAGTTGAAATGGTAAAATTCTCTTCACTTTGTGAACCAGAAGATCAGACCCAGTCTGTCAAGCCTAAGCTGTGTGGCAGTAGCCTGACCACGCTAAGAACCTATTACTTTAAGAAGGAAACTTCAGCATCTAAACTCTTGGGTCAGAAAGAGTAATGTTTTCCCCCAGGGTTCAGATGCCACAGCAAAGGGCCTAACAGCAGAAAGCAAGATGAGAAAGCAGCAGCAGAGCACTGACAACGAACATGCAGTAAAGAGAAAGAGTTGCACTCCTACATCATCTTTAAAGACTTGGTATCATAAAACTATTTATCTTTGCAAGATAAAGTAGAACTCTAAACACCTGTAAACAGCCAGCCTATCTTGCATGTTTGTCTGTTGAGTCTATCTGTGTTCAGCCTTATATGTCAATGTACAGTATATACGCAGCTATTATACTTATATAATCCTTGTGTTTATCAATAAATTGCATTATTCTCTTCCTAAAAACTAGTGTGCCTCAGTTACCTTGATATAAGTAGTACTAGGGTGTTGTACTGTGTTAGCCATTATGAATGTAGAGAAAAGCCAAGCAAAATGACACTTTTTATTGGCTTTTATTGTAATCATTACATCTTGCCTGAAGAAGGGGCCCGAGTTGCCTCGAAAGCTTACATATTGTAACCTTTTTAGTTAGCCAATAAAAGGTGTCATTTTTGCTTGCCTTTTCTCTTGATATAAGTCTGAAGGCCAGAGAACCGTTTCAAAATAAAAGTTAAGATAAATAAAGTCGAGGACGACAAAATATCTGAGCAGTTACCGGTATTCTCAAAGTCAAAAGTGATCATTTATTAACCAACTAAAAATTCACTCAATCCCTACATTTCAATTGACTGTCCCTGGGTGGTCAAGTAAACATTTTCTTTTCAAATCCTACACAGTCTGTGTTCATAAATGTCATACGTTGGACCAGTTTGTATTTTGAGCATAATTTTTAGAAAACCCTACATTGTGCTGTGCTGTCTTCAAACTAGGCTGTAGTACTTGCATAGTAGTGTGAGGAAATATGGCATGATTTTCCAAATATGGTAATTTGCTTGGAATTTTATGACTTTTACCTGAGCAAGTCACTCATTCACCACAATTAGATATGATAATGAGGCTAATCTTGTCGGACCGTCAGTTATTGGGTTATTGAGTCAGATCCATCAATGTTTCAGAAGGTGGTTAGGATTCATGTTATTTTAACCCTTGTGGCGAGAACAGACTTTAAGGCTTTAAGTTTCTACAGTTTTGCTGTTCTTTATCAACTCTAAAATCACTATACAAGTATCAAGGATACACTTAGGCTAAAAGTGGGCAAACTGTGCAGTAGCTAACTGAGTGAGGCAGCAGGTGAACCAGGTTTCTGATAGGATTGGGGAGCCATTGCTTCACCACCGATATAAAACTAAAAATAGTTCTGCATGGTACAAACTGCAAACAATGGTGCCAACAGCAAACAAGAGCACAGCAAATTAAAATTCAATTTCAATTTTCAATTTAGAGTATTGTTAGCAGACTCAAATGTCACCTAAAGAGTTCAGTTCTCAAGAAGTACCAGGGAGTAGTTCTAATCTAAAGTAGCGTTCATTCCACAACTAAGATTCAAGGAGCGACAATGAATGATTTTTTTAAATCTGAATAAAGGGTGTACATTAATTACACTGCCTGAGAAAGAATGAAGGTTTTTAGGAGAAAGATACATAGAAACAAGACACTGAAGGAGGTGAGGGACAGAGCCATACTATGTGCTGTAAGGAAGAATCATAGTTTTGAATTAGATCATATAAACTACTAGCCAGCCACCGCAGCTCCGCCCGCATAATAGTGGAACAGGAGGATTGGCTCCAGCAGACCCCCGTGACCCTGTGTTCGGATTCAGCGGGTTGGAAAATGGATGGATGGATGGACATCAAGGAGGGCCCTGCCTGGCTCCCTATTCCTGATGTCACGCTTCTCCCTCCCTTCAGCCCGCAGCCTCTGCCTGGGATTACCGTGAGTGTATTGCTCCTGCAGGTGAACTATGATTCTTAGAATGATGAGAGAGGTTGCAAAATTATCCGGAATGTTCAAGCAAATTCTAGAAAAAAGCCTGATCTAAACTATTAAGTAGCTCTCTCGTTCACTAGTTAAGCAGATGTAAGATATGCCCCGAGGCTGGCGCGTGAGTAGGGCCCAACCCCCCTCCCCTCGTCTCGCTAGGATTCTCGCAAATAAATCGGTGCTGCAAGTGAAATATGATACTTAGTGCAATGAGAGAATCAACTGGAATGTTCAAGTTAATTATAGAAAAAAAACCCGATCTAAATCCATTAAGTAGTTCTCTTGTGAAAGCGGACAGACATACAGACAGACAATGGATTTTATATACTGTATATAGAGATGGGACAGCAGGGGGGGAACTGGAGTGTGGCGGAACACAGACTAAAACTGGAAAAATAAACATAAAAACATGACTGTACAAAAGCAGTCTTGACTAACTATTGCAAATGTCTTAAACATTATATTTTTGGAAAGATGTTTCAAGGTAGAATTGATGGA
The DNA here is from genome assembly GCF_016835505.1 of Polypterus senegalus. Classification (NCBI taxonomy): domain Eukaryota; kingdom Metazoa; phylum Chordata; class Cladistia; order Polypteriformes; family Polypteridae; genus Polypterus; species Polypterus senegalus. Next base: position 97,897,166 of record NC_053156.1, on the reverse strand, counting down.
TCATGATGGACAGAAGGTTTGGCATTTTCCAATAAATTACAGTTTCAGAGAAATACTGGATCATTATAATGTGCAGGTAATGCAGCTACAACAACAACATTTATTTATATAGCACATTTTCATACAAACAGTAGCTCAAAGTGCTTTACATATTAAAGAATAGAAAAATAAAAGACACAATAAGAAAACAAAATAAATCAACATTAATTAACATCGAATAAGAGTAAGGTCCAATGGCCAGGGGGGACAGAAAAAACCAAAAAACTCCAGACGGCTGGAGAAAAAAATAAAATCTGTAGGGATTCCAGACCATTAGACTGCCCAGTCCCCTCTCGGCATTCTACCTAACATTAATGAAACAGTCCTCTTTGGATTTAGGGTTCTCACGGAAGGACTTGATGATGATGGTCACGTAGAGTTCTGCCTTTTAATCCATCCATCATTGTTGGAGCATCATGAAGCTTTGAGTAGGTGGAGGTGGCACAGGCCGCCACCACCACAAAGAAACCGGAAAAAGAAACAGAAAAGAGAGTAGGGGTCAGTACGGATTTTAGAGCCACCAGTTATTATGATGAATTGAACATATAGAGTATCAGGATTAAGTTAAATTAAGTTAAATTGAAGTTATAGAAAGGCCATGTTAAAGTAATATGTTTTCAGCAGTGTTTTAAACTGCTCTACTCTATCAGCCTGGCGAATTCCTATTGGCAGGCTATTCCAGATTTTAGGTGCATAGCAGCAGAAGGCCGCCTCACCACTTCTTTTAAGTTTTGTTCTTGGAATTCTAAGGAGACACTCATTTGAGGATCTGAGGTTACGATTTGGAATATAAGGTGTCAGACATTCCTATATATAAGATGGGGCGAGATTATTTAAGGCTTTATAAACCATAAGCAGAATTTTAAAGTCAATCCTGAATGACACAGGTAACCAGTGTAGTGACATTAAAACTGGACAAATGTGTTCGGATTTTCTTTTCCTAGTTAGGATTCTAGCAGCTGCATTCTGCACTCGTTGCAAACGATTGATGTCTTTTTTGGGCAGTCCTGAGAGGAGTGCGTTACAGTAATCTAGTCGACTGAAAACAAACGCGTGAACTAATTTCTCAGCATCTTTCAGTGATATAAGAGGTCTAACTTTACTTATGTTTCTTAAGTGAAAAATGCTGTCCTAGTGATCTGATTAATATGCGATTTAAAATTCAGATTACAGTCAACAATCACCCCTAAGCTTTTTACCTCCGTCTTGACTTTTAATCCTAATGTATCCAGTTTATTTCTAATAGCCTCATTGTATCCATTATTGCCAATCACTAAGATTTCAGTTTTCTCTTTATTTAACTTGAGAAAGTTACTATTCATCCATTCTGAGATACAAGTCAGACATTCTGTTAGTGAATCAAGAGAATCGGGGTCATCAGGTGCTATTGATAAATACAGCTGTGTGTCATCAGCATAGCTGTGGTAGTTCACGTTGTGCCCTGAGATAATCTGACCTAACGGAAGCATGTAGATTGAGAATAACAGCAGACCCAGGATAGAGCCTTGTGGAACACCATATTGATATCATGTGTCTTCGAGTTGTAATTCCCACAACTAACAAAATATTTTCTCCCTGTCAGGTAGGATTCAAACCAATTTAAGACACTGCCAGAGAGGCCCACCCATTGACTAAGGCAATTTCTAAGAATATTATTATCAATGGTGTCAAATGCAGCACTCAGATCTAAGAGGATAAGAACAGATAAATGGCCTCTGTCTGCATTCACTCGCATATCATTTACTACTTTAACGAGTGTAGTTTCTGTGCTGTGATTTGTTCTAAAACCCGACTGAAATTTATCAAGAATAGCATGTTTATTGAGGTGGTCATTTAACTGCATAATGACTGCCTTCTCCAGAACTTTACTTAAGAAAGGCAGGTTAGAGATGGGTCTAAAATTTTCAAGAGCTGAGGGGTCAAGATTATGTTTCTTAAGTAGGGGTTTAACTACAGCAGTCTTAAGACAGTCTGGGAAGACCCCAGTATCTAGTGACGAATTTACTATGTCAAGAACATTATCAATTAGCACGCCTGATACTTCTTTGAAAAACCTTGTTGGTATTGAATCAAGGACACAGGTGGAGGATTTTAATTGAGAGATTATTTTTTGTAAATCAGGTAAATCTATCCTAGTGAAAGAGTATAATTTGTTTATAACAGGATGCTGGGGTTTAGGAGGATCCTTAGTGTTGGAGGGATATACTATGTTATTTCTAATATCATTAATTTTTTGATTGAAAAATACAGCGATAGCCTCACAGGTTTTACTAGAAGAACTTTGGAGGCATTCCTTTGAGTTACCTGGGTTTAGTAGGCGATCAATTGTAGAAAAAGCTGTGAACTTGTTTAAGCAGCAGGAGACGTGAGCAGGTGTATAACAGGTGTGACTTGCACATTATGCGCCTCTGCTTGAACTGGAAAAAATGCAAAATACACAAGTTAACGTGAGTCCTCTCGAGGTAAATTTGAAACCACAAGCTTCATAGTTGAAGATGCACAGATATATTTCTCTGTTTTAAGATGGACAGAATTCATATATTCACCAATGCTTTTCAGTCAGAGATTTTGAAATTTCAAAAATGTATATGGTGTACTGTACTCAACAAAAATTAAATTGACTGTAGTAGTTTGTAAACTTGAGAAACTCATAGATAACTAAAATTGGAGGGATGGCAGACACTGAAGAGGCAGTAAAAGGAATTTAAAATGACCAGGGGCCTCATGTATAAACAGTGCGTACGCACAGAAATGTTGCGTAAGAACTTTTCCACATTCAAATCGCGATGTATAAAACCTACACTTGGCGTAAAGCAACACACTTTTCCACGGTACCTCATGCCTTGACGTACGCAAGTTCTCCGCTCGGTTTTGCAGACTGGCGGCACCCAGCGTCAAAGCAGTGCTACTGTTCCTGTGTGGTTACTCATTATTTTCATGACGCGGCTTTATAAATACACAGAAACTAACCGCATATTGTTTGTTAGCGTAATGCATCTGATTGTAATTAACTTGTAACAATAAAATGGTCCAGGGAACAGCCATAGTATTCTAAATACCATAACTGCTTTAGTGTTGTTACTCTCACTTCTTCTTCTTCTTCTTCTTCTTCTTCTTCTTTCAGCTCCTCCCGTTAGGATTTGCTACAGTGGATCATCTTTTTCCATATTACTCTCACTGCACGACTCGGAGTATTTATATTACTGTATCTGAGTGTGAATTGCAGCAGCAGCTGATCGGAAAGAGAATTATTGGTATACAGCTTCAAGGACACGCTGTCTCAGCCACTGCAAAACGTTTTAAAGCCTTTCCTGTACGGACCTCGCGGTTCAGAAACAGTTTCATCCCAAGAACTTTAAATGCACTCAATCAATTGCACCTTGTAGAACTGTTTGTACTTATAAGTACAATCACCCCACTGTAAACTTGCACTAATTATAATATCGCACAACCTGAGCCACTTTATAAAGCACGTATTTACATATGATGACAATATCATTTTTAAGATGAAATGCAGCAAAATATGTTTATTAAATTATACAGATAAAACTTTAACTTCATTTAAATAATCTATATTCTTCACTGGGAGTGTCGTTAAGGATAGAATAATTAAACATGTACTACGAAGATATTTCAATGTTCCTTAAACGTTTTGAAGAATCGGCGCTAAGCTTACAGATGGCTTAACTTCTATTACAGAGCTGATTGTATGGCGATCGGTTACTTGGAGAAAGAAAAGCAAGGACTGCAGTGACGGCTACGCCAATATATATTGAATATAACACAGAAAGAGAAAATAACACAGCTAAAATCGCAGCGACAAATTTCGGCAAAAGTTAAATGCTTGTGTCATGAGCACGAGGCGGCTATGCAGTGTCTGCAACGGACGAGGCCATCCACTGTGCATAAGCTACCTTACTGACATTGGCAGGCGAAGGAGCCACCGATTCTTCCTCTGCCCAGTGCCACCACAAGCCTAGAGCCGCCCCTGAGTACTGCTGCAATAAATTATTTCATCGAAGTGAAAAACATGTTTAATAACGTTCTTTAACCCCTATCATCACGAAAATGATATCACGTATACATCTCAGTATTTTAGTTATTCAGAGAGCTGTAATATCACGTAATGGATTCTGTGTCCAGTTGGAGGAAGAGAGCCGGTTTAAAAAGCAAGTAGTGATTCACACACACAGAGCACATAGAAAATCAAATACAAAACAAAGCATTTAACGTGCTACTTTAATTACGATGTGATTTGAGAAACTGGTTAATTAAACGATTTTAAGATGAAGTTTATAATGTTCTACTTTAATGACAAAATAAACTATGTGATTAAAGTGGAAATGTCGAGATTGAAGTGGACATTTCGTGCTTTTTCTCCACTGTGTGCCTTTTTTTCTCTGTACCCTAATAAGCTTTCATATGACACTCAGACAGTGGGCTACAACTCGGCTTTTCACAGCGACTTTGATATGTGACTTCTTTTTTATTTCCGGCACTGTGCGATTTTGTGAACGTGAGCTTTCAAGTTTCTCCAACACGCTATGTTACTCGATCAACTTCATTGTGTTGATTATACCACGGTTTATTTGAACAAATAGTATGTTTTTCCTTTGCCTCCACTTGGTATTCGCTGAAATTCTTATATTTCCCCCGTGCTTTTTCCATTGTCTTTTCACAGAAGGCTGAGCTTAAGGGCGATTTATATTGATTTGCATATTCAAAGAGGCGTAATTCTGGGAGGAGTTGGGACGTTACATAAAGCACGTGCACGAGCGTTACTTTTCACGCTGATCGGGATTTATGTAGCGGAAGAACGTGGAAGTTGGAGTACGCACAGATTCCTGCATCTGGATTTTTCTGTGCATAAGCACATTTCGGCTTTTGTGCTTACGCCATGTTATAGTGCGAGTTCTACGCACGGCGTTATACATGAGGCCCCTGGACAAGCTGCAGGACTGGGTGAACACCTGGAAAATGCAGTTTAATGTAGAAAAGTGTAAACTGGGCAACGTGGGCAAAGGGAACATCAATTATAAATACAAGGTGGGAAACACTGACATACAGGAAGAAGAATCCTCTGAGAAGGGTTTAGAAGTATTTGTTGATGTAATATTTTCATTGACTAAGCAATGTACAGAAGTGATTAAAAAGGCAAATAAAACATTAGTTTATATCGTAAAAGTTGTTGAATTTACATGAAGGGATGCTATGCTCCAACTATGTAATGCACTTGTAAAATGAAGTATTTTGTGCAGTAATGGTCACAACACTAAACGTTCTTGACAAAGTGTGTCGAATGTCAACGAGATCAGCCGAATGGGAGCTGGACTATATCCTGTGGACATACAGATGGACACACAGAGATGGCAATCACAGTAAGTGCTTTTTGCTTTATATGTGAACACATCTAGACAAGGAACGTAATATATCAAAAATCAAGCAAAGTAAATGATAAACACAAAGTAATCGGTTAGAGCTATCCCAATACCAGGATTTCATATTTGCTGTGTCGCCATGTTTATAAGAATATGAATGTCTTACAACTGGCAGTTACCACCACAATGGTTAAAAAAATAGAAGGAAGTACCCAGGAGGGAAGAAAATAAAATGGCAAATAAAAGTATTTAAAAAAAAAAAACAGACTAAAATAAAAATGTTTGAAAATGACAACCAGGCATTCACTAAACTTATTAAAATGGTCATGCATGTTCTCAAGGGTCAAGATAAATGAGTCAGGATCACTCCAAGATGCTACTTTCAACTGCAGTATACTGACTGGCAACTTATTTCCTGTATCTTTAGTTCTGTATATATTATTAAATGCTCAATAGTCCGTTTTGGAATTAAATATTCTTGTTTATAGATGAAAGACTTTGTACATGTTTGAGCTGTGACAGTCCCATACACAACACGAGACACACCATTCCTTTTAAAGTGAAACAACACCAAGATTTCATTAAATATTCTTTCACTCACATGAAGTGTAACGTTTTTATTAAATCACATCAAAATATAAATTTGGTGTAACTGAAGATGATCCCAGAAGGATAAATTGTAATCTGCACGATAGGTGAAGTGTGACAACATATGATTGACAATCCTGCTTAAAAGATTAATAAAGACACGTTCAGTGAACTGAAAATCTTGCATCTTACCTTTTAATCAGATTTTTTTTTTGCATACTGTGTTGTATTCCATGTTCAATTATTAGTTGACTTTGTTATGTGAGCAGTTTGTTACTTAATGCTCGGCACTCTTTTGGTAATTTTTTTGGACACCTGTTTTGCAGTGTTTGCCTCCTCTCTGCTTTTTAATGAATGCCATTGCAGAAGGCTGCTCATTAGATTTACAAATGGGCTCACGACTTATTTTGCCTTTTCACCTCCACCTGCCAGATAAGCAGCTGATTCTGCCTAACAAAATGCATAATTTTTACAGCTCCCCAAATGAAGTGTCCATTCTTTGTCATAAAAATCCTGTAATGCTTGTTAATGTAATTAATAGAAAATGGTAAACTTTTAAATGCCATTCAGCCTGTATTTGTGTATTTCTTGAAAATAGCCGGTGTCTAAGTTGAAGTGACATACATACGGGGAGCTCAGCTTCCAATTTCCTTTACCATATCTTTTATTTTACACCTACTTTCCAAGTATGTACATATAGGGAAAAATACAAAATAAGGAACATTTTTGTAAAGCAAGAGCAGGCTCAGCTGAAAGCAGAATCTTGAATTTTGGAAAAAGTGAAATCATCATGAAATGACTTTGCAGGGATTTTACATTGGCAAGGTCTGAGCCACAAATCATAGTCTAATAACACAGCACAGCGCCGTCCAGCAAAGAGGAATACATGTAAGGTTTGTATATTATCCAAATAACAAAATAAAACAAATGCTGGCTCACCATGTTTCATGGATCTGATGTCACTAGAAATGTCTCGTAGGCCACAACCCCAGCAAGGCAGAGAAGCCCAAAATAGTGATGCTCACGGAAATCCAAAATAGAGTTGCAGTTAAATGCTCATTCATCCAAGTAGTGGGCTAAAAAGAAGCGGAAACCTTGCAAATACATTTAAACACAAAACACACATGCAAAACAAAACAAGAAGTGTGTCCGTGTATCCATGTCTTTTTGGACTGACTTGTATGTGACCTGTGTGTATCACATCAGCTTATCCCTTCAATAGTATTACCCAGAATGCTGTGCCGTCAACACAAACTGGGAGGAGTGAAGAATCCACATGCATTATTTGTACTTATTTTGTATCAGTGGAAGTGAGCAAGCAAAGGCACCAGGGACAAAAAAAACGTAACTGTAATTTTCAGTTTGAGAGAAGTGAGTACCGGCGATTAAATCTGTGAAGGCAAAGCCTCAGTGAATTCCTGCTTCCTACTTCTGTTGCCACTGTTTGCAAGAAATTGTGATGTTCTCTTATTTAATTCTGTTAATTTTACCTTAAGGAGGCAAAGTGGTTAGTACTGCTGCCTCACAGGTCAGGTCATATTTTTAGTCGCAATAATCGAGTAGCATAGCTGGCAGACACTTCCATAGCCCTCAAGAACACTTAAAAGACCACTGCACCATTATAATAATAATAATTACACCATATCTTTTTAAGTGTTTTTTTTTTTTGTCATTCTGATGTGTCTTCAAACTGTTTATTTATTTACTGAGCATTTGTAAAAAGCCAAATATCCCCCCAGGGACAAATAACAATCTACCTACCTATCTATCTATTATATAATGTCTTTTCTATCTATCTATCATCCACTAAAAATTAGTTCAGCTTCTCCTTCCCCTTTGATTTCATTTAGTATGAGGAAGTTCCTGAACATTTCCACAGTTTCTTTGAACTTGAGGGTGTCAAACATGTGTGTCCTCGCTGGCTCACTCAAGATATGTGACAACCCACTCGATCGAGAGTGTGCGCCTGCCACTAATTGTGTCTTCTTCTTCTTCTCTCCCCGCAGCTCAGAGAAACCACCCACTGAGGGCACTTATCCCCACCCCAAGTGCCAGACCGAGCTGTCTTTTGAGACCAAGACCTAAACAGACCAGAGCTCCTTGGGAGACACATTGTTGTTAATGATTTGGCTTAACAGAGCCTCTTGTTTATGTTATTGTGCTGCCCTTGGGGCCACGTTGTTTTGCCGCCAGAACACGTTGACTTTAAATTAAAAAAGAAAAGCAATTAAACGGGATGACCCAGTTGGCGTCCCAACTATTCTTCAGTTGTCACGCTCCAGTCTTCCTATGCCCAGCCAAAAGGTGAAACAAATTTAGCAGGATTCGCTTATCACTGAAAGTAAGTTAAAGGCCTAAAACTGTGGCAAAAGTACAAATATATCTAAACTTCTAAGTGAATGCAAATGTCGCAGTATACGTAAAAAAAGATGAGCTACTTAAACAATGAGATCAATTAGATATAAAACACTTCAGTGCTTGTGAAACTGGCTACAACAAAAACCTGCAGCCAAGCCACATGGATATCCTAGGACTGAGTTTGGTAACCACTGGTGTAGAACATAAATTTAAACAGTGAGAGGAACATCCGTGGAGCTCACAAAACAGAAATAGAATAAAGAAAATGTAACAATGACTACCAACAACAAGACCAAAAGTGAACCAGCTCTCTAACCTTCTAGCCAGAACTTCAGCTAAACAGAAGCAAACATAAAAAGACCACTCATTAAAACCAGAAAACTTATTTATTAACCTGGGACTACAAAAAAATAAATGCTTGAAGGCATTCCCCTCTCATTTACAGTATTTCCAATACCTTATACGCTGTAGTGTTGAATGGTGCCTGCCAGTACTGACCTAATACTGTAGATTCTTTCTTTTCTCATCCCGGTCTTAGGTAACTCACCGTCCTGGCAAGACAGCCGTACTAGAATAGAGAATATTTAACTGTGTCAGACTTGCCCTTTTTTATAGGCTCCACTGCATCAGGCTCTGAAGCAGCTCATTTTAATGATGGAATGTAAGCACACACAGTCACTTACTCAGAGATGAAGTCATCTCTTAGCTGGTGCAACACTCAGTACCATCACAATATTTTAGAGTTGCTTAATAATTATGATATATTAATCCATCTGGGAAGTAATAATGAAGAGAAACCAAAGCAAAGGTTGAAATCCATCCATCCATCCATTAACCAACCCACTTTATCCTAACTACAGGGTCACGAGGGTCTGCTGGAGCCAATCCCTGCCAACACAGGGCTCAAGGCAGGGAATAAATCTAGGGAAGGGCGCCAGCCCACAGCAGATGGTTGAAATGTAACTTCTAAATTAGTTAAAAACCAGAAAATAAAATTAATTTCTGGTAAGAACTATGGTATCAGCCCAGGCCAAAAAAAAATTATTGTGAAAAAAATTCCACCTTTATTCATTGTTTCAGCCGATATTAAAACAGGCATTTTACATTAGAGCTCACCTAGAAAGCTTGAAACCTGGGATTGCACATAAGAAAATTGTAATGATTTTTTCCGCTACATTTTAATAAGTTTAATTGAAGACTGCAGGACAACCTCACCCTGCCTTTAACCCCTTCCTACAGCACCGAAAGGTGATTTATAATAATAACATGATATTAAAAAACCCACACAGAGAAAAAAAATGCAAAAACAAAAAACTATAATTAATACACTTTTAAAACACCCCCACTTCCAATATACACTATGAACACAAAGCATGAAACTATAATTCCCAGGCTTTCCCCTCCGTCCTTTTGATTTAGTGTTTTTCTCGTTTTACTATTTCTCCATAGTCCAGTTCACCAGGCATGTCAATCCCAGAATAGAAAGATTTACTGCTCACACTGTTTTCGATCCTTTTCCTGGTAACCTCAGTGTATCCGGAAACTTTGAGGTGGCCACCCCAGACTGTAGTTGACTTGTGGTGCTCCCCGAAAACAAATATTTATCCTGGACTTAGAATGGTCATGTCCTTTCCCTCCTTCACCATACAACTCGGGCTGTCTTTTCTTTCCTTTTTTTCCTCTGCCTTTTCCTGCCTTTATTTAAATAGTGCGTCAGTTTCCATGGCAGCCCCCGGAAATTGTAAAGAACAACCCTGTACCTCCCAAAAGGTCTTCTCTATTTAACCCGCCTATCTTCCGTATATTTTTTTTTTTTTTTGACAACGGGATTTTCCATAGAGAAAAGAAGAAAAGAAAAATATATACTTTATGTGGCAATGCTACAAAATGCCATTCACAACCTATAGTTAATACACTTGGCAGACATTTATTTAACAGGCAAATTTGCAAGTATCATACATGTAAATGGCATAATACATTACTTTTTTGTTGTTTAGAGATATATGGAAAAGCAGAAAAAATGCATGTAATGATGAAATCCATGACAGCCCATAACTCTAACCTGAAGAAAGGAGCTAAAACCCAATCCTTATAATGGAGCCTCACTCACCTGACATCTGCAGATTGCCAGTAAATAAATAAATAAGTGCAAAAAAGAAAAAATGCTGTCTATCACACATAGAAATTGACCAGGTTTCATTATGCACCCTGGCCACAGTCTACCAGTGCAAATTGTCTCAAGTTAATCTTCAAGCCATCAGTCTCATATGAATGAGAGTTAGTGAGGACAGCAATAAACTAGAAAACCGTTTTTTTTTTTTTTGCTGCCTTGGGCTCATTGCTCTCAGGCTAGGCTTTGCCTTACTGAAATCATGTAATGATAAAATGGGTATAAGCAAGAGGATATAAAAGTTATAAATATTTTGTTAATGTTTTCAGACTTTGTGATGCAACTTTTGACTTTTCAATCTATCCCCATTATTACTTAGAAATGCATAAGCCTGCTTGCATTTATTAGTATCTGTGATTAAAGTAGCTTTTCTTGTATTCTTACTTGGCAATTAAGAGGCATGGCCTCTGATTTAGCGCTCAGTGCTACTCATGCCCTTGTTTAAAGAAAGAGTTTGTTGGTGCCTGATCTTCTTCACCAGAAAGCCTTTCATGATTTAAAGCATCTCAAGGATAGAGACTGAAATGTGAACCTCAGCACCTTAACCTAGCGCAGAGAACTGCTATCGTTACTTATTTGACAAAAGTTGGAACAAGGTTGCCTTTTCAAAACATTGGGGGTGCCACTAAGACCCAAACCCCAGACACAACTGATATACACCCGGTGCAATTATAATGGATTTTTATTTCTCCAAGTACAATAAACATAATACAGTACATATATGGTTGGTGAATCCTTCCTTTTCTTCTCTCTCTACCTGCTCCTCTTCCTTTTCCTCTTTCTTTCACAAGCTTTGTCCTCTGCCCTCCTACTCCAACTCCCTTTAAACCGGACCTTGGGAGTACTTCTGGTATCTACCTAAAGTCTGGTGGAAGCACTTCTGGGCCAGGCAGACGTCTATAATCTGCAACAGGGCTGCACCACGGGACTACAATTCCCAGCATGCCCGTGGGCTGAAAAAAGGGAGCAGTAACACAAGAATGTGGCCATCTTGTGTAAGTATAGTCTCTGGGAAGGCTAACTCCCCCTGTCTCTTCATCATTCTGGCCAGCCGACCTGGCAAGGAATCAATTCCTGACCTGGGGTCAGGATGCCAATCCACCATTCTCCTTCCACTCTGGCCTCACCCACCTGGCAAGGGGTCAGCTTTCCCTTTAGATGGCATGCCGGGACGATCCATGGCAACACTTACAGTTTCAAAATTTGCGCAACACAAGTGTGATTTTAAATGTTGTCACTCAGAACTGACAATAGGCAGCCTTTAGACAGTTACTGGGGAGACACTGCTATGAGACTGACGTTGGGTTGGCAAAATGAAGCAGATTGCACTGTAAGGCTGTGATGCCGACTTTGAGCAATTTGTAGCAATGCCCAGTTTACTTTGCGATATTTCTGATAACACACATGGCATAACATATTTTTGATAAAAATCCTCAAAATTTTTAAGCAAAACATAAGTGACAGAAAAAGAAAATTGATAAAAATAGAATAATATTCAAATTATTGTAAGTCAACACTTTCCAAGTCTAAAATGTACTGCTCGATTTAGGGAGATGTGATTCAGTGGTGATTCAGTGTAGTGCTTGAAAGTTGTTACTGGCTGAAGGGTAAAGCACAAAGAAACATTCACACTGCCCTAAGGAGATGATCCAGTTTTGCATGATAAGGCTGTCATAACACAAATACAGATCTTAGTCAGATAAGGACTTGTATTTGAATTTCAGCCAGCTGGTTAGGAGGCAAAAGACTGCATAGGTTGCACTTTATACCTTGTCCTTATTTAAGCAGATTATGAAATATGTATTTTGTTTATTTTGTTAAATTTCTGTTTTTAACTTTTCTTTCCACATGCATGTGCATCGAAGGACCCCCTTGCTGGCTTGCTCGAGATATGAGAGAGAAAGAGCCACTAACCACATATTCTGCCTGTGTCCCTGCAGCTCCGAGAAACTTGTGGACAGATGGCATTAGCCCCGCCCCTTATGACCCACACAAATCAAGAAGCCCGGCCGCCAGGCAGGAGGCATCTTTTGCAACTTGCAGAGACTGCAGGATGGAGCTCCATGAAGGACCCAAACTTTTGATGGCTTTACAAGCCCTATTTAGATGTTGTTTAAGTTATCTGCCCAAAGAAGGGCCACTCATTGGCGCACAAAGTAGCATAATTTAATTTGGGGACTGTAATTAAAAGGGATGACCTGGTTGAAGTCCCAGCTATTTCTAGTTCTCACAACTGGCCACAAGGTGTGTTGGGAATCTTACAGGCAGATTGAGGTATCTTTGACTCTATTACATTGTTGCAGCCTGTATTGAAGTGTAAACCAGCCATTGTTGTCAATTTTTATTTAATATGATAGTGTTATTGAGAGATAAGGTGATAAACTGTTAATGCTGCTAACACCATGATATTGGAGCTGGCTCAAGCTACCACATTTCATTAAGCATGTCTAAGAGTATTGTTTTTAATTTGGATAGAATTTAGAATTTAAAATGCTCGCTCATCTTCATAGGATTGCCAAATACAAAGCTTGAAATTTCAGATGATACATTTTTCCCACACTTTTTTTTTTTTTACCTCACCATGGATAAAGGTGAAATGCACAAATGTGTGTTAAAGTGCAGCTTTGGAGCAACTTTTCTGTCCGGTACTTTAGTGGTTGAAATAAAGACAGAATGAGTGTATGATAACAGATAAAAAGCAAAAAAGAAAAACACCAATTTGCATATGAATGACTGAGAGAAAGTTTGAACAGGATCTGAGAAAAGCCTTCTTGGCAATAAGCAAACCTGCTGTCTGGCATCCAAAGGCTGGAAAACAAAATTAAAGCTGTTACTATGCTGGAAACATGGCATAACATAAGAGACAAAGTGTGTTCTCATCTGCCCTGATATTCTCCACCTACTGATGTGTTAAAATAACTAAGGCAAGGCAATTCAGAAATTAGAAGGCCTGTTAAGAGAGGTGTTGTTAAATGAGGGGGGTTGAATCTTGGCTGTAATGTACAAGGGAAATTCTCAGGTAATTTGGCACCCAAGAGGTATTGTCCTGTGGTTGCTATCAAGAAAATGAAATATAGTGAGCAGAGCAATTCAACAAATTACAGCAATTACAGGAACAGTAGTCAATGTGATTAACCTGAAGCATTAGTGTAATCTCACTCTTTCTAAGGCTGATCTAGCATATCGTGTATAACTGTGCAGGGCATTGTGCTCTGGGACTGCGGACTGTGATAATTAATTTTTTCTTCATGCTCTACTATCATTGATTTTAGAGAAATGCACATTTTTGAAACACTCTACTAGTCAGAGTGTGTAATGTTAGCTATTTCTTTGTTTCACAGAAAACAACTTTTGCTATTTTAGGTGCGTCGGCTATGATGTGCCACTTAAAAGTGTGTAAGAACTAGAAGAAATAAACCATCTGGAAGCAATCTGTGTCTGCTGATAGAACTGAGTTTTCTGACTGTTATACAACAGGTGCTGGAATGCTCAATATGGAACCATGGGAAGATACTTTTAATCTTTGTTTACATCTATCGATTCTGACATATTTTCATTGAGACACTTTTGCTCTTATGTTTACCTAACATGCTTTGCGTTTGCCAGAATGCAATGCTACCTTTATAGCAGCTGTATAAATTGAGCAACAGACTAATATTTTATATCTCCATGGCAGTCGGTATGGTTAGGAAGACTGATGGATGGATGGATGTTGAATATTATTTTAAAATTGATTATGCGTGTGTGGGAGGGTTCTATGTTTCATCTATGGTTAAAAAGATACTTGCAATTGTTTATTTCTTATGCTTCTATAATTCAATACAAGTGCCCCTGCTCGCTTCGCTGACCCACCCCCGGGTTTGGTTAACTGGATATACAATTTAAAGAGATTATTTTCATTTCATTCATTTTTTATTTCTTGATATTTGCCAGTAATAACTCTGTAGTGAATGAGTTATTCAATCCCCCCCATACCCCGGGGAACACTAAAGGCCAGCCACTTCGCGTCTCTGCCTCTTGTGTTGTGAAGAGGGGGGGCTGAATGCATGCTAAGGAGATTCAGTCGCTCCTCTGAAACCCCCTCTTAAACGGTGATACAATGGGAAACAAATACATTTTATTTATCTCCTCTATGCTCGATCAGCTGGCTTGCTGCTGCTGCTGTTTGTGCTGCGTGATCTGCTGGTTGCGCAGCTAATTGAACATTTAAAAGTCTGGACCTCAGCACTTCCGCCACAAGTGCTGGGGAGAAGAAGAGAGGGGACACCCGGAGTGCTTCCGGGGATGTAGCCGGCACTTCTGCCACACTGGGGCATGTCGGTGGGAGATTGCCTGGAAAACACCTGGAGCACATCCGGTGCTTATTTAAAGGGTCCGCCTCCCTTCAGAGGATGACTTGAGTCAGAAGAGAAGAGTGGACGAGGTCTCTGGAGGAGAGAAGGAGGCGGTCTGAAGGCATTGTGTGTTGGCCAGAACTGTGGGGTATTGGGGACTTTTGGGGACTGGACTGGACTTTTGTAAATATGGAGTACTGTAATAAACGTGTGTGGGGTGATTACAACGTGTCTGCCTGTCTGTGTCCGGGTCATGTTCCACAATGGCGTCCAACGTGGGGCCCTCTGTCTGTTCCAAGACGGGGACCCCAAAACAAATATTTTGTGGATGCCCCGGAGCAGCAGGCACACCCGCACACATTCCGAGGGTGTGGAGTGCTCACGGCCCCAAGAAAATGAAAAAACCTCCAGACTGCCACCAGAAAGCGGTCGGATTCCAACCTGGTGCGGCAAAGCATCGACGGGCGTTGCAGGGGTGCAGTGGGCTCCTGTGAGTGTGCTGCTGATGAAGGAGTCCAGGACCGCGTGGCATATAAGAAGACCATGCCGAGGCAGGCTCCTCGGTCTGAAGGAATCAGGAACGTATGTTCCCTGCTTGCCGGCAGCCAGCCCGGGAGGGCTGATCTTGTTTTGTGTTTTGCAGGCAGGGGCTGCCCGGGTCCATACGGATGGCAGACGCATGCCAAACCACGGAGCTTTGTGGACGCGGCAGCGGCAGGGAAAGCTGCCATGAAGGAGACGCTGCAACACGAAGAGTCAGCATGTTGTCGCACCAGGAGGAGGAGAGCCAAGATGGCCGCAGACCGGAAGTCCCTCCCTGAAACAGGCACGGGATTGGACGGTGTGCCTTGTGTGCCTGCCAATGACTCTGTAGAGGCAGGACCAAGGAATGTCTGTCTCCTGCCAGGGAGAGACCCGATTGGGCTAGAGGAGCCTCACAGGAAGCAGTCGGCGAACATGACTGACAGTCAGGTAAGTCAATTGTCGGGTGACTTTCTGTTTTTGTCGTTATTGCAGGTGCTGAGTGCCCTCCGTGCCAAGTTGCAGGTGCTGAAGGGGAAACCAGTTGCATCGGTGACGTCATTGGAAACGACAGAACGGCGCAACGCTGGATTCTTCGGCCGGACAGGTACAGCGGAGATGGTGAGTGAAGCCGACTCCGTACAGCATAAAGAAGAGCCCACCGAAAAGACCCATGCACCATGTGCACGGAAAAAAGTAGGGGGTTCTCCGACAGTGGACGTGGCGGTGAGTGCTGTGCGTGAGGTGAGGGGGGAGACAGCGAGAGGGTAGGCAGGACGCGGGCTGATTAGTGCCCTGGGTCCTAGTGCCTTACATTCCAAGTCCGTAGCAGTCTCACATCGCTCTGTAGGAACGCAAACCGGACAGGGTCTGTTCCTTTCCCGTAGGCAGACTCAAACCGTTATAGCGTCCCAGAAGAAAGGGAGGAATCAAGGGGAGAATGTCGGTTCCTCCAATAAGGGAGGATGTGAGGCAGACTGGTCACGTCCAGAGAAAGGCCGTCCTCTGCGGAGGCAGAGGGAAGCCCCAGAGTCAGTGGGGAAAACAAAAGTGAGAGCGGACCTGTTGGAGGAGGTGCCGAAAAGTCAAGTCGCAGGGTGCTGGCTTGGAACCCGGACGTGCAGTAGGACCTGCTTCGTTGGGGACCTGCCCTCACGGGACGGGACGATTTGCTGGAGGATTCTTTGCTGGGGATGGGGTGCTGCCACTGCTGGCGGAGGCTACGGAGGTGCAGGCGGCTCAGACCAAAGGGGCACGAAAACCTTGGAGGGTGTGACGAAGTGGTAAGTCTGATGGTGCTGGCTTGGACCCTGGACGAGTAGTAGGACCCACTTCGGGAATGTGTCACTCCAACTGGCGTGTCTTCGCTGGTGGTGGGGCACTGTGGTACCGGAATGGGTGTGGTACCCAGCCGGGACGCCCAAGATGACCGGAGGAGTGCTTATGCCTCCTCCAGTCCTCAAGGGGGCGACCGCCCTGGGGGCCACAGGTACAGAGCTGGGAAGCTCAACTCTGTAGGGGCCCATGGTTACCGCCAAGGGACACCCCAATACCCGGAGGACCCTGGACCTCAGCACTTCCACCACACCTGGAAGTGCTGGGGAGAAGAAGAGAGGGGACACCCGGAGTGCTTCCGGGGATGTAGCCGGCACTTCTGCCACACTGGGGCGTGTCAGTGGGAGATTGCCAGGAACACACCTGGAGCACATCCGGGTGCTTATTTAAAGGGGCCGCCTCCCTTTAGAGGATGACTTGAGTCGGGAGAGAAGAGTGGACAAGGTCTCTGGAAGAGAGAAGGAGGTAATCTGAAGGCATTGTGTGTTGGCCAGAACTGTGGGGTATTGGGAACTTTTGGGGACTGCACTGGACTTTTGTAAGTAGGGAGTACAGTAATAAACATGTGTGGGGTGATTACAATGTGTCTGTCTGTCTGGGAATATGCTCTGGGTCATATTCCACTATATATATATATATATATATATATATATATATATATATATATATATATATATATATATATGTCACACACGTGTGCATGGGAGGCAGCTAAAGGGCTTGAGTAAGGGCAATTCCGAATCAGGCTGGGTTATGAGAGTGCACTGCCTCTTTTTCTCCATTTCCTGCAAACCATTCACGGGAGATGCCACCTGACCCTTTTGACGTCACTTCCAGGTCTGAGCCTATGGAAGAAGACCTTGCCAGCTCCGGCCCCTGTGATGTCATGTCCGGGCTCGAGCCTATGGGTGAATAACCTTATGAGCTGGACCCCTTTGACCTCACTTCCTGTCTTCCCTTTTAAAAGCCTCCACCTTTTCCCTATTCCCTTAGTTCTGTTTTGGACTCGGTTTTCTGTACATCAGTGCTGTGTAACAAAATACCAATTAAACGGGTGTCTGCCCCAAACCTGGTCAGGTTTGTGACAATATATATATATATATATATATATATAGATATATATATATATATATACAGTAATCCCTTGCTATATCAGCCGACTTTAGCTTCACTCCATCGTGGATTTTAAATGTAAGCATATCTAAATATATATCACGTATTTTTCGCTGGTTCGTGGATTTCTGCGGACAATGGGTCTTTTAATTTATGGTACATGCTTCCTCAGTTTGTTTGCCCAGTTGATTTCATACAAGGGACGCTATTGGCAGATGGCTTAGAAGCTACCTAATCAGAGCATGTATTACATATTAACTAAAACTCCTCAATGCTATAAGATATGCTTCCTGCGCGGTGCTCGATTGTTTGCTTGTCTCTGCCTCTATCTCACCCTCTCTGACATTCTCTGCGCCTGACAGAGGGGTTGTGAGCAGAGGTGCTGTTTGCACAGAAGCTGTTTGCCTAGTGGATACGGACGCTCCTCTAAGAAGTGCCGCTTTATCGCGGTGCCTCCAAAAGCGCACTTATTGATTTTTTGATTGTTTGCTTTAATCTCGCTCTCTCTCTCTGACGTTCTCTGCGCCTGACGGAGGAGATGTGAGCAGTGGGGCTGTTTGCTTAGAAGATACGGACGCTCCTCTAAAAAATGCTGCTTTATTGCGGTGCTTCGCCAAACTTAAAAGCACACGTATTGATTTTTTGATTGTTTGCTTTTCTTTGCGAATGCGCTCTCTCTCTCTCCTCCTGAAGAGAAGATATATTTGCATTCTTTTAATTGTGAGAAAGAACTGTCATCTCTGTCTTGTCATGGAGCACAGTTTAAACTTTTGACTAAAGGGTGTTATTTCATGTCTAGAGGGCTCTAATAATGTTAACAGTGTGGGAGAGTTTCTAAGGGCATTAAAATATATAAAAATAACCATACAAACATATGGTTTCTACTTCGTGGATTTTCATCTATCGCGGGGGGTTCTGGAACGCAACCCCCGCGATGGAGGAGGGATTACTGTATATATATATATATATATATGTATGTATGTATGGCAGCAGCATCTATAATACAAGAATAATCTCTGAAATTTAACAATTAATAGTGTTAACATTAAAGATGGAATTGGAAAGAGGCTGGAAGTAGCAACCCCAGCATGTAAAATGCTGCAAAATAGCAACTCACACCAAAAGTGTTTATGATGTTCATAATGAAAAGTGTTGCCTCATTTAGTATAATTAGCAGCCTTCAATATTTTACACCTTATGTGTAGGTGAGATATTGAAGCTGAGGGTTTGTGGACATACACACAAGTGTTCTGTATAGCTGAGCATTCGGTATTTCAAGATAGTGCAATTATTGATGATGGTTCCAGGGCTTACAGCTGCACAGGCATGGATTTAGTTTCTAGCATAGTCATTGGCTAGTGAAGCATCCATGTGTCTACCCAGGCTTTCTCCATTACCCTCCCATATCAAAAAGAAGCACAGGTTAGATTAACTAGCAGCTGTAATTGGCCCAGTTTGCCCTGTTAGCTGGTTCCTGCAAAACATGAAGAAAAGAACAGAGTGTATAGACTGGCATCCCATCCAGGGTTGTTGGTGCTGGATGATGAACAATTGAAAGGCAGCAGGAGATAGGGTCTTGGGTCAATGTGTTTCCCCAGTGTGCTAAGTGGGTCTTCTTTCTGGTAGCTCTCCACTTTGAGGGATGGCTCCCTTGCCATAGGACCTGAAAGTGATTCTGAGTGCCAGTGGTTTGTTCCAGAGGCCAGACTTAAAAGTTAATATTAACATGTTTCTGTTACATGTAATGACTTTTTTTCCTTGTTGAAAAAACTTTTTTCACACAGTTTTACTGGAGGAAATGTAATGCTAAGGTATATCTTGTATGTCTGTTCAAATAAGCATTGACTAAAATGCAACCTTGATTTCATTCAGTACTTACAAAAGCCAACAATGGTAAACTTTGATGACATACCTGCCTTGTTTGGAGTAACACTTTTTCTATTGCCGTGTCCCCCTCAAGCTCCTTCACCATGTCATTCACTCGATGAGCTTTGGTGTCCCTTCATTCTCACCCAAGGCACTGACACTGATCCTCTATATGTTCCTTGGCACCTACTTTTAAATATGACCATTTTTTTTTCATTTCTGGTAAGGTCTTAACTTTAGAGCTCGACGCATTAACAACAGTGGTTACTCATCACCACTCGTGTTGCTTTATGTATTTGTTATATCTGAGCTCATGCTTCCAACTAATATTTTGTGCCTCACCTTGACCTTGCCAATAAGAACAACTAACTTGCACTCAGTGAAATTTCTTTGCTTTTGATTTGAGCTGTGCTTTTGCTATTTTTCCATGAAAAATCGAAATAGCTTTAATATAGGGATTTATACTTATTAATATTCATTAGAGGTGGTTCATTGACTTGATATGGACAATTATGAGCATTAAGTGGTTGGGAGAAGAAGCTCATTCATGTGTGCCAACTTCCATGCTGATTGCAATTTTTAAAGGTGAATCAGCATGGAGAATTGTGTACGTAGTGTTATATAAATCAGGAAGTTTTTAGACATGATTTCATCTATTTTGTTCAAATGTACACGTATAGTGTGAAATATATGTACATTTTTATAAATGAAGCTCCTGGAAAGGAGGAGAAGGTAAAAGAAGAAGAAGAAGAATAGTTTTAAGTGATTTTTATTTTCTGCTCTCAGAAAATAAAAGTGTGTTTTGGACCAGAGACTTGTGTCTCTAGCAGCTGCTTCCTGAGTTTTAATGCAAGATGCCCTCTAATATCCACATGCTCAAAGCTACCAAAGTATGCCATGATAGTAAAGTAAAAGAAGAAACTTTAGAAAAGGAGGGATAATAATTCATGATCAAGGTTAATATATGTAGTGTCATAATAAAAAGTCAAAGACATCATAAAGATTTGGGGTAGCCACCCGTATATAGTTTTTCACGGCTGCAAAAGTTAGATTTAATAGTAGCACGATGTGCATAGAACAGAGTCCAGAACAGAACTCATTGCATGGAGACAAAATGGCGGTTTTAACTGATCAAACGGGAAATGACGTCATCGGCACCGGAACCGGAAGTGATGTCTTCATGACCGGAAGGGACGTCTTCCTGACGTGACATCATCGTCGATGTCAGAACAGGAAGTGAGGTTTTCTTGACTGGAAGAGGCGTCATTGTCAGTGCCATAATCAAGTAGAATTTCCCGAGAATGGTCTGTAAGAGACTGAGAGAGACAGTTAGCACACTCCGCCGCCCCCTGGTCTGGCATATAACTACTATTTTGTAGGCCCTTTAGCTGTTTCCCATGCGCACGTGTGTGACAGTAGATATTCTTAAAACAAGAAGCATGCAACATAAAGATGTTGGCTGGCAAAACATGAGATCATTTAATGAAATGGAATGCAGAGGTGTGCTGGAGAGGCAGCATAAAGAAGAGGGACGCCTCACCTCTGGACAAACTAGTGAGGAAGGCAGGCTCTATTGTAGGCATGGAGCTGGACAGTTTGACATCCGAGGAAGAGCGACTGGTGCTGAGCAGGCTCCTGTCAGTTATGGAGAATCCACTGCATCTACTGAACAGGATCATCTCCAGACAGAGGAGCAGCTCCACTGACAGACTGATCGTTCCTCTCCCACACTATGCGACTTCAGTTCCATCTGGGGAGGTAAACGTTAACATTATACAAAGTTATTGTCTGATATACCTGCATTGTTATCACTCTTTAATTTAATATTGTTTTTATCAGTATGATGCTGCTGGAGTATGTGAATTTCCCCTTGGGATTTATAAAGTATCTATCTATCTATCTATCTATCTATCTATCTATCTATCTATCTATCTATCTATCTAATTCCTTCCTATTCTTCCCCTACTAATTAATTAATTTTTTTAACATTAAATCAATCACCCATAATACAAGCCTCCAAGACAATAAAATAATTAAACAAAACTTTGTCACTGCCATGTTGCTGGAATACAACTGGAATAACAAAGCAAGCTTTATTTTGTATAGCATTCTTCTATAATTAATCCATTTCAAGACACATTGCAGTTGTTTAAATTTTTTTTGGCAATTAGAGCACAAGAAAGGTTAAGTAACTTCTTAAGGGTTGTGACAGATTAGGGCTTTCTTGCACCCTTGTACCCTCAGACCACACGTCAGACACCAGGTAAAAGTCCAATAATAATATTTATTATTATAAATAAGTGCACAAAGCACGCTCCTCTCCACAATTCTCAATAAATAAACAATAATCCAAAATCACAATCCTCCTCTCCCGAACGCTTAGACACCCTGCCTCCCAACTCAGCTTGTCCGTCTGGGATTTCCCAGAGTCCTTTATAGTCCTTGGCCCAGAAGTGTTTGTCCCTCAGTCCGTGTGACTTTCTATCACTTCCAGGTCAGGTAAAAACTTCTCTTTTTCTTCAGCCCGGAAATATATCATTTCTTCCGTTTCCGTGACTTGGAAATACTTCCAGGCTGTACGGAAAATATAAATCCCTGGGCCTCCCTGCAGCGACTCCTGGCGGCCCCCATAGTGTCCAGCAGGGCTGTGTATTATGACTCCACTGTCCATGATTTCCTGCTGGCATTCGGGGCACCTCTATGCTGCAAGGAGGGCTCCATCTAGCAGCCTGGGGGTATTGGCCGGGATGAATGGCCAGGCATGATCTCACAGGGTCAAAACGGAATAAGCAGCCTCCTAGATGAAAGTCCAACACCCTGTTCCCCCATCCTTGAGATAACCCAATTTGTTTCCTGTCACTTACTATAAGTTAAAGGATGCGGTTCAATAATACTGCATATCATAATTTATTTAAAATGTGAATGAATGTCCAAAGCCGCAAGATTTATATACAATGAAAACAATCAGAAAACACAGCAGACGGTATGGCGGCACGCTGATGAATGCTGCTGCCCTACATATTCCTGGCTTTACAAGCTGACCAGCTCTCTGTCTGTAGTTTTGCTCATTCTGCTGAGTCCACTTACATTTTCTTTCTGCAGCCTGCTTTATCTCCCATTTCTCAAAGGCATCCCGTCCAGAGCTGTGATTCCAGGTCCTAAAAACATTAGTAAATGGATTGATATAAAGCATTAATAATAATACATCAGTGGCAGGAGACTGACGTGTACATCATGTAGGACAGTTGTATTTGCTTTTGCCAAAGCCATTTCACTGATTTATTGCATCGTTACTGTAGCCCACACTAAGCAATCAGATTTTAAAAGGATTACAAGCTCACATTTCACTGTTCTCAGATGCTAATTGTTCATGGCCGGCAACAACTGTTTATTTGGGCTCCACATTTTATACTTTTGCTGTTCTCCTTAGCTGTCTGATGATAGTGGTGGCTTATGACAAAACTGCAGAAACACTGAGTCAAATGTTGATAGATTAACATTAATATTATAAACATTAGCATTAATATTTTACTGCCATATCAGTCTTGGAAGTATTAAATGCACACATTCGTAAGGCTCAGAGCTGACAAGGCATAGACAGCTTTATGATTTAGGCCTTTAGCATGCGGTTGGAGAATGATCTAATTGGAGCACAGCAATATAAATTAGAACAACTATTATTATTATTCAGAAGCACGGACTACAGTTTTGTAATCACATTAAAGTGTTTTATTACCACAAACCATTGTATGTTTGTGCATGACAGGTTCAGAAAGTAAATAATGAATAAATAAATGACTACTAATCATAGAATTCACACAAACCTTTAGGTGACAGGTAAACATCTTTCCAAAACACAGCATGAGTCTAAACAATAAAAATGGCTTCTTCAACAGCGATGCAACTCTCTGCTGTCATCACAAAACTGCAGTCAATTAAATACTTTGATGGAAGCTATATATCAAGTAAAAGACTCAGAGACATAAAGGCCTCCATGTCAGGAGAGACGGCAGTCTAAATCTGACAATCTAAAGAAGCACGGCTAGCTTGCTTGTCTCTTCCACATGGACCCAAGTAGGACTTACTAGAAAACCCAGAATTCTCCGACTTAAATGAATTAATTGGCGAACCAGCTGCTTGTGTTGCTTTACTTTCTAAAGATTCAATTACATTTCTCTTGAACTACAGCCTGGCAAGTCACAGCAGGTCAATAGTGATGCTGGAAGCCAGCAGTGGCCGATAGTGGCCTTGATTTAAATCAGAGAAATGCATTACTAAACCAGTCATTGTCAGGCAAAAATGGTTGGTAATCCAATTGTGTAACAGCAGGAAACAAAAAAGTAATTAGCCATGTAGTAAGGTTTAGGGAAACAAAGCTCAGAGCATAAATTATAACAGAGCATTGTGCTTGCATGTACTGTAGGTCACTCGATGTGTTCAGCATGCATACACTGGTAAGTGATGTAACAGTAATTGTTTTTTCCCTAAAACAGATAAAATGTTTCAGGTAACTGTCATCTTTTCTGATTTCATTAGACAGCTAGATCCTGTTCCTGTGATGTATTCCCACTAATTCTGCTAGCATTTGTTTTATTTAACTTGTTACATGTGAGACCATTTTTGTTGTTGTTGTGTGCTCTTATGCTATTCATTTTGTTTACAGGTTTGGGTTCCTTCCTATCTCTTTCAATATCATGATGTTTTGGGCACAACAGGACCAAGTCAAAGCAAGTGAGCAGCAACCTAGCAGCACTAGTTTGGATTCCCATCCTTTCTTTGTCTTGATAGATTCAAGCCAGGCAGGTTGTCCCCCAACTCCAAACCCTACAGTTGTTCCCATCAAGCTTTGCTGTAAGACAAGAGAATCGATCGCCAGTTGACACACTTTAGAACACCATGCACAGCATCTGTAAGAAAGATTAATGCTGCTGTGACCACTGCATGGGGTGCCTCCAAACCCCAGACACAAGTTCCCTGTTCAAAATAAGTATTTTTATTAAACAAAGTGCCTTTAACAGGCTTCTTTCCCACAAATTCCACACAGTCAGGACTGGATTAAGGTGGGTGCTATTGATGCTGCAGCATCGGGCCCATTCCTGAAATTGGCCCAGATGAAAACAGTCAAGAATTTTCCGGAAGCTGAACAGTTTTCCTTTGCTATATTAACCTCAAAATAATTCTTCGAATGAAATTTGGAGTCTGACTGTCAGACGCCTAGACACAGCGTTACTTATTATACATTTATTGTTCTTTGCGCTGTGACGTAACTATAACGTTGTTGTGTTTATTGTTAACCAAAGATTTCAAGTTAATGCTATCAATTTTATGTTAAACAGTTTACTTAGTAATTTAGCTGCGTTTTTTACAATATCTTGGTGATTCTTGCCACTTTATTATTGTTCGGTAAGTGCCATGTAGTAAATTTTTCACTTTGAAAGTTAGTTGTACAATAAAGATCGATGGCTATTTAAATGGTTATCTGTAAAGGTAAAACTAAAAGCCCGGCATAAATGTTTAGAATTTTTAAAATCCTCGACAGGATTCTGATCTATTATGAAATTAAAATTGTGGACTCACTTTTACCCTCAAGAGCCTGAACTGAGTCACTTTGACCCAATGTCTCTGCAAATTCATTTTTTCTTACTCTGTTTCGTAAGAGAATTGTGAAATTTTGTGTATTTCATTGTTAGGTTTTCTGCATTAAGTACACTTTTCAGACAATTGCCATTGAATGTTGATATTACATAGTTTGATGTTAATCTCGAGTTGTTACGATATGGCGTCGTTATTATTATTCATGTTCAATAAAGGCTGGCTGGTTCCGTCGCAAGCAATTAAGGCTCCTTGGTCGGTCTGAGTGCGCATGTACGGTGAGTGTCGAATGCACATGCACCAATGCCAAGAAAAAATAGGCCTTTTATGTGCTGCAGCAACAGGCCCAATTTAGTCTTAATCCGGCCCTGCACATAGTAATACAATTATTCCTCTTCTTTTTCTATTTTCTTTCACTTTACGCCTCCACTCCTCCCAGGCAAGTGTTACCCAGCTCTTCTATTGACTCGACTCGCCTGAGTGATGTT
The DNA here is from genome assembly GCF_016835505.1 of Polypterus senegalus. Taxonomy (NCBI): domain Eukaryota; kingdom Metazoa; phylum Chordata; class Cladistia; order Polypteriformes; family Polypteridae; genus Polypterus; species Polypterus senegalus. The sequence goes on along the minus strand of NC_053156.1, from coordinate 97,871,383 downwards.
AAGTGTCTCCTTTTATGACCGACCTAGAAGTATGTCTGGTGTGACAACATAACAACAAGAAAGCACTTCTGGGTCAGGTGGAGCCTTCTTATTTGTGTGATTTGGTAGTAGCACCCAAGTATCCCAGCAGGGTTGTGCATCAGGACTACAGCTTGTCATGTAAAACTGGGTACTCCACCCAGGGTATGCTGCAACCCAGAATATTAGGGAATATAGCAACAAAAATAATTTCATTCTTGTATAGATCAAAATCACACAAGGAATGACTCAATGACCTTTAACAGGACTCTAAAAGAAGACAAAAAAAAACTCCCAAAGAGACGCCCTCTTCCATGCTGGTTGGATGTGCAATTGGTGTCATAAAATGGGGTAAATACAACACACAAAACAGAATGCAAATAGTCGTCTTCTTAGTGCTAGATGCCCAATCTATCATGGTCACCTCAGAAATTCAATTCAAAAGTAAAAACTACTTTGTTCTTCCACAGCGCTTCTCACCAAGTGCAGATACAGAGTGCCTCAAAACCTCTTAAGGCAAAATACAGGAACAGATTATACTAAATCTCACTAAATGTAGAACTATCACATGGGAGAATGCTGATTTGTTCAAATACTTCAAAAACAAAGTAGACGTTAATTAACTTAAATGAAAAAGAACAATATCTGTCCATCAGCTAATTGCAGAACCACAGCCAGATTACATAAAAGGAGTCAGACAAGCCAGACATAGTCAGGGTCCAACAAGCAACCTCCATCCTATTGGCCATCCTACAGCTGAGTCAGTGCTGGACCAGCCAATCTGATGAAAGGACCCTTCTACTTAAAGATTCCAGTGCTCTTTTATCTGAGATGACTTTTCCATAGTCAGGCGAACAACAATTTAGGCCCTCTGTGATATTCTCCCCATGTCCATCCATTATCATAGCCTCTTGGCCTGGAAAGATGCCAACAACTAAACTGCCCGGGATGTCCGACCATCCATGTCCTTCCATTATAAAGGTATCCTGGCCTTGTAAGGAGTCCTTGATCTCATTCAAAATGCCTGCCAACCCATAGTGTCTGTGAAACTGCCTATCCCAGCCGATATTCTAAATTAAACAGTATTTTTATTTTCAAGAAGGCTGTGGCTCATTCTCTAACAATAAAGTGATATTTCAGCTCTTGAAAACCGGAACCTCTTGTCAAGAACCGCTCTGCCCAAATCAGTTCTTCTCATGCCTTTCATCTGACAAGAAGCATATCTCCCTTCAAAAGGTCTTTTTTGGACTGAATCAAAAAATAATGGAAACTCAAATGATTTTAAAGAATTTGTCAACAGTTATGTTAATAAAACAATGATAAAAATACTGTAACTTATTTACAGGCAAAGAAACAGACATAGAGTTTAAATATACTCACATTTCATATCAATGAAAGTGTGCTTTGATGGAGTATAGAATAGGGTTGTGTGCATGGTCATAGTCCTTCACTATTATTTCAGTAAAATAAGACTCTTACGGCAGTGACAACATGCAATATTTCAGGTCTGAAATATTCAAATGCCCATAGTTAAAAGAGTGCAATAACTCATGATTTTAAGAAAAAAGATCAAGGACATTGAGCAATCGAACAATTTTTTAGAAAGATGTTTAAAATTACTGTGTATTGGACATATAGGTGAATGAGTTTTTTTTCCAATGCATTGTACAAGGAATACATAAAAGGTTTGATTGTAAAAGAGCTTACCTATGTGTATGCAGAGAGCATTAATGTCACTGTGTCACCGTTACTCAATAGCTCTTCTGTCTTCCATTGAATATTTAAGAATTCAGGTTTCTGTGGTATTATATTCAATCAGTCATTTTTTTTGCTCTGGTTATTTTGTTGTTTGTGTCCACATGTATCTCTAAGTGTTAAAAAATTAAGGAAACTAAACTATTACAACAACATTTATTTATATAGCACATTTTCATACAAACAGTAGCTCAAAGTGCTTTACATAATAAAGAATAGAAAAATAAAAGACACAATAAGAAAACAAAATAAGTCAACATTAATTAACATTGAATAAGAGTAAGGTTCAATGGCCAGGGTGGACAGAAAAAACAAAAAAACTCCAGACGGCCTGGAGAAAAAAATAAAATCTGTAGGGATTCCAGACCATGAGACCACCCAGTCCCCTCTGGGCATTCTACCTAACATAAATGAAACAGTCCTCTTTGGATTTAGGGTTCTCACGGAAGGACTTGATGATGATGATGGTCACGTAGACTTCTGCCTTTTAATCCGTCCATCATTGTTTGAGCATCATGAAGCTTTGAGTAGGTGGTGGTGGCGCAGGCCACCACCACAAAGAGACCCGAAAAAGAAACAGAAAAGAGAGTAGGGGTCAGTACCGATTTTAGAGCCACCATGAATAGTTATTTTGAGGAGATTGAACATATAGAGTATCAGGATTAAGTTAAAGTGAAGTTAAATTGAAGTTATAAAAAGGCCATGTTAAAGTAATGTGTTTTCAGCAGTGTTTTAAAGTGCTCTACTGTATCAGCCTGGCGAATTCCTATTGGCAGGCTATTCCAGATTTTAGGTGCATAGCAGCAGAAGGCCGCCTCACCACTTCTTTTAAGTTTTGTTCTTGGAATTTTAAGGAGACACTCATTTGAGGATCTGAGGTTACGATTTGGAATATAAGGTGTCAGACATTCCGATATATAAGATGGGGCGAGATTATTTAAGGCTTTATAAACCATAAGCAGAATTTTAAAGTCAATCCTGAATGACACAGGTAACCAGTGTAGTGACATTAAAACTGGAGAAATGTGTTCAGATTTTCTTTTCCTAGTTAGGATTCTAGCAGCTGCATTCTGCACTCGTTGCAAACGATTTATGTCTTTTTTGGGTAGTCCTGAGAGGAGTGCGTTACAGTAATCTAGTCGACTGAAAACATAAGCGTGAACTAATTTCTCAGCATCTTTCAGTGATATAAGAGGTCTAACTTTAGCTATGTTTCTTAGGTGAAAAAATGCTGTCCTAGTGATCTGATGAATATGCGATTTAAAATTCAGATTACAGTCAACAATTACCCCTGAGCTTTTTACCTCCGTCTTGACTTTTAATTCTAATGTATCCAGTTTATTTCTAATAGCCTTATTGTATCCATTATTGCCAATCACTAAGATTTCAGTTTTCTCTTTATTTAACTTGAGAAAGTTACTATTCATCCATTCTGAGATACAAGTCAGACATTGTGTTAGTGAATCAAGAGAATCGGGTCATCAGGTGCTATTGATAAGTACAGCTGTGTGTCATCAGCATAGCTGTGGTAGCTCACGTTGTGCCCTGAGATAATCTGACCTAACGGAAGCATGTAGATTGAGAAGAGCAGCGGACCCAGGATAGAGCCTTGTGGAACACCATATCGGATATCATGTGTCTTTGAGATGTGATTACCACAACTAACAAAGAATTTTCTCCCTGTCAGGTAGGATTCAAACCAATTTAAGACACTGCCAGAGAGGCCCACCCATTGACTAAGGCGATTTCTAAGAATATTATGATCAATGGTGTCAAATGAGGCACTCAGATCAAAGAGGATGAGAACAGATAAATGGCCTCTGTCTGCATTTACCCGCAAGTCATTTACTACTTTAACGAGTGCAGTTTCTGTGCTGTGATTTGTTCTAAAACCTGACTGAAATTTATCAAGAATAGCATGTTTATTTAGGTGATCATTTAACTGCATAATGACTGCCTTCTCTAGAATTTTACTTAAGAAAGGCAGGTTAGAGATGAGTCTAAAATTTTCAAGAGACGAGGGGTCAAGATTATGTTTAAGTAGCGGTTTAACTACAGCAGCCTTAAGACAGTCTGGGAAGACCCCCGTATCTAATGACGAATTTACTATGTCCAGAATATTATCAATTAGTACGCCTGATACTTCATTGAAAAAGCAAAATAGAAACTAGCCCATTAGAGACTATGCGCATAGAGACTAAGAGGAAATTGACACTATAATGTTTTCACACCTAGCTTGTTTGGAGCAGTTGTTTAGAGATTTGGATCAATTTCTCCCATGATCCATCTTGTTTGGTTAGATATGAACATGGCAATTGCACTGTGGTGTGGAGTGAAACAACCAGACCAAAACCCTTTAAAAATATGTAGTCTTGATTTGGTAACAACAAACCATGAAGTGGCTTTCATGTGGTCAACATGGGACCGATCTAATTGCAGGAAATGTTGTGCATTATGGGAAAAATCTGTGAATGATGTTGTTATCTCACCATTGCTGATGATAATTCTCTGCATAAGAATATATAGATACATAAAATGTAGCATAATTTGCATAAAACAGCATGCATGTTTACCATGAAATCAAAGCAAACCTAGCACCTGGTTCATTTTCTGTCTTTCTCACGATTGGACAGTAACTGACCATGTTAAAAAAGAAATATGTGAATTCACTTGTGATTGGGTTGATCAAACCGCTACACAGGTGGCAATAAGCAAACAGCAGTGCTCTGTGTGGCCAATAATCAAACCTCTTACATGATTTTAAATGTGATGCATGGAGGTGGAGCATCCTCTCAATGTGATCACACTTCGAACACAACATGGACACAGCAAGAACATTAATTTCACTTTAATTGTTCATCAAACATTGCAAAATGAGCATTATTAACATGTTTACTGTATCGTCCAACTGCTGTAGATATTTGATTTGACTAGAGGATATGTTCCTATTTAGGAACTAATTTAATTAGAGGATTTGTTCCTATAGTAGGCTACTGGAGAATTAATACACAACATTATACAGTGAAATTAAACTCAAGTGATACGTCTACTGTCTAAATGTAATTGAAGAACAGCATTCTATACCGTCACCAGAGCTTGCCATTTTCTGTAGAGTTTCCTCTGAGGGCATCTTGACAGCATCATAGGCCCCTGGGCAAAGTAGTGTAATGGAGCTCATGTTTTTATAGCAAAACAGAAACATACACAGGAATCAGAAACATTGCGAGTAGACTACGCTCCTGGGGCCCCTGGCCAGTGCCCATACGTTAAGACACTCCTGAGTCTACTAGATCAAATGTGCCCTTTCTGTAGCATGCAAACTAGCACATCATTTTCATGTACTCTTCTACTTATCAGATTACAGATTCTGCTCACAGAGCTGTGTTTGATAAATAAAGTGCATCATTGTGTCAAATATGGTCATGCACACATGTAGCTATTGTCAATGCTCAATGATTATTTTTCCTGGAAAGAAAATGATTTCTGCCCAATGAAAGAACTCAACAATAAACTCACAGCACATATATTCTCATGCTCTGATTCAGCTGAAAGTTTGCTGTATGAAATGTGATCAAACTAACTGGAGATTGAAACAAAGTAACTAAATATCTCCTGATTCAGCACAAAGCGAATGGACTAAGGGTGTAAAAATTCTTCAACAAAATATCTGATAAAAATAATTAAGTCGATGAAGAGAATCATTTCAAAAACTATAGTTGTTGGTTAGAAACTAGATTTTTATTGAACAATCAAGAGAACAATTTAGGTGAGACGGTGCTAATTCATATCAAAAGAGAGCAAACCTGTTGCCTGTTTAACAACACAGGTTTTATACCTATCTGCCACTTAGGGTGGGTGACCCATTTGTCTAGCTTCTGTGCAACTTCAAAATGCGCCCCATTTAAACCTTTCTCTATCCTCCATTTCGATCTCTGGCTTATTCCTGGCCTCTCATCCTTCGTCCTAGGGAGGAATGGTGACTCTGAGGCTACGGATCTGTGTCGGCAATCAGAAAGTTGCTGGTTCAAATCCCATAAATGCCAGAAGTGACTCTGCTCTTCTGGGCCCTTGAACAAGGCCCTTAACCTGAAATTGCTTTGTCCTGGGTATGATGTTAATCTGCATCCAACTCTGCAAGTAGGTCCTCTAACCTACAGGGAAAATCTCCAGCCATCATTAAACAGCTCATACTGTTCCAGTGTGGTGCTGAGGTGTCCTACATTGCAGTCGGGTCCCAATCCAGGTGGTTTGTCATTTGGTGGGTGTAGCAACCCACTATCAGCACATGCACTCCTCTCTGGACTACCCAAAAAAATCATTTGCAACTAGTGCAGAATGCAGCTGCTAGAATCCTAAATAGGAAAAGAAAATCCGAGCACATCTCTCCAGTTTTGATGTCACTACACTGGTTACCTGTGTCATTCAGGATTGACTTTAAAATTCTGCTTATGGTTTATAAAGCCTTAAATAATCTCGCTCCATCTGTCTGACACCTTATATTCCAAATCGTAACCTTAGATCCTCAAATGAGTGCCTCCTTACAATTCCAAAAGCTAAACTTAAAAGAAGTGGTGAGGTGGCTTTCTGCTGTTATGCACCCAAAATCTGGAATAGACTGCCAATAGGAATTCGCCAGGCTAATACAGTAGAGCACTTTAAAACTCTGCTGAAAACATATTACTGTACTTTAACATGGCCTGGGCAATCAATAAGAATAGGCAGAACAGGGCATTGTTGGATACAATAGATTTAGGAAATTATCAAAATGAATAGCTAATGAAAAAGCTTGTTCTCAAAATGAATAAGAGTCAAGCATGTTAAAAGAAATTGCCAGAGGAACAAATTTTATCGACCTTTTATCTGTCTTTCCTTTGGAATGCAGTTTTGACTGCAATAGAGCACAAGATGGCTCCCAATATTCGTGTGACCACAAGCCTATGACAATGGGTGTTCTCATGCACATAGAAGTAGGTGTCTATCTGCTGTATGTGTGGTAGCATGACAACCAAAAATCCAAAATGTTATAGCAATAATGTAATCATCGCAAAAAATGCAAGAGCAGGCCAAAGCAGATGAACAAAACACTGTCATTTTTGATCAAGTGATGATAACAAAATTATACTTAATGTACTTCTTGCTGGAAAGTGGCCTTAAAACTTCCCCAGAGGTTAGTTGTGACTCAGCCTCAGTGTCTACTGCCTGATCTGGGTAATCTTATACTTACTCTGTGGACACCAGGCTAAAATTCCTCCAGTTGTTCCTGGTACTAAGATACCCCTAAACCTTCGGTCAAAGGGACAGCATGACTCCATATGTTCTGTTTTTGAACTGTGTGCCCTCTATAACCAAGTAAGTAAAGGGGCACCTCTGCCCCTAAGCACCCCAGATAAGGCAAAGTTACATAATCTAGAATTACACATAGTGGCTGTAAACTGAATTCCTGAAAAGAGTTTACTTGTCAGATTATACAATTGGCCATTTTTGGTACTGACCAATGTGGAATTAGCCCGGCTACAGACATACACAGGACACGCAGAAGTGCCAAAACACATGTGTATTTTCTTCCTGACAGCACACACAGTGCTCAGTCCTTTTCGCTTTGCCTTTCTTTCTCCTCCACTCTCTCTCCGGCAAGCTTCGTCCTCCTCCTCCCGACTCTGGCTCTCCGAGTAGTGTCTTCTGTCCCCTTATATAAGGCACCCGGAAGTGCTCCAGGTGTCTGATGACATAATTCTGGCAGCACTTCCGGGTGTGGTGGAAGAGCTGCTCTCCAGGGCTCAGCAGCAGTTGTAGCACCCCTTGGCGGCACCCATGGATCCCATCATGGCTGCACTAAACTCCAGTTCCCATGAAAACCTGCAGGAGTCCGAGGCACTCCTGCAACCCAGTGGGGCCGCCATTTAACGTTCCAGGGGAGGTAACGTTCTGGTCACACTTGCTCCCCCGGTGCTCCCAGCATGGAGGCGTCCCAGCCAGGCAAGGGCCCCGGCCATCCGCCACACCAAATAAATAAAATGATGGAATCCAGTGGTCTAAATGAATGACCTGGGCAGAGTCACTTTTAGGGACATGGAGCTCCACAGTCCATAATGACCTCAGTATAGAGCAGCTGCTGCCCAATAGAGAAGCCAGATCAGGTAGTTCAGGAATCAAGTGGAAATGTATGCCGGGTGCCATCCACTGAAAGTGTGTTGAACAAAGCCCACTAGGTGAAGACCCACAGGCAGATTTAGGACCTGCTTAAAGAAATATACTTCTTCTTTGTTCTGTGATACGCCTTGTAGAAGGTGACTGTTACGGGAACAAAAGGCCACCTCAAGTACATGATTCACCCTTGAGCCGAAAGAATGTTGTTGGATCTACTTTATCAATGCCTTTAAGGTTTTTAAATTCCTCAATTAAGTGAGAAGGACAGGTATGTTAGTCCTGGGATGCACTTGATTGCTCTCCTCTGCACAGTTTCAAGTGCTGGTATGTCTTTCTTGTACTGTGGTGACCAGAACTACACACAGTACTCCAGATGAGCTCTTACAAGTGATTATATAGTTTGAGCATAATGTCCCTTGACTTACAGTGTTTTCAACAGTTTTTATGATATAACCTAACATTTTATTTGCCTTTTTAATTATTTGTATGCCTTACTAACTTGATGAAAAATCAACATATACCCCTAAATCCTTTTTGCAGATTGCTTCCTATATGTTAGTGTCTCCTATCTTGTATTTATAATTGGTTTTCCTTTTGTCCATGTGTACCACTTTGCACTTTTCTATATTAAACTGCATTTTCCAAGTTTTCACCCAGTTCTGAAGGTTGTCCAGGTTTTTTTGAATTCTTTTTGCTGCTTTCTGAGTGTCTGTCATCCTTCCAATTCGTCAGCTGCGAATTTCACAAGTTTACTAACTAGAACAGAATCAGTGTCATTAATATAAATCGGTTAAAGTAAAGGTCTTGTATACAGATAGGGAAGTAGATACAGCATAAACTCTTTTAGAGTATCCAGTCATTCAGTCCAGAAATCCATTTTAAGAAACCATTGTATTCATTACATAGGGACCATGAAATATGGCGACATTGGTCAGGAGACAGGAAATACTGTACATCTGAATGGGACATCAGTTCCTTACAAAAGGAACTCACTTACACAGCAACACGATAGATGGCAAATAATTTAATTTGCAGTTGTAAATCGGAACCAAGTCATGGTTTTCCGTCAATCCAATTATACAATACAATACAATACAGCACAATTTATTTTTGTATAGCCCAAAATCACACAAGTAGTGCCACAAAGGGCTTTAACAGGCCCTGCCTCTTGATAGCCCCCCAGCCTTGACTCTCTGAGAAGACAAGGAAAAACTCCCAAAAAAACCTTGTAGGGAAAAAATGTAAGAAACCTTGGGAAAGGTAGTTCAAAGAGAGACCCCTTTCCAGGTAGGTTGGGCGTGCAGTGGGTGTCAAAAAGAAGGGGGTCAATACAATACAATACACAGAGCAGAAAAAATCCTCAATATAGTATAAAAATAAAAGATTTACAAGTGTGGAGCAGAATTTAACAGTAGATGATATCACATAATATGATTTGGATTTGTTTAGAGTCCTGGAGACCTCAGCCATCAAGCTGCCTCCCCCATTTGGCCATTCCACAGCTGAACAGAGCTGGTCCAGCCAATCCAATGAAAGGACCCCTTAATCCTACGATTCCTGCGATCCTCAATCTGGGATGACTTTACCTTAGGCAGGCAAAACAACTTGGCAGGTTGGCTGTGGCACCAAGTGCCACATTTGAATACCAAGAAGAGAAACAGAATAGGTGAGGGTAATTAACAAATTATAACTATCATGTTACTGATGTTTTAGTGTGTGAATAAGGCTCTATATGGCACCTGACCCGACACAGATTCACACTGAGGCACGTGTAAAATACAAAGACTTTATTTTTCTTCATCTGTGGGCTACGCCTTCCCAGTACCTGCAGACACAACACAGTCCCAAGCATACACACAAATAAATCACAAACTTTCCTTCTCTCTTTCACCACCATTCCTCCTCAAGCTTTATCCTCCTCCCGATTCTGGCTCCTGGAGTGTTGGCTGCTGACCCCTTTTAAAGTTCACACGGAAGTGCTCCAGGTGCTGATTGCCGTGTTCCAGCTGCACTTCCGGGTCTGGTGAATATGTTGCCCATAGGGGCTCAGGAGTCCCAGCTGCAGCACCCCTTGGTGGTGCCTGCAGGTCCCAACAGGGCTGCACCCAACTCCAACTCCCATGAAGCCCTGCGGGAACCCGAGGCACCTCTCCAACCCAGGGGGGGGGCCTTCCAGGGGAAGGTATTGCACTATCCAGGGCTGCTCCACCTAAAGGTACAGTGCAGGGGTGTCTCGGCTAGGCATGAACCCCGGCCGCCTGCCACATTGCCCCTCTCTCAGCTGAGCCCCATTGGGTGTGGAAGCAGGATGGGAATTCCTGCCCCGACTTCCGCTCAGGTGAGGGCTTGTGGCATCTCCGCCCCTTGTGAGCAGACGGGCTCACTCTGTGAACTGTCAGGAGTTCCTGTTTTCTTCTTCCGGGACCTCCTTTTTTTCTGGGGTGCCCTGATGGCCTTGGTCCCCTTATGGGAAGAAGGGAGACCCCTTACCGGCTGCACCCCCTTTGACACCAGCGAGACCGACCCCGGCAGTTGGGGCAAGGTTGTTTGGCAGCTGATTTTCACCAGCTGCCTCCCTGCACATTCCCCTGCTGTGCTGTCGGTCATCACGGCAGCGTGTCTCTGATCACTGCTGCCATTGTTGCGCTCCGCGCTCCCCTTTCATGTATGGTACAGGCGTCACTCACCAGTACCACTGTGTCCTGCAGGCTGGAGGAATTCGTGCCGTGCTGCTTTAGCCACTTGGTGATGGCTCCCAACGGCGCGCCAAGCTTCTTTTTTAGTTCTTTCTTCGTCTGCTGTAGGATCTGTAAACTGCAGGGACTGCAGGGGTAGGAGGCAGTTTAGGGGCCCTGTAACTAAAAGCTCGACCTCCCGTTGTTATTTTATTAATTCTTGGAATCATAAGCAGACCGGCATCTTGAGATCTTAATGTGCGTTCTGGTTTGTAAGTCATGATAAGTTCAGACATGTAAGCAAAACCTTGGCCATTTAATGCTTTTTATGTTAAAAGGTGGATTTTGAAATCTGCCCTAAACTTAACCTGGAGCCAGTGTAAGGATTTAAGAACTGGAGTTATGTGTTCGCATTTTCTTGTTCTTGTAATAATTCTTTCAGCAGCATTTTGGATTAACTGGAGGCTGTATAAAGAATAGTTTGAACATCCAGTGAACACTGCATTGCAGTAGTCAATCCTACTAGAAATAAATGCATGAATTAATATCTCAGAATCCTGTTTATTTAGAAAGCGCCCTAATATCCCAACATTTTTAAGATGGAAGAAACATGATTTTGACAACTTTGTAATATGTGCTTTAAATGACATACTAGGGTCAAAAGAGAACTCAGAGATTTCAGGCTGATTCAGTAAAATTAATGGTGATTCCAACTGAGTTAAATGATGACAGAATATTGTTGTGATCAATGTCATTCCCTCCAACAATTACCATCTCTGTTTTATCTGTGTTTAAAGACAAGTAGTTCTCATCCATTCACTCCTTTAATTGACTAACACAACTAATTAAAGACATGGGAGAAAGTTCATTTGATCTAAATGAAAGGTATAACTGGGTGTTATCTGCATACGAGTGAAAATTAACCTGATATTTACAAATGATAGATCCAAGTGGAAGCATGTAAATTGAAAACAGTAAAGGTCCCAGAACTGAGCCCTGCGGCACACCATATTTCACTTCTGTGTATAATGATAGAATACTGTCAGCACATTTCTGTACATATTGGGATCAATTTGATAAATAAGAACTAAACCAAGCGAGCACGGTGCTTATAAGCCCAACATCATTTTCTAGCCTGTGCAGTAAAATAGAATGGTCAATTGTGTCAAATGCTGCGCTTGTCTAACAACATAATTACAGTGGACTTTCCTTCATCAGAGGATATCAGAATGTCATTTACAACCCGTGTTAGTGCCGTTTCTGTACTATGACCAGTGCGGAAACCAGACTGGAATTTCTCAAATAAATTGTAATGTGTAAGGTGTGACTGAAGCTGATTAGCGACTACTTTTTCTAGTATTTTAGTGAGAAAGGGTAAATTTGAAATAGGCCTATAAGTATTTAGAATGTGTGAAGCTAGGTCTGACTTTTTAAGTAATGGTTTAATGAATGACACTTTTAGTGCCTTACGTACTGTGCCATGCAACAATGAACTATTGATAATGCTTAGAATAGGCGCTGCAAGAACATCCATTGCACTTTTTACTAGTTTTGTTGGCACTGGGTCTAGGGAACAAGTAAGGGGTTTCATTTTAGAAATTAAAGTTATGACTTTCTGCTCAGTTATAGGATTAAAATTACTAAAGTGTTGAATGCAAGGTGAGATAGGGTCTGCTAAGCTAGTATGCAGTTTGTACTGTGATGCTGAGATCTGGGATCTTATATTTTTAATTTTCTCATTGAAGAAGTTCATAAAGTCTGTACTACTAATATCTGTTGGTATTTTGCACTGTAGATCTGAATTCCCATTTGTTAATTTAGCCACTGTTCTAAACAGTACCCGAGGATTTTTATTATTGCTATTGATTATTGTAGAATAGTATTCTGAGCAAGCTTTAAATAGAACTTTTTTATATTTTTTAACACTCTTTGTCCATGCAATTTGAAAGACATGTAGCTTTGTTGTTCTCCATCTGTGCTCCAATTTTCGACACTCTAATTTAAGAGCGCGAGTGTTTTCATTAAACCAGGGAGAGTTTCAATGTGCTTTGATCACTTTTGTTTTAAGGGGAGCCACTGCATCCAGGGCATCTCTCAAGGTCAGATTATAATGTGATGTTAACTGATCTAAATTGTTTTCCACAATTATAGTTGACTTGCTCAAAGTATCTGTAAATGTTGAAGCAGAATTATAATCTAGATGTCGCACTGTCTTTGTTTTCATCTGTGAGTGCGTTGACAAGGGCAGAACTAAATCAAATGTAATTAAGTAGTGATCAGAAAAAAGTTAATTGAATGGAGTAATATTTAAATTTTGAATTTCAACTTTGTAAGTTATAATTGAATCTAATGTGTGGCTATGATTATGAGTTGAACCTTTGACAATCTGACAAAATCCTACTAAATTTAACAAATAAGTAAAACATTTGCTAAAAGTGTCAGTTTCCACATCAATGTGTACATGAAAATCCCCACTCAATACTATGTGATCATAATTTATAGCCAAATCGGATAAAAGGTGACACTGTCTGTTCATAGATGAAAGGAAGAGCCTGCACAAAGGAGTTGTTGATATCAGTGGTACTGATGCTGCACAATCCTCACTCATATTGCTTCACTTCCTGTTAGGAATTCACATGTTAAGACAAGTGCAAGGGATGGCAAAAAGTTGCACTACTTTAAATGGACCCTTGGTGGGACCATGGGTTGAGACAGTCTTAGTCAGGACCTCAACTCTGACCTTACTGCCATGGGTGGCCCTGCCAGGAGTGCAAAAATCCCAACAGCATCAATCGGCAGATCATTGATCAAGCAAATCACACAGGTTAAGGTGCTGACTCAGTGGAGGGAAGGGGGAACCAAAGTGCCAAGTGAAAACCCCATATTAGCCCAGGAAGAATATTGCAGAGTACACTCATACAATCACACAGCCATTAACAGAACTCTGTTCTATCATTCCTCATCTTAAAACAGTTTACACATACTGCACTCTGTGCTGGTTACAGGAACCAAGGTATTGGTAATCTCCTTCATCTTCATCTATTCCATTTTCTATGCGGAGGTCAATGTGCTTAGTCAAACTTCTCCATACAGCTCCATCCTGCACATCCTCCCTAGTCAAGCCCTTTTCCTACAGGTCTTCTTTTACTTTATCCTTCGACCTCTGGTTTGGCCTACCTCACTTTCTCTTTCACTGCTCTTCCATTCCCACCACTCTTCTGCCACAAATTCATTTTCTCTCCTCATCATATGTCCATATCCCGTCAACCTACTTTTCTGGACGATTGTAGATTTCTCTCCCACATTTGTTGTACTTCTGGTTGACTCATTTCTTCTTCTGTCCTTTTTTGTAACTCCACACATCCATCTCACCATTCTCATTTCTGCCACATCTAGGTTTTTCTCCTGTGCTCCCCTTACTGCCCATGTCTCAGCTCCATGCATCATTGATGGCATCTTAAAAACCTTACCTTTAACCTTCACCTTAATTCTTCATTCACTTAATACTCCTGGATACTTTCTTCCAATTGTTCCATCCACACTGCACTCTATGGGTAATCATGTTTTTGGTAATAAATAATGCAAAATGCTTTTAAAATGCCATTGTCCTGGAAATGAGATGTAGCATTGGTCCACAGCTTTGGATCAATATTCAAAAGAGATACAAATTTTGTGAATTTAAAGTTATCTTCTGTAAACAACTTCAGATTCATTTATTAATATTAACTGCATATTTGTATATAACATATTTTTGACTAATCTGTAATTGAATATTTAACACAGTTAAACCTGCATTGTCCAAATTTTATAGAGCAACTGCGCACAATAAATACTGTATAACTTCCATAATGTAGCATACCATTTTCTAATTAGTCTGGGCTATTAACAGCCAATCATGCATTATGTTTCGATCTAGAATGCATTTTCAACATCCAGGGTCACAGTTTTCCACACATTATAACTTTCCATAAGATGAAAGATGGAAAAAAATGAGTCACCATGATAATTATAACAATGCAATACAATTTTTGAAATAGGAGCAAATGGAGTTTGTTTTAAAATGTTTTACTTAAAATTGAATAATGTACAATAATTAGGTTTTCTTCACTGAGAGGTAAATGTGAATACACATTCTATCCTTACAAATACTGAAAATATTATTTATTAAAAATAACCTGGAAACTGAAACGAAAGCACCAGAAAGAAGTCCAGTACTTTTTCTCCGAAGGCGGTGCATTGCCATTATCTAATGTGGGTGGTTTTGTGGCACTGTGAAGATGTTCAAGAAATTAATTAGTTTTAAACACTACGTAGTGTTATTGGACAATTTACAGTCAGATCAAGGCTGACTTTGTAGCCTGAAGTGGAATAATGAAAAAAAAAAATCCATGAAGTGTGTGATATTCTTTGTAAAGAAACCATTTGGGGAAGAAGCAGTGTCTGTCCCAGCAATTCTGTTTTTTCGAATTAGCTTGGAAAGTCAATTTCTGTAAAGTCAGCTTCATCTAGATTATGCTGATTAGAAGGTATTATTTAATTATCTTCCTAATGTTTGGAAGAGACTTCCATGTTGCATCAGAGGCACAAGCCACAAGTGCAGAACTCACAACTGTCTCTGAAACAGAGATCTGAAATTTATCATTTAAGGCAACAAGTCATTATGGTTGTTTGTCTACTGTTTTAAATTAGTTTTTCTGCTCAGGGCCATTTCTCTGGATAGCATTCTGTCCATGCAGCATTTAGAGAGAAAAAAAAAGCGCTTTACAGCCTGTTAAAGAGTATTGGCTAACTCAGGTAGGTCATGATAAATGTTACAACTGGGAGGCCCACTATGCTTTATCTTCTCTTTTGCTGATTTCTTTTCCAGCTGAATTCTCGGTTTCCCATTTTGCAGCATTTCTTGTCATTTGGAGTTGTAATTAAAAATGCAGCTGTCATTGGTGAATCCTTGTGTTCCTATCTAGAATTTCTGTAGTAATGTAACCACCCAGGGATGTGGGAGATGGCGGAATGAATTTATCACTCCACAAAGCTTGTGGTAGCTGGCCTGGTTTCTTCTGTTGCCGCACTAACTACCTCCTTCATCAGCCACTCCTCTATGCCACATAGGTCTCCCAGCTGCTCCATCCCTGTGCTCACACATACATGGGAAGGTCCACCCCACTCTGCTTTCCTCTGCCTTCTTGAGCTGAACTAATGACAGAGTCCAAACCTACACCACACACCTAGACTCACAGATTTTAGCAGGATGGAGAAGTTACTCTCTTTGAAGTGCTAAAAATCTGCCCCCACCTTCCACCGTCTCTGGAAATGCTTTTACAGCTGTCTTTTCCTGGTAACCCAATCCCTACTAACAGTCCTCTGGGTTCCAAAATGCTACACTACCCTTCTCTCAAAGCCCTTTTTCTCAAGTATAATATGAAGTTCATCAGCCAGGATATTCCAGGAGTGTGAGGCAATATGGTTTGCCCATCCTGAACCAAACCCTCATAAACATGGTCATGGGTTCCACCAACGTAAGTGTTAAACCAATCCTCTGTCTCAAGTCATTAGCTGGTTCTTCATCCATTCCTGACACAAGTGAAACAACCTAGGGGTGCAGGAGATAGAGGAATGGACTTTGCACTCTGTGGTAACAAAGCTAGTGGAAAGTGCCCCTTACAACGTCTGTTGGTTTCTTCTGCAGATTGACCAAATGTTTCATTCATCAGTCATTTCTCAGTGCTGCTCAAGTCTTCTGCAGTTGAATGTTCTTCCGATGCTGTCCTTAATTGTGTCAGTGAGTTAAAGGAATGGATGGATGAGGACTACATGTCTTTGAATGCAGAGAAAAGAGAAATTTTAATTATTGGAGGGAATGTTACTGATTGCAACAATATTCTCTGATTATTTAACTTAGCTTGAATCCCATTAGTTCTACTGAATCAACATGCAACATAGGCATTATCTTTGACACTAGCATGTTGTTTAAAGCACGCATTACAAAACTTTAAAAACATGCTTTTTCATACAGCTTTTAGTTAATTCAAAATGCTGCTGCAAGAGTTATTACAAGAACAAGAAAATAAAAAGAACACATAACCTCAGTTCTTAAGTCCTTGTACTGGCTCAAAGTTAAGTTCCCTCCTTTTAACTTATAAAGCCTTAAATGGCCAAGACCCTACTTATTTATCTGAACTTATCATTACTTATAAACCAAAGCACACATTGAGATTGCAAAAATGGACCCAAGAATGAATAAAATAGGCTTTCAATTACACAGTCCTGAAGCTATGGAATTATTTGCCTGCTACTGCAAGAGGAGCCTCTTCATTCTCAGCTTTTACATTCAGGCTGAAGATTCCCTACTTTAGTCTAGTATACCCTGACTAGAACTGCTGATTAGCTGTGCATACTGCATTTGTATTTGTTATTCAGAAATATAAGTAATGCAATATTTATTAACTCTTACACACACGCAAGCCCCCCCACCCCAACCCCACCCCCATTGTTTCTCTTCCAAGTTGTTTTCCAACCAATGGAAAAGTAATCTCAGATAAAGGAGCTTTGGAGTCATTGGATAGAAGGGTCCTTTCATCAGATCGAATGGCCATCATATAGAATGCCCTGAAGGGAGCATGCGGCTAGTTGGCCAAGGTCTCTAGAAAACTGAGTATGTCTCACTTTGTCTCTTACTCTGTTTTTTTACAATTTCATTTTCTCCGTTGTCAATTGGCAAAAATTCTGCAAATAATAATTGGGCAGATATTGTTTGTTTCCATTTATGTTAATCAGTCTATATTTTGTTTTCTATGTGTTTTAACAAATCTGTTTCATTCTGTGTACTAGTTCTATATTTAGTGGTATAATTTGTTCTTACATTTTTCCTTGGACATTGCTGTGCCAGCACTTGGTGAGGAGCGCCATATAAGAACAGATTAAATTGCAATATCATATTGTATTTCTGAGGTAGCAATGATAGATTGGTCATCTAGTGGTTTTCTGCTTTGTGTATTGTATTTATCCTATCTGTTGACACACATTGCATGCCCAACCAACCTGGAAGGGGGTCTTTTTTTGAATTGCCCTTCCCAAAATTTCTTCTGTTTTTTTCTGCAAGGTTTTTTCTGAGTTTTTTCTGGTTTTCTCGGAGAGCCATGGCCAGGGGCTATCAATTAATCAGGGCCTGTTAAAGCCCATTGAGGCATTTCTTGTGTGATTTTGAGCCACACAAAAGTAAATTGTTATTGTCTTACTTAAGGTGATAAGATTTTCAGTTCCAACTTATGGTATGGGGTACCCTTCGAAGTTTCATGCCTGTTGTCTGAATACAGGACACTTTTTTATATTTCAATTAATAAATGGGACACATTGCCATAAAGCAGGACTGTCCCGAAAAAACAGGATATTTGGTCATCCTAATCTTATTGTATTTTGACAAGGCTTTTGTAACAATTCTAAAATCTCCATTACAGTATATAAATAAACAGCCATGTTTTTTTATCTCATGTAAAAAAGTACCCACATTATAAAATACTAATTTATACTAGTTTAAGTGTTATCCCTTTCCTTTTGAGACTTTTAAACTGCACTTTGCCTATTAATCATTTATTATTTTTCTGAATTGATTGCTTGTTTATCGACTACAAATTGTCTATGCACTTTCAGTTTGGTATTCCTTCTCTCTTTAATCAGACCTGGCTTGTAATGGCTCCTCTTGTAAAGTTCTTCAGAGATTATAGACTGAGACAAACAGATATCCAGGTCTATATGTAAAGTGACAGTCAGAAGGGTTTTAGGCTGTGATTATTCCACGAAACGTCTGGATTTTCTTTTATGTGTGAACAGCTAAAACATATAATAGTAATGAGGGTTTGAAAACTTTCACAATGTTTTGGAAAAATAAAAGGCCTTCCAAATAAACACACATGAAAATCGTGTCACAGTGTATTAAGTTAGACTTTCTATACTTTAGGAAATCACTGTAC
The DNA here is from genome assembly GCF_016835505.1 of Polypterus senegalus. NCBI lineage: Eukaryota > Metazoa > Chordata > Cladistia > Polypteriformes > Polypteridae > Polypterus > Polypterus senegalus. The sequence continues at coordinate 97,852,821 of NC_053156.1, read as the reverse complement.
CATTATTTAAATAATTGATATCATCAGCTTGCCAAGGAAACCTAAAGAGGAGAGGTGACAGGGTTCTTTTAAGTATAAATTACACCTTTTTTGTTCCACCGTGATATCTTTAATCATTCTGAGCAGATGTTCTTTCATCCCTATTTCTGTTCACTTCTCTGCAAACAATGGCGGAGATATCATCAGCTTGTGTGGAATCCTGGTGGTGATGTGCAGTACAGCATTGACTCGTTACATATGTAGGGCTTTAATTCGCCTTCTCTTTGGATATTTTTGCAGCACTTTGATTTAATACTTGCAACTGCTTGCAAAGATGTAGTTTAAAACTAGGACAAGCTGACACTTTGATGAAAATTTGTAAGAATAGTCTTACTGCTTAGACCTAATGGTTTGCGCAAAGAACAGTAGCACTTCTATGTACGTTGTGCATTTTACAGTCAATTTAACATAACATATCCTACTCTGGGCAAACAAATTATCTCTTTTTTATATTACAGGTATCTATGAAAAAATTGAATACTAAACAGTTTTTAGATCTACTCCAAAATAACATAAATCAATAAATGAACATTTATGGTGGTGTAAAAGCAGGGCAAAGGTGTCTGGTATGTCAAGTACAGTCTGATATTTTCAACTCCATGCTTACCTTGAGAATCAGATGTGGTATATATTGATATCATATATTAATAATCTTCAGCACCATAATGATTATTATTTTGTCAAATAAAATGTGTCCCTGGATTTTAATAATTAATATAGGAAGTGTTCTTGCAATTGAACAAATTCACTAAAGTCATTCTAGCCAAGAAAAGGTGCCTGTTAAAACCTTATTGTCTGTCGTCTTTGAGAGCGAGAATAAAAGGAACACCTTATTCTGAACGAATCAGTGTCTGCTCTGCTTTGTGAAAGCTGCTTTAGAAGGCTCTTTGAATGTGCACATGCACTTGCCTGCCCTGACCCAGATAAGTGATCTCACTGATGCTCCTTCCTAAGAAAAGAAGTTCCTTTATGTCATCTGACTTTTTCATGGTCCCTGTTTAAAGTGATTGTTTTCCCTAATACATTGTACTTCCTAGCAATTTTAAATGTATACCACAAAAGTAAGTAGCTTAGTATAGGACAGATTGAAAAAAATTATAATGGAAACACATTGAAGTACAAATGTTTAAAGAGCTAACTGTTGTCCCCCAGGGTTGCAAAATCACAATTGTGGAGCAGCCATTTTTTTTTAAGCATTGAGGATTAACCCTTTTGAAGATCATTTTCAATAACAATTTTAACACAGTGGCACATCTTCCTCTCTCCAACAAAACGCTCTCTACATTATGACAGAGCTCCATCTATAAATCACCATCTGCGCTTCAACAAAATTTACTCCTTGTTCCAGGACAACTCTAGAAAATCTCCCTTGTGCTTCCTTCCACCTCCATGAAACCTCTGAAAAACTGCCTTCCACTTTACAGCCTCTTCTCTGATCCCTGTTATAATGAAAAAAATGAACCATGGAAGCTGAAATCATTTTCACAATGTGGGTAGATAATCCCATCCAACTTTTTACTACTATCAGTTGCACAAATTTGCCTTTATCATGCCAGGGTTTCTTTTTTACATTTTTAAATTACATTCATTATTTGAACAGTTATTAAATTCTGTCTATGTTGGTCATATGACCATTTTGTATTGGAAATCATTTTAGAAAGTATTTCAAAGACTCTGGCTGGGTAAGACCTTGGAGGAAGAATGCTGAAGTAAAACACAGTCTGAAACTTCTGGCCACCTAGAGGTACCACTGAGCCCTAAACGCCAGACATAACTTGACAACACATCATCCCAGGTTCAAATAAAGTGCTTGTATTAATGCAGTAGCGTACCTTTAACAGCCTTTCTTTTAGAGAGCACAGTATCACAGAGCACAACAATACATTAGACCTATTCTCTTCACTCCACTCCTATTAGGTGAGTATTGTTCAGCTCCTCGCCTGACTCCAGTATTTCTGGTGTGACAGTACTTATGGGTCAGGTGAAACCTTCCTAATTGGGAGAAGTTTTCTCCATTGTATCTCCCCATAGAAGCACAAAAGTACCAGGCTGGGTTGCATATCAGGACTACAGATCCCATATTGCAGTATGGGTGTATGCTACCACCCATAGTATCAAAGGAATAAAGGGCTCCTGGAGTCAGCCTCCCTCTGTCCTTCAACTATCATGACCATCTGGCCAGGAAAGATACCAGCAACGAACTTGGCCAGGATGTCCGTCCATCCATGTCCCTCCATTATAAAGGCATCCTGGGTACATAAGGAGCCATTGATCCAGTCCGGGACGCAGATCAACCCGTGTTGTCTGTGACACATTGCATTTTCTATGTTTGAAGTGGAGCTGGACGATGAACACTGACATTTCTTTCACCTAATTCCCAGATGTTGTATCTCCTTCAATCAAGACACTCCTTAAACAACACATCCACAGGAAGTCTGCATTCATTGCTGGAACACCTTCCAAGGATGAAAGATCTCCAAGATTCAGGAGCTAATTCAGAACCTTCAAGACCTCACCAGTCCTTATGACTTTTAGTTAAATATTTATTTTCTTTTACAGATATCTGCCATTAAATTGAACTCCCGCCCTGGTAAAAATTGTCTGTTCTTTGTACATTTTATTACAGTGGTCACCGCCATTTTGTATAATATTTCTATGGTCAAGGCCATTTTGTAAACTATTGCCATGGTCATTGCTGGTCACATGACTTGGGGGATGAGTGACATATTGAGCTATCATAGAACGTCTATCAAAGGTGGCAACACACTTTTTCTGGCTTATCCAACCAACTCTTCTTAATAGTAGCTTGAGTTTAGAAAACCAAGCATTACAGTTCTTTGTTTTTGAGCTTAATTTTGACATGATTTTATATGATTTTGGGTGGGGACCCATGCATAATTGATGTGACAGGATAAAAAGGTGGCTATGAGTGCAAATTCTTATCCGATCTGTGGATACCAAATCTCAAAGGTATTTAAAGTGTTTCTTTGTGCTGTTTTCCCGCGTGTACATTTGGTTTTGACTGTCTTGTTCTCTCGACCACCATTATTGTCTCTTGTATTGGGCTCCAGTTTTGTTTATCTTCATATTTTTAGTTTTATTTACATTTCCCAGTTTTTGGTTAAAAGTTTACCAGTTCACTGATATTCCAAATTTGGTGGATTTTGTTTTGATGACCTCTTCTTGTAAGTCTTTCCTGGTGCTCTGACTTTTATTTTTGTCCAGTGACCATTCATTTTTTGCTTGTTTTATTGTTCTTTCTTTCAATATTTTTTTTCTCTTTTCATTTGCATGTGGATGCCTACCACCCTACAGTTTCATTAACAATTGCATTCTGGGAATTGCAGTATTGCAGTCTTTTTAGGCACCCATACCCTCTTTACATTTATGTAGGTATGAATATATTTTTGACAACTGATCTGCTCCTCTGAGTTTTTAGATGTTTAAACGCCTAGTTGTTAAAAAGCATTCATTATTCATTTTTATTGTTTCAAATCAAACCACTCTGCATAGTATATTGCACATTTAATCCCACTTTTATTGTAATATTTTTAGGATAATTGTGCATTTTTACAAATGGAATCATTTATGAACTCTCCGACATATTTCAATAAAAGTCATAAGTGAGTGTGATCATAAAGTGCATACTTCACAATACATTACAATATAAAAATTGTACAGGATAGTGTTTATAAGAATGTATACAATTTAAGAAAATGTATTTTCCATTTCATAAATTGATTCATCTGATTTGAGGAGGCTTTACTGAAATATCTAGGAAAATATAGTACAAGTGGAAAGTATGAGTAAACCATCTTTTAACATCTTTGTGAATGAAGTACTAAGACATGAAACCATTTTAATGCAGTGAAGAAAAAATAATTCAGGTGCTGATGTCTGTTACACAGAGCAGTACTACTGCTGTGAATTTTAACTATCTGAGGATGCGGCTGGATGATTTATTTACATTTTAATTTGCATATTGACATCTTTGAATAACAAATAAATAGAAAAGGTGGATTTTTTTTGGATTTAACAAATATAGAGACTGACATGAAAACAATAAGGAGTAAGCGGCTTCTTTCATTTCACTATGCAGAGACCAGTATCCTAGCTAGTTTTAAATTTCATTTTCTCTAATTTTCTTTGGAAAGTTTCACTTGAGACACCCTTACACACGCCTGTATACCCCAGATGCATGTTTTTAGAGTATGGGATGAAACCAATAGACCTGCATTTCAAGGCTGCAGGGTGTCATGGCCCATCACTAAGCACAGCACAAGGCTGGAGCCATCCCTAGATTAGGCAGAATTCCATTGTAGGGTGCACTCACGTCCTGTACAGAACCACACCACAGTTCTGAGAGACAAAATATTTGAAAAGAGCTGCTTTTCTTCAAATTATTTTAAAAAACTAGTATTATTCTCCTGACGTTGGGAGGCATAAAAAAGAACAATTCATACATTCCTCATGTGTAGGCTACAGCATATTCAAGGTGCACTGGGCAGGAACCAACCCTGGATGCAGAGACAGTACAAATAAATGTTAAATGAAATTACTAAAAGGGATTTTCAAAGAAGGAGTTTGTGTTCTTTATTGAAATATAATGTATAAATATATGGCCTGTCACAAAAGCCACGATGAGACAAAGCAAGGTTTGGGGCAGCCACCCGTATAATTTGTTTTCCTGGCTGCAAATTGTTCTTTTCAAATGATAGCACTGCTGTGCACAAAACCGAGTCCAATACAGAACTGAGGGCATAGGGAAAAGGAGGAGGTTTTTAAAGGGGAAGACAGGAAGTGAGATCATAGGGGTCGGGCTCATTGAGGTCTTCAGCCATTGGTTCGAGCCCGGACATGACATCACAGGGGCCGGAGCCGGCAAGGTCTCCTTCGATAGGCTCGGTCCCGGAAGTGATGTCAGGAGAGCCAGGCGGAATCCCCTGGGAATAGCCTGCAGGCAAGGAAGAAAAAGAATCAGTGCTCTCTGCCACATCCTGGTATGTCTCAGAACTGTCCTTACCCGAGCCCTTTAGCTGCCTCCCATGCGCACGTTTGTGACAGGCCACAAAAAATCATGTTTCAGCCAAAAATAATTGCAAGGCACACTCAAGCAAAGAATTTGCCATTCAAATCAAATACCATGTCACCATGACAGACAAACATGTAAATATGGGAAAAGCATTGAGTACTGGGCAGTACTACTCCAGGGTTCAATTCAAGCACTAATGATGTGTCTACACAAAGCTAATGATAACTCCCAAGAGCCCATTACAGCCACATCATGTGTATGACAAGAAGCAACCCTGAATGGGCCTCCTGTGTATCCCACTCATGCACACCCACACTAGAGTTGACAATTAATCCAGGATATGCATTGTAGCAGAGAGCAAAACTGAATTATCCAAGGAAAAATACACATAAATCGGGAAACTAGAGCAAATTCCATTCTTTTGCAGGCAGTAGCACTGAAAAATAATAACAATAATAATAATAATAATAATAATAATAATAATAATAATAATAGTGTAAAATCTAAAAATGAAAAAGTGCAAACCCTTGTGGAAAGTTTTTTTTTCAGGTACAGACATTAAAGTACAATGTCAGCAAAAAAGGTTAATATTTTCAGTCCAAAAACTGTCTGAATCAGATTGATTATGAGAATGAAACAGAGATGACAAAATTGCTTTTCAATTATTTACTTTTCTTTTTAAATTATTTAGGTAGATACTCTAGTGGTCTGACAACTGCTGAAAGACATTAAAAGTTTTAAAAAGTGACATTTCCAATATAAACCACTGAAATACAGCTCTGCCAAAAATAAAACTTCAAATGCAACCTAAAGCAGAACCATGGATGAATAGACAGACAGACTAATAGTAGAAATAAAACCTTACTAGAAATGGATTTTTTCCAAGGCGCTTTTTCAAAGTAGTGTAAAATGAACATACAATATATTTTTTTTCTTTACTCGAACATGGCAAAGACGCTACATAAATAAAGAAAATGTCAGTCAGTCATTCTCTAACCCGCTTACTCCTGAACAAGGTTGTGCTGGAGTCCATCCCAGCTAGCACGTGGCAGCAGGCAGGGAACAAACACTGGACAGGACACCAGTCCATCACAGGTAAACAACCACACACACCATGCATATTCACTCACACACACGGGTCAGTTTTAGAATCGCCAGTCCACCTAACCTGCATGTCTTTGGACTATGGGAGGAAACTGGAGCTCCCAAAGGAAACCCACACAGACATAGGGAGAGCATGCAAAATCCACACCGGAAGGACCTGGAACGCAAACCCTGGTTTCCTTACTGAGAGGCAGCAGCGCTACCATTGCACCACCCTAAATAAAATGTATTTTCTGTTGTGGACCACCAGGGGTGTACGGCTCCCCAACCCCAACACAGACAGATGCAGAGCCCAGTCTTAACACACAGCAATGCTTTTATTTAAGTGGGGAAGAGCGTTTCCCATTGGCAGGAACTCAATGCATTTAGGCATGTAGACTTTCTCAAGACAGCCTGCTGAAGTTCAAACTGAACATCAGGATGGGTAAGAAAGATGATATAAGTGACTTTGAACATGGCATGGTTGTTGGCGCCAGATGGGGTGGTCCTAGTATTTCAGAAACTGCTAAGATAGTGAGATTTTCTCACACAACCATCTCTCAGGTTTACAGAGCATGGTCCAAAAAAGGGAAATATCCAGGGAGCAGCAGATGTCTGGGCGAAAATGCCTTGTTAATGCCAGAGGTCAGAGGAAAATGGCCAGACTGGTTCGAGCTGATAGAAAGGCAATACTAACTCAAATAACCACTTGTTACAACTGAGGTATGCAGAAGAGCATCTCTGAATGCACAACACGTGAAACACATCACACGTCAAACCTTGAAGCAGATGATCTACAGCAGCAGGAGACCAAACCTGGAGCCACTCCTGTCATCTAAGAACAGACAAATGAGACTACAATTCACATGAGCTCACAAAAAATGAACAATAGAAGACTGGTCTAAGACTGGTAACTATTCATGGTGGCTCTAAAATCCGTACTGACCCCTACTCTCTTTTCTGTTTCTTTTTCCGGTTTCTTTGTGGTGGTGGCCTGCGCCACCTCCACCTACTCAAAGCTTCATGATGCTCCAGCAATGATGGATGGATTAAAAGGCAGAAGTCTACGTGATCATCATTTTCAAGTTCTTCCGTGAGAACCCTAAATCCAAAGAGGACTGTTTCATGTATGTTAGGTAGAATGCCCAGAGGGGACTGGGCGGTCTCATGGTCTGGAATCCCTACAGATTTTATTTTTCTCCAGCCGTCTGGAGTTTTTTTGTTTTTTCTGTCCCCCATGGCCATTGGACCTTAGTCTTATTCTATGTTAATTAATGTTGATTTATTTTGTTTTCTTATTGTGCCTTTTATTTTTCTATTCTTTATTATGTAAAGCACTTTGAGCTACTGTTTGTATGAAAATGTGCTATATAAATAAATGTTGTTGTTGTTGTGTGATGTGTGTTGTAAGTCATCACATTATTTGATTCTACACAAATGCTTCAGCTACAAGTTTGTGGAGATTAAAATCAGAGGAAAACCTTTAATTTAAGTATTACCAAAACTAATAAGCAGGTGACATAGTCATTATTGATGCCACCTTACCTGGGTCCATGGATTTTGCGTGTTATCCCAATGCCAATGTACTGCTGTTTTCCTACCATATCACAATCACACATGTGTTACGTTAATTGGCAAATTAATGAGTAAATGTTGGTGTGTGAGAGAGTGTGATCTGCAACAGACTGGTTTGCACTCCAGGTTTGGTTTGGGCTTTTGTCTATTGCCACCACAGCCCCCGTGACCCTGTATTGGATGAAGTGAGCTTGGTAGTAACCGGACTGAGACATGAACATTAATGTCCCTAATTATACTGTACCTGTGATGTAATTACTGATATAATTGCAGTGTAACTTATGTGTCATTACCTTATATTGACAGTGGAACACAACCTAACAGCGTTCGGGACCTACAAATACATAATTACATTATATTTCCCAGCTATGCGATGCAGAATAAGAGATTAATTTTTGTACCGTAGGACCATTTGTTGTCCTGTTTATATTGTGAATGTGTCATTTAGAAATTTTCGCATTAGGCTGAAATGAACTTTGAGCCAGGTGTTCAAGTATGATTCTTCTACAATAAAACTGCTCTGAATTGCCGCATAAGGCCTTCAGCAATAGGACTGAATGTTTATTGTGAACAATGTAACTTGCTGCATTAAGTGTAATTCTGTTACGCTGACGACAAATAATAAATGTCCTGCAGCTCCAGCTTTACTTTTATGTTTTACAATTACAATTGTATTAGGCCTGAAACAGCCATGCCTGAGCTGCTACATTAAAGTAATAATGGCCCATTTATTTTCTTCTTTTGTTTGCTTAAAGCTTAACTGCTCTACCCCTCCTTCCCTTCACCTTCCTGGTAAATCAGCGGTTTTGCATGTCCTCCTGTCTCTCTCTGCATTTCAGGGTTTTACTTACAAGATTCTCAAGTCAGGTTTCTGCTAGAATAAAGAATTCTTGTCACTAATGAAGGCAAAACAGCATTAAAGAAGTGGGTTAAAATGTTGATGTTAATCTTGAGACCAAATGTGGCCAGTGTGCATGTTCAGCATACAAAGCAGTATTAAAATCAGGTAGATTTTAATTTCCAACATCATTCCAGTGAACATTAATATACTTATTTTAATGTTCGTTAAGTTTTTCTATGCCCCTCAGATACCATATTTTGTCAAGATTGCGTAACCTCTCTTTTGTAGTTGAGTGATGTGTTCATCATTGATATAACATGTCCCCTTTGTGTAAACATTCAGATTGTAGGACAGGTAGTCACAGGGGACCAGGTGTGGAAAATACTGTCAGTGTCAGTGTGACATGTCTTCAAACCCACATTTTCATGCAGTGTGAACTAGAGATTAGTCATAAAAGAAGGAAGATCATAATCATTCTTCATGGGTTTTCCTGAGTGACTGTTGTAAATACCAAAGCAAATCAATGTAATGTTACAAAGTAATGTGGGCTCTGAATGTATGTGACCCTCAGCACCATAAAGGACTGTGCACATAATCTTGCTGGCCCTGGAGTGGACTTTCAATTTTTTTGGAGTTAGACAGTCACTATCCTTTCATCATTTTGATTGTTGCTCTTAAACATCTCTCAGTCCAAATTTATTAACTTGAGATTCTTCCTAAAATATTGGATGCAGGAATGCTTCATTTCAGGAGTCAACAATTCTGGGCATTCAGTGTGCCTAGACCTTGCTCATGTTTAATTGTTCTTGAAGAATGGATTCAACAGAACATGTCTTTTATCTAACGCATCATCACTTTTTAATTTTCTTTTATAATTCCCTCCACAATGGCAACATTTTCTTCTGGCTTCAGTGTTGAGGGCCAGTCAGACATTGGGTCATCTTTTAAAATTTTTTCATCTGTTCCATCTGAAGAGGACTGGTCCTGGTATACATTTACTAACTGTGAATGAATGACCAAGGACACATTTTTGTCTAGTTTTGGAAAGTCAATGGTGTCATGATATTTGCCTATGATTGTGTTATTTTTGGAATCCATGCTGACGTGGTTGTGAATCATGAAACATACAGTATACAATACAGATGCCTGAAAGTTATAATTTCCATATTTTAAGATACAGGAGCTAATCTTTAGCCACTCATAATACCAGCATCAAAGGATATCCATTTCAGGTTAATACTAAAAATGATTTGATCAGTCTTTTGCAACCTCTATTCGGGCATAAAATGAAATGATCCTTTGTTGAAAAGAATTGGGTGTGAATGTATATTCCTATGATTAAATAATGTTTCTGACCTGAACACTGAAAGTCTAAACAGGAGGCTCTGTCAAGCTGTACATTTTAGATTCAACCCGAAACATGTAGTAGTGCAATATTTTTTTGTTGTTAAGAATATAAGTAAGTAGTGGTACAGTGATCAGTTTCACTTAGAGTGTAGAACTCTATGGAGGTTAAATGCTTTCTTCATGTCAGCATGGGTTTTCTCTAGTTATTCCAGAGCCCCCTGAAAGATAGGCATATTAAATTAATTACCAGTATTGCATTAGCATGATATGAATGTGTGCATGAGCCCCATCCATTGCTGGTTTTAGCTTTGCACCTCAGTGCTAACAGGATAGGCTCTGGTCACCATAAGTCTACACTGGATTAAGTAAATTAGAGGAAGGATAGATGTGCTGAAATATAAATGAGAGCTTTCCAAGTTTATCTAACCTGGTTTTATGATTTGGGGGAAGGTTTATAGCTCTGTTCCTTGAACTGTGCTGTGCTGGGTGATATAAATATATGGAGTGCAAGGTCTGCTGATACATGCCAAGCATTCTCTGATAGTTGTAATGATATTGCCATTACGCTAAGTTGAGTTTTCCATGGTTTGCTACTTTGTAATTTCAGCTTGTCCTTCCACTACAGGTTTTTTTATTTGTTTTAAGTTTAGCTCTGTAAGGGTAAACTGGATTAAGCATATTTGATAATGCATGACTCGACTGCCACAGCAGGCTTCTATGGAGACTAGTCTTGGATACACAACCCTTTTGTTTTCTTTACTTTTCTAACCAGAAGACCCGGGTTCACTTGCATGTTCTCCCGGTGTCTGCGTGGGTTTCCTCTGGGTGCTCTGGTTTCCTCCCAAAGTCCAAAGACATGCAGGTTAGGTGCATTGGCAATTCTAAATTGTCCCTAGTGTGTGCTTGGTGTGTGTGTGTGTGTGTGTGTGCTCGTGTGTGTGTGTGGGTGATGACCTGGCGCCCTGCCCAGGGTCTGTTTCCTGCCTTGCGCCCTGTGGTAGCTGGGATTGGCTCCGGCAGACCCCCGTGACCCTGTAGTTAGGATATAGCAGGTTGGATAATGAATGGATGGATGGCATAATGCATTGCTGTTTGACTGGAGTCAAGCTCACCAAGTTCATAGGTCTCTCCTTATCTCTATTAAGGGGAAAAAAAAGGGATGCTTTCCTCAAATGAAACACATATACAGTATATATATATATATATATACAGATAGTCACCAGGTTACAGACATCCAACCTACGACTTACGAATGGGGTTGCAGCTGCGACGCATGTGCCTCAGTAACTACCACTCCGTCATCTTTGGCCTGGGGATGCTGCAAGTTGTGGCTGGAGGGAGGGGATTTCGCTGCTCGCGCATTTGTAGTGTCCCTCGGGCGGCTGCTGGTGGCCTGCAGTGACCCATGGTCCATAGTCACCTAGGCCACAGCTATCGCTCATGTGCAGGATGGAGACTTGATGGGGCGGTTCACTGCCCGCCCACTATTCGCGATCTCGTTCTTCGGTCACTACCCATAGCTCATGACCATAGGTGAGGGTAGGAGCGTAGATCGACTGGTAAATTGAGAGCTTTGCCTTACGGCTCAGCTCCTTTTTCACCACGACAGACCGATGCAGAGCCCGCATCACTGCGGATGCCGCACCGATCCGCCTGTCGATCTCACGCTCCATTCTTCCCTCACTCGTGAACAAGACCCTGAGATACTTGAACTCCTCCACTTGGGGCAGGATCTCTCCCCCAACCCTGAGAGGGCACTCCACCCTTTTCTGGCTGAGGACCATGCTCGGATTTGGAGGTGCTGATTCTCATCCCAGCCGCTTCACACTCAGCTGCGAACCAATCCAGAGAGCTGAAGATCACGGCCTGATGAAGCAAACAGGACAACATCATCTGCAAAAAGCAGTGACCCAATCCTGAGTCCACCAAACTGGACCCCTTCAACACCCTGGCTGTGCCTAGAAATTCTGTCCATGAACAGAATCGGTGACAAAGGGCAGCCCTGGCGGAGTCCAACTCTCACTGGAAACGGGCTCGACTTACTGCCGGCAATGCGGACCAAGCTCTGACACCGGTTGTACAGAGACCGAACAGCTCTTATCAGGGGGTCCGGTACCCCATACTCCCGGAGCACCCCCCACAGGATTCCCGAGGGACACGGTTGAATGCCTTTTCCAAGTCCACAAAACACATGTAAACCGGTCGAGCAAACTCCCATGCACCCTCCAGGACTCTGCTAAGGGTGAAGAGCTGGTCCACTGTTCGCGACCAGGACGAAAACCACACTGTTCCTCCTGAATCCGAGGTTCGACTATCCGACGGACCCTCCTCTCCAGAACCCCCGAATAGACTTTTCCAGGGAGGCTGAGGAGTGTGATCCCTCTATAGTTTAAAGAGGGGACCACCACCCCGGTCTGCCAATCCAGAGGCACTGTCCCCGATGTCCATGTGATGTTGCAGAGATGTGTCAACCAAGACAGTCCTACAACATCCAGAGCCTTAAGAAACTCGGTATCTCATCCACCCCGGGCCCTGCCACCAAGGAGTTTTTGACCACCTCGGTGACTTCAGTCCCAGAGATGGGAGAGCCCACCTCAGAGTCCCCAGGCTCTGCTTCCTCATTGGAAGGCATGTTAGTGGGATTGAGGAGGTCTTGAAGTACTCCTCCCACCGTCCCACAACGCCCAGTCGAGGTCACTATATACGGTGTTGACACTACACTGCTTCCCCTTCCTGAGGCGCGGACGGTAAAATAATGTATCTGTTCCTAATTACATACAAATTCAACTTAAGTACAAACCTACAGTTCCTATTTCGTACATAGCCTGTATATATATATACAGTATATATATATATACATACATATACACAGTGTATCCAGAAAGTATTCACAGCGCATCACTTTTTCCACATTTTATGTTACAGCCTTATTTCAAAATGGATTAAATTCATTTTATTCCTCAGAATTCTACACACAACACCCCATAATGACAACCTAAAAAAAGGTTTATTTGAGATTTTGCAAATTTATTAAAAATAAAAAAATTGAGAAAGCACATGTACATAAGTATTCGCAGCCTTTGCCATGAAGCTCAAAATTGAGCTCAGGTGCATCCTGTTTCCCCTGATCATCCTTGAGATGTTTCTGCAGCTTAATTGGAGTCCACCTGTGGTAAATTCAGGTGATTGGACATGATTTGGAAAGGCACACACCTGTCTATATAAGGTCCCACAGTTGACAGTTCATGTCAGAGCACAAACCAAGCATGAAGTCAAAGGAATTGTCTGTAGACCTCCGAGACAGGACTGTCTTGAGGCACAAATCTGGGGAAGGTTACAGAAAAACGTCTGCTGCTTTGAAGGTCCCAATGAGCACAGTGGTCTCCATCATCCATAAGTGGAAGAAGTTCGAAACCACCAGGACTCTTCCTAGAGCTGGCCAGCCATCTAAACTGAGCGATTGGGGAGAAGGGCCTTAGTCAGGGAGGTGACCAAGAACCTGATGGTCACACTGTCAGAGCTCCAGAGGTCCTCTGCGGAGAGAGGAGAACCTTCCAGAAGGACAACCATCTCTGCAGCAATCCACCAATCAGGCCTGTATGGTAGAGTGGCCAGAAGGAAGCCACTCCTTAGTAAAAGGCACATGGCAGCCCGCCTGGAGTTTGCCAAAAGGCATCTGAAGGACTCTCAGACCATGACAAACAAAATTCTCTTTCTGATGAGACAAAGATTGAACTCTTTGGTGTGAGTGCCAGGTGTCACGTTTGGAGGAACCAGGCACCATCCCTACAGTGAAGCATGGTGGTGGCAGCATCATGCTGTGGGAATGTTTTTCAGCGGCAGGGACTGGGAGACTTGTCAGGATAAAGGGAAAGATGACTGCAGCAATGTACAGAGACATCCTGGATGAAAACCTGCTCCAGAGCGCTCTTGACCTCAGACTGGGTCGACGGTTCATCTTTCAGCAGGACAACGACCCTAAGCACACAGCCAAGATATCAAAGGAGTGGCTTCAGGACAACTCTGTGAATATCCTTGAGTGGCCCAGCCAGAGCCCAGACTTGAATCCGATTGAAAATCTCTGGAGAGATCTTAAAATGGCTATGCACCGGCGCTTCCCATCCAACCTGATGGAGCTTAAGAGGTGCTGCAAAGAGGAATGGGCGAAACTGGCAAGGATAGGTGTGCCTAGCTTGTGGCATCATATTCAAAAAGACTTGAGGCTGTAATTGCTGCCAAAGGTGCATCGAAAGAGTATTGAGCAAAGGCTGTGAATACTTAAGTACATGTGATTTCTCAGTTTTTTTTATTTTTAATAAATTTGCAAAAACCTCAAGTAAACTTTTTTCACATTGTCATTATGGGGTGTTGTGTGTAGAATTCTAAGGAAAAAATTAATTATATGTATATATATTGTATAATATATATACAGTGGTGTGAAAACTATTTGCCCCTTCCTGATTTCTTATTCTTTTGCATGTTTGTCACACAAAATCTTTCTGATCATCAAACACATGTAACCATTAGTCAAATATAACACAAGTAAAAACAAAATGCAGTTTTTAAATGATGGTTTTATTATTTAGGAGAAAAAAATCCAAACCTACATGGCCCTGTGTGAAAAAGTAATTGCCCCTGAACCTAATAACTGGTTGGGCCACCCTTAGCAGCAATAACTGCAATCAAGCGTTTGCGATAACTTGCAATGAGTCTTTTACAGCGCTCTGGAGGAATTTTGGCCCACTCATCTTTGCAGAATTGTTGTAATTCAGCTTTATTTGAGGGTTTTCTAGCATGAACCACCTTTTTAAGGTCATGCCATAGCATCTCAATTGGATTCAGGTCAGGACTTTGACTAGGCCACTCCAAAGTCTTCATTTTGTTTTTCTTCAGCCATTCAGAGGTGGATTTGTTGGTGTGTTTTGGGTCATTGTCCTGTTGCAGCACCCAAGATCGCTTCAGCTTGAGTTGACGAACAGATGGCGGACATTCTCCTTCAGGATTTTTGGTAGACAGTAGAATTCATGGTTCCATCTATCACAGCAAGCCTTCCAGGTCCTGAAGCAGCAAGACAACCCCAGACCATCACACTACCACCACCATATTTTACTGTTGGTATGATGTTCTTTTTCTGAAATGCTGTGTTCCTTTTACGCCAGATGTAACGGGACATTTGCCTTCCAAAAGTTCAACTTTTGTGATACACTACCTGCCAAATAATATCAAGAGTAGACAACACATGTTTCGCCATTGGGGCTCATTAGGTGTATACACCTTTGCTTCCCCTTACAAGGATCGAACCTTGAACATCAGCACCTGAGATGAAGCCTCTGACATTGCACCACAGCGGCTGCTTCCCTTACTTGATAGGGTGAAGATTGGAGTATTAAATTCCTAGTTCTGAGTTGCAATCTGATTATTTGAATGGTTACCTACTAGGTAATGCTTCTGGGTGGTTGGCCAATTGGTAAACATCTGCCATGTCCTCTAAGTTATGACAAACAGATCATAGATTTGTGAATCAGTACCTGACAAATAATGCAAAAAGCACCAGCCAATATGGCGCAGCATCAGGGGCATTCGCCTCAGCCGCTTACATCTGAGGCTCGATCCCAGTGAGGGGAAATAAATGTATGTACTCCTGATGAGCCCCAATTAGGTCGAAATACAAGTCATGTACTCTTTGTATTATTTATCAGGTACTGCATCACATATCTATGATCTGCTTCTCTCAACTGCATAGGTCTGAATCACAATCTGATTAATTGGGTGGTTACCTATCAGGTAACGCTTGTGGTTGGTTGGCCAGTAGGCAAACACTCTCCATGACCTCTCAGTTGTGACAAGCAGATCATAACATGCTATAGAATACCTGTCAAATAATACAAAGAATACACGACACGTGTTTCACCTTAATTCTGGCTCATCAGGTGTGCGCACTTTTGCTTCCCCATGTTAATGAGAGAATGTTTTTGAAGTTAAATGGTTAACAAGCACTATAAAGCTCAATTTGCTGGTGTCAGACACTATGGTTGTGAGCATTTTTATTGCTTCACCAGAAGCAGAAGGGCAGAGAGAGAGAAGTAAGGGCAGAAGTAGAGCCCTCAGTTCTAAAACAAGAGGAAAAGATAGCGTAAGTTTAATGCACCCAAAATGAGCTACTCTGTTTTAATATACATGGATTATGAAAGGTGACCACCACCCCACCCTGTGAAGTTATTTACATTTACATGTGTGTCTGCTTACATTGTACAGGGATACCCCAACCACCCCCTGTCCCCATTAACATCCAAAATTCTTTACATGTATGTATTAACATGTACAGACTTTAAATGGGGACTCCCGATCATTTACGAAATGTCTGAAACAACCGGCAGTTATTTTTTTCCACTTCAAGCCCTAGAGTAAACAGCTCCAAAAGTAAAAACATTCAATTCCATTCATTGCATGTGTTACCTAAATGTGCAGCCAGTAAACATCATTGCTGTTTTATAACAAGTTAAAGTAAAACAGGATCAAATGTTACAAATTTATTGTATGCCTATGGCTATGGTGAAAAAAAGCTGGAACATACAAATGATGAAAAATTCGAAAAGAAATTGTGTAAACAAATGAAACTCATAAACATCTGATAATAATAATAATATATACTAAAATTTCATATTATTTCTACTGATTACCTGTTTCAGCTCAAAAGAATACAATTTCCTGTAAAACTGTTTTATGCCATGACCACCAACAAAACCCAAGTCCACTAGGAATCTAATGCACAGACAATTGTGTATAGTAGACTCAAGAACAAGCAGCCCCAGTGACCTAATAATAATATTATTACTTATTATTTGACTTTGTTTTTCCAATTGGAGCAGAGGCAGATAAAGTGACTTGCTCATCGTCACACAGCATCAATAGAAGGATTTAAGCCCACAACGTCAGGGTGTGAAGTCTAAGGTCCAAAGCCTTCGCTACAGAGACTTGGAATGCGTTAAATGGAAAAATGTAGTTTTTGTGATGCGTTGTCACTCTGATTATGGTTGTCACTATTACCATCATCAAGACAAGCAGTATAGGACATGCATTTATCGAGGGATCAAATATGGAAAGGTTGAAAGACAATGAAAGAAAATTGTCATTATGAAGAAGGTTTCATACAAGTGAGATTTTGCCTTATTTGGCACGTGTACACTGATATTCATTCATTAACTCTAAGACCTACTGATCTACCGAAGGTGTATACAAAATGTTCATTTTGTTAAATCAGTACAGTCCAGATTTCTGATTGAAAGATAGACTTGAAAACATAAAGTTTTGAGTTACAATTTGTGTCACCAACTGTACATAGCAAGAGATCTAGCAGTGAGAGTTTGCCTCTGGAAACTGTTTTACAATGTTCTTGTAAAGTGCTTTATATAAACTTATGGCTAACACTGCAGTTCCATTTATTCATCAGGGAGCCTATCCTGGCATCAACAGACTTGAGGCAGAAACCTTCCCTTGTCAGCTCAATGCAAATAAAAAATACAGCACTAAACATGATTAATACAACATTAAACTGTTACAGCTGTCAGAACTGACAAAAGCAATATTACAAAGATCTTTTCCCAAGTTAACCTCCAAATAAAGAATTCAGCACATGTCTGGAGCATTCATGGAAGTGATCCCCCTGGACAGGCACAGCCGTGCTTTGTCTCTTATCTGTATGTGGAAAATTTCAGAAAATGCAGAATGTTTCTTGGTTTTCAGGGTTAGTGTTAGTTCAGATCATATATGCAATTATGACTGTTTTTCACCATTAGAAATTTAGAATTGAATACTGAACAATAGCTGATGAAGTCAGTTTGAAAAACGGATGAACTTATTCAGGAATCATATTGGATAGCCTACTGTAAAGTGTTTTGCATGCAGGCATGTGCCTTTAGTCTCTGCCATTAATATTCATTTATTTTCTCAAATGGTATGTCTCAAATCAATTCTTGCTAGATAAATATGAATTACAATGAGACACTTATTTGTATGAGTAAGGAGACACTAAGCTAAGAACAAATTGCTTAGTGGTCTATAGGGGTATTGTGTTAGACATCCCCGGTTAAGATGCAAGAGAAAAAGAGAAGATATTGTAACAAGGACTCATAAAAGCTAGTCTTTAAAATTTAGACCTCCATATTAATCTTCCAAAAATATAATGTAAATAGTGCTAATAGCTTCTTTTGCAAGCATGTAACATTAGCTCTTGCTATCTTTCAAGCATAATTTGCAGAATTCATTTTTTACATCCATAATGATGCAACAACTATCACTTGCACACATATATACAGAAGGATAGCACAGTGGTTAGCACCGCGGCCTCACAGCTTCAGTGACTTGGGTACAATTGCCAGCTCTGTCACTTCAGTGCAGTGTGTTCATGCACATTTTCTTCTATCAAAATCCAAATGCAGTACAGTATATGTTCTTCTTATGTTTTAATAAATATCTGAATGAGACACTTGGATAGTCTATATATTAGCAAACCAAATGAATTTGATGGACTCTGGAAAGTGATCACACAGGCAAAATGGCAGTAGAGCAGGTTCTTAGAATTAGTTCCTCTATCTCTCAAAAATGTAGAAGGGCATAGAGGAACTGGCTGATTATGAGACACCAGTAGTCACTGGAGACGTGTTCAATGCTTTTTATGCCCGCTTTGAATGCAGCAACAGAAAGCCTGCAGAGCAGCATGACTCTACCTTGGCTGTCACTGCTGAGGTCGTGAGTAAGGCTTTCAGAAAAATCAATGTTACAAAGGCAGTCGGACTCAATCAAATTAGCAGAAGAGTTTTAAAACCATGCAGTGATCAGTTAGATGTTGTTTTTTGGGATATGTTTAACCTTTTCCTGAGTGAAGCAATGATATAAATGAGCTTTAATATTACAGCTATCATTCCAGTGCCCAAGAAAAACAACATGCAATGCCTTAATGACTATCGTTCAGTAATACTGACAATTCTTACGAAGTGCTTTGAGAGACTGGTGCTGGGACACATTAAGAACATTATTCCAGCAGTTTGCTTAAAAACACAACAGGTCAACAGAGGATACGGTAGCCCTTGCTACTGAAGAGCACCTCGGAATACCTGGATAAAAAGTGCTCTTATTTACAGATTACAGCTCTGCTTTCAAACTTGTAATTCGATTCGGAATAATCACCAAGCTCCATGACCTAGGTGTTACTGCCTCTCTGTGCAACTGGATCTTGGACTTTCTGACTGGCAGACACCCCAGCATGTATGAATTGGTAAACACAACTCCTTTGTGCTCATCCTGAACACTGGCTCTCCTCAAGGCAGTGTACTGAGTCCCTTGATGTACCCTCTCTTCTCCCATCACCGTATGGCCACATATAGCTTGTCATGCATGGGCGTCAGCGGATTCCTCTAAGAGCTGGGGAAAGGTACCCAATATTCCGCCGAGATGAGAGGGGGGTTACCGCTGACCTTGTCCTGTTCTTTCTCTTCCTTCACAGCTCCGAGAAGCCGCCCGGCAAGGGCATTTAACCCCGCCCCTTCTGGAAATACCGCTATAAAGGAAGCACCGGCAAAGAGAAAGATAGTTCTGTTAGGAGACCGGAATGAGCTGTACACCGAAGCACGTGACTCTTGAAAGGACTGATTGTTCTGAAAGAGGTCCCTGCACAGGACAGCACTGAAGCGCTATTTTCGTTACTTTTTGTTTATTTTGTCTGTTTGTCTCACAACAATTAAAAGGGACGACTTGGTTGGTGTCCCAACATTCCAACTACTTTCAGTCTGTCCTTCCACTGCCCAACCACAAGCTCAAATGCCACCATAAAATTCCCCCATCATAGACTTGATCACCGACCATTATGAGAGAGCCTATGAAGAGGAGATTATGCTCCTGCTAGAGTGATGTCAGGACATTTTACTCTCTGAACATCAACAAGACTAAAGACCAGTGCTGGGGCTGGGTTATTTTGCACCCTAGGCCAACCTTATTAGTGCAGCAGCCAACTGTTTAGAAGCTAACCTGTACGGCTGGTTCAGCCCCTTATAATCTGTGCCCTAGGCAATTGCCTAATTCACCTTAATGGTGAAGGACCTGATCATTGATTTCAGGAATCAGCAGGTAAATCACACCCCTATTTACACTGGGGGCAAAGGTGTGGAAAGAGTCAACAGTTTTAAATTCCTGAAGGTTAACCTCACCAATGATCTTAGGAGGACTGAGCACATTGCAGTGATCACCAAAAAGGCCCATCAGTGACTTTACTTTCTCAGACATTGATGAGGAAGGCCAAAATGTCTCCAGCAGCACTTCATCAACTTTTCTAATTGCACTGTAGAGTCCAACATGACAGGCTGCATGGTTTGCTGGTGTGGCAGCAATTTAGTTAGGGGCCACAAGGCTTTGCAGAGGGTAGTGAAAACAAGCACAGATCATCAGTGGCACACAGATACCATCTCTGAAAGACATATTTGCATAGTGCTGTCTGGGAAAGGCAAAACGAATCATAAAGGACCCCAGTCAGCCTACATGGACATTTTCCTCCCTCTTTCTATAAGGCAGGTGTGATAGAACTATTAACATAAGAACTGTGAGATTTAAGAACAGTTTCTACCCACAGGTAGTAAGGCTTTCATATGTGATAAACTGTCTGTAAGGAGTGAATTGAGTGTCGCATCTTCCATAATTCTTGTATATATAATGTTATGCATATTATTATTTATGGATTATTATTATTAGATAAGTTTGAGATTTTTCTTTTCCTAATGTTTTATGTTGATTGTTGTCTCTGCAAGGAACGTGATTGAAGTAGGAATTTCACTGTACATAGTGACAACAAAAAGACCTTGACCTTGCACAGAATAGCCTCCTGTCATTTGTGAAATGTCTTATGTTGTCATGTTACACTGAGTAGCTACGTAAAACTGGCTAAGTGTTAAGAATTCAGTGTAATGTTTGGATTCAAGAAATGAAAAAATGGATAGATGGATGGATGGATTGGTAATATTACTAGAAGAAGAATGTTAAAGGAGTTAAACCTGCAGGTAAAGCTACCTCCAGCATTTTGTTCCAGTAGTAAATGAACTGATGTGAGAAAGCAAATGAAACTAACCAGAGTTACACTGATGAATTAATTTTGAGCCATCTGGGTAAATTTTGTCGAGATGTTTGGAAAAAATACTAAAATTATGACATTAGTTAAATAAAGACTGTGTGAAGGCATACTGCAGGGTAAGGAAGGTGTGAAAGGTAAGTTATAAAAGAGAGATCTAAAATATTTCAGTGACAAATGAAATAAAAGGTTAGTGGTTAAGAAAAAAACTAAATGGCTGAGACAATCAGCTATACAGTGAGCCATACAATTATGCTATCATATTGAGTTTTCAAAATTGTGCATAAGCAATATGCTTAAATAAAGAAAGAATTTGTCCTCATATGCCTTTCCACACATATCTCAGGTTGTTTGAATTGTCTCTTCTTATATTTAACTGTATCACATATCTACATATTAGGCCCTTATTTTATACTACAAGTACTAAGTACTCAGCGTTCCCTGCATATATTTGTATGAAGGTTAAGTTAAGCAAATATTTTGTGTTTTCTAAATGTTGACCTTTTTATCATTGCCAGCTGAAATTCAAGGCTCACATTCATCATCTATACTACCTTGCTGATAACTATCAATTTTTCTGTCTCATGAGTCGAGAATTTGTTCTTTTTGCATGATTGGATTCCATAATTACAGTAACTCATTTCCTGGTTGAAATTATGAACACTTCTTCTTCAGAGTTCCTGGTTTAGTTTGGTTATCCAACATTAATTAACTGGATGGCTTGTTGAATAATTGAACCCAAAGACAGAGGAAAGCATTCACAGTTTGCAGGGGAAATTCATAGACAATGTTGCAGTCCTCATATTATTACAGGAGACAGTACTCTTCTTCTTCTTCTTTCAACTGCTCCCGTTAGGGGTCGCCACAGTGGATCATCTTCTTCCAAATCTTTCTGTCCTCTGTATCTTGTTCTGTTACATCCATCACCTGCATATCCTCTCTCACCATATCCATAAACCTTATCTTAGGCCTTCCTCTTTTTCTCTTGACTGGCAGCTCTATCCTTAACATCCTTCTCCTCATATACTCAGCATCTCTCCTTTGCACATGCCCAAACCAGCTCAATCTCATCTCTCCCAACTGTCCAACTTCAGCTGACACTACAATGTACTCATTTCTAATCCTGTACATCCTCGTCACACTCAATGCAAATCTTAGCATCTTTAACTCTGCCACCTCCAGCTCTGTCTCCTGCTTTCTGGTCAGTGCCACCATCTCCAACCCATATAACATAGCTGGTCTCACTACCGTCCTGTAGACCTTCCCTTTCACTCTTGCTGATATCCGTCTGTCACAAATTACACCTGACACTCTTCTCCAAGCATTCCACCCTGCCTGCACTCTGTTTTTTCACCTCTCTTCCACAATCCCCATTACTCTGTACTGTTGACCCCAAGTATTTAAACTTATCCACCTTCGCCAACTCTACTCCCTGCATCCTCACCATTCCACTGACCTCCCTCTCATTTACACACATGTATTCTGTCTTTTTCCTACTGGCCTTCATTCTTCTCTTCTCTAGAGCATATCTCCCCCTCTCCAGGGTCTCCTCAACCTGCTCCTTCTATCACTACAGATCACAATGTCATTAGCAAACATCATAGTCCACAGGGACTCTTGTCTAATCTTGTCTGTCAACCTGTCCATCACTATTGCAAATAAGAAAGGACTCAGAGCCGTTCCCTGATGTACTCCCACCTCCACCTTGAATGCATCCATCACTCCTATCGCAGACCTCACCACGGTCAAACTTCCCTCGTACATATCCTGTATAACTTTTACATACTTCTTTGCCACTCCAGACTTCCTCATACAATTCCACAACTCTTCTCAATGCACCCTGTCATATACTTTCTCCAGGTCCACAAAGACACAATGCAACTCCTTCTGGCCTTCTCTATACTTCTCCCTCAGAGCAAACATCACATTTGTGGTACTCTTTCTTGGCATGTAACCATACTGCTGCTCACCAATCATCACCTCACTAATCACAACTTAGCTTCCATCAATTTGACAACTACAGTCCTGCAAACCCCCCTTATTCTTAAATATTGGTACCAGTACACTTCTTCTCCACTCCTTAGGCATCCTCTCACTTTCCAAGATTCCAGTAGACAATTTGGTTAAAAGCTCCACTGCCATCTCTGCTAAACACCTCCATGCTTCCATAGGTATGTCATCTGGACCAAAGGCTTTTCCATTCTTCATCCTCTTCATAGCTGCCCTTACTTCCTCCTTGCTAATCCCTTACACTTCCTGATTCACTATCTCCACATCATCCAATCTCTTCTCTCTCTTGTTCTCTTCATTCATCAGGCTCTCAAAGTACTCTTTCCATCTGCTCAACACACTATCCTCACTTGTGAGTACATTTCTATCTTTATCCTTTATCACCCTAACCTGCTGCACATCTTTGCCAGCTCGGTCCCCCTGTCTAGCCAATCGGTACAGGTCCTTTTCTCCCTCCTTAGTCTCCAGCCTCTCATAGAACTCATCATACGCCTTTTCTTTAGTCTTTGCCACCTCTCTCTTCACCTTGTGTCTTATCTCCTTGTACTCTTGCCTACTTTCTGCATCTCTCTGACTATCCCACTTCTTCGCCATCCTCTTCCTCTGTATACTCTCCTGCACTTCCCCATTCCACCACCAGGTTTCCTTTTACTCCTTCCTCTGTCCAGATGTCACGCCAAGCACCTTTTTTGCTGTCATCCTTACTACATCGGCTGTAGTTTCCAAACTGTCTGGTAATTCTTCACTACAACCCAGTGCCTGTCTCACCTTCTTCCTAAACTCAACCTTGCAGTCTTCCTTTTTCAACTTCCACCATATGATCTTTGGCTCTGCCCTCACTCTCTTCCTCTTATTGTTCTCCAACGTCAGACCACAATCCTATGCTGCTTAACTACAGTTTCCCCAGCCACCACTTTGCAGTCTTCAATCTCCTTCAGATCAACTCTTCTTCATAGGATGTAATCTACTTGTGTGCATCTTCCTCCACTCTTGTAAGTAACCCTATGTTCCTCCCTCTTCTTAAAATACATATTCATCACAGCCATGTCCATTCTTTTAGCAAAATCCACTATCCTTTGACCTTCTTTATTCCTCTCCTTGACATCATACCTAACCATCACCTCCTCATCTCCTCAGTTCGCTTAACCAACATGTCCATTGAAATCCACTCCAATCAACACTTTCTGCCCCTTGGATATACTGTTCATCACTTCATCCAACTCACTCCAAAAATCTTTTTTCTCATCAATTGCACACCCAACTTGTGGGGCAAATGCACTAACAACATTCATCATCACCTCCAATGTCCAGCTTCAAATTCATTACTCTGTCTGACACTCTTTTCACCTCTAAAACATTCTTGACATACTGTTCCTTCAGAATAACCCCTACTCTATTTCTCCTCCTATCCACACCATGATAGAACAAGTTGAATCCACCTGGCCTTACTCCCTGTCCATTTAGTCTCTTGCACGCACAATATATCAACCTTCCTTCTTTCCATCATATCTGCTAACTCTCTTCCCTTACCAGTCATACTGCTAACATTAAAAGTTCCTACCCTCAGTTCCACTCTCTTACCTCTTACCTCTCTTTACCTTCCTCCTCTCCTCCTGCTTCTAGACATGTCTCCCCCTTCTTCTCCTTCTTCTTCTTCGGCCAACAGTAGCCCAATTTCCGCCAGCACCCTGTTGACTTAACAGTACTGATGGCGATCGTTGTTAACCCGGGGCTCAACTGATCTGGTATGGAAATTTGTATTGTTGTCCTTATATTGATTTGGCAAAAGTTTACACCGGATGCCCTTTCTGATGTAACCCTCCCCGGTCTGTGCATTCCCTGTGGCTGGGTTTTTACAGGAGACAATACTAGTGGTGGTATTTCATAATGGTATAAGGAGGATTCAAAGTTGATCAAATCAATGTTAATCCTAAAATTTTAAGTGCCTTGAATAAATGTCTATCATCAAGAAAGAGTAAAAGTTACCAATGTTGTCATACCCTAAAATAATCATGTCTCATTCTGTTTCATTGTGCCTTATCTCTTATTATATTTAATAATGATATGCAGGTGTACAAAGTACAATAGTGTTGGCTTTTTCAAAAATGTAAGGTGTTGCTTTAATTAAAAACATAGTTTTGTCAGTTATTTTCAGAATTATTGGCAAGTACTGTATACACAGTGCAATAAAATTCTGATTTGCGCACATACCTAATGGAACAGGCCACTACTGTCCATGCCTGGCTGCATGAATCTCCCACTGTAGGTTATGTAAGTTATAACATCACAAAATAATAGACAGTGGTGAGCAAAACAGCCAAGTTCCTTATTACATACACTAAACTTCAGTTTGCATACAATTTCGCAACCACAAAACTCACTAAAAATGGTGTTTTAGCAACAATTTAGTCCCCTTTTGGACCTATTTATTTCTAAAGGGTCTAGATGTAACTAAACGGGGAAAACTGTCTAAATACAACCCACAAATGAGACAAAAATACATACACTTAAGCAAAAGCTGGAGTCTAATGAAACTGTTATGCATATTAGCTGCAACAAAAATGCTGTACCAGCCAACACAGATAACGTCCCAAAATTATTAGTAGAAAACATTGTGTGGACAGATAAAGGCGTCATCACATCAGCCTTAGAGCACTCCTGCGGTCTAATCAGAGTTGTAGTCTCTGTGCTCATACTGGTTTTTGAATTGCCCCTCCATTATAACCCCCCTCCCCAATACACCATATAGTGTAATAAATAAGTCGAGTAACAACTCAAATAGTGTTGGGGAATGGCCCCGTATATTGCTTGAAGCAAAAGTTGGTCAAAAAATAGATGATAAAAACATCCAAACATTCGACAACAACTGCTGTGTAATGGTGGCTTTTATATGGGACATAAGTTGCTGCACGAAGTGATGAAACAGGAAGTGACATGATCAGAGGGGGGCCGGGAGTGGCATCATCTCGAGGAGCCGGAAGTGACGTCATCACCAGGAGCCGGAAAGTGACGTCATCTCGGATGGACCGGAAGTGATGTCATCTTCAGGATCCGGAAGTGTTGTGAATGATGGAGTAATAGCTGTCCCATTCTCAGGATTATTGTTTATGTTGTGAGTAGTTGTTTTAATTGTCTTCTTTGGTTCTATAAGGTCAGAGAGAGAGGCATTATTACCATGAAAAAAAAAACCATCAATTGTTACATCGCTCACCTTAGGACTTGTTGACTGCTTCCCAAGCGCACATGTGTGACAATAGCTTATATTTTAATTTGGACTAATAGCAGTGTACATTGAAAATTTTGTGAAAATTGGTTGGGTGATTACAGTCGTGGCCAAAAGTTTTGAGAATGACACAAGTTTTGATTTTTATAAAGTTTGCTGTTTTCATGTTTTTAGATCTTTTTGTCAGATGTTTCTATGATATACTGAAGTATAAGGCTTTTATTGGCAAATAGATTAAGTTAATGCAAAGAGTCAGTATTTGCACACTTGGCCCTTCTTTTTCAAGACCTCTGCAATTTGCCCTGCCATGCACTTTTGACTTATGACACAGGGCTCCATTGTGCTGGAAAAGGCATTGTGTATCACCAAACTGTTCTTGGATGGTTTGGTGAAGTTGCTCTCTGAGGATGTTTTGGTACCATTCTTTATTCATGGCTGTGTTCCTAGGCAAAATTGTGAGTGAGTCCACTCCCTTGGCTTAGAAGCTACCCCACACATGAATGGTCCCACAGTTGTCATGACACAGGACTGATGGTAGAACTCACCTTTTCTTCTCAGGGCAATCTTTTTTCCAGATGCCCCAAACAATCGGAAAAGAGATTCATTAGAGAAAATGACTCTACCCAAGTCCTCAGCAGTCCAATCCCTGTATCTTTTGCAGAATATCAGTCTGTCTGTCCCTGATGTTTTTCTTGGAGAGAAGTGACTTCTTTGCTGCCCTTCTCAACACCAGGCCATCCTCCAAAAGTCTTCGTCTCACTGTGCGTGCAAATGCTCTCACACACTGAGCAAGCTCTGAACTGGTGGTGCCCCAATCTTGCAGCTGAATCAACTTTAGGAGACGGTCCTGGCACTTGCTGGACTTTCTTGGGTGCCCTGAAGCCTTCTTCACAACAACTGAGCATCTCTCCTTAAAGTTCTTGGTGATCCAATAAATGGTTGTGTTAGGTGCAATCTTAATATCAGCAATATCCTTTCATGTGAAGCCTTTTTGTGCAAAGCAATGATGGTCCTTTTGTGGCAGGGCTGAAATGCAGTGGAAATGTTTTTTTTGGGATTAAGTTTATTTTCATGGCAAAGAAGGACTTTGAAATTAATTGTAATTCATCTGATCACTCTTCATAACATTCTGGAGTATATGCAAATTGCCATCATAAAAACAGCAAAAAAGCAGCAAACTTTGTGAAAATTAACATTTGTGTCATTCTCAAAACTTTTGGCCATTAATGTAGTAAACAATCAGATTATGATGTTATTTATATGGATGTGGTTTGGTTTTCTTCTGAATTTAGGAAAATGCCAACAGCAGATGTTTCTATAAAAGTGACAGAGAATAAGAACACTGTAAAGATGAGTACAGGCAGGCATTTTCAACAGAGATCATTTATTACACTTAGTGTCTTCTTTCCTCCACTTTAAATATTCATTCATTAATTTGTAGACCTGTAGAGCTTAATACAGTTCAGTGTCAAGGGGAGGTTGGAGGCTTTAACAGCAGCACTGGGGACAAGGCAGGAACTGCAGCTCTGGAGTTGGGAGATACTAACATTAACCACTATGCCAATACAGTACTCCCTTTCTTACCTGCATACACAAGTCATACCCTAAATAGTTACTCCTGTTTGTCTCATATGGTGCTATTTTTTGTGTATTTTTTAATAAAACAAAATATTACCATTGCTATCCTTTGGGTAGGCTGTTAGGAGTGTGTGGATTACAGAGCCCAACACTAGCTTTGTAATGCTACAATATTTCAGAAGTGCTGCAGAGTAGCACACTTGAAAAGATCCACCTTAAACACTGCTTAAGGTGAGAACCCTTCAGATGTTTATGACATTTTTCAAGTAGATTTTTGTATCACATTTAAATGCATTTGCATATTTCATATTTGCTGCTTATACTCTTCAGAAACTCACAGCTAACATCCAAATGAATCAAAGATGATACGTATTTTGAATGTTAGATGGAACTCTTCAGCCCTCTGAGCACTGCTGGTCCCAAGCAGCACATCTATTTGTAGAGCACCTTTCTGTATTAGAGCACATTTGTACTTTCTTTGCAGTTTTTGCTTCAAGAAAAACTTTAAAAACATGAATTCAGGATTAATAGTGCAGTCACCAATAAGATGATTGACTGTCACTTTGAAATCATAAACACATTGGTTTTTGATTTCCTTTTTTTAAAGGTGAAAGAAAAGACTCACAATTTCAATTAGATTTCTCTAAGAGGAAAAAAAAGGCAAAACCCTGAGCCAGTAATGGAAGGTAAAAGCATCCTGTTATTTTACAGATTAAACAAAATGTCCCAAAATAAATCAGTCAAAATAAAAATTAGTATATGTGTTATTGCGAATTTCATCTGTAAAATTGTTCTTCAGCTGAATCTGTCAGAAAACACATTAGTCACAGCACTTCATCTAATCATAATGTCTTAAAATAGCAGTGTAAACATTTGTATGCATTAAAACTGAAATTCTTCTGGAACAAGTTACAGCCACCCATCCATTCATGGGTGATTCATTTTAGGCTTGTGGGGCACTGAAGCCTGTCCTGGTGGCATAGAGCAAAGGATCAGCCCTAGATTGGGTGCCAGTTTATACACACCCTTTAACCTGGCATGCGCATCCAAAACTGAAGCACTGGGAGAAAACAGCACAGTGGGGGTTTCCAACTCCAGTCCTGGAGAGCTACTGTAGCTGCAGATTTTCATTCTAACCCTTTTCTTAATTAGTGACCAGATTTTACTGCTGATTAACTATTTGCCTTAATTTTAATTGATGCACAATTTAAAACGCAGGCCCATTAATTATTTTGTTTTCTTAATTAACAACCAAACAACATTAAGGCACAAAATGAACACACAACACATAAACAAAAACCTGCGTCCATCACACAATAACTGAAAATAAACAAAGGTGAAGACCTCATTAATGTTGATCTGCTCAGGTGCACAAAACATTTTGACAGCTCTCTTAAAAAAGAAAATCAACAGTTTTGTAAATGTCTGCCATGGCGGAATGAGCACCATGGAATTAAATAATGGGTTTAATTAGCAACGAGAATTGGCTTCAAGTTAAGAAACTGAATGAAGGTTGGAGTTTGAGGCCCCAACTTAGTTGGTCATCTATTGGCTCACTTCACATCAAATTTATGTTTAGGTGTCGTTTAAGGAAAAGAAAATCAATTCAGCGGTCAGAGTCTCAAGAAAGGTCAATTAAAATAAAGGGAAATAGTTAATTAGCAGCAAAAACTGGTCACTAATTAAGAAGCGTTAGAATGAAAACTTGCAGCCACAGAAGCTCTCCAGGGGCCTCATGTATAAACAGTGCATACGCACAGAAATGTTGCGTACTCCTGTTTCCACGTTCAAATCATGATATATTAAACCTACAGTTGGCGTAAAGCCACGCACTTTTCTACGGTAACTCATGCCCTGGCGTACGCAAGTTCTCCGCTCGGTTTTGCAGACTGGCGGCACCCAGCGTCAAAACAATGCTACTGTTCCTGTGTGGTTACTCCTTATTTTCCTGACACGGCTTTATAAATACACTGAAACTAAACACATATTGTTTATTAGTGTAATGCAGCTGATTGTAATTAACTTGTAACAATATAATGGTCCGGGGAATAGCCATTGTATTCCAAATACCATAACTGCTTTAGCGTTGTTACTCTCACTGCACCTTCTTCTTCTTCTTTCATCTGCTCCCATTAAGAGTTGCCACAGCGGATCTTTTTTTTCCATATTACTCTCACTGCACGACTCGGAGTATTTATATCACTGTATCTGAGTGAATCACAGCAGCTGATCAGAAAGAGAATTATCGGTATACAGCTTCAAGCACACGCTGTCTCAACCACGGCAAAACGTTTCAAAGCCTTTCCTGTACGGACCTCGCGGTTCAGAAACAGTTTCATCCCAAGAACTTTAAATGCACTCAAACAAGTGCTTCTTGTAGAACTGTTTGTACTTATAAGTACAATCACCCCACTGTAAACTTGCACTACAGTTATAATATCTCACAACCTGGGCCACTTTATAAAGCATGTATTTACATATGATGACGATATCATTTTTAAGATGAAATGCAGCGAAATATGTTTATTATATTATACAGATAAAACTTTAACTTCATTTAAATAATCTATATTCTTCACTGGGACTGGCATGAAGGATAGAGCAATTAAACATGTAGATGTTTCAATGTTCCTTAAACGTTTTGAAGAATCGGCGCTCTACGCTTACAGATGGCTTAACTTCTATTACAGAGCTGATTGTGTGGTGATTTGGGTATTTGGAGAAAGAAAAACAAGGACTGCAGGGGCAGCTACGCCAATATATATTGAATATAACACAGAAAGACAAAATAACAACACAGCTAAAAATCCAGCGACAAATTTCGGCAAAAGTTAAATGCTTGTGTCATGAGCACGAGGTGGCTATGCAGTGTGTGCAACGGACGTGGCGATCCACCATGCATAAGATACCATATTGACATCAGCGGGTGAAAGGGCCACCGATTCTTTCTCTGCCCAGGGTCACCACAAGCCTAGAGCCGTCCCTGAGTACTGCTGCAATAAATGATTTCATCGAAGGTCGCACACAATCACTGCGGCGTGAAACCCATGTTTAATAATGTGCTTTAACTCCTATCATCATAAAAATGATATCGCGTATACATCTCAGTATTTTAGTTATTCAGAGAGCTGTAATATCACGAATGTCATGGATTCTGTGTCCAGCCGGAGGAAGAGAGACGATTTAAGAAGCAAGTAGTGATTCACACACATAGAGCACATAGAAGATCACATACAAAACAAAGCATTTAATGTGCTACTTTAATTACAATGTGATTTGAGAAATTGGTTAATTAAACGATTTTAAGATGAAGTTTATGATGTTCTACTTTAATGACAAAATAAACTACATGATTAAAGTGAAAATGTCGAGATTGAAGTTGACATTTCGTGCTTTTTCCCCACTGTGTGCCTTTTTTTTCTCTGTACCTTAATCAGCTTTCATATGACACTCAGACAGTGGGCTACAACTCGGCTTTTCACGGCAACTTTGATATGTGACTTTTAATTCCGGCACTGTCTGATTTTGTAAATGTGAGCTTTCAAGTTTCTCCAACACGCTATGTCAACTTCCTTGTGTTGATTATACCACGGTTTATTTGAACAAATAGTATGTTTTTCCTTTGCCTCCACTTGGTATTCGCTGAAATTCTTATATTTCCCCCTGTGCTTTTCTCATTGTCTTTTCACAGAAGGCTGCGCTTAAGGGCAATTTATATTGATTTGCATATTCAAAGAGGCGTAATTCTGGGAGGAGTTAGGGCGTTACATAAAGCGCGTGCACGAGCGTTACTTTTCACGCTGATCGGGATTTATGTAGCGGAAGAACGTGGAAGTTGGAGTACGCACAGATTCCTGTATCTGGATTTTTCTGTGCGTAAGCACATTTCGGCTTTTGTGCTTACGCCATATTATAGTGCGAGTTCTACGCACGGCGTTATACATGAGGCCCCAGGACTGGAGTTGGAGACCCCTGCTGTACTGTATGCTGTTCCATGGAAAATTTAAATATACTGGCATGCTTGTTTTCATTATAAAGAATTATTCTTAATGTTGGGTTGAGCCTTCCTTCATAAATAACCTCTTTGGACAAGTGGTGACAAATGTATCAACTCTTACGAACAATGTACAAAATTAAAATAACTTCTGGTTAGAAGGAAAATAAAAAAGGTGAGCATTAGTGGCATAATGCAAAATGAGGCTCAAAATGTAATTCATAAAGCAAAGCTACTGTAATAAACAGGCAAAATGTATGGCAGAAAATAAATTGAGGAACTAAGCCTGGGATGACCCAACACCATTGTGACTTGTATCCTTTTCTTATTGTAAGGTCAGTGGCTGGCAGAGCTAAACAGGATATGACCAGCAGAAAGGGACAGAAAGGACATGACGTTTGTGTTTAAGAACTTGTAGATTATGGGATTTAAGATGTACAACATTACACGGGGAAAAACCTAAAAATCAAGAGGAATGTATAAAGTTGCAAGTAATTTGCCCACAGAAAACACTGAAGTAATTAACTTGCACAAAAGTGGCCAGTGCTTCTGTCTCACAGCTCAAGGAGGCTGAGTCTGAATCCTGTGCTAGGGCACCGTCTGTGCAGAGTTTGCACATTTTGTCTCGTGGCTGTAGGGTTTTCTCTTGATATTTCATGCAACAAAGATATATTTGTTAGATTAATTAATGACTTTAAGTTGTCCTTGTGTGTGACAGGCCTGGTTCCAGCTTTTTAACCTAGTGTTGCCAGAAAAGGTTCCATCCCCTGAACCTTGAAAAGGATTAATGAATGGATGAAATGATGGAAATTTATATCATCAGATGTTCATACAGCGCTCTTTAAAAAAAAATGCAATATATATGCATATAAATCTGCAAATGTCAGTGCTTGAAGTAGGCATGCATCATATATATCCGTACCCTGACCCACAAAACCCACATGTCAGTTGTATTTCATTGTATCGCAGCTGCTCATCAATCAGTTAAAGGATAAGTTCAGTATTTTTTAAGTTGAAATTGTTTCTTTGCAAACATGGTATATATGTACTCACCATGCCAAATTGTGTTATATTGTTAAATATAAATTTAATTTGCATAATGGAATTATACAGTACAATGTAAGGTATGGGGCAGGAGATGCCACAGGAAAATAAAAACCTAGAACAGTTTCGATACAGTAAGAAAGTAAGAAAACATGGCTTCCTTTATTAAGACAGGGATCTGGACATAATTATTTTATCAAATATTCCTCATGCTGTTTTTCTTGAAGTAAGAGTGTTTCGTTTGTGTGATAAAAGTGTACCTCCTTGAAGGAGTTCTCTCATAAATACGGTAATAAACCTACATGATACCAACCACAATTTTGTCTTTTGAGAGGAAACCACACCCGGGGGGGGGGGGGTGAAAGGTTATTGTTGAGGAACACAAGTGCTGGGAGAGGATGCACAGCTGGTCTTCCTTTAAAATGGCTGAATCTAATAATATTGAAAATGACATTTATAAGCTGTTTTACAAAGTGTGTGTCATCTCAATATGCAGATCAATGCTCAATCAATGCTTTTTCGCTTCAAAAATGACATATTCAGTAAGTTTTTGGCAGTTGTTTCCTTAACGTACCTTACCCCGTGTGTTCCATTATTAAATGACAGGACTGACTATGTATTTTCTTTATTTGTATATAGTTCTTTATTTGTCAAAAATTATAGCACCAGCTCTCATTTATTGTAGATCAGCCACCTAGCTCCATTATAGTAGGCCATAAGGCAGACAGCAATGGCTCGTTCAAAAGCAATGAAAGGAAATTTTTTTGGTAACTTTGTTAAGCAAAATAAATGTTACTGCTTTCTTTCTTTCTGTATTTAATGATTTGTGAGTAAATAATTTTAATTAATGCTTTTATTTGAGTATGTAATGATTTTGATTAACTGTGTTCTGTTTTGTTTACATTTTGTACTCGTATTTTGTTTTTTAGAATTATGTCAGTTTCATTTTATAATCTGTCTTGTTTCTGTATGTTGAGCCCAAAAGGACAGGGCTTTTGATTCTGTCACAGATGTAGCTGTCTGTCATCTGTATAAAGGCCTGACCTGCCTCTACCTGGAGCTCTCGTTGTTTGGCTCCCCTTTTGAGAGTCCTTGGTTTTAAGATGATTGGTCATTTTTGCTTGGAGTTGCTGGTTTTTGAATTTTTGCTTTAGTTGTTGATTTTGATCCTTATTTTAGTGGATTCATGTAAAATTTGTTTGTCTACATTTTTTATTTAGATTAATTATATTTGTATTTTTAATATTTGGAATTTTCTAAGTTTTGAATTTTGTTTTTAGTTTTCTGGTTTGTCACCCTACAAGCCTTACATATTAATAGGCTTGTTTCTTTGAACCAGGGGTTTACTGTTCCTCTCTCCCATTTAAGCCTAATACCTGTTTTAACACTAGAATTACCAGAGCCTACGAAAAAAACTGCTCTTAAATACAAACAGTGCATGTGCCCAAAATATTAACATTTATATGTTACTTACATCTTACCTGAAGAAGGGGCCTGAGTTGCCTCTAAAGCTTATATATTCTAATCTTTTTAGTTAGCCAATAAAATGGGTCATTTTGCTTGACATTTCACTATGTTACTTACATAAAAGCCAGATTGAATGTTATTTACTTATTTACCTTGGTTTATTTACTTACTTCCTACAGCTTAAAGTCACAAGTAGATTGCAGATATAGCGCATCTTTATGTGAAAACAGCAGTGTCAGATGTGGGAGGGTTGGGGAGTAGGATCGTGAATGCGACTGAGAGAATAAAACTGAATAAAAAAAAAAAAAACAAAGCTAACCTTTACGAGTATCATACATTTACACCGGCTGTTACAGACTGAAATCAAATGTGTTTTTATCCTAAAATAGTAAGAATAAGAGCAGCTCACTTCTCAAAACAGACTTGTCCGGGATCAAACCCGTGAAGTTTTGATTACCAGTCAACAGTTGATACCGTTGCACCACCGAAGCAGTCATAGTAGTTGTGTGTCAATGTCGCACCCTAACATGGGTTCTTTTTCTGCAGTTATATTCTTGAGTAGAAGTGGATTTGTTCTGTTATATTTGTACCTTTTGTGAAAGTGTTTATTTGATATTTGGAAATGAGGCTTAACACATTATACACTTCATGTCTACATTTTGTCAATTATTACTAAAACATGAAAAACGTTTCTGTTTTAACGATGTTATTACTGTACATAGATTGTTGTAGACACGGAACACACATGAAATGCATGTGTTCTAAATAATGATATAGTATTTACAAAAGGTGTCATTTTGCTTGACTTCTCACTCTCTACAACTCCAAGCAACTGACACGCAGGTTAACAGACTTGAGCTGAGAAAACTGTGCGGGGTTGGGGGATGTGATAGCAGACTGCTTGCTGCTTATCAACACATTTACAGGACAAAAAACGCTGATGGAGAATTGCGAAGGAATTTAAGGTGGGACGGATCTACAAGTTTTTTCGTAGGCTCTGGTAATTCTAATGTTAATTTTTAAGTCTAGGCTTATTTGAACGATTCAGGCTTTTCTGGAAGTGGTAAGGTCTAATATTAACACCAAGGTAAGAAAACATTTAAACTGCACAACCTTAAGTATGTTTTAATGTGTCTACATTCTGTTTACACCAATGTAACAACTGCAAACCAAAGGATTATTTGAATATTTTTTTTCATAAGACAAAAATGATTGATAACTTATGGACCCTTCTAAAGCAGAGGTGTCCAACTCCAGTCCTGGAGGTTTTCATTCTAACCCTTTTCCTA
The DNA here is from genome assembly GCF_016835505.1 of Polypterus senegalus. Lineage (NCBI taxonomy): Eukaryota > Metazoa > Chordata > Cladistia > Polypteriformes > Polypteridae > Polypterus > Polypterus senegalus. The sequence goes on along the minus strand of NC_053156.1, from coordinate 97,817,186 downwards.
ATCAGCGAGCAGTTTTCACTACTAATTAACTCTTTTTTTCCTTTCATTTTAATAGCCCTGTTTTTAAGGAGCCAGTCTTCTGAATTGCTTCATTTTTTCATTAAATGGCAGCCAAACAGAAACAAGATGTGAAATGAGCCAACAGATGACCAGCTAAATTGGAACATCAAACTCCAGCCAATTTCACTCCAACCAGTTTCTAAATGAGAAGTCAATTCTTGCTGTTAATTAAAGCTGTTATTGAATATCATGATTTGTTGCTGCTCTCATTCTGCCACAGCAGACTGTTGTTTTTCTGTTTTTTTCTAAGACCACCTTCAAGATGTTTTGGTGACCAGAGCAGACCAACAATCATCTTTATTTTCAGTTTAGCTGGTCATGTGGTGACTTGTTTTGTGTCTCATTATTGTTTGGCTGCTCATTAAGTAAAAAGAAACAACTAAGGGGTCTGAGTCACGTCAATTAAAAGTAAGGCAAAACAGGTTAATCATCAGCAAAAACAGCACACTAATTAAGAAAATGTTTAGAATGAAAACCTGCAGCCACTGCGGCCCCCCCAGGACTGAATCTAGACACCCCTGTTCTAAAGGATATTCAACACTATCCATACTGGCAGAGCTATATAGACTGTTTTAGGATAAATTAGAACCAAGCAACATTTTTCCCCTTCTCTCTACGTCATTACATGTTCAACTGAGAATTGCTAAGCGAAAACAAGCCCTGGAGAGTGTAATACACACAACACAACACACCAATTTTTGCATCCCAGGAGACAAGAGGACAAAATTCTTACAAATATAAATGTATTGCTGCTGATGAGTATTCTAAATGCCCACGTATATACTCATCTAAAAAATTTCTGAACCAACTCATTCAACTTGTCCAGGAACTATCAGGCACTAGACAGGTACCAGTAGCGAATGTTCTGTGTATTGTACTGTATTGTATTGACCCCCTACTTTTTGACACCCACTGCACGCCCAACCAACCTGGAAAGGGGTCTCTCTTTGAACTGCCTTTCCCGAGGTTTCTTCCATTTTTTCCCTACAAGGGTATTTTTGAGAGTTTTTTCTTGTCTTCTTAGAGAGTCAAGGCTGAGGAGCTGTCAAGAGGCAGGGCCTGTTAAAGGCCATTGCAACACTTCTTGTGTGATTTTGGGCTATACAAAAATAAATTGTATTGTATTGTATTGTAGTGAATGGAGAACACTAACATATACTGAGCCAGTCTGTAGATATTATTTCTCTTAATATGCATGTGTTTTGAGAAACGGGAGTAACCATATAAAAATCTCCATAGACATTAATGAGAATGTACAAGTTAGACACAGATTGTGACTTGGTTTTGGATTAAAGCCCATTCTCCGAGGTGATGAAGAATATATCAGATAAAATTATGGGAAAAATCCGGAGTTACAGATAATGCAAATGTAAGTAACTTTGTTTTCTCAAGCTGTATTGGATGTCAGGCAGCAAATTGTTAATTTTCAGGTATCCCATCCTAGCTGCTTTTGCTGACTCCACAGATCCCAGAGTTATCAATCTGGGTCAGTTAGACCCCTTGGAGATTTTCAGTGGTTTAAAGAGGAAACCAAAGTACCAAGGTCAACCAGCTGTACACAAAGTGTCTTTCATTTTTTCAGTGCCCATATTTTACAGCATCAGCACATGCTGCCTTGTGAGAGGTGAAGCCTTAAAACTCAGCCTCCAACAATGTTCAGATCCTGTACCATACTAAGTATCTTACTAAGCAGGATTCATTTTTCTTTTTTGTCTTCAATTCAAATGGCAAAAAATATAGATTTACTTGTGTAAGATTTAAAATGCCTGCATAGCGTTTCTGTTCCCATTGGTATCCCGCAGTCACTTGAAGAGAGCCTGCTGGGTTATATACAATTATTGGCTTTGCTACACTGCAGGAGAGCCATCATAAGATGCACAACCTCTCCCCTCCAGCCGCAGGCATGCTTTCTTATTAGAGTTAGTTAAACATACAATTTTCTAAATGCATAAATAGTTCTGTGTATAATGCCAAAGCAGCAATTTTATAACATTTTACAATAAACCTTACAAAAGTTTATTTATTGGATACAGTGATATTTATATTTATCATGTAAACAGTCTATATTTTATTGTTATCTTTTTAATAATACATGGCAGCAGGTTTCTGAAATACTTTTGTGTCCCTATTGCTGTTTTATAAAAGAAAAGCTTTAATGGTGCAATGTGAAGCTTAGCCTGAAAGCATCTCTACCAGCAATTCAGTCATTCAACAGAGTTTTCAGATTCATACTGTACCTCATATCCAACAGTGTTGTGAAGAAATACAAAGCTTAACAAGTTATTGCTGATGACACTCCCAAAATGTTAGGCAAATGGCTTGGTCTGGGCCTTTTCATCTATTACTGTGTGTAGTGGAGAGGCATACAGAAGATTAGCATGATGCAACCTTATTAGGTGTTAAAGTAAAAATGGAGATTAATGGACGCTCTAAATATACAGACCAAAAACTGGCTGGTCTAGATGAAACCAAAACCCATTAGTGAAAGTACAAACACTTTAATGTGTGTACACATGGTCACTACACTGCAAAACTGGCACCTGAAATGAGAGATGTCATGACAGAATATCATTCAAGCATTTCCTAGTTTTATGCAATCAAGTCAAATGTTATTTAAAAATGGACTTTTCTTGTGTAGGACACGCTGGCATTACCCATTAGGCTATGCTTTGACACACAAGTCCTTTACTTTAAAAGCTGCTGCCAAACACGCTTAACTTCAAACTTTTCCCCACAAGTCCTCTTTGCAATGCAGCCTTTAGACCTTATATGATAGAATGATCAATCACAAAGTGACACTCAGAGATGTCTCCTTGATGTACAGCCTAAATACTTGATTGAAAACAAAGGGCCATAGCTCAATAATTAGCAACTTTGATGGACAAAACTTTGCACCAATTGTAAACCAAAAGGATGGGCTTATGTGTTACCAAGAAACCAATAATAATAATAATAATAAACCAATGGAAAAATGTCTACTTCTTCCTTTAAAAAATGGTTGCAAACACAGAATCTGTGCTCTGTCTATGCACTGACTGTTCTCAACATGGCTGTAACTTTTGCTCTATAGCAGGGACCCCATTGCCTATGTCAGGGCTGTTCAATTAAAATTTCAATTGGACCATATTTTCAAATGAAGAAATTTAGCAGGGCTAGACATTTTAAGCAGCCAGTGTGCAGCAGGTAATGACAAATTAAATCAACATAAATGAATGTATTTAAAAACAAGTAATGTTTAATTATTGTTCCCCTTTTACATTTGGTCATATCTGACACAGACACTTCAAAAATGCATAAAAAAACAAGAAAACATCTATAACTTAACAGAATCTGAGGTAGTAGCAATACTTTTTTTTCCACTTTTGAAAGAAAAAAATAAACATTTTGCTCACATCTGACCTAGACACATCTCAAAATGCATAAAATCAAAAAATGCACAGTATTAGCAATAACATTGGTTTCCCTTTTGAAATATGAGATCCTCCCCCAATTTAAATGGCTGGTTGTGACAGGCAAGGGATTTTTTTTCACAGAGCGTCCTGGTAGAACAATTGTAATACACCTTCAACCTTAAAATGCAGACTTCATCACATCGCTGTGCGTGACGAAACAGCAGGAAGGCAGGCGACTCTTTGTACATATTTACTGACGGACAGGCCGGCATTTTGCATTGAGTATGCATTAAATCAAAAGAGAAACGGTATACAAAGATGTGTGAACACAAGGAGATCGGTGACAATCACACCTTAGTGCTGCATGCCAAATCAGAAGGGACAGCTGAATTCCATAGGGCACAGATATATTTAAAACAGGTGACCTATATGATGGACAGATGAATTTCAAATATTTTGCATGCCTACCTTTTGTTTTGATGACCAGTTTTGTCTTATTCAGCCCTTTGTTCATTTTTCTGGCACAAGCGTAACCAGCCTCTCATTGAAAATCACCATTTGGAATACTCGGCCATCCCATCAGCAGTGTCATGCGCTTAGAAAATTTTTCCCATATGCATCACCAAATCTGACGTCGGGATATAAACCAGCCTTTATGCTGTTCAGGGATATGCCGGGGGAGCCTGTACTGACACATATGTTAATGGCACATCAACTTATCAATAAAGTTTTGGTTGCATTTGAGACCATTTTAGTTGCAGTCTGGAGCCCTGGCGGGACCATGGGCTGGGCCACTCGTAGGTTGTTTCTGGGCATTTGAATAGACCAGGCCTAAGCCATAGCCATTAGAAACGCTGGAGTGATCCCCTTTACTCTGAAGGGGAACCTGGTGCTGGACTGGAAAAGTGGAAAACTGGTTTGTATTGGAGTTAGACGATGGTGCCACAAATCCACAACTGCCTAAGGAATAGCATGAGCAAGACAGAGACTAGAGGCAAAAAAAGAAAAGAACTCCTGAGCAAAGAAAGAAAAGTGCACTAAAGATCTTTCTATATGTGCCAGAAAAAGCCAACCAGGAAAGGCAAAAAGCATCACCTATACAAACCATAAGTACACCTACTTTGATTTCAAGAAATAATAGCTATAACTTAATAGTTAGGATAAAGGCAGCTAATGTATTATAGTATTGGTATCACTGTAACTGAAAAGTAATAACATTTTTAAAGGAGAAGTGTTTAGCTGTTATAGGTTTTTCTGCCTAAATCCATTAGGGAGAGCAGAGCAGCATCTAAATCTCACACAGAGACTGCATGTGGTGTTGTAAACCAGTGCAGCCTAGCTGTGAGAAAATCAATTTCACCCCAATAGTTCAGGTACTAGAAAGGTTATAACCTGCTAAAGAACTTATCCATCAACCACATTAATTGAAAAATCAGAATTCATAAGTTTCATGACTTTTTCTATAGTAAGTAACTAAGTTAGAGTAAATGTATGCTCTGTGTTGTTTGCTAGTCTTTTGTACATACATAAATCTATATATACTTACATATATTAATCTTCTATTATCCTAATGTTATGAATTCATTGTATTATTTGGTTTATTTCACCATACATTTCTATCACTGCGTCCATACCACAACAGAGAAAGTGAAAGGTATTTAACTTAGTCTTTTTCCAATTTATGAACTTGTACAGATCTCTTTGGGCATCATGGCTGGAAGGTGAAATAAAAGTTCCTCCTCCATGCCAACTTTCATTAATCTGACGTTGCTGAATATGCAGAGACAGAAATCTCCAATGCATATTACACTGGAATATTAAACCATTTAGAAATGTAAAGTCACAGAATTGTTTTACTCAGTTTAAAGCAAAATGTTAAAATAAGTCCATAAATTATAAGGTTATTGTCTCTCATCACTTCAATTACCCTTGCTAGATTATCTGGAAACATAAGGAGAACCACAAGAAAGTGTTTAAGAGGGCCAGAAAATGTGTATCTATCTCCTCAGGAAAGAGTAGCAAGCAAAACACCCAAAATCAGACCTCAGAAGGACCACCAGATATCCAGATGCTCAGCCCTATTCAAAAAGGTTAGAATAGTTTAACAGTGGCCAACACTTCATGTTATTCCATCAAAAATAGGAATACAAAAAGAGACCATGGCCACTGAAACCCAAGAAAACAGGAAATCTTAAATTCTACAACTTGTAATCCAGGAGACAAATGGAACAAATAGTAAGGTGCAGGAAATTCATGTAAAGGCCATAATCTTAAGCTCTAAGCAGAACAAGCATAATCAAATTTCCTAATGGACCCAGCCTGTTTGTTAGCTGCCCCCACCTATACACAGTATATATATTGTCACGCACGCGCGAGTAGGGGACCGTGGACGGACCTTAATACGCTCGGGAAGACATTCGCCGGCAGGGAGTGGCGGGCTACTAACCTTTCTCCTTTTATTTCTTACAGAAAAAAAGATGCACCGCCGCCATAAGCCTCCTTCTTCCCGCAGTATGTTACTTCTGCCCTTCCTCCATCCACTACTCATGACGTCATCAATCCCATCTTCCACTACGGTTCCTTCCCAGCATTCCTCCACTTCCGGCTCCTCCTCCATAAAATGTCCGCCGACGCCATCTTTGGCTGTCATGCATTTTGGGAATATTATTTCATGTACATTGACCTGTTTTTTTGAAATTATTGTGGATTATTCTTCAATATAAGAGGCCGGAAAGCCCAAACCTTTATGTTATCTCTTGCGTCATCTTTTACAGTGGGTTAGTCGGCAGGATAATCAGTCCAAAACGATGTCAGAAGCACAGGACCTGAATACTGTGCTGCAAGGGATGAACGCCCAGATCCTGTCCCTGCAGCAAGCACAAGCTGCGACCAACAGGGAGTTGGAGGAAACAAAGGCCAAGTTAGCCGAAGCACAGAGGGTAAGACCCAATCCACCTTGACCGACGCCTCCACCTCTTGTGCCCTTGACAGATGCGGACGACGTCGAATCGTATTTGGGCATTTTTGAAAGGACGGCCACCCGGAACCAGTGGCAGCGGTCCGAGTGGGCGTCCATCCTGGCACCCTATCTGAAGGGACCCGCGCAGCGGGCTTACTACAACCTTCCCGAGGAGGAGGCCGCGGACTACGACCTCCTAAAACAGGAGATCCTGGCACGCTACGGCATTACGCCAGGCTAGCAGGCGAGTGAGTAGAGGAACTGGCAGTTCAACCCGGATAAGTAAGCCCGAGCACAAGCCTCGACTTCTGGGGCAAAATGGGGCGCTGGCTACGGCCCGAGGGACCATAAGCCCAAAAGGTAGTGGAGCAGGTGGCCTGTGAGGGCTTGGTAAACGCAACAGTAAGCGGGAACCGACAGGGACGTGCCGCCACCCCCGAGCCCACTTGACGCGCTGCAGAAATGCCGCAGAAACCCAAAAAAAAGCCGGCCTCCCCACGGTGTTACAAGTGCGGTGAGACCGGCCACCTGCTACCGACCTGTCCACTGAACACGGAGCTGATGGACTGCACTTGGGCTACGGCAGAAAGGTACTGTGCCCCGTCGCATCCCTTGGCGAGTCCTAATACGGGAGTGGTGTTACTAAATGGGCACTCGGTGGTGGCTTTATTTGACTCTGGCAGCAACATAACCATTGTTGCTCGCCGTTATGTTTTACCGCGACAGTGGCTAAGCCAACATCTGCAAGTCACTTGTGTACATGGGGAGACCAGGTCGTATCGTTCCGCAAAGTACTATATCACCTGGAAGGGGGAGTTGACTCGCTTGGCGGTCGCTGTGTTACCCGAACCCCCCTATCCGGTGATTTTGGAACAGGACTGGTCACACAAAAACTGCGGTAAAATGCATACCGCTCCCGGGGCCTCGTTGGGTCTGGTTATGAAGGGGCGAGGCGCCCTTCCCGCGGTCCCACGCTGTGTTCTAGGGCAGGGCCTAATGGTACAGGCACACAGGGGGACGCTTCTCGGCGACGGACCCTGACCCGGAAGTATCCACCGGGGAGGGCACGAGCCAGGGTACTCTTCCTGTCACCAGCTCACAAGACCCTTTGAATAGTCTGGATCACCAGTTTCGATCCACGCCTGCCTCATTTAAAAGAGAATAGTGTAATGATGATTCCCTGTGGTTTTCCTGGAATGCTGTTGTTGTCCCCGGCAGCTCACAGGCTGATGATTCCATACCACGCGAGCCCTTTTTTGTGCTAGAAAATGATCTGTTGTATTGGGTTGCCACCCACGAGGGCGAGGTGCGGAAGTTGCTGCTAGTTCCACGTACCTTCCGGCGGGAGATATGTGAGCTAGCTCATGCTCACCTCTTAGGCGCCCACCTCGGAGCCGAGATGACTTTGGAGAGGATAAAACTCCGGTTTTACTGGCCCGGGATCAACGAGGAGGTCCGGTGTTTCTGCCAATCCTGTCCGGAGTGTCAGATTCGCCAGATTCCTAGGAGGGACCGTGCTCCTCTCGTCCCCATCCCGCTGATCGATGTTCCCTTCGACAGAATAGGGGTGGATTTAGTAGGACCCCTGGAACCCTCAAACCGTGTCCATAAATATATAATGGTCATGGTGGATTATGTAACCCGATACCCAGAGGCGGTTCCTCTGCGCTCCGCTAAAACTAAAAACATTGCACGGGAACTAGTCAACCTATTTTCTAGAGTGGGTATACCCAGAGAAGTCCTCATGGACCAGGGTACACCCTTCACCTCGGATACATTCAGGGAGGTTGCCAGATTACTCCGTGTTAAGCACCTGAAGACGTCTGTCTATCACCCGCAAACAGACGGGTTGGTAGAACGTTTCAACCAGACTCTTAAACAGATTTTACGCAAGGTAGTCAACGCGGACGGTAGAAACTGGGACCAACTCCTACTACTTGTGCTTTTTGCATACCGGGAAGTGCCCCAGGCCCCTACGGGTTTCTCCCCTTTTGAGTTGTTATATGGACGACAACCCCGAGGACTTTTGGATATACTAAAAGAAGGTTGGGAGGCCGAGGCCCTTCCCTCCACCAATATATTGGAGTATGTGGCGCAACTGCGCGACAGGCTCGACAAAATCAGGCTACTCCTAAAAGACCACGTGACTCGTGCGCAGGCAACGCAAGCCCGGTGTTACAATCGTAACTCGGTCCTCCAGGAGTTCTGCCCGGGGGATCGAGTGATGGTGCTCATTCCTACCTCCCATTCTAAACTACTGGCTCACTGGTAAGGGCCCTACGAGGTTAAGGAAAGAAAGGGACTCGTCGACTATTTGGTTAAACAACCCAATCGTCGGCCGAGTGAGAGGATCTACCATGTTAATTTATTAAAACCTTGGAAAGACAGGGAGAAGTCTTCCGACACTCGTAGATCCCTCTCCCTATTCACATGCACGTCTGCCCTTAACCTCGGTGACGAACTGACATCCCTACAGCGGCAGGAGTTAACCCACGCAATCCTGGCCGTCCCCGAAATAGTAAGCGAGTCACCGGGCCGGACTTCGCTGATTGAGCACGACATAGTCACGGCACCCGGAGTAATCGTCTGGGAGAGGCCCTATAGGCTCCCGGAGGCAAAACGCGCTGAAGTGGAACTTGAGGTGCAACAGATGTTGGACATGTATATTGTAGAAGAGAGCCATAGTCCTTGGTCCAGTCCAATTGTCCTTGTTTCTAAGCTTGACGGCTCCTGGAGGTTCTGTAATGACTTCAGACGTCTAAACCAGGTCTCCATTGGAGAGAGAGGCCTTGGCCATTAAGTGGGCGGTGACGCATCTCCGTTACTACCTGTTGGGTCGCGAATTCACTCTGGTAACTGATCACGCTGCTCTTCAGTGGATGTCCCTACACAAAGAGTTGAATCCCCGAGTCACCAGGTGGTTTCTGGATTTGCAGCCGTACAAGTTCACCGTCACTTATCATCGTGACAACCTTCAGGCCAATGCCGATGCTCTCTCTCGTATTCACGACCTTTCGGTTAGGTCTGCCCGACCTGAGGGTTCTGGGCTGAGGGGGGGCGGTTCGTGTCACGCATGCTCGAGTAGGGGACCGCGGATGGACCTTAATACGCTCGGAAAGACATTCGCCGGCAGGGAGTGGCGGGGTACTAACCTTTCTCCTTTTATTTCTTACAGAAAAAGACGCGCCGCCGCCAAGCCTCCTTCTTCCCGCAGTATGTTACTTCTGCCCTTCCTCCATCCACTACGCATGACATCATCAATCCCATCTTCCACCACGGTTCCTTCCCAGCATTCCTCCACTTCCGGCTCCTCCTCCATAAAATGTCCGCCGACGCCATCTTTGGCTGTCATGCACTTTGGGAATATTATTTCATGTACATTGACCTGTTTTTTTTGAAATTATTGTGGATTATTCTTCAGTATACGGGGCCGGAAACCCCAAACCTTTATGTTGTCTCTTGCTTCATCTTTTACTATATATATATATATATATATATATATATATATATATATATATATATTGTGACAGATGGCCGGGGCCCATGCTTGGCCGGGACGCCCCTGTAGCATATGTTCCAGGGGAGCAAGCATGGGAAACCCAATATCTCCCTCTGGACGCTAGATGGCAGCCTCCCTTGGTTGCAGCGGTGCCTCGGACTCCCGCAGGGCTTCATGGGAATTGGAGTTTGGTGCAGCCCTGTTGGGTTCCACAGGCACCTCCAGGGGGTGCTGCAGCGGGAGCTGCTAGCCCCTTTTGGACACTACTTTTGCCACACCCCCAGAAGTGCAGCCGGATGTCGGCAATCAATCACCTGGAGCACTTCCGGGTGCCTAATAAAAGGAGTCAGCAACCACCAATCATTAGCCAGAATTGGGAGGAGGAGGACGAGGTTGCCTGGGATTAGTGGTGGAGGAAGAACATGAGTGCTTTGCTTGGTGTTTACTTGGTATTTGTGCTTGGGAATGTGTTGTGCCTGTGGGGATTACGGGGAAGACGTGCCTCACAGGTGAAGAAAAATAAATAGTTTATTTATTTTACTTGTGCCTCCATGTCCAGTCTGTGTTGGGTGCCTAAAGAGCCTTTTCACAATATATATAAAAGAAAACAACATAGGAAAAAGAACACTTTTTTAATTGTTGAATGGTATATCATGAACATATTCTGTCACTTGGATTACAGTGTTACTTACTTTTTCATGATGCACAGATAACCATTTTTTCAGGTTCTTTAACATTTTCCTTCAGGCTGCACTTTTCTGCATCAAAGCTGCTAAGTCATTTTAAACAATGTCGATAACTGCTAATATCTCTTGTGGCAGTAGGGGCAGTAGTGCACCCTTGAACCCTCAGGTACAACTCCGGAGACCAGGTAACAGTCCAATAATCTTTTATTTTCTTCCAGTGCACCAAGCACCTTCCACACTCCTCACAAATCTCTTCAAACACACACAATAACCTCTCCTCCTCGCCCAGACACTTTGCTCCTCTCCCACCCAGCACAGCTCAGTGTCTGGACTGAGGCACCGTCCTTTATAGGCCCTGACCGGAGGTGTTCCTGTCCCAGCAGTCCACAGTTCCTTATTCCTTCGGGTCAGGGCAATCAGTCTATTACTTCAACCTGTCACGTGACCGTGGCGTACTCCCAGGTCATAAGGCACAACAGAGCCCATAAGTCCCCACAGCGACTCCTGGTGGCCCCAAGGTATCCAGCAGGGCTGTGTATAAACACCACAGAGTCCATAAGGCCCTGCTGGACCTCGGGACACGATCCGCTGTCGGAGAGCTCCTCCTGTCGGCCTGGGGTGCGGACCCGGCCTGGGAAGCCGGCAGTCTTCCACAGTTCCCCTTAGTGGCGACTTCTGGGGCGGGCGTCCGGCCCGAGGGACGTCCTCCTCAGGAGGGCCGCGTCATCCGGGCCTTGAATGCGTTGTCCCTGTCCTCGGCGAACCTTGGAGGGGCGGTGTACTTCCTGTCTCCCGGGGACAATGGCGCCTCGTGGCCCGTGCGGCAATTATAGCACCGGCGGAGTCCTCCTGGTTGTTCCCCTCTGCGGGACCAAAACATCTCGGGAACTCCGTCAGCGTCGTCTCCGCCCTTCACCTGCCAGGGAAGTCATCATGGCCGCCTGGCGGCCCTCAAGCCTTCTTTCCATCCTGTTGGGAGACCCACCATTCCTTTTGGGGATCTCCGCAATGTGGGCTTGCGCTCAGCCTGAGGCCCTCCATGGGAAGAGGAGAGCCTCTGTGCTGTCTGCACACCCGTTACCTTCCGCTTACTGGGAGTCGGCGTCATTTGCACCGTCCGCACCGATGAACAGCACTATTCAGCTGCACCCGCACGGCGGCTCATCCCCGGCACTCCTACCACCGGCGCTACCCGCACTTAAGACCGGTCGGGTCCTGGTGAGCCGTACTGCCCGGAAAGCCACGCCACGCGCATGCGGGCTGTTTGCTCCAGTCCCCGACCATTCGGTCATCGTGCCCCAGTCTCTTGTCGGGCACACAGTGCTTTGGCACGCGCTACTCATTCTCAGCGGTGCCCGATCGCACTGTGTCCCCTTACTCTCTACGACACGGGAGGGACTCACCTGTACTCCCGCATCGATCATCTCCGGAGCTTCCCGGCGCAGCCGCTGCACGAAATCCTTTAGTGCCTTTACAGGTGCTGCTGCGTCGCTCCTAGTTCCTCCACTCGTTCCTTTAGGTCTTGACACCCTGCAAAGCGGTGCAGGGGCTCAAGGTATTTCGAGACCCGTAAGTCCAAACAGTTAGTTACTACGGCGGCTGCATTTTCTCTTCAGCGTTGTGCTTACCTTCCGGCGGGAACCAATGAGCACGTCGCCTCCAGGCACGTGTTCCGCTGGGTCGCGCAAAGGCTCCCGGGAGTTGGAGTCCTCAGAGGGGGCTGGCTACTACAAGCCGGCTGCGATCTGCTTTCTCCTTTACGCGGCAGACTTCGTCAGCCACAACCCGTCCCTCTTTGTCGGTGGCTTTTGTTTGGCGGCGCCGCCTTCCCCTCCCCTTCCAGGAGGCTCGGACACGTTAGGGGCCGACCGGCCTCGTCGGCGGACTCCGGGTTTCCTCCACCGTCCGACATCCCAGCGGGTGACCAGTCTGTTGCGCCGACCGCGGCTGTCTCTAGCCGTCTTTCACCGCGACTTGCCTTCTGGGAGCCGCGGCCATTTTGCCGAGGCATGAGGCCGTCATCCAAGACGCCGCTGCAATCCTCCCGGCGGACGTCTGCAAAACAGGATAAAAACAAAGGCGGGACGTCGGGCGGTTTACCTGCAGCCGCCTCCGTAGCGAATGCGGCACCCCGACCGTCTAAGAGTGCGATGCGCTCGGCATTTGTCCGTGTCCGGGTCGCCAGCGGCCGGGCTTGTTTGGCCCGTATCAGCGCTTTGTCTTCCTCGCTCCCGGTCAGGAGGGTCCAGGACATCGCGGCGTCCGTCATGCCCTGCAGGCGGCTGGGACTGACCTTCTTTTTTCCCATTTTCTTTCCCATGGCCCTGTAGAGCGGGATAGCACGCACTGTTGCCGCTTCCTTGGCAGCGGGTGGTGTTGTGCACCTCCGTGAAAAAATGGGGAATCGACCGAGGGTTGTCTGCCCACGAAATTTGTTTTTATGCAGGTCCTCTGCCAACAGGCGTCCAGAGAATCCTGCCGGCTACGCCAGTGTGGCAGTAGGGGGCAGTAGTGCACCCTTGAACCCTCAGGTACAACTCCGGAGACCAGGTAACAGTCCAATAATCTTTTATTTTCTTCCAGTGCACCAAGCACCTTCCACACTCCTCACAAATCTCTTCAAACACACACAATAACCTCTCCTCCTCGCCCAGACACTTTGCTCCTCTCCCACCCAGCACAGCTCAGTGTCTGGACTGAGGCACCGTCCTTTATAGGCCCTGACCGGAGGTGTTCCTGTCCCAGCAGTCCACAGTTCCTTATTCCTTCCGGGTCAGGGCAATCAGTCTATTACTTCAACCCGGGAGCCGCCATACCTTCCTGTCACATGACCGTGGCGTACTCCCGGTCATAAGGCACAACAGAGCCCATAAGTCCCCCACAGCGACTCCTGGTGGCCCCCAAGGTATCCAGCAGGGCTGTGTATAAACACCACAGAGTCCATAAGGCCCTGCTGGACCTCGGGCGCGATCCGCTGTCGGGAGAGCTCCTCCTGTCGGCCTGGGGGTGCGGACCGGCCTGGGAAGCCGGCAGTCTTCCACACTCTCTTTTTCATAAAATGTAAGTATTGTTCAAAATTAAACAAAAAATTAAAAAGATTGTTTTAAAAGAGAACAAACAATTTTGAATAAGTGTTTGCTATCTGCTTGGTGACACAGGCAGAAAACCAGTCAATGAATGAGATGTCACCAATTGCTTCACTGAGGTCTTTCAAGATGTACACGGACTCCATATACAAAGCAGGAATCAACCCAACCACAAAACTTCTTGGTTGTTTCCTGGAAACTGCAGTACAAAATATTGGGCATAAAACAGGAACCATAATTACCTTGGTTCGGCATGATTGCTGGTGCTAGTGGAAAATACTGTTGCAAAACTCAGAGTAATTACTCAGAAGTAATACCTATGGAACGTGAATACCAGGAAAATCCGTACACATACACATCATCTGGAGAGAAGTATGGTAGTATAGTGGTTAGTGCTGATGCTTCACACAGAACGTGTGCTGGGGTCAGATCCCACAAATGGTCATTGTCCATATTAAATTTGGATTGTGTTGTTTTTAGAATGCTATGTTTTCTTTGTCGGGACAGCTGTTTTCCTGTTCTCTTTACTCTTTGTGTTTCTTTGTTATGGCAGTCACTTCCCTGTTCTGTCAATTTCTTCCGCACAAGCACTACTAATTATGTTAAACCCTTTTTATTCTTAGCCTATGTTATTTCCTGCACTTAGTACATTGCTAATTTATTGCAATCTGACACACTTCCTAGCATAAAGTTTTCCTCACCAGAAATATTCGGTAACAGGTGACAATAATGTACATACAAGTTTTGCCACATACAGTATGGCTTAATATGGATAACTATGGTGGCTGGCTCTTTTCATTTTCAGTTATAAGTGGTAATCCCCATGCGCAGGGTGTCAGATGCCATGCCATGAGGCCATGCCAAAGGAATGGAGAGACTGGGAGTAAAGACAACACAGATGGATCATTTACGGTGTACTGCAACATGATCATATAGTGTACATGAATTTAAAAATACGCTAGAAAATAATTGTCCACATTTATCAATTCAATAAACAAATTGAATTTGTTTAGATTTATTGTGAATATGTTTTCACATTTGGTTATGTGGAAAATTAATTTTTTTCATGTTTATATTCTTGTGTCAATTTTTGATGACATGATTTTGTGTTTTGCCATCGTATTTTGATTTTTGGGTTATTGCATCAGTCAGAGATGTGGAAACAACACCTTACTTAATAGCAAAGAGCTCTGATACAGTGCACTTTGTACTTTATCTAAAACTAAAGGAAAGTTTCTGACAATCTGAAGGATTGAAGGAAAAATTATTTTGTTTCGACTTCTGATAACAATTGTTTCATCAACTACAATTTCTGGTTTTGGATTCAATATAAGAACGTTCCCCAATGAACATCTGCCTTACAGCTACAATTACAGTAGGTTCAAAGAGTAACATGTTCTATTTTCTTGAAATGAGGGCCAACAAGTGCGATCACATGTGAGACACCAATAAGAAGATAAAATAAGACTGCTATGAGCCATTTCAGGTTTTTTCTCTCTTTATTTTTCCTTATTTTGCTTTTTAATAAGGACCAATATGGAAAGTAATTAAATCAATCCAAGCAGGAGGACAGATCCATAACAAGTCATGAGACAAAACAAAACTCTACATTCAAATGCAAAGCACTGGTCAAAGCCTAAATATCCTAATTTCTGTTTTCTTAAGATTAAGAATTGAATTATTTCATAGAGTCTTTTCTTTACTTCCACCAAGTTTAGAAGACAACTGCTAGTGGAATGTGCTTAAGTCAATGTCAGCAAACATCATGTAGCATGTCTGTTAGCACACAGCATCACTATAGCATGACCAGTTGCCATGAGAACTTTGGAAAAAACAAAAGAAAAAAATTACACAAGAGAAATGTTGTATTTTAAACCCTGACAACGATGGACTGTGACTGAGTTTGGAATAGAAAATGTCACACAGTGAGCATGGGTGTGCAACTGGACAAAAACTAAGAATTGTGCTCTTTATTTCAGCACAGTTTAAATGCAATGTTTAGCTGTGTCTTTTGCAAATTTTTAAAACTCAGCAGCCACTGAAATTGCAAAGTAGAACCCAGCATAAGTCAAATGCAAAGTTATTATACAGACAAAAAGGGAAAAATGGGTTCCTCCCTATATTATTGCAGTGTTAGCCTTAACAAGTTATGCTTCAGCTACGTTCCATGCTTAAACTTACATTGCTTTTCTATAGTCTATTCTAAAACATACAGCTACAAGGTTCAACTCAAGAGGTGTGAGTTAAATTACACTTCGTTACATATGAAACTGTTTGCCCTCTATACCTTCTCAACAGTTAGGCAGAACAAAGATTATAGTAACCTCTACTCAGAATGACAAGAAATAGGTTTCATTGCCATGTTCACTTAGAGGAGCTGAAGTAAAACTTTTCATGATCTATTTAACTATGTGTTATATGTAGTAATATATAGCCAACTGTTTTGACAGAATTAGGTATATTGTACATAAATTTAGTTTAACAATAACTAAATTAGAATATCTGTTACATAATGATTACAAAATAATGTAACAGCAGGCAAAACAAATCCACTGGAGCAACGTGTGACCACTCATATGTTTTTCAGCTTATCTTTAGCGGTGTGCCTTCTCCAGGCTTGCTGACATTAAACTGGATTTATATGTGAGTCCTCTGAAGCAGGTTGGGTTGATTTAGAGGGAAAGAGACTAAGATATTAAAGTTTTACCAAAGAAAAGTGGAGTTAAAATTGTTTAAGTCCATAAGGAAAATGGGTAAGTGCTCCATACTTATTTGGGAAGTTTTCCCCTAATGCACAAACAGCAGCAAAGTTCATTAGGAGCTTGGGCATTTAGCAGCAGTCTGATTGTTATTCATGAGTAGTGACATTTCTAGGAAAATATTCAGATGGGTCCACATGAACCTGTTAGAAGGAATAGAGCCATCCTGAGATACTGTGCACAGGGTGCATGTTTGTCTGTGTGAGTGTGCATGTGTGTGTGCTTCTCAGAAACAGAGAGATGATCAAGCAATTACAGAACGAAACATATAAGATTCCCTCCTCTTTTTGAATCCATTGACCAGGGTAGATGGCAGCTGTTGATCTCCTGGAAGAGCGTGGCTTAGATTGACTTATAGTGTGAAAGTGCAGGCAGAGAACGTGGCAGAAAAGGCAAGAAAGGAGACGGGTTTAAGTAAATATCACATGAGGGAGCAAGGAATAGACAGTGTTTTACAATGTATTAGGCTAACAGCAGAAGTGATTATAAAATTATAAAATGTCAGCCAAATAATGGTACTTCTCATCAACACTAAGGTAAATTTCTGAGATGTGGAAAAATATGTAAATACCCTGAGAAAGCTTATTGAGACATGCTGATAAAGTGTAACCTCCACACAAATAGTGACTAGGTCAAAGTGTGAATTCAGAACTTTGGAAATGTGAGGTAGTACTGTAGTTCTAAATGCAATGTCATCATAATGCCCAAGACAAAAATAAGGACAATATAATATTGTTTAGATAAACACAAAACTCAGAAGGTTGCTAATTAAGAAAATGAAAGCTTCTCAAATGCCAAAATAAATGCCTTGGTTCTACTTGAAGTTTATTAGAAAACTATTCCCTTAACATTCTTCATCCTTGGAGGCCCCCAGTGTAATGTGGGGTCAGCTTCCTTATTGTATGCCTAAGTGAAGAGGAAATGTGTGAGCAACCACATAGAAAAGTGGAAATCGGCTTTAGTGGATCAACTAGACTATTATGATCTGACTCAAGATTCACTAATGTAGTAAGGCATCCTTTATTAAATAAATGTAGTTCCAAAAATATAATGAAACAGATAGTAGACTCGGTTCAAAGGTTAAACTATTGTATGAAAGGTGAGAACAGGAGATTTAACTACTGTAGGTCAGGGTCTGAGTATAATGTAAATGCCACTTTGATGGAGTGCTGCCTCACCAAAAATGTCACTTTGGGGAACCTTAATTTCAAAAGGTGGTTTGCTTAACTATTATTTGAAGATACTAGGGGGCTTCGCCACCTACTTGCTTTGCTCACCATCCCCTTTCCCTCCCTGCCAGCTGCCGTCTCTCCGAAACCCCTCCTAAACAATGATACAATGGTAAACAAATACATTTATTTTTTAAAACGGTGATACAATGGGAAACAAATATATTTTTTTAACTCCTCTTTGCTCAAGCAGCTGCTGGAGTGCTGCTCCTGCCCTCATGCGTGATCTGCAATTCGCTCACCTACCCACCCACCCCCTCGCCAGTGGTAGGTGTCGTTGTGAAGAGGGGGGCTGAGCGCACCCCAAGGAGGCATGGCCGCTCCTCTGAAACCCCTCTTAAATGGTGATACTTTGGGAAACAAGTAACAGGTGTTTTTTTTCACCTCCTCTTTGCTCGAGAAGCTGTTGGCTTGCTCCTGCTGCGTGCTGTGTGCCGCGTGATCTTAATTTCGTGCAGCTCGGGAGCTACCCGGGTTTAGCACAGTTAGAGCGGACAAAGACGCAAATACCTGTGGGAAGCGGAAAGGAGGAGGATTCACTCTCTATGTGAATACAAGGTGTTGCAACTCTGGACATGTAAACGTCAAAATCATCACTTGCTGCAGCGACATCGAACTGCTGGCCATAAGTCTGCGTCCCTATTACTTGCCCACAGAGTTTGGACACGTGATTGTTGTCATTGTTTACATCCCCCCTCAAGCAAACACTGAGATAGGAAGTGACATCATCCATTCCGCAGTTGCTAAGTTACAAACGCAGCACCCTGAAGTGCTTGTGCTAATCGCTGGAGACTTTAACCATGTTACACTGGATAAAACATTACCTGCCTTCTTTCAGTATGTGGACTGTAACACCCGGGGAAATAGGACTATTGACCTACTGTATACAAACGTTAAAGATGCATACAGCGCCACTTGGGAGCTTGAGAAAGAAGATCATAACCTGGTTCTGCTTCAGCCTCACTACAAACCAAGAGTGAACGCTACCTACAACCACATGATAATTCAGGAAGTGGTCCCCTGAGGCAGAGCAGGCTCTGAGAGACTGCTTTGGAACTACAGACTGGGATATACTGCTGGGGTCACATAGTGAGAACATTGAAGAGGCTGTTGACTGCACAAATGATAACATCAACTTCTGTATGGACATTGTAGTTCCAGTAAGAACAGTACGCTGCTATGCTAACAACAAGCCATGGATTACAAGTGACATCAAGGGCCTTTTGAACCAGAAGAAAAGGGCCTTTAAAGACGGTGATCAGCATGAGCTCAAGCACGTCCAGAAGGAACTCTGAGTCCAGCTCAAAGAGCGAAAGAGCAGTACAGGAGAAAGCTGAAGCAAAAGTTACAGAATAACAGCAGGAAGGAAGTGTGGGATGGGATGAAGATTATCACTGGCTGCAGCTCGAAGTGGGGTGCCACTATCGAGAGACGTGGAGAGAGCAAACCAAATGAACAACTTCTTTAACAGGTTTGACCACCCTAACCCACTCTCACCTTGGACTACTTCATCCTCCAACCATCCTTCTGTTGATACCAGTATAGGTGAGACATTCCCACCCACAATTACAGCAGCACAGATGAGCAGAGAACTGAGGAGACTTCGTGCCAGCAAAGCAGTGGGTCCAGTTGGTGTATCGCCATGACTGCTGAAGGCCTGTGCGTTGGAACTGGGGAGTCCCCTACAGTGCATCTTCAACCTGAGCCTGGAACAGGGGAGAGTCCCGAGGCTTTGGAAAACATCTTGTATCACCCCAGTCCCAAAGGTATCATGTCCTAGTGAGCTGAATGACTTCAGGCCTGTTGCTCTGACGTCACATGTGATGAAGACCATGGAGCGGCTGCTGCTTCACCACCTGAGGCCACAGGTCTGCCACACCCTCGACCCTCTACAGTTCGCATACCAGGAGAAGGTGGGAGCGGAGGATGCCATCATCTATATGCTACATCAATCCCTCTCCCACTTGGACAGAGGCAGTGGTGCTGTAAGAATTATGTTTTTGGACTTCTCTAGTGCCTTCAACACCATCCAACCTCTGCTCCTTAGGGACAAGCTGACTGAGATGGGAGTAGACTCACACCTGGTGGCATGGATCGTGGACTATCTTACAGACAGACCTCAATATGTGTGTCTTGAGAACTGCAAGGTCTGACATTGAGGTCAGCAACACAGGAGCGCCACAGGAGACTGTACTTTCTCCGGCCCTGTTCAGCCTATATACAGTACAACAGACTTATATGATGACTCAGAGTCCTGCCACATGCAAAAGTTTGCTGACAAAACTGCTATTGTGGGATGCATCAGGAGTGGGCAGGAGGAGGAGTATAGGAAGCTAATCAAAGACTTTGTTAAATGATGTGACTCAAACCACTTACACCTAAACAGCAGCAAGACCAAGGAACTGGTGGTGGATTTTAGGAGGCCCAGGCCCCTCATGGACCCCGTGATCATCAGAGGAGACTGTGTGCAGAGGGTACAGACCTATAAATACCTGGGAGTGCAGCTGGATGACAAATTGGACTGGTCTGCCAATACTGATGCTTTGTGTATGAAAGGTCAGAGCCAACTATATTTTCTTAGAAGGCTGCAATAAGATGTTGCAGATGTTCTACCAGACGGTTGTGGCAAGTGCCCTCTTCTACGCGGTGGTGTGCTGGGGAGGCAGCATAAAGAAGAAGGACGACTCACGCCTGGACAAACTTGTTAAGAAGGCAGGCTCTATTGTAGGAATAAAGTTGGACAGTTTAACATCTGTAGCAGAGTGACGGGCATTAAGCAAACTCCTGTCAATCGTGAAGAATCCACTGCATCCACTTAACAGTGTCATCTCCAGGCAGAGGAGTAGCTTCAGTGACAGACTGAGGAGATCGTTCCTCCCCCACATTATGCAACTCTTCAATTCCACCCGGGGGAGTAAATGCTAACATTATTCAAAGTTATTGTCTGTTTTTATATGCATTTTTATTACTCTTTAATTTAATATTGTTTTTTGTATCAGTATACTGCTGCTGGATTATGTGAATTTCCCCTTGGGATTAATAAAGTATCTATCTATCTATCTATCTATCTATCTATCTATCTATCTATCTATCTATCTATCTACTGTAGAAAGGTGCTATATATGCACCCGACACAGATTCACACTGGAGGCACACGTATAAAATAAATAAACTTTTATTTTCTTCAGCTGGAGGGCATGTCTTCCCCGTGTCTACCAGCCACAACACAGTCCCAAAGCACCAATACAGCTATACCAAACGCTCTCTCTCTCTGCACCACCACTCTTCCCAAGCAACCTTGTCCTTCACCCAACTCTGGCTCCTGAGTGGTGGTTGCTGGCCCCTTTTATTGGGCAACTGGAAGTGCTCCAGGTGTTTGCTTGCCGACATCCGGCTGCACTTCTGGGTGTGACGAATATGCTGCCCAGATGGGCTCAGGAGTTACAACTGCAGCACCCCCTGGTGGAGCCTGCTGAACCCAACAGGGCTGCACAAAACTCCAACCCCCATGAAGCCCTGAGGAAGTCCGAGGCACCGCTGCAACCCAGGGAGGCTGCCATCTAGTGTCCGGGGGAGATACTGGGTTTCCCATCCTTGCTCCCCTGAAAGACATGCTGCAGAGGCTTACCAGCCGGGCATGGGCCCTGGCCACCAGTACCTGTATATATATAGCATAAAAGCATAAAACTATACAGAAATTAATTACTTTTACCATAAGATTTCTATAAAACATTAGACCTCATGGTTAAGATTTTACCAAGAAAACAAAGTGTTGCACAATTGGTCATCTTAAAGCTAGTTATCTGTGCAAAGGGGGGTTTATGCTTCAGCTTGATTCTTTTTTCAGAGCACCAGGCCAACAGGACGTTAGTGAGCTGAACTTTGATAAATGGCCATTTAAAGATTTTTTTAGCACATTAAACCCTTAGCTTTACAAATCCTTCAAAGACAGTACCTGATAAATGAAGCTAAATGGGTATCTGGATGAGAAGTATATGTAAATAACAGAAAACCTCTATGTTTTAAATAGTAGTTTACCAGTCAAATATTTACAGTAGAACCTGGACTTTGGCTAGAATGACAAACTTGACCACATTTTAAAAACACACTAAATATGTAAGTTATAGTTGGCAGCTGTGTTTCATAATCCTTAATCTAAATGATGCAATATAAACTTATTGTCTTTATTGAATGTTCTGCATGTCCATTTGCTGATAAGCTAAAACTCATTTTTAAATTCCAGTACACTACTATTAGGGTTAATTTACAATGCCAAAATGACATACATTTGTAAGCCTCTGAATTCTATCCAAGAGAACCCATTACAATCTACACCCATTACATGACAGGTTTGCCCAACCAGTTAGCATACTCCTCTTCATTTTTGGCATTTTTATGATTGATCAACCATGAAAAAAGGATAGTAAATTCACTGAAATGTTAAACACATGGCAGTTACACTAAAATCATAAGCAACTGGACCTTGTTTAGAGAGAGCACAAAACTGTCTTCATTCTGGAGAAATTCCCTCTAATTTCTACATGGAATGGATGGCTTAGATAAAACTGAGTGGTACTTTTAAACCACAAACTCACAGACAACAGAACAACTGCCATGCAGCATAAGAAGCCTAAATAAGAACTTATCACAAGAGTATAAGGTATATGCAGAAAAATAAAAAATAAAGGATTTATTATAAATATCCATCTATTTGATAAAGTTACTTGATTAAAACTGAAGATCACTAGGCACATAAGCCCATCATGGCAGCTGGAACCAGCCTCTGGGTGGAGCACCATCCACTGCATGGTAGATTTACAAACAAAAACATACCATTGTTCACACCAACTTAGATTTGTTATGCCAATGTTGAATTCCTACAAATTGGGAACATTTCATATTTTTAAAGGAAGAGGATAAGACACCCGCTTAGACCAAGTTAATAACTTCATTAAAGCAGTCTGGGATCCTGCAGTATGGTGTCCTAATGTAATGTTTGTTATGGTACAACCAGGATTAAATGCATAGCTCAAGTCTTTTTATTTAATTATTGTTATGTATCAGCCAGGGACCCTCACCTGGCTGGGGTTCAAATGCTTGTTTTGTGTCTTTGTTGTACATTTTTGATTGATTTATTAGTCCTATTTATTTTGAATATGATTTTCAGTCTGCGGTGGGCTGGTGCCCTGCCCGGGGTTTGTTTCCTGCCTTGCGCCCTGTGTTGGTTGGGATTGGCTCCAGCAGACCCCCGTGACCCTGTAGTTAGGATATAGCTGGTTGAATAATGGATGGATGGATGGATGGATGGATGATTTTCAGTATTCTTTATGTTTTTTGTATCTGTTTCTAAGCCTGTAATTTGTTCCATGAGTTTTGTGGGTAGTTCCCCAAAAGGCGGGGCCACCTGACGATCACTACCATTACAGTAAGTGTCATTGGCCAGATAAATCCTGAAGATCTGCCACAGTTTCTTATGGTTCATTGTCAATTTGCTCTGCAGTTGGTAAGTTTACTTCTGTTTGGCTGTGCTCAGTGCTTTTTTGATATTATTGCATTTTTTAACCTTCTGCTCTGTTCTTTTGATCTTTCTTTGAATTCTGTTTGGGATTTTTTTTTTTTTTTTTGGGATCCCCTTTAATGAGCATTGCATGCCTGTTGTGCTCTTCGAAGATTCACACTATTACAGAGCAGCCTTTGTGAAGGATACATTTTTTATATTATAAAAATTCTGCCCATTTTTGATAGGGCTTTCCACCTCTAATTTGCATTTTTGGAAGTGCTTTTTGGACTTATGTGCGTTGGGTCTCCTGGGTCCTCATGTATAACGCCATAGAATTCACACTAAAAACATGGCGTACGGACAAAAACAGAAATATGCATAAAAAAAAGTTTAGCATTCTGTGAAAAGACAATGGTAAAAGCATGGGTAAAATAGAAGAATTTCAGTGACTACCTAGTGGAGGAAAGAAAAAACACTGGTTTAAGCTGTGGTATAAACAACAAAAGGAAGTTAATCAAGTAACATAGAGTGGCAGAGAAAAGTTCAAGTTCAGAAAGTCCCACAGTACCCGAAATAGAAAAAAATTGGTCAGATATCAAAGTCGCCATGAAAAGGCGAGTCGTAGCCCATGGTCTGAGTGTCATATGAAAGCGTATTAGGGAACGGAGAAAAGAAAAAAAGGTTGAAATTTCCACTTTAATCACATAGTTTATTTTGTCATTATAGTAGAACGTCATAAAGTTCATCCTAAAATCATTTAAATTATTAGTTTCTCAGATCCCATCGTAAATAAAGTAGCACGTTAAATGCTTCATACTCTTTGTGTTTTTCTATACACTCTATGTGTGTGAATCACTACGTGCATCTTAAATGGACTTTCACTTACGCTGACAGGACACAGATCCATTGCAATCATGATATTAATTAATTAAAACATTACCTGCCTTCTCCCAGTATGTGGACTATTGACCTACTATATGCAAACGTTAAAGACGCATACAGCGCCACCCCACTGCCTGCGCTTGGGAAAGCAGATCATAACCTGGTTCTGCTTCAGCCTTAATACAAACCAAGAGTGAGGCCGCTACCTACAACCACACGCTCATTCAGGAAGTGGTCCCCTGAGGCAGAGCAGGCTCTGAGAGACTGCTTTGGAACTACAGACTGGGATATATTGCTGAGATCACATAGTGAGAACATTGAAGAGGCTGTTGAATGCACAACTGATTACATCAACTTCTGTATGGACATTGTAGTTCCAGTAAGAACAGTATGCTGCTATGCTAACAACAAGCCATGGATTACAAGTGACATCAAGGGCCTTTTGAACCAGAAGAAAAGGGCTTTTAAAGGTGGTGATAAGCATGAGCTGAAGTGCGTGCAGAAGGAACTCCGAGTCCAGCTCAGGGCGAAAGAGCAGTACAGGAGAAAGCTGGAGCAGAAGTTGCAGAACAACAGTATGAAGGAAGTATGGGATGGGATGAAGATTATCACTGGCTGCAGCTCGAGGGGTGCGCCATCGAGACAGGCGTGGAGAGAGCAAACCAAATGAACAACTTCTTTAATAGGTTTGATCACAGTAACCCACTCTCACCTCGGAGTACTGCATCCTCCAACCATCCTTCTGCTGATACCAGCATAGGTGAGACATCCCCACCCACAATTACAGCAGCCCAGGTGAGCAGAGAGCTGAAAAGACTTTGTGCCAGCAAAGCAGCGGGTCCAGATGGTGTATCGCCACGATTGCTGAAGGCCTGTGTGTTGGAACTGGGGAGTCCTCTACAGCGCATCTTCAACCTGAGCCTGGAACAGGGGAGAGTCCCAGGCTTTGGAAAACATCTTGTATCACTCCTGTCCCAAAGGTATCACGTCCTAGTGAGCTGAATGACTTCCGGCCTGTTGCTCTGGCGTCACATCTGATGAAGACCATGGAGCGGCTGCTGCTTCACCACCTGAGGCCACAGGTCCGTCACGCCCTCGACCCTCTGCAGTTCGCATACCAGGAGAAGGTGGGAGCGGAGGATGCCATCATCTATATGCTTCATGATCCCTCTCCCACCTGGACAGAGGCAGTGGTGCTGTAAGAATTATGTTTTGGACTTCTCTAGGCCTTCAACACCATCCAACCTCTGCTCCTTAGGGATAAGCTGACTGAGATGGGAGTAGACTCACACCTTGTGGCATGGATTGTGGACTATCTTACAGACAGACCTCAATATGTGCGTCTTGGGAACTGCAGGTCTGACATTGTGTGCAGCAATACAGGGGCACCGAGGGGACTGTACTTTCTCGGTCCTGTTCAATCTATATACATCAGACTTCCAATATGACTCGGAGTCCTGCCACGTGCAAAAGTTAGCTGATGACACTGCTATTGTGGGCTGCATCAGGTGTGGGCAGGAGGAGGAGTACAGAAACTAATCAAAGACTTTGTTAAATGGTGCGACTCAAACCACTTACACCTTAACACCAGCAAGACCAAGGAGCTGGTGGTGGATTTTAGGAGGCCCAGGCCACTCATGGACCCTGTGATCATCAGAGGTGACTGTGTGCAGAGGGTGCAGACCTATAAATATCTGGGAGTGCAGCTGGATGACAAATTGGACTGGACTGCCAATACTGATGCTCTATGTAAGAAAGGTCAGAGCAGACTATACTTTCTGAGAAGGTTGGCATCCTTCAACATCTGCAGTAAGATGCTGCAGATGTTCTACCAGACGGTTGTGGCGAGTGCCCTCTTCTACGCGGTGGTGTGCTGGGGTGGCAGCATAAAGATGAAAGACGCCTCACGCCTGGACAAACTTGTTAAGAAGGCAGGCTCCATTGTAGGATTAAAGTTGGACAGTTTAACATCTGTGGCAGAGCGACGGGCACTAAGCAAACACCTGTCAATCATGAATAATCCACTGCATCCACTTAACAGTGTCATCTCCAGACAGAGGAGTAGCTTCAGTGACAGACTTTTGTCACTGTCCTGTTCCACTGACAGACTGAGGAGATCGTTCCTCTCCCACACTATGCGCCTCTTCAATTCCACCGGAGTAAATGCTAACATTAATTTTATTTTAATTCTTTTCATTTTTATTACTATTTAATTAAATATTGTTTCTTTGTATTAGTATACTGCTGCTGGATTATGTGAATTTCCCCTTGGGATTAATAAAGTATCTATCTATCTATCTATATTACTGCTCTCTGAACAATTTAAATACTAAGACATATACTTGATATCATTTTCATGATGATAGAAATTAAAGCATGTATAAAACATGGGGGCACTATGGTATCATGGTAGCGATGAGCTGACGCCCTGTTCAGAGGTTGATCCTGCCTCCCGCAAGATGCTTGCTGCACTGTGCGCGACCCTCGATGAAATAATTTATTGCAGCAGTACTGTCTCTTTCAAATGTACTAACCCCCAATTCCTACCTTTCCTTTTCTTTCTCCAATTAACCAATCGCCACACAATAAGCTCTTTAATAAATGTCAAGCCGTCTGTAAGCTTAGAATGCCGATTGTTCAAAACTTTTAAGGAACATTGAAATATCTTTGTAGTACATTTTTAATTATTCCATCCATCTATCCATCCAGGGTAGCACCAGTCCCAGCTAGCTAGTGCGCAGCAAGTACAATCCCTGAATGGGGCACCAGTTCATCATTACCACAGTCCACCGTGTCCACACGTTTAATTATTAACAGTATACATAATTTAAATTAAGTCAAAAATTTATCTGTATACTGTAATGTAATATATATACTTTACTGCATTTCATCCTAAAAAAGATATCAAGAGCTCCAAGAAGATAATACTTGGAAATCTAAATCAACTTAGAAGCCAGTCATCATCATATGTAAATATGCTCTCTCTTCTATTGAATTAAATTGGATTTCTTTGTTATTGTATGATACAATGAGATTCCATATGCAAATCCTCCATAAACATATTTTCCTATCAAATGGTAAAATAACAATAACCATAATAATAATAATAATATGATAAAAAAAACAATGAAAAATATACCATATGAAAGCAAAAGTGGCTCAGGCTGTTCAATATTACAACTGCAATGCAAGTTTACAGTGAGGTAATTGTACTTATAACTACAAACAGTTCTACCAGGAGTACTTGATGGACTGGTTGAGTGTGTTTATAGCTCTTGGGATGAAACTGTTTCTGAACCGCGACCTCCCTACAGGAAAGACTCTCAAGTGTTTGCTGAATCAAAGTAGTTCAAATAGGCTGTGCGCACGGCTGAGGCAGCATGTGCTAGAAGCTGTATCCCGATATTTCTCCCTGCTCTTGACACAATCTGTGGTAGAGCTTGCTGATCAGCTGCTGTATAGCTGTGATTCCACACTCAGATATAGTGGGTTAAAGTACTCAGTGGTGCACAGATAGTAACAACGCTAAAGTGGCTATGGTATTTGGAATAGTTTGGCGATTCTGTGCACCATTAAATGATTACAGGTTGATTACAGTCAAGTCAGATGCCTTAAACTTAAAAACGATATGTGGTTAATTTCAGTGTATTTAATAAACATCAGGGATGTGTACCTAAAAAATAAAGGGAAACCACACAGGAACAGTAGCACTGCTTTGACGCTGGGTGCCGCCAGTTTGCAAAACCAAGTGGAGAACTTATGTACAGAAGGGAATGAGCTAGCGTGAAAATGTGCGTAGCTTTACACCAAGTTTAGTTTTTATACATCGCAATGTGAGCGTGGAAACAGGTGTATGCAACATTTTTGTGCATACACACCGTTTATACATGAAGCCCCTAGTCATTTCAATTAATTTACTTTTCTGTGCAATTTTATTTGTAAATTATGTTTTTTAAAATGTATTTGTCTTTTTGATTTTTGAATTTGAGGCTGGCTTGTTTATCTTTTAAAAACTGCCTTTTTTACACATTCTCCTTTGCTTCCTTTCTTTGCTCTGGTTTTTAAAGTTATTTTTTAAATAAAACTTTTAAACACACAGGGTATCAAAATGTTACTTTATTGTCAAATGAATAAGTGTTAATGAATCTTATAGTATTTTTCATACTGGATCCAAATATCTAATTACACTTTCTGTATCGCATAAGCATTTTAAATGACATACAATTAACATTTATAATTAATGTATATTTACGCTATATACTGTATACAGGAGGCAGTATCTCAGATGAACTTGGCCTCAGGAATAGCCCTCTTTAGAATCCAGCATTAGTCAGCAAGCATACTAGTACTTCACTCTACTTCATTGCAAAAATGTCCCAATAAAACTGTTCACCTTGCTTCAACTCAGACCTCTCCAAGATTTCCATGGAAAGAGTAAAGATGGGACACCAAAAATGAATTTTTAAAGATCTAAACACATAGATGTTCACTCTTTGACATCTTTATCACCTACTGGAATGGAGTTGTGCCTCAGTCAGAGAGCAGGCTCCTGTCACAATGTCTAAATGTGTTACAGCCTGCAAATTTTGGCACAACAGACTTATGTTATGCCCTTCTGGAAAGTTATAAAATATTCATAAGCGGCAATAAAATCATTTTAAATTGAATTTAATTTTAAAAAACTGTGCACCTTATTATACTAAACATATAGCCTAAAAAGGACATAAGTCAAAACCCATGAGTAATAGAAAACCTCTGAGTATAATTCTGAAATAACTGTGAAAAAAGTACTTTTTAAAATACCTCTAGACTGCAAATTGTTCTGTGAAAAAATCTTTGTTGACCATTGAAATTAGAGAACATTGCTTTTGTTATCATTGACCAGAGTTGTTATTTTTTGGAGTTTGATAAACAAAGAAACCAGCACATTTTGTGGGGCTGTGCAGACTGAAAGCTTGCTTCAGAGTTATGAGTGAGGCTCACCCCTGAGGTCTCATCAGAGCCAGGTAGGTCACAGCAATGGGGTATAGACAGTAGCTGGAAGATTCAAAAACAAATCAAAAACATAGTGGATATGACTTCATCAGAAAAGGATATGCCTTGGTAGGGTTTGTGCTTATTTATGTGGGTGAGGTTTCTGTTATAATTAGTAGTACCAAGGCCACAAATATTAGACATGACCAGAAATACTGAAAGCACTAGATATTGTATGTGTATTTTACTAATATGCCTCCTCAAATGTTACATGAAGGGGTAGTTTCTTGAGTCTAGCAGACTGGTGTGGTGCTCCCCATTTTTAAAAAGGTGATAAAAGCGTGTGTCTAAATTGCTAGGTGATCACAGTCCTTATTTTTCCTAGGAAAGCCTATCCTGGGGTGCTGGAACAGAGTCTTTTCTGATGACTGAACTTCATCTTGAGAAAGAAAAATGTAGATATAGATCGATAGATAGATAGATAGATAGATAGATAGATAGATAGATAGATAGATAGATAGATAGATAGATAGATAGATAGATAGATAGATAGATAGATAGATAGATAGATACTTTATTAATCCCCAAGGGAAAATTCACATACTCCAGGAGCAGCAAACTGATAAAAACAATATTAATTAAATAGTGATAAAAATGCAGTGGAAGTTAAAAAATGCAGGGTGGAGAGTGCAAGGCAGGTGTAACAGACAATATCATTATATAGTGTTACCGTTTACAACGGGTGGAAGTGAAGACTGGCACAGTGTGGGGGAGGAACGATCTCCTCAGTCTGTCAGTTAAGCAGGACAGTGACAGCAGTCTGTCGCTAAAGCTGCTTCTCTGTCTGGAGATGATATTGTGCAGTGGATGCAGTGGATTCTCCATGACTGACAGGAGCCTGCTCAGCGTCCTTCGCTCTGCCACAGATGTCAAACTGTCCAGCTCTGTGCCCATAATAGAGTCTGCCTTGCTCCCAGTTTGTCCAGGCGTGAGGCATCCCTCTTCTTTATGCTGCCTCCCCAACACACCACCGCATAGAAGAGGGCGCTCACCACAATCGTCTGATAGAACATCTGCAGCATCTTATTGCAGATGTTGAAAGACGCCAGCCTTCTAAGGAAGTATAGTCGGCTCTGTCCTCAATTGCACAGAGCACTAGTATTGGCAGTGCAGTCCAATTTATCATCCAGCTGCACTACCAGGTATTTATAGGTCTGCACTCTCTGCAAATAGTCACCTCTGATGATCACTGGGTCCATGAGGGGCCTGGGCCTCCTAAAATCCACCACCAGCTCCTTGGTTATGCTGGTGTTCAGTTGTAGGTGGTTTGAGCCGCACCAGTTAACAAACTCCTTGATTAGTCCCCTGCGGCACCCTTGTGCTGCTGACCACAATGTCAGACCTGCAGTTCCCGAGACGCACATACTGAGGTCTGTCTATAAGATAATTCAAGATCCAAGCCACCAGGTATGAATCTACTCCTATTTAAGTCAGCTTGTCCCTAAAGAGCAAAGGTTGGATGGTGTTGAAGGTGCTAGAGAAGTCCAGAAACATAATTCTTACTGCACCACTGCCTCTGTCCAAGTAGGAGAGGGATCGGTGTAACATATAGAAGATGGCATCCTCCGCTTCCACCTTCTCCTGATATGCGAACTGCAGAGGGTCGAGGGCGTGGCGGACCTTTGGTCTCAGGTGGTGAAGCAGCAGCCGTTCCATGGTCTTAATCACATGTGACGTCAGAGCAACAGGCCGGAAGTCATTTAGCTCACTAGGACATGATACCTTTGGGACTGGGGTGATACAAGATGTTTTCCAAAGCCTTGGGACTCTCCCCTGTTCCAGGCTCAGGTTGAAGATGCACTGTAGGGGACTCCCCAGCTCCAACGCACAGGCCTTCAACAGTTGTGACGATACTCCATCTGGACCTACTGCTTTGCTGGTACGAAGTCTCCTCAGCTCTCTGCTTACCTGGGCTGCTGTAATTGTGGGTGGGGGGAAACTCTCACCTATGCTGGTATCAGCAGAAGGATGGTGGAGGATGCAGTACTCTGAGGTGAGAGTGGGTTAGGGTGGTCAAACCTGTTAAAGAAGTTGTTAATCAGGTTTACATTCACCACGTCTCTCTCGATGGTGGCACACTGCTTGAAGCTGCAGCCAGTGATGATCTTCATCCCATCCCACACTTCCTTCATGCTGTTATTCTTCAACATTTGCTCCAGTTTTCTCCTGTACTGCACGTTCACCGCACTGAGCTGGACTTGGAGTTCCTTCTGCACGCGCTTGAGCTCATGCTGATCACCGCATTTAAAAGCCTTATTCTCCTGGTTCAAAAGGCCCTTGACGTCACTTGTAATCCATGGCTTGTTGTTAGCATAGCATATCATCATGACCATGAAACAGTTTATGAATGCTTTACCCTTGCACAGATATCTGATCATGAAAAGTCCCACAGTCCTACGTTGTCGTTGGTGTCCACCGCCAATCCATTCGGACCGACCGCATGTTCCCATCCTCGCCAGTAATCGCTGATCTGGGCGTTGAGGTCTCCCATCAGAATAAGGACGTCGTGCTTCGGAATGCCAATGAGTGTGTCGTGCAGTTGTTTGTAGAAAGCGTCCATCTCGTCGTCGCTCGCATCTATGATTGGTGCATATACTTGGACCATGGTTGTCTTCGAGTGCCGCGATTGGAACCGAGCGGTGATGATTCGTTCATTAACTGGCTTCCATCCCAGCAGGACTTGTGCAGCCAGTTGGTTCAAGACAAGCCCAATGCCAGCCATATGCTGCTCAATATGGCCGGAGTATAGGATGGTCTTCCCCTCCCTAACCAATCGTCCACTTCCTGTCCATCGCATCTCGCTTATGCCCAAAATGTCCAAGCCATAGTTGTCGAACTCGCGAAGCAGTTGTCCCAATTTGCCGCATTGGTACAATGTCCGAACAATCCACGTTGCAAATTTTGTCGTTGATGATACTGAGACAATTCCTCTTCTCATCGGTTTTGCTATTTTTTCCTATGGTTAATTACTTGCTGTAATGTAAAATATTTACCTCTATTATTCATATGTAACAATTCCCATGAAAATAACAATCTGTTTAAATTGTACATTTGCTTCCCCATACATGAGTGGCAGAGTGGTGAAGTGGCTAGCGTGTAGCGCCCACACAGGGGTTGGTGAGCGAAGCGAGCAGGGAGTAGAGCCCCCTAGTTTTAGTGAAAGTAGTCTCCAGGAGCTTGAATAAGTGAACCACAGACACAGTTTGGCCATGAAAAGTGTGTTAAGAGCTGCCATTCAGGGGAAAGTGTTGCTCTACTGCATATTTTGTGCTGGAAACTCTGTTCAAATACTTTTTGTATAGTGTTTTGTATGGGTGCAGGCTGACAGCACTTACCAACAAATTATCAGACAATATATTTAAAGTATATATATATTCAAACAGTTGACGAAGTAAGATGGCGTCAGAGGAGTATTTAAGGAGGAGGGGCCGGAAGTGGAGGAATGCTGGGAAGGAGCCGTGGCGGATGATGGGATCGATGACATCATAGGTGGAGGACAGAGAAAGGGCGGAAGTAAGGCAGTGCGGGAAACTATAGGAGGCAGAGTCATGGCGGCGGTGCGTCTTTTCTTCTGTAGGAAACAAAGAGAGAAAGGTTAGTACCCGCCACTCCCTCCTGGCATATGTCTTCCCGATCGTATTAAGGTCCGTCCGCGGCCCCCTACTCGCGAGTGTGTGACTATATATATATATAATCTTCATTTGGATCTTGATCTTTGTTTGTCCTGAATGAATTAGAAGAAGAAGCACTAGATGGCAGTAGAGACAGCTAAAACATAGGCATTGCATTAAGAATCTCCTCCAGGCTTATACTACTGAAGACTGTAGTACTCCAGTCATACCTCAAAACACAGACATTCAAACTAAACAAATTGTTGTGCTTTAAATTAACTAAAGAGATCTTCATTTAGATCTTGATCTTTGTTTGTCCGTGAATTCCACCCATGCGTAGACCACCTTCCAGTTTAGTACGTTGTTGTTACTCACGGATGTCAACAATGTGCCGGAATAACGAAAGGGGTGGTGGACGGTGTTACACTGGTTATTAGCTCCTGAGGCCTGGTTAGAGAATGAGATTGCCGAAGATAAAAGGTACATGCCTACGTAACATATGAATGAAAGAAAGACAGTGGGTAAAATGAATGACAATGTAACCACACGTTCCGGAAACTATTATTGTTACATTGTAGCCGGCGAGTGCTGCGTGTCTCACAGTTGTACCGTGGCTTGCTCACATGTCAGTGAAGTGATCCCTATTTATGCTTTAAAGAGCCTAAATACCTATGTGCCCCCCTTTTCTAATCATTGCTCCGAGTAGATTGCCTTACTCTTTGTATTGCCACAAAGCAACCTGCGAGATTGAAGAAAGGTTGAGAAGACATCGTGAGAGGAAATGACAGCGTCATGAAAACGAGACGGACTGTGAATGGACAGAAGCAGAAATGCTCCTACACCACCACATAATTACAATTCGGACAGTGATTCCGAGTAGGCCGTTCCTATCGAATCAATATCCAAGGGTTTTCTTTTGTAATTTTGTTTCCCTTATAAAAAATCATAATGTTGTGCGACGAAGGGCCCAGTTCACGACTGGCAGCCGTGTTTAAACAGGGAGCCCTTCATAGACAACTTTAACAGTTGGGCGCACATGGCTAGTATACAAATAAGTTACATGAAGCCTAGAGTAAAATGTAATGGATTTTTAAAAATACCATGACCAAATCATGACAATATAAAGCCCCATTAACATTATGATTACAAATGGCTAGGAGAAGAGCAAATCAAAGACTCAAGTTAGCAGCATTCTTTAAGAAAATAAACCTCCTGCTGTCCACAGCCTATTATAACAGACAAAGTCAAAGTCAGACAATGTCACAGTTCTGCTGAACACGTCCAACTGGCCAAACTAATCCTATTATACATTCTACAATATGATAAGGGCAAGTTGAAAGATAAAATAATATAGAGATTAAAATTTCATTGGAATTCCAGAGCTCCCAATAACTCAGGTGTCAGACAATTAGCTTGGCAGTATAGAAGTGGCAACATGTGGCACAGTTGGTTAAAGAGAAGAGGAAACAGAAAGGTGCCAGTTACTAACAGTTCAGAATTATTGCCAGGATTTTATTTATAGGCAAATATCTAGCAAACAATATGAGGAACAATATGCGTAGCTAGCTGTTCAGCAGGTCTTAATAGGATATGCTTGATTTCTAAATGTTTGGCCTGGATTTAAAAGCCAAGACCGATAGGATATCCCTTACACAAACAGGTAGATCCATTCCATCGCTTTTTCAAGACATTTAGCAAAAGGCTTGAACATTCTGTTATATATATTCTTCACATCTTTAAAGGACTGGTAAAGCACCCTGTAGAATATCTGTGTTGATTCTGTAAGTTCTCTTAAGTGGATTGGACCTAAATAATTTAAATGGTCATTTATAAGAAGAAGAATTTTGAAATCAGCCCTTTATTTAGAGGGAAGGAAGTGTAAAGATCTAGGGACAGGGGTCATGTACTTCACACTTTCACTAGTAGTTTTTATAGTAATGTTTGAATGAACTGAAAGCTCTTACATTTTTAGCCCGGTCAGAGCATCAGAGCCTGTCCTAACAGCATTCGCCAGAAAACAGGAACCAGCCCTGGTCAGGGTGCCTATCCATCACAAGGTCCACTCACACACACACAGATTCAACTCTCAAAGGGCCAAGTTTGAATTGTCAGTTGCCCTGTCTTAGGATGAGAAGAGGAGCACTTAAAGGAAATCTCACAGAGACACTAGGGGAGCATGAAACCTGCACATGGACAATGACCAGATGTGGGACTTGAATCCAGGATCTAGGCTGAGACCCCACATGATCTTCCTGTTGATTAAAATGCCCCAGTTCTCTATAACTTGAGGTAGTGTCCCATAGAAAGTGTGAAATACAAATCAGTCTGTTTTACTTGATGCACGAAACATTGCTTGTTACATTGCAATGCTACAATTTATTATGTGCCACTGAAATATGGATTATAAAGTACCAATCTGGCTTTTAGACCAGTCTTATGATATCAGCATACTAGCTTACTAAAGGAATATCAGTTGTAAACAACACAATGTGAGCAAAAGGTTTACTTCCACCAGTCTCCAAAGTGGCCTACTGCTATCTGACCAGCATTCACAAAGCTTTAGGTGAATACACAACACAAAATAGCACAATAACAAAATATATGTCCTGTGGACTAAGCCCCGGACACAGACAGGAAGACATGTTATTAAGCACCACCACTCGTTTATTTACAGCCATATTTACAATTAAAGTGCCACACAACCCCCAAGACTCCCCAAAGTCCAGGCCTCACACTGCCTCTTTGCTTTTTCAGGCCACCTCCACTCCTCTCCTCCAAGACCTTGTCTCCTTCTCTCCCGACTCCAGCCCCCGAATGGAGGCGGCCCCTTTTATAGCCACCCGGATGTGCTCCAGATATCCTCCAGTAGCCTTCCGCTGACATGCCCCTGTGTGGTGGAAGCACCGGCTGTGTACCTGGAAGCACTCCGGATGTCCCCGATCCTCTTCCCCCCAGCACTTCCGGGTGTGGTGGAAGTGCTGAGGTCCAGGGTTCCTAGGCATTGGGGCACCCCCTGGCAGCGACCACGGGCCCCTACAGGGTTCAGCTTTAAAGCTCTCTACCTGTGGTCCCCAAAGCAACCAAGGCAGTCGCCCTCCTCCGGTCCTCCTAGGCGTCCCGGCTGGGCAGCAGGCCCAGCCACTCGCCACAGTTCCTACATTTATAAGCTGCTTATTTTGATGTTGTGTTTATTATAAACTGTTTATTTTTGGTGTTTGGTGATTATTGTAAAATCCTGTTGTTGAAGGGTTTAACAAATGGGAATTCAGAACTACAGTGCAAAATGCGCACAGACATTAGCAGTACAGACTTTATGAACTTCTTTAATGAGAAAATTGAAAATAAAAAATCCTAGATCTTATCATCACATTATAGTCCTAATACAGTACTAGCTTGGCAAACTCTGCTCACCTTGCATACATCACTTTAGAAATTTTAATCTTGTAACAGAACAGGAAGTCTTGACCTTAATTTCTAAAATGGAACCAACTACTTGTTCTTTAGATCCGGTGCCAACAAAACTATTCTTAGTCTTATCAATAGCTCATTACTGAATGGTGCAGTTCCTGATGCACTAAAAGTGTCAATTATCAAACTAATACTTAAAAAGCCACAGCTAGACCCACATACACTTAAAAATTATAGGCCATTTTCATATTTACCCTTTCTCTCTAAAATACGAAAAAGTATTCATCACACAGCTTTAGTCTCACTTTACATATCATAATTTATTCGACAAATTCCACTCTGGCTTCAGCATTGTACATAGTACAGAAAGTGCATTGACACATGTTATAAATGACATTCTGATATTCTCTGATGAAGGAAATTCCCCTGTAATTTTGTTGTTTGATTTAAGTGCAGCGTTTGATACCATTGACCACTCTATTTCACTAAACAGGCTGGAAACTGACATTGGGCACTCATGGACACTGTCCTTGCCTGGTTTAGTTCTTATTTATCAAATTGATTAAAGTATGTACAGAAATCTGCTGACAGTACTCCATCATTATACACAGAAGTGAGATATGGTGTCTCGCAGGTCTCAATACTGGAACCTTTACTGTTTGTACTTTACATGATTCCACTGGGATATATCATTAGAAAACATAACATTAATTTTCACCTGTACACAGATTAAATATGCAGTATACTGATAAATTATTTAATTCATTTATATCTAATAAACATGTGTTACATGTAATGCAGGACAGGTATATACCTAAATTTGGAATTTGTAGGAAATTGAAAAAACTGTGCAGTGGGTTAATAAAGAGTTTAAAAAGTTGCAAAGGAAATAACAACTCTGTAAGACATATAAGACTAATAACTCCAATGTGAATCGTAGGGCATATGAGAACATGAGGGCAACCATTAAGAAATATATTAGGGAGTCTAAAAGACAGTTGGAGAGGAATATAGCAGATAAGGTGAAAGACGACTCCAGATTCTTTCAGTATTTTAGTAGTAAAAGATCAGTCAAGAAGGAGGTCAAGTGCATCAGGAATAGTAAAGGGGAATTAAAAAATACAGATGGTGATATAGTAGATGCTCTAAACTTGTATTTTTCTGAGGTCTTCACTAGTGAGGAAGTAGATAACCTCCCAGTAGTAAATGGGAAAGCAAGCCACTTCTTAGCAACAGCTACGTCACAATCAAGATGAGCCAACAACACAGACGAGTCAGGATTTCTTAATGCAGGCAAAAGAACAAGCCATCATCCATGATGCCTTTATACTCTATCACAATCTTTTAAATCTTCTTAAGTTCAGGTATGGCGACATTGCTATCATTTACGATCATGCAGAGATAAAAGATAAGAGCACAGTACCCCGCAGTAGCTAAGTTCCTTTTCTTTCAAGCCCAATAGCACACTGTTCAGCAATATAGCGATTTTTTGGTATTTTGAGTGTTTCATCCCTCAAAGGCAAATTTAAGCAATAGTGGCCACCTACCAGTCTTGCAGATTCTTAGACTATGCACATGAATTTGACGTCCTCCTGCAGCAAAGACTTTAGGGACTTTTCAAAACTAAATTTGATGTTTTTTTAGAAGAATTAAGTGGATAGGACTGAGGAGCTTTGTTGAGATTAATGGCCTGTTCTCATCTAAATTGTTTTTATGTTCTAACAGGATTGACTACTGCAACGTGGTGTTTACTGAATGCTCAAATTAATCTTTACACAGATTTCAGTTAATTCAATATGCCTCTGCCAGAATTATTACAAGAACAAGAACGTATGAACACAAAACCCCAGTTCTTAAGTCCTTACACTGGCTCCTGGTTAAGTTTAGGGCAGATTTCAAAGTCCTCCTTTTAACTTATAAAGCCTTAAATGACAAAGGTCCTGCTTACTTATCTAAACTTATCTTTATTTACAAATCAGAGCAACCATTAAGATCTCAGGATTCCAGTCTGCTTATGATTCCAAGGATTAAGGAAAAACAGTTAGGGGTTGAGCTTTTGGCTACACAGATCTGAACCTTTGGATGGTCTTCATGCTAGTATAACAGGTGCCACTCAGTCTCAGCTTTCAAATGCAAGCTGAAGACTCACTTCTTTACTCTGGCATACCCAGACTAGAGCTGCTGATTAGCTGTGCAAACTGCATCTCTGTTGTTAGTCATTAATACTGAACTATAACTAATACAATATTTATAAACTGTTACTGGCCCTGCCTTGATTTGTTTCTCTTCTTGGTATTCTCATGTGGCACTTGATGCCACTGCTCTACTGCCAAGTTGTTTGCCTGCCTATGGAAAAGTCATCTCAGATAAAGGAGTACTAGGAATATTCGGGTAGAAGGGTCTTTTCATCAGGTTACCCATTCCAGCACTGCTGGATGAGGTCTCCAGAACTCTGACTGTGTTTGGCTTGTCTGACTCCATTTCTATAATCTGGCCCTAGTTCGACAATTAACTGATGGACAGATATTGTTGTTTCTCGTTTATGTTAATTTATTTCTACGTTATTTTTGATGTACTTTAACAAATCTTTATCCTCATATATGGTAGTTCTTAATATAGTGAGTGGTATAATCTATTCTAGCATTTTGCTGCACAAGAACAAAGCAGTTTCTACTATTGTATTGTATTTCTAAGGTACCAATGATAGATTGGCCATATTGATCTGTGAAAAGAATTACTTGTGTTCTGTTTCGTGTGTTGTGTTTATGCTATTTTTTGACACCCAAGGCATTCCTAACCTCCTTCGAAGCAGGTCTTTTTCTGAATTGCTTTTCCCAATATTTCATCCATTTATTTTCTATAGAAGGTTTTTTTTTTGAGATTCTCTCTTGTCTTCTTAACAAGTCAAGACTGTGGGATGGTCAAAAACATGCCCATTAAGGAATTCCTTGTGTGATTTTGGATGATACAAGAAATAAATTGTTGTTGCTATAACTTTCACTGTTTAATTAATTAACAATCTTGCTCCATCCTATATTTCGGAATGCCTTTAACCTTAAACTCCAAATCGTAACCTTAGATTTTCAAATGAGGGTCTGCTTATAATTCCGAGAGCTAAACTTAAAAGAAGTGGTGAGGCAGCCTTCTGCTGTTATACTCCTAAAATTTGGAATAGCTTACCAATAGAAATTCGGCAGGCTAATACAGTGGAGCACTTTAAAAAAACTGTGAAAAGCTCATTATTTTACATGGCTTTCCCATAGCTTCATTTCAGTGTAACTCTGATATACTGTATATGCATTGAATTATCATATTTATATGGGCTCTGCAATCTATACTAACCCCTACTTTCTCTGCTGTTCTCTTTTTCCGGTTTTCTGTGGTGGCGATCTGTGCCACCACCACCCGATCAAAAGACCATGTAGTCCCTACATTGATGGATTGAAGGCCAGATCTCCACATGACCATAGTCATCTAATTCTTCCATGTGAAGCCTGTAAACCATGAGGACTAATTGAGGTTATTTATGTTAGAATGCTTAGCGGGGCCTGGGCTGCCTTGTGGCCTCTGAACCCCTGCAGATGTTGTTTTTGTTTTTTCCAGCTCCCTGGAGTTTTTGTTGTGTTTGTTTTTTCTGTCCTCCTGGCCATCGGACCTTACTTTATTTTTTTTTACTTAGTATTACATATTTTTTTCTTTCTTCATCTTGAAAAGCTACATCATTTGTATGAAAACGTGCTATAGAAATAAATGTTGTTGTTGCACTAAAGATCTTTGATGAAAAGTGCTCTTCATTGGCATTAGTGACAGTAAATCAGGGATGAACTAACATCAAAAAATGGCCATGGGCTTTGGCCCCAACTGGCATGCCACAAATGGCCAGGCACAATGTCTTCTTACAAAGTTCAATGCAAGAGCACATTTTATTGCCTATTCATTTATTAGTAAAGTTGTGTGTTGTACACAGATTCAGTTCTGTAAAGCCATCCTTAGTGCAGCAGGTTCACAATCAATTAATCATGTTTAACTTTTATTAATCTTATTGTTTAATTACCTGGCCTTTAGTCCTTCTCTTGTTCAGAATGAAAAGATTCTGCAGTAACAGTTACATGTATGAGCAATTAATAAGCAACTATAGTTTTGCCATGTCTTTAAATGTTTAACTATGTTTTGTCATTTTCATTTTTACTCTGTGGATTTGCTCTCTTAAATGTATCCATACTGAGAACCAATGATAAGCACAGAAGACCCCAGGGCCAACAACAATAAATGTTATTTTAGTGTTACCCACTTATTAGTAAATACTGTATAACCAGAACATTAAAAGGTACAAAATAACATAACATATTCTTATGCATCTTACATGCACAATCTTGCTTCATTCACTAAAAACTTAGCATAACCAATGTGTAATTTCTAGATTGATACAAAAAAAAATATTCTCCAGCAGCTGCCCGTTTCCTCCTTCTCCTCCTCAGCTCTGTTCTGCTCCATTACAGATACAGACATTACAGGTTCTATCAAAGACAAAAGGAGGTTTTAGGCCCAATTAAATGTCTGTTCGTGGCTTACCAGCTGGTGGCTGATTATTAAACTATGCTGTACTATATGGTATTCTATTTGTATTGCATTTTTGTTAAGAGACGTGCAAGAACGAATTCCATTGCACTGACCACTTCTACTTGCTGACCCCGCTGCAGTCCCTTGCAAATAAATGGCAAATCTATTTATTTCATAACTTTCCTTTTGCACATTTTTCTTGCCTACATCAGTACAGGGTGGTCGGGAGTAAGCACAATAACATGACTGGATAGACATGCGCACAGAGAATGTGGTGTGTGCTATTCAGGTTGCCTCACTCACTCTCTCACTCTGCTCTCACTCTATACACTCTAAGCTGCAGCCTAGGTTAGCCTATTCATTATGCTGGTACTGTAAAGCAGCAATGCTAACCACTGTGTCAGTGCTGTCACACAGTTCGAAGAGACTGTATCCAAATCCAAGCATGATCCTTGTCTTTTTGCATGCTTTTGTTTGGTATATCTCTAAGTAGTCCAGTTTGCCCGTAACATGCCAAAACAAAATAAATCAGGTACAAGTTGAGTGTGGGTGTATTGTGTAGGGAATTCAGCCACACTGGTTAGCTACTGAACAATCGGTTGCCACACCAATAAGCCTGACATAGGGCGCAAAATAACCAAGCACCAGCATTGCATACAAGTACTTTATTTTCTCTGTTTAAAGAAAATAATTGACATAATTTGTTAAGGAATCAATGACTAAATTTTAATAGACCAATCAAAAGATACAGCTGAATGTCATCTGTTTATGAGTGAAAGCCAAACTTATGTTTTCTATCTAAATCTCATAGTAGTAGCAATCAGGCTGAAAACTGTAACTGTTCAACTTTAGAATGCAATGATGGAGTACTGTCAATGCGTTCCTGTACATAATGAAACTGATTTGATAAATACCGTATACATTACACTACACAAGGACAGGGAAAGAGAAGCATTACATACATTTTCAGCCTGTCTAACAGAATAGTACATTCAATAGCATCAAAAGCTGCACACAAATCTAACATTAAAAGAACTGCACCTGTGTTTCTTAGATGTTTCCAAAAATGTTTGAGCATTGAGTGTGATGCATACAGTAAAATAAAAAGTTTCAAAGTCTGAGTATCTTTATTTTAAAAGTTTTATTGAAATTCAAAGCCACAACAGTTTACACAATATTGAAAAGGAAAATTGATACAAGCAAAAAATAACTTCTTGCTCTTAATGTTTCTGTTTCAGGCTTAAATCATATTTATGTCTCTTCATTGTTATTGTTATTTATTTAAGTCTATTTTTCAGGCTTAAATTGTATTTATGTCTCTTTAAGTTATATTGGCATGATAGATGCACATACATTAGTATATATGCTAGTGCACATGACAGACATACACTCAGAAAAGTGTATGCCTCTATAGCTTTCCATTTGCAAGCAAACAATTTAATATTTATAATATTAAACCTTTCTATTTTTCTAAATGCTACATCAGAATTTAAGGTGAGTGTCAAGAGTGTTCCAATAACTTACTAGCTTGTTCTTCATCTTTCGGCTGCTCCTGTTAGGAGTTGCCACAGCGGATCATCTTCTTCCATATCTTTCTGTCTTCTGCATCTTGTTCTGTTACACGCATCACCCTCATGTCCTCTCTCACCACATCCATAAACCTTCTCTTAGGCTTTCCTCTTTTCCTCTTGCCTGGCAGCTCTATCCTTAGCATCCTTCTCCCAATATACCCAGCATCTCTCCTCTGCACATGTCCAAACCAACGCAATCTTACCTCTCTGACTTTGTCTCCCAACTGTCCAACTAGCCGTTCCTCTAATGTACTCATTTCTAATCCTATCCATCCTCGTGACACCCAGTGCAAATCTTAGCTTCTTTAACTCTGCCACCTCCAGCTCTGCCTCCTTTTTTTGGTCAGTGCCACCGTCTCCAACCCATATAACATAGCTGGCCTCACTACCGTCCTGTAGACCTTCCCTTTTACTTTTGCTGATACCCGTCTGTCACAAATTACTCCTGACACTCTTATTCACCCATTCCAGCCTGTATGCACACTCTTTTTCACCTCTCTTCCACAATCCCCATTACTCTGTACTGTTGATCCCAAGTATTTAAACTCATCCACCTTCGCCAACTCTACTCCTTGCATCCTCATGATTCTACCGACCTTCCTCTCATCCACACACATGTATTCTGTCTTGTTTTAACATGCTAGCTTATAGGGGATAAAATTAAACCTTCCATTACCTACCAAATGAGGAGAAATTTGTTGGTACCCTTCCACAAAAAATGAAGAACCCACAATTGTCCCTGAAATAACTTGAAACTGTCAAAAGTAATTAGGACCCAGCATTGTTTATTCTGTACTTAACCAAGCCACAGGGGATGCACAAACCAGTGTGTGTCTTTTTGCTCGTCCCAAGCCCGGATAAATGGGGAGGGTTACTTTAGGAAGGCCATCCAGTGTAAAGTTTTGTCAAATGAATATGCGGAAGATGATCTGCTGTGGTGTCCCCTAACGGGAGCAGTCAAAAGAAGAAGAAGAAGATTGTTTATTCTGTACTTAACAGAAATCAGACTTTGCTTTAGAGTTTTTATTCAACAGAATATTTCAAATAATAACACAAATGAACTGCCCAGCCCCCAGTTTGTTCCTGCCTTGCACCCTGTGCTGGCTGGGATTGGCTCCAGCAGACACCCGTGACCCTGTGTTAGGATATAGCGGGTTGGACGATGACTGACTGACTGACACAAATGAAAATGGCAAAAATAATGAGACACCTTAACCTAATATCTAGTTGCACAACATTTAAAGCCAATCACTGCAAAGAAGTGAAAGAAGTGATTCCTGTAGCTCTCAATGAAACTTCAGCACCTGTAGTTTGCCCCTCATTCTGTGCAAACTGCTCCAGCTGTGTCAGGCTTGAAGGCTATCTTCTCCAGATTGCATGTTTCAGTTCTTTCCATAGATTTTTGATAGGATCTAACTCCTAAGAGTTCATAGAAGGCCACTTCCGAACAGTCCAATACTTTGTTCTTAGGTGCTTTTAGTTAGAATCCTTGACCTACAACCTATGACACAGAGCTTTTTGACACTGAGCATTACATTTCAGTCCTG
This sequence comes from Polypterus senegalus, assembly GCF_016835505.1. NCBI lineage: Eukaryota > Metazoa > Chordata > Cladistia > Polypteriformes > Polypteridae > Polypterus > Polypterus senegalus. Next base: position 97,773,403 of record NC_053156.1, on the reverse strand, counting down.
AACAGATTCAAAGCACCCCATGCCAAATGCAGCAAAGTAGTCCCAAACCTTAATTGAGTGTTCTCCATGTTTCACAGTAAGTATGGTGTTCTATGCTTGCAAAGTTCATTTTTTCATCCATGAACATAGAGCTGATGTGACTTCATCTGTCCAAGGGACATTCTCCCAGAAACATTTTAGTTTGTCAATATGCATTTTATCTAATTCCAGTCTATCTTTTCTATGTTTTTCTTTCAACAGTAGAGTCCTCTTGAGTCTTCTTTCATTGAGCCTACTGTCACTCAAAAAGCAACGGATGGTGCAGTGAGACACTGATGGACCTCGCATTAGTGTTTAGCTTGTATCTCTTTGGAAATTCTCTTTTGCTTTTTGTCTACCATTTTCACTATCATTCTGCCCATTCTGGACTTTAAACATCTTAATTATTTTTGCAATTCTAATCACAGGAACATCAAGCTGCTTTATAGCCTTTGTCTTTAACATGCTTGTCTATAAGTTTCTTTCTGATCTTCTCAGACAACTCCCTCTTTTGCTTTCTCTGGTCCATGTTTAGTGTGGGACACATGATGATACTAAACAGCAGAGTGACTACTTTTCTCCTTTTAAATAAACTGAATGCCTAATTGCATGACTGGAGATGTATGTGATACTAATTAAACAGAAAGCAGCTATTTTGAAAAATCACTCTAATCCAATTATTTATGATCTTTTCTAGAGGTACCAACAAATGTATCCTGGCCATTTTAGAATATCTTTGTAGAATAAGCAATACTTAATCTCTTTACGCACTTTCTTTGATTTACTTTTAGACAAATGAAAGGTGTGCAGGTATAGATGGGACAACTGCTTTTCATTTAATCACATTTAGGAGGCATACGGCACTTTTTCAATGAGCTGTAAGGGTACCAACACATTTGTCTAAATATGTAGAATTTAAACTAACGTTTAGTTAAGCAAACAATTATGCGAATGAACATTAACTTTTTAGGACTGGATCTTACAACAACTGTAGCATTTCCACCATCACCATACATTAAGATGTCTTTGATAACCCTAGTTAATGCTGTTCCTATATTGTGATGAGTGCATATCTCATAGCTTTTAACCAAAGTTGGCTTAAAGTTGCTTGCCACCAAGCTTGGTTCATTTGATAGTAATCATTGTCTTATCCATTTCCATCATATCATGAATGCATATAATGCTGCATGCAACAATTTATTGAAAACCCTACATTAGCTGACTTTTGTTAACATAAGCATATGCAGAAAGCAGTGTATAAAATACCATGCAAAATAATCTTGAAATAATTTTGTGGAACACAATATGAACAAAATTCATATCAACATTGATCAAATTTACATGAAGACAGTTTTAGGATGTAGGAGCAGCTAGAAAATTACATAAACTGATTTTATTTCTTTCCCAGTATAAAGTGCTCTAACTAAGGTTAAGAATATCACTTCCTGAAACACTGTTCTAAAATCTGAGGGAAGATATCATCAAAAATCACAGCATCCAACTATAGCATACTGGAACGAAAACATAAATACAAATGCAGATTACACTTTAAATTACATGTAATGTGAACATGAGTAGGAAAGAGTTTTCATATGTACAATGGGCTATATAATTAATGTATTTTATAAGGCACTCTTATTAAATATGCCTTTACAAAATTAACCCAGACATAAAAGTTACTGATTTGTGGAGGCATTTTAGTAAAGTTTTTTTTTAAATACATCCTGTTAACATTGATTTGTCAAACAGCAATAACTTTAAATTTCATCCATGTCTTTTCTACTTATCTTTCAATGTTAAACTAGTTTTTTCAACTATTTTGTATAATGCACCCATCTGAATATAAAGAAAAAAACAAGAAGTTTTTCCCAGCAGATGAAGTAACTCAGCATCATCACAGCAACTGAGAGAATACTCTACCTCCTCTAGTGAGGTCTTATACTTTTGAATTCTGTCTTTGATTATTCTGTATGAAATCAGGAGAAAAATGATGAAAGCAGACAATACAAAAATGATTTATTAGGGCAAATTCTAATAGCAAACAGGCAGGATGCTGGTAAAAAAATAGGTTTGTTGATTAAAATGTGACATCTTTCTTTCTTTTAAAAAAGCAAAAATCAAATATGCTGAAAATGATTAACCACAGAGCTATAGCTATTTCACAGTAGTCTTGAACACAAGGATGGTTTTTCCATTAGAAAGAAACTGTCCATTTGTGTTAAAACGGGCAGGTTAATGTGGCCAAGTGACTAAATGATTAAAACAGGAGCTTATTATATTACCAATTTCATATTGTTTTGTATGCATGCTGCTTAAATATCTAATAATTAGAAATATTTATCACACTGTTAACACTGAATTTTAAAAAAAGTTATTTTAACTACTGGATTATCACTCCCATTTTTCAGTGTCAACAGCTATCAAAGACCTGTTTAACAATTACCTTTAGAAATTTTATTTATTGACATACCACCATCAGTTTGAAGAAATTTTACTTTCTGAAGCTTATTCACAAAAACATCAAAATAAACTTCCAACTGAAGGACTGTAGCAATCATCAATCATCATTTTACAACAGCCCAGAAGCAATGGATTTGAGAAAGTCATCCCACTAGTATAAGAGACACTGTTAAGGTCAGTTTGCTAGGTTGGTGTATCTCACAGTTTATGGGTGGGCACTGTTATGAAATACAGTAATTCTACTGTTTATTGATGTAAGCAGTTTATTAGATGAAAGATGAGTGAACATGATGGGTCACCATTCAAATGAGATATTAATGGTGTTATGAAACAGTCAAAAACAGTGAATGACAAACCTAGAAAAATGGAGATTGTTAAGTTTGGCTACATTTTGGTTGTTTTCTTTACATAATTTCTTCCTGCTTGTTCTTGTACATTTTCTCTGAGGTTTTGAACTTTAAAGAAATTTTTGGAATTCTCATTTTTTGATTAAATTTTGATTTTAATTAGTGTGTTTTATAAATGTCCCATGGCTGTCACTATGTAAACCTGACATTGCCGTTATGCAATGTGTTATCTTCAGGGAGCATGTGCATATTTTCATCGTTGTTACACTTTACAAGACGTCACAGTGTGTAAGCAAACATCCAGGATTACAGATAACTTTTTAAAGACTTTTATGTATTATTAATCATTATGCTTTCTGTTTTGACTTTGACTTTGAAATGACATTCTGGCTAGATGCTCTGATTTGGAGGCTTTCCCAGCTTTTACCTTTATTTTTGTGCTTGTAGCTTCACATTTTACAACCATGTGGCATAATAGAAATTGTGCTTTTTGACACTCTGAACTTCTTTTCCAGCCTCTGCTGAGCTTTTTATTGCCATAATATATGTGTTGAGTGTGTGAAATGGTGGTGTCCAGGAACTTCCACCACCTTTATGAGCAGGATATTGTATTTATTGCTTTACTTACTGTCCACCACCAGTTCTTCTGTTTTATTCACATTTAATTCCAAATTGCGTAGGCTACACCATTTGGCAGAAATGAATTAGCATTTTTTATCCAAAAACCAAATAATCAGGAGCATAGTGCATTGATACTTCCTACATTTCAAAATTTAAGGAACATGTTTTTTCAACTAGTGAAGTAATTTATAAGAAACAAACTATGGTTAACTCTCCATTTACAAAGATTTGCATACCAGGGAAAAAAGCATATGCAAGTAAGAATTTCACTATACTTTGAACATGTGACAATTATGAGCCTATAACCATATCTAAGGCTAAGGCTTTGGATTTCAAACTCTGAGCTGGTGGGTTCAAATCGTGCTACTGACACTGTGTGACCATAATCAAGTTACTCTACCTGCCTCTGCTCAAATTGGAAAACCAAAAAAAATGTAACTATTTGTATCATAAATGTTGTAAGCTGCATTGGAAAAAGGTGTCAGCCAAATAAGTAAATGTTATGCAAATTGCACTCACTCACACAACTATTTTCAGTCTAGTTAAAAAGCTGAAATTTGCCAGAATGGTACACTTAGGGCACTAGGTATCTGCTAAGAAAGGGCATTTTTATAAATCAATATGTAGGGGTAACCTCCCCTCAAACAGGAAACTAAATACCCCAAAATCAGATTTGACAGAAATTTGAAAAAGTTATTGAAAAAAGAAAATTAGCTGTCCCGTGTTTTTCCTTTGTCATTATTTACTAACATTATGCTAATGCACACGCTCTTTGCTTTGATGAGACAATACTTTATGCAAATGAAAGATGGATTGGAAGTAATTGACGGGCACACGAACAGTATCACTAGCCAATAGAACAGACTGGTGACTGAAGAAGAGTGTCCTGGACAGGAAGAAAGAGACATGATCACACTCAGGTATGAAATGGAGAAAGTTCAGCATAGCTCAAGGAAGATGCAAAGATCAAAGGTTTGTAAGTGCTCTAAAGCTCCATAGAAGGTGCCAGACGTTGTCACTATGAGAGTTGGACTTTACTAGTAAAAATAGAGAGAGAGAGTGGTAGAGATGAAAGTGGTGTCTTCTGATCCAACACAAGCTGAGGCAGATTGAGCGAGTTTAAACTTAACAGGTCCCCCATGAGCTATTTCATTGTAATATACATTCACAGACATTGATATGGGACAGACCCCTACCCCAACCTCTGTAATAGTTTACATTTGCATGTTCATTCCACTTGCATTGAAAGGAGATGCCCCTCTCTCACCCCCATTCTTCAGAATTATTTACATATACTGTACATTCATATTTGAAGACTTTAAACAGGGACTCCACTTCAACAATGTAGAAAAAACCCCAAATGTTAAAACATTCTCATGAGCCACCTGAAAATGCAGCTAGTAAACATCATTGTTGTTTGTAATAAGGTAAAACACAATTCAGTGCTAGCACATTATTGTCTGTCTATGGTTACAGAAAACAAACAAGCTTGAACAGACAACTGATGAAAATCATGAAAAGGAATACTTGAGTAAACAAGTGAAAAAAATAAACACCTAATTAGGATAATAATAAGCTGTTCAAAACAATTAAAGGGGCACTTAGAAAACACATCAGAACTCAATGGGAATAAATCATGCTGGATATCTCTACTGATATGGACTGGGTAATGTATTAGGAATGAAAGGATGCCACATCGTTTGATGGAAATGAAAATTATCAACCTACAGAGGGCTGAATTCAAAGATACCCTGAAAATCAAAGTATAAAAATGATGTGGCAGGATAGTTCATTTTGCTGAAATTTCACTGCAGCAACTCAAAATCATACTCAATAATTTGTATGGACCCCACATACTTGTATGCATGCCTGACAACGTCGGGTGGGGGGCATGCTCCTAATGAGACAACGGATGGTGTCCTGGGGTATCTCCTCCAAGATCTGGACCAGTAAACTTCTGAGCTCCTGGACAGTCTAAGGTGCAACCTGGTGGCATCAGATGGACCGAAACATAATGTCCCAGAGGTGTTCAATTTGATTTAGGTCAGGTGAGTGTGGGGGACACTCAATGGTAGCAATTCCTTCTTCCTCCAGGAACTGCATGCATACTCTTGCCACATGAGGCCGGGCATTGCCATGCACCAGGAGGGACCCAGGATCCATTGCACCAGCATAGGGTCTGACAATGGGTCCATGGATTTCATCCTGATATCTAATGGCAGTCAAGGTGCTGTTGTCTGGCCTGTAGAGGTTTGTGCGTCCCTCCATGGATATACCTCCCCACACCGTCACTGACCGAAAACCAAACTGGTCATGCTGAACGATGTTACAGGCACCATAACGTTCTCCATGGCTTCTCCGAACCATTTCACATCTGTCACATGTGCTCAGGGTGAACCTGCTCTCATCTGTGAAAAGCACAGGGCCAAGGTGGTAGACCTGTCAATTCTGGTATTCAATGGCAAATGCCAATCGAGCTCCACGGTGCCGGGCAGTAAGCACAGGGTCCACTAGAGGACGCCGGGCCTTCAGGCCACACTCATAAAGTCTGTGTCTGATTGTTTGGTCAGACATTCACACCAATGACCTGCTGGAGGTCATTTTGTAGGGCACTGGCAGTGCTCACCCTGTTCTTCCTTGCCCAAAGGAGCAGATACCGATCCTGCTGATGGGTTAAGGACCTTCTATGGCCCTGTCCAGCTCTCCTAGAGTAACTGCCTGCCTCCTGGAATCTCCTCCATGGCTTTGAGACTGTGCTGGGTGACACAGAAAAACCTTTTGGCAATGGTACATATTGATGTGCCATCCTGGAGAAGTTTGACTACCTGTGCAACCTCTGTAGGGTCCAGGTATTGCCTCATGCTACCATAGTGACACTGACTGTAGCCAAATGCAAAATTAGTGAAAAAACAGTCAGAAAAGATGAGGAGGAAAAAAATGTCAGTGGCCTCCATCTGTTAAACCATTCCTATTTTGGGGGTCGTCTCATTGTTGCCCCTCTAGTGCATCTGTTGTTAATTTCATTAACACCAAAGCACCTGAAACTGATTAACAACCCACTCTGCTACTTAACTGACCAGATCAATATCCCCGAAGTTTCATTGACTTGACTTATTCCTTTAATTTTGTTTGAGCAGTATATATACTCAGATTTCACATTATTCCCACTGATTACCTGTTCCAATTCAAAAGAGTACACTTTCCTGTAAAATTGTGTTTTGCCATGACCATCAACAAAAACCAAGTCACTAGGAAACACAGAATGCAGGAATGTTTCACTTATGGACAATTATGTATAGAATGCTCAAGAATAAGCAGTTACAGTAACCTAATGATATTATTATTTATTATTTGATTGACTCACTTAACCAAGGTGATTTACAATATTTGAGATACAATTGGTTACATTTCTTTTGGTTTTTCCAATTGGAGCACAGGCAGGTGAAGTGACTTGTTCAGGGTCACACATTGTCAGTAGTGGGATTTGAACTCTCAACCTCAGGGTATGAAGTCTTCAGCTTCACTACTGCACCACATTGCCTGCCAAGAATACTAGTCCTAGGCAAAAAAAAATGGAAATATTGTATACAGAAAAGTACTTAGTTACATAGTACTCCTGATACACTCATTAACTGATGGCACTATAAGTGAGGTCCACTGTTTTACGAAATTTTTCAGGTGAAGCCAGGTAACCTAGGTAGTGTGTTCATATTGTAAAATAAGGTTAACTTGTTTGTTGTAGCCTATGCAAATAAATATTACAAAGAAAGATAAACAGGAAAATATTCAAATGCATTTTCAAATTCCTGCAAATTGTTTATCGCAAGTGCACAACACAAATATCCAGCATATACTCTGGCATGTATGAGGCATGCAACATATGCTAGAAGCCAAGGGAGGCTACAGTAAACAGGAATTTCTGCTAAGGTGTCACCCTTCTGTTCTGCAAAGATTCTAGACACTGAAGTATGTAGAGCAAATTATGTCTTCTGTCCTTGCAGGAATGCCTACCACAGAAAAGACATGGAAATTAGAGCAGCAGTGTACTTTACAGGCTGTGAGGGAATACATGTGGAATACAAGAGTGGAGCTGCAATTTGATTTGCTGTGGGGTGAACCTGGTAATGTTGGCACCATTAAAACGATTTCTTTTTAACTTGTCAGGTTTATAAGTATCCATAAAATGATCACATAGCCCAAGAAGCCTCACAAAATTTCTACACAGCCTGTATAACCTCAGCAATCACTTAAGTAATAATGAGATAGCTATGTTAAATGCTGAGCATCATGTTATTGTCTAAAGCCTTTGTGAATTATTAAAAATTCTGCTTTTAGAAATGTAAAGGAATAAATAAGCTCCTTAATATTATATATGTTGTGAGGGACAGCTGGGAACCTTGCCCAGTCGGGATGCCCTCACTATGGAAGGAAGGGGAAAGGCAGCCTACTCAGGGCATTGCCTCCCCCAAGTCACTAGGTGGCTGCCCCCCATGTGTTAGGGTACCATCCATAGATTCCCCCAGGGCACGCTGGGAGCTGGTGTTTGTTGCCTCAGCTCCTTTGAGTTCTGTGGGTGCCACCAGGAACACAGAAGGGTGTACTGAGCCCTACATATTTAGACTCCCTGGCCAAACCTACTTCCGGGGATTACATAAAAGGAGCTGCCTGCCATAATTCTGTGAGCCAGTGTCAGGAGGAGGAAAACAAAGTTGGAGGAACGAAGGAGGCAGAGAGAGAGAGAAAGAAAATGACAGAGATGTTAGAGAGTTTGTGCATTGTTTATTGTGACTGTGATTGTGTTGTGGTAAATTCTTCCTGTAAGAGTTTCACGCAGAATAAAAACCTCTTGTAACCTGCTCTTGAGTCCAAGCCTGTGTGTGTCGGATGTTTGGGGTACTGAAGCTCTACCTAGGGACCATAATATGCATTTACTTCTTCAGTTAATAAAAGTTATGGTGCCCTGCTATAACTTTACTACATTGTGCAATTGTCTCAAAAAGCAAAAAAGCTTTTATTGTGATATTATCATTAAAGACTTTAAAGGAACAATGCCGTTATTAAAGTAAGAAGAAAAAAAATGGGCTATTATATGTGATCTTTACAATTATATCAAAATTACTTAAATTTTGTAATTTTGTTAGCTTATGATTCAAACTTGTAATTTGTGCTGTTGGTGAACTTTACCATTGCTTGAAAATTTTATCTGCTTTCTTGAGCTTTACTTGGGATATCTGATGTGACTTGGGAGTCTATATTTTGTGTTAAATAAATTTGCAGAGCATCAAGGTCTAATTTAAATGTTAATAAAACAGAATGCATAATAAAAGGAAAATGAAGAGAATTTGAGGGAATTGAGCAAATAGTATTAAATGTTAAAAAGGGAGAAACTGAAATTTAAGGAATTTGTTTTGGAAGTAAAAGAGGATTTAGAAAAAGCCAGGAAAGTTTTAAAATGAAACTTAAACAATTAACCAGATTATAGCATATAAGGGATTTAAATTTATTTCAAAGTACTCCTTATCTGTTTAGATCTGTCATAGGAAGGTGCCCATGACATTATAATCAATGGTAAAATCTGATTAAAATAAAAACAGCAAGAAATGGAGAATTGTCCAAGGAAATAATGTACAAAACCCAGGCTAGGGATGTGTTTCGTGGATATACTTTTTCTATAAAGGTATGGTAAACAGAAAAAAATAAAGTGCTACCTAAAGTTAAAATAAATTTAGACTTAGTGCTGTACAGTAAGTTTGAAGAGTTGATAACAGAAGAGATCAATATTCAGTAAGAATAAACATAATTAAAATGATAGAAGGAAAGGAAGAATTGTGTTGACATATAAAAGAAAACTGTTATCAGTTTTAAATGCTTTCCAGATGGCCCAGAATATCATCAAAGAGTCAACAATAACAGCAAAAACATGTTAAGTTCTGAGAAGATAAAGATAAGATAATGCCTCCTCTTTGAGATCTTATCTTTCAAGCATATTTTTTTAAGTTTTTAAGTCTTAACTATTAAATTAGTAAACCCAATTTCCTTGTGTTAAAAATGATTAACCTGAGAGATCAAAATTAACATGTTTTAAAAATCATATATTTAACTTTGTAAGATATGAAATAAAATCAAATTAATACAAATGTTGCTTCTAGGTCTTCCTTGCATGTGAGAAGGGTAAACATTTTAAAAGAGAAAGCTTAATTTTTAATTTTTTTTTCTGTTTTTATCTTATAAAAAGAATCATTTTAAATGGGGCCTTCTCGCTGTATAGTTCAGGGCCCCCACAATTGCAGGTTTCTTTTAAATGGACTCCACTAATTAATTAAGCAAGTGGTCATTTGCCAGTTTCTATGTTTTATTGTGTTACTCAAGACATTACAAACTGGTTATGCTAATGAAGCAGACATTTCCTTGTATTAAATGGGGATGAATTCATTTTTGTCTTGCTTTTTAATATTTAGTTCTTTGTTAATGTTCAGGTTATTTAAGCCAGTTTTTACTAATAAGCACTTAAGAGGATAACACTGAAGTAGCTGCTGTATTTAGCAATCAGTGTCCTTTGCCCCAGTGCCCACTCTGCTGATCATTATTTGTCAGTATTCAGATAAGAAAGCTAACTCCACAGAGAAAAAAATAAATTTGGAAAAAATAACTAGACTGGTTCAGCATCTAAAGTAAATGGCAAGGTTTTCTTTATTTATTAATTTATTTATATTTATAAATTTATATTTATGTATTTATTTTTATTTATTTATTTATTTATTAATAATAAATAAAGTGGGGCTGAACTTGTAAACTCTGAACTGAAAAACTCTTGATATAGCTCTTTTTAGGGTGGAGTTTCATGGATTGTCTGCACAACATGTATTGTGCATGCTATGCTATTTTTATTTCACTGGGTTGTGCTTTGTTATTGCACTCAGTTTCCTCAAATAAAAAAAATTAAAAATAAGAGTTTTGCTTATCAGTATCCCTTCTTCTAGTTTTCTTCCCCCACACATATATAGAAGAGAATTGCTCTTTATTTTACATACCACCCTTCGCAGAGCACATTACACAGCACACAAGAATGTAATGTACTTCAAAGTAAAGAGTAAATACAATGATTTTTAATAAAACAAAATGAGGAAATGTAAAAAAAACTAAAGAACAAATCAGTGGTACGGTGGGGCACATAAACAACCTGAGATGACAGTAATGCAATATTACAATACATAGTGTTGAAAAGGTAACTATAAAGTTTGTTGACCATTTATTAACACAACAGATAATGTATTTAATTCCGTACACAGTGTAAGTCTTGGTATGTGTACTGTGAAGAAAGAATTAAGACACAAATGGCACCGTATAGAAAAGAAATAATATAGTGAACTAATTGTACATTCGGTATAGGCTCTAGCATTTTTCATATCCAAGGAGAAGGAGTAAATTTCACGGCCTTATATGGGAGTTTTGATGGTGATGTTCTGTGTGTGCAAGCCTTGGGGGCAGGATATTCCGTGTGTACAGGTTAGGGTATAATAAATCAAAGATGAGGTTTGCTGCGTCCCCCTTGGTGTTACACATATGCACTATGTACAGTGTCCATTCACTCTCTCATCTGACCTGTGCTAGCACTATCGGTCACGGCTAATTGTCATGCGGAGTCCAACTCCTCCTGAATTTCTGTCTCCCTCCCTGTTAGTTTGATTTGAAGTGTATAGAGCACCTTGAGTGTGTAACCATATCACACTTCAGCTACAGTGAACTTTCCTTCTTCATACCATAAATCATCCCATTTCTTTTCACTTGTCAAAACACCTCCACTTATTCACTCGTCCATCCATGTTATTGACAAGTGATGCCATTTTTCTGGTGATGTTCAACTGTCAGCATGTCTACACAGAGTGGAAAGAAGATGGAATGCTTTAAAATAGCCCACTTGCCAGGGTATTATTATTGACAAATATCAACAAATAAAAAAGCATCGTTTTTATTTCTTTTTTTTCTGTAATGTCACCAAATTTCACTCAAATCAATCAAAGCATGTTTTGAGATTTTGGGGGTGCTTAATTTTTCTGTTGTAAGGTTTATTTTACCCCAAAACATTAATTCATTGAATTCTCCTTTTTTTAGAGGATATTTAGTGCCTTACATGTACCATCTTGATATACTGCTGCTCAGGCTATAATGAGATTTGAAATTACCTACAATTACACAAAGTAGGGTGTGAAGTAGTATATAAACACCCTCACCCACAATAGGATTTTCAAGTCTCAGCCATAGGATTTAGCATAAGAAGTTTAGCTGACTTGATGAGGCTTAAGTACGGACAAAGTGGGTGAGGCAGGATTTGAATTAGAAATGCTGTTATTTCTAACTATGATAATATTTGATCATGTAAATTAATAACATGAGATTGTTTTAAATGATACTGCAGGTCAAAAAAGAATGTTCTAAAATAATTATAGAGTTTGAGTAAATGGTTTCCACTAATTATCAAAGGCTAACAAGTGACAATGTAATGCATACAGTATAATTATGATTTAAAACCGTATCTGCCTAAGTAGAAAGGATGGCATGAAATTTATTTTCATCATGTTTTACTCCACTTCTAAGAGTAATAAACACAATGATACAATAAGAATGAGCAATTTTAGCCAAAACAGCTATCCATCTGCCATTCCCTGCACAATACTGAGTTCAACTACACAGCCACAAAGCTGTTTTTATAAATTTACTAATCTGGAAGGTGTCATAGGGCTAGAATACAGAAAGGCACATTTCTATACTATGTAATGGACAACCATAGAATATGCAATGGAAAATGCTAGAAAATGTTCATATGTTAATTGAATCTTTTCAAACAGTATCAGAATTGCTTTAGAAGCCATTGTGGAAAATATGCCATTGATAAGTGTGACTCACCTTTGGCCCAAGTTCCAAGCAAGGGAAATAATACCCTAGGTAATAAATAGAGAATTGTTAGAAATGAAGTCCTCCCTGTGCACAATGAGGACCCCTTGAGGCTCATAGCAATAAATGCGGGTAATAATATACATTAGACACAGTTGCCAGGTTGAACCTGCTAATAACTGACCTGTAAAGAAAACAAAGGATCAGGTCCTCAGTGTCCCTAGGCACCGATAGCAAGCAGTTTGGCATGATCACCTCACATTTAAAAAAGTCATCCCTTGACCTCATAACCAGTTCTGGCTTTTACCTGGAAGGAACATATTGGTGGAGAATGTTCCAAGAGGCAAGAGCTTTCTGGCGGGGAAGCAATGAACTCAGACAATAGACATGAGATCATGGTTTGAATATCCAATGGTAAATTAGTAAAATCAGGCAAATATTTTGGGTGAATAACAAAATGCACTGCCATACTTTGTTTTTGGTTACTCCCTCCTAATTGTCTAACATATTATTAAGACATGGTGCCTTTTGTCTAAATTCATGTGATAGTCATGCACAAAAGTTCAGGTCATTTTTTTCCTTCATCATAATTAAAATGTAATTTCATCAAGATGACTGATGTGTTCATCTTTAAATTGCAATTAATTCAAACAACTGGTAGGCCCCCAAAATTCAAACACTCTTACTTGCATTATTCACATTTCTGGCCTACTGAACCATAATCAGTTCACAGTCCCACCGAAGTCAGATTGATTTTTCATTTATAAATTCCTCCCCTGTGAAATGTATGTACGATGCATCCGGAAAGTATTCACAGCGCATCACTTTTTCCACATTTTGTTATATTACAGCCTTATTCCAAAATGGATTAAATCCATTTTTTTCCTCAGAATTCTACACACAACACCCCATAATGACAGCATGAAAAAAGTTTACTTGAGATTTTTGCCAATTTACTAAAAATAAAAAAATTGAGAAAGTACATGTACATAAGTATTCACAGCCTTTGCCATGAAGCTCAAAATTGAGCTCAGGTGCATTCTGTTTTCCCTGATCATCCTTGAGATGTTTCTGCAGCTTAATTGGAGTCCACCTGTGGTAAATTCAGTTGATTGGACATGATTTGGAAAGGCACACACCTGTCTATATAAGGTGCCACAGTTGACAGTTCATGTCAGAGAACAAACCAAGCATGAAGTCAAAGGAGTTGTCTGTAGACCTCCGAGACAGGATTGCCTCGGGGCACAAATCTGGGGAAGGTTACAGAAAAAGTTCTGCTGGTTTGAAGGTCCCAATGAGCACAGTGGCCTCCATCATCTGTAAGTGGAAGAAGTTTGAAACCACCAGGACTCTTCCTAGAGCTGGCCGGCCATCTAAACTGAGCGATCGGGGGAGAAGGGCCTTAGTCAGGGAGGTGACCAAGAACCCGATGGTCACTCTGTCAGAGCTCCAGAGGTCCTCTGTGGAGAGAGGAGAAACTTCCAGAAGGACAACCATCTCTGCAGCAATCCACCAATCAGGCCTGTATGGTAGAGTGGCCAGATGGAAGCCACTCCTTAGTAAAAGGCACAATGCAGCCCACCTGGAGTTTGCCAAAAGGCACCTGAAGGACTCTTAGACCATGAGAAACAAAATTCTCTGGTCTGATGAGAGAAAGATTGAACTCTTTGGTGTGAATGCCAGGCGTCACGTTTGGAGGAAACCAGGCACCAGTCATCACCAGGCCAATACCATCACTACAGTGAAGCTATGAGAATGTTTTTCAGCGGCAGGGACTGGGAGACTAGTCAGGATATAGGTAAAGATGACTGCAGCAATGTACAGAGACATCCTGCATGAAAACCTGCTCCAGAGCGCTCCTGACCTCAGGCTGGGGCGACGATTCTTCTTTCAGCAGGACAACGACCCTAAGCACACAGCCAAGATATCAAAGGAGTGGTTTCAGAACAACTCTGTGAATGTCCTTGAGTGGCCCAGCCAGAGCCCAGACTTGAATCCGATTGAACATCTCTGGAGAGATCTTAAAATGGCTGTGCACCGACGCTTCCCATCCAACCTGATGGAGCTTGAGAGGTGCTGCAAAGAGAAATGGGCGAAATTGGCCATTCAAAAAAACGAGGCTGTAATTGCTGCCAAAGGTGCATCAACAAAGTATTGAGCAAAGGCTGTGAATACTTATGTAGATGTAATTTCTCAGTTTTTTTATTTTTAATCAATTTGCAAAAACCTCAAGCAAACTTTCTTCACATTGTCATTATGGGGTGTTGTGTGTAGAATTCTGTACATGTAAGGGCCATTTTATACTTTATGCTTCAGAATGCATACACGCATGCATCATGTCTCACACGTGTTCCCAGCGTTCATTTGACATGTCCTCTGATGACACACTGACATCACTGTTTACTAACATGTGACAACAAGCTGTTTTGCAGATCCTACAGGATTAATGTGCCTGCTTGAATGTTTGATGAATGGTAGATGTGGGGTAGCAAAATCTGGTATACAAATGTATTTGTGGTGCCTTATTATTATTGTATTCAAGCATTGCACATCGTAATGACTTGATACATTTTAAAGGTCTCACATACCATCTCTGTGTCATCTTTTTTTTTTCATGTTCACAAAAGCATCAGAATGTATGGCAGCGTATTTGAGTCGCAGAGAAAAAAAATTAGGGACACAGTGAAAAGGTCTATTTTGTGATTAAAGTGGAAAGTTTGGCTTTAATCTCGAAATTTCTATTTTAATTTTGTTGTTTATTTTGTCATTAAAGAAGACTGTCATAGACATCACCTTTAAACAGACCTAGTTTTTAATCGCTACGTGCTTCTGGGGCTTCCTCCTGAACTGACAGCAGCAGAACACAGCAATTGCCACAGAGAACACATTAAATTTATGATATTCCAGCTCTCTGTACATTTCGAATCCTTAGATTTATACTTGATAACACTTTCATGATGAAATGCATTACAGTATGTATATTACATTTTACAGATAAATCATTAACTTAAATTAAATAGTGAATACTGTTAATAATTACACATGTGGGAGTGGCATGGTGGCGGAGCAGTAGCGCTGCTACCTTATAGGGAGTCATATCCCGGGTGTTCCTTGCCTGGAGTTTGTATGTTTTCCTGGTGGGTTTCCACAGTGTGCTCTGGTTTTCTTCTAAGGACATGCAGGTTGGGAGATTTTGTGATGCTAAAATGACGCTAATGTATGTGTATGCTTGTATTCACCTTGGAATGAGCTGATGCCCCTTCCAGGGATAGTTTCAGCCTCGCACCTCATGCTTGCTGGAATGAGCAAGTCACTGGATTGATGGATGTAATCATTAAACATTTATCCTTTTCAGAGATATTGTGGCAAGGTGTCCTCAGAATTTAATTGATGTTTCAGGCAATTCACAACACAGTGAACAGAACGTTTTATCACCATAATGATATCTCACACTGCCACCTGCTGGGATCTTCCAGATTTACATAAAGTATGTGTACAAGTATAAACAGTACACCGCTTGCGTAACAGAAGCATCCGTAGGCACGTGCATCACATCGCATGAAGTATAAACCTGGCCTAAGACTTTTGTCTGTAAGGATATTAGTCAATTGTGGAGGTTTTCTATCTATTGTCTGGCAACTATTGCATATCATATATGCCCTTATTGCCACATTGTGACCTCAACAATAGCTATACTAACTACCTTAAAAGCCATCAGACATTGTGCATATTATTATATGAAAAATATCAAACACAAGTGTAATGTGGAAACTGGCCTATGCCATACACACACAATGAAGCTTGGTTTTGCTTTAAAACCCCACACTCCCAAAATCCCTGTCTAGCCACCAACTGCCTGTACATCTATCAGGAACGTAGCAGCCAGGATCAAGTATCTGAGCAGCTCTACAGCTAGATGAATCTGGTTTATTTGGGATTAGTAATGTAAACAAAGTCCTGAAAGACAACATCTAAATGTGTTTCTTAGTTTTCTTAGTTGCTTAATGTTTCTTGGTTGTAAACCAATGAAGCTTGTTTGATTTGGTTTTATGGGCAATTATCAAAGCAACAAATGAGCATGGAGCTGCAAACATGCATATCCATAGTCAACTTGCCAATACATAAATATTGTCATTCTAAAGTGATGAGGATAGCCAGAGCTACCTATAGTTTTATGTTTTTTGTTTGTTTGTTTTTTTGTTTTTACCAGAACTGATGTTGCACTTCCCTTTTTTATTTCACTAGTTTTAAAATGAACATTCACAGCAGATAATGCTTTCTGTAATGTTCTTAATGGTCATTTTAATGTGGCTCACTGATCTGCCTCACTTCTAATTAAGCTTTGATTAGGTTTTGTAAAATTAGAACTCAAACATGGTTACTTTGTTAGTTCCTGGAGAATTAGTTCAATTTTATTTGGAATAATGTTAGTAAGTCTTGGATTGTTGATCATTTTATGTTCTTCTGCTTCATGCTATTCTTACACACTTTACCTTTCACTCTTCGTACCTATAGAAATACTGCAAAGCTCTTGTGTTGTTAACAAAATATTTCCAGATGCCTTGTTAGGTTTCCTAGTTTTATTTTTAAATGCTAACCTCATGTGTTTATAGATTTAGTATACTATAATTATTTTCTTTATAAACTGTGTAGATTTGAAGTTTAAATTAAGTTAATTTGTATGATCATTAATCATCCTTTGCAAATACTGTGGATTATTCTACACACATAATTTGAGTTTTTTTTATGGAAGTTTTGGTAATGTTGTTCAGCATTTGTCCCTATTAATGCCTATTGTATCAGTAATTTTGTTAACTCTGTGCTCGATAAAATCATGAGATTAACAGATTTTTTTGGCCATAACTACAAAAAACATTGGATTAGTAACAGATAAAAAAAATATAATTTTTGGGTGAAGTATTCCTTTATCAGTTAGTTATTTATATTACTCGATTCCCTTATTTATTCAGGCTTATTTTATTGCTGTAATATACAATGAATATAAAAGGTCTACCCACAGTTGCGAAATTGGCAGGTTTTGTTTGATTTAAAAAATGAAACCAAGAGAAATCCTGTCAGAACTTATTCCACCATTATTGCAAAATTGCTATCTATACAAAAAAGTGAAAAGAAATCAGAAATTGTTTAGTGAGAAAATGAAAACAAAATCATATTATAACTTGGTTGCATTAGTGTGCTCACCCCCTAAACCAGGGGTACTCAATCACAGTCCTGGTGGGCCGCAGTGACTGCAGGTTTTTGTTCTAACCTGGTTACTTGATTAGAAAGCAATTCTTGTCAATGATTTGATTTCATGGCTTGTTAGTGCTTTAACTCTGAGGTGTCAGGTAATTCTAATATCCAAGATTTTCTTCCCCTTTCTGAGGATATCATCCAAATGATTTGAATTCTAAAACAGATGAGTAATTCTCAGTCCTTCACTTTTTTCTCTTCACTTTCCTTCCATGTATTTAATTAAACCCAATAGTGCATGATAAATACACACAGGTGTAAATGATAACAAGCTAAATGGAGAAATGCTGGTCTCTTTTGTCATTTGCATGTTATTGCTAATTAGGAGCAATTAAAAACCAACACTACAGCTGTTTAAGACTAAAATAAACAATAAGGGTTCAAAATCTTAACAAGCGAGACAAATAAAGTGAAGCAGAAGTGTTACTTGAGCAATAAGTGTGTCTTATTAAGCAATTGGGTTGGAGCAAAAACCTGCAGCCACTGTGTCCCTTCAGGACCGTGATTGAGGACCTCTGCCCTAAACCAATGCTTACCATAGTTGAAGCACCTTTTGATTTTATTACCACACTCAGTCTTTTTAGAATATCTGGACGGCCATTTTTGACCACTCCTCCTTGCAAACATTTTCCATATCTGTCAAATTACAAGTGCATCTCCTGTGCGCAGCACTCTTTGGTTGACCAACAGATTTTCAATTGGATTAAGGTCTGGGCTCTGGCTGAGCAATTCCAGAACATTGATCATACTTTGATGAATCTACTGCATTAATGATTTTGATACTTTTTGGTTGTTGTCATGCTGAAAGGTAAAGTTCCTTTTCATCTTCAGCTTCCTGGCAGATGCTTGAAGGTTTTGGGCTTAAAAAGATGGATATTTGAAGATATACATGATTCCATTCGCTTTAAATAAAACACCAGTTTCAGCTGAAGAAAAGCAGCACCAATGCATGATGCTGCCTCCACCATGCTTCACTGTGGCTATGGTGTTCTTTTGATGATGTTCTGTGTTATTTTTGCACCAGACAAATTTTTTAGAATTATGACTAAATAGTTCAACCTTGGTCTCATCTGACCATAATAAATTTTCCACATGGTTGTGGAAGACTGGATGTACCTTTTAGCAAAGTCTAGCTGGGCATGGGTGTTTTTCTTTGTGAGAAAAGGCTTTTGTCTTGCTACCCTTCCTCACAACCCAGACATATGAAGAATACAACTGATTGTTTTCACATGTAGGGAACAACCAGTACTTGCCAGGAAATCCTGCAGCTTCTTTAATGTTGCTGTAAGCCTCTTAGTGGCCTCCCTGACCAGTTTTCTCCTTGTCTTCTCATCATTCTTGGAGGGACATTCTGATCTTACTAGAGTCACTGTTGAGCCATATTTTCTCCACTTGTTGATGAATGTCTCCCCCGTGCTCCAGGATTAATGCTTTGGATACTTTTTGTACCCCGTCCTGATTTATACCTTTCATTGAGGATTACCCGTTCATGTTTTAAAATCCCTTTGCATACCATGGCTTTTGGAGTATGTTGCAAACAAGAGGATATCAGAATAATCTTTCAGGAACAGTCAAACTTTATCTGAACTCAATCAGAGACACCTAAATTGATGCCAGGTGCATGCTAACCACTATTTGAGACAAGATTTATTTTGATTGGTTGATTCTGAGCACAGCCACATCCTTGATTATTAAAAGGTGTGCACAGTAATGAATCAATGATGATTTTTTTTTCCTTTTTTCACCAAACAGTTTCTGATTTGTTTTCACTTTCTTTGTATTGAAAGCAATTTTGCAATAAAGGTGTAATAGGTTATGATAGGATTCATCTTGGTTTCATTTCTTGATGCACAAAATCTGCGATTATGGCAGGGGTGGGTAGACTTTTTATATCAACTGTATACAGCACCACTTCTGTTATTTTACTTTTATAACTTTATGTTAAAACAAATAATGCTCAGACAATAGCTGATTCTTTTCTTATCTTTTCTTTGCCAGGAAGTATCTATAATATAAAACTCTGCCAGTAAGGCTGCAAATCCAATGATAACTTGCAGAATGCATGTGTGAGTTCAAATGTCTCTAAGCCTAATGGATGGTTATTTGAATGCTTGGAGTTGTCAATCAAATACAGAATTCAAACTCCAAGGCAAACTGGCAGGGCACATTGGCAACATGAGTGATGTTTGAACATAGCAGTTAAGCAGGGAAAGAGGTTTAATCACTCAGTGCTCAATACAGCTGGAAAAGGAATCAAATGTGCTGAGCTGTACACCTAATCCTAAAACAAAAAAAACAAATCAGAAAATGGGTTAATCTCAATTTAATAGTTCATCATCTCTGCACAAATCTTTGCCTGGGAAACATCTTATTAAGCACTATGTTTTAAAATTCAACCTGTAGGCATGCCAAATGCTGAAAATGGAAGTGATTTCCCAAGAATTCTGCTGTGTTTCTTCATCAACCAGAGATAAGGTTCTTTCACTACATGTAAATGGAATTTTGTCCAGTGTCCAGTTTATCTCAACATCGTTCTAATCTTCAGACATTTTCTACTTTTTTGTTTTTGAAGAATTTAAATTCTCACGTTGCTGCATGTAAAGACCTACATTGATGACTGATCATCTCCGATGCTGGACTCTTCCAAGCTCTTTTACAGACACTTCCAATTTGCCAATGCAGCATGAAGAAGTGAACATCTCAGATGTATAGTAACAGCAACATTAGATCAAATGTAGACATAAAATAATGAGACAAGAAGGTCAGGTGAATAAAAGTCAGCAATTTAATATAGACATTAGTGCTGTAGGAATTAAATGGGTGAGCAAACAGGCAAAAATCAGAGGTCTTGAAACAAAACACAGGTTACAGGCATGAGTGGATAACAAATAAATATATTAAGCATGTGTGGTAGTAATGACCGTCTGCTTGCATCCAGTCTCAGCTACATTACATTACATTACATAATAAACTTTGCCGAATGTGCTTAATTACTTTAAGATATACAATTCAAACTTCACAGCTATTAAAATATCATAACCAGACAGATTAATTACCACACATGATAAACAATTGACAGAGAAAGGTGTGCCCATATACAGTATGTGACTTCCACAGTCAGATAAAGCCGCATCCACTGATTAACCAAACATCTCTCAGCAAAAGATAGAAAACAAAAGAAAAACAAAGTCTTATTAGAAAAGGCATCTTAACTATTGGCCAAATGTTAAATAGAAAATAATCAATATTTGTTGACAACACTTGATAATCTTTTATCCTAATTACCTGTTTTATTAACATTTGTTTATTTTTTAAAGACTTGGACTTAAACAGTTATCTATCTCAAAGTCCAATGCATGATGTCAACAATATGACAAGCTATACACTACAGCAGCTATGAAATAACAGGCAATAAAAGAACCATAAGTTGTTTATTTTAAATACTATGTGCTTTGCTATTAGCCTTTATTAAATATTCTTTAGAATGTAGGTCTCCTCATTTATGTTCCTCTAAAGTTAATACTCTCACACTTGTAATTAAAAATTAGTTCCTGTGTAAATGAAAGATTAACAATAAATTATGGAAAAAGAAAATAACCACTGTCAACTCTCTGAATGAACCCTTATCAGTAGGAAAAAAACTTAATTTTACGAGCAGAAATTAAATTTACTTGCTGCAAAAACTTCTCACCTAAAACATACAATAACATTGCCAACTGTCTCTCAATGGAAATGGATCTTATTTTTTTACAAAACATGATTAAGTTTGGAGTGGCATGGTGGTGCAGTGGTTAAATCTACTGCCTCACACAGAGCTGGCCCTAGACAATTTCGGGCCCGAAGCAAACTGATACCGTCGGGGCCCGACCCCTGCAGCTGCAGAAATGCGTTTTCCCGGTATCTACAACCATCACTTTTTGACGATTCCCGTTTGACACTGACAACCGTAACCGTAACACGTTGACAGGAACCAAATTTACAGGCTGTCAGCGCAGACTGTCGTACAAGGCCCTGAGTGAAGGGTATGAGTGATGGAGGTCGGAGTGGGCCCACATAAATGTCTTTAGTGACGATACATTAACAGATTTTATCCAGCTTTTGCTGTTTCCACCAGGCAGCACATGGAGGTAAATAGTTAGGCCAAGCACTTTTTTTTTTTGCTTTTTATATTTTTTATATATTTTTTTTATTTTATAAAGATGAGATCCACATTATTTTGTTTCTACATTTTAGAGGCGGCAACAGGCGTGCGGGCCTGAGTGAAGTGTAATGAAGATTGGAGTGCCGAGTGGAGATGTCCATGTGGAGTAATTAGGTGATGGGATATGTTGCCCGTGAATTATCTATACTAATAAAAGACAAAGCCCTCACTCACTCACTCACTGACTCACTGACTCACTGACTCACTCATCACTAATTCTCCAACTTCCCGTGTAGGTAGAAAGCTGAAATTTGGCAGGCTCATTCCTTACAGCTTACTTACAAAAGTTGGGCAGGTTTCATTTCGAAATTCTACGCGTAATGGTCATAACTGGAACCTATTTATTTCCATACACTGTAATGGACATTAGCCCGATGGCCGTGGGGGGCGGAGCTGCGTGTGACATCATCATGCCTCCCACGTAATCACGTGAACTGACTGTGACTGCAGTACCTTGAAAAGAAGGAAGAGCCCTGAAGAAAAACGGCGAATACTTTATTCACGAGATACAAGTTTAATAAGAAGACACAAGGTATAAACAAGACTTTGGATCACTTTGTAACGGAGTTAAACTTGCTGTAGAGAGAAACGTTTAAGTGCCAGGTCTTAGCTAACATTAAATAATGCCGTGGACATTGCAAGATCGCACTAGATAGCACAGGCACTCCTCAGAAGCTTTGATGCATGTACTCCGAGCAGCTCACGTGAACTGACTATGAGCGCAGTGCGCAGAGAAAGCAAGACCTCTAAAGAGCGCGGAGAGTTTTGCTCACGTGAACGTGTCTGCAAAAAGTGGCGTTTCCTTCACTGCAAAAATACAAAAGTCGGGCGGCCGGCGCGCAAGCACACCTGCGTAGCTGTGCCGGCCTTTGAGACACTGACTCCGCTTCTGCCTTAAGTGAAACTAAACACCTTTAATTTTTTTCCCCCTTCCCATGAGCTATAGCCCAGACAACTGTAAACATGGGATCCCATTTCAAGACCGCAGCAAGCTAATATTAAGGCGCTTCGCACTTTCTTTTACACGTATACGATTATGAGGTCGTCAGGTCGGATTATGAAGACACGCACAGGAGTGGAGGACCGACAGTGCTGTCCTGGAGAAGTAAATGGCAGGGCCATCTCTCCAGTCTACACGAGACCCACCGCGACGCTCATATCGTCAGCGAAGACCTCTCTACACTATATTAAAGAAAAAGGCAACTTTCCTTTCTTTACACCTTTTTTCTTTTTATCCCCAACCAAAGCCTTTCTCTCTTAACACTGCAGAGCACACAAAAATGATTTTCTTTTAATTGCTGATAATGCCGGTAAGGCACACTACCACACGCAGAAATTTGGACCTTCACATAGAAAATGTCATTTCTATATTACAGCTGTTGTGTAGCGCCTTTCAAAAGGGATCAACTACCAAAAGATGATCCATATATATTTTAGCTGCTGTTAGTACTACTTAACTGTCATGTTATCCCGGCTTTAAAATGTACCTTACCCGAAACCACTTCACTGGTGCTCAGTGTAGCTTTACTTCTTAAAACGTTAATGTTTTACTGTTTAATAGCTTATAGACTACATTTTATTTTTTTTCCTTGAACTCAGTGAGCGAGGCCAATGGCTGATCAGTTATATATATATAAATATATATATATATATATATATATATGAATGACCTCCAAAGAGTGCGGAGACTTTTGATCACATGAACGTATCTGCAAAAAGTGGCGTCTCCTGACCTGCAAAACTCGAGCAGCTATACACCCTGATCTACATACTGTCAAATAAACGAAACACACGCTGTGGTGCAACATGAGAGGCTTCGCCTCTAGCGCTGACGTCCAAGGTTCGATTCCAGAGACGGGGTGCAGTGAGTGTGTACGCATGATGAGCCCATAATTAGGGCAAAACAGGTGCCGCGTATTGTTTGCATTATTTGACAGTGAAACTATTTCAGTATATTCAATATATATAAATCAGCGCTTCCCGATTCATTTTATCCTCGCAACCCTTGGTTTGAGAAGAAGTATGAAAAAATATGAGGTTAACGCAGAAAAAAAGATCACCAATTGAAGCTTTATGAATAATGGATACTTTATTCCCCATCAATAATTATTTTGGTAAAGCCATACTCCGTGTGATCCTCCTTCCATGTTCTAATTTTTTCGCGACTAGCCATGATTACATGAACGGTAAAAAAGTAAGAGCGAAGCGAGAGTGACATATCCAGGCAGGCAGGCAACATCTCAATAGCTCGAATTTGGATATAAGTAGGTTCTATTTAGTCGACAAAAATAACTTTGGTAGGAATGTAAGTTGAATTTACTCTTCAAATTTCCACACATGTTATGTTATGATTAACTTTGATTAACCCACAGTAACTGGGTTATAATTTATAAAAAAGAGACAGGGTTTTTATTTTTCTTGATTGCTAATATTAAAAAAAATTCAAAAAATGGAATATCTAAAGTTATTTGCAAGCAGCAAAAATATCTGTCATTTACTAGGCAATAGGTTTATAATAATAACCATCATAAATTATTAAAGACACTGCAAAAAAGTAAATAAACAAGAAATATTAGATAAATACTTCAACAGTAAACGATAACATTAAACATAAAAAGTAAAATCAAGAACTGAAAAAGGACATTGTATCCCTCAAGGAGACAAGGTTTAAAAACTGCACACACCATTTAATTTTATTGCAGGTAGAATCATTTTTAATTATTTTTATTGCTTCATAAGTGTAAAAAGCAAGACCCTGGTGTTCTGAGATACTATATTAGTAAAAGGATTATGACTGATTACGTCTTTGTGCAACTATAAAATTAAGAGTCTGGCTAGCATTACAGTGCATTTACTAATTGCTTATAATGCTGAGAGGCTGCTTCCCTAAGTGTTTCTTACCAGATGATTGTTTTAAAGTATTTAAACAAAATGTACTGTAGCATCACCCGCCTTAAAGTTGCATGGAAGGAGACTGAAGACATGAGTGGGAAGAAATATAGAGGGATTGTAGGAAGAAAAGCACCAAGACATTAATCATATCCAATCAATCACTTGCAATGAGGTAAAAGTAATTTTGCTATTAATGAACATACTGAATTTCAGAGTACGATTGTATTTAGTTGCATAATTGTTATGTTATGGGATTTTTCAGAGATCCCATTTGTGGCACCTGCTTCCCTCTTTATTGCATTCTTATGAATTTCCAAATGACATTTTGGCACAAGCATGAGGTCATTACTGCTTTGCTCTCAAGATTACTCCAAAGATAACGTCACCAAAAATGTCATTTCTGGTTGACATGTTTTTTTTTATCATTGAAAGAAATTAACATTCAACATTATGGCACAGTTCCAAATGGTACCAGTAAGGCTTACCACTTCAATGGATATTTAGGTGAAATTTTCTACTGGGATCCTATAGGACATGAATGAGCATATGATGAGGATCTCCCATTTTCAGCCATGCAGTTCAATTAATTTTCAGGTAAATAATAGCCTTGTACTCAACAAGAGTGGGTGGTGATATTCTTTTGTGAGATATTAAGACCACTATGTTAAGAGCCTAATAAATTTAGACAAGAGCACCCATTCATCTCATCATAGCTTTTTTCCCAATAAAGTAAGGTCTTCTTGAGATGTATATGCTACAAAGCTTTTGGACAGTCCAGTATTTTCTACATAACGACAGGAAAATGGGCTTAGTTTGCATAGTTTTGAATGTTGTTGCTTTAGGTACATGCAAAGTTAATGAACTGGCTGGTATCACACAAATTCAAATTTAAATTCCATGCTTGTTAACTTTTAAAATTTTACATTCATAGCTTTATATTCATAGCAGGCAGTGCTCTTGTGGTTAATTAGCTACTAAGTCTCAAAGCTTTTGGTTCACTTCTCTGACTTAAGGCCATGTCGTATTGCACAACTTTTCCAGTGAGTTTCAGTTACAGACTTTATGTACATAACCTTAGTTGGACAGAGGGAGTTGCAGCGCACTCATTACCATCATTTGTGTAGTCTGAAAAACCCAATTTCTCAGTCCAACCAGTCAGTGACTCCTTGTTTGATTTTGTCTTAAGTTGTAGGGACAGGCTCCGTGTGTGAGAGAGTGGAGAGTCAATAAGCGCTCAGCTAGAAGCAAAATGCATATAACAAAAAAGATTTGTTAAGAAAAATAATGAATTAGTAAAAAAAAAATAATAAACAAATAATAGATCCATACAAACTTATAAAACATAGATATATAATTAGTATAGGGTGGTCCAGATCTAATTATGCAATTTTCATTACGCTATAACTTATTAAGTTTATTACATAGAAAATCACCCAAAAAAAATCCCGGACCATCGAGGAGTATGTGAACTATTGACATGAAGAATCGTCTTCGCGCCGAACTGGAATCGTCCCCGCATAAGTCATCCAGATGATCTGGATCTACATAATTAGATCTGGACCACCCTGTAGAAGAGTAGTGTTCTATATACAATATCACATGGCAAGGCTCTAAAGATGAGTCCGGTGATTAGGTCACAAGGCTGGGAGGACAGACTAGCATAAATTAGCTGAAGTAATTTCTCATTGTTTCTAGCCTTCATGTGAGAGGATTCAATGCAGTCAGTCTTATGGACAGTTGGCCATAATTCCAGCATCACAGTGTCTCAGTCAGGTAATGAGGCAGGTAATGGTGGTGCAAAATGCCACAACAGAAGAACCAGGAAAAAAAGCAGAGAAAAGTAGAGATTTGTTAAAGATTACAAATCCATGAAGAATGTGATCATTTTGTCTATATAGTCACTTAGGAGTACAAATAAAATATAGCTGGAAAAAAGACAAATTTAGCAGTTTTTTTTAAATGTTCTACAGTACTAGCCTGGCATGTCTATATTGGTGAAGTATTTCACCTATTCTTTTAAGCTTGGCTTTCAGAATGATAAGCAAACCACCATTAGAAGATATGAACTTGGAGTGTAATGAGACAGGCACTCCAAAACATTGCAAGATTATTTAAGGGTTTATACACCATTAGTAAAGCCAGTTCAAAATCACATGTAACGATGATAAAACTGGTGAAATGTGCTCAGATTTTCTTTTTCTAGCTAAGATTCTTGCTGCTGCATTCTGCACCAGTTGATGTCTTTCTTGGGTAGTCCTGTACAGTACAGTATTATAGTCAAATAAAAACAAAAATGTTAATTTATTCTTGCAGTGTTATAAGATGTCTAACTTTTGCAGAGTTCCTTAAGTGAAAAATGCAGTCCTAGTAATCTGCTTAATATGTTGTTTAAAGTTTAGGTCAAGGACCAGGATTAGACCTAAATTCTTTACCTCCACCTTGACGTTTAAACTTAAGGGATCAAGTTTATCCCCACTATTTCCATTTTTGACAAATGCTTTTTTCCTTATTTAGTTTCAGAAGGGAAATTCCCTTCAGAAATATTTCTAAGGCACTTGGTCAGTGAGAAAGCATCAGGGTAACTAGGTGCTATAGATAAATAAAGATGTGTGTCATCTGCATAGCTGTAGTAGCTTACTTTGTGCTTTGATATAATCTGACTTAATGGAAGCATGTTGAAAAAAGTAGGGAACCCAGAATAGATCCTTGTGGTACATCATATACATTATCATGGACTTCCAAAGTGCAATCACAACAACTAACAAAGAATTTTCCAGCTGGTAAATTGGACTGAAACCAATTTAAGACACTGCCAGAGAGATCCACCCACTGTCTAAGGTGATTTATAAGACTACTGTGGTCTATTGTGTCAAATGCTACACTCAAATCTGAAAGAACAAGAACTGATATACAGCCACAAATCATTTACTACTTTAACCAGCACAGTTTTAGTACTATGATTTGTTTCAAAACCTGACTGAAACTTGTTAAGAATAGAATGGTTACTCAAGTAATCATTCATTTCTTAAAAACTACTTTTTCTAAAATTTTGTTTTAGAAGGGCAGATTAGAAATTGGTCTGAAGTTGTCAAGGACAGAAGATTCTATATTATTTTTCTTGAGCAGGGGTTTGACAACTGCAGTCTTTAGACAGTCTGGGAAGATCTCTGTATCTAATGATGAGTTCACTATGTCAAGCACACTATTAATTAGCACATTGGAGACCTCTTTGAAAAAGCCTTTTGGGACAGGGTTAAGTACGCAGGTGGAGGGTTTCAGCTGAGAAATTATTCTACGCAGTTCAGGAAAATCTGTTTCAGTGAAAAAATTGAACTCATCTAAAAAGCATGCAGGGGTTCAACATCTGTCTGATGCATTGTGATTTTTATGTTTCATAACAGAATGGAAAAAAGAAAAAAAGGGTCAAGATTAAGTCTGAACTCGCCACACCTGGAAAGCATCTGTACAGCAAAGGCGTTGTCAAGCAGCATGTTATTGGCTATCAGGAAAAAGGGTCACTACTGGATACTGGAAATGTGAAATTGTGCTAGAAAGATGTCACTGAGTCATATCATTTGTCATGCAATGTGATTTCTAGTCATGTAATTTGACATACTCTGGTGGTGAGATCAACAGCTGTGGTCATCAAGTTTGACACCCCCTCTGACTAGAAGTCATGTAATGTAACACCACCTTAACTGACAATGTGACCCTGAATTAGTCACATACCCTGCCTGTACTCCAATTGTAAAAATAAAAAACAAAAAAAACTAACAATTTTAAAATAGCTCTATATATGTAAAGCATATTGAGAGGGTGATCTACTGTATGTAAAACAAAGTGCGTTTATTTGTAAGTGTAGACAATAGCTAATATACAGGAGCATCTACTCCATTACAGAAAAAAAGCTAAGGGAAGTTAAAAATGATCAATATAAAGTAAGACAGACAGCAGGCCTGCCTTCGGGGGTTTATTTACCTGGGTTAAGCCCCAAACCCAATATCATGTCAAGCTCCCCCACCTACACTTTTGGGTGTACTTTTAATTGCTGGATTTTTGGGACTTTACCATCCATCCATCCATCCATTTTCCAACCCGTTGAATCCGAACACAGAGTCACGGGGGTCTGCTGGAGCCAATCCCAGCCAACACAGGGCGCAAGGCAGGAACCAATCCTGACCAGGGCGCCAACCCACCACAGTGGGACTTTACCACACCTTACCATTTGGGTGTTGACTTGGGACTGGCAGACAGTATGGTGTAGTGGCTAAGCCAATGGAATGTCAAGCCCAAATTTCTGGTTTAGTTCCTGCCAGTGACTCACTGTATGACCCTGAGTAAGTCACTTACCCTGTCTGTGCTCCACCTGGTAACAATATTTGTAAGCAGATTTTACATATCTTGAACATCTTTGGCTATCCTGCATAAATGCATCTGACAAACATAATAAGGTGTTTTATTATATTAAAATGGGAAAAAAATAATTACATGTATAAGTAAACATTCATATAAATTTAAAAAAGCATAACCAAAGATGGTCTTTCTCTCCCATTTTTTCTTGGATCCTTCTACCTGCTTGAGACACTTTAATAATAAGGTACAGTATATCCTATTAACATTTTTTTTTTTTCTAACTCACAGTGTCTTCTGGGAAATACAACCCTGAGACTTCCTGTAAATGACAATACTGAAGAAAATGTTGTAGAGATTCCCAGACCTCTTATCCACCAATCCATTTAGCTTGCCATCAAGTATCTCAGGGAAATGCTCAAATATCAATGCTAGAGTGTGCACAGCATAGAATTGGGTGCTACAGTACATTTACCAAAGCTGCAGCATATTTTACATTAAAGGGTTCTCTGATGATCATTTCCAAGGCCAGCAAGTTTAGTTTTGGTAAGAGTGTGTTGGTAACCTCTTGTTCCTTTGCAGGGAAAATTGGGCTAAATTTCTTTTGGTAAGAGATATTATGCACGTCATCACTTTCACGCCTATTCATTAATATCTGGCAAAATTGATTTTACATTGTGCAACAATTTAAAATGGATTTAAGATCTGAGAGAATCCCATTGCTCCAATCATTTGCCAGACATTCTTATTTAGACCTGGATTGAAATTTCACCTTTTTATAACAATATAGTCCCAAGCCTGCTACTGGCTTTGTCCCAGTTAAACATAACTTTTTCTAATTGTGTTGTTCTTAGAAAATTCCATTCCACAATACCATATTAAGTATTAGTTTAAACTAATGTTATTTATTCAGCCTTTGCAAATAGCTATATTTCACCTATCTATCTTAATATAAAGTCTTACTGACTATGGAAGAGCTCAGAGTACCCACACTATTTTTTGTAGAAACTCTCCATTAGTTTGGCAGTCTGTTTCCTCATATAATGTAGCTGTGTTTGGTTTTTGCCCTCTCCATGTCTTTCGTGTCTCCAGACTGGTAGGCTGGTACAGGCTTGTTGCCACTCCTCTCTGTGCATTTTCATTATCTGAACTTTTTCGTTCTGTTTTAATACTTAAGACTATAATTTAACACTTTGACATCTTGGATGTGGATTTTGTTTTGATTTCTGATTCATCTAAAATTGAAACTTTTTGGGCAGTTGGTTTTAATCACTTTGTGATTCACTGAATGAAACTTTTTTCTCTGTTTGATGCCATAGTTATGAACAGTTTTAACTAACTAATTTCCTCTTATAATTTTTTACAGTACCATCTACTCTTGTTTTCCATGTAGTGGTTCTACACAAATCCCAGCCTTCACCTGTAGATTCTGTCATTGATTCCGGTAGGAATTCTAACTCCCCTCACTGCTTTGTGAGTATCTCATGCTGTAATGCTGAACATTTCGGTGGATTGCTACTTCACCAGTGTCAGTTTTCCTGTGAAGACTTACTGCACTAAGACAACCACCGATTGTTATAACCACCTTTATACTGAAGTCTGCCACTGTTCAGTGATCATTTTCAATGCATTTTTTATTATCTCACATATTTATTGCATCAATGACTTAATAGCATCAATCTGAATTTCATTTGGAGGCTCCCTGCAGTGCTGCCAACACTTACCGTTCTTCACCACATTACGCAAGTCCAGTGACCTGTTCTCTGTGCTGCTCTGCTTTAATGACATGGAGTACTGTCCTTTTGTTAGCCTTGCTATATTCCTGGGTAAGGGTTCAAATTCTGCTTTGCTGAAATACTTATGATTCACCATATTACATGCTCTGTCCAGAGTAAACCTTTAGTATGGAATACCCATTAAAATTTTGGCATACTGCGGTACTGTTTGCTCAGAACAATGTATCCAGCTCAGAGTGCTGATCACAGCAGTACTAATCTGCTGAAGGTAAGCTACATATGTTAAAATAAACCACAGATATTGATCTTTGCACAACAATATTTCTAGCACTAACATTCTAAGAGACATTTCAAATACCTACTGAGTTTGTATCTCTCAGCAAAACGACTCCTTCTGGGTGTGCTCACTTTGTGGCAGCTCACTGCTCAGGTCAGGGTGACAGTCTGATCTGATCTAAACATCTAAAGAATTCCAATTGAATGTCCATTGCCCTTCGAGGGGTTGGCTCTAAACTGATAACAAAATCCTGTCCTTTCCTACTCATCATTCTTTATCTTATGTTTTTTTAAGTGATCTGCTCTGACTGAACTATGAACTTAGGTAATTCCCCTTTTGTGGACTGTCATTATTGTGGGTGATCTAAAATCTTTGTTGACATTCTTACACGTAACCTTTCACAAAGTATATCATTTGTTCAAGAATCTTGTCTAGCATTTTGTATTTTTGTGTTCTTTTTATTCCTGCTTGTTTTTGCTTACTTAAGTCCAAACATTTGTCCTTCACATATTAATTTGGGGTGGCACAGTGGCGCAGTGGGTAGTGCTGCTGCCTCGCAGTTAGGAGACCCGGGTTCTCCCCTTGAACATGCAAACCAGCTCCAGCAGACCCCGTGCTAACTCAGGAGCTAACACGGGATTCGGTTTTGAAAATCTATGTTAAGTCTCTAGATAGAGATACTGTATTTGCAAACTCAGCAAATTTGACATGTGCTGTTCACTAGTAACCATTTTGTTGAGCAGAAGTCAAATCTGTGAATATGTAGGTTTCAGTCAAGCATGGGCATACATAAAAAAGTAGTAACATTGAGAGTGGGATACACTGACGCAAGAATGACAGCCAGAGGACATACAGCATTTATGTGATAAACATAAGCAAAAAAGGTAAGTAAGCCTATTGTAAAACAAACAATATAAAACAAAAGAATAAAAGCATATAGTCAAATATCAGTCAAAGGTGTCCAAGTATACATATAGAAGTAAAAGGCAAACACAACTAAAACAAAAAGTAGGGTCAAAAACTTGAATTCTTTTAAAATATTAATTGAAATTCTCAATGTCTAAATTTCAAGGGTCTGCTTTTAACAAAAAAATTATTAAGCTTTAGGCAGCCTCAGATGAAGGCCAAGTAATCTCTGTAACTTGGTGGATGGGTCAGTTGGCTGCAAAACAAAATAAGAATGTAATCAGTCAGGACTTACAGCATAGTTAGAATAATGTCATTTTGGTAGCTACACAGCTTGAAAAATAATAAGAAACGACAAGGCAGTTGTCTTTATTTATTGCACTAACAAACACCTTCTGTCTTTACAATTTGATTTTTGAAGAGTCTATTGTACAAATATTTGAATAAGACACTCTTTACATGTTATCAGTAGAACACATGCATTACATAGGGCAAGAATACTTTACAGATAACTGCCAACAAAAGGAGTAATGGCAAAGATCTAGACACTTAAAAACAATGGCTAATAAAAACAACAAATATAAGGCTAATTCACACAATGCCCAGTAAAGAGGAAAACATTTTTAAGTTACACAATGATTTGTGCTGTTACCGGAATTTAATTCCTATCCAAAGCCCAGCTTGAGTGTTCTGTGTGTTTTTATCCTCTGGATACTCCGCTTTTCATCCCACATCCAAAAGACATGAATGTTAGATTAACTGGTTACTCTAAATCGGCCCTGCATGAGTGTGTGAGAATATGTCCTGCATCCAAGCTACTATAGCTTTATTCCTGCATTTCTCCCAGTGTTGCAATAACCTAAAAGTGGAGTAAAAGGATCCAATAATGGATGAATAAATGTAGATTTAGAAAGTATTTAGACCCCTTCACTTTGTCAATATATTCTGTTGTAGATTTCATTTTAAATAGATACATTTTCCATTTTTGCCTATCAAACTACTAGCAATAATGCATAATGACAAAGTGAAAATGTTTTCAGAAACATTAGCAAAACTAATAAAAATCAAAAACGGAAATGTCTCATTTCAATGAGTATTGAACCCTTTTTCTATGGCACTCCATATTGGTGGTCAAATGCATCCTATTTGCTTTAATTATATATGCATTTAGAACTTGATTAGAGTATGCCTGTGGCAAACTGAATTTACTGGACATAGTTTAGAAAGGAACACACCTATCAGAATTTTGGCAAAAAATGTTTCCAACCAAACACTACATTAAGGTGACTATGGGCATCACAGGTTTTGCAAGAAGTTGGTTTTCTATTATGCACAAAACACACACTAGGGTAAAATTAAACAATGCAGTCTGGATGGTGTTACCATATACATGGTGCAATGTCTTTCTTCACACCTGCCTGCAATAAAGTCAGATATGAAAATATAATAAAATTGTGTGTTTATTGCTAAAATGGGGAAAGATGACTAAATTAAAACACAAAATAATATCAAAACATACAAAACAAAAACAAGACAGTATTATAGCTCCATACAGGTTGCTTCCTGTGTCTCTGATGAGTCCCTTGAACTCTCACAACTAGCAGGCATATCAAAAAAATATAATTAAATAAAATATAAATATAGTTGGTTTATTTAGGTTTCTGATTTGGGCTGCTTGGCTCTATTTTCTCATGGTGTTCTGACCTTTGTCTGTGTCTGACTATTCATCTTCCTACATCTTCTGTTTGCAATCTTTCTTACAATTTCAGGACTCCCATCACAGCTACTTATCTAAGTAACCATTAGAGGACAAAATATGTCAAAACAGACCCTGAACAACATTATAAAAATGCAAAAGCCCAAAATGTAAAAGGTTGTATAAATACAACACAATGATATTAATTTTCAAAAAGCAAAAAGTGCTAAGAAAGAAAGAAAGAAAGAAAGAAAGAAAGAAAGAAAGAAAGAAAGAAAGAAAAAGTTATGCACTGGACCAGGGACTAAAATCATGGAAGGTTACATATCTTCAATCCTGGCCATTGATTTTCTAATGGCATTCAGCAGTTCAGTCAGGTCAGGATTTTTCTTTGTTGAAAAAGAGATTGAAGTTTGAGACCTTGCATTGATTTTCAGGTATGAAACAAAACATTTTATTGCATCTAAGGACAGAATATGGTAGGCCACAAAGATAGATAAAGATGGGTTGAAAGATGAAATCTGTATACAGTGATCCCTCCTCGATCACGGGGGCTGTGTTCCAGAACCCCCTGGGAAAGGTGAAAATCTGCAAAGTAAAAACCATATGTTTATATGGTTATTTTTATATATTTTAAGTCCTTATAAACTCTCCCACACTCTTATAAACATTTCCCGGACAGTTATGCAGCATAAACCCTTTGTATTCTTTTAGATATTAGGTAAGATTCATTGAAATTATGTATGTAAACACACTGTTTATATACAGTAAAACCTAAATATTATTTAAAAGATATCGAGCGTCTCCGATATCACATATGTTACAGCCATTATGATAGACAGGCCACCAGCAATAAATACGTACAATGCAAGAAAAATTGTATACAGTAAAATGTACTAAGTACTATACATAGAAAATTTATTATGGTTACTCACCAACACTGACACGACGACTTGTCTGATAAGGAGGAGTTTAATTTTACTGCATAACAAAAGAGAGCGTTACAGCTCTTCTAAAGGAGCCTCTTCAGGCGACTGTGTAGCACCGCCATTGTTCTTCATTCGACAGTCTTCAATCCAAATCCCTAAAGCAGATTCCATCTGGACTACTGCCTTATTACGTCCACTTACAACTCGTTTTGCACCCTGGTTAAAGGAGACTGAGGCCGTAGATCTTATATTCTTTTCCTCCTTTTTAAATAAAAAGAATCATGGACTCATTGATGCCGTAATGGCATCCTACAACGGTGTAGCTGTTCCCTTCCTTCAACATATCCAAAACTTTTACCTTTTCGGCAATCGTTAGCATCTTCCATTGGCGCTTGGGCAGGGTCCCTGAAGCAGTAGCAGGACCAGATCATTTTGGAGCCATAACAAAGGGCTTGACTAACAAGCTTTCTGTCTAATCAAGAATGAAATTCAGTGCATTTCTTGTAAAAAAATGTCCAGACCAAGCCAAACGCAATATGGGCTTTAATAACAACAAAAACAGTAATGGAATTAAGAAAACCATAAAATGTATGACTAACAATGACAAAAACAATGCTCATTTAATAATAAATGAGTTAACTTACAAGAATGACAAAGAAGACAGAGCTAAAAAAAATCCAGTCTTTAATCCAAAAAATGAGAATAACAAAAATAAAAAAAATGACAAAAGCCAAAATTTCACAATCTAAGAGAAACAAAAGACAGAAGTATATGTACATCAATGTGGAGGAATAGATTTTTACAGTATAAAGTGTGAAATAAAAGAAATTGAGTGAATTCTTTCCTGGTGAAAGATTTATAGCAATTCCTGATATTGAAGCTGAAGTAGACCTGTAGTTAAATGCACAAACAGTCCTGAGCAAGTGCCAGATAATTTGCTGTTACTGAGTGAAGATTTTATAAGTTTTAAATTAACTCCATGATTGTTTCGTTTTTAGACATTTAGGAATGCAAAACAAAAAACACTATTTTAAGACACTTCTCTCTCACTCTTCAATGATACATAAAAGACAACCTCAAATGCTGTATCAAATATAATTGATGGAGCTTTTTAAACACTACACTGAGATGTACCCAACTCTAACTGATGCTTTTTGGGTCTGCCTCTCCTGAAAAGGCATTTTCATTAGGTTTAGAAGTTCATCAAAGTGCTCTTTTCACCCCTTCACAGTATCCCTACATGAAGTTAATATTTCTCCACTGTTTTTTAAAGAATTGCTTAGGCAAAATTCTGTAAATTTTTCTTGAGTCAGTGAATGGTTTGCCAGAACTTCTTTGAGGCTGTTCAAAAGTCATTCTCCATGGCTTCACCAAATTGCACCCACACATGGGCTTTCACTTTGCTACCACAATATTTGTCTGACAGTATTTTTCTATTAACTCTAAAAAAACCTTACTGATACCATTACATGAAAGGTTTCTTCCTCCAAAAGGTCCTAATTCTTTTTTTTTTCTTCTTCCCGCTTCTAGTAGCTGCCTCCACTGGTAAGAACCTGAACACCATTCATTCTGAAGAAGAGCATTTGATATTACTTCCCAACACACTCTCACTTCCCATTTGGGTCTTCCAAGTGTGTCTAGAGTGTGCTCCATTTATCTGTGCTAGCTTAACACCAAGTGGTTATAAGCTGAATGTCTAGATTATATGGTCTCAGATCAGATGAGACATCCATAAACAAACTTCAAATTCAATATGAGAATAGTTTTCAATCTGGATATTCAATGACAAGTTCAGAACATAGCAATTCTCTGTTGGGATTCATGTCAGGCAGACTGCTCCTCCAAGTAACAATATTTTAGCAAAAAATATATATATTTGGGATGTTGTGAGCCATAGGACTAGATACCTGACAACTTAATTATTAAGTCTCTTTAGTTTTTTTAGTTTGACATTTGTGATGGATGGCCGAGGATCTTGCCCAGTTGGGACGCCCTTTTAAGGAGAAGACTGGGGGAGTGGACATATCACCAGCAGTACCTCCCCCAGGACACAAGAGGGCAGCCCCCATGGATTACATCGGGGCCATGGAACTGGAGCTTAGAAACTCAACCTTGCAGGGGTCCATGGCTACCACCAGGGGGTGCCAGGAGAGCTCCAGAGCCTTGGTATGCAGCACTTCCACCACACCCGGAAGTGGTGCCGGATATTGATCAGGAGGCAGAGCAGGCATTCCTGCAATACTTCCATGTCTGGGGGGCACGGACATGAAGTGGGGAGCGAAACTGTTAGAAGTACTCCGAGTTGGCCATGGGTGGAGGCGCTGTCCCAATAAGGTCTTGATAGATGCCTGGAGAGGGCACAGTGCCACAACCATCCCCTTGAGCTTTCTATCTTTCAGGATGGAACCGGGGCCTGGATGAGAGCAACTCCCCATTCAACAGAACAACAGCCCTCGCGGTACAGGACCCTTCACCCCACAAGGCTCAGATGGGGGAAGAGCAGGGTTGCAGACACCCTAATTATGGAAGGAACAAGGGAGAGAGTATTTCTGGGTAGTTTCTCCCCCGGATCGACAGAGGGTACCCTTGGTTTCCAGTAGGGCCACGAGTCTTGTGCATAGAAACACAAGCCTGTGTGGGCCTGTGGCCACCGCCAGGTGGCGCATAGACATTTTTGGGGCCCTATTTGGCAGCACCTCCGCTACACCCGGAAGTGCTGCCAAAAGAAGTTCATTAGTCACAAGGAACACTTTTGGGTGCCCCATAAAAGAGGCTGCCTCACTGCATTCGAGGAGCCAGAGTTGGGAGGAGGTGGACGAAGCTTGCCTGAAGGAATGAAGGTGGAAGAAAGAAGAGAAGAAGTGTGCTGTGTACTCTGTACTGAGGAGCTTATGTACTGTGCTGTGGGGAGCAGAGAAATAGAGCTGTCCAGTTGTAAATATACCAATTTGTTGTGTGCTAAACATGCCTGTCTGTGTCAGGGTAAGGAGGTTGTACATGCCCTGGCTTCACAACATACAAGTTGACACACACAGGTTCAAATTATGGGTAATTAAGGTAGAGTGTCAAAGTCTGTAACCTCTTTTGATTGTAATCAGTATCTGTTAATACAAAATCAATTTAACTTGATGCAGAGCTGTACTGACTTTGCTGGACACCAAGCCATGGGGAATGCAAAAGAACTGTCAAAGACCTGGAAACAAAAGGTTGTTGATTTGTATAAATCAATAAAAGGATATAAAATGATATTCAGAGATCTCAAACTGCCTGTCAGTAGTGTTCAAATAGATAACAAAGTGGAAAGCTAGGGATTCTGTTGTTATCAAACCACTGTCATGTAGACCAACCAAGATTTCAGCCACAACTGCAAAGATCATTGGTCCAAATGCCAAGAAAAACCCCCAAATCACTTCAGTGAGATACCGGCTTCTCTGCAAAAAGTAATGTTGCTGTTTCAAGATGCATAATAAGTAGGCATTTGAACAAAAGGGGGCTGCACAGTTGAATTGAAACAAAAAAGTCTTTACTCTGCCAACGCCACAAAAGAACCCACTTACAATATGCCAAACAGCATCTAGACAACCCTCAAACTTTCTGGAACAAAGTCCTTTGGAGTGATGAGACCAAAATTGAATTTTATGGTCACAGCCATAAACACTATGTTTGGTGAGGATGCAAAAAGGCCCATGATGAAAAGGATATCATCCCTGCTGTAACACATGGAGGTGGATCTCTGATGTTCAGGTGGTGTGTCAGGTAGAGCAGCATAGGTAACACAGTGAAAACTGATGGCAAGATGAATGCAGCATGTTACCAGAAAACATTGGAGGACAAATTACATGTGCATGAGAAGCACTTGGATCTTCCAACATGACAATGATCCAAACCACAAGGCCAAGTCGACCCTTCAGTGGCTACAGCAGAAAAAAGTGAAAGTGCTGGAGTGACCATCAGAGTCTCCTGACCTCAATCATTGAGCCACTGTAGGGAGAACTCAAACGTGCAGTTCATGCAAGACAACACAAGAATTTACAGGACCTAGAGGCTTTTTGCCAAGAAGAATGGTCAGGTCTACTGCCTAAGAAAAACATGGGCCTCATCCACAACTATCACAAAAGACTGCATGTCATCATTAATGCTAAAGGGGGCAATTAAGAACTAAGGATATGCAACCTTTAGAACAGGGACCATCTCATTTTCCTTATTACACTGTTTTGTTTATTGGTTGTGCTATTCTCTGATGCCTTATGGTTTATTATTTCATTTAAAGTAAATGAAATGTGTTTTGCCCGATCAGTCATCTATTATTTAAAGTATGGTACACATCTTAAAAAGTTGTCCATGGTATATAAATTTATGAGCTCAACTTACAGTATATAAGACATTATCATTATGGAAATGTTTATAAGATTACAAATCCATACATTTTCAAAATTCTTTAGATGATCATCAAAAACCAGGGCCTACACCAGCAGCACTGTACTCAGGGCAAAGATGCAACATTATTCCATCAGAGCACATATGGTCTCACAGTGAGAAATACACTATCTATTGGAAAAAGCCAGAATACCAAAAGATAAAAAAGGATGAGCAGACTAAACATAGAAGATAACCTGGACATAAGATAAAACTGTGTTAATTGCTGTGTTACCATGCCACTTGAGGTTATTAAATTAATCTATCATATCTTAAGCCTGCTTAGTCCAATTCAGGGTCAAAGAGCCTGGAGCTTTAATACAGTACGATTATCCTATCAGAAGGCATATTCACACACAAATCTACTTTTACTCATTCTGGAACATTTTACAGTTGTCATTTAATTTGCATATATTTGGGATTTTTTAGAAAACTGAAATGCTCAGAGAAAACAAAAACAGTCAGAAATATATAGACATTGACCAAATCAGGATATGAACCCAGTGTTCTGGAGCATTAAGGCTGCGCTGCGCACAATGCAAAATAAAATCACACAACACTTAATATGATGCACTAGGAAGTAAACCACAGGCTTAGTAGAGGTCTTTGGTGGAAGATAGAGTGCCCAGGACTCCTTTTTGCTTGCAACCATCTTCTTTTGCATCACACAATTTCAACTTTTCTTGGTTAGTGAGTTACTTCTGTCAGTGCAAATAAGATGGGTGTACTTTTCAAAGTTTTTAAGAGTGGAAAAGTAATGGCAATGTCTACTGGCACAGGCTTAAATTAGAAAAGTAAGTGAAACATGTCATTCAGTTTTGAAAGCATAACAGATGCTTGACCTGATTTTCTCATCTGAAGTTAAACACTTCCATTAACTTGCCAGGGTTAACAATTTAAAAATGGCAAAGTAAGAGAACATTAAGAAATTGTTTAAACCTACTGCAGAAGGAAAAGTGCTCTTTAAAAATATAATATGCAATTCTGACAACATGAGGTTTTTAAATATATTATTAGATAGACATGCACTCCTTTTAAAAAACAGTCAATCTTTTTGATTGCAGGTGCTCTTAATTTGCATTCTTGTGGTTTAAAACCACCTTCTTTTTCTTTGCTCTTGGCTGGTCACAATTGTAACACAGCATTACATAAAACGGGTATAAACATGGTCTGATTTGAATAAGCAGCATATCTGTGTTAACAGTGACCACAAATTATACTGTCAATATCAGGAGGGCTACAGTGGGCTGGCACCTTGCCCGGGGATTGTGTCCTGCCTTATGCCCTGTGTTGGCTGGGATTGGCTCCAGCAGACCCCCGTGACCCTGTAGTTAGGATATAGCGGGTTGGATAATGGATGGATATCAGGAGGGTATACTGTTAATGGCAAGTCTCCATTCTTTCTCATAAGAAACTTAATATGCTTCTTGAGAGAAGAGGTTGGTTTTCAGCTTGTACCTGTTCATAATGGAATAAGCACCAGTTTACTGTGCGGTGAAAAGAAAAGCTGGTATAAATGAGCATTTACAAATAGCCGCCTTACAAAGTAAAGCCAAATAACATGCTTTTGTGATGGCTGCTTCAACATATTATAAATCCATTCAAAACAAAATAAAAACCTCAGATCTTTTGTTTTAATTTCATAATTATTCAGTTATTTGCCAAGCAGACACTGATTGGGGGCAGTTGAGGCATCTTGCCTGAAAAAGAGGCCTGAGTTGCCTCGAAAGTTTGCATATTAGCCAGTAAAAGGTGTCATTTTGCTTGACTTCTCACTATAAGACAATAAGTCAGACTGTAACATAGGTGTGTATTGGCATGAACTCACTCTAATTCGCTCTAACTCCAGTACCTACCACATTTACATTTTTGTGGAATATCTTTTGTTGCTGTATTTCAAGTGCCACTGTACTTCTGCTTTATTATAATATAAATGATCGGTCCATTTTGTCAACCCACAAACATATTACAAGTGCCCAGAACTGTTAGTCAAACCAATTCAATCGAGCGGTTTCTATTTTTGATCTTTTAGCAGCTCAGCTAAAAGCAGGACAGTTTGATTTTGCACTTTGGTGCTCTCTATGTGCAGTCTGCATGTTTATGTGAGCATTCGCCGGGGTCCCTTCCTTCCTGACACATTCCAGTGGCATGTTGCCAGGTCAACTGGCAGCTCTTGGTTGCATGATGTTTGCAGTTGCCGACTACAGCCTGGTCAAAGCCTGATTCTTGTCCTGTGATCATTGCTGCTAAAACAGGTTTGTGCTCTATGAAAGAGTACATTTGAATAACAGGAAAGAAAAAATGATGTATGTATATTCCAATATATATATATATATATAGCTATTTTCATGTCCATTTTCTTTTAACTTTATAATAATGAAGTGACACTTCTCTGCATAATTGTAATGAACCTTTGTGACATCAGACTGACTAACTCAGTAACTTCAGACCCAGTTTCCTGAGCAGAAGTTCATCTCTATTGTTTCCTGTATGGAGTATTGTTGCAACAAACTGTTCATGTGCTAAAATGGCCTACCTTACTGTTACTTTTATAATTATTGCACATGCAACAGAAAATGCATTAGTTTTGTGTTGGGTTTCACCTTAGTTATTAACAAAGCACACATATATATGACTAACCCAAAAACAATACCTGTGGTAAAATAAATATATAATCAAGGAATTCATTATAGTTAATGTTAAATTAATGAAAGCATTTCATAAAAGCTTAGCTTTATGGTTAGTGTTGCTACCTCATAGCTCCATGAATCCTGGACTGAGCAATGTGTGGCCTTGGCACACTGAACATGTGCCTACGAGGTCTTATGTCCCAAACCTCAAACAAATGGGCACTCAGAACTGACCCTGTATGAGTGTGTGTGATCATGTCCTGAGGTAGGTGTGTGCCCCATACAGTAAAGGTCCCTAAATTGTACTTTGTATTACCTGGATAACAACCCACAAGTGTATTAAGTTATTAGGATAACAGATACATGGAGGAAATTTGAA
The DNA here is from genome assembly GCF_016835505.1 of Polypterus senegalus. NCBI lineage: Eukaryota > Metazoa > Chordata > Cladistia > Polypteriformes > Polypteridae > Polypterus > Polypterus senegalus. The sequence continues at coordinate 97,731,400 of NC_053156.1, read as the reverse complement.
GTGCATTTACGGATTTTGTATGGTGACTGCAAATTATTAAATTATATTCTTTTATTAGTGTAAGTAGTATACAAAAATACCTATGGACAAAACTGATTCCCAGGTACTCCGTATATGGTTTAGGACTTCTAGATAATATAAATTGCCACCGAACCTGCAGCACTGGGAATATCTGCTCTTCAGGAAAATAACAAAGTAGGTCAATATAATAAAAAGAAAAAAATAAATGTTTAATAAAAAGAGAAAGCTTAATGAAAAACAATTAAACACAAAAATAAATAAATTAACAAAAACATTTAATTTACTGTACAAAAATACCAAAATAATTTCTAAAAAATAAAATAAAATAAATAAACCAAGAAGCACAAAACTAAACTAAGGGATAGAGTGCTTGTAAAAGCATAAGTATACCATGGGGCCCATAGTCCAAAGTACATACAGTATGGTCTCCTGGGTTGCTTAAAATTCATAATATAGATATTTGTGAGAGAGAGATAGAGAGAGAGAGAGAGAGAGAAAGAGAAGGTCAGTAAGCAGTTGCCTATCTGTTTAAGCTAAACGGAACACTCTCTGCTCAGCTGAGAAAGCGGATATCTGACTTAGAGGCCCTGGGTTTAAAGAAAGCCTTGCCATGTGAAATATAGGGGGAAGACGCATTTTGAGATTTTTTACCAGTGACATTTGTAGGCTTGTCCAGGATCACACAGGGAAAGGGTTTGTATAGAGAGGGGCAAAGGGATGAAAAAGTAGAGAGCCCAGCACTGTATAACATGACACATTCACAGCTACAGTAGAAGTCAGCAGCTTGCTTGCTCAGATGAGCAGGAGGAGATCCTTTTAGCTCATTGGGATAAAGCTGCTGCTTAATGACTCAAAGGCCCCTGGTTCACAGCCAGCCTCTCCAAGTATGGATGTGAAAAACACTGAGCAATTTCTCAGCAGTAACTTTTTTATATTTATTGTTTTGCCAAACCCTTTGTTTTCACATTTAGGACATTTAGCACATCATTCTTCTGTGCATTGGGGATTCTTTATCTCAACTTTCATCATCCAGTTCAGGGCAAAGGGGGTCAGAGCAGTGGTAGAAGATGATATATTAAAAATTTAAACCCATGGTTTATGGTAGGATAAAAAACAACTTAATATTTCCCAACCAACAGACAATTGATGAATAAAATAAATTAATAGATTGTAAATACTAAGTTAATGTGTTTCAATTCTGCTTAATCCAATCAATTATTGCAGAGGGCAAGAGCATAATTCAGTAATATTCATTGCAAAAACAATTCCAGCAAAAATACATTACATTAAATGTATCTTTTCCCAGTAAAAGCAAACTGTAATACAATAAATGGTTAAAATAATTCTAGTCATATAATTGTATATAACTATAATTATAAAATTAATTATAAAATATACAAATATATGGAATTTCACATTTAAGTAGTGATTTAGCTGTCTATATCAATTACAGTCATGTAAAAAAATTTGGGAACCCCACTTATTTCTTTGGATTTTTGTTTATCATTGGCTGAGCTTTCAAAGTAGCAACTTTCTTTTAATATATGACATGCCTTATGGAAATAGTAGTATTTCAGGAGTGACATTAAGTTGATTGGATTAACAGAAAATATACAATATGCGTCATAACAAAATTAGACAGGTGCATAAATTTGGGCACCCAAACAGAGATATTACATCAATACTTAGTTGAGTCTCCTTTTGTAAATGTAACAGCCTCTAGACACCTCCTATAATCTTTGATATGTGTCTGGATTCAGGATGGAGGTATTTTGACCATTCTTTCATACAAAATCTCTCCAGTTCAGTTAAATTTTATGGCTGCCGAGCATGGACAGCCTGCTTCAAATAATCCCATAGATTTTCGATGATATTTAAGTCAGAAGACTGTGGCAGCCATTCCAGAACATTGTACTTGTCTCTCTGCATGGATGCCTTTGTAGATTTCAAACTGTGTTTTGGGTCATTGTCTTGTTGGAATATCCAACCCCTGTGCAACTTCATCTTTGTGACTGATGCTTGAACACTATCCTGAAGAATTTGTTGATATTGGGTTGAATTCATCTGACCCTTGACTTTAACAAGGGCCCCAGTCCCAGATCTAGCCACGCAGCATGATGGAACCTCCACCAAATTTGACAGTAGGTAGCAGGTGTTTTTCTTGGAATGCGGTGTTCTTCTTCTGCCATGCAAAGCACATTTTGTTATGACCAAAAACTCAATTTTTGTCTCATCAATCCAAAGCACTTTGTTCCAAAATGAATCTGACTTGTCTAAATGAGCATTTGCATACAACAAGCGACTCTGTTTGTGGCGTGAGTGCAGAAAGGGCTTCTTTCTCATCACCCCACCATACAGATGTTCTTTGTGTAAATTGCACTGAATTGTAGAACGATGTACAGATGCACCATCTGCAGCAAGATGCTCTTGCAGTTCTTTGGAGGTGACATGTTGGTTGTCTGTAATCATTCTCACAATCCTGCGCATATGCTGCTCCTGTATTTTTCTTGGCCTGCCAGACCTGGGTATAACAGCAACTGTGCCTGTGGCCTTCCATTTCCTGATTACATTCCTTACAGTTGAAACTGACAGTTTAAACCTCTGAGACAGCTTTTTGTAGTCTTCCCAAAACCATGATACTAAACAATCTTTGTTTTCAGATCTTTAGAGAGTTGCTTTGAGGATCTCATGCTGTCACTCTTCAGAGAGTCAAAGGGAAGCAGAACTTGCAATTGACCACCTTAAATACCTTTTCTCATGATTGAACACACCTGTCTATGAAGTTCAAGGCATAACAAGCTAATCCAACCAATTTGGTGTTGCAAGTAATCAGTATTGAACAGTTACATGCATTCAAATCAGCAAACTTACAAGGGTACCCAAATTTTTGCACAGCCAGTATTGCACATTTGATTTAATTTCATACAACTAAATACTGCTTCACTAAAAATCTTTGTTCGGAAAACACCCCAGTACTCAGATGTTCCTAGGAAATGAAAGACATACCACTGTTATCTTTTTTGTTCAAAGTAGAGTAAATTATTATGCAGGCTGAGAAGGGTTCCCAAACTTTTTCGTATGACTGCAATTGTTTCAATGCGTCATACTATTTTTATGAATAACTACTGCATTGCCATAACCTTATTATGGTACAGAATTCTAAATTTGCATAAAGTTACTATATTTGCATAAGGAAATGCACCCTTTTGTCTCAAAGCTAAAATCCTTATAACCCCCATGTTTTTGCACTGTGAGAAACAAAAATGTAATGATGGTCATCCATACATCCATCCATCCTCTTCCGCTTATCCAGGGTCTGGTCGTGGGGGCAGCAGCTTAAGCAGAGAGGCCCAGACTTCCCTCTCCCCGGCCACTTCTTCCAGCTCTTCCGGGAGAATCCCAAAGGTGTTCCCAGGCCAGCCGGGAGACATAGTCCCTCCAGCGTGTCCTGGGTCTTCCCCGGGGCCTCCTCCCGGTTGGACGTGTCCGGAACACCTCACCAGGGAGGCGTCCAGTAGGCATTCTGATTAGATGCCCGAGCCACCTCATCTAACTCCTCTCGATGCGGAGGAGTAGCGGTTCTACTCTGAGCGCCTCTCAAATGACTGAGCTTCTCACCCTATCTTTAAGGGAAAGCCCAGACACCCTGCGGAGGAAACTCATTTCAGCCGCTTGTATTCGCGATCTCATTCTTTCGGTCACTACCCATAGCTCATGACCATAGGTGAGGGTAGGAACGTAGATCGACTGGTAAATTGAGAGCTTTGCCTTACGGCTCAGCTCTTTTTTCACCACAACAGACCGATGCAGAGCTCGCTTCACTGCGGATGCCGCACCGATCCGCCTGTCAATCTCACGGTCCATTCTTCCCTCACTCGTGAACAAGACCCCGAGATACTTGAACTCCTCCACTTGGGGCAGGATCTCTCCCCAACCCTGAGACGGCACTCCACCCTTTTCGGCTGAGGACCATGGTCTGGATTTGGAGGTGCTGATTCTCATCCCAGCCGCTTCACACTCAGCTGCGAACCGATCCAGAGAGCTGAAGATCACGGCCTGATGAAGCAAACAGGACAACATCATCTGCAAAAAGCAGTGACCCAATCCTGAGTCCACCAAACCGGACCCCTTCAACACCCTGGCTGCACCTAGAAATTCTGTCCATAAAAGTTATGAACAGAATCGGTGACAAAGGGCAGCCCTGGCGAGTCCAACTCTCACTGGAAACGGGCTCGACTTACTGCCGGCAATGCGGACCAAGCTCTGACACCGGTTGTACAGGGACCGAACAGCTCTTATCAGGGGGTCCGGTACCCCATACTCCCGGAGCACCCCCACAGGGTTCCCCGAGGGACACGGTCGAATGCCTTTTCCAAGTCCACAAAACACATGTAGACTGGTTGGGCAAACTCCCATGCACCCTCAGGACTCTGCTAAGGGTGAAGAGCTGGTCCACTGTTCAGCGACCAGGATGAAAACCACACTGTTCCTCCTGAATACGAGGTTCGACTATCCACGGACCCTCCTCTCCAGAACCCCCGAATAGACTTTTCCAGGGAGGCTGAGGAGTGTGATCCCTCTATAGTTGGAACACACCCTCCGGTCCCCCTTTTTAAAGAGGGGGACCACCACCCCGGTCTGCCAATCCAGAGGCACTGTCCCGATGTCCATGCGATGTTGCAGAGGCGTGTCAACCAAGACAGTCCTACAACATCCAGAGCCTTAAGGAACTCGGCGTATCTCATCCCCACCCGGGGCCCTGCCACCAAGGAGTTTTTTGACCACCTCGGTGACTTCAGTCCCAGAGATGGGAGAGCCCACCTCAGAGTCCCCAGGCTCTGCTTCCTCATTGGAAGGCATGTTAGTGGGATTGAGGAGGTCTTGAAGTACTCCCCCACTGACCCTAGCGCCCCGAGTGAGGTCAGCAGCACACCATCCCCACCATATACGGTGTTGACACTGCACTACTTCCCTCTCCTGAGACGCGTGACGGTGGACCAAAATCTCCTCGAAGCCGTCCAAAGTCGTTCTCCATGGCCTCCCAAACTCCTCCCATGCCCGAGTTTTGCCTCAGCAACCACCAAAGCCGCATTCCGCTTGGCCTGCCGGTACCTATCAGCTGCCACAGGACAAAAAGGTCCTATAGGACTCCTTCTTCAGCTTGACGGCATCCCTCACCGCCGGTGTCCACCAACGGGTTCGGGGATTGCCGCCACAACAGGCACCGACCACCTTGCAGCCACAGCTCCGGTCAGCTGCCTCAACAATAGAAGCACGGAACATCAATGTTCCCCACCTCCCTCGGGACTTAGTCGAAGTTCTGCTGAAGGTGGGAGTTGAAGCTACTTCTGACAGGGGACTCTGCCAGCCGTTCCCAGCAGACCCTCACAACACGTTTGGGCCTACCAGGTCTGACCGGCATCTTCCCCCACCATCGAAGCCAACTCACCACCAGGTGGTGATCAGTTGACAGCTCCGCCCCTCTCTTCACCCGAGTGTCCAAGACATGTGGTCACAACTCTGATGACATGACCACAAAGTCGATCATCGAACTGAGGCCTAGGGTGTCCTGGTGCCAAGTGCACATATGAACACCCCTATGCTTGAACATGGTGTTCGTTATGGACAATCCATGGCGAGCACAGAAGTCCAATAACAAAACACCGCTCGGGTTCAGATCGGGGGGGCCATTCCTCCCAATCACGCCCTTCCAGGTCTCACTGTCATTGCCCACGTGAGCATTGAAGTCTCCCAGCAGAATGAGGGAATCCCCAGAAGGTATGCCCTCTAGCACCCCTCAAGGACTCCAAAAGGGTGGATACTCCAAACTGCTGTTCATCGCATATGCACAAACAACAGTCAGGACCCTTCCCCCACCCGAAGGCGGGAGGCCACCCTCGTCCACGGGGTAAACCCCAATGCACAGGCTCCAAGTCGGGGGGCAATAAGTATGCCCACACCTGCTTGGCCTCTCACCGGGGGCAACTCCAGAGTGGTAGAGAGTCCAGCCCCTCTCAAGGAGATTGGTTCCAGAGTCCAAGCTGTGCGTCGAGGTGAGTCCGACTATATCTAGCCGGAACCTCTCGACCTCGCGCACTAGCTCAGGCTCCTTCCCCTTCAGAGAAGTGACATTCCACGTCCCAAGAGCCAGTTTCTATAGCCGAAGATCAGACCGCCAAGGTCCCCGCCTTCGGCCACCACCTTCGGCCACCACCCAACTCACACTGCACCCAACCTCCTTGGCCCCTCACATAAGTGGTGAGCCCATGGGGAGGAGGACCCATGTTACCTCTTCGGGCTGTGCCTGGCCGAGTCCCATGGGTGCAGGCCCGCCACCAGGCATTCGCCATTGAGCCCCACCTCCAGGCCTGGCTCCAGAGGGGGGCCCCGGTGACCCGCGTCCAGGCAAGGGAAAACGTCGTCCAAAGTTTTCTTTCATCATTGGAGGTTTGTTGAACCGCTCTTTGTCTCATCCCTCACCTAGGACCAGTTTGCCTTGGGTGGCCCTACCATGGGCATAAAGCCCCGGACAACATAGCTCCTAGGATCATTGGGACACGCAAACCCCACCACCATGATAAGGTGACGGTTCAAGGAGAGGGTAATGATGGTCAGCAAAATAATTTTCCAGTGTGTTTAGAATTTTTTTGGTTATGGAAACTGATTTATGCAGATTTATTTTTATACATTGGCAAAGCTGTAGCACACCCTATATCATAAAAGCAAACTTTCCTTCTCAACTGAACAACAAGAATAGCTTTCTGTAAACAATGGATCACATCCAATAACTAAAATACTAGTCTGTTGACCATTATTGTACAGTATATTTTCATGGTGTTAAGTGATGTTGTTAATGTCAACCAGGTAATCTGACTGCATATTGTAGGTATTGGTTAAGAGTTATATTAGTGAACTATTTAGCTTGAGTGGGTTTGATTTGACACAAATGTAAGATGTAAATTAGCAACAGAATGAAACAGTTCAAAGTAATATTAATGATACAATTATAATTGTTGACTGCATGAATTTTACTGAGATAAAGTGAGAGTGACTCGAGGAAGAGAGTGACTCAGGCACTGCCACAAGTGGCAGCCTTTCCAGCAGCTCTGTGTACTGTATTTCTCTACCTTTTTCTTTATTTTACTGATCACTTCTATCACTTTCTTTTATGTGGACTCGTTCCCTGGACACTTTTTACTACTTGGACATGGATTTTACATGCCGAGAGTCGTCTATTCAAGTAGTCAACTTCAAGTGCTGAGAACAAATGACGGTGTGGTTCCCTGTTTACCTGACGAGGTAAGAAGGCAGTATCGTGGCAGCAAAGCCGGAGCTAAGCTAAAGGTGAAGTGACTTGTGAGAAAGTGGTGCTACAAGCATTCGATGCCTTCTGTGATCCTGGGAAATGTGAACTCACTACCAAATAAGATCGACGAACTGGCCGCGCTGGTAAAAAATGTCAGGACCTACAGAGAATGCAGTTTGTTGTGTTTTTGTGAAACGTGGCTAACAACTACCATCCCAGATGCTAACGTGGAGCTACCCGGGTTTAGCACAGTTAGAGCGGACAGAGATGCAAATACCTGAGGGAAGCGGAAAGGAGGAGGACTCGCTCTCTATGTAAATACAAGGTGGTGCAACTCTGGACATGTAAACGTCAAAATCTCCACTTGATGCAGGGACATCGAACTGTTGGTCGTAAGTCTGCATCCCTATTACTTGCCCAGGGAGTTTGGACACGTCATTGTTGTTATTATTTACATCTCTCCTCGAGCGGACATGGAGATAGCGGGTGACATCATCCATTCCACTGTTGCTAAATTACAAACACAGCACCCTGAGGTCCTTGTACTAATCGCTGGAGACTTTAAACATGTGACGCTGGACAAAACATTACCTGCCTTCTACCAGTATGTGGATTGTAACACCTGGGGAAATAGGACTATTGACCTACTATATGCAAACGTTAAAGATGTATACAGCGCCACCCCACTGTCTGCGCTTGGGAAAGCAGATCATAACCTCATTGTGCTTCAGCCTCACTACAAACAAAGAGTAAGGGAGCTACCTACAACCACACGCTCATTCAGAAAGTGGTCCCCTGAGGCAGAGCAGGCTCTGAGAGACTGCTTTGGAACTACGGACTGGGATATCCTGCAGGGATCATATAGTGAGAACACTGAAGAGGTTGTTGACTGCTCTACTGACTGCATCAACTTCTGTATGGACATTGTAGTTCCAGTAAGAACAGTATGCTGCTATGCTAACAACAAGCCTTGGATTACAAGTGACATCAAGGGCCTTTTGAACCAGAAGAAAAGGGCTTTCAAAGGCGGTGATCAGCATGAGCTCAAGCACGTGCAGAAGAAACTCCGAGTCCAGCTCAGGGCGGTGAAGGAGCAGTACAGGAGAAAGCTGGAGCAAAAGTTGCAAAATGACAACATGAAGGAAGTGTGGGATGGGATGAAGATCATCACTGGCTGCAGCTCGAAGCGGGGTGCCACTATCGAGAGAGACGTGGAGAGAGCAAACCAAATGAACAACTTCTTTAACAGGTTTGACCACCCTAACCCACTCTCACCTCGGAGTACTGCACCCTCCACCCATCCTTCTGCTGAAACCAGCATAGGAGAGACATCCCTACCCACAATTACAGCAGCCCAGGTTAGCAGGGAGCTGAGGAGACTTCTTCCCAACAAAGCAGTGGGTCCAGATGGAATATCGCCACCACTGCTAAAGACCTGTGCGCTGGAGCTTGGGAGTCCTCTACAGTGCATCTTCAACATGAGCCTGGAACAGGGGAGAGTCCTGAGGCTTTGGAAAACATCTTGCATCACCCCAGTTACAAAGGTATCAAGTCCTAGTGAGCTGAATGACTTCCGGCCTGTTGCTCTGACATCACATGTGATGAAGACCATGGAGCGGCTGCTGCTTCACCACCTGAGGCCACAGGTCCGCCATGCCCTCGACCCTTTGCAGTTTGCATACCAGGAGAAGGTGGGAGCGGAGGATGCCATCATCTATATGCTACACTGATCCCTCTCCCACTTGGACAGAGGCAGTGGTGCTGTAAGAATTATATTTCTGGACTTCTCTAGTGCCTTCAACACCATCCAACCTCTGCTCCTTAGGGACAAAGCTGACAGAGATGGGAGTAGATTCATACCTGGTGGCATGGATCGTGGACTATCTCACAGACAGACCTCAGTATGTACGTCTCGGGTACTGCAGGTCTGACATTGTGGTCAGCAACACAGGAGTGCTGCAGGGGATGTGTACATTCTCCGGTCCTGTTCAGCTTATATAAATTGGACTTCCAATACAACTCGGAGTCCTGCCACGTGCAAAAGTTCGCTGATGACACTGCTATCGTGGGCTGTATCAGGAGTGGGCAGGAGGAGGAGTATAGGAACCTAATCAAGGACTTTGTTAAATGGTGTGATTCAAACCACTTACACCTGAACACCAGCTAAACCAAGAAGCTGGTGGAGGATTTTAGGAGATCCAGGCCCCTCCTGGACCCCGTGATTATCAGAGGCGACTGTATGCAGAGGGTGCAGACCTATAAATACCTGGGAGTGCAGCTGGATGATAAATTGGACTGGACTGCCAATACTGATGCTCTGTGCAAGAGAGGATAGAGCCAACTATACTTCCTTAGAAGACTGGCATCCTTCAACATCTGCAATATGATGCTGCAGATGTTCTATCAGACGGTTGTGGCGAGTGTCTTCTTCAACGCGGTGGTGTGCTGAGGAGGCAGGCAGCATAAAGAAGGATGACTCACACCTGGACAATGTGGTGAGGAAGGCAGGCTCTATTGTAGGTATGGAGCTGGACAGTTTGACATCCGTGGCAGAGCGACAGGCTCTGAGCAGGCTTCTGTCAATCATGGAGAATCCAGTTCATCCACTGAACAGTATCATCTCCAGACAGAGGAGCAGCTTCAGGGACAGACTGCTGTCACTGTCCTGCTCCACTGACAGACTGAGGAGATCATTCCTTTCCCACATTATGCGACTCTTCAATTACACCTGGGGGTAGGGTAAACGTTAACATTATACAAAGTTATTGTCTGTTTTGCCTGCATTTTTATCACTCTTTAATTTAATATTTTTTTTTTTATTGTTTTTTATCAGTTTGCTGCTGCTGGAGTATGTGAATTTCCCCTTGGGATTAATAAAGTATCTATCTATCTATCTATCTATCTATACCGTTCACTGGTCTATGCTCCTGACTGTTTTTGATGGCTAAATTACTGGCAACTCAGCTGACTGTCATTTAACATTTAAATTATGACCACCATTTCTGCATGCCGGGAACAAGGCATGATCATATCTGAACAAGGAGCCATTCCATTACATGACCGATTCACAAATGCCTACAGTGAAACTCATACTGGGCTATCTTAGAGTTACTAAAATAAATTCAATTTGCATCACAAAAACTTTTAATTCTCATGACTTAAAAACTCAGGATTGGAGTTTCTGTATAAAAATGTTCCTGTGCCAAATATTAGCATTTGTGAAGGTTAGCAGTGATAAATAATAATAGAATCAGTCATTTTTTTTTTTAGTTATCTTAGATGGCTGTATAGATTTTTTACTGTGACATTAAATAATATATTTTACATTGGTTAATGGCAAAAGAAAATCCATGTATTAAACGTGAAGATTCCTTGTTGTAAAGAAGAATAGATATGAAATAGTCAAAGTGCTAAACATTTATTAAAGTCACTGTATATTTCATTTGAGCCATTTTTAGTTTACTGTCACATAAATAACAGAAAGTTTTATTTACTTTCTAATTATATTGTTTCTCACACACTAACTTTCCAACCTATTCACCTCACTGGATGTTGAACTATTCTTTGTCATACAATACTAAAGCCATTCATAACAGCGACAGACATGAGACTAGGCAAGTGGAGGCTCATGTCATGCTGTATTATAAATCTTTAGGCTGGGCTTCTGCTGATTGTGTATGACAGGAAGAGCAACTGATGAGTTTCCTGGCAGCTTTCTTGTAAAGATGACAGGAGAAACTGTAATTGAGATACCACAGAGCAAAATAGTGTTTTAAAAAGTTAGATTGTTACACTGAAATATTACTCTTAATGTTCAAATTGTTACATGCAGGAACATTAAAACTACTGCAGAAATAATGGGATTCTAAATTAACTAAAAACTAAATGAACAAAAGTCATGTAAAAATAAGATATTAAATGCATGTACCTTAGAAGTTAGTTTATAAAAGAATGATTAACATGGGCGCACATGACAGAGAGAGAGAGAGAGTTAGAAATACAAAATAAATTTAAATTTGTGTTATTGTGAGAAAGGTAAAAATTGAGAATGCTTAAGTCCTATTTTACAAGTAGTGTACATTAAAAATTACAATAATGATTCCAAATTACTTAGAGGAAAGAAAGCACAAAAAAGAACTAAAATTGAATTAGAAATGAAAAGATATATTTGAGCTAACATTTACAAGGTTTAAAAATCCCCTATTACTTAAGAAACAACAAAAACAGACAACATCAGTTTCTCAGATTGTTTTTTTCAGCACTGCATTATCACCAAACTCAAACAATCTACTACATTGATGACTATTTTAAAAGCAACTATTTTTAAGCTACAGCAAGAAATTATCATAAGCGTGTGTATGGTGCTGGGGGGCTCAGAAATTAATATTTAAAGATGGCCACGTAATGTTAAAACTAGCGGAATCTGAAAAAAAAGAAAGACATAATAATCGAAAAGCGTCCGCCAATTTAAGTATTATACATGCAAAGCGTAATTTTCATTTTTAGCAGAAAATCATACTTAATATTCAAATTACTCTTTAAGCATCTATCCGAGAGAGAGAGGGCGCGAGAGAGAGAGAGAGAGCTCAAATGAGCGCCTCCGGTGCGTGGCCACGCCCCCTCAATTGTCAGTTGCTTTCTGTGCGAAGCAAGGTAACCTCTACCATTGGTTGAATGTCTCTGTCGATCAGCATAGGTTTGCCATTCCTTCCGCTGTGCTAGAGACGTGGGAGGTTGTCTTATTGCAGATGTGTTCCAGCATGGGCAGTTGAAACAACAGGGCGCGTTTCAGTATCGTAAGTTTGCAGATCGGGTCTTGTTTCTGAAGGCGAGACAAGTGACAGACGAGATAGTACCTTTGAGGGGCAACGTAATCTGACAAGTTTGAATACTTCTTTAAACTACTAATTTTGAGTCGACTTATCCTTTTTGGATATACTGTGAAATTTTACAGACTACAATAAAAAAAATGCCAGCCGTGGCACTGTTGCCTTTTACGATTACGCCAAGTAGGAAGTCGTCAAGTCCGAGTGCTTTCCGACTCACCGAGAAATTTGTTTTGCTTTTAGTTTTCAGCGCTTTTATTACTCTTTGCTTTGGGGCAATTTTTTTCTTGCCGGATTCATCCAAGTTACTAAGCGGTGTATTTTTCAACTCCGGCGTAGAGACGGATACAAGCAAGACAGGTACGGATCGCGATGCCAATATTTTCGGGGCGGACAGTGTGGAGAGAAAGTTAGCAAAGATTCGAAAAGATCATGAGAAGGCACTGAATGAAGCCAAGGATACACTGCAGAAGAAACCCGACGAGATCAAGCAGGATATACTGAGCGAGAAAGATAAAGTTGCCCAGGAGAATATGGTCTTCAAAACGAATGGGGGCGATGCCGCTTTGCCATACCTCGACTTCAAGCGACCACCTGGGGCTGTGGGGCGGGAGCCAGCCGATCCGGAAACCAGGCAGAAAAGAGACAAAGTTAAAGAGGTAAGCTGATAATATGCGTCATCTTTCTGGGCATCTGAAGGAGACATCACCTATGAGCAGTGCTCACCTGTGGTGGAGGACGGAGTGCGCGCCTGCGGGTCAGGAGTCATTATGGTCGTGGACTGGGGGAGGGGATGGTATAAAGCTGTCAGATGACAAAAACGTGACAGGAAAGGAGCCACTTTATTTTGTTATTAGAGAAATTATACCGTGACGCGGAGCTCCCTGGACGGCGGGCTGAATTCTGGAGCTGCTGTTGTGCCCGCCGATCCGGTTTAGGAGCGTGTCGCTTAGTGAGCCCGAGAGACGAAACTGCAGTGCCCGTATGACAAGGGCGCACGCGACTACCAGCTCTCTTTTGTACATTTTATGACAACTTTTAGTTAGGCGGTCCTGTCATTGCTCAAAAAGTTAACCATCGAGGAGCTATTACGAGACGTTTGCTAACTCGACCTATGAACAGCGCTGCCGCGTGATGATTTTGTAAGAACTGAGATGAGAGTCATGCTGGGGAACTAGTAGGACCGGCTTGATGGCTTGTGAAGCGATATCTAGTATTTATTATACGTAGCCATCGAAACGCTATTTTGTACAGTGTTACAAATGTTCTTATCAGGTAGAGGATAGCTGAGAGCCCCTTTGAGTGCAGCCCTCCCAGAGCCGTTTGTTTTAGTTACAAGCGCAAGCATAGCAGCGGCGGCGCACGCAGCCTACAGGCACTCTGGGAGCTGCTTGTGTCGTGGGGCTTCTTAACACAAGCGATCAGCCCAAATACACATCAAAAACATCGGCAGTTAAGGCACCTCTGGTTTTATTTTATCCACAGTTCATTTTATGAAACGTGACTGGAAACCTGCAGAGTGAAGTACCGCATCTTTTGATATGGTTAAATTATTTTATTTTCTAATGGTTATTTTTTTAAATGAGCGTGCTTATGTAGCGAGCCATCACTTGACATTTTCCGCTGTCCTTTAAAATTTAAAGCATGGGATGCAGGTGGCCGCATCATCAGTTTCCAGCCTTTCAGTGTCAAACACCATCCATCTAGCGATTTAGGTTGCATTGTGTTATCTCCATAATCTATACTGACTTTTCAGGTTGCTCAATTACCAGACCGCTTGCAGAATATTCAAGAATGCATTTTAGTGTAACAAGACAACAAAATAAAAGATAATTTATATATATTTTAGATCACACATAAACCTTGAGAAACAGCCTGTAGTTGTTCAAAGTTTAAATTATGAGATGGATGTCCATATTTATAAGAGTTGAAAGTGTGTGGCATACAATTGGTAGGTGATTGCTTCTTTCTACACTTGTAATGCATAGATACTGAAAGTTGTTCTGGATAATTGCTTTTCAAACCCGGCACAATCCAGGATGATAGACACACATCTTTTTTAACCACTTGAGTTTAACACCGGTTCACAAGGTTAGAAATGACTTCTATCTTGCAGAAACATATTCGGGTAACAAGTGCAAGGTGGGAATCAGCTTTAGATAGAATGCCAATCCAATGCAGGGCACACACGCGAGCAATGTAAAGTCATCCATCAACCTAAGCGCATTTGTTAGAGCTGTGCTAGGCAATAATAGTTGCAACCAAAGAAAATTAAAGACACATTTCATGTGCAGTTGCCTTTGCTTGTACAATAAAAAGCAAGATCTTGCACAAAAGTGAATGGATAAACTGTTTTAATAGACAAAAGAAACTTTAGAGCAAAGCAGACAGCTTTAAACATTAAGAAAGATCATTTAAGTGTTGATCCTTTAAAATGTTCCAGATTCTTTATGGTACAAGATCTAATATATGCACCATTTTTTCAATACCATCCAATATTTTAGTTTCTATGAGGATATAATATGGCCTGTTTTGTCAGTTTTATACTTTATTCATCCTGACTTTTATGTAAGATTATATTTCTTTAAAGGTTACTATTGATCATTTGAATACTTGTTTTGACATTTAGTGACTGTCTTATGAGTTTTCTATACATCCATTATTATTTATCTTCTCTTGAAGTTAATATTCAGAAAACATATTTTATTATAATTTGGTACAGTTTTCTTCCCCTTCGGATATTTTTTATCCATTAGGATCCATCTGTCACATATTTGTGGAATAGTAACCCAGTTGTGCATTGACCACACTGCAAGTTGCAGCTAGTGCAAAAGGCAATCTTCAAGGAGCTGTTTGCTTTTTGTAAGAGTGGCACAGTAATAAGATAGTATAATAAGATTGTATTATAAGATAAGAAGTTTTATAGTAACTTGCTACAATTTCCTTCATCATCTCTCTATATTACAGAATATCTCAAGATTCTGTCTTTAAGCTTTATATCCAGGAAGTATCTTTGAGCTGTCAGTAAACAATTTGTTAATATTAGCTTAAGAATTGAATAAAAACCTGTTATCATTCTTTTTAAATGACTGTTTTTATATATGTCAATGTCAATTTATTTATATAGCACATTTAAAACAACATAGGAATGCTGTCGCCAAAGTGCTTTACAATAATAGAATAAAAGAAAACATACAAATAACATAAAGAACATAAATAGAAAGAAAATATATGAACATAAATATAATAAATGGAAGTAATGTTACATAATCACAATGAGGAAACCATCAGTATTACTGAAGGTCACGGAATGCAAGTGAATAGAAATGAGTCTTTAATCTTGTTTTGCACAGTTCAATTGTTAGACGACTCCTTTATGTAATGAGGTAAAGAGTTCCACAGGCGAGGAGCAGCAGCTGCAAATGATCGGTCCCCCTTAGTTTTACAGGTACTACGAGGGATAACAAGAGACAACTGACCAGAAGATCTAAGCACTCTAGATGGCTGGTGTAAAGCACACAATTCGGATAAATAGGCAGGAGAAAGTCCATGTAAAGGTTTAAAAACTAGCAACAAGATTTTAAATTCAATTCGAAAACAGACGGGCAGCCAGTGTAAAGAAGTTAATATTGGAGAAACAGAATCATACTTTCTTGCCCCAACCAGGAAGTGAGCGGCAGCATTCTGGACCAACTGTAACCTGCGTATCGGGGATTTGCTATTTCCAGAATACAGCAAGTTGCAGTAATCAAGGCAAGAAAAGTTAAAAGCATGAATAGCTTTCTCAGGATCCCTAGAAGATAAAAAAGGCTCGATCTTACCTAATAGATGAAGCTGGAAAAAGCAACTCTTGACTACGGAATTAATCTTTTCTAAAAAGAGAGGTTACTGTCAAAGATAACACCAAGATTGCAGACTTGAGGTTTGCAAAACCTATAAGCATGTTGCAAACTGTATGTTGCAGACAGCATGGAGTATGTATTTACATTAAGTAAGCACTAAGTATGTAAAAATACATTTTACTCCTATTTGTAGAAATAGACTAATTAAAAAAATAGCAAATGTAAGATATTTGTTAACACATCATTCTTTAATTTGAACAGTAATAGTCATCCTAGCCCTGATTTAAAGCCATGTCCACTTGTTATCATCAGCTTGATAAATGATTAAAAAAAATTTGTGAAACATAAAGAAAAAGTAGTAGTTGAAAAGAATTTTAAATGAATTTTTAGGACTGACACCAAATGTACGCTTTAAACGTAAGCTTCAATTAAACTGCTTCCAGTTGGACATTTTTACTTGATATGAAATGTTGTTTTTGTGACTAAGTAAAAGTGTAATGTATTTATGTAAATAATACTGGAGCTATTCTGGGTTTTGCTTTGTTAGTCACAACATCACTGAAGAGATTTGCAATTGTTCTGACTCATATATTAAACCAGAATTGCTTGTGTTCTATTTTTATCAGTTTTTATACCTCTAATACATCTTGTTGTATGCCACATATGTAAAATATTGAATTTTTAATTTTAAGTGGGAAGCTAAGCATGTTAGCTTTTGGAAATGCATAGTTACTGTGTTTCATATGAGTCTGCAGTACTTTTGAAAATGAAGGAGGGTTATCTCCAAACTTAAGTAGTTTGGTTTGTAGTTTTATTAAGTAAGAACCACCTGGCAGTGCTTTAAACATGGTTTTAGAGTCTCTCTTTTTTTGTGTTTTTTTTTTTTTACAAAAAAGAGTGTAAGTGAATCCATAACATTTTCCATAGGGTTTGCTCTTTTGATTCATAAAATTCTAATGTCAACTGAATTTGTTTTTATTTAGTCTGAGTAAAGGGGAGACACACTACAGGACAAAAGTTTTAAACACCTCCATTTTACCAGTTTTTCTTCAGATTTAATCGGTTGAAATGCAATGAATGACCTAAAATGTTGAAAAGGTAAGCAGTAAACCTGCCAGAGATTTAAATAAAAAGTTTAGGATAGCAAAAACTGTAAAAAAGGAAATTTTAAATATTACAAATGGGCCTTCTTCAGGGAATATAGTTTACAACCTACAGATGTTCTGCAGCAGTTAATGTAAACTAAGCCTATCAAGGTGAAGCAACTGATTTGCACAGGTGTCTCAACCTCTGTTGATTACTTAAAAATCCTACTGTCAGTTATAAAGCAGATTTGGAGCAGACTGTGTTACTATACTCTCAGAAGTACTTACCCACAGCAAGATGCTGTGATGGAACATACAGGTAATATTTGTGATCTTAAATCTTTAATGGCATAGTGCTGTTTCATATTACCTTTAAGATGTGAATAGCTTTTGTATGATTTCACCTTGAAATAGGCCTTAAGCATTTGTATTCTGATTAAAATAGCAGTCCTATTTTGCAAACCTGTCTGCTTGTTTTTGCTGGCATGCTTATTTGGAAGCACCTGTGTGTAAATGTGTGTTCAGAATGTGTCATGTGATGGACAAACATGATTAATCTTGAACTTATGATGTAATTTAACAACATATATGTGGCACCAAATAAAAACATGTTAAATCTTTCCCCAGAATCAATTGTCCAATACACGGTAACAAAGGGAAAATGATCTTGGCAGATTTTGATATAAGGTAGGAGCAAACCCTGGAGGATGCGTTAGTCCATTGCATAGTACATTCTTTCCAGCAGCGATTCTTGCTAATAATCGGGTCAATTTGGAGTTGCTCAATAAATGTTAAAGCACACTTATAATAGCATGGTAACCTGCACAACTGCATGTTAGTTGATTTCTTTAAGGTTTAATGCAAAAGATGTATATTTTATTCCAAAATTAAATTGGGAATATTACAACTTAAGTTGTGAATAGGTCGCATAATCTAATTTTTGTCTTTGTATTGCTGTTAATAATAGTGGTGTTAATTTAAAGAATTAAGCACTTTGCTTGTAACTTACCCCTTTTGTTTTTCCAAAAATAAATTAATAAAATTAAAATTTGTTATGTTAAATAATTCTGTGTGAATTAGTAAGATGTGACATGTCTGTTGTACTCCAAATCAGAAATGCCATTCTTGGAGAATTTTGATGTATACTAAATTGACATGCCATATGGCATTATTTTGTCAGGTGCTGCTGTAATGGTTTCACTATATGGAAGATAAATGAGTTATAACATATGTAAGAACATCACATTTGGTTATTCCAAGTCTCAATTAAATTGTCTTGATGACATTTTAAAAGTAAAAAATAAAAGTCAGTTCATTTATGTAGCAGTCATGTTTCTGTGAAAAGGAAAGACTTACCATGTGCCTTTAATGTACAAAAAATAAGAATACTGAAAGACAGTGCTAGAATATAACATAAGACAAAAAACTACTGCAAGATATTGTAATTATAAAATAAAAGGTTTTACATTGAAATCAATATTTTAGCAAAATTTTCTGTTTCCTGTTTCCATTGTCAAACTATATAGAGGAAGTTTAAGTCATTCCTGTTTTCCACATAGGAATGTTTATCATTATGTCACAGTTTTTAATACACCATAGGAAATGAATTGGTTGCTAGTGCTTAGACCAGTATGTCACTTAAAGTTTTCTACTTACTAAGCATTATTTTAAAATTTAATTTTGGTTTCCTGTAATTTGCCTCTAAATTAAAAACAATAACATTTCAGCCGTATCACAGGTCAGTCTCCTACTTTTCTAATATGGAACTGTAGAAGGTGCACTAAAAAGAACTTCACTCTGTCAGCATTGGTACCTGGTGTTGACAAAAGCTTTTGTTACTAAAGTAACCAAAAAAGCAAATCAGACAATATTGCTTGCACAGGAGTGTAGAACACTCTCAGATTTCAGGATATTAGGTTCAGAGAGGCAAGTTCAGTGTACATAGTACAATGAAATTCTTACCTCCTTTTCTCTGAATAAAAGTGTCAAAAATGCAATACAAAACAAAAGACATGCACACAAAACAGTTGCTCTGTTTTTTTTTATCAATATTTATACTTTTCTTTTAAATACTTTTAAATTACTACTATTAACATTTATGGAACTGATTTCTATCATTGAAATATCACCATCATATAAATTAGATGTTCCATTCTGGATTGGTTTGTTTTTATCCAAAAAGTCATAACTTCGACTGCTTTTGAGGTTCATATACAGAGTATTTGAAGTGTAACTGGCATAGAAATAATGGTGGTGTAAGGAAATTTTATACTAGGTTTGAGGCATGATTCAGTGTCTAGAGTTGGAAAAAGTACTACACAATCAATGGAAGTTGAAGTTTTACTACGTAGACAAAATTTCACTTTAAGTAAAATTATCTTAGCAGGAAACTATTGAGGGGAAAAAAAAGGCTTTGATAAAATTACTCAGGTAATGGTATAATTTAGTTACTTTAGAAAAAAAATGAATTAGTAAATAGCCTCAAATATCCAAGCTGTACATTAGAAAGTAGGGGTCCTCCGATCAGGCTGATTTAATGCTGATACCGATCCCCATTTCATGTTAGTTGATTGGCCAATTCCGATACTGATCACCGTTACATGTTAGTTGATTGGCCATTTCCGATACTGATTTTTTGTTTCTTCTCTCCCCTTTATCCCTTTAAAAAACTTTTTACACTAATCTCCTGCATCACCAGATGCATAGAAGCTTTATGTCCTATATTAAAAGTGTATTTTTATAAATAAGCTATAGTACACAGGTGTTAATTATTCAGTTTTTATGATGTTCAGTGACCATAAAAATATTAAAATAAAAATATTTACAAAAAATGTTTATCCATAATACATCTCTCTCTCTCTCTCTCTCTCTCTCATATTCATATATATATATATATATATATATATATATATAAAAGCCAGCGTCTGTATGTCTGTCCGCTTTTCATGAGAGAACTACTGAACGGATTTAGATTAGTTTTTTTTTTCTATAATTTGCTTCAACATTTCGGTTGATTTTGCGACTTCTCTCATTGTGCTTAGTATGATAGTTCACTTTCAGTAGCAATTTATTTGCGCTAATCTGAGAGAGTGGATGAGGGGAAGGGGATGCGTGACGTTAGGAGTAGGGAGCCGGGCGGGGGTCCCTCCTTACTCACGCGCTAAACTCCGTTTGAGTCGCTCTACTTGTTGCCACGTTTTGGAGTGTAACTTGCCTCCACTTATCTAGCGATACCTGTTCGTTTATTGATTTTTAAAGTTTGTCCTGTTTTACTACTACGTGGGCAGAGCTGTGAGGGGCGGCCAGTATGGCATAACAGAAAATAGAACGCTTCTCCTAATTATAAGCTGTAATATTGTTTGATTTATTTTCTGTAATGTACCTGAAATATGGCTTAAAAAGTTTTCACTATTTCGCTAACAAAAAACAAATATACATACATACTGGCACAATGGTTATTGGTAATGAAACACTCCTTAAATGTAAATATACCTGCACTTACAGATTTTAAACATTAATTGCACTACAGCCTTTTTTACTGTAAAGTACACATTTACTGTGTTTTTACAGGTGTTTTTTTTTTTTTCTTCAATGTATCAGCTGAGGTGTAATTATAAATATGAATTAACCATTTTTATAATGTAGTCGTTTCTTACCAAAACCTACACTGTGTGACAAAGTGAAAATCTTTAAAATAGCTGCAAATGTGTCAGATTTTTATAAGTTGTTCATTAAGAAGACACAAGACTAACATGCTTAACAAGTTTATAAGTAAAATACACATTTTTTTTCTGTTAAGCTAATACGCCTATTGTTTACTAAGCAACAGTTTCAAGTTCATATTCATTTTTTCTTTTTCCAATTAAAATGTAAGCTGCTGAACTTTAAACAAGCTTGCTGTCCATTTTAATTTAAAGGACAAAATAAAAGGTCTGAATTCATTAAAGTTGCTTTTCTTGCTGTTTGTCTAATTGCACAGGAAGACCGTGATTCAGTTTTCTCAGTTTATTACTCCATTTTCTTTAATGTAAAGGCTAATATTTCAGTTGCCTATCGCTCTCTCTGATAAAACAAGCCTCTAGTTGCTGCTGTTTGCTTGCACTGCAGGAAGTTTGCTGCAAAAAAAGAAAAGAAAAGAGAGGTATGCGTGCTGGCTTAACAACCATAATACCCCGAGTAAAAGAGCAGCACTGCAACTAACTTATGTAAAGCCTAGAAAAGCAAGGGCTGAAAAGATATTTTTTTTTCCCTGCCAGTTTACAGATCACTAATTGAGTTTTTTTTTTTAGTGAAAATTGGCTGATTTAGATTGGCAGCCGATCAATTGGTGCATTTGTATTGGAAAGTATAAGCAGAATATTCATAGCAAAAGAACAGACTGTGTTTCTATGGAGAAATTAACAATATATACTGCAGATGGCAGTTAAATTTCAAACAAATTTAATTTACAATCTGCATGGAACCAGTATATAGAAACAATTTTTAAAATGTCAAACCACAGTTAATGTTTTGTCTCCAGATATCAAAGTAGAACACCAATGAACAAGCTGTAGTAAAATTCTTGTGATTTTGCTGCACACCCATAATTACTTGATCGTTCTAAAAAAATAACATTTAGATAGGTTAGATTTCTATCAGCAGATAAGCAAAACTGCTTATATTTTGTCGGTTGTTGCTAAGTTGGAATATGTGCTATGTGTGTCGCCAATA
Organism: Polypterus senegalus; assembly: GCF_016835505.1. NCBI lineage: Eukaryota > Metazoa > Chordata > Cladistia > Polypteriformes > Polypteridae > Polypterus > Polypterus senegalus. The sequence goes on along the minus strand of NC_053156.1, from coordinate 97,709,610 downwards.
CAATGTTGAAGTTTTTTTTTTTTATTTTATTTTTTTTTGCCCGTGACGTAACCAGTTCTTAGGTGTTGCATGGTCTGTGGAAATCAAGTGATATGCACTGGTCATTACAATTCTCATTCTGGAGCTTTTAGCTGTAACTTTCTCAAATGGTGAAACCAAATATTTTGCAAGCACACATTCTTGTACAGAATATTAAAATTTACATTTGCACACTATTCATGTTAAGGTAATATATGTTAAGTGCATTTCAAATATATATAGGATGGTCCAGATCTAATGATACAATTTTCATTACGCTATTACATAGAAAATCACCCGAAAAATCCCGGACCATTGACAAGTGTGCGAACTGACGACATGAAGAATCGCCTTTGTGCCAAACTGGAATCGTCCCAGCATAAACCAAGTCATCCAGATGATCTGGATCTGCATAATTAGATCTGAACCACCCTGTATTATGCATAGAAAGGGAAGGTCTTTTTAAAAATGATACTGCTTGTTATCCTAGTTTATCATTTTAGACAACTGAGTATTGCTTCGTTCGCAACAATAAGTGGTTTTTGGAAAATATGCTGCAGTATTTTATCTGTACAGTTACGGTAACTTTGACTTTTGTCATTAATTCTGCATTTTAAACAACCAGTAAGTATTAAAAACCAGCTTGCTTTTATGAGTTTTTGTAAATTTGATGAAGAGTTCTTGTGTGCAGGTAACTCCAAAGTATTTGGGATGTAGTTTACAGTGCATAATGAAGCTTTTTTTTTTGTCTTACGGCCTTTGAGACTGATCAGCTCTACTAAATATGACTAGTGATATATAGTAGGGCTGTGCAGTGTCTTTAAAATTCACATGTACAATACCATTGCTGGGATGGTTTTACGGGGGAGTTTAAGTGATGGAGAGATGCTTGTGAAATATGAATTATTAGCTGCTCTTCCCATTTACCTCAGAAATTGTCTACACTGGGATGTGGTGCACAAGCATTTTAGCTCGGAAGGCAGTACGTTTGTTTTCTCACAGATAGCTGCAGTATTTGGCATTATTATTATTAGTTGTGAGTGCAAGCTTATAGACTAGAACATTTTTGACTGTTATATATGGTAAACTTTCTATAAATGTTTTGTTGTAACCTGGTTCAAAATAATTGATTAGCTGCAGAAAGCCATTGTTGTCAACCATTATTGACTGGCAACACATCTTGTTTGATCCTAGTAAAAACCCTCTATTTGATTTTTCTCTTGGTTTCTGACCATGGATTTTTTTTTCACCCCCTGCATGCAAAAATGGTAGGTAGTGCAGTGTGATCTCGCAAACGGCTTTTTTATTTTGTATGTGACAGTACATTTTGAAAGTACTGTGTTTCTTTTGTGTTTCAGCACAGTTTTACCCAGTTAAATGCAAACTTTGTAATGTTTTCTCTTAAAAAGCTTCCAAAATGAACAATGCTTTGTACTGTCTATTTTCGATGAGTACTTCTTATTTGTAGATTGAAAACAACCTGACTTGTAAGTAAAAAACTGCCCTATTGCAGTGTAAATAAACAATATGTCTTAAAGTAAGGCAGTAGTAGGTGTTCCAGAGCAGCAAGGTAATTCAATTTTCCACGAGAAATTTAAGTTAAATGTGTAATCTGTAAGATAATTTGATTTAAATTCTTACTACAAGTTAATTGAACAATGGTTTGTTGTTAACATCTGTAATTGTAATATTCTAATCTTATAAATAAATTTTAAAGAAGATTGCATTTTGAGTTTAATTTTTTTTTTTTTTGTTCAGTACTTTTAATGATACGGTCTCAATGATAAAATAGACTTTCTTCCACAGTTGGGTCTCACTTTGACCCAATACTGTCGGGTAGGTTGCAGTCTCCCATATCCATATACTGGAAAAATGGCTTTGGAAAATTACTTAATGAAAACTATCATTTTTTTGTCTAGTTCTGGTTCTGCTAATTCTTTGTAAAGTTGTAAAACATGAGTCAGGATTTAATTAAGTATGCATAGTTGACATGGTGATAGATATGTGGCATATGTGCATAATGCCTTGTACTAAATAGGAAAAACGGCATTTTGGCTTTATTACTTAAACAGGAGCATGCTGGCTGAGCTGTGTGACCAATAAGTACAACAAATATATCAAGAACATAAACAAAAGTACTACAAGGACTTCAGAACCTGTAATTCATTGCTCTCTAAACTATATACTCCTTGAATTTACAGGATTTAATAGCCTCTTAATGCAGTGTCTCATTTTAAACCTTAGGCATGTATTTTAATACTACAGTGATCCCTCGCTATATCGCGCTTCGACTTTCGCGGCTTCACTCCATCGCGGATTTTAAATGTAAGCATATCTAAATATATATCACGGATTTTTCGCTGGTTCGCGGATTTCTGCGGACAATGGGTTTTTTTAATTTAAAGTACATGCTTCCTCAGTTTGTTTGCCCAGTTGATTTCATACAAGGGACGCTATTGGCGGATGTCTTAGAAGCTACCCAATCAGAGCATGTATTACATATTAACTAAAACTCCTCAATGATATACGATGTGCTTCCCGAGCGGATTGTTTGCTTTTCTCAGTCTTTCTCTGACATTCTCTGCGCCTGACGGAGGGGGTGTGAGCAGAGGGGCTGTTTGCACAGAGGCTGTTTGCCTAGAGGATACGGACGCTCCTCTAAGAAATGTCGCTTTATCGCGGTGGCCCAAAAGCACGTGTTGATTTTTTGATTGTTTGCTTTAATCTCGCGCTCTCTCTCTCTGACGTTCTCTGCGCCTGACGGAGGGGATGTGAGCAGAGGGGCTGTTTGCACAGAGGCTGTTTGTTTAGAAGATACGGAGGCTACTCTAAAAAATGCTGAAAGACTACCTTCACATTGCTCCCTTCTTTGCGGCTGCTTTATCGCGGTGCTCATACTTAAAAGCCCAACAGCACGTATTGATTTTTTGATTGTTTGTTTTTCTGTCACACTCTCTCTATCTCTGACATTCTTTGCTCCTGACAGCGCTCGTTTGAAGAGAAGATATGTTTGCATTCTTTTAATTGTGAGAAAGAACTGTCATCTCTGTCTTGTCATGGAGCACAGTTTAAACTTTTGACTAAAGGGTGTTATTTCATGTCTAGAGGGGTCTAATAATGTTAACAGTGTGGGAGAGTTTATAAGGGCTTAAAATATATAAAAATAACCATACAAACATATGGTTTCTACTTCGCGGATTTTCACCTATCGCGGGAGGTTCTGGAACGCAACCCCTGCGTTCGAGGAGGGATTACTGTATATGATTTTTTATGGAAGAAAACACACCACCACATGCATGTGTTGTTTACTTGTTGTTTAAAAACGTTTACTTTTACATACTTCTTATGTGTAGTCTGTATTTTACTCTTTGAATCATTTTGCATTTGCAAATCTAATTAGAAAAATATTTAAATTTTAGTGGAGATTTAGGTTCTGTTATCTTGGAGCATTGATTTTGTTACCTGTGCTTTTTTAATAGATGTCTTGGCTGCAGTTAATCGGGTAACATCTGTGCCAAGTTGGTAACCATTCTTCTCAAAGTCTGTATATCATAGAATATCAATTTTTTTTTAGCTTAATTCTATTTTTAAAATGGGTGCTGCACTGGGGGGAAAAAATGTAATTTTACACTTATTGGCTGGGATTGGCTGCAGCAGACCCCCGTGACCCTGTAGTTAGGATATAGCGGGTTGGATGATGGATGGATGGATGTTGTGGAGCTGACCCAAAAACAGACAGGCGGACATGTCGTTTTTTCACCACCACATGTTTTATTTACAATATTTACAATAGTTAATGGTCACTAAGACCCAGTCCAAAAGTGCACAAACCCCAACACACAGTCCTGGCCACAAAATGCCTCTCTTCTGCCTCGTCCTTCTTCCACCCGACTCCAGCCCTGAATGAAGGGAGACGGCCCCTTTTATACTCTCACGGATGAGCTCCAGGTGGTTCCCGGCATTCCCCTCTTGGCCACTGCCCAGCATGGCGGAAGTACCGGCTGTCCTCCCGGCAGTTCTCCGGGTATCCATCTAATTCTTCCCCCCAACAGGTGCCCAAGGCATTGGGGCGCCTCTTGGCGGTGACCACGAGCCCCTGCAGAGGGCCCATGCCCTCAACTCGTGGTCCCCAAAGCAACCAGGAAGGCGGCCCCCACGTGATCCAGGGTGGACGCACCCACATCCGGTCCCTCACGGCGTCCCGGCCGGGTCGTTGCCCCTGGCATCCCTGACAATGTATATATACAGTACATAAGTATTCAGCATTTCTGGTTGACTTAATATAATATGTAAAAACATACAATCTGTTATTAATGCCTATAAGGAAGTAGTAATTTTCAACTGATGATTAAGTTATGACATCAAGTTATGATGCTTTTCACCAATCATAAGTGTACTTGTTGTTATGAATGTGGATTTTCTTTCTGTAAACGACCTCCTTAGTTGCACTCACAGCAGACAAATGCTCGATAAACTGGACAGAGATGATTGACAAAACTTAGAAGTCACCAATATCTGAACCAAGAAGGAACTGGTAACATTAGGTTACATATATATAAAATAAAATAGAGAGATATCAAGAGTGTGAGCACATAGTATGTAATTTACAAAAGGTTTTAAGACAACAGTGAAAGTATATATTGAAAAACAAATATGCAGACCCCACAACTGATTACCTCTTTGATTTTGCAATATACAGTGGTGTGAAAAATATTTGCCCCTTCCGATTTCTTATTCTTTTGCATGTTTGTCACACAAAATGTTTCTGATCATCAAACATATTTAACCATTAGTCAAATATAACACAAGTAAAAACAAAATGCAGTTTTTAAATGATGGTTTTATTATTTAGGGAGAAAAAATCCAAACCTACATGGCCCTGTGTGAAAAAGTAATTGCCCCATTGTTAAAAAAATAACCTAACTGTGGTGTATCACACTTGAGTTCAATTTCCGTAGCCACACCCAGGCCTGATTACTGCCACACCTGTCTCAATCAAGAAATCACTTAAATAGGAGCTGCCTGACACAGAGAAGTAGACCAAAAGCACCTCAAAAGCTAGACATCATGCCAAGATCCAAAGAAATTCAGGAACAAATGAGAACAGAAGTAATTGAGATCTATCAGTCTGGTAAAGGTTATAAAGCCATTTCTAAAGCTTTGGGACTCCAGCGAACCACAGTGAGAGCCATTATCCACAAATGGCAAAAATGGAACAGTGGTGAACCTTCCCAGGAGTGGCCGGCCGACCAAAATTACCCCAAGAGTGCAGAGACGACTCATCCGAGAGGTCAGAAAAGACCCCAGGACAACGCCTAAAGAACTGCAGGCCTCACTTTCCTCAATTAAGGTCAGTGTTCACGACTCCACCATAAGAAAGAGACTGGGCAAAACGCCTACATGGCAGATTTCCAAGACGCAAACCAATGTTAAGCAAAAAGAACATTAGGGCTCGTCTCAATTTTGCTAAGAAACATCTCAATGATTGCCAAGACTTTTGGGAAAATACCTTGTGGACTGATGAGACAAAAGTTGAACTTTTGGAAGGCAAATGTCCCGTTACATCTGGCGAAAAGGAACACAGCATTTCAGAAAAAGAACATCATACCAACAGTAAAATATGGTGGTGGTAGTGTGATGGTCTGGGATTGTTTTGCTGCTTCAGGACCTGGAAGGCTTGCTGTGATAGATGGAACCATGAATTCTACTGTCTTCCAAAAATCCTGAAGGAGAATGTCCGCCATCTGTTTGTCAACTCAAGCTGAAGCGATCTTGGTGCTGCAACAGGACAATGACCCAAAACACACCAGCAAATCCACCTCTGAATGGCTGAAGAAAACAAAATGAAGTCTTTGGAGTGGCCTAGTCAAAGTCCTGATCTGAATCCAATTGAGATGCTATGGCATGACCTTAAAAAGGCGGTTCATGCTAGAAAACCCTCAAATAAAGCTGAATTACAACAATTCTGCAAAGATGAGTGGGCCAAAATTCCTCCAGAGTGCTGTAAAAGACTCATTGCAAGTTATCGCAAACGCTTGATTGCAGTTATTGCTGCTAAGGGTGGCCCAACCAGTTATTAGGTTCAGGGGGCAATTACTTTTTCACACAGGGCCATGTAGGTTTGGATTTTTTTCTCCCTAAATAATAAAACCATCATTTAAAAATTGCATTTTGTGTTTACTTGTGTTATATTTGACTAATGGTTAAATGTGTTTGATGATCAGAAACATTTTGTGTGACAAACATGCAAAAGAATAAGAAATCAGGAAGGGGCAAATAGTTTTTCACACCACTGTATGTATATTAGCCCATCTAAGAGTAGGGCTATTGAAATGAGAGTAGCCACTGAAATGCTGTAGGGAGAGCAAGGTGTATTGACTTCATCATGTGCAGTTAGAGGTGACAAGACATGAAACGAAAGGATCTGCTAATACAGCTCTAGCTGCCGTACCTACATTGAAAAAGCAACAGAAGACACTTGCCAGTTTCTTTAAGAAGGCACTGTCAGCCCACCAGCTTAGGACTCTGATATGGAGGAAATTCAGAAAGAACTTGATAACTACCTACTAGTGACAGCAGCAGACAGTGAAGCTGACCCCCTGGAGTGTTGGAAGATGCATGATGGAAGCTTTCCAAGGGAAAGTATGCTTTCAAAGTGGTACTTGTGCATTCCTGCAACAGGCTTAACCTCTGAAAGAGTATTTAGCACAGGAGGCAATATTGTAACCTGTGACAGAGCAGCTTTGAAATCTGAAACAGTAGACAGGCTTGTCTTCGTTGTCCGGAATTTGTAGGAAAATGCCTATTTAAACTGTGTACGCTGATATTATTAGGCAAGTGCAAATATTAGTGTTTTAGTTTTGCTTAGAAATGCAAAACGGAGAATAGTTATTTTTGTTTGTAGTTTAAAGTATATGTTTTCCAGAAGTTGCTTTTATTTATTTGTTTTCAGTCTGGGATGACCAAAAAATGTTTTTTAACTTAAATTTGTATATTGGGGATAAGTCCTGGTGATATTCTAAATTTAATTTATGTTTTAGTTATTTAGTAAATAGTATACTGCTATTTGCAGAAAAGACATGAGTTTTTATGACATTGTTTGTTGATCTTTAACTGATGTTCAACTTGAAGACAAGCTTTTATATATATATATATATATATATATATATATATATATATATATATATATATATCTCACAAACTTCTTGCCTATACACACCTAGTGGAGGCCAAGTGCTCCAATACATGGATGCACAGTTAAGGGTTAATTTCCACTGCAGTTTAAATGTTCTGACTGCACATGTTGCAGCAAAACTGAATAGTATTGAAAAGTGTAGAATACATTTTGAAAATGCAATGTTTATACTACACCACTAGATATTCAAATAAGCTAAATACTGTAAGCAAGGTGATATATTGCAAATTTTTAAAATCCAATTTTAGGAAAAATGTCAGTACAAAGAACACACCACCATATGCATACAACCTGAGTAAAAAAAAAAAGTTTACTTTTTATGCCGTCAGAACAGTGGGGTCTGCAACTGCATTTATCACAGTCCCTATAACTTCAGACATTATAGCAATACCTTTTGTGCAATCTGAAGAAAGGAATTAACATGTTCCTATTTCACTAAAAAATCACTGTACTTTTAGATCCTGCTTTAAAGGTTCACAGTGTGCCACACTCTGTTTCAAGTAGTTTATAAAAAATGCATAACATCATAGCACTGTAATCTGAACAAAGAAATTAACATTTGTGCTTGCAGGATTATTTAGGTAAACAAATAAAAGTGTTATATATATATATACACACTCACCTAAAGGATTATTAGGAACACCTGTTCAATTTCTCATTAATGCAATTATCTAATCAAACAATCACATGGCAGTTGCTTCAATGCATTCAGGGGTGTGGTCCTGTTCAAGGCAATCTCCTGAACTCCAAACTGAATGTCAGAATGGGAAAGAAAGGTGATTTAAGCAATTTTGAGCGTTGCATGGTTGTTGGTGCCAGACGGGCCGGTCTGAATATTTCACAATCTCCTCAGTTACTGGGATTTTCACACACAACCATTTCTAGGGTTTACAAAGAATGGTGTGAAAAGGGAAAAACATCCAATATGCGGCAGTCCTGTGGGCGAAAATGCCTTGTTGATGCTAGAGGTCAGAGGAGAATGGGCCGACTGATTCAAGCTGATAGAAGAGCAACTTTGACTGAAATAACCACTCGTTACAACCGAGGTAAGCAGCAAAGCATTTATGAAGCCACAACACGTACAACCTTGAGGCGGATGGGCTACAACAGCAGAAGACCCCACTAGGTACCATTAATCTCCACTAAAAATAGGAAAAAGAGGCTACAATTTGCACAAGCTCACCAAAATTGGACAATTGAAGACTGGAAAAATGTTGCCTGGTCTGATGAGTCTTGATTTCTGTTGAGACATTCAAATAGTAGAGTCAGAATTTGGCGTAAACAGAATGAGAACATGGATTCATCATGCCTTGTTACCACTGTGCAGGCTGGTGGTGGTGGTTTAATGGTGTGGGGGATGTTTTCTTGGCACACTTTAGGCCCCTTAGTGCCAATTGGGCATCGTTTAAATGCCACAGGCTACCTGAGCATTGTTTCTGACCATGTCCATCCCTTCCTGACCACCATGTACCCATCCTCTGATGGCTACTTCCAGCAGGATAATGCACCATGTCACAAAGCTCGAATCATTTCAAATTGGTTTCTTGATCATGACAATGAGTTCACTGTACTAAAATGGCCCCCACAGTCACCAGATCTCAACCCAATAGAGCATCTTTGGGATGTGGTGGAACGGAGCTTGTGCCCTGGATGTGCATCCCACAAATCTCCATCAACTGCAAGATGCTATCCTATCAATATGGGCCAACATTTCTAAAGAATGCTTTCAGCACCTTGTTGAATCAATGCCACGTAGAATTAAGGCAGTTCTGAAGGCGAAAGGGGGTCAAACACCGTATTAGTATGGTGTTCCTAAAACTCCTTTAGGTGAGTGTATGTGTGTGTGTGTGTGTGTGTGTGTGTGTATGTATGTATGTATGTATGTATGTATGTATGTATGTATGTATGTATGTATGTGTATATTTATTTATTTATTTATTTATTTATTTATTTATTTATTTATTTTGGGGAACCGCCCAGACACAGACAGACATTGTTGGTTCAAAACCACACACGCTTTATTTACAATATATACCACAAAGTAAACCGCACACAACCCAGTGCCCCTGTACCTGGGTTCCGGGAGTACAGCCGGCACTTCCGCCACACTGGGGCGTGTCGGTGAGAGATTGCCGGGAAGCACCTGGAGCACATCCGGGTGTGTTAATAAAAGGGGCCGACTCCCTTCATTCGAGGCTGGAGTCGGGAGAGAAGGAAGGACAAGGTCTGGAAGGAGACGTAAAGGCGGCCTGAAGAGTGAAGGCATTGTGTGAGAGGCCTGGACTTTGGGGGACTTGTGATGGTTTGTGTACACTGTGGACTGTGTAAATATTGTAAATAAATGTGTGGTGGTGGAATTACAACATGTCTCCCTGTCTGTGCCCGGGTCCTGTTCACAATATATATAACTAGCATCATACCTGCGCTTCGTAGCAGCGAAGTACTGCCTTAAAATTTTTATTAAGATGAAAATTAAACCTTTTTAAACTGAGGGAAAATTCATTTCGGCCCTCCTGTCATTTCGGCCCTCCGGTTGTAATATGACCATGCTGTGCGCTGAGCTTACTCTTGAGCATGCAACGTACAGTTGGCCATGTGAAAAGTAATCTTTTTTTTTTTCCCTTTTATTTATCAGTTTTCCATTTAACAGCAACATAAATACACATCTCTTCAAATACATAAAAATGCCAAAGGTATCGATAAACATTTTAGTGTTGACTATCAGATACGAACAATAAACCTATAATGCCTAAACCCCATATCCCACCCATAGGCCCACAAAAAAGATAAATAGATAAAATAGATAATGATTAATTAAATAATTAAACAACAAGAAAGTAATAAAAAAAAAAACGCTAATACACAGGATGTTACAAAAAATAAGTAGATAAATAACTAAAAATTTAAAAAAAAAAAAAAAAATAATAGTAATAAAATAGGAAATAAATAAATAAAGTTCAATCGGGTGCAATTGTTTCCAAGGATCTAAAATAAGAAACAAAAGTTGCCAGACCTTCAAAACCCATCAGCCCTCCCTCTCAGACTAAACTTGATTTTTTCAAGTTTTAAAAAGAACATAAGATCCTTCAGCCAGCGGGCCATTGTCGGGGGATGCGGAGCCTTCCAGGACAATAATATTCTACGTCGTGCTGACAGTGAAGTGAAAGCGATTGCATTCAATTGTGTACTATTAAAAGACGTATCATGATCTCCAGGAACCCCAAATATAGCGATCAAAGGACAGGGTTCCAGTCGGATTCCAAAAACATGAGAAATAATGTCAAAATAGGAGGTCCAGTATAACTGGATTTTGGGGCAAAGAAAAAACATGTGGCTTAAATTGCAGGGAGAGGAGTTGCATCGGTCACATAGGTCAGGAACATTAGGGTAAATTTTAGATAGTTTAGACTTTGACCAATGTAGCCTATGTACAACTTTAAACTGAATAAGAGAAAGCCTTGCACAAGATGAGGAAGTTCAATCCCTTAACTACACTATCCCAGTAGCCTCTCTGAAGTCCAGACCCAACTCCTCTTCCAATTTGAAATAGTTTTACTGTCAGAGCAACTGTCCATTGAAAGAACAGTATTATATATTTGCGAGGTAAGAGATTTCTTATGTGAAGAAAGTTCGAATAAGTCTTCCCAAGACTGTTCATGTGGGCGAATGGGAAACTCAGAAAAAATAGTGGAAGCACAGTGTCTAACCTGAACATAACGAAATAAATGAAATGAGGGCAAACCATATAGGGACGACATATCCGTAAAGTTAAGAAAGATATTATCCTTATAAAGATCGGAAAACATGTAATGCCCTTTTATCCCATAAATTAAACGCAGAATCTAAAAGGGAAAGGGGAAAAAGGTGATTATTACATAGTGGGGCCAAAGCTGAAGCAGAAACAGATTTGAAGTGGCGTTGAAATTGATGCCATATCTTAAGAGAGTTAAGTACAACAGGGTTATCTGTATATTGAGTAAGGGATACAGGGGAGGATGAAAATAATAAAGCGGGGAGAGAGGTCGAAAAACATGATTGAGCGTCTAGCTGACACCAAAATGCCTGAGGATCTTTTAGCCAATAAATGTATTTTTGGATGTTAGCTGCCCAATAATAAAACATCAAATTGGGTAAAGACAGACCTCCACTGAGTCGGCACTTTTGTAATAATGGCTTGCAATTTTGGGAGACTTACCTCTCCATATGAATGAGGAGATCATTTGATCAATAGATTTAAAAAAAGATTTGGGTAAGAACAAAGGAATGCACTGGAAAAGGTATAAAAATTTGGGTAAAACATTCATTTTAACTACATTAACCCTGCCCAATAGAGATACCGCAAATTAGCCCATCTTTGAAAAGCTGACCTTACATGAGACAGTAGAGGAGTGAAATTAGCAGCCCGTAGAGCCTTAGGTGAGCTAGTCACATTCACTCCCAGATACTTGAAACCAGTATAACTCAGGTGGAAGGGAAGGTCAGTCTGTTTGAGCGCAGCAGCTTTGTTTATAGGCAAGCATTCACTCTTTTGAATGCTAAGTCTATATCCAGAGAAGAAACCAAAATCTTTTAGTATTTCCATAACATGTGCTAGGAATTAGTCGGGTTTGTGAGATACAGAAGTAAATCATCTGCATACAAGGCCACCCTGTGTTCTATATTTCCACGAGTCACACCTTGGAACAAAGAGGAAGTCCTGAGAGCTATCGAAAGTGGCTCTATAGCTAAAGCAAAAAGTAAGGGGGAGAGAGGACAGCCTTGACGTGCCACGCGATAGAGGAAAAAGTCAGATTTTATGTTATTGGTACAAACAGAAGCTAGGGGGGAAGTATACAAGAGACGAATCCAAGAAATAAATCTATCGCCAAAGCCAAATTTCTTCAGGACTGCAATGAGGTACTCCCACTCCACTCTATCAAATGCCTTTTCAGCATCCAATGAAATGACCACTTCAGGGAGAATACTATGATGTTTGGAGTACAATATATTAAAGAGGGTGCGAATATTAAAAAAGGAGTGTCTTCCTTTGATAAAACCTGTCTGTTCATCTGAAATAATAGATGGGAGGACTCCTTCTATGCGAGAAGCTAACAGCTTGGCCAGAATTTTCACATCCACGTTAAGAAGGCTTATGGGTCTGTAAGAAGTACAAAAAGTCGGATCCTTCCCTTCCTTAAGTAATAGATAGAGGCCTGTCTCAGCGTCATGGGGAGAGAACCTTGCTCTAATGATTCCTCATAGACAGACAAGAGTAATGGGGCTAATTTGGGATAAAATTTCTTATAAAAATCTGAAGAGAATCCGTCAGGACCAGGGGATTTACCCGATTGTAAGGATTTAATCGAAAATATGACCTCATCCAAATTAAGGGGGGCATCAATTTCTACTGCTTTAACTGCCTCAACTGTGGGGAGAACTAAACTGTCAAGAAACTGCTGCATATTTCCTGAGTTGGGAGGAAACTCTGAGGTGTAAAGACTGGTATAAAATGCCTTAAAGACCGAGTTAATTTCAATTGGGTCAGACGTCAAAGTACATGATGTATTTTTTATTTGCATAATGTGACAGGCGGCATTATGATGCCTTAGTTGTTGAGCTAAGAAACGAGAAGCTTTCTCCCTGTATTCATAATAGTTACCACGAGACTGTAATAACAGCTGCTCCACCTCACTCGTTGACATCAAGTCAAACTCAAGTTGCAAGTTACGAAACTGCTTATATATTTCTAGAGAAGGCTTCAGGGCATACTGGTGATCAAGTTTAAGAATTTCTGTAGATAGGTCTTTTAGTCTGGATTTCTTAGATCTGGACAGATGAGATGCGTATGAGATAATCTGGCCTCTTAGGTAAGCCTTAAGAGTCTCCCATAATAAGGAATTTGAGATGGTATCCGACCTATTCGTAATTAAAAAGTCATCAATGGAAACAGAAATATATTCACAAAAGGCCGGGTCTGAGAGAAGCAAGGAATTGAGCCTCCAAGTGGGTCGAGCTGTATGGTAGGTGGACAAAGCGATGTCTATAGCCAAAGGCGCATGATCTGAGATAACAATTGGGAGATACTCAGAATTATGGATTTTTGAAATTAAAGAGTCATTAATAAAAAAATAGTCTATACGAGAATATGTGTGATGAACATGGGAAAAAAAAAATATTCTCTGGCTTGTGGATTATGAAATCTCCATGGATCAATGTATCCATTTTGAGTCATAAAGTCTGAAAATGACTTTGACATGGCAGATGGGGCTTTTATGCTGGAGGCAGATCTATCTAGTACCGGATCAATAACACAGTTTAAATCCCTCCCAAAGATCAGAAGGTGTGTATTCAAATTGGGGATCATCCTCAAAAGGTTATTAGCAAATTGGGTGTTGTCAAAGTTTGGGGCATAAACATTCACCAAGACAATAGGATTGTGCAGGATAGTCCCTACAATAATTAAAAATCTTCCATTTTTGTCTGTTATTGTCTCAGAGAGCGAGAACTGTATTTTATTACTAATTAAGATTGAAACACCTCTTGCTCGGGAATCAAAGCTGGAATGAAAGACGTGACCTATCCATGGCGTTTTAAGTCTTTTCTGATCCTTAAAACGCAAATGAGTCTCCTGAAGAAAAATAACATCTGCTTTGAGACGCTTTAAATAAGTGAGAACTCTAGATCTCTTGACTGGACTTCACATTCCAGGACAGAAACCTAATCGGGCTCCCCATAATGTTACTGTCAACCATATTGGTTTTTTCCAAGCGACGTTACTGTACAGCTATAGTACCGAATTGGAAGGAAAGAATAGAGCAAACATTGCAACACTTTAAGCACCGACACTGTGAAGGAAATGACACACTGCAATCCAAATAAAACCAAGTAAATGAAAAGAAGCAAAGGAAAACAAACAAAACACATAAACATGGGCCTGAACCCCCCCCCCACCCTCACCCTCTTAGTCCCCTTCCCCAAATGAAGAAGACAGCAGCATAATCCAAACATCTAGAACCTCCTATCTCGGACTCCCACCACACTATCCACATAACATTATAAAAAATTTGTCGGCGTCTGACGCAGATTGCAGCCATTTTCTCTCCGGTCAGCAGAACGATGCGCAGTTTAGCTGGATAAAGAAGCGCAGGCTGGTATCCCCTCTTGTAGAGCTCTGCCATGGCCTCCTTGAACCTCGCGGCCTTACCACTTCAGGGGTGTAGTCCTCGTAAAACCGAATCTTATGGCCATTATAGACCAGGTCATCTCTCTTACGTGCCTCGCGAATCACCAGATCCTTTATTTGGTAGCGATGAAAACGAAGGATAACCGGCCGGGGTTTCACCGCGGCGGCCGGCTTGGGAGCTAGGCTCCGGGGGGCCCTATCCAGCTCCGGCGGCGAAGTAAGCACCTGCGATCCAAGGACATCGACAAGGAGTTGAGAGAAAAAAGTAGTAGGGCGTGGACCCTCAATAGCTTCAGGTAAACCCACAATCTGAATATTTTTGCGTCTGCTGCGCCCTTCTAGATCTGCCATCTTTGATTTTTTTGACTTTTTATCTTTTTGGAGCGCAGAGCATTCCGCCTTGATCTGGTCTAAACGTTGATCAATATCGGTATGAGCAAGCTCGAGAGAACTAATACGCAGACTATGGTCGTGTACTGCAGATTGAACACTGTCCAGTTTAGACGATAAGTTCTCAAAAAAAGGCTTAAAGTCCGCAGACAGTGCAGCTCTGTGATCTTCTAGCAAAAGGCTAATCTGCGCCATAGTTGCAGGAGCCAAAAGCGGTGAGTTTTCTTGGTCTCGTTCGGATTTATCCTTCGATTTAGGCATTCTACAGCTTAATTCAAAGTAATACACGTAAAAGTTCCTAAATCTGGGTTTCAGAGCAAAAAGTGTGAGGTTTGTAAGATAAATATGGTACAGTGTAGCAGCGCGGTTTGAGTTTCAATTACGATGGTATTTGCAGGACTTGTGTTGAAGTGACATTCTACATCTGTCAAGCATTGTAAGCATACAACCGGTTTCATCGATAACTTCACATCCAGCTTTTGAGAGTTTAACCATTCATAAACATCAAAGTGTCCACTACTGAAATCATCACCTATGAATCTTAAGATGTTTAAGAGGCACTTGAAAGCGACAACCGAACAATGCAGCGGCAGCCATCAACTCACATGCAGAACCATAGGTGAAGGGCTTAAGCATTTCACTCTTGTAGCGCTCCTGTGTAGTATAATTATCTACTGTACCGTCATCAGTCCACACCTTGAACCTGTCCCAATCATTCAGTACATAAGACACAATGTTCCTCCGGATATCAAGAGTGAGCCTGATATGGCCGTGCAATATGTAACAAAGAGAATGGAAAAGGCAGGTGCCATCTCTGGGCATGGAAACCACTCGGTAAGTGACAGTTCTTTGATCGATGGTGATCACCTCGATAGACATGTTAATAGGGGTATGGTTGGAAAGATAAAGAAAATGGGTACCTGAACAATGTAAAGTAAGTCTAAAATACCTACACAATAACTATAATCGTAATAAACGAACAATAAAACAGAGGAGAAGCCGTGGATTAAATAAAAAGGTGTAGTTACCAGCAGGGAGACGTGAATCCCGTGGCAAAGCAAGGAAGGGAATGTAGAGACCGGAGCGACGGATGGACTTATATAGGCAGGCAGCCAACAACGTGGGAGGCTTCGGGATGGGGGACCCAACGCCGCCTCAGACGGTGACCGAGCTGCAGGCTATGGACGTATATATGTACGTAAGTGGGATTCAGTTAGCGTTGGGAACCCGCATACCAAATTTCTTGAAGATGGGCCCATAAGTAACAAAGAACTTTGTTCAATATGGCGGCCGACAGTGGCGTCATACCACCGAAATAAGTCCGTGCATTGGTTTCGGTTAGCGCAGGGAAGCCGCCTACCAAATTTCGTGAAGATGGGGTCAGCCTTCTACCTACACGGGAAGTTGGAGAATAAGTGATGTTGGAAAGTTCAATATGGCGGCCGACAGTGGCTTCATACCACCAAAGTACGTACGTACATTGGTTTCGGTTAGGGCAGGAAAGTCGTCTACCAAATTTCGTGAAGATGGGGCCATAAATAAGAAAGTTCAACATGGCGAACGTTGTCGACTGTTATGACCGTCACGCATAGAATTTCGAAATGAAACCTGCCCAACTTTTGTAAGTAAGCTGTAAGGAATGAGCCTGCCAAATTTCAGCCTTCAAACCTACACGGGAAGTTGGAGAATTAGTGATGAGTGAGTGAGTGAGTGAGTCAGTCAGTCAGTCAGTGAGGGCTTTGCCTTTTATTAGTATAGATATATTTTATATTGTGGTCCATGGCCGGCTTTGTATCCCGGCCAATACCCCCAGGCCGCTAGAGGGAGCCCTCCCAGTGGCATGGAAGGTCTCCGAATTCCAGCGGAGACATTGTAGTTTTTATGGATAGCCCTGCTGGATACTATGGGGGCCACCAGGAGCTGCTATAGGGAGGCTTGGGGAGTGTTATTTACTCTATGCCCCGGATGTACTTCCAAGTCACATGAATGGAAGGAATGATGTTCTTCCGGGGTGAGAAAAAAGGACTTTCATTTGACCCGGAAGTGATAAGGAATTATGGACTGAAGGATGAGGAACACTTCCGGGTCGGGTACTTTAAAAGGACCATGGGAAGTCCCAGACAGTGCGCTAAGCTGGGCGGTAGGAGGGCAATGCGTCTGGGAGTGGAGGATTGTGATTTATTATTATTATTGTATTGTGGTCAATGAATAGTGTAGAGTGGAGGGTGCTTAGTGCACATTATTATAATAAAAATATTTATTATTGCAATTTACCTGGTGTTTGGCGTGGTACCTGAGGTTCAAGGGAGCGATAGCACCTCCTACTGCTACAATATATATGTGTAAGTAAGCTGTAAGGAATGAGCCTGCCAAATTTCAGCCTTCTACCTACACGGGAAGTTGGAGAATTAGTGATGAGTGAGTGAGTGAGGGCTTTGCCTTTTATTAGTGTATGTGTGTATATATATATATTTATGTGTGTGTGTGTTTGTGTGTGTGTGTGTGTGTGTGTGTGTATATATATATATATATATATATACTGTATACACAGTATGTATATGACAGCAACAATCATAACAGTGACAAAACAATTACATTGTCAATCATGTTACGTTATTTTTTAAAATGTTTCCTGTTCTTTTTCATTATATCTTTAACACGCTACTTCTCCGCTGCGAAGCGTGGGTATTTTGCTACTATATAATATATACAGATAGTATATATATACGAGGTGTGGCAGAAAAGTAATTGGACTGATTTTTTTATTTACCAAAATTTTTATTTTTTTCAAACATCAATGTTATCCCCTTCAAAGTAGTTCCCTTGCGCAGCTACACACCGATGGAGACATTGTTCCTACTGTCGGTAGCAGCGCGTTTTCTGCCTTCCAAAATGATTTGTGCCTGCGAAAATGTTGAGCTCGGGATAAAGAATGTTCCCCATAGGCCTGTTTTAACTTTTTAAACGTCACACTTGCCGTTTAATGGCACAACGTTGCTCCAAATTCCGCTGTTCAATTTTGCGTGACGCACAACCAAAACCACAACTTCGCTAATAGCAGTCACAAAAATCACGTAGTTAACGGAAGGAGTTGAAACTCGCATTGAGCTATGGGAGGGTACTGATACACGTGCTCTATCAAGGACAACAGCAGCGCGTGCCAGATCGCTTGCAGTGTTGCCAGTCTCATTACTTTTCTGCCACACCTCGTATATAATTATATATATATAAAAAAAAAATTCTGATTTAAAGGTTCAATTTCTAATGTAGTATGTAGGCCATTTTTTAACTTTTCAATCTCAAGTAGTTAATAAAAAAAAGTATTATCCCTGCAACATCAAACATCATAACACTTTATTTTCTACAATCTGAAAAATGGAACTACATCTGCCTATATTAGTGAAAATTAAAATTGCTTGCAGGATTCATAAAGAAAATATTTAACAAATTTAAGAAAATATGTATATATTGATAGCAGCATCATGTGCAGATTTTGGTGTAGCATTATCTTTCGCAGGAACAAATGCAGCTCCTAGCAAGTCAGCCAATACATATGAGCTCCTTAGTCTTTTCTTGGGTGGCTGTGGCATGGAGGTAGAGCCATACTTGTAGTAAAGTGGGTGATCAGCCTCCTGTGACTGGTCCATCTCCTCCACCAGACTGCGTACCTCATCTTTCTGTTGAAAAACATCCAAGCATGAAATCAAACTAGTATTGGCAGAGTGGCGGCTCTGCTAAAGATCTGCATTGGTATCTGGAAGTTTACTGGTTCAAATCCCATTACTACCAGAAGGGGTCCTACTCTGTTGGGTCCTTCAGCAAGGCCCTTAACTTGAAAATTGCTCCAGGGCGCTGTACATTTGCTAAACCGGTGCTCTGATCACCAAAGGTCACGAGAAAAGACAATTTATCCTGAGGAAATAATAAAGTATATCAAAATCAAAATTAATTTTACAGTAAATTTACTACCACAGCACACATTTCTGAACCCAAATTCATCCTAGTACACATTTCTACTTTTGTACATACTTATTCAAATCCAAATTTAAAACTAAATAGTGTGTAATAAAAGCAAACAGCCTCATTTATTAATTTGTTTACTTATGTTGATTTTTATGACAACCACCACAGCATCAGTCATTTTGGAGCAGGTCTTAACTGATCTTTGCTTCAGAGAGAAAAGGTAGATCCTTAAACCTAGGATCAAGAGCTGATGCAATGCACAGTGTCTCCATCTCATTGTCATATCCCTTTCCCAGATCTTGTGCTATTTCTATTGATGTCCTTTACTATCTGTGTGTCATCCAGTCTTTCCTGTGTGCTCATAACATGCTTGGCATAAAGTGGTGCCACGACAGACAAGAGTTTGCATGCTCTCCTCTGACATTACAAAAGTGGCATCCTTCATTTGCTTGCGTGCCTTGAGCACTTCCTCGGCACTTGTGATGTCAGCCTCGCTAAGTTTGAAGATATCCTTTTCGCTGTTTCTGACCTCTGTTAAAAGGAGTGCTGCATAAATGGCTGGTTGTTGTTCTTAAAATCTTTCTGTCATGTCATAAGAGCTGTTCCACCTTCGATATCTGTAATTAACCTGTGCTTTGGTAGCTGGAGTAGATCTTATTTTTGTTTTAGCTAGTGAATGGTAGTGCTGCTGCATCTGAAAAAGGTTGTAACACTTCTGATCCTACTGAGCAGTAATTCCACAGCTTCCAATTTCAGTGCTTTCTGCGAGGCGAGATTCAAGCTGTGTGCAAAACATTGTAAATGTGTCATCTGTGCAAGTCCAACCAGAACGTTCATATTGGATGCATTGTCTGTTACAATGATGGGCTCTTTCGCTTCCAATCACCATTCATGAACGGCCTCCTTTAGTAATGCTGCGATGTTCTCTCTTTTGTGGCTGTCATGCATAGCTCTTGTATGCAGCCCATATGAGTCCAGCCTCCACTCATTCGTTATGTGATGTGCTGTTATTGTTACATACGATTTAGTGGCCCTTGATGTCCAAGGGTCGCATTTTTACCTTCTCATACAACTTGGGCACAGTGATGTGTTGTTGGGAGGGTATGGTGTAACGAGGTTCCATTGTATTCACCATATTTTTGGAAGTCTTCATTCTCTGTCTACAACACTCAGAGGGTGCATATTTTGGCAAATGAAATAGAGTATTGACTGAGTTATTTTCTTTGCATGAGTTGAGGTCGGTGCTAACTTCGGTGTGTGAACTTGTTCCATAGTGAGCTGAGAGGGACCCACTTTTTTAACGCTTTCTGTTTGCTGCTCCTTTAGCTGTACATCAGAATACTATCTTGTTAAGTGTGCTTTCAGATTCGTTGTGTTCCCCGTATATTTGATTTTGGCATGGCACAATTTGAAGATGGCATGGCTGTTGTCAATCTCCTTAGTGCTTTCTTTATTATGAAAGCCAAAATGAGCCCTGTATGCAGCGGGAGCCGGCCTAAGTCCTCTGGATTCAGCCATCGGTTGTCGCGGTATTTGGCACATTTGCGTGCGTGAGTATTGAAAGCCTACTTACGTCAGCCCTTAACACTACTTCCTATCTCAATTTATGTTGTTACGTTATGTGAAGATAGATTACAACACTGCTATCTTGTGCTTGGGGGTTTAAACACAATGTAAAATGAACTGTGTGCCTTGAATCTTTGTATGTAAACTAGTAATTAAAAATTGATATTGTGTTTTGAGAATCGATGCAACATCAAAAAACATAATATTGCAATACTCAAGTGTATTGATATTTTTTTACACCGCTAGCTTCCACTAGTGTTGGAAAAAGAATATTTACAAGGGTATGGGGCACACCTTGATATTTACAAGAGTGAAAATTAGTACTAGTCAGAGAACATGTTGTGGCAAGTGGCTGGGGGTGGTACACATTAAATGTGTGTTGGTTGGTGAACCATCGGTGTCCGCCTGTCTGTGCCCAGGCCAATCTTCACAATGTATATGAGAGTGGAACAATACATTAAAATTTCCATCCCTTTTATAATTCAATTTCCGTATATCTCAACAGTGCTTGAGACATAAACTTTATATGTAAAAGATGTTCATTGAGCGCTCGTAACTTTTCATTTTGCTGATTAATACATAGAAATTATGTTGTTAAAAGTATCAAAGCAGTAAGTATTGATTTTTAACATTTTAAAATGAATTCAATACTAATTTTTCATAATATCGATTCTGTAGCCTGCATTACATAGTCACTTCTGGTTCTTTATGGCTATAGTTGCAACTGTTTCCATCCACTCACAAGTTTTAGTATGGCAACTTAAGTAGGCTCAGAGCCTTCACTAGCATGTTTATTTAACAGAAAAGACACCTGCAATTACTTTGGCTTTGTGGCAAATGAGGATGCAAAACCACAAGATAACATGCATGCCTGTATGCAAGATTTGCTATCACACAATATCAACTAAAGGGGCTAACATAATCAATTTAGTCAAACACTTAATGGCAGTGACGGTCCAAACCCATATGAAGCCCTTTTTGGGGGTGGTCCCCCTTGGTGCCCGTGCACATACCCCTCGGAATCCTGAGTGTGCATCCCTTAACTTACTTAAACGGTGCCCCTCAGATGACGGCACACTAGTCGGCTGCCCATATTGTCTAATAGGTTGACTGGCTGTGCTTAAAGGACTGTCACGCAAGTCCATGTATAAAGATTTTTCAAGAGGTATCTTATTTCTAAATTATTGAAACATTAAGTATAAACTTGTGAACTATTGTATTTGAAGTAGGGATAAAATAATAATAAAACATTTTATTTATTCGTAGGTGCCTTTCTAAACACTAAAGGACACTGAACAATAGATAGCACACACATTATCCATTCATCCATTATCCAACCCGCTATATCCTTACTACAGGGTCACGGGGGTCTGCTGGAGCCAATCCCAGCCAACACAGGGCGCAAGGCAGGAAACGAACCCCGGGCAGGACGCCAGATCACCGAAGGGCATACACGTTATAAACAAAACTAAAAATATAGAAATTAAAATCAGACAAAGCAACTTTAATCAAAGAGAAAAAGCAGTCTTAAACAGATGAGTTTTATGTTTAGATTTGAAAAGTGAGAATGAATCAATATTTCTAAGCTCGGATGGTAATAAGTTCCAAAGCTGGTTGTAAGATGAATGAAAGGGACAGTCAAGTGGATGGAAGAAGAGAATCTAAGGGTGCGGGAGGGAATGGCAACATGGAGGAGGTCAGACAGAAATGGAGGGGCAGGGTTATAGATAGTCTTAAATGTTAACAGGATAATTATGATCTCAATACAGGACTTAACTGAAAGTCATTGAATCTGCTGCAAGACAGGAGTGATAAGGTGAATAGAGGGGTTTCCATTAGTGACGCGGGCAGGTGAATTCTGGACCAGTTGAAGCTTATAAAGAAATTTGCAAGAAAGACCAAAGAAAAGGGATTTGCAATAATCCAAACGAGAGGTGACAAGGCTATGAACAAGGATAGTAATGGTGTCGGGAGTGAGCGAGGGGTGAATATGATTAATGTTACGCAGGTGGAAATATGCAGACCGGGAGATTTTATTGAAATGGGATAGAAAAGACAGAGTACTATCAAGGATGATACCCAGACTTTTAACCTGTGGGGAAGGGGAAACAGAGGAATTATCAATAACAAATGAAAAATTATCAGTTTTAGATAATGTTGATTTTGATACCAATGAGATTAACCTCAAAAGAGACCAGGATTTAATTTCTGATATGCAGTCAATAAGCTAGAAGGGTGGAAAGGAAAAAGTAGGTTTGCTAGTGAGGTAAAGCTGGGTGTCATCAGCATAATAGTGGAAGTTAATGTTATATTTATGAAAGATATTGCTGAGGGGAAGGAAGTAAATAATGAAAAGGAGGGGTCCAAGGATAGAGCCTTGAGGCACACCTGAAGTAACAACGGTGGGTTGGAAGTGAAAGTTTTAAGCTGAATGAACAGAGTGTGGCCTAAAAGATAGGATCTAAACCAATATAGTGGAATAAGGATAATGCCAATCAAAGATAATCTGTTGAGAAGAGTAGTGTGACAAACAGTGTCGAAGGCTGCACTCGGATCAAGGAGGATGAGAATAGAGATTAAAAGCAGAAAGAGAAAGAAACAGATCCAGTTTTTAACAGAGCGAGATAGTTAAGAATACCATAAAATACGGTGTTAAAGTGTGAGACCAGTTCTTCAGAAGTGGATAAATTATGAATGCCCATAAGGGAATCAATACTAGAGGAGAGAAAATCCAAGTTAATATTCTTAATATTATGGACAGACACAAGACGGGGCAGCTTCGTAATGGAAAGAGCAAGTTTAACATTGAACGAAAGAAGAAAATGATCAGTTATGGGAGTTCATCTACAGTACAATTGTGGGGGGTAACTCCAAAACAGCAGATCAAATCCAAGATATGTCCTTTAGAGTGGGTGGGAACATCAATATACAGCTGGAATCCAAAGCTCTCAAGTCAGGATGTAAAGTCTGTAGTCAGAGGGACATTGGTATTATCCATATGTATATTAAAATCCCCCAGAAATATTATGCTTGATGAAACAGTAAGAAAAACAGGAAAGTCATTCAAAAATTCTTGCTCGTAAGTGAACTAATGTTCAACAAACCAAAGTTAACAATGGTGTTATCACATTTGGCAACGGTGTTAGCACTGTAGGCAACTCTGCCTGTGTTTTGTGGAGGACGTTGAGAGTTGGACTGAATAGAGTTTATAATTTTTAAGGTGTCAGCCTATAGAGTCCAGCAGGAAACACGGTGGATGTATTTCCGACGGGGGATGTCCAGGTAGAGATACAGTGCAGTCAGCGGAGGCTCAGACAAATGGTAGCACAGTCGGAGGAGCTCAGCAGCTGAGTACTGAAGCAGGCCCATCACAGGTTAGATAGTGAACAACAGGAGGGACCAAACAAACATGAACCAAATAAATATCCTACCAGCCAACATTGTAGGCGAGAACGCAGACAACTCAGACGTCCGGAAAACAGAACCGGTAAGTCTCAAAACAGGGTTAGGTTGAAAATAGTCCATACATAGCTACACTGAAGTGTCAACAAAATCACCAGTCAAGCTAGAAATCATCAGTCTAGCTATAAATAACTGAAAAATAATACTCAAGAATAGGTCTGCCAAATGAAAACAGTTGCTCAGTCCGTTACATCGTAAACTATCGGTAATCATAAGAAAAAAGTTAAAAAGTTATCAGCGAGCAGTGGCGACCAGTCCCTTCAGTGCTCGGTCACCCGGAACAATGATGTGCCTTTCAATTTTTTTTTCTACAAGTCAAAACATTTTTTGTAGTCTGTTAAACGTTTTAATGCATTAAGATAGGAATCTGCAATTTTTAACCTGTGGGCCAGTTTTATTCTATGTTGTTCATTCAGGGCAACAGTCTTTACAGAAGCCTGTTAAATAGAAAAATAAATAAATACACACTCACACACACCAGAATGATTAAAAAGAGAGAACTTTTCATTTGGCAGTTACAGTCATTTACTGTATAATGTAAGTTGCTATAACTTTTCCGTGCTCAATTGCATAAAAATCAGTTTGACTCCTCTGTGAGCTTCAGAGTGTGTATTTACTAAGTCAAGGCTCATTTGTTGTCCAATGAAAGAAAGAATGCTCTGGCCGATGGAAGAGCGCATTGAGATGCCTAGTGTTTTTTTGCCAAAAATTTGTTACAAAGACATAGTAGTTTTATTTACACAAAAATACAATGTGAACTGTGTGCATTTATGTAAGCTTATAAAAGTGTGAGTAGTCTGTTTGTGTGTTAATTTTTCTGAACAACTGTTTATAAAAGACCATATTAATTTTTTTAATTTTACAGGCAATTGTAATAATTATTACAAATGACAATAAATATTAATTGAATATTTAATTGTACTACCTCAGTAACAGTATTTGTTTTTTTATCAATATAAAAAAAACTGTTGACTGTATTTAATTTTTTTTTTTTAATTTTTACTGTTTGCGTAACATTACTCTTACTTTTAGAAAGCTTGTACTACTTCCAAGTATTTGCATTAACAACTAAAATTTCTATTATTAGTTTTCATACTGTAAATGTAAATATTTTTAATGCATACACAATTTATTTAAATAAGTTTCTTATTGTCATGTCATGTCATGTCATGTCATGATCTTACCTGCTTAAACCAGACC
Source organism: Polypterus senegalus (assembly GCF_016835505.1). Taxonomy (NCBI): domain Eukaryota; kingdom Metazoa; phylum Chordata; class Cladistia; order Polypteriformes; family Polypteridae; genus Polypterus; species Polypterus senegalus. The sequence goes on along the minus strand of NC_053156.1, from coordinate 97,684,654 downwards.
AGGGATGCCAGGCTGGCTGGAGCCTATCCTAGCTAGCTTAGGGTGCAAGGTAGGACCAAACCCTGGATAGAGTGCCAGTCCATATTGAGTTGTGTAATATACTGTATTTGCTGTCAAAATGGTATCAAATTTCAATTCTCAATTCAAGCTTTGATGCAATACTTATGGTAATGTGACAAACTTAAACCTGGAAGAGTTGTCCTGTTCAGTTAGAAAAATGGCAAAACACAGCTTTTTAATGAATTCATAACTTTTTATCTTGTCCTTTTGTCCTAGTGTTTGCGCTTATGTTAAATACAGCTCCCATTTTCAATCACAAAAGGAAGAGAGAAAGAAGCATTTGTAACTGCTTCTTAGTAAGCAATAAGGTTGTTAGTTTAACAGTAAAATTTGTCTATTTACTTGTAAACTGTATCTTCTTGATAAACCTCTTATGAACATTTAATATGTTTACGGCATTTTTACAGATTTGTGCTGGTTTTATTATTTGTTTCTGTGTGTTGCTCAGTACAAGTTTTGGTAAGAAATAAGTACTGCATAATTAAAATGCTAATCCATGTTGATAATTATATCTGAGGAATTCAGAAATCTCTAGCTGGTGCACTGGACAAAAAAAGCAAACGAAAAACCTATATAAATACAGTAAGTGTATATTTTAATGACAAAAAATGCTGTAGCGCATTTAAACATTAAAAATGAATAAAACCTGTGCATGGATATTTACATTTTAATAAGTGTTTGCCAATTAATTGATTCGCTGTGTAAGAATATATATTTTTTGTTAATCAAGATGTATTTTTTATTTTTAATTAAAATTCAGATAAGTACTTTGCAGCAGAAATTAAACAATATGATGATCTGTAATTATGAGAAATATTTTATTTTTCTTAATGCTGTATGTATTATGGATAAATATTTTCTCTACTTATTATATTGGTTGAAAAGTATGTATTTTAAGGAAGTGTTATTTTAGTATTTTTATGGTCACTGAACAATAAGCCTACAGAATTTAACTATGTTAGTAATACTAGTGTGTTGTACCGTGTTAGCTATTATGAATGTAGTGAGAAGTCAAGCAAATTGACACCTTTTATTGGCCTACTAAAAAGATTACAATATGCAAGCTTGAAATTAGAAATTACCAAAACCATCCACAACATGCTGTAAAAGCCTCATGCCTTTTGTTTATCACATATTTGTGGCAACACTGTCAGTCATAGAATGATACATTGTGTATAGAAGAAATGAGAGAAGCGGTGTTGGAGCTGCAGAGGTAACAGTCTCCCAGCTATCTGCCTTCATGTCTTGATGCTGCAATCCATAAATGTTCACAAAGTAGCCATAAGTTCCAAGCTTTGGGGCATTGATTAGCCATGCTATCTAGCACTTTTTTAGCACACAGCTGGCTTTTTTTTTTGTTTCTGGTCTGTGAAGATAGCACTTTTTTCTTCTATCAAGAAGATAAAAAGTGTTGTAAATAGTAATAAAATTTGTGTTGTTATTATTCCACAGGATCTCATAATTTTTGACTATTCAAGGTTTGTTTTGATTGGCATTGTTGCACGTAGCTAATACAAAAGCATTTGGCCTGCACTGGCTTCCCTTAAACGGATCAGGCATACGGATGCCATGTCTCCAAGATCAGTTTGTGCTACCCAGTACCAGCAATTAAAATTATGCACTTGTGACTTGCACAAAACCCACAGAATCTCAGTTGCAATGATCTGTGGACAGGAAAATTTGACATACAGCCAAACAATTGGTCCCAAATGGAGCCATAAGTCGGTGTATGACAGTATAGTATTTCATTTTTGTTTTACATTGTTTTTTGCAAATATTTTCAGCAGGTCCTAGAAACTATTGAAATTGTCAGAAAAAAAATTGAAATGTAGATATGCCCAGAGCAGTTCCTTTCAATTACCTGACATCTCTCTCCTAAGGAGGGTTTCGGGTTTCAGACGTGCTTACATCATTTGTGCATTAGCAGCTAAGCGAATGTCTTTCTTTGGAGGTTTCCTTTTGCCAGAGTTGCTTGTATATGAGTGGCGGGAGGAAAAGTAAAAGGGATACTGTTTTGTCGATGTGCTTGCCTCGCTTTTGTATTAGCTGCTAAGCGAGTGACTCTTGCTTCAGAGGTTTTGCTTTGCCGACGTGCTGGCCTCGCTTGTGCATCCTCAGAGATGGAGCCCTTAGCTCGACTCCACCTCTCACTTCCAGGCCAGACAGACACACACACTTCCACACGTAGACATTTATATATAAGATATGGCAAAAATGCATAATAAACTTCAACCCACTACATCAATATTTTCTTGCAAATTTTGTTTTTTATATAGATAGATACCTCCAGGGAGAAAATTTGGCTTTTTACAGAAGCCCATTAAATAAATAATAAATAAATACACACGCACACACCAGAATGACTAAAAAGAGAGAAAACTTTTCATTTGGCAGTTACAGTCGTAGTGAGGAGTTATGCAGGCATATTGCTGTGATATGAAAGCGCCTGAGAAGCATTTCTTGCCACACGTGCTGAATAATTTGTTGATTGAAAGTACAGTGGAACCTCGGTTTGCGAGCATAATTCATTCTGGAAACGTGCTCACAATCCAAACCACTCGTATATCAAAGCGAATTTCCCCATAAGAAATAATGGAAACTCAGATGATTCGTTCCACAACCCAAAACTATTCATATAAAAATGATTAATACAAAATATAAAGTAAAATACATAATACAAATTAACCTGCACTTTACCTTTATAAAGAATCATGGCTGGTGTGAGTTTCTAAACTCATGTGGGATTCCACCCAACGGGACAACACGCGGAAGAGCCCAAAGCAATCGCAGTCTCCCAGCGCTGTAGCAGTTCGCCGTATAAGCGCATCCAAAAAGATCGCAGACATGCTATAAGCGCCTGTCGTCAATGGGTCATACAAGGAACATTATAAAGATCCCGGTACAATGAATAACAGCGCTGTGTCTGTTTCAAGCTGAATAAAGCTGGTGTTAAAGTACTGAGACTCCGCTTCGTGTTTTGGGGAGCAAGATGGGGACTCGCACTTCACAGCGCACACACACACAATCACAATGCTGTAGTAAACAGATGTTGACTTTATGAGTAAGGTACACAGACTCGGACAGAGAATAGGAGACGATTGCCAGAGAGAGAGAGAGAGAGAGAGAGAGAGACACGCTGGGCAAGCGAGATATGGAGAGAGAGAGAGAGACGGGCTGGGCGAGCGAGCGAGATAAGGAGAGAGAGAGAGAGAGAGAGAGACGTGCTGGGCGAGCGAGCAAGATAAGGAGAGAAAAAGAGAGACGCGCTGGGCGAGCGAGATGAGAGAGAGAGAGAGACGTGCTGGGCGAGCGAGCGAGATAAGGAGAGAGAGAAGAACCATCAGCTCAGTTATGCTCACATGACACTCAGCAAAGTGTATCCATACTACTCGTATTGCAAGACATCGCTCGTTTATCAAGTCAAAATTTATTAAAAATTTTTGCTCGTCTTGCAAAACATTCTTAAATCAAGTTACTCGTAAACCGAGGTTCCACTGTACATAGTTTGTCAGAGTGAGGATATGCAGAATTGTTCATAATGGCACTCAGTTTTGTTATTTCCTTCCTCGTTACTACTTCCAGTGGGGTTGTGAGTAATAATACAGTAACTAAGCCTGTCTGTTTTTTAGCTTGTTGGTTCTGTGGGCTTCTCTTGAAGTAATTTTTTACTGAATCTGTACAGTACAGCATTGAAAATCTGCTGTGCATCACAGAGTTTTAGAATATGTGAAGAATGTCACTTCCCACATTAAAGGAATGCGGTCTCCTAAGAAAAAAAGAGTCTGCTCTGCGATTTCTGATATAGTTCTTCTGTGTCACAAGATCAGTCAAGCTTATCATTGATGTGGACCTCCTGGTATTTGCAGGAATGCACCACCTCTACATCCATCCTTTATCCAACCCGCTATATCCTAACTACAGGGTCACGAGGGTCTGCCAGAGCCAATCCCAGCCAACACAGGGCGCAAGGCAGGAAACAAACCCCAGGCAGGGCACCAGCCCACCGCAGGGTGTGCAGACACCCACACATCAAGAACACACTAGGGACAATTTATAATCGCCAACCCTCCTAACCTGCATATCTTTGGACTGTGGGAGGAAACATGATTACCCGGAGGAAACCCACGCAGACATGGGGAGAAAATGCAAACTCCATGCAGGGAGGAACCAGGAAGTGAACCCAGGTCTCCTAACTGTGAGGCAGCAGTGCTACCCACTGCACCACTGTGCCGCCCACCACCTCTACATCTACTTCTAAAATAGTGTCCAGACATAGAGGCTCTTTAGTACGGTGAAAGTCAATAACTATTTTATTGTTTTGCTGATGTTGAGTTGCAGATATTTCTTTCAGCACCAAGCAACAAAGTTCACCATCTGATTCCTACTCTCTGTTTCATTCCCCTTATCAATACACCTGTAAATGTGGAATCATCAGAGCATTTCTACAGGTGACATACCCTTGTGTTATGTTTATAGTCTGAGGTGTGCTGAGTAAAGAGAAAAGCACTGGACCGATCCTTGTGGTGCTTCAGTGTATTTCATTTCCATTTTAGAGTCTGGCTTTCAATCTCACAAACTGTGGCCTGCTGGACAGGTAGGTAGTTCATTATCCAGGACACCATAGATTCATCCATTCATTTTACTGTAATCTTCACTTTGAAATATCTGATAGTATTGTTTTCTTGAATAAACAATCTTATTTGGCAGTTATAAAACTTAATGTCTTTTTTTAACAAAAGGCACTTTTTTCTTATTTGAGAATTTACAGAGTTCATATTTTGTCATTATTTTTTTGACTTATTTAGAACACAGGTTGCAGGCAATTTACTTTCCACAAACATAACCTTAAGATATGAGCATTAATTTTTTATTTATTTTGTTATTTTTGAAAAGGTGTGATCAAACTGCATCAGTAATGCAGACAAATGCACAGAGATATACAGACCTTGACATCGTATATGCAGAAAGTACAGTCAGAAAGGGAGCATTGTGGAGAACAAAACAAGGCATGGAAGACAGGAAATATTAAACTGTATATTTTACTTGACATTACAGTAAAGCAGCAGGGTGGCTCAGTGCCAAGAGCCCTTGGTTGTAATTCTTTGGATATTGTGTTTTATACACTGACATGGTTTCAAATGAAAATACACTTTTTTTTGTTGTTTTGTATTTTTTATTTTGCTCTGATCTTCAATTCATGCTGAAACATTGTTTTCGACCAGCAAAATAAGAGTACAAATAAGAGGTGAATGCTCCATCCAGAGTGAGGTCATCAGTGGACCCCCACAGGTGTCTGTCTTTGGTCCGTTACTTTTTCTGATTTATGTTAATGACATTCATTCTGGTGTAGTTTGTAAATTTGTGAAATTCGCAGATGATATTAAAGTTTGTGGCATACACTGAGGAGGTAGCAAAAGCAATTTAGGAAGACTTGGACAATCTTCAGAACTGGATAAACACTTGGAAAATGCAGTTTAATGTAGAAAAGTGCAAAGTACTACACGTGGGCAAACAAAATCTTAATTGTAAATACAAGATGGGAGATGCTATGCAATAGGAAGCAACCCCTGAAAAGGCTTTATGTTAATGCAATATTTTCATCATCTAAGCAATGTACAGAAGGGATTAAAATGGCAAGTGAAATGTTAGGTTATATCGTAAAGACTGTTGAATATATATCGATGGACGTAGTGTGCTATATAAGGAGTAGAACCAAAACATCCTCTTAGAGCAACTTCTCCCAACCATCCAAGAATAGTTTGGTGACAAACAATGCCTTATCGAGCATGAACACCGTGCCATAAGGCAAAAGTCATAAGTAAGTGGCTTGGAGGATAAAACATTGAAATTTTGGGTCCATGGCCAGGAAACTCCCCAGACCTTAATCCCATTGAGAACTTGTGGTCAATTTTAAAGAGGTGAGTGGACTAACAAAAACCCACAAATTCTGACAAACATCAAACGCTGATTATGCAACAGTGGGTTGCCATCTATCAGGTTTTGGCCGAGAAGGTGATTGACAGCATGCCAAGGCAAATTGCAGAGGTCTTGACAAAGAAAGGCCAACACTGCAAATATTGACTTTTTGCATAAGCTTAATGTAATTGTCAATAAAAGCCTTTGAAACTTATGAAATGCTTGTAATTATACTTCAGTATTCCATAGAAAAATCTGACAAAAAGATCTAAAAACACTGAAGCAGAAAACTTTATGAAAACCAATACTTATGTCATTCTCAAAACATTTGACCACGACTGTATTTGTGAGACTACATCTGGACTACTCTGTGCAGTTCTAGCCACAACGCTACAAGAAAGACATGGCAGCATTTGAGGCCATGTAGAGGATAGCAACCAGGTCCATCCCAGAACATATGGACATGTACTCTGTTTTATGTTAATTTGTCTCAAAGGCATTCACAAAGCAGGTTCAGTAGAATTGTTTCATCTTAACGTTAATCAAGTGCCTCCAAATCTGCAAACAACACGTCCAGACACCAGGTAAAAATATCAGAAATATTTTAAATTTCTTTTGTAACATGCACAAAGTACCTCCACCTCCACAATACACAATGAATCACAAATAATCAATACAGAAATCCCTCGCTATATCCCGCTTCGACTTTCACGGCTTCACTCTATCGCGGATTTTAAATATAAGCATATATAAATATATACCACGGATTTTTCGCTGGTTCGCGGATTTCTGCGGACAATGGGTCTTTTACTTTATGCTACACGCTTCCTCAGTTTGTTTGCCCTGTTGATTTCATACAAGGGACGCTATTGGTGGATGGCTTAGAAGCTACCCAATTAGAGCATGTATTACATATTAACTAAAACTCCTCAATGTTATAAGATATGCATCCCGCGCGGAGCTTGATTGTTTGCTTGTCTCCGCCTCTATCTCACCCTCTCTGACATTCTCTGCGCCTGATGGAGGGGGTGTGAGCAGAGGTGCTGTTTGCACAGAAGCTGTTTGCCTAGTGGATACGGACGCACCTCTAAGAAATGCCGCTTTATCGCGGTGCCTCCAAAAGCACACTTATTGATTTTTTGGTGGTTTGTTTTAATCTCGCTCTCTCGCTCTCGCTCTCTCTCTCTCTCTCTGACGTTCTCTGCGCCTGACGGAGGAGATGTGAGCAGAGGGGCTGTTTGCACAGAGGCTGTTTGCTTAGAAGGTACTGACGTTCCTCTAAAAAATGCTGCGGCAAACTTAAAAGCACACGTATTAATTTTTTGATTGTTTGCTTTTCTTTGCGAGAGCTCTCTCTGAAATTCTCTGCTCCTGAAGAGAAGAAGATCTATTTGCATTCTTTTAATTGTGAGAAAGAACTGTCATCTCTGTCTTGTCATGGAGCACAGTTTAAACTTTTGACTAAAGGGTGTTATTTCATGTCTAGAGGGCTTTAATAATGGTAACTGTGTGGGAGAGTTTATAAGGGCTTAAAATATATAAAAATAACTACACAAACATATGGTTTCTACTTCGCGGATTTTCATCTATCGCGGGGGGTTCTGGAACACAACCCCCGCGATCGAGGAGGGATTACTGTACAATAAATCCTCCTCTCCACCCAGCAGCTCTGTCTCACTTCCTCTCAACTCCGGCTCAGCTTGCTGGTTTTCCAGCAATCCTTTATATAGTTCTTGACCCAGAAGCGCTCCTGTCCTTCAGTCCATGTGATCCTATTGCACTTTCGGGTCAGAGGAAAATTTATATTTTCCTTCAGCCCGGAAGTACTTCCGTCCCCATGACTTGGGAGTACTTCCGGGTTATAATAGAAATAATCTACTTGTCTCCCTGCAGCGTCCCCTGGTGGCCCCCACGTTATCCAGCAGGGTTGTGAAGCTGAACTCCATTGACCATGATGCCCTGCGGAAATTCGGGGCACCTCCATGTTGCAGGGAGGACTCCATCTAGCAGTGTGGATGTATGGACTGGGATAAGCTGCCGACCATCTCTCACAATAAATATATATAATTTATTTATTTTACACGAGGGGGATTCAAGCTAAAATTAGAAAATGGAACCTTAACAAAACTGATAATGTCATTTCTCAATGAGGTCTCAACCCATATCAAAGCACTTGCGCCGCCTGCCTGAAGTGCCTGGATTCCAGCAGAATAAAAAGATTTTAATACATTTTAATAATTTTCAGCTAATTTGACAACCTTACTTCTAAGTAAATATCTTTTGTGAAGAGTGGGCAGAAGACAAAATTGGGTAATTTTAATGTCAAGTTTCAGATTATGTGATTATGGATTTTCCAGATATCCCAAAGTTTTAATAATCAATTTTCGAGAGGATGTTTATTGTGCCATGTGTCTGTTGTAAACTTTTGACAGGTGGGATGGATTAGGATTAGGTGTTAGGGTAAAGTTATCCATACCTCATAAGTGCACAGGTGTAGTTTCAGCAGAAATTTGAACAGCAATTTACGGTTTTGAAGTGCAGTGTTATTCTTCATGGAATTGTAGCATACTTTATTGTTTAATGTACCATAAATGGACTATTAATATCATAAATGCAATTAAATAAAGCAAGGTCAATTTCAGAAATTAAATATAAAATTAACTTTCTGTTTAAACTATAATAGGGACTTCAAGGTTCACCGTTTTTGTGAAAGCACTTGGTAATTGCATTACTTTGATACATTTTAACCTTATTTTTTTAATTGTTTTTTCTCAGTGCTCTAAATGTATTTTTTTTTTGGTTTTCTGTCACCTGGATTAATGAGTTTAGGTTGCAACAAATGAGCATTTTGATAAACAGTTACCTAGGTAAATATAGGCAGATAGTGTGGTGTAATAGTTAAAGCTTTGGGTTCAAATCCTGCTACTGACACTGTGTGGCTTTGAGTAAGTCATTTCACCTGCCTGTGCTCCAATTGGAAAAACAACAAAATTGTAACCAGTTGTACCTCACAATGATTAATCAATTTATCTGAAAATTAGCTTGTAAAACACTGAGAGCTTTACATATAGTTGTACCTATAGTTTATAACTAAAATTACTACTGGATTAATGACACAGAATATTCTATTAAAAATTGAGAGTCATTAAAATAAACTAAGAATTTTTGCATATGATAGCAGTTTTTCATTGTGGTTAATGTAACATTATACTAAACTTGCATTTACAACAGGCACAAAAGTGTGTAAGGGAGTGTAATAATAGCACTTGTAGATAATGTTCCACCCATCCATCTTCCAAATCTCCTTATCCATGACTAGGATGAGGAATCTTACCTAATTTGTAGCTTAAAACAGCAGTCAAGTATAAGTGCTTAAATCGGCACAATTGAGCAAGAGCATTGTCCTGTTCAAAAAATTTGTGTGAGCAACTGCTTATCATGAGTAATGATTTCTCCTGTACAAGCATCAAAGCATGAAAGCAATTTTCTATTCAAATACTGGACCTACTTGCTAGAAGGTCTTTTGTTACTTTTATCCACCCATTACCAAAAATGCAAAGAACTTCCTGCTGTTTTTTTTTTTTTTAACTATTAATGTTTATTAGAAGATCTTATTTTCGGATGTGCCTAAAGTTGAAGGCTATAGCATACAGTACATTTGCAAGGTAGTTTGTGTTTGTTTTTGTAAATGACTTATTAAATATCTAAATTGATGAGCCACAACTTTAAAACCTCCCGCTTAATATCATGTAGGTCGCTCATGTGCCATCAAAACAACTCTGACCCATAGAGGCATGAACTCCAGAAGACATGTGAAGGTGCCCTGTCATATCTGACACCTAGACATTAGCAGTAGATCCTTTAAGTCCTCTAAGTTGCATAAAGGGACCTCCATCGATCAGACTTGTTTTATAGGCACATCCAATGGATACTTGTTTGGATTGAGATCTGGGTAATTTGGAGGCCAAGTGAACACCACGAACCCTTTGCCTGGTTTCTCACAAGAGTCCTGAACATTTTTTTATAGAGTGGCAGTGTGTGTTATCCTTTTGAAAGAGGCCATTTGCATCAGGTTCAGGTTTATTTATTTCTCATATATAGGTTAACACAGGGTCAACATTGCAATGAAATGTGTATGATGAGAAAAACAAGTTACTCAGCCTAGTTCCAATAAAGCTAAAAATACTTAAAAAATGTATAAGTTAAAAATAGACTAACAATATAAAATAAAATGTGTACGTTTTAAAAAATGTTATAGAGCAATATGAGTTGAATGAGCAGCAAGCACAAATGACTGTTGTTGCACAGATAATGTTTTATAAAGTACAGATGCACATTCCAGTCAATATTCTGAGTGTGTCCAGGTACAGTTTGTGTGTGAGTAGTGCAATGTAGATGTAGTGCAATGTAGGTGTAATGTAAGTGTATGTGGGTGTTCAGGTGTTGCTGTTGAGTCGAATGGCCTGATGGTAAAAACTGTTCTTAAGTCTTGTAGTCTGAGCATCAGAGAATATCTTTGCCATGAAATAGCTATATGGTGTGCAGCAATCTCTGGGCAAGTGGTACATGTCAAAGTAACTTCTCCTGAATGCCAGAAGCCACGATTTCCCAGCAGAACGTTGCCCAGAGCTTCATACTGCCTCTGCCAGCTTGCCCTCTTCCCATAGTGCATCCTGCTGCCATCTCTTCCCAGGTAAGCAATGCATATGCACTCGGTCATGTACATGAACTAAAGGAAATCGTGATTCATCAGAGTAAGCCACCTTTCATCGCTCCATGATCTAGTCCTGATACTCACATGCCCATTGTAGGTGCTTTTGGCAGTGGACAGGAGTCAGCATTGGCACTGTGACAGGTCTGCAGCTAATACAGGCCCATATCCTGCAAGCTGCAATGCATTGGGTGTTCTGACACCTTTCTGTTATGGCCAGCATTAGGTTTTTCAGCAATTATTGTGGATTGAATTTTGTAATGTATAAATAAAACTTACTTTACAAAAAAAGTAGTAATTTGTCCTACAGTAACTCTTCTGTAAGATAAGAATAGACATACTAGCCTTTACTCCCCAGGTGCATCAGTGAGCCTTGGGTTTTGATGACCTAGTTGCCGGTTCACTGGTTGCCCTTTCATGGACCACTTTTGGTAGGTACTAACCACTGCTTTACCAGGAACACCCCACAAGATTTGTTGTTTTGTAAATGCTCTTAGACTTCCATCCATTACAATATAAACCTTGTCAAAGTCACTGTGATCTTTACACTTGCCCATTTTCTTTCTACTTGCAACACATCGCCTTCAAGAACTGACTGACTCTTCACATGCTGCCAAATATATTTCACCCCTTGACAAGTGCCATTGTAATGGGATAATCAATTTTATTCACTTTGCCTGTCTGTGGTTTTAATGCTGTGGCTGATGATGTATAGTATAGGTACTGTTAAAGAGAAAAGCCAAGTCTTGTAGAAAACAAGTTCAAAACATACTTTCCTGGATGGTTTTCTTAAGAGAATTTTTCTAGGAAAATATATTGTTTTTTAGTGAAGATCCATCTCATACTGTATTCCCAAGTCTCTCTCTGTCTAGATTGTAAATGATATCACATTGTGATTCAGTAGGTTGATTTTTAACTCTAAATTTGCCAGCCTTTATTAAGTGTGAATGTGCTCGTGACCATGTGCTCTGTAATGAACTGGTGCATCAGCATCCAGGGCTGTTGTATTATTCATTCCGTGTTACTGAATTCAGAGCTCTAGAATTTCTTGTACTTTGTGTGCATTGTTTGTGTATTGTTTTAAAAAGTTTCACTGTACCTAGTACAGGCTCTTACAGGTTAACTGAACAAAATGTTTACCAAATGATTGGGCTGGAAGTCTGTTATGCATGCATATTATATTATAAGTATATTTATTTGAAAATCTATATCAATTATTGCCTGACCCATATGGATTTTTTAGACCAGTAATGTTCTACCAGACAGTTGTGGCGAGTGCCCTCTTCTACGCGGTGGTGTGCTGGGGTGGCAGCATAAAGATGAAAGACGCCTCACGCCTGGACAAACTTGTTAAGAAGGCAGGCTCCATTGTAGGATTAAAGTTGGACAGTTTAACATCTGTGGCAGAGCGACGGGCATTAAGCAAACTCCTGTCAATCATGAATAATCCACTGCATCCACTTAACAGTGTCATCTCCAGACAGAGGAGTAGCTTCAGTGACAGACTTTTGTCACTGTCTTGCTCCACTGACAGACTGAGACCCGGGGGAGTAAATGCTAACATTAATTTTATTTAAATTTTTTTCATTTTTTTCATTTTTATTACTATTTAATTTAATATTATTTCTTTGTATCAGTATACTGCTGCTGGATTATTTGAATTTCCCCTTGGGATTAATAAAATATCTATCTAAGTCTGAATGAAAAGAAAAGAAAAAGGTGAAGTGTGTAATGGTTTCACCTGTTGTAATTTTACATTTAAACAGGTGAAATGTGAGTGTTTTTATATTGTTATGAAGAAGAGAATTCTGCAGGGAATAAAGGTCTGTCATTTTTAGAGTGAAATACTTACATTTTTGCACAATGCAAAATATTTGTAACAATATTTCCTGTTTGATATTCTTTTTTGGCTTTAAAGGTTTGTGCTGCTGTCCCAGCTGGTTGTGCAGGTTACCGTTACATAGAAATAACAAGTTTTGTCTAATTGAATTTGCTATAACTGGAAGCTTAAGGTTTCACATGAAGGGTCGATAAAAGAGGCATTTCTGCTTAAAATATTATTAGTGATATAATAAACAACACTGAAATGCTGCTTTAAATGTGCTTATTTGGATTTCTTCTGAGAACAGTGTTTTCATTTCACAGTCCAAAGCTTGTAGTTTGATTGACAAGATTGAAATGTCTTGGTATGCTAGACAGAGTGATCACAAGCATGGCTTGTGATAATGATATTTTGTATGCAGCTAATTCCTGTCTTGTTTGCTGACCCTTACAGTAAAGAGGAGGAGTAAGAGGAACAGTACAACCACATACATTTTAAGCAGGCAGCTGTTAATGATAAATTGGAACAACGTAGGTCTGGGGATAGGAGGTTTTTGGGTTGTACATTGTGACAGTTTGTTAAATTGATTTGAAAGTTCCAGGTAAATGTCTTTGTAGCAAGTCCATTATAGGTTTTAGATTTATAGGATCATTAATTTCACTTTTACAGAGTGCAGTGAAATTCTTTCTAGAGGCTCTGTTGAAATATACACTGAGTTAGTTCCGGTTTCTGCAGATGATGATGGCACTGAACAATAAAGGGAAGGTAAGTTAAGTAGCTTAGAGGAATTCTCATCTAATTTTTGAATTAAAGTAATCGGATGTAAAAATTAATTTACAAATGGTAACAGAATTAGTAGAAGGTAAAAGTTCCATTTTCAGATTTATGAACCAAATATTAATTATAGATTCACTATATTATTAAGTATAGCGTAGATCCCGGAATACAGGCCGACACGGTATATTAGCCGAACCCCTTCTCTACCTACTAAATTACATGTATTTGCCGATGACTGGTATTTAAGCCGACCCCCTTCCCCAAGCAAAATTTTCTAAATTTCCTTAAAAGTGTCTCTTCGGGTATATTTATAATGTTTATCGGCGAGAATTTGAGACTGCCGGCATTTTTGATATATAATATAATGTGCATAATTTACCAAAACACCAATCATTTTTCTAATGTAAAAAAGTTATAAAAAGTGCCTAGGCTACTTCGATTAAGCTAGGAGCATGGTGGCACGCATGGTCGCAGCGGCTCAGGGCTCTCCTTTTCAGTGCACTTTTTTGTTTGTTTTTGTACTTTTTTTTTGTCCTTGTTTGTGCACGATCGGTTTGACGAACATGCGCTACACCGTTCAGAACCTTATAGACATCGGTGTCCAGAGCCAGACATCTGTTTCGAGTGTTTTTCATCACACGCACAGCATCCCAGACAACATAGCGAGACCAGCGGGCTCTCCGTGGATTGTTGTCGGGTCTAGGAGAACACAGACGGAGGAGGGAAAGAAAGCAGAAGTGGGGCCGCAGATCCGGCGTTATGCTAAAGCTAAAAAACAACCATACAAGCCCTATACAGAACTTTTTTCTGCACTGAAGGAGCTGCTTTTAATCTCATTGTAGATGCATATAGTGACAATAAAAGGCATTCTATTCTAGAAACAATTTCATACTGTACTCAGCATTTAATTTGACATCTTTTGGGCTGCAGTAAAGGAGGAGATATTTCCACACAATGTCCATCTTCGTTTCGATTGCGATCACTTACTTTTACCTTCTCTTTCTTCCTTAGCAATTATGTGTCTTGCTTGCATGGTCTTAATGAATTATATATATATATAGGTAAATCACTGCAATGACGGAAATTACATCCACAAACACATGTATCTGGGCGCCGACTGACGCTACTAACGCTCTCGGTTGTTTGTTTACAATCGCAAGCGATACACGTGACCGCATCCGTTTAAGTAGCAAGATGTTGATCGTAAATCAAAACAAAAAATTCCATTTTAAACTTCCCAATAATTTATTATAAATTTTATTAATAAAATCAACAACTAAAACACTTTTTTGAATAAATTCTTTATTTAATTTAAAGTACCGGCATGCAAAGTCACTTCTTCATCTGAAAGATGGCTCTGTGGTTTCGTCATTATTTACTTCCGTATTCATCGGCAAAACCGGCATTGCGCTGGAAATCTGAAATGATACTCGTTGTATAAACCGACCCCCAAACTCCAAGCCAAAAATCTAGGACGAAATTCTCGGCTTATATAACGGGATCTACGGTATGTTGAAACACTGCAGCATCTTTAAACATAACCATCAAGGTGAATTTCTTTGGGAAAAAAAATATGTATGGCTAGCACCATGTTCTGCTTTCAAGGGGAAAACACACCAAAAATAATCTGATTAAAGTAATATCAGTACAACAGAGATTAATAAAGTCCAAAATTTTTTATTTTGGTTTACCAGTTTTACCTTTATTGTACCCTGTGTCTTAAGCATTGGATTTTAAACAACAAGGTTGCACATGATCTTCCCCTTCTTTTTCTTGCTGGATCTGAGCAAGACACTTAAACTTATTGTCTTGTATATTTGTAATAAACCTCAGGGAGTGAATGCACACTCTAGGAAGACAAATTATAAAACAGAGAGAAATTTTAATCCTTATTATAACACACATTTGGCAGCGAAATGTGTGTGTCTTCTATGGGGGGGTTGGGGGAATGGAAGCAATTCAGTTTCCATCAGCAGCACCAGATTTGCAGTAATCCATATCATTTAAAATATTTCATTTAATTTTGCTAATTTGAAGTTTGAACATATAAAGTTCATAATGTCAAGTGGTGTTTTGTCACCTGATAGGCAAGTTTGCATAGTAAGAAAGTAGTTTGTTTTTTTAAATTTTTCTGGTTTGGTTTATTTTAGCTTATTTGCATAATAATATGCTTCTTTTTATCTGTAAAACCATGAAAGATTATGGAGTTGTTCACAGCAAAATTCTCACTGAGCACATTATGCATACATTTAGTACAATTGTCTTGTCATTGATTTTAGATTTTTCTGAATTCCATTGGAACGAAGTTTCAAAAATTTGTAATTTGCAATGTTCTGCGCCTAATTTGACAAAAAAATTAATCATCTATTTCTATTTGAACTTCTTAGACTTTTGTGCAAGATTTTTCTTTGTCTTTTTTATTAAGTTGTTCTAAATTGCATTTATATCTGTCATTTATAAACTTGGTAATTTGGAGTCATCAGTAAGCTAGTAAAATTCTCCAAAGCATTTTGGTCCTTCATGTCTACTTTCTGCTTCAGGCTAAATTTTCTTTATACACCTCGAGTTAACTGTACTTTTCTTCTAGGTCTTTGTAAATTCTAATGTGTGTCTACTTTGAGCTACGCAGTGGCATATTACGTGTTGTTAAATTAAATATTTAGAATTTCTTTTTAAAGAATACATGATGTCTGCAGGGGATAAGCTGATTTTAGTAGCTAGGCATGCCACCAGCAAAGATGGAACACAAGTTATAAGTTACCTTACTGAAGAAGTATGCGACAGGTTCTTTCTCAGCATGATCATGGTCTGAGCTCATGGTGCGTATTTTATTCCAGCTGTGCATAGTCGTCAGAAAGCAACCCTCAAGCTTACCCTCCAAGAGCCAATCACCCAAAGTATGTTCACTGTGAGATCTTAAAAATGCAAGGACAATACAGTAGTTGGTAATCAAATAGTGCTGGTGACACTGATCACTTAAAAAGAGTAGTTCTCAATATGCAACAGTCTAAACTTAAAATTATGAATGTCATGCATAAACATTCTGTATCTACAGGACAACAAGCAAGACCATATAAGCAAATGAGCTCTAAAATACTTAGTAACAGACAGACAGATTAATATTATAAGTGCTTGCATAGTGGAATATTTATTTCACTAATATGTGTGAAAGACCAAATTAATGGTTCTGGTGTAGTGAGGTGTTGTGTAATTTGGCATTGAAGGAAACACTTTCATTTACTGGTAGTTGGGTGGATATACAGTGTTTTGTATTAAATCCCTGTCAAAATTATTGTCATTTATAGGATTTCAAATGATACCCAAACATTTTGCTTAAGTAAATATCTTTGCTGCTGCCTCGCAGTTAGGAGACCTGGGTTCGATTCCCGGGTCCTCCCTGCGTGGAGTTTGCATGTTCTCCCCGTGTCTGTGTGGGTTTCCTCCCACAGTCCACAGGTTAGGTGGATTGGCAATTCTAAATTGGCCCTAGTGTGTGCTTGGTGTATGGGTGTGTTTGTGTGTGTCCTGCGGTGGGTTGGCACCCTACTCAGGATTGGTTCCTGCCTTGTGCCCTGTGTTGGCTGGGATTGGCTCCAGCAGACCCCCGTGACCCTGTGTTCGGATTCAGCGGGTTGGAAAATGGATGGATATTTCTAAAATAAAATAAAAATTACAAAAGCGCTACAAACTCCACATCAATATTTAATAAGGCATCTTTTTGCTCACTTAGGGTCTTAAGACTTTTGGGGTAAGTCTGAAGTAACTTTGCACATTTCTCAGAGTGATTTTGTCTTAATCGTCCTGTTAAATTATTTGGAGATCTTTCAGGTTGGCTGAATGATGTCTCTCGCTTTCAAATATCAAAGAGTTGCACAGATTCTCAATGGGTTTTATATCAGGTTTATGACTATGTGTAGGGTGGTTGTTGTTTTTGTTTTGTTTTTCAGCCATTCCAGTGCTGCATTGTGCTTGGGATCATTGTTTTGCTAGAAGGTAAATCTTTTCCCAAGCCTCAGTTTCTCAGCCGATTGGAACAGGTTCTTTTTCTAATTTTCCCCTGTGTTTAGTTCCATCTATTTTTTTTCTTCAATCTTGACAAGCTTATCAATCCCAGCAGATGAAAAACATCCCTAAAACATTACGCTACTCTCACAATACATCACCGTAGGGATGATGTTTTTTGAGTCATGGGCAGTGTTGTTTTGTGCCATACACAGTGGTTTGAATTTTGTCTGAAAACCTCTATCTTGTTTTCCAATGGCCAGAAAGCTTTTTTCCCTGCATTCCAGCTGGGTCCCTCTCATGCACTGTGGTGAAATCCAAATGTAACCTTTTATGGGTATTTGCCACCCTTCCAAATAGGCCACTGTTATGGAGAATTGTTGATGTTGTGGATAAGGATGCTAGATTAGTTTTTTTTATCCCTTTAAAATACTTTTTACACTAAACTCCTGCATAACCAGACAAGTAGAAGCCTTTTTATATGAATAAACTAAAGACCACAGGTGTTAACTGTTAATTTTTTTTAACAAAATTAAATTGTTTAGTCTTATTGTTCAGTGACCAAATAAATAACATTTCTTTAAAATCCTTTAATAAAATATGTACAAAAATATTTATGCATAATACATATGGCATAAAATGCTTCTCATAATTACAAGCTGTTATATTGTTTCATTTCTTCTGTAATGCTCTGAAACAAAGCTTAATAAATAGTTTTTAGAATTTCTCTAACAAAAAAATTCTCACAAAATAATCGATCTTGGCAATTAAACATTTCCTAAATATACAAACCGGATTCCAAAAAAGTTGGGACACTATACAAATCTTGAATAAAAACTGAATGCAATGATGTGGAGGTGCCAACTTCTAATATTTTATTCAGAATAGAACATAAATCACGGAACAAAAGTTTAAACTGAGAAAATGTATCATTTTAAGGGAAAAATATGTTGATTCAGAATTTCATGGTGTCAACAAATCCCAAAAAAGTTGGGACAAGGCCATTTTCACCACTGTGTGGCATCTCCCCTTCTTCTTACAACACTCAACAGACGTCTGGGGACCGAGGAGACCAGTTTCTCAAGTTTAGAAATAGGAATGCTCTCCCATTCTTGTCTAATACAGGCCTCTAACTGTTCAATCGTCTTGGGCCTTCTTTGTCGCACCTTCCTCTTTATGATGCGCCAAATGTTCTCTATAAGTGAAAGATCTTGACTGCAGACTGGCCATTTCAGTACCCGGATCCTTCTCCTACGCAGCCATGATGTTGTGATTGATGCAGAATGTGGTCTGGCATTATCTTGTTGAAAAATGCAGGGTCTTCCCTGAAAGAGATGACGTCTGGATGGGAGCATATGTTGTTCTAGAACCTGAATATATTTTTCTGCATTGATGGTGCCTTTCCAGACATGCAAGCTGCCCATGCCACACGCACTCATGCAACCCCATACCATCAGAGATGCAGGCTTCTGAACTGAGCGTTGATAACAACTTGGGTTGTCCTTGTCCTCTTTGGTCCGGATGACATGGCGTCCCAGATTTCCAAAAGAACTTGAATCGTGACTCGTCTGACCACAGAACAGTCTTCCATTTTGCCACACTCCATTTTAAATGATCCCTGGCCCAGTGAAACGCCTGAGCTTGTGGATCTTGCTTAGAAATGGCTTCTTCTTTGCACTGTAGAGTTTCAGCTGGCAACGGCGGATGGCACGATGGATTGTGTTCACTGACAATGGTTTCTGGAAGTATTCCTGAGCCCATTCTGTGATTTCCTTTACAGTAGCATTCCTGGTTGTGGTGCAGTGTCGTTTAAGGGCCCGGAGATCACGAGCATCCAGTATGGTTTTACGGCCTTGACCCTTACGCACAGAGATTGTTCCAGATTCTCTGAATCTTCGGATGATGTTATGCACAGTTGATGATGATAGATGCAAAGTCTTTGCAATTTTTGCTGGGTAACACCTTTCTGATATTGCTCCACTATCTTTCTGCAACATTGTGGGAATTGGTGATCCTCTACCCATCTTGGCTTCTGAGAGACACTGCCACTCTGAGAAGCTCTTTTTATACCCAATCATGTTGCCAATTGACCTAATTAGTGTTAATTGGTCTTCCAGCTCTTCATTATGCTCAAATTTACTTTTTCCAGCCTCTTATTGCTACTTGTCCCAACTTTTTTGGGATTTGTTGACACCGTGAAATTTTGAATCAACATATTTTTCCTTTAAAATGATACATTTACTCGGATTAAACATTTGATCTGTCATCTACGTTCTATTACAAATAAAATATTGACATTTGCCATCTCCACATCATTGCATTCAGTTTTTATTCACAATTTGTTTAGTGTCCCAACTTTTTTGGAATCCAGTTTGTATGTGCATTCATAGGTTTTAATAATTTTACAATTATTTATTGCACTACAGCTTTTTTGTTGTTAAAACATGCATTTTATTATATTTATAGGTGTGTTTTCTTCTTCAGTGTACCAGCTAGACATTGGTAATTCTTGAGGTGCAATTATAAATGTGGATTACTATTTTAATTATGCAGTATTTGGTTCTTATCAAGACTTAACAGTGTACGACATACACAAAAAAAAAAAGTACAGTACCTTTCGGTTTCTTAAAGTGATGTTTGGTTTCTTTATTGCTTCCCTTACCAGTCTACATCTTGCTAGGGGGCCATGTGTCAATGAATGGTCTTCTTTATATAGTTCCCGGATGGTGCAATATGTGTTCCTCTTTCTGGTGATGGATCCAATAGTGCTGGGACTTGCAAGCACCTGAATATTTTCGAGAAACTCTTAAGTTGTCACTAATAACACTTACTGGTGAAATATGTGTGTGCATCTTTTGAAATGCATCTGTACAATGTGATATTGTATTAATATTGGTTTCCCAAAACTCCACTTGTCAGTAGTAAGATATTGAAGGACAATGCAAAATCCTTAGTGATGAGGGCCCTAAGAGATCAGACCTACTTGCCTTTCCACAGCATCCACAGTAATGTTAATAGGGAAATAGAGCTGTAAAAATTGCAGTTTGTTTGCTTGATAGTGATACAAATGTGAGTCTGTTTTTTTTTCACAGTACCATGACTGCTCAGCAAACTTCATTTCATTTTTGGCATTGTGAGTCTCAAAGGCCAGAAGAAATTCCAGCAAATGATTGTAGATTGGTTTAGCACTGCAAGATTGATGGTTGACTTAAACCAGTTTGCTGCTGAAACGTGAGAGAGAGAGAGAGATTTAAGATGTCTTCCACCTGATAAGCATTTCCTCAAAGTGACTTGAGGTTGCTTCCTGGCGCTTTTCAGATGTTTGTTGCATATGAAATGAGCATAGAAGGTGTTAAGCTCATCAGACAATGAGATATTAGTAATTATGGCACAATAAGTTAGCCACCAGTTGTTATCTTTCTTTGGCCTGTCTTGAAATTGTTGAATTTGTTTAGCTATTAATTTGTTTGCACATTTTTCTAAGTTTAACTTTCTATATGTTCCTTTTGCTATACTGCTCCTTAGTTTATATAACAAAATGTACAAAGCTCGATTACTGTTTCATTGTTTGAAATGGTAATTTTGCCTTTCAGTTGGTTTTTTTTCACATTCTGTTCTGTTAATCAGTTTTCAAGTTTTTTTTTTGATATTATATGATCATTGTTTGCTTATTTCTTTATATCAGTTTATGTACTTTGTGCTTATTTCTGTGTTTAATAACTGGAGTTTTTTATGTGTGCAGTACATGCCATGCCTCTGTGTAACTGTAGTCTTCAGCACAGATGAGGTTGATAGAAAGTGGCATTCACTACATTCCCAACATATCAGGAGTGACACTTTGTATAGTATCTGTAACGAGCCACTTTATTTTACCTTGAGTTCACCTTGGTTTGGTCTTCTCTGTTTGTCTTCAGTATTGGTGTATATATAGACAGAACAGGTTTGTATTAACTGGGCCATAAATATACATTAGAATAAGCTTAACGTCTGGTGTATAATGCAGAATATCAAAATATATGATGTTGAGTTCACTTGTACTTTATTCATCATAACAAAGAGGTGAAGATTACAATTTTCACTGCTGCTTTTTAGGAAGTACCAAAATACATATTTGCCACACTACACTGGTCCCAATCAAATACCTTATTCCTAGATTTTTGACAGAGGAGGAAGAAATATGTTTGATGTACAATCTTTGACTAAAATAAGCCCTGACTGGTGAAGAATTAAAGAGTGAATTTGGTCCCTAATTGATTTCTATTCACTATCTTAAAATCTACTTGTGAGAAGCTACTTTCAGCATACTGATGTAATATGTTGTAGTATATAATATAAGTGTAGTGTGCATACTTTCTTAATGATAGATAAAGGAAAATTGATGCTTTTGGTAAAGTCTCTTAATTTACTTTTAATGGATGTTGTCTTTTTGAGAGGTTATATAGTTTTTTACAAACATTCAGTATGTTATGAATATACAGTATATGTCTCTGAATATCTCAGTCTTATACATAGTTTTTTTTTTGTAGTAGAAATACAGTAGTATTTCTAAACTTGGGTATTTTCTGTACATATATTTAAGTCATATTTTCAATGGTTGCTCCTTTACCAAACATTTGCTGAATTTGGAGCTATTTTTTATTATGCACACATGGCAGAGCATTTGAAGAGTGCAGGAACTGTGAACTGTTCAAGTATAGCTACAGAACTTACTGCTTCTTTTATTTCATAGTCAATACTCCATTATTTGCTGCCCAGTGGTAAAACTGATCATTCGTTAAGGCACGAACATATAAACATGCACAATGGTTTCAGAATGTATTCAGACCTCTTAACTTTCTGCACACTTTAGTGTGTTGTAGATTTCATTTTAAATAACTAAATTTGCCATTTTGTCCATCAATCTATGGACAATAGCCCATAATGACAAAGGGATAGCATGTTTTCAGAAATGTCTGCA
This sequence comes from Polypterus senegalus, assembly GCF_016835505.1. Taxonomy (NCBI): domain Eukaryota; kingdom Metazoa; phylum Chordata; class Cladistia; order Polypteriformes; family Polypteridae; genus Polypterus; species Polypterus senegalus. Next base: position 97,662,409 of record NC_053156.1, on the reverse strand, counting down.
AATGTATTAAAAATAAAAAACTTAAATCTCTCATTCATATCAGTTTTCAGACCCTGATTTCAGTATTTCATAGAAACATGGATTGTGGGTAGCGGCATCCTTTGCATATTCTATAACACTTTGGATTTTCTGTGCTGTGGTGTACTGGGCTGGTAACATCATCTCAAGAGACTGTGGAATAGTGGGTCTACAGCTAAGCAGCAAGTGATCAGTTTTTAAATAAATAAATAAATAAATAAAGAACTTGCTCGGTCTCTGTGGGTTTTCGTGCTCGCATGGCTACAGGTGAGGATGTGGTCTGTCTTGATTGCTCCACTGGCTTTCTGTGGTTCACAACTGATGCGCTGCACCATCAGAGGCATATAAGGGGGATTGGTATAGAAAAGAACGAGAACCAAAGAAGACAGGGAGTGGAGGTTAAATGAATAGAAGTAGAAATAGACAGCAAAAGAGAGAGAGACATGCTAAAGGGAGCAGAGGCGGGTGGTCGGGAGTGTGCATCAAGGCTGCAGCAGTCTGAGGATGAGGAAGGGACGTTCCTACTGAGCGATTGTCGGGGGAGTAGGAGAGGCCCAATATGTGGTGTTCTCACAGACGTCAAGGGACTGGTGGTGGGAGATCTATGCGGCTTGGTGTGGTGCCCCAGAGTTGCCGAGGCCTAGCAGTGGGGCGAGAAGTTTAACTACATCTGTTGGTTGGTCTTCTCCACAGTTGCTGGATTATTTATGAACTGATTTTAACCTGCACTTGCACCTTGGTTTTTATTAGATTATTTATTTCATGAAGAAGATTTGACTACACTATTTATTTAAACACTGTTTTTTGTTGGGGTTTGATAAAAGCACTATGCACCTACCCCTTGTGTGGATGTTTGTATCTACATCTCGTTTATGACTATTGACAATCTGGGTTCAAAAGGCTCCCAAACAAGAGTGGGGATATGGAGCCAACCATCAGAGACTCCCACTGAATCAACAAGGTATTTAAGAAGGCTTGTTGAGGGTAGCAGTGAAGGAGACAATGAAAACAAAACTGATAGGTTGTGTAGCATTGTTCAAAAAGGATGTCTATGGCACATTATCATTAACTACTTTCACCCAACAAATTATTTAGCAGAAGTGTGGGACTCCTAAATACAATTGGCAATATGCCTTTATAATGCCTGTCTATGACTATGACTGCATTTTTTATCTTTAGCCAAGACAGAAGTCCTTTTTTTAGTAATTCTTTTGTGTACTTTTGGTATATTTATTTATTAACTGAGTTTCTGAAAAAAGCCAAAATTCAACCTTTGTGACAAATAAAGTAATGTATGTCTGTCTGTGTATGTATGTATATTTGTGTACCTCTGTGTTTGTTGTTATTATTGTAACTGTACTGTGGAGATCTGTATGTACAAACTTCATGCTACTTTGTGCACCTAACAATAAACCTATGTTCTGTTAATACACCGATTGATAACTTGTAATAAGTTATGTGGATGAATGTTTGATTTCTTATTTTATTGTGTGGTTTATTGGATTTGCTTATTGTTTATTGGATTTGCAACTCAGTAATGGCTACTGGCTCATTTTGCCCTGAAGATTCTGCCCTTTGGAATACATTTCTTTGGTCTGTCTGTGTGACTACTGGTGTGATTTATTCCTTCATAAGGTTTTCAGTGCTTAGATTTTTTTTCATATCTTGTTTAATTTGTTTACCAGTATCAGAGTTTTTGCCAAAATCTTAACATACATCACTCTTTAATGTTAAATTGCAGTGAAATGTCTGAGCGTGTAACTGGTTTGCTATGCTGCAACTACCTGAGATTAATTGTATGGACTTTCTTTGTGTGGAAATGTCAATTTGTATGGAGTTAAGTCAGATCTAGAAAATCTTAAGAATCATGGAATTGCCCATATCCTTATGGAAACAAGCTACATTTGCAAACTGAACAATTGGGGCACAAGCATTTTGCCGGAGAAGTTACTTGGTACCCAAGGAATATTCAGAGTATACTACACAGTTTCATGTTTACAATTTGGAAAAGAGGTATAGAAAACAGCAAGCTTCACTCCTCTCCTTAGATTATCTAATGAGCTCTTCTTAGATGTATTTTTATGAGAAAGTGACTGGACAAGAGCTGCTACTAATACAAGAAAAATGGATGTGTTTGAAAGGAGGCATAAGGTATTGAAAAGAAATGTAATTAATTATTTCAGTTGTATAGGGGATGGCATCTTTTAAGTGGCATAGTCTTTGGTGGTTGTTGAAATGCCTTGGCCCTATGCTTAGAAGTTCTATTGAAAGGTAAATATTCTTTACTTTGTGAGTGTGTTTGTGTGTCTTGATCTCGATTAAAGGCATGGGAAACCACCAACATACTTCACTGCCACAACAACATTCCTTGAAGCATGTAACAATGCTAAGTTTACAGTTTGAACTACAGTTCCCCCTCCAGATTTGAGAATTTCACATTTGCTATTCCAGATATTCACAAGTTGACCATAAACAATTAAATTAGAATATTTTTAAAACTTGTTGAAAGACTGCAGAAACTCGCAGAGAATACATAAACCAAAAGTAAATAAACAATACTGAAAATAATTTGTATCACATAGAATCATATTATGTAGTATTATTTAATATTCATTAGTGTAAGTGCATATAAAAGTTGTTTTTGGTATAAAAAGAACTATAGGATCTATGCAAGCTACCTTTTCCCCCTAGGATCTATGCAATCTACCTTCCCCCTTCACTCAGTTGTTTGGCAGATCTCCTAGCTCACTCTCTAGAAACTTGCATGGAACGCCTTATCGGCTCTTGCCTTTCACAAATTTATGCTCACTTGCTTACTTCTTGCTTTCATTTATTCTGCTTTCTTCTTCTCATTTTTCCCTCTCCTTTTTTTATCCATGTGGCCAACCACATCTGATGCCATTTGCTTGCCAAGCAGCTAAACAGCAATCGGCTGTTTAAGGTGAGTGCATGTGTGTGCCAGTTTTGGTCAACTGGTGAGGTATAAGTTTTTTTTTTTTTTTTAAAAAGCAAACAATGATTTAAACCACAAAAGTATCCCACTATGACACTCCCCACCACAGTTAGGGAGGGCCCAAGTATTATTTGTGAATTTTCACATTTGTGGATCTGCCACTCCTGACTCTCGCAAAAATTAAAGGGGTGACTGTACAGAAACAAGCTAAATCTTGGTCTCATTGTACTATAAAACCTTTTCTCAAAACTTAGTTGTAAATATGCTAGGCTCAAACAGATGTACAAATAAAGAGTGATTATTGCCAAAGGTGGTCCTTCAAAACTTTGACAATTATTTTGGCTTGGTAAAAAAATATTTTACCTCTTGTTAGTTAAATCAAATGAAAAAATAATTTCAGTGGATTTAAAATTCATATGCTAACACATAAAAGTTAGTTTAAAGATTAAATACATTTTGAAAACAAAGGAATACCAAACATCACCACCCCTGGTCCTCCAAAAGATTAATTTCTTATTGAACTGGTTCCCTCACCTGGATTAAGTCCTCCTTGGTCCTGATCTTGTAGGTAGAGTTTTTGGTCCCCAGTGAACCTAAATTGGATTAAATTGTTTCAGAAGCTGAATGGGTGGATTTCATTCTTGTAAGTCTGCCTTTATAATGTACTTTGTTGAGCTTATATGTGTATCCCAGTGCTGTTCATCAGCTATTGAAGCGCTCTGAAGCTAGGTAGCAGCTGATAGGCATTATATTAGTTCAGGAGCCCAGAGCATTCACCAGCACTACTCATGTTGTTCATTATTTTTATTAGTTTTTTTTTTTTTTTACCTAATCTGCTAGTTACTTTGTAAACCAGAGGAGCAAATTATATGATCTTGTTGCTTTTATGAAGACCTGATTTGTTGAGTAATTGAATGATTGATTGTGTTCCTCACAATACTAACAATTTAAATGTATAGTATACTATGCGAAATGCCTTAAGTGATAAGACAGAAAGTTATAAAGTGTGTTTTTATACTTAAGGTTAATGTCAAGGTAGACATTGAAGTAAGAACGCTTTTTTTAACCGGAACTGCATATATTAAAATATTACAGAAAGACACTTAAACCAGAAAGGTTCGATATTTATTAAATTTCATGTTGCTGTTGGCATTTGTTGTTGGTAGGGAGCTGAGTTCTTGTGCAATTTGCTGGTTAATTTGTTCAAGACCAATATTGTGTATCTAGCCCATGATTCTGAGTAAATGCTATTATTATTTCACAAAAATCTTGGTCAGTGTTTGATTGCTCTTTCCATTTTAAAATTGTTCATTTCTTTCTTTGAACTGGTCAGCTACTTGATTTTCATATTAAGGTATAAAATACATGCATATGGTGATGAATGTTCATTTTTTTCTAATGAAGTTTTAATGACAGAAGTATTTAAGTAAAACTAAGATGATTATCCAGCACTCTGCATAGCAGTTCTTTGTAAGTAAGCAATATCTTGGCCAGTTCTGTTAAAGTAAAGTCTGGTCTCTTGTAATAATTGTAATAATGGATGTTATTTTTTTACTCTTATATCAAAATGTTATCCATAGAGTATCCATTATAAAAATGTTTTCAGGTAGCAGCACCACAGCTACAATATTGTGGTTGTAAGATAACACAGAATTTTACAGGCACATCAGTTGATTCAGAGTTTTTTTTCTGGATGAACCACCAAAAACAAAACAAGATAACCTTTTTTGATGAAAAAAGTCTGTAAATTTAAAAATCAAAAAAAATTAAATCTGTAATTTGGATTTAAATATATTATTTGAATTTGAATAATTGGTAAAACACAGTGATAATACTTTAAGTGCAGTTTATAATATTACATGAATTTTTCATGAACTGAATTGTTATTTGATTCCGTTTAATTTTCTCTTTAATATATCCGTGTCTATTTGTGGATCGGTGTCCTATTATGTAATACAAGAGGACTGAAAAATATACCATAGTTGTGTGAGAAACATAGCTAACTAAGTCTGTTTCTAGGTTCTAGAATTGTCAGCTAAAAATCTAGATCTCAATTCTATTAAGATGATGTCTGTGGAGGCATCATTAGACGACTTTGAATATCTTCAAACACTGGTTGAAGCAGTTGTTGTAAAGAGAAGGAGTGGACCAGATTTTCCCCAGAAAGGACACATATAACTGATAGCTTATATAGAAAACAACTGGTTCAAGTTATTCTTGCTGTAGGTAGTTAAGCTGATCAGTTATAGAGTAGAATCATACATGATTGTTTTATCATGGGAAATACTTTTGGAGGCACTTCTCCTTAAAACCTACATACTCTTTTATTAAATGCACAGATTGTTTTCCTTATAGCCTATTTACAGTTGTATGTTATACCTGTATCGCTATTCTTTGTTTGTGTATCTGCACACTTACCATATTTGGAAGTGTATAATTCACAGTTGAAATGCAGTTGCAGGAAGGACTGTATTTCACTACCTTAAAATTTCTCTTGGGTATGACTGCTATTGTACCTTTTTTACTGGAAGTTTTCTCACTATCTCACCCCTGATTTGACCTAGCTGTGAAAGTCAGTTTCCCAGCCACTATTAGTAGACTAGAGCAAAACATACAAGCAGGAAACCAGACTTAAGTTTTAATCTTTATTATTAGTACCTTGATTAGTAGCATAACAAAAATAAATAGAATATGACAAGCTAGACCATACGACCTGGATCATAATTCTGAAACAGATGAAGATCTTAAAGAAAGGGACTTTTTGATGGAACTGAAGCACACGGATAATCTGTACGACAGAGTAATTGAACTGTTTTTGAGGAAAGAGAAGAGGATGGATTTTGTTTACAAATAATCCAAATTTTTGGTGAGTAAAATGTTGTGATGATCCTAAATAATATTGCAAGTTTATGAGTTATTATTGATGTTTTTTATGTGTGTCGCGGCTGTAGCTGCAGTAGAAAGGAACTTGTTCACCCCTGGGTTGTCTATTCAATAAAGGCATTTATTGTGGCTACAGGAGTTATCTATCTGCGATGCAGCGGCTCTTTATACTGTATTTCTGCATATTAAGATGGTTTTTATAACCATAAATTCGTTTTTGAGGGGTGGGTTGATTCACACGGAGCACTACTGAAGGCCTAGGTGTGAAATGCATGGTCCGCCACTGGCAGATGATACGTAAATTTGACGAACATTACAACCTGAAAATAAACGAAACTGTAGAGAGGTTCAGATTATACTTCTCCCAGTTCGTCTCTCTAAACTCTTCGTGCGGGAACATTATCATAAGGCTTAACAATCTTATTATTACACCTTCTACGTGCACCCAGCCATCCTTATTACGAAGTCTTCCTTGCTTTATCGCTGGCTGCTTCTTTTTATTCACCTTCCTAGCTCTTTATTTAAACAGTTTTCCTTCTCACTTTTCCGCTCCTTCGCAGTCTTCTCCCTTTTCGTTCAAAATACGCGCCTCCTGCCTTTTTACAGTCAGCTCCCCTTATGTCACACCATGGTGCGTTTAGTACAAGTTAATACCGGGAATGCCTGTTAAACATCTTACATTCACGAGTAACGATTTGCGTAGTGAACACTTCGATGAATGAAACCTGTTATCTTTACAACGGTTGACAAACACGGAATATAACTTCAAAACAACACGTCCACCAAATACGAACCTGATTGAAAGAAATAATGATAATCAAATCCTTGATGACAGCAACACTCATAACTGTAATAAAACAATTACGTTTACAATCAGGTTATGTTATTTTTAAAATGTTTCCTTTTCTTTTTCATAACTTCTTTAACACACTACTTCTCTGCTGCGAAGCGCGGGTATTTTGCTAGTATCTTTTAATACATAAGTTTAGATATCTTGGTGCCATTACAACTAAAAAGGGTGTTAAAAATATAGTATTTCTGAACTAGTACTGTCATTATTGATTCAGATATCTCCAATTATTGACATATTTATTTGAGGTCATATTGCCCAGCCCAACATCTTGAATGCTTCTTGTGAAGTGCCTGTTACTGTAGTACTGACTCTGTGCTGAAAGAAATAGATGGATATAAGGAAAACATAACCTAATATAAATTTTATAAGTTGTCGTTTTGGTGTAAAATATGGTGTAAACATTTTTTGAGATTGGGTTAAGGCTATTTTTGAACATAGTTCTGAATTTCAGTAGTATTCTAAAAACATGCTTGTTCTTCACTCAGTGAAGTGATGGTTAAGCTTCTCAAGGTTCTTGTAGTGAAGGTGTGACCGTTTAGCAGTGAACAGGAACCCTGCATGATTAAAAAGTCTCTCGCAGACTGCAGAGGCAGGAAGTTTGTGTGTGGTCATGTAACTGCATGGCTACGTCTGATTGGTAAATGAAGTCATGTGATTATTGTTGCTACATCTGATTGGTGAAACAGTCATGCAGTAAATCCACTGATGACTTCTCTCTGGCAAAAATATAGTGCAATTTATAAATGGAAAAAGTAATGACTTGGGTGTTGCCCAATGTAGTGGAGTAAGAGTAGCGTTTGTTCTTCACAAATATACTCAAGTAAAAGTAAAAAGTATGGTGCAGTAAAACTACTCTTAGAAGTACAATTTTTTAAATAAAAAAATAATGTACAGTTTATAAAAGATTCAGTTCATATATTCCTGATTGCATTTGAGGAATGTGAGCATTTCGACGAACTGTGGTCTGAGAAAGTTTAACATTATGGCAAATCCTGCAAGAACCTTTTAGGAATTTACCATTGAGATGTTGACAAAATATATAGTGGTTTTCCAAGGCAATTTATTTCACAAAACGGAAGACATTCTTGTTACTTTTTATTATATCAATATTTATTAGTATATATTAGGGCTGCAACTAATGATTATTTTGGTAGTCGACTAATCGTTTAATTTTTTTTCCGATTATTCAAAGTAATCATGATTATTTCATGTGTGACTATTTTGATGCCTGTGACCTGTGGTTGCTCATCCTGTTCTGGGCTCCAGTGCATGTCTTACCTCATCCGCTCACATATGTCCACCTGTGAATGTCACCCTGATGCCTCTGCATTAACACAATTAAAATTAATAATAATCAATAATAAAATAACAACCAGTGAAACATATGAATTTGAAAATAATCAGATGGTTTTATATTAGTGTGATGATCACAATAAAACAATACAAACTAAAGTGCACATAGTCTTTAAACAAAAAGAGTGCATTTAACTTAACCAAAAATGGCCACTGGTATGTGTTCAAGTTGTGTAAAAAAAATGATGATGCAATTTCAGGTGAGTTTCTAATTGTCTTTTTACGTAACTGAAATAACTGGAGTTTCAACCTTTTTTTCAAATTTGTCTTTTTTTCTATTTCACAAATATTAGATCAATGTAAGTGATTATAAGGGTGACAAGTGTGTGATATAGCAGAAAGCTGTCATTATGCCACAAGTCATTATTTAAAAAAACCAAATATCATATGATTTATAGTTTGCAGCTGTGGTAAAACCATTGTTTATGTATACGATTCTGTAGATGTGCCAGAATTAATTACCTGAAATAACTATAGCACCAACAGTTTTTTCTGATTTGTAAGTAATTATTAATGTGATTTTTTGGGTGATTATTTAGTTGTCTGCAGAAGACAGACAGCAGTTCATATCTGAGCAGCATTGTTCAGTAACGTCAGTTACAGTGGCAGGCGAGGACTAGTTGTGGTCATGATGTATAGTGGTGCAACTTGTCTCTGATTATCTATTTCATTGTACTGAAATACAGCCTTTTAGAGAAAAAGGTAAACAAACAAATAATAAAAAGATCAAAGTTTCATTTAGACTTCAGACAGTTGTTGCAAGAAAGCTGGTGGTGGATCTCATCATGAAATCCCTTAATGTATCTAATCCTTTTTCTTTCTTAGTCGGGTAGAGGTCTGGAGGTTGTGGTAGGACATTGCTATTGGCTGCATTCCGTGTCATGTTTATGTACTTTTTCAAGCTTTGTGGAATGCATCATTGTTATGGTGAGGAAACCTGTGGTGGTTATGGGTTATACTATTGCCAAAGAGAGATGCATCTGCATCTGTTTGAGTATCTTCTAACATTTAAGCTGTACACTGGGCTGTGGAGTTGGAGTTGTTGCCAATTATTGAGTTAATAATAATAATACATTTTATTTGTATTGCACTTTATATTTTAGCAATCTCAAAGTGCTACAGAGTCAAAAATAAGAGTCTATAAAAATACTTTAACAAAAAGTCTTTCTAAAGAGATGAGTTTTTAGGTTTCGTTTAAAAACATCAGTCGACTGTGAGGCTCTCAGGTAATTAGGGAGGGCATTCCAAAGCTTCGGCGCCACAGATTAAAAAGCCCTATCACCCATGCTGCTGAGCTTAGTTCTTGGGACTTGGACGGTGTTTAGGTGTACAGAGCGGATGGTTCGTGAGGAAGTATAAGGATTGAGAAGTTCCTGTAGGTAGGTAAAGAGGGACATTTCCATAAATGCACTGATGGGTCAGAAGGGAGACCTTATACTCTATTCTGAGCTGGACAGGGAGCCAATGAAGAGTTTTCAGGATGGGGGTGATGTGATTGTGCTTTCGCACCCTCATCAGGATCCTGGCAGGATCCTCCATTGCTGTTGCCCTCTAACATGCTGATAATTCCTGATGGGTTTTGCAGGTATGGAGCACTTAAAAGTATACTAACAAAATGTAAGTTAAAGGGATGTAATTTGAAAAATAACTGGCACTGTAACATGAGATTTGTAAGTCATTTATCTTACGTCAGAATGCAGTTGCAAGTCATCAATAGCAAAGTTTGTAATGTTGAGTCATTTTTTCTATATTTTCCAGCAAGTCACTAAAATTAAGACTCAAGTCTGACTTGAGTTGAAGCATGTGATACAAATCTCCCACCTCTGCCGACTAAATGTAAATTGTAATATGTTTTAAAATTTCCAATTTCACATTTGATTAAACTTTGTTTTAGCCTTTTGATAAAAATAAAGTCTGTCTTAATGTAGAAAAAAATTCTGTTATGTTTAATACTACTCAGTGTTTGTATGTTTTTAATCAATAATGTTAAAAAACCTATAACGGCATCACTACAGCCTTTAAACCCAAACTTTAAAAGGTTAAGGTACTAAAAAGTAGCCTGATGATTCATGCTGGTAGTGATGAAATGCCTTGTATCTGGTATGTTGTGCTTTTTCAATCCATGTAGTAAATATAGTCTAATTACAAGTCAAAGTTGATGGTACCATAAACTGAAGGAGTCTGAGTCAGATTTTGAGTCGAAGGTTTTCTGTGCCAACTCTAATGCCCTTGGCTGTATGTGTATGAGCCTACTCAATGTGTTCCACAAACACTCAGTTTTACACTACTATTGTAATGCCACAATGAGTCTGCTGTAATATTTTCATGCAAATTATGGTTATAATTCTGATCTCTTGTTAATTATCACTGCTGTATTGGTCTGTTTTCTGACCACAAGTCAGAATTGGTTTGGGTTAATTTTTTTTTTTTTTTTTATTGTGGTCCATTCTCGACACAGATGTGGGAAAACTTCAGGGCTGTTGTACTTGTTACTGTTAACCAGATGCATGTGACACCTACTACCCACACATACGACCAGTTCTATGGTATTTTCCTGCCTGCAGGGCTGTTGGTGACTACACAATTGGTTTGGAAATGCGGATGTACCTAATATAGTATCTCAGGGCAATTACTTGTATCCAAACAGCTTTTACATTACCATGCCTTAAGTATGAATTTTACTAGTCATGGAGAGAGAAAGAAAAAATAATTTCTTCAGCTTCTTTCAGGGATAACAATGCAGAAATAAAAACTCTAGTAGTGGACAAAGTCATCAGGGCAGTATGTTAAAGACAACATGAATAGTTCAAAGAAGAAATAGCAGTCACTATTATTGAATGTAAGAGTTTCCATTCCAAGGTACAGTAAAGGTAGAGATATATCTTTACCTCGGTGTTCAGTTTATTTAGAAAGGTGCACAAGTAATAAATATGACACTGATTACTTAAGCTATTTTTTTGTTGAGTTTTCTATAATATAAATGTTGACATTTGTTTTTGTGTTTTGGTATTGTTTGCTCCTTGTCCATTCATTTATCAAAGAGCTAGCAGTGATGGTAATAAATTTTGTATTGCAAATTTTAGAGAAGACTTTAAGCTTATCTGAAAAATGGATGGATCATTAATTTTTTCTTTCATTTTTATTAAATCCATTTGGCAAAAAACATCCAACCTCCCAACAACACGCCCAGTAAAAACATATGCTCTTGACATGCCTGAGCAAACTAAGAAGAGATATGCAGCACATTCAAAAGGCCCTGCAAGAAGTGAAGTAGTAATCCATGAAATATACAAGAAAGAAATGGAGCTTACGAATCAGGATTGTGCCAAGGACTACCAGCCATTTGACTCCTGAGTAGCTGGACCATAGAGTAGTATTTGTCGATGTTAGCACTGGATGACTTGTTGAACACTGACTCAGATGTCAAGTAAAGTTAAACGGATAAAGGAAACATGTCAAAAAGCAAAGAAAGAGAATATAGGGATTTCCAAAGCTAACCTAATGTTTTTTGCAGTTATTGTGCCTATAGAGAATTCAGCTATGTGTCCTTGCATTCGAGAAACACAAGTATGGTAGAAATGTACTCATGAGTATACTAAGAAACATTGTCTGTACATACTCTAAGTTGAAACTAAAAGAGCACTGCTCAGTAAACTAACACTGGGAGAATGTGCAGCAGGCAGTTTTTGGGTATAGTTTTTGAGCCCATGACACTTGAACTGTAAAACTGCACACCACAACGCTTTAAAATTATACTCAGTGCATTACTTACAAATCAATCATAGCATCAAGACCTTCATCAAACATGTCATTTTCAGTGAGTGAAAACTTGATCAGAATCTGACTTGAATAAAGATAAGCTGTTGCACAAGTGCTTTATTTCCTGTCTTTTACACACAGCTGTGACCATGAATGATCAGTCATAGATAACTATACATCATTAGAATGGGCCGAAACTTCACTATACATTGATAATTAGCCCTTTCACTGTATTGGCTTGAAGTTGGCAAGATCTTTGATAAAAGCAGATTCACTCAATTGTGATGTGCTGCTCGCCTTGGGATATACTGTACATATGGAAATCACATATCGTAATAATGAAAGAGAGCTGAAAACACGGAAACATATGTTTTTTTTGAAAGACACTCTTGGATATGTAAAAATACCAATATTGCTTTTGATTGACTTATGAGTTTACTGCAATTTATGCATACAACTGTGAAATATGACTGTGTTCCAGTGACATGACACCTCATGCATAAGTGGTTAAGTAGGATGAGATACTTTTGAGGATGGAATCCCAAGACATCACTGTACAGAGGTAAGATGATGTTGATATATTCAAAAAATTTCCAAGGGCAATTATGCAGAAAATTACATATAATGTTGTCACTGAAGGGGCAAAAGAGTGTGGGGGTTATAGGGGAAATATTTGGATTGAACTACAGTGACTAGAATGCCCATGGTCTGATTTTATCCAACATATGCCCAAATGCTGTCAGTCCCTGATCTGTTTAATAGGGGAAGAAAATGGGGTTACCACCATTAAGCAGAGCCAGATTGTCAGAATGTCTGTGTGCTGAACTCTAAAGGGACCCTGATGTTTCTCAGGTTTGCCCCAAACTCTCGGATCATATTGAATTGTTGGACCCAGTGTGACAGATAAGGGATGCTGTCGTCCCCTTGAACCCTCAGATCAGACACCAGGTAAAAGTCCAATAATATGACTTTTTATTAATAAACAGTGCACAATGCACCTTCCTCTCCACAATACTCGTATAATACACTACAATAATCAATCACAATACAATCCTCCACTCCTAGACGCGTTGCCACCCATCCACCCAGCTCAGCTCGACGTCTGGGATTTCCCATCGTCCTTTTATATTGCCTGACCCGGAAGTGTTTCCAGTCCTTCAGTCCATGTGACTTCCTATCACTTCCGGGTCAGATAAAAAGTCCTCTTCTTCATCTCAGAAGTACGTCATTTCCCCTGTTGCTGTGATGAAGACATACTTTCGGGTTATAGGGCACATATGATTCTCTGGGCCTCCCTGCAGCGTCCTCTAGGGGCTCCTGTGGTATCCAGTAGGTCTGTGGATGAAAACTCCAATGTCCAGAATTCCCTGCTGGCATTCGGGGCACTTCTATGCTGCAGGGAGAGCTCCACCTGGTGGTCTGGGGGTATTGGCTGGGATGACTGGCCGGCTATAGTCCACACCAGATTATAATATATGGTCTTTGAGGCATGATAGGAATGGTAGAAAAGGGTCTAGGGGTGGCTGTATTTGCTTCCGTGGCATAATGTATTCTGAATGCTATTAGTAAGATGGGGGATTTATTTAAATGACTATTTTTCCCTTTCCCCAAAGCAATTTTATCAATTGTTAAATAGGATGGAATTGAGGTTTTGTGGTATAGTGGTTTTCAAGTTCATTCCTGTGGGACCCTTATGACTGCAAGATTTTATTCTAGCCAGTTTCATTAATCGGTATGCAAGTCTTACTTTGAATTAATATCATTGTTTATTAATCTGGCCTACACATTTTTGAGAGATTCATAAATATTTATCTGATTTACTGTAGTTTTTATTTTACTCTTTTATGTTAAGTTTGATCTAGTACAAATGTTTAGTACAGATACAAATAGAAATAACACTGAACACTAATGGCACTGACTTCACTTGCATTTTCATTTTTCTGGTGTTTAAGAAATGTTTCTTACTATGAGCAGACAAATAAATACAGCACTGAACTAAATGATCTACTTTAGCATTCAGTATTGTCAGAATTTTGACACAATTAAAGGAGCAAACTGTGGAGAAAAATCTGAACTAAAAAGAAAACTGCAAATGAGAGTTTAAACTTTTGGCTTTTTTTATTTTTTTAATATACAATTAGAGAGTGAAATAACAGTTCACTTAAAATTGAGGACAAACTTATTGTGAAATTCGTTGGGGGGGAAAAAAGTCAACCACTGCGGTCCCCTGAAACTGAGCTTGGTAAACATGATTTTTAGTTTTCTTTTGTTTAACTTATAGATAATATTCCAGGCAAGGCACATTATTAAATTTAATTTGCATATTTTAATAGTGTAAAATTCACGTCACAATTTAGATGTATATGAAAATATTTAAAAAAATGTAATACTTGTTTGTTAATATAGTGTATAAATTAAGCCACATTGAGATTTCTTTGTTGCATTTTTGGCTTACTCTGAAAAGGAATTTTTTAATGCATGGCTTCAATTCATGACAAGATTATCATTGGTTCTGAGCTGAGAACGAGAAAAAAAGTAAAACCATGTAATTTTGTTCATTTAGGAACAAAGGTCACACAAATGGGCCCCTTTTCAATGGTTGTTCTATTCTGTGCTATTTTTTGTTGTTTTAATTTTTTTAATTAAATCTCATTTCCAAAAGAGGTGTACAAATTGAGATGTTTTTGGATGATTTCAATCACAGATGTATTTTACAGAGCATTGCCCAATTTCAGATCCTTCTGCTGATTTCAGAGCACTCTGATCCACAAGTGTCACTCAATCAGTTCAAACATGGAAGGTAACAAAAATAACCATTGATTAAAACATGTAATGACAGCTTTGACTACATGTTAAATCACAATCTAGTGACAATTTTGCTGTTTCAGAATTGATGTGGGAGACATTGTTGATTTGTCTTATTTACAGTTCCATGCATTCAGCTATTCATTGTCTGTACATGCATTTATTTTGTAGAAGATAATAGTGTTTCCTTTCCTGATTTCAACATCCTGCCAGTGGTCAAGATGAAACATTTTTCCATTTTATGTGTTAAGCTCCCAGGGTCAGTCTGGCTTTCTCAGGAATCAGAAATGCCTAGTGTCATTGTTAAGAATGTACTTTTCAAAAACCTCTTCCAGGCATATTTGATTTATGTAAGAACATTTCTTCGTTACTGAGGTTTGTATTTGTCGTCACCAGACCAACCACTGTGTGCCATCATTTGAGTTATGCACCAGGGCTTACTCTTCCATCTTACAAAGTAACATGAGTGCCACTCTGCAATCACAGTATCTGACTGGTTCACTTAGACTTGTAAGCTGATTACTTTTTTCCTTGCTGCAAACATGGGAGCATAAGTAGAGAAGATGGCTTGTGGAATGCCATCTGAATGCACTTGCTTAAGTGTATTGCAGTCATTCAGGTGGGCAAAGTAAACAAAATCAAAAGATCCCCTGCTTTCTAGTATGCTCCACTCTTGTTTAGGTAATGGCATCACAGAAACTGGAGAATGTCCCCAAGCAGACATTATTTATTTCATAAAACTAAAAAACAATTAGCTGCAACAAAGTTTCTCTGACTTTTGTCACTGGCCAAATTTAATACATCATTAATTGTTACAAATGTTTTAATATTGTATTGGCGAAAAAAGACTAAATGTTAGGCAAAGTATGATATTATTTTCTCAAAAATATATCCTATGTTTAAAAAGCAGCATTACAATATTCTTAAAGTAGTAAGTTGGTGCTGTATAAGTATGGGGCACCAGACTGACTTTTACAACAAACTTCTTTCATAATACCAAGATTTTAAACATTTTTCTGATATAATTATAGAATAATTGCTGTTTAGGTGAAACAAAGTAACAATTTTGATTTGCTTTATAAATTTAAATAGAATCTGTTCTAATTATCAACAAAATAAGAATAATATAGAAATAAAATAAATATTCTTTTGACTATGGCTGAAGTGGTCTTTTTTTCAACTGCATAAATAAATAAATAATTTTTATTCTTTATAGCATTAAAGATTTCAAGTATAGTGCAATATCCTAAATCGTGTTTTTTTTTTTTTTTTTTGGCTTTCGTTACGATGGCCTAAATGGATGTTCATACTTCTATACTTTTATAATATGTAGATACTCAGTTGTCTTTTTTTCCTGCTTACATTTGTTTTTAAATTTCTGTTTTTTTTTTCTTTTCATACATACATGCTTATTCTTGTGTATTCCCATTTTTCTTTAAAGGTAATTCTCTGCTTATAAGGCTGTAAGTTATACATTTAAAAATTAAATTTATGGAAAATCACTAATTCTTTCCAGCACAATTGTTGCTATTGTGCATGATAATGGTGCCAATACTGTGGCTGCAGCAAACACCTTGGAAGAGAAACATGGATTGTCCTCTATATGCTACTTTGGCCACACCTTGCAGTTGGTAATTAATTCTGGACTAAAATATCCAGGTCTTTCAAGAGCTATTGGAGCAGCACACTGCCTTGTAGAGCAATTTAAAAGAGTGAGCAAGCCTCCACCAAACCTAAAGAAAAGCAAATACAAATGGGAAAACCTGAGCACAATTTTGTATACGATTTAAGCACAAGATGGAACAGTACATTCTGAGTGACTACTCAACTGTTTGAGCAAATGTGGTTCATCACTGCAACACTGTTTTACCCTACTCTCTCACAGAGCAACAAGAAGTACCATGACTCTGCTTGAAGAGTTTTACACTGCTGTTAAACCTGTTGAATGTGCCAGTGTGTTGGGAGAAATATTCTATAATATCTTCAGTGTCCTCACTGATAACAGGGCTTATGAAATTCATAACAGATGGGGTTTGAGTCAAATGCATTGCAGGATTTCCAACTCACGGCTATGGAGCAGCTTCAGCAATGATAGAGGAAGGAGGTCACATTTATAGACTCCAGACCAAACACAGTAGTCCTTGCTACTGTACTGGACCCGAGATTTAGAAATGGAAATTTCTGATATTTGAGCAAGTGGTCCATGTGCATGCTAAATTACAAACACAGGCACTTGAAATGAAAAGGGTAATGGATCACCAACAGCGTCAGAAGACAAAATCTCTGTTGCAAGTATCTCCACCAGTAATACAGCTGCTGGACCTACAGTAGTTGCCAAATGTTTTGAGAATGACACAAATATTAATTTTCAAAAAGTTAGCTTCCTCACTTTTTATGATGGCAATTTGCATATACTCTAGAATGTTATGAAGAGTGATCAGATGAATTGCAATTAATCGCAGTCCCTCTTTGCCATGAAAATGAACGTAATCCCAAAAAACCCATTTGCACTGCATTTCAGCCCTGCCACAAAATGTCCTGCTGACATCATTTCAGTGATCCTCTCATTAACACAGGTGAGAGTGTTGACAAGGACAAGGCTGGAGACCACTCTGTCATGCTGATTGAGTTAGAATACAGAGGTTCAATTGTTGTGAAGAATGCTTCAGAGCACCCAAGGAAGTCCAGCAAGAGTCAGAACCGTCTCATAAAGTTGATTCAGCTGCGGGATTGGGGCACCACCAGTTTAGAACTTGCTCAGGAATGGCAGCAGGTAGGTGTGAGTGAGCAAAGAAGCCACTTCTCTCCAGGAAAAACATCAGGGACTGATATTTTGCCAAGGGTAGAGAGATTGGATTGCTGAGGACTGGGGTAGTTATTTTCTCTGGTGAATCCCCTTCCCGATTGTTTGGGGCATCTGGAAAAAAAAGAAGAAAAGGTGAGCGCTACCATCAGTCCTGTGTTATGCCAAGAGTAAAGCATCCTGAGACCATTCATGTGTGGTGTTGCTTCTCAGTCAAGGGAGTGCGCTCACTCACAATTTTGCCTAAGAACACAGCCATTAATAAAAGATGGTACCAAAACATCCTCAGAGAACAACTTCACACAACCATCCAAAAACAGTTTGGTGACAAACAATGCCTTTTCCAGCATGATGGAGCACCATGGCATAAGGCAATTGTGATAACTAAGAGGCTCGGGGGAAAAACAGTGAAATTTTTGGTCCATGGCCAGGAAACTCCCCAGACCTTAATCCCAATGAGAACCTGTGGTCAGTCCTAAAGAGGTGCATGGACTAACAAAAACCCACAAATTCTGACAAACTCCAAGCACTGATTATGCAACAGTGGGTTGCCATCAATCAGTGTTTGGTCAAGAAGGTGATTGACAGCATGCCAAGGCAAATTGCAGAGGTCTTGACAAAGAAGAGTGAACACTGCAAATATTGACTTTTTGCATAAGCTTAATGTAATTGTCAATAAAAGCCTCTGAAACTTATGAAATGGTTGTAATTATACTTCAGTATAACATAGAAACATCTGACAAAAATCTAAAAACACTGAAGCAGCAAATTTTGAGAAAACCAATACTTGTGTCATTCTCAAACCTTTTGGCCACGACTGTACAGCTGCTGTCACTGTCACTTTACTTGTCCCACTCCTTGGCTTGGGAAACAGCAGTGAAGAAGATAATGGAGATGGGGAAACTGAAGAAACCTATGGAGGTGTTTTAAGTAATGAGATCCTGACATACTTTGGAGAGAAACAGCCTGCCAAAGAACAACATCCATTACGTTGGTAGAAGACTAATGAGGCTATATATCACATTCCAGCCAGACTTGCAAAGGCCTACCTACATATCCTTGCTAGCTCAACACCATCTGAGCATCACTTTTTGGTTTTAGGCAACATAACTTCCAAGAAGGTAGCCTGCCTTAGCCAAGAACATGTGGATATGCTTACATTTTACATTGCAACTCAAAACTATTGTAGAACTAATGTACATCCCTGGTGACACTGGTGGAGCAATTTAATAGTTTGTTTCTGAAGATTTTGTAGTAGCAGTTTCAGGTACGGTTTCCTTTTTATGCCACTGTTGGAGCAATTTAATTAACATAAACAAGTTGGTTATGTTTTACTGCTAACAAAAAGAGTTCATTGCAATTTTTTCCACAAAAATTCCAATAAAATATTGGTAATATAAGTAGTTTTTTTATTTTGATTAATTGAAAAGAAAATCCACAGATTAATTATTTATCAAAATAATTATTTGCATCCCTAGTTACTGTACAGGAAATGTCAAAATAAATTTTAAATATGTACATGCTAAGATAAATCAATTTTTTTATGATGATGCCTTTCTTTATCCCTATTCTGATGTGTCTAAGAAAGTTTTTTTTTTTTAAATTGTTCATTTGTGTTTACACTGTGGGGATCCCCATCTCTGCCACATGTTAATGTCCAAGTCCTGCATTGTATTTTGATATTTATGAATGCCAGTACTTGATTACATAAGTGATGGTTGGGCAACTACTTTATAGTGTAGACTAGCAAAATACCTGTGCTTCGCAGCGGAGAAGTAGTGTGTTAAAGAAGTTATGAAAAAGAAAAGGAAACATTTTAAAAATAGTGTAACATGATTGTCAATGTAATTTGTTTTGTGACTGTTATGAGTGTTGCTGTCATCAAGGATTTGATTATCATTATTTGTTTGAATCAGGTTCGTATTTGGAGGATGTGTTGTGTTCAAGTTACATTCCGTGTTTGTCAACCGTTGTAAAGATAACAGGTTTCATTCATCGAAGTGTTCACTACCCAAATCGGTGCTCGTAAATCTAAGATGTTTAACAGGCATTCCCAGTATTAAGTTGTGGATTTGCCTGTGAACATTTAGCGGCAGCGTGTCTAGGAACTTAATTTAAACTTGAGCTTTACACCTTGCTTTCCTATTGATATGTCTACAAAGGCTTGTTCAGCTTCAGAGGGTTGTTCCTCTCTTGCTCCATCAATAAACAGCTCGTCTTCCTCTTTATCTGAGACATCACACACTGCATGCACAGGTTTACCTTTCACAGTCCTGCAAACTTTAGCAAAGTGGTTCAATTTACCACATTTTTTACACTGTCTTCCTTTAGCTGGACATTGACTTTTTCCACCATGTGCTTTGTTTCCGCAGTAGCTGCACTTATGAATATGCTTGTATGTGTCACTCGCTTCATATTCTTTTGCTGCCTTCTCAGTTGTGTAATGCGTTTATTGTTCAGCTCTCTTTGGAGCTCTTGCTTGTTGTCTGCATACTGTGTTCACAGTCAGTGCATGTGAGCCGCTCGAAGTACATGCATCGGAGGTTCTCAGCTGTGCTTGTACTATCTCGTGCGATCTTGCGATGTCCACGGCTTTTTAATGTTAGCTCAGACCGACAGTTAAAAGTTTCTGTTGCACTTTTGCTGAGTTTGTGACAAACACTATTCTATCCCTGACCATCTCATCTTGGTTTGCATAAGCACAGTCCTTCACCAGCAATTTTAACTCTGTTGCAAAGTGATCAAAAGTCTTGTTTATACCCTGTGTCTTTTCATTAAACTTGTATCTCGCGAATATCGTATTCGTCTTAGGCATAAGAAACGCCTCAAAACGGTTTTCAAAAAGTTTTCAGTTCCTTGGCTTCCTCCTGGGTGAGAGTCCATGTGTTAAAAATGTCTCTTCCTTTTTCCCCAGTCCACAGGAGCAGTTAGCTGCATTTCTCACTCTTGTCTTTGCCTTTTAGCGGGCCAGAAAACATCATCTCCATGTGCTGTTGGAACTTTTTTCATTCTCCCGGCAGGTTAAAAGAATCCTAGTCAATTCGTGGCGAGGGAACTCCAACAAAATCCATGACTGTCCTCTATTCTGACACCATGTCTTGTTTTCACAAATTGTGAAAAATTAAATGATGGCGAGACTTTCTTTTAAAGTATGCAGGGGAACTTTATTTATTACAGCTCTTGCATTCACAGCATCCGTATTCTAAATTAACTTCTATAATAGTAACCTTGAGGTCCCTTTTTCTGGTGCCTTCCTGATGACATAGGTGCCTAAACTATGCCTGATAATAATACATTTCAATGACATATAAATATTACAGTGATCATACACATCAATAGACATCACACCACCCAAATCGCTACTCGTGAATCTAAGATGTTTAACAGGCATTCCCGGTATTAACTTTTTGATTTGCCTGCGAATATTTAGTGGCAGCATGTCTATTGGATTGCTGCTGACGGACAGCCTTATATGGACAGGCACTCAATTACATGGGAGGTGTGGGTATGGGGGACGCAATATAGGCAGGCAGCCAACTATGTGGGAGGCGTGGTGATGGGGGACACAACTCCGCCTCACACAGCAACCGAGCTGCAGGCTATGGCCGTATATATGTACGTAAGTAGGATTCAGTTATGACCATTATGCATAGAATTTCGAAATGAAACCTACCAAATTTCAGCGTTCTGCCTACCCAGGAAGTTGAAGAATTAGTGATGAGTGAGTCAGTCAGTCAGTGAGGGCTTTGCCTTTTATTAGTATAGATATACCAGTATTTTATTGGTTAGTATTAATATCTCTGGGCGGCACGGTGGCGCAGTGGTAGCGCTGCTGCCTCGCAGTTAGGAGACCGGGTTAAGCTTCCGGGTCCTCCCTGCGTGGAGTTTGCATGTTCCCCCGTGTCTGCGTGGGTTTCCTCCGGGCGCTCCGGTTTCCTCCCACAGTCCAAAGACATGCCGGTTAGGTGGATTGGTGATTCTACATTGGCCCTAGTGTGTGCTTGGTGTGTGGGTGTGTTTGTGTGTGTCCTGCGGTGGGTTGGCACCCTGCCCAGGATTGGTTCCTGCCTTGTGCCCTGTGTTGGCTGGGATTGGCTCCAGCAGACCCCCGTGACCCTGTGTTCGGATTCAGCGGGTTAGAAAATGGATGGATGGAATATCTCTCTAAAAAAATCTTCGAAGGAGGCGATACATGATTTTCATGACATTTGTCCTACGAGACAAGGCAGTGAGACAAAAGGACAGCTGCTGCACAGGCTTTTAAATGACAGCGCGACAAGCACAACACAACGCTTGGCAGCTGCAGAAGCAGCAAAACAGCAGCTGATCCGACCGCATCTCCTTAGCGTGTGTTCAGCCCCCCCTTCACAAAGTGAGCGGCAGAGACGCAAAGTGGCTGGCATGCAGTGTGCCCTATGGGGTGGGTGAGCAAAGTGGGCAGGGGGCACAGCCCCATAGTATTTTATATTGTATTACAGAAAACTTCAGTTTGCAGCATCATGGAATCCCACAACAGGATTCGTAGTTTTGTAAAGTACATTATTGTTGGTTAGTGTATAGCATTTTGGAAAGATTAAGGGTATTGAGTCTTAGCAAAAAAAAAAATTAAATGCATAGATTTGCTAAGTTAAATAATGTTTCAGTGCCTAATTTTATTTGTTATTTAAGAGCCCATTCATAAAGTCTTATAAAACTAGAGTATAAAGTAAATATTTTGGATTATCATCTGTTTTAAAATTTCTGCAATGTCAGTATAATAATTGCTCACAATTGTCTTTGACATCTTTAAAGTGTCAATAGGCACAAGCTTGAAGATTTCACTTTATAGGAGATATTCCAGGCTTGAAAATATGCAAATGAATTAAGGGAAAGAAAAAAACTAATCACACTTCAATGAAGTAAAGAAACCATGAAACATTTTTGTTGTGGGTGTAATGAGTCATAAATTCTCTATTTTGTACCTTGTTCACTAGTAAACAGTTCTTGAATGCCTTTAGTGAAAAGTATCTAAAACTAAGTGGAACCAGAAAATCAAAATTATTTTACCATTTCTATTTTTTTATCCATAAATAAATACATCTTTGTTTCTTGTTTGAAAGAGACCAACAATAGTTGTATCTATAAAACAAATATACTAGACAATCCTTTTTAATGAACATGTGGTCTAGGGTGAATGGCAGTGGTGTTGTCAGGACTGCTTATAGGCTTCATAGCAGCAAATGAGAGACAGAAGCAGGAGAGGGTGAAGGAAGAGTTGCCTTTTAATAAAACTGTACCATTTCAGCATTGCTGCATCAAGTTTGATAATGGTTCTCATTACCTTTTACCATAATATTGGTCAATATAGCCAATTTTGGTCTTTTCAGAAATTTGATTCTGGTCATTACATTATGTTGGTGTCTGTAGAGGAATTGCTTTTGGTTTCATTTCCCATCCCACTAACTTTTGTGGAAGAAATAAGCATAATTCTCAGGATGGAAGTTGAATGAGAGAGTACTGTATTAATTAGCTTGCTGATTTGTTATGGTAGCTCAGACATAGTTGTTTTATAGCTAAGTACACTCACCTAAAGGATTCTTAGGAACACCTGTTCAATTTCTCATTAATGCAATTATCTAATCAACCAATCACATGGCAGTTGCTTTAATGCATTTAGGGGTGTGGTCCTGGTCAAGACAATCTCCTGAACTCCAAACTCAATGTCAGAATGGGAAAGAAAGGTGATTTAAGCAATTTTGAGCGTGGCATGGTTGTTGGTGCCAGATGGGCCGGTCTGAGTATTTCACAATCTGCTCAGTTACTGGGATTTTCACGCACAACCATTTCTAGGGTTTACAAAGAATGGTGTGAAAAGAGAAAAACATCCAGTATGTGGCGGTCCTGTGGGCGAAAATGCCTTGTTGATGCTAGAGGTCAGAGGAGAATGGGCCGACTGATTCAAGCTGATAGAAGAGCAACTTTGACTGAAATAACCACTCGTTACAACCGGTATGCAGCAAAGCATTTGTGAAGCCACAACACGCACAACCTTGAGGCGGATGGGCTACAACAGCAGAAGACCCCACTGAGTACCACTCATCTCCACTACAAATAGGAAAAAGAGGCTACAATTTGCACAAGCTCACCAAAACTGGACAGCTGAAGACTGGAAAAATGATTTCTGTTGAGACATTCAAATGGTAGAGTCAGAATTTGGCGTAAACAGAATGAGAACATGGATCCATCATGCCTTGTTACCACTGTGCAGGCTGGTGGTGGTGGTGTAATGGTGTGGGGGATGTTTCCTTGGCATACTTTAGGCCCCTTAGTGCCAATTGGACATCGTTTAAATGCCACGGGCTACCTGAGCATTGTTTCTGACCATGTCCATCCCTTCATGACCACCATGTACCCATCCTCTGATGGCTACTTCCAGCAGGATAATGCACCATGTCACAAAGCTCGAACCATTTCAAATTGGTTTCTTGAACATGACAATGAGTTCACTGTACTAAAATGGCTCCCACAGTCACCAGATCTCAACCCAATAGAGCATCTTTGGGATGTGGTGGAACGGGAGCTTCGTGCCCTGGATGTGCATCCCACAAATCTCCATCAACTGCAAGATGCTATCCTATCAATATGGGCCAACATTTCTAAAGAATGCTTTCAGCACCTTGTTGAATCAATGCCACGTAGAATTAAGGCAGTTCTGAAGGCGAAAGGGGGTCAAACACCGTATTAGTATGGTGTTCCTAATAATCCTTTAGGTGAGTGTAAGTGTTTAAATTAGTCAGTATTTGGGATATTTGATTTACATATAATTAAAACTCCTAATAATCTAATCACTGTAGTAGACATTGACATTTAACTAGCTTTACAGATCTTATGTCCTAACAGAAACAAGAACAAATGATTACTGTTAAGATAAGCAGATGATCAAATAAAATAACACACATCATTCAGCTATAACCTTGAAACCTTTTTCTGTCATTTTACCTCAGATTTTCCAGGTCAAGTGATCTTCTAATCTTAAGAATGAATAAGAACACACTAATTCTAGTAAATAAATCACTTGAACTAAAAAATTAGAACAAAGGCCCTGTACTATAAAAACAATAGATTACTACAGTCCTTGCAGTTTTAAGTTTTCATTTAATTAAAGTAATCCTTTTTTGTATGTGATGTCAAGATTCTCTTAAGTCTTATATCTGGGACAGTTAACTTTTGGAGTTTTTTTTTTTTGTTATTAAATTATTTCTTTAACATTATCTTTCCTGAGATGACATGGCTAGGGTGTAAACTAAGGACTTTGTGTAATCAACCAGCCAGTTCTACAGCTGAGCTAAGTAGATGCTAAAATTAGCCATTTGTTGATCTGGCTGCTGACTTGTAATGGAACTTTTTGTGCAAAGCGATCTTCCTCAGCATCACTGTGCTTGTGCTGTCAGTTACAATTAGCACCTATCTTAATACATGTTATTTTTAAAAGTAATTTATGTGTAGTAGCAAAGTAAATGACAGCTAGTCAATAGGTTCATTCAGACTAAGGTGAGGAAGTACTTTCCAAATAGCAGGGATATTGAAAGAGAAAGGTACAGGTACTTCAGTCAGTTGTAAAATATTTGTGTTTTCCAGAGTAGAATAATATTTAAACATACTTTAAAGTGGAGAGAAACATAACATAACAACACAAAGCTGACAGGAAACAGAAGACTTTCTTAACTAGCAAAAAAATAAACTGTCCCACTTTCTCACCCACTTCGAGTACACATAGTTGATTCTAGATTACTATAATCATTTGTGATAATTGCTTTCTAGCTTTCATCTTAAGTGCACCTTCTCTTACTTTCCACTAATGTTCTTTGTGAGTATGGTTTACTATTTACTGCAAAATTTTAAAAGTCTGGATGTAAATCCTCACTCTGCCTTCACTGCTCAGGACTAACGTGGTTTAAGTCCTTTAGCCTGTCCGAGTAAGGCCTATCTTTAATCTCAGAGATGTACTTGGTTTCTGCCCTCTGCATAGTTTCTAGAGCTGTGATCAGGGTTTTATACAGTTCTCCAGATGAAGTCTGACTAATGTATTACAAAGCATACCTTCCTTTATTTATATTCAACATTTTTGTTCTTTTTTTTTAATCTAACACTTTATTTCCCTTTTTAATTGCTTCTGCACATTATTTAGATAATGAGAATGTAATGTCAACATATCCCGTAAGTATTCATTTAGATGTTGCTTCTTGTAGGTCAGTACTTGTATGTGCTGTAGCACTTTGCACTTCCCATATTAAACTACGTTTTCTAAGTGTCTGTCCAGTTTTGAATATTGTCCAAGTTGTTTTCCCTTGTTTTTGCTGATTACTCCATTTTGAGTTGTAGTATATGGAAAATGTACTATACTGTATACCATATATGAAAAAATGTCTCTAGTATGTCAACAAATTTTGAGAAAGCAGTGCATCAGAATAACATGGCATAATGACTCATGCTTGGATTTAGCTCATTAAAACTTGAAGCCAATGAGAAACACTTGAAGTAATAATGATAATGTCTGGAGGAGGAGAGAGCTGAATTTTAATCATGTTAATGAACCTTGTAGAAAATCAGGCAAATGGAGGACTTTTCACACTATGTAAAGCACAGGAATAGTGAATGCTGGAAACTGCACTAATAATGTGGAGCTAATTATTAGAAGAAAAAATGTTAATGTAAATAAAGCCCATTCTTTCCAGTTTAGCTAATTATAAGTAACTTGGCAGGTAAAAGATTGCAGCATGAACAACAGAAACATTCAAGTGTAATTATAAGGCCGATGATAAATCCTTTTTAACTAGTTAATTTTTTTTCTCATCAGTGACACTATTAACATTATTTTCTAAAACTAAGCCCTTTTTAGTTTTTAACTTGCAAAAATTAAATTTAGAAAAATATTGTTTACATGAAGTTGAGATTTTTTTGAAAATATATTTCAATGAAAAGCAGTCTATTGTATTTTAAGTTGTTAATAAAACAGTCATCTGTAAAATTATGTTAAATATTATTTATATATATTAAAGAATGTGACCTATTATCTACTTTAATGCATATTCAGAGTAGAAAATTGATTATTTCTGAGCAGATAAATGTGATGTTGTGTGATGAGATGTGATGAAATGTTTATTTAGGATAGCAAAATACCCGCGCTTCGCAGCGGAGATTTAGTGTGTTAAAGAAGTTATGAAAAAGAAAAGGAAACATTTTAAAAATAACGTAACATGATTGTCAATGTAATTGTTTTGTGACTGTTATGAGTGTTGCTGTCATCAAGGGTTTGATTATCATTGTTTCTTTCAATCAGGTTCGTATTTGGAGGATGTGTTGTGTTAAAGTTACATTCCGTGTTTGTCAACCGTTGTAAAGATAACAGGTTTCATTCATCGAAGTGTTCACTACCCAAATCGGTTCTTGTGAATTTAAGATGTTGGTAACAGGCATTCCCGGTATTAACTTGTGGATTTGCCTGTGAATATTTAGCAGCAGCATGTTTATGAACTTGTGGATTTTTCTGCGAGTATTTGGCGGCAGCGTCACGAAGTTGTTTTCGTCTAGCTGTATCAGAAAATGTAGCACGACATCTGACACGCCTCCTTTTTACTGTTTTCTCACAGCTTGGATTGCTGCTGTCATAATCGGTTTGAGTTTCATGGTTTGTTTCAATTACGTTAGTATTTGCAGGACTTGTGTTGAAGTGATATTCGGCATCTGTCAAGCATTCTAAGCATACAACCGGCTTCATCAATAACTTTGCATCCAGCTTTTGAGAGTTGAAACATTCATAAACATCAAAGTGTCCATTACTCAAATCGTCACGTGTGAATCTAAGATGTTTAACACTAGAATTACCAGAGCCTACGAAAAAACTCGTAATTCCGTCCCACCTTAAACTGCTTCTTAAATCCCTTCACACCTCTCCGCCAGCGCCCTTTGTCTTCTAAATGTGCTGATAAAGAGAAGCCGGCTATTCCATCCCCCCACCAATTTAGAACGTGCACGAACTTCTCTCAGCTCATGCCTTGATTGAGTATCTGGGAGTGAAGTGGAGTTTTAGAGTGAAATAATAGATCGTTGTTTGGAACACACGCATTTCATGTCTGTTCCGTTTCTACAGTAATCTGTGTCAACACATTGTTAAAACAGAAACTTTTTTATATTCTAGTAGTAGATGACAAAATGTAGGCATAAACTATATAATGTATGAAGCCTGAAGTCCAAATAGCAAAGAAACATTTTCACAAGAATAACACAATTGCACTTTTATTCAAACATATAACTGCAGAAACAAAAAGCCGCCTTAACATGCGACATTGACACGAGGCTCCGAGACACCACACTGACTCCGTGGCTCAATAGACTCAGCCCCGCTTGGGAATCAAGGGGTCACGGGTTCGATCCTGCGCCCCTCCGTTTTGAGAAGTAAACTGCTCTTGTCTTACTGTTTTAGAATAAAAGCATACTTTTGATTTCAGTCTGTAACAGCCGGTGCAGTTTATGATCCTTGTAAAGGTTAGCTTTTTTTTTTTTTTTATTCACTTTTCACTCTCTGTCGCGTTCAGAATCAATCCATACAACCCCATCTGACACGGCTGTTTTCACTAAAGGGCGCTATAGCTCTGCAGTGTACCACGATGCATACTAACGCACAATAACATCCCGCGGTTCTGACACACAAGCGCTGGCGAAGCTGCCTTCTTAGTATCTCACCGTCACTTGCTTTTCGTTTTATTGAGTGTTCCTGCCAGTCCCGCATGTTGCTGTATGCTTTTTCTTTTGTACTACAGGACATGCAGAGGAAAGAATGGTAAAGACCAGTAACCGGCGCTATATGCAATCATCAGACACTCCCCATCTGCCCGTGTCGTTCAAGCACAGGAACATATATTAGTGTAAAAGTATAACAAAAGTGCACTTTTATTCAAGTGCACTTTTTCCATCGCCTTTTCCTGTAAGAAGCAGTGTACACACTTCTCTCTATGCTGTGGTTTCTATTACACAACTGAATGAAAGAGACAATATATGTGATAATATAATCGCACTAATGCAATATTATTTGAAAACGAACAGCGTCAGATCGGGTGTGAATTTATGCAGGAACTGGAAATTCTCTGATGCGGGACCTTCCCCCAGGGAAGAAAGTACAGTGTCAGGTGCTCATTCAGTGTAATAGAAACCATAGCACAGAGAGGTGTGTACACTGCAACAAGTACGCGTGTCGTAAATGTAGGAAGGACGGTCCTTGGGTGTGTGGGAACTGTTAATATTTGAATGTGATGATTTTATATAGCACGGAATGAAAATCTGCACTTCTTAGCATTGCACCATGCAAGGTGTCGTATCAATCGCCTACTGTAACTTGCTTTCTTTTTCTTGGTTATACAGGTAGTTTTGAATAAAAGTGCACTTGTTTTGTTTGCGAAATGAAGTGTCTGCGTGCACTTTTCGTGGCATTACGTGTATTTTTGAGCATGCCCGTTTGAGCAGTATAAAAGTATTGAAAAGTATAACAAAACAACGGGCAGATGGGGAGTGTCTGATGATTGCATATAGCGCCGAACTTACTGCTCTTTACTATTCTCTCCTCTGCGTGCCCTCGAGTACAAAAGAAACAGAATACAGACGCGCTACTGTAGCTCTACGTTGTACCACAATGCATACTAACGCCCCCACCTGGTTCTGACACACAGGCGCTGGCGAAGCTGCTTCTTCGTATCTCACCGTCACTTGATTTTCTTTTTATTCCGTTTTATTGAGTGTTCCTGCCAGTCCCGCATGTTGCTGTATGCTGGATAGAGAGAAGTGTGTACACTGCTTCTTACAGGAAAAGGCGATGGAAAAAGTGCACTTGAATAAAAGTGCACTTTTGTTATACTTTTACACTAATATATGTTCCTGTGCTTGAGCGACACGGGCAGATGGGGAGTGTCTGATGATTGCATATAGCGCCGAAGTTACTGGTCTTTACCATTCTTTCCTCTGCATGTCCTGTAGTACAAAGAAAAAGCATACAGCAACATGCGGGGACTGGCAGGAACACTCAATAAAGCGAAAAGCAAGTGACGGTGAGATACGAAGAAGGCAGCTCGCCAGCAGTTTGTGTGTCAGAACCCTGGGGGGTGGTTGTCGTTAGTATGCATCGTGGTACACTGCAGAGCTATAGCGCGTCTTTAGTGAAAACAGCCGTGTCAGATGGGGTTGTATGGATTGATTCTGAACGCGACTGAGAGAGTGAAAAGTGAATTAAAAAAAAAGCTAACCTTTACAAGGATCATAAACTGCACCGGCTGTTACAGACTGAAATCAAAAGTATGCTTTTATTCTAAAACAGTAAGACAAGAGCAGTTTACTTCTCAAAACAGAGGGGCGCAGGATCGAACCCGCAATCCCTTGATTCCCAAGCGGGGGCTGAGTCTATTGAGCCACGGAGTCAGTTACAGTAAACTGGTGTCAATGTCGCATGTTAAGGCGGCTTTTTGTTTCTGTAGTTATATGTTTGAATAAAAGTGCAATTGTGTTATTCTTGTGAAAATGTTTCTTTGCTATTTGGACTTCAGGCTTCATACATTATATAGTTTATGCCTACATTTTGTCATCTACTACTAGAATATAAAAAAGTTTCTGTTTTAACAATGTGTTGACACAGATTACTGTAGAAACGGAACAGAGATGAAATGCGTGTGTTCCAAACAACGATCTATTATTTCACTCTAAAACTCCACTTCACTCCCAGATACTCAATCAAGGCCTGAGCTGAGAGAAGTTCGTGCACGTTCTAAATTGGTGGGGGGATGGAATAGCCGGCTGCTCCGAGCTTCTCTTTATCAGCACATTTAGAGAACAAAGGACGCTGGCGGAGAGGTGTGAAGGGATTTAAGAAGCAGTTTAAGGTGGGACGGAATTACGAGTTTTTTCGTAGGCTCTGGTAATTCTAGTGTTAAGAGGCATTGGCGATTCTCCAAAGGTATAAAATATTTGGCCATTTCTGTACAGTTGAAAGCGACAACCGAACAATTCAGCGGCAGCCATCAACTCGCATGTAGAAGCATAGGTGAAGGGCTTAAGCATTTGTCTTATAGTTCCCCTGTGTAGTATAATTATCTCCTGTACCGTCATCAGTCCACACCTTGAACCTGTCCTAGTCATTAAATACATAAGACACATTGTTCCTCTGGATATCAAGATTGAGCCTGATATGTCAGTGCAATGTGTAACAAAAAGAATGGAAAAGGCAGGCGGCATCTCCGGGCATGGAAACCACTCGGTAAGTGACAGTTCTTTGATCGATGGTGATCACCTCGATAGACATCTCACCACCCAAATCGCTACTCGTGAATCTAAGATGTTTAACAGGCATTCCTGGTATTAACTTGTGGATTTGCCTGCGAATATTTAGTGGCAGCGTGTCTATGAACTTGTGGAAGTGCCTGCAAGTATTTAGCGGCAGCGTCTCTATGAAGTTGTGGATTTGCCTGTGAGTATTTAGCGACAGCGTGTCTATTAACTTGTGGATTTTTCTGCGAGTATTTGGTGGCAGCGTCACAAAGTCGTTTCTGTCTAGCTGCATCAGAAAATGTAGCACGACGTCTGACACGCCTCCTTTTTACTGTTTTCTCACAGCTTGGATTGCTGCTGACGGACGGCCTTATATGGGTAGGCAGTCAATTATGTGGGAGACGTGGGGATGGGGGACGCAATAACTATGTGGGAGGCGTGGTGATAGGGGACGCAACTGTCGGCCGTGCAATATGTAACAAAGAGAATGTAAAAGGCAGGTGCCATCTCCGGGCATGGAAACCACTCGGTAAGTGACAGTTCTTTGATCGATGGTGATCACCTTGATCGACATGTTAATGGGGGTACGGTTGGAATGATAAAGGAAATGGATACCTGAACAATGTAAAGTAAGTCTAAAATACCTACACAATAACTATAATCATAATAAATGAACAATAAAACAGCGGAGAAGCCGTGGATTAAATTAAAAGGCTGTAGTTATCAGCAGGGAGACGTGAATCCCGTGGCGTAGCAAGGAAGGGAATGTAGAGACTGGAGCGACAGACGGCCTTATATAGGCAGGCAGCCAACAACGTGGGAGTCGTTGGGATGGGGGACGCAACGCTGCCTCACACAGTGACTGAGTTGCAGGCTATGGACGTATATATGTACATAAGTAGGAATCAGTTAGCTTTGGGAACCCGCGTACCAAATTTCTTGAAGATGGGCCCATAAGTAACAAAGACCGTTGAAAACTTCAATATGGCGGCCGACAGTGGCATCATACCACCGAAATAAGTACGTACATTGGTTTCGGTTAGCACAGGGAAGCTGCCTACCAAATTTTGTGAAGATGGGGCCATAAATAAGAAAGTTCAACATAGCGGACGTTGCCGACCATTATGACCGTTACGCGTAGAATTTCGAAATGAAACCTGCTTAACTTTTGTAAGTAAGCTGTAAGGATTGAGCCCGCCAAATTTCAGCTTCTACCTACACGGGAAGTTGAAGAATTAGTGACGTTGGAAACTTCAATATGGCGGCCGACAGTGGTGTCATACCACCGAAATAAGTACGTACATCTGTTTTGGTTAGCGCAGGGAAGCCACCTACCAAATTTCGTGAAGATGGGATCAGCCTTCTACCTACACGGGAAGTTGGAGAATTAGTGATGTTGAAAAGTTCAATATGGCGGCCGACAGTGGTGTCATACCATCGAAATAAGTATGTACATCGGTTTCGGTTAGCGCAGGGAAGCCACCTACCAAATTTCGTCAAGATAGTGCCATAAATAAGAAAGTTCAACATGGCGGATGTTGTTGACCATTGTCGACCATTACGTGTAGAATTTTGAAATGAAACCTGCTTAACTTTTGTAAGTAAGTTGTAAGGAATAAGCCTGCCAAATTTCAGCCTTCTACCTACACGGGAAGTTGGAGAATTACTGAGTGAGTGAGTGAGTGAGTGAGTGAGTGAGTGAGTGAGTGAGTGAGTGAGTGAGTGAGTGAGTGAGTGAGTGAGTGAGTGAGTGAGTGAGTGAGTGAGTGAGTGAGTGAGTGAGGGCTTTGCCTTTTATTAGTATAGACTAGCAAAAATAGAAACGTCCTCTGACTTTCAACTGTTTTTACTTTCAGTAAACTTAATGTGTAAATATTTGTATGAACACTAAAAGAGTCAACACCATAAGACATAAACTAAAAATGTTTCACAATGTGTCCCTGAATGAAGGGAGGCTCAAAATCAAAAGTACCAGTCAGTATGCTTGAAGTACTGCAGTGCATCTCCTCCTCATGGACTGGACCAGATTTGTCAGTTCTTGCTGTGAGATGTTACCCCACTCTTCCACCAAGGCACCTGCAAGTTCCTGGACATTTCTGGGGGGAATGGACCTAGCCCTCACCCTGCGATCCAACAGGTCCCAGACGTGCTCAATTCCTTCGACGATAAACACGAATCTGTCCATCACCCCTGGTGAGATAAAACCGTGACTCATCAGTGAAGAGCACTTTTTGCCACTCCTGTCTGGTCCAGCGAAGGTGGGTTTGTGCCCATAGGCGGCGTTGTTGCTTGTGATGTCTGGTAAGGACCTGCCTTACAACAGGCCTACAAGCCCTCAGTCCAGCCTGTCTCAGCCTATTGCGGACAGTCTGAGCACTGATGGAGGGATTGTGTGTTCCTGGTGTGACTCGGGCAGTTGTTGTGGCCATCCTGTACCTGTCACGCAAGTGTGATATTTGGATGTACCGATCCTGTGCAGGTGTTGTTACACGTGGTCTTCCACTGCGAGGATGATCAGCTGTCCCTCCTGTCTCCCTGTAGCGCTCTCTTAGGCGTCTCACAGTGCGGACATGGCAATTTATTGCCCTAGCCACATCAGCAGTCCTCATGCCTTCCTGCAGCATGCCTAATGCACGTTCACGGAGATGAGCAGAGACCCTGGGCTTCTTTCTTTGGGTGTTTTTTACAGTCGGTAAACAAGTCTCTTTAGTGTCCTGCGTTTTTTGAACTGTGACCTTAAATGCCTACTTTCTGTAAGCTGTTAAGGTCTTAACGACCATTCCACAGGTGCATGTTAATTAATTGATTATGGTTAATTGAACATGCATGGAAAACATTGTTTAAACCCTTTACAATGAAGATCTGTAAAGTTATTTGGATTATTAAAACATTATTGTTGAAATACACAGTCCTGAAAAAGGGACGTTTCTTTTTTTGCTGAGTGTATATATATAGTGAATCTCGGTTTACGAGTAACTTGGTTTCGAAGTGTTTTGCAAGACGAGCAAAAATTTTTAATAAATTTTGACTTGATAAACGAGCGATGTTTTGCAATACGAGCAGTATGGATACACTTTGTCTGCTGAGCGTCATGTGATCACAACTGAGCTGATGGTTCTTCTCTCTCTCTCTTCTTATCTCGCTCGCTTGCCCAGCACCTCTCTCTCTCTCTCCTTATCTTGCTTGCTCGCCCAGCGCGTCTCTCTGTTTACAGCGCGTCTCTCTCTCTATCCTTATCTCGCTCGTCCAGCGCGTCTCTGTTTACAGCGCGTCTCTCTCTCTCTCCTTATCTCGCTCGCCCAGCGTGTCTCTCTGTTTACTACAGCATTGTGACTGTGTGTGTGTGTGCGCTGTGAAGTGCAAGTCCCCATCTTGCTCCCCAAAACACGAAGCTGAGTCTCAGTACTTTAACACTAGTTTTATTCAGCTTGAAACAGCAACAGCGCTGTTATTTATTGCAGCGGGACCTTTATAATGTTCCTTGTATGACCCATTGACGACAGGCACTTATAGCATGTCTGCGATCTTTTGGATGCGCTTTATACGCTGAACTGCTACAGCTGGGAGACTGCGATTGCTTTGGGACACTCTTCCGTGTGTCTTCCTGTTGGGTGGAATCCCACATGAGTTTAGAAACTCACACCAGCCATGATTCTTTTTAAAGGTAAAGTGCAGGTTAATTTGTATTTTGTATTTTACTTTATATTTTGTCTTAATCATTTTTATATGAATAGTTTTGGGTTGTGGAACGAATCATCTGAGTTTCCATTATTTCTTATGGGGAAATTTGCTTTGATATAAGAGTGTTTTGGATTGCGAGCATGTTTCCGGAACGAATTATGCTCGCAAACCAAGGTTCCACTGTATATATATATATATATATATATATATATATATATATATATATATATATATATATATATATATATATATATATATATATTAGAGTTGGGCGGTATCCAAATTTTGATACCGTCAAACCTCCCTCCCTATTTTACCTCGGTATACGGTATTACCGTGAATAATAAAAAAAATTGTGGCGTAAGGCTCAGACACCATCACCAAACTGTTGGCTTGTGCCTAAACCGTTCAGAAACTGAATATCAAACACTAATACTGAAACAATAACAAAATAATATGCAGAACAATATTAACAACTTTTATTAGCAACAAATACCAGTTTATAAAAAAGTGCAAATACAACAGTCAAACAGAATTAAATTAACATAAACATCCAGAACATTTTTCCCGAGGAGACGCGCACACAAATCAATTAAACTAAATCACACCGCCTGTACAACTTTTAATAACAAAGATTTGCAGCTTATAAAAAAGTGCAACTAGACCCACAACAGTCAACCAGAGTTGAATTAACATAAACATCATCCATATTATAAAAAGTATTGCAAAGCAATAGTCCTAAACAAAACGTCTTCTTTCCAATATCGTTTTTAACGTAAACCAAATAAGAATACCTGAATCAATTAAATAAAAATAAACACAGTGCGAAAAGGAACGAATGGCAAGTGGCATCAATCTATTCAAGATTTCGCTAGAAAACCAGCATGTTTACTTTGTCCGGCTTTAACAGGGCACGTTGTGGACCGACAACTTTACCTGCGGTGCTGAAAACCCGCTCGATGGTGTGCTTGTGGCACAGGCGCAGAGGTACTTCGTGCCACTCGTGACATCTGGGGAAAACGCCCGGCTGCATTTTTCCACCAGAGAAGTGGGTCCTTGTCTCCTTGAGTAACTGGCTCCAAACAGTAGGCTGTTATTTCAGCTCCGACTCGGTCCTCTACGGTGCCGACGGGACCTGCCATTGCATCAGATTTTTTTTGCAGCATACTCGCAAAGTCCTCTTTTTCGTGAGGGTGCAGGTTGCTCCTCTCCCTCTTCCACTCTGATGGCCACTGGACCTGCTGCCTCTAAGCTCACGATCTCAGCCTGTAATTCAGCCTTGGTCTCAGCCAATGCGTTGTCATCCGTCTCATATCCTCCACGGTAACGAGGGTCGAGGAAAGTGCATTTTCGCAATATTTTTGCACTGAATTGGATTCATACTTGGCCTCCAGCTTTGTTAGAATTCCAGTTTTGATTGACTTTGTTAGCTGGGGTCATTTTCTGACGCAGCCAACACATTGTCCCTGCAGAGCTGTAGTATGGGGAGGATACAGGAACTGGTCACATAATTTTCTCCTGACAAAATATCAGTGAAGTCACCGACTGGTTTCAGTGCTTCGTGAACAGCTTTCAAGGCGTCCATGTCCTGCCAGGTCAGGGACAGGCTGCTCCTTCTGTCATCAGACAGGGCGTGTCTGATCGCTTGGGCCTGCTCGAGGATTCGCTGCACCATTGCCAGTTTGGAGCCCCAGCGAGTTGCGCAGTCCTGCCGACGGATGGATGGATGAATTAATTAATGAATGATGAATAAATGATTAAATGAATGAATAGGCCTAAATAAACAAATGAATGAATAAATAGGCATAAACAAATGAATGAATAAATAGGCATAAATAAACGAATGAATGAATAAATAGTCATAAATAAACGAATGAATGAATAAATAAATAAGTCCATTAACGTATATTATTCCACTTGGTCAAATTTGCATGCACATTTATTTTAGGCTAAATAAGTCCCATATGCGCATCAAGCCTGCATTTACTTGATAAAAAAATACAGGAAAAAATGACAATTTAAAAAATGGTTTTCTATTTTAATATAGCCTACTTTTCAATATAATTTATGTGATGCAAAGCATATATATATATAGTGAAGGACCGAGGAGACAGCAATAAGGGTTGGGGTTTTCCGGCCCGTATATTGTACAGACAAAAAACAGGTCAAAATTATAAACAAAACAGTTCATATGCGCGCGCCGACTCCTGGCGTCGCGCCATTTTATTGGGGAGGAGCGGAAGTGGAGGAATGCTGGGAAGGACCGCAAGGGAGGATGGGAAGGATGGCGTCAGGGCAAGATGGCGGAGGAAGGGCGGAAGTATCGCACTGCGGTCAATCCAGCCTATGGTGCAGGAAGGTCTTTCTTTCTATGAGGAAGCAGAGGGAGAAAGTTAATACCCCACCATTCCCTGGCGCGAATGGTTTCCCAGGTGCTATCGAATCAATCCGCGGCCTCCTACTGCGCGTGCGTGACACGATCCCCCCCTTAGCCCAGGACCGTCAGGTCGGGCGGACCTAACCGAGAGGTCGTGAATACGAGAGAGGGCATCGGCATTGGCCTGAAGGGTGCCCGCCGATAAGTGACAGTGAACTTATACGGCTGTAAGTCCAGGAACCACCTGGTGACCCGCGGATTCGACTCTTTGTGTAGGGACATCCACTGAAGTGCAGCGTGATCAGTCACCAGAGCGTCGCGACCCAGCAGGTAGTAACGGAGGTGGGTCACTGCCCACTTAATGGCCAAGGCCTCCCTCTCCACTGCAGCGTGCACCGGTCTCCCGGTCCATCAGTTTCCGCTAAGGTACATCACAGGGTGCTCGACACCATCGGCGCTTTGGCTCAGCACGGCACCCAGGCCTGTGTCCGGCGTCGGTCTGGAGAATAAGCGGAGCCCAAAATCGGGCGTCCGTAACACAGGTGCCGGCGTTAGGGCCTTCTTTAGGTCACTGAGCGCGTGTTCTGCTTTGTCGGTCCACACCACGTATAGGGGCGCCCTTTTTGTCAGGTCAGTCAAGGGTGCTGCTCTTTGGAGAAACGGGAACAAACCGGCGGTAGTAACCCGCAAGCCCCAAGAAAGCCTGCACCTGTTTCTTGGTACGGACGGGCCATTCTAAGATGTCTTTAACTTTGGAGCTCTGTGGCCGCACCTGTCCTTGTCCCACGAGGTAGCCTAAATATTTGGCCTCCTTTAATCCAAAAAAACACTTCCGGGGGTTTATGCGGAGGCGGCTTTAGCCAGTGTTAGGAGGACAGCTGCGACCTGCAGTAGATGCTCCTCCCAGGTGCGGAATAGATGACAACGTCATCCAGGTAAGCGGCACTATAGGACTGGTGGGGCTTCAGCACTCTATCTACCAGGCGTTGGAAGGTCGCGGGCCCGTGCAGCCCAAATGGGAGGACCTTGTACTGCCAGTGCCCGCTAGGGGTGCTAAAGGCCGTTTTCTCCTTTGCGGATGCCGTTAAAGGAATTTGCCAATACCCTTTTGTCATGTCAAGGGTAGTAAGATACGAGCCGTACCCAGCCGCTCAAGGAGGTCGTCAATGCGGGGCATGGGGTAGGCATCGAACTTGGAGATCTGATTCAGGCGTCTAAAGTCATTACAGAACCTCCAGGAGCCGTCTGGCTTGGAGACGAGGACAATAGGGCTGGACCAGGGACTATGGCTCTCTTCAATTATGTCCATGTCCAACATACGTTTCACCTCCAGTTCGACCTCTGCGCTGCGTTTTGCCTCCGGAGTCGGTAGGGCCTCTCCCGGACGATTACCCGGGCTCCGTGACTATATCGTGCTCAATCAGCGGTCCGGCGGGTGACTCGCTCACTACCTCGGGGATGGCTCGGAGTGTTTGGGCTAACTCCTGCCGCTGCTTGGGGTCAGCTCTTCGCCGAGGTTAAGGGCAGTTGTGCTTGCGAAAGGGAGAGTGACCTACGGGAGCTGGGAGCTCCTCTCTATCTCTCAGGGCTTTAACAGGTTGACATGATAGATCCTCTCACTTTCGGTCGACGATTGGGCTGTTTCACCAAATAGTCGGCGAGTCCTTTCTCTCCTTAACCTCGTAAGGCCCTTGCCAGTGGCGAGCAGCTTCGAGTGGGAGGTCGGGGCGAGCACCATA
Organism: Polypterus senegalus; assembly: GCF_016835505.1. Taxonomy (NCBI): domain Eukaryota; kingdom Metazoa; phylum Chordata; class Cladistia; order Polypteriformes; family Polypteridae; genus Polypterus; species Polypterus senegalus. Next base: position 97,623,898 of record NC_053156.1, on the reverse strand, counting down.
ACTTCGGTCCCAGGCGGAACTCCCTGAGGGCGGAGTTGCGGTTGTAACACGGGCCTGCGCTGCTTGCGCACGAGTCACGTGCTCTTTTAGGAGGGGCCTGATCTTTGTGAGTCGGTCGCGCAGTTGCGCTCGTACTCAAAATGTTAGAGGAGGGAAGAGCCTCGGCCTCCCAGCCTTCTTTTAGGATGTCGAGGATTCCCGGGGTTGTCGCCCGTATAGTAATTCAAAGGGGAGAAGCCTGTAGAGGCCTGGGGTACCTCCCGGTAGGCAAAAGCACGGCGGGAGGAGCTGGTCCCAGTTCCTGCCGTCAGCGCTGACTACCTTGCGGAGCATCTGCTTAAGCGTCTGATTAAACGTTCGACCAACCCGTCAGTTTGCGGGTGATAGACTGGCGCTTTCAGGTGCTTTATCTGCAGTAATTTGGCTACCTCCTTGAGCGTATCCGAAGTGAAGGCGTACCCTGGTCCGTGAGGACCTCCTTGGGTATGCCCCGCGGAAAACAAATTAACCAGTTCCGTGCGATGCTTTTAGTATTAGCGGGCGCAGGGGAACCGCCTCTGGGTACCGGGTGGCATAGTCCACCATGACTAGGATATACTTGTGGCCACGGGTTGAGGGCTCCAGGGTCCCACCAAATCGACCCCTATCCTTTCAAAGGGATGTCCACGAGGGAATAGGGACTAGAGGAGCACGGTCCCTCCTAGGAATCTGGCGGGTCTGGCACTCGGACAGGATTGACAGAACCGCGGACCTCCTCATTGATCCCAGGCCAGTAAAAGCGGAGCTTAATCCTCTCCAGTGTTTTTCGGCCCGAGGTGGGCCTAGGAGGTGAGCATGTGCCAGCTTCGCATATCTCCCGCCCGGAAGGTGCAGCTGAATTAGCAACAACTTCCGCACCTCGCCCTCATGGGTAGCCACCGGTACAACAGATCATTCTCAAGGACAAAGAAGGGTTCCAGCGGTGTGGATCCGTCCGCTGTTGAGCTGTTAGGCAGAACGACGCATTCGGGCAAAGCGCGGGAGTCATCATTCCACTGCTCCCTCTTAAAGGAGGCGGCGTGGACGAAATTGATGGTCCAGGCGCCGAGAGGGTCTTGGGGCCTGGGCCGGGAAGAGTTCCTGGCTAGTCCCTTCTCCGCGGAATCTTCGGGTCAAGGTCCGTAGCCACGGAAGGTCCCCGAGACACCAGCGCCCATAGGGCCTGCCCTTGTGCACGGCGTGGAGGCGCGGGAGGGGTGCCTTTTCCCCTCATAACAAGATCCAGAGGCCCGGGAGCGGCGAATGGCTTACCGCTGATTCTTTTAGACCAGTCTTGTCCCAAATCACTGGGAAGGGGGTCAGGTAACACAGCGACCGTCATTTGGATTGGTTCCCCTTCCAGGTGACATAGCAGTGGCGGAGCGATATGACCTAGTCCCCCATGCACACAGGTGACCAACAAATGCTGTTTTAACCACTGTTGCGGTAAGACAAAGCGGCGAGCAACAATGGTAATGTTGCTGCGGAATCAAACAAAGCCACCACGGCGTGCCCATTTAGCAACACCACTCCCGTGATTCGGACTCGCCAAGGGATGCGGCGGGTACAATACCTCTCCGACGATGTCCAGCTGCAGTCCATAGGCTCCGGGCGATGTGATGGGGCAGTTTGGCAGCAGGTGACGGTCTCGCCACACTTGAAACAGCGCGGCGGACCCGCCTCTCTCTGGCTCTGGCTGGCGCTTCTGCAGCGCGTCGAGGGGCTCGGGGTGGCCGCCCGTCCCTGCGGTTCCCGCGAGCAGGCTTTTCTGACCCCAAGTCGGAGGACCGCCAACTGGCGCTCCAGGGCGTCGAGGAGGCCCGACATGTTCTGATAGGCGTGTCCCGGACCTGCTGGGCGAGGGAACTGGGCATCGCATTGACCAGGCCTTCACAGGCCACCCGCTCGACCACTTTCCGCCCGCCGGGCCTCTGGCCGTAGCCAGCGGCCCATCTTGCCCCAGAACTTCGAGCGCCTGGGCGCGGCGGGCTTTTCAGGGTCAAAGACCCAGTTCCGCCATTCGCCGCCTGCTGGCCGGGCTAATGCCGTAGCGGGCCAGTATTTCGGGCTTGAGGAGGTCGTAATTAGCGGCCTCCTCCTCAGGGAGGTCATAATAGGCCGCAGCGCTGGTCCCTTCAGGTATGGCGCCAAGATGGGCGCCCACTGGACCGCTGCCACTCGCTTCGGGTGGCCGTCCTCTCAAACATGCCCAGGTAGGCGTCCGTCCTCGAAGGGCCCATCGGACTAGGAGGAGGCGGCTGCCTGGCGGGTCTGGTCTCGCCCGTTGGGCTTCCACTAACCTGGCCCGTGGCCTCCAGCTCCCGGTGGTGGCGGCTTGCGCAGCTGCAGCGCCTGGAGCTGGTCATTCATCCTGCAGCACGTGTTGAGGTCCTGTCCCTCCGTCATTCCGGGATCTCTCTATCCTGCCGACTCGCCACTTGTAAGGACCGAGGAGACAGCAAGGGTTGGGGTTTCCGGCCCGTATATTGTACACACACAAAAAAACAGGTCAAAATTATAAACAAACAGTTCATATGCGCGCGCCGACTCCTGGCGTCGCCATTTTATTGGGGAGGAGCCGGAAGTGGAGGAATGCGGGAAGGACCGCAAGGGAGGATGGGAAGGATGGCGTCAGGGCAAGATGGCGGAGGAAGGGCGGAAGTACGACTGCGGTCAATCCAGCCTATGGTGCAGGAAGGTCTTTCTTTCTATGAGGAAGCAGAGGGAGAAAGTTAATACCCCACCATTCCCTGGCGAATGGTTTCCCAGGTGCTATCGAATCAATCCATGCCTCCTACTGCGTGCGTGACAATATATATATATATATATATATATATATATATATATATATATATATATCCCTTTTTATATTTGAGCCCCTGCCCTGAGGAACTCTCTGCACGCTTTATGCTTACCGTTATGAGACTATGTTTTGGGAGTCCCAAGTCCACTTGCTTCTTGTGGAATTCATGCTTACGTTGCCAGCTGTGTGAAAAGGCCCGACAATATTACGGCATAGTCCGGCGCTCGGTTTTTGCCTCTGGTCATGCAATCCATTTGTGACAGCCAAGTTTAGATTGTGACGAAGCAGCATAGCCACGGCCAATGCAGGGACCTGATTGCGGCATGAATGTTGGCAGCGTTGTCAGTGGTTATGGCTGAAAGTTTTTTCTCGTCAAGTTGCCATTCCTGAAGTGCAGCTCTGAGCGCAGCAGCAAGATTGTCTGCTGTATGACTCTCAGGAAAATAATGTAGTTTGGAGGCATTTGGATTCAAGTTTCCAGTCAGGTGTAATAGTATGGACAGTCAGAGACATATATGGTGTCATGTTAACTGGCGACCACATGTCAGTTGTTAAGGAATAACTGTGTGACGCTGACAGCACTTGAACATTGTCTCTAACTTTACTATATAAATTTGGGACGGCTGTTTGTGAGAAATATTTCCGTCCAGGCAGCTCGTACTGGGCATCTAGGACCTTTACCATGTCCGTAGAAGGACTTTTTTTCCACTGTGTGGAAAGAGACCATTTCCTTCGCCAAGTATTTTGTCACTGCATCAGTACAGGTTTTCTAACGGACACTGTCCCTTTTGTACTTTGTTGCTTTCCCGAAGGCCCCCCATTATCGTCGGCTGCGAACTGGCGGTGGACCTAAATGTTGTTGGTCCTGCATTGGGAGGAGTTGAAACTGTTGCACTGAGTGAACTCGGGTCCATCCTCGCAGCAGTGAGTGGATGGTGGTTTCGTATATGCTACCTTAGGTTCGAGGTATTTCCATCTCTCGCGGTCACCTTTTGTTGCACAATTTGCAAATTGCCTCGTCCGTATTTACCGCCTCTCCTTCTCGTTCGGCCGAAACCCAAATACTGCCAAACTGCAGAAGTTGTGTTCTTTTTGAGACCAGGTCATTTGGTGCGCGACTCGCCATCTTTCCCACCTCTCTCTCTCCACGCTGTCACGTGATGACAACCACGCATACGCATTTTTAGGCATTAAATAAATTATATTTAATATTTAATCCTTGTCTCCTATATAAGTGCATTGTTTTTATGACGGTATAACGGTATTGAAACGGACACCGTTGCTATTTTTAGATCCCGCGGGATACCATATTACCGCTTTACGCCTAAGCCTATATATATATATATATATATATATATATATATATATATATATATATATATATATATATATATATATAAAATCTCCTTTGGGGTGCGAGCAGCTATTGCTGGGGGTGCCAGAATCCATTGAGGAAGAAAAATTAAAAACATTATTTGTACAAAATCTTAATTTATCTATCCATTCCTAAATAGTTAAATGGGCAGGCCATTTTGTATCAGTGCAATACGCTGCTTGTTAAAACGGATTACTTTTGAGAATGCAACGTATAGTTTTGTCCAGGAGGAAAGCAATCTTGCCTGAAATCAATGGCAACCTTTTATAGGGTGTGTCCTTGAGGCTTATTAATTGTCATTGTGAAGCAGAGCCTTACTGGAAATTTTGATGCATGTTTTCTTCACCGCTTTTTGGAGCTCTTCCTTGTTTTCTACGTAATGTGTTGACGGTCAGTTCATGTGATTACGTGGGAGGCGTGTAGATGTCACACGAAACTCCGCCCTCCACGGCCATCGAGCTCAACTCCATTACATTATATGGAGAAAAATAGGTTCCAGTTATGACCATTACACGTAGAATTTCAAAATGAAACCTGCCCAACTTTTGTAAGTAAGCTGTAAGGAATGAGCCTGCCAAATTTCAGCCTTCCACCCACACGGGAAGTTGGAGAATTAGTGATGTGTCAGTGAGTGAGTGAGTGAGTCAGTGAGGGCTTTGCCTTTTATTAGTATAGATTAATGATCATTCTGATTTGTTTAAGTTTTAGTTAAGCACCTGTTAATATAAATGAAAGATTTAATAAATATGAGGGTTTTCTATTCTATTATCACATAAAGAAGACCAAATGTTTGATATTCTTAATCTAATTTGTGTCTTTCTTTAAAAATTCAAAGCAAACATTTTTAAGTAAAAGAACATAAGTACTGTACATTTCTCTGAATTATACTGGTACTGTGGGCTGCTTTAATTCCATTTGTCAATTTAAATCATAGTAATCATACTAAAAGGAGTAAAAGTGTACTCTTTAGGTATTTCTTCACTTCCTAAATGATTACAAAAAGGTCAAAGTATCAGATAATGGCTTTCTGTAGAAAATACACAAATAAATGATCGACAAAAGTAGAAAACTTTTTTTTTTTTAAATAAAGTACCACTACTCTCATCCTTTCCACATCAGTTTTAAATCTGCCCCCTTGGTGGAGTGACTCAACCCATCTCTGTCTCCTTCTCTCTGTCTATCTCTCTCAATGTGGAGCTAGACATCCCTGTCACCCACTAGCGCTTAGGAGGAACCCCATTATATTCAAGGGGACTGTCAAGGTTAAATCAGTTTGGTCAGTTTAATAAATGAAAAGATCAGAATAAATGAAAAGATCAGACAAAAAGAAAAAGATGAGATATGCTATACAGCTATATTGAGCTGTTCTTTATCATTTAACAGACTAATTGCTGAAGGTACAGATGCATTCTTCTGTGATTCATTTTGCATTGTAGGGTACAGAAATGAAGGGCAGAAGATAAATATACACAGTAAGGTTTTTTCTTTAATTTTATTTATTATAGATTAATTAACAAACATTCCCTTCCATTTTATTTGTGCATTTCAATATAGTGCTATGTTGTATGTGCACATTTCATAAACATAGTCTGGACACAGTCAGAAAATATGTTTGTCATTATCCTGGATTTCTAAATATTTTTGGATATTTTTGATTAGTTTTCCATTTATTTTGATCTGCTCATTATATTTATATTCATATTATATGAGAACTGTTTTTTCAGAATTGATGTCTCTGCCTAATGCTGTTCTGGGACAAATGAATAAATTATTATCATTTGTAGTTGGATATCTATACACAAGATGGTATAGACTGGTACATGAAGATAGATAGCCTCTATACCTGGTGTCAGATGTTTAATATTTCTCTTTTATATAAAATCTAATTTAACTGATTTAATATGTTGTATATTTGTTAATGACTACTTTTCCATTTGGTTTAATTTCTTTCTTGCCTATCATCTGTGAGATCCTGAGAGCCAGTCCAATGTGAAAAATGCTATGTAAAACAAACAATTGTCATACCTTTTATAGAGTGCTTAAATACGTTGGTTATAAAGGACATACAGGTGCCACAATTTTGGTGAAGTGACATATGAACATATTTGTTGGTGGTTAAGGTGTTCTTTCAGTCTTCTGATTTTTTTTTTTTAAAAAGTGGATTTAATTTCTCATGATTTGTAATCCAGCAATATAGAATTCTAGTTGTTTAAGCAATCAAGTGTTACTGATTAAATAAATGTTTCCTACAGCGGTCTGATTTCATAATTCACTTACAGAGAGCACATGCTTTATAGTAAAAGATGTGGTGATTTAAATTGATGTGAGAGTATGTTTTTCTGTGCTGTGGTCTATGCTGGAAATGTTGAAAGCTTTGCAAAGTAGCACAGACAGCCTTTCTTTATTTCGATTACTTCTGAGTTTGTTAAGTTAAGAACAAAGTAGGAGGAGGAGGAGGAGGAGGAAGAGAATGAGAATTAAGTCTGTTCTTTCGTTGTAATATGTGTCATATTAATTTTTTTCCTCTTGCTTGATTAATGGATTCATAACTACAGCTGAGTAAGACATCCTGTTGGAGGCACAGCTATTAGGGTTGTGCTAACATTTAAATGGTCTTTGCATGCTTTCTTAATCTTGCATGATATCAACCTTGTTATTCTGCTGCTTACTATGAAATCACATACAGTGTGTATTTCTGCCCTACTGTGCTGATTGTATTTAATGTATTTTGAACTTTGGGTTACAGAATGATTTTGTGCACTTTTACAAAGTAATCTAGGTCATTGAGATGTCATGCACACCAAGTATAGTCAGTCTAATGTATGCATCAGATGAAGGTGGCCTTGCTCAATAGTACTACTTTGAATGGAAGCTACTGCAGAGTAAAGAGTTCAAGAATCGATAATTTTCTTTTACAGTACATCACTGTTTTTTAATATAGTGAGGTGAGACCTGAAACTTGCCACATCTACATAAAGGAATAGCTATTTTGTAAAATGGTGCATTTTGAGAGGTGGGGGCAGTTTTTAATTGCAGGTTATTTATTTTTAATTTACTCTGTTGATTTGTAGCATGGTTACTTTTTAGATGGTGAAATAATATGCTTTGTGTTCTGAGGAGAAAAAGTACAAAATACTGACTAGTCATAATTAATCTAGTACACATTATTTGTGGCTGCTCATTTATTGTTCAGGTAATGCACAGTCAACAGCACATAAACATATGTGTGCTGTTTCTCATATGTGAATGGCTCAAGGATAAAAATTCTATTTAAATGTATGCCTGGTATGTTTATACAACAAAAGCACCATGCTTTTTATATTCAGTAATACACCTAACATTTTAGGACACTAATAAAATATTCTTCATGCAGCCTATTAGAAATTAGAAAATGTATAATGTTGAGGCCCTAATATTATAAGTCATATAAGCATTAATTGAGTAGAATCCTAATTCTTTAGTGATTCAATTTGAATTGTTATCTGACATTTTGTGGAACGGGCATATGCTGAAATTGAAAGTGAAGTTTAGATAATTTGCTTTCCTATTTAAAAATATCATAGATTATAATTGGTCACAGAAGTCCTGTCGTTATACTTGTACTTTATTACTGTGTAGCATGCAACGTTACTCTCTTGCAACAATTTGTATACTATTATTTTAATGAGAAGTCAAGCAAAATGACATCTTCTATTGGCTAACTAAAAAGATTATAATATTGTAATCTTTTTAGTTAGCCAATAAAAGGTGTAATTTTGCTGGACTTCTCACTACTTTCATAATGGCTAATACAGTACAACATCGTAGTACTACAGATGTACTATTATTAGAAAAAAATAACTGGTACATTCCAAGAGCATATTTTTAAGCCACACTATGTTTATAATTATTGTACAGCACTCTAGGGTTTAAAATGTAAGTGAACTTCATAAGAGTTGGAGAGTGGTTTGGGATAAAAGTTAATTTAGAAAACTGGGTTTACAAAGAAATCAGGATTGTCGCTTGTGGGAAAGTACAGTGCAGTACTGTATTTCAATTTTAGAGACATAAGTGCAGCAATCAAGCAGCCAATGTTAGTTTTATTCAAAACCTTTCATAACAAATTGCATTAGAAAGCTGTCAGTTAACGGCAGCGCTGAGCTTTTCAGAGGAGGAAAAAGCATTGATTGCGTGATTATTTATATCTGATACTAAAAAAAAAATCAGTGGGATGATGTCTTCACCTACAGATTAAAAGAATTACTATCAATTTTTTTTTCTGCGTTTTAAGAAAAGAAAGCCATTATGCCGCTTGCTAAAAAGGCTATACATATAATTATTGGATACTGTATTTGTAAATTTATTATCATTTGTTAAAGACTACATTTTGGGTAATTATTGCTTCTGTCTCTTGTCTCTCTTGTGAGTTATGTAAGAACTTCTTGCAGAAGCACATTTGAATAATTAAAGAACCTTGGAGACATCTGAATGGTGAAAGTGACAAGAATTAACTGATTTATTTATTTATTTTTTTGTACTGAAGACCTCAGGATACTGATTTTTAGGTGTGTTCTTATATAATGGATGAATGTATTGCGATAGCCATATCCTTTTGTCTGTCCATCAGCATGAAATATCTTGGCCTTCCATGGACCAATTCTGTTGAAATATTGCACATTTACTCTTCAAGGAAGTTTGTAGAGGCAGTTACATTTTTATTCTAATATCTTGAACAAATCGCACTGTATAAAGTTTTCACAATTCAAAATCTTACATTGAAAAGCATTGGTGAGTTTGCAAACTTGTCTGTCATAAAATGGAGAAACTCTCTGTGTGACGTGTTCTGCGACTTAGTTTATTATTTCAGTTTTACCTTGAGAGCAAGTTGGTTGAACTTCTTTATTTTGTATATTTTTCTTTTTTACTTGCCAGACTGTTGCACTGATGCCCAGTGCAATTGAGACAGATGCTGAGGAGGGCGTGTGTGCAAGCAGTTCACACAGTGAAACTCTTCTCCTGCTGTTTTAGAAGTTTAAAAAAAAAAGTAATTAATTAAAAGTAATAAATTAGATGGGAAATGTGCAGCTCCCCTAAATGAAATAAACATAGGATTGGTTTAGAAATAGATCTGCGAGCAGAAGATCGGAGTGAATGCTTAGTGGTATAATGTACAACAGACTAAATGTTCATTATGATTTATCTAGACCCAAAGAACTGCTTTTGCTTCTGTGTATTTGCAGAATGGAATTACACTCTTTTAAGATAGTTGCCTTTCATAAATAAAAGGCAAAGCCCTCACTGACTCACTCACTCACTGACTGACTCACTCACTCACTGACTCATCACTAATTCTCCAACTTCCCGTGTGGGTGGAAGGCTGAAATTTGGCAGGCTCATTCCTTACAGCTTCCTTACAAAAATCGGGCAGGTTTCATTTCGAAATTCTACGCGTAATGGTCATAACTGGAAGCTATTTTTCTCCATATACTGTAATGAAGTTGAGCTCGAAAGCCGTGGGGGCGGAGTTTCATGTGACATCATCACGCCTCCCGCGTAATCACTTGAACTGACTGTCAATGCAGTACGTAGAAAACAAGGAAGAGCTCCAAAAAGCGGTGAAGAAAACATGCATTATATAATTGAGAAGGCAGCGAAACAATAAGAAGCGAGCGAGTGACATATACAACCATATTCATGAGTGCCGCTACTTCGGAAACAAAGCTCATAGACAGGCTGCCGCTGGCGATTGTCATGCCCACGGGTAATGCGGGATACAAGTTTAATGAGAGGACGCAGGATATAAACGAGAGTTTTGATCACTTTGTAACGAAGTTAAAATTGCAGGTTTAGGGCTGTGCTTATGCAAATTCCGAGAGACTGTGTTTGTGGGGGATTGGCAGTTAAGGCGGGTGGGGGAGTAGCATCATCATCTCCCCTCCCATTCACCTCATTTCGCTCTGAGCTGAGCTCCACAGCTAACGCAGTCTTATGGAAGCAACTTTGTGACGCTGCCACAAAATACTCACAGAAAAATCCACAAGTTAATACACACTCTGAATCCTCCAGGCACTACATACAAAAGGTTACATTGACAATCGTGTTACGTTATTTTTAAATTGTTTCCTTTTCTTAGCACAAGCACAGCTGAAAAGCTTCGATGCATGTGCTCCATAACGCGTTAAAAAATAATACATTTAATCACACTTTGCATTCCAAGCAAACAGAAACTTCTGTCAGTGCATGATTTCCTGGTACACCGATTACATTGATCAGCGCTTCCCGATTCATTTTACCCTTGCACCCCCTTGGTTTGAGAACAAGTATGAAAAAATATGTTAACACAGAAAAACAGATCACCAATTGAAGCTTTATGAATAATCGATACTTTATTCGCCATCAATAATTGTTTTGGTAAAGCCATACTCAGTGTAAGACGTGTAGGTTCTATTTAGTCGCCAGAAATATCTTTGGTAGGAATGGAAGTTGAATTTAGTCTTTAAATTTCTATGGTGAAGAAAAATTCATGCAATGATGACTAAATTTAACTATATAAAGTCAAAACTTGTATATATAAAGTCATTCCCGAATATATAAAGTCAAAACCTGAGTATATAAAGATGGCGTTGGAATATTTAAAGTTAAAACTTGAATATATAAAGTCAGCGTCAGAATATATAAAGTAAGCGCTGGAATATATAAAGTCAAAACTTGAATATATAAAGTCAGCGTTGGAATATATAAAGTCAGTGCTGGAATATCCATCCATTTCCCAACCCGTTGAATCCGACCACAGGGTCACGGGGGTCTGCTGGAGCCAATCCCAGGCAACACTGGGCGCAAGGCAGGAACCAATCCTGGGCAGGGCACATGCGTCATTTTCAAAACATTAACCGAACAGTGTTTTTTTAATTTATTTTTCTGAATACGTTTTTGTTAACTTATTTCAGTTCAGAGTCGTTTCAATCAATATATTTTGACTTTGACTTTATATATTCAGTAATGAGTTTATATACTCCGATGTTGACTTTATATAATCAGGAATGACTTTATAAATTCCAACGCTGACTTTATATTTTCAGGTTTTGACTTTATATATTCCAGCGATGACTTTATATATTCTGATCCTGACATTATATATTCAAGTTTTGACTTTATATATTCCAGCGCTGACTTTATATATTCAAGTTTTGACTTTATATATTCAGAAAAAAGTTTTGACTTTATATATACCGACGCTGACTTTATATATGTTTTGATATATATGCAGTACAGGCCAAAAGTTTGGACACACCTCCTCATTCAATGTGTTTTCTTTATTTTCATGACCATTTACATTGGTAGATTCTCACTGAAGGCATCAAAACTATGAATGAACACATGTGGAGTTATGTACTTAACAAAAAAGGTGAAATAACTGAAAACATGTTTTATATTCTAGTTTCTTCAAAATAGCCACCCTTTGCTCTGATTACTGCTTTGCACACTCTTGGCATTCTCTCGATGTGCTTTAACAGGTAGCCACCTGAAATGGTTTTCCAACAGTCTTGGAGGAGTTCCCAGAGGTGTTTAGCACTTGTTGGCACCTTTGCCTTCACTCTGCGGTCCAGCTCACCCCAAACCATCTCGATTGGTTTCAGGTCCAGTGACTGTGGAGGCCAGGTCATCTACCGCAGCACTCCATCACTCTCCTTCTTGGTCAAATAGCCCTTACACAGCCTGGAGGTGTGTTTGGGGTCATTGTCCTGTTGAAAAATAAATGATCGTCTAACTAACCTGACTTCTGCACAACACAACTGCTGGTCCCAACCCCATTGATAAAGCAAGAAATTCCACTAAATAACCCTGATAAGGCACACCTGTGAAGTAAAAACCATTTCAGGTGACTACCTGTTGAAGCTCATCGAGAGAATGCCAAGAGTGTGCAAAGCAGTAATCAGAGCAAAGGGTGGCTATTTTGAAGAAACTAGAATATAAAACATGTTTTCAGTTATTTCACCTTTTTTTAAGTACATAACTCCACATGTGTTCATTCATAGTTTTGATGCTTTCAGTGATAATCTACCAATGTAAATGGTCATGAAAATAAAGAAAACACATTGAATGAGGAGGTGTGTCCAAACTTTTGGCCTGTACTGTATATAGATATCTATACTAATAAAAGGCAAAGCCCTCACTGACTGACTGACTGATTGACTGACTGACTCATCACTAATTCTACAACTTCCCGTGTATGTAGAAGGCTGAAATTTGGCAGGCTCATTCCTTACCGCTTACTTACAAAAGTTGGGCAGGTTTCATTTCGAAATTCTACGCGTAATGGTCTTAACTGGAAGCTATTTTTCTCCATATACTGTAATGGAGTTGAGCTGGATGGCCGTGGGGGGCGGAGTTTCGTGTGACACCATCACGCCTCCCACGTAATCACGTGAACTGACTATCAACGCAGTACGTAGAAAACCAGGAAGAGCTCAAAAACGCTGAAGAAAACATGCATTATATAATTGAGAAGGCAGCGAAACAATAAGAAGCGAGTGACTAACATATACAACCATATTCATGAGTGCTGCTACTTCGGAAACAAAGCACGTAAAGTTCATAGACAGGCTGCCGCTGGCGTTTGAAATTTAGTGCCTGCCCATATAAGGCCATCCGTCAGCGGCAATCCAATAGAAACACTGCCGCTAAATATTCACGGGTGAAGGACTGTGCTTATGCAGAGGATGATGAGATGGTCAGGGTGGTGTTTGGCACAAACTCAGCAAAACTGTGAGAGAAACTTTTAAGTGCCGGGTCTTAACTAACATTACATACAGCCGTGAACATCACACGAGATGGCACCAGCACAGCTGGGAACCTTCGATGCATGCACACCAAGCGGCTCACGTGAACTGACGCAGTGCACAGACAAAAAGCAACAGTTCCAAAGAGTGCTGAACAAAAACTGAATTACACAATTGAGAAGGCAGCAAAAAAATATGAAGCGTCTGATACATACAAGCATATTCATAAGTGCAGCTACTGCGGAAACAAAGCACACGGTGGAAAAAGTCAATGTCCCGCTAAAGGAAGACCGTGTTTAAAAAAAAAACCCGTGCATGCAGTGTGTCACATCTCAGATAAAGAGGAAGACGAGCTGTTTATTGATGCAGTAAGAAACGAATCGATGAATGAAACCTCTTATCCTTACAACGATTGACAAACATGGAATGTAACTTGAACACAACACATCGTACAAATGCGACCCTGATTGAAAGAAATCATGATATTCAAATCCTTGATGACAGCAACACTCAATAACACTCACAAAGCAATTACTGTATATTGACAATCATGTTACATTATTTTTAAAATGTTCCCTTTTCTTTTTCATAACTTCTTTAACACACTACTTCTCCGCTGTGAAACGCGGGTATATATATATATATATATATATATAGATATACCCCGATCTACATACTCTCAAATAGACAAGCCACATGCCGTGGTGCAATTGTAGAGGCTTTGCCTCTAGCGCCAACATCCGAGGTTTGATTCCCAAGAATGGATGCACTGAGTATGTACGCGTGCTTCCCGATTCATTTTACCCTCGTATCTCCTTGGTTTGGGACGTACGAAAAAATATGCGGTTAACGCAGAATCATGTTACGTTATTTTTAAAATGTTTCCTTTACTTAGCACAAGCACAGCTGAGAAGCTTTGATGCATGTACTTCATAACGCGTTAAAAAAAAATAACGCATTTAATCACACTTTCAATTCCAAGCAAAGGGGAACTTTTGTCAGTGCATGATTTCCTGGTACATCGATTACACTGATGCACACATCAGAGCTACAAAAAGGAATAAAGCGCGCTCCTACGACTGATCATTTCAAAAGACCGAAGCCTTGATAAAAGCATGGTTTTGTGCACACTGAAAAGCAAGCACAATTAGATGCATTACAGAAATCGGACTTTGTGGCTCTTACTGGGGACTTCCGTGACCATTAGTAATTCTAATTACATCTAATTACAAAATGTTCAATGATCACACTGTTTTAGCCTAATGTACAAAATAATTTTGGCTAAGGTTACTCAGAGTTTAAAGATTAAGTTGGTCAAATTAACTTTTATGTTTCTGACTTATTTTTTTAAGAAGAAAAACTGCACTTTATGTTGAAATTTTGGTTATTATTATTTAAAGACAATACTATTCTGAAAATGTACTTAAGGTACTTAAACTACTACTTTATTTTTAAGTCTGCCCAATTTTAGCCAGGGATGATATTTTTGTTTCTGTTTTGAATTGAAATGCAGTTTAAAAGCATTTTTTTTTCAGAAATTAAAAGAGCTTGAGTTTACAATATTCATGTCCATGTATATTATTTTATTCTGTCGCCCACTAAAACCCTTTTAAATTAAAAAAAAAACATTTGCGATTTGGAGCAAATTTTCATGTGTGATTACATACGCTTAATCAAGATGAATTATTACACAGCCTCTAATTAATTGGATGAATTTTTTTAATCGAGTCCCACCCCTAATATATATATGTAG